>NC_080574.1:35047500-36310000 GCF_029962835.1 Magnolia sinica | reverse complement strand
AATCAGAATCGGTCAAAATCGGAATTGGCAAATCGATCACATCAATCGGAATTGGCAATCGGTCAAGATAAACGGCCTCGATCGCTAATCGACAATCGGTCAAGTCAATCGGAATCGGCAATCAGTCACGATAATCAAAATCAGTAATCAGCATCGATAATCGGCACCGATAATCAAGGTCAATAATCGGCGTCGGCCTCCATAACTAGCACTGGTAATCAGTAGATAAATAAAGCGGGGTCCATAAATGATCAGTCGATCAACCATAGTATAAAGATTAATACTCAACCGTGGTTATATCAAATCCGATAGCACGGAGTCATCCGTCTATGGTGAATGGGGCCTACTGATTAAGGTTAACACACTAAGAGAATGATGAGAATGAGCGTAACAAAGCCTAAGGGAATGTCACAATGTGGACATCCAACCATCATTGCTCATCAATGTGGACATCTACCCAACATTGCTCCCAAGGAGTGGCCCACATAGAGCCATACGAATAGTGGCCCTTGGCCTTACGTACAATCACGATGGGCCTCATTTACGTCACATAGGCCTCGTCATATGGGCCAACATACATCTCATCGAGCCTCGAATACACAACAGGTGGGCCTCGCACCTGGGCCTCAAATATATCATAACGGGCCTTGCACCTGGGCCTTATATGTTAAGTGGGCCACATCACATGGGCCGAATTATATGGGTCACACCATTGGCTTCATGTATATCAAATAGGTCGCATCAATGGGCCTCATATATATCAAGTCGGGCCGATTAAGTGGGCCGATCAAATGGGCCAAATCAAATGAGCCGATTCGAATGGGCCGATTCAAATGGGCCGAATCAAGTGGGCCAATTCAAATGGGCCTCATGAATATCATAAGGGTGGGATGAATATCAAACTTGGCCCGCCCTTATACATTTTGAGATCCAACCTATTCATAATTAACATAGAGATAGATGAAGTGAAAACCCAAAATCAGCTTGGATAGGAACCACCATGGTTCCTAAGAAGTTTTAAATGATGGATGTCACTGTATCCCATTATTAGTGCAAATGGTGGGGTCCAGTTGAACTTTGGGTCTCACTCACTTATCCCATGCCATGAAATGATATGTCAATTGGTTGGACGGTTGCATACAACACATGCATCACGGTGGGCCGCACCGCCCAAACAGTGGACGGTGTAGATAAGTCACATATATCATCGGGCCCACACCACCAAGATGGAGCACATACATATGAGTGGGTCCCACCGTCAGATGGATGGCATAGGGATACAAAATATACATCAAAGGTGGGGCTGCTGACATCCAGAGAGCAGCTGTATTGCCGCTACACGTGCAGCATTGCTGCCGTACAAAGGGAGAGGTGGGTCCCACGCACACCACCAATATGAAATGCTGCACAGCAGCTGTGTGCATTAAAGAGAGAGTAGGGGGTAGGTAGTACACGTAGCGCCTGCCCTCTCATAAACAAAAAAAAAATATGTACCTCTCATAAAAAAATATATATATTATTTTTTTATATAACAAAATCAGCCGCTGTACAAGTAGCTTTTCTGTATGTAACAGAGAGAGGTGGGTCCCATGTAGGTAGGGCACACCACAACTGGTATATATATATATATATATATATATATATATAAAATATCTAACGTCCAGGCCGTTCAGGGCCTGGACAGATACATACATCAGGGAGCTGGCCCCACACGTGGGGTGAGTCCCACGTAAAACGCATTACGGTGGGCCCATTTAAATGGAAGGATGGTGTAGATGGGTCCCATGGACCCCACGACAGCTGACACTGCACTGTTGTCACCACCACTAGGGATGGGTGCCAAGACCTTAGCGTGAAATGAGGTTTCTTTCACACAGTCTACCACGTGAGTTATGGGGCCCACCGTTGAAACAAGGTACCTCCATTCAGTATGCCAGCGAGCTATGGATCTGGGCGTGTACACGCACCAAAGAGGGCTCACATCCACCGTCCAGGGGTGATCGATGGTTTGGATAAAACACATACAATATGGTGTGGCCCACCAAAAGGGATGGATGACGTGGGTGGGTCCCCTGGGCCCCACTGTCAGTTACACACTCATGTCAGCACAGACTCATGTTAGCACACACTCCATGTCAGTACACACTCATGTCAGCATACACTCATGTCAGCACACACTCCATGTTAGCCATCTCCACAGGGATCAATACCAAGACCCCGTGTTGAAATGAGGTATCTTTCACTCAGCCTGCCACCTGAGCTAAGGAGCTGGGTGGGCCCACGTCAGATCACACTTCACTAACAACCACACTCCACTCTAGCCACATCAAGGTGGGACCCCTATGGACGGTTGAGATGGCATAAAAATATCATGGTGTGTCCCACATAGATGGGGTCCACCGGTAGATGGCATGGATGAAATACACACACCATAGGTGGCCAAGATCATAGAGAGAGAGAGGAAGACAAAGACACCAACAAAGATGGAGGGGCCTCGCTACTATGGGCCCCTCTTTGATACAAAGCCTACATTAAGATGGGTCCACTACAAGAAAAGGGGGTTTTAGCCTTAGTTCAAAACTGTGGCTAAAAAGGTTAAAAACTAAGGTTAAAGCCTTTAGCTTTAGTTTTGCCTCAATTATCCAAACCGGGGTTGAAACCCCAGTGGCTAAAGGCTTTAGCCTCAGTTTTAGCAACCGAGGCTAAAATGACTTTTATAGCCTCCGTTCTTCAAGTGAGGCTAAAAACCTTTTTAGCTTCAATTTTCTCGAAATGAGGCTAAATCAAAATTTTAGCCTCCATTGTTTTCAACTGAGACTAAATCCAAATTTTAGCCTCAATTGCCTCCAACCGAAGCTAAATCTATTTTTAACCTCGGTTCTCAACAACCGAGGCTAAAGCCTTTAGCCACGGGAATTTCAGCCTTGGTTATCAACAACCAAGGCTAAATTCAAGCCTTAGTTACAAATTGAAGCTAAAAATATTTTTTTTTGTTTTTTTAAATTTTTATTTAAACTACTAATCCACTCATGAAACAATTAATCATGAAAGCCACAATACCAACAAAATAGTTAAGAACAGTCTATTTAAAGTTTAACTCAATCAAACTGTTACACAACATTAGGTTCCACAAATAATATAAAGTCAAGGTAGTGCCTGTCATCACCGGTGCCGTTGTGCTTGGCGGACCCTGAGATAACACTGCCCGTCTATCTTCTGCTGCTTCCAGGCCAACGTCATCATTGCCTCCACTAACATTCTCCATTCGAATTGTGCGTAGCAGGCCCTGCAACCTCAACAGGTAGCTCAGGCCTACTGGCTGCAAGACATGAAATGAAAACTCTCAAACAAGAAATGAAATGCAGATGGATGCGTGTAGGGAAAGGAAAGAGTAGAATTGAGAGTTGGAAGTGCTGGAAGGGAAACCCAAAAGGAGGACCGATAATGAATGAGAAAACAGACAAGATGTGGATTATAGTACATTCTCATTGACCCAGATTTGCTTAATGCAGCGAACCTCATCAGGTCCATGTTGCAGACTCTCAACCTATAGAAATTGATAAAAACCAAGATGAGGCAGGAGAAATAAACTTATGCATTGTAACATAGGACTTTTATACTATGAAAGACAATGCATCATAAGATATTCATTCTTCAAAAGCAATTGATATGACCTTCTTTTTCTGATCCAAGCTATGCTTTTCACAATAAGCCTTGTGCTGAAAAAACTTGCCTCCACCAGTCTTCACATCCATGTGCAGGCCAACACATTTAGCACAAGTAGGATGAAATGCAGTTTGACAGTCATCATGATTACACTGCAAGGCAGTTGAAGGTAGGGTGAAGCAAAGCAAACAGCATAAAGTCTACCTCTCATTTTTGGAGTCAAACCTACAGAATTTTAAAGAAGAAAACAAATGATTAAGCAAGCCAAACCTTTATGCAGACACCGTGTTTGCGGCGGCAAATGCAACAAACAAGCAGGTCTCTTTCCTTTGAAATGGTCTCCTGAGGTGAATCATTTAATACAATGTAGATATTACATGAGAATGTGTAATGTTTTCAAAGTAAATTCAAAAAAAATAAAATTACATGAGCAGTTAAAACTTCAAATTAGAACAGTTCTACATACAAGAACCATGGCATGTGAAACAAACTTAAAAGTAAATGAAGGAAGCAGCATCAAAAAGAATCTTTTGGGAAAGCAGCGTTAAGTTTAAAAACACAGCTACCATTCCCCCAACAGGATTTGGTTGTCCCCTTTTAAATGTTGACTCTAGCACCCACTACAATGGCACCCACTACAATAGACCGAATTGTTCAGTCTCAGGTCAAGTCGCAACTCGCCCTGTGTTGAGGGTGATGCATCATGTAAAACTGGATCAGGTCTTACCATGTATCAGGTATCGTATTGTACATAACTGATATAGCAACCTAGATCGGGTTGTTTTGGGCCGATACAGCCATATAATTAATGGGCAATACCAGCACATATCAAGCGATACGTACCCATTTCGGATGATACTTGTAACCTTGGTTGCACGGGACTCAGCTGAGTCCTAAAACCTTGCTACGAACACATGTATGCAATTAGTGGATGGTGCTTATATGCATACATGATACTTGTACAGGTATGCATGGATGGTGCATGATGGGTACAAATCAAGGGCACATGAACGAAGAGAAAATAAAGAGTTTCAGTTGTACTGGGAGGAATGCCAACATATAGCTCACCTTTAATGTTGAGTGGGTGAATGATTGCTTCTTCCAGGACCTCTTGAAACCTCTTGAAATCATAAAAACACAAACACACACACAAAAGTAAGTTGAATTAACTAACTAGCCAAACTGAGAGCCGAGGATGGGAAAAGACACCAAGAAAAGAAATTACTAGAATATCTCAAATCAATGACATGGGAGCCTTAAAATAAAAAAAAATAAATAATAAATAAAAATAAAAAACCAGGAGCCTAACCATTGTAAATACTCCCGTAGTAATACTTCCATTGTGATTTTCTGAAGTTCAGGAGCTTTTCAACTTTCTTCTAAGAAACCATAAGCATTGTCATATGGAAGCAGGTATGTACAATCCTTTTGATCCCATAGTAATACTTTCTTCAATGTTAATAGAATAGTACACTTTAGAACTATTGCAACACCAAAAGCGAGAAGAAAGGATGTCTGTACATATATAAAAAAAAGGGTGTACATGTCATTTCCCTTCATGTTTGCAAACCAAAATTGGGCCTAATTAGAAATCCTTTCTAATTTGAAGAATTGACGTTATAAAATTGTAAAAGAATCGAAGGTAAATCTTCATACAATTTGAGCATGCTAAAGTAAGAAGAGGAGATTACCTCTATAATTCCACCACAAAGCCAACCAAAAGACAAGTAGTGATACAGTTGCTCGCGCCTAGGTTCAGTTTCAGGGGTTTCTATAGCAATACGATTCACCATTGAAATTCAGGTCCCTCAGCAATTTAAAAAGGTTCTGCTTTTCCTCGGCAGATTGTGCTCCATAACCCTAGCAATTATGTTCAAATTTAAGATAAATAAAATAAAAATAGAAAAGGAGAAATGATATTCTAGTTTCTGGGTTAATTTAGAACCATCATCACATTCAAAGGGGTTTATAGCTATGACAGGTAGAGCAGAGGCATGCCCACCCATCATTCAAATTGTAGAACACCTGTGTCAATGCTAGAAATGCTAGCAGATGCTATCAACTAGAAGCGGCAAGGATAGCAACATGGCTTACAATACCATCCCATATCACACATATCCACATTGTCAAAACGGTACAATAAATATGAAATTCAAACTGATACCAAGTACACATAGTGTATCAACTTGTACATGCCAATACACATTGGTTACAAAACATTCTGACATGTGTAGCAAACAATAAACATTCTGATTCAATTAAAGCGAGTATTCTGCTACCAAACTCCTAATTGAGCCAAAATTCCTATTTTGAAGTTCATGTAAAACCAGCAGTGCACTCAAATGGTCCTATAATCATGAAAGGTGAATATCTACAAGCATAGTAATCCAAATTGCAGAAGAATGTGCAATGCAACAATAAGGATAACAACATCAACATCAAGCACACAAATAATTCCAGAAAATAATTAAATAAAAAGAGACAGATCACATAAATGATGCAGCATGACAGCAAAACCATAACCAACCCATCAATGAAAATTAAATTAAAAACCAAATAAATTCAATAATTCCATAAATCTAGGGGGAAAAGGAAGAGGAAAATGAGGGGAAGTTTTATACCTGCATGAGGAGATTGGGAAGGAGGCGATGGTCGATCCCAGTCGAGGCCAATGGAGAAGCCAGATGTTGCAACCCTGCGGACTGGAGCCACCGTGCCATGACCACATCACCTGTGTCACTACTCGCAGGCCCTGCATCGTACAGAGCGGCCGCCGCTGCAGCATTGCTCTGATGCATCTGGTCACCCATGTGGCGCTACTCCGCCTGGCGCTGCGGCGCCAATTTTCAGAAATCAAATGAAACCACTGCAAAAATTCAAAAATTAAAAAATATTCGAAATGAAAAGGACGGAAAAATCTCAGATACAGCAAAATCGCGACGCGATACTCACAGAGGAGGTGAGAAATAAGAGATCGAGCAGAACAACAATTTCTCTCCAAAACCTCGAGATTTAAACCCGCCACATCTACGAATCCGATCCAGGAGACGGAAATGTAAGAGATTCGATTCGAATCTAGTCCTAATCCAGAAACAAACAAAAATGCACACAAAAGAAAAAGGATCGGAACCGTTCCAAAGAAAAACGTTACCAGATTCTCGTGATCGATCGAAGTATTTTCAGAGATCTGTGAATCTTCAAGAATCTGAAGCAGATCGGAGAGAAATGCGAGGAAAAGGGAAAAGAAACCCTAATTTCAATGAAATGCAAAGGGTTTTCGATCCTCTTTCTTTCTCTCCTTCGCTCTCTGCAATTTCTAAAGAGAGGATTGCAGAGCCTGCACGCCGGAGTAGGCCCTGATATAATAATATCCTTTGTTTATGTGAGAAAGAGGGAGGGATATGAGTTTCTGGGATTTGATATTTACACCCTCCCAAATGGTTGGTTGCACCACTTCTTCTACAAGGGTAATTTTGTCATGGAGGGGAATTATTTGATACTCTGGCAGAGTATGGCACTTGATACACATGCAGTACGGGTCGCGTACATTAACTCAAACTAAAGCAAATGGATTGTGGATCCCACCGAGAAATCATAAACTATGATTCGTGGAAACTTGTTCGTTAAAATAGGATTATTGGATATTTTCATTTTTAACCGTCCATTAAATGTCCACTAATCTTATGGTCAGGTTACCAAAAAGCTTATTTTTTTTGTTCATGATATATCTAAATAGGGATCCTTGATTTGGATGGTTTACTTTGAATTAATTATACGCCACGTCGTGATTTCTAAGTACCTGCGTATTATCCATTGCACTCTGCCAGAGTATTAAAGTGTTTCTCGACGAAGAATTGTACTACGCCGCGAGAGGCGTGACATGAGATTCACCAGCAAGGCCAATGTAGGCGCGGCGGGGATCCACCAAGGTGGGTGGATCCTGACTGTGGATCCCACTGTGATGTATATTCCTTAAATCCACGCCGTCCATCCATTTTTAAAGATCATTTTAGTTAGATATCCAAAAAATGAAGAAGACAAAAATCTCAGGTGGACCACATATTGAATTTGCCTAATTTAAGAAAAGACCTAGAACAGTCCAGAACATTGTGATTTTTGGAACATGGCCCATTCATTATTTGATCATGAAATGGGTGGTTTCAATTTGATCAGACGGAGCAATGTCTAGATGGAACATGGCCCATTCATAAAAAATTAGACCTTTCCCCTCAGTTCCTATGCAACTGAGGTTAAAATGTATACTTTTGGCCTCGGTTCCTATGCAACCAAGGCTAAAAATTATACCTTTTGCCTCGGTTCGTATGGAATTGAGGTTAAAAAGTAGACCTTTCGCCTCGGTTCTTATACAACTGAGGCTAAAAAGTAGACCTTTCGCCTCGGTTCCTATGCAATGGAGGCTAGAATGTAGACCTTTTGCCTTGGTTCCTATGCAATGGAGGCTAGAATGTAGACCTTTTGCCTCGGTTTTTATGTAACTGAGGCTCAAAAATAGACCTTTCGCCTCGGTTCCTATGCAACTGAGGTTAAAAAGTAGACCTTTCGCCTCGGTTCCTATGCAAATGAGGCTAAAAAGTAGACCTTTTGCCTCGGTTCCTATGCAATTGAGGCTAAAATGTAGACTTTTTTTGCCTTGGTTCCTATGCAATTGAGGCTAAAATGTAGACATTTTGCCTTGGTTCCTATGTAACTAAGGCTAAAAAGTAGACCTTTCGCCTCGGTTCCTATGTAATTGAGGCTAAAAAATAGACCTTTCGCGTCAGTTCCTAGGCAACTGAGGCTAAAATGTAGACATTTTGCCTCGGCTCCTATGTAACTGAGGCTAAAAAGTAGACCTTTCACCTCGGTTCCTATGCAACTGAGGCTAAAAAGTAGACCTTTCGCCTCGGTTCCTATGCAGCTGAGGCTAAAATGTAGACCTTTCGCCTTGGTTCCTATGCAATTGAGGCTAAAAGGTAGACCTTTCGCCTCGGTTCCTATGCAACTGAAGCTAAAAAGTAGACCTTTCACCTCGGCTCCTGTGAGACCCGACCCGTGTTCGCATGTGTGCATGTGTGTGTGTGAGTATGCATTCCATCCATCTTGATCCCACGGTCCTACCGGTCAAATCCCGGCGACCCGTGATCCTTGGATAGTGTTTGCGGTCATCCGTGAGCCCAGTCAAGAAGACCTGACTCGGATCGAGTTGAGACCTATACCATTGTGACCGCATCGTCGTTGCGATTCCAACGACGCGTCTTGTGCATTCATCCGACTTATAGATCAAAAGTTGTGAGCATTTCATCATGTGGCCCACTTTTTGTACAAAAGCATATGGACCACTCTCAGGCACAAGTTCCCATGCACACCACCCACACACACTACAATTCCCATGGAATAAACACTACCCACACCTAACCTACCCTAGCAAGCATTGTTTGTATCACCATAGGTCATGATTTCTTTCTCTAACCAAGGAGGGAGAGTAATGATGACTCCCCTACAACCTTCCCTTCCTCTCTCTCCTCCTTCATTCTCTCATTTTCCTCTTCCATGGAAGAATTTTCAGCCCTCCCTCTCCCAATTTCCAGCAACTTCCCCTTCCTTTCTTCCTCCATCTAGCCACCACAAATTCATCTTGACCATTGAACCTTTAAGCTTGGAGCTTGGAGTACCTAGTGTTGGTGGTAGCTTGAAGATTCAAGGTGGGTGATTATAATTGTTGATCTTATTTTCTACCCTTTGATCTTTTTTTCTTTCTAGATGGATCATATGGGACCCACCAATCCATGGTGGGGATCCCATTTGATCCCATGGATGTGGCCCTTTGGCCCATCCTACATGCATGTCATGATCCATGATGGGGCCATTCTCCATGGACCCCATCATGATGTATTTAATGATCCACTCCATCTTAAGGTCATCTAGACCCTAAGGATCATGTTGGGATGGCATCCCAACCATCCATACCAATTATATATCATGCATGTAGTGATTTTATGTTGCATGTAAAATCAATGTAGTTGTATGGGTATGATTCACTCTTGGGAGGGCCCACTAGTGGCGGGGCCCTACCCCCATGGCCGGATTACTCTCTTTCCTTCTTTTCTTTCTCTGATGTATGGATGATAGTGTGTGTGTGACCCATTTATAGTGGGCCTTGGATGTCCCAAAATATATAAAAATAAAAATCCAACAAGGTGGGATGCTCTTATCACCTAACTCCATGATCATCGGACACCTTAATCAAATGCATGCAAGTGTCCTAGTTCTAGTATGTGATCTGGACTTATGTGGGGCCCACTGAGGAAGGCCACACACCCTTTTTATGGCTGGGATTATTGAGATATAGGCTGATGTGTCCAGCCATGTATTGCTGTCCAAAAACTTGGACTGTTGCATGGATTGTCATGTTCAATCTTTGGCATGGATTTTTGGATCATGATTGTCATTATTTTCTTTATAAGTATGGAGTGTAATGAGAAGGTGTGGACCCCACCATGAGGTGTGATGGGTCATACCTCAGATGGTCCATGATATGGTACCCAAAAAGGAGGCCCATAGGGGTGGGCGGTCCACCTTGTTAGGCTGTCCAACCCACATGTATGGAGGGAAAACATACACTTCAGCTTGGTTTCTCTGAAGGATGAGCCACTTTTATTGACCCCACCTTACTTTATTTTATGAAGAAAATACTAAACCTCCATTTTTTCCCCTCTTGGATGAAGATTGGGCCCACCTTATTGGGTAAACAATGCATGGACAGCAACATCCCTTCCTGGACAGATTGAAATTCCTAATTTAATTAAAATATTTATGAGTATCCAAAAATCATAAAATTTTACAGAGAGGTGGTTCACTTATGGTAGGACCCACCTACAAAATTTTGGGGCCAATGGACACCTGTACACACCATGGTAGTGGCTGGACTGGCCCATTACAATACGGTGTCCAGATCAGTCCGATTTTTAGGACAGATTGATTTCTTTAAATATATTAAAATATTTATATATGTCTAAAAATTCTGAAATTTTGTGGAGATATGTTCCACCCATTCTAGAACCCACTTACCAAATTTCAGGGCCAATGGACCTCTGTGTACACCGTGGCAAGGGCCGGACTGGCCCACCATGTTGGGACGTCCAGGTCAGTCCAATTTTCTGGACAGTCTATTTTATTTAAATAAATTAAAATATTTCTAAGTGTCCAAAAATCTTGAAATTTTGTGGGGGTGTAGGTCACCTATGGAAGTATCACTTTGTAAAATTTTAGATCCAAAATACATTTGAGTTGCCCGTGGTATGGCTGGAAGTGGTCTGCTAGGCAGGGACGCCCAGGCTGGGGCATCTAGCCTGCTTCGTGGGCCCACCTCGATGTGTTGAATGTCCCACCACCCATCCATGTAGGGTCCTTAGGCAATTGATCATACTTGCCTCCTTTTTATTCAATTAGAACACATTAGGTGGATTTTTGGGCCATATACCCCAGGCCCATAGGACTGCCTACACATGGGACATCCCTGCCTTAGGCTACTGCTGGGCTTGCATTCTAACAGTCTGGCCCATTTCATATATGTATTGTATATCATCTCTCATGATGTGTGTGAGCCATCCAGAATTAATTATACTAAGAAATACTTCTAATGCTGAACTCCAACCAACCCAGAAATTTGGGTGGGCTGGAATTTGGCATTGAGCCCAATAACTGTTGCCTATAGATGTTCTTTGGGGCAATATGGCCCACTAGATTTGAGGAGGATTTATGTCAGTATCTTATCATCTTAATTTTTATTTTTTGGGCTTAATTAGTGTGTGATTAAAGGCCCATCCCAAATAGGATTCTTCTTGGGCTAGTCTCTTAGTTAAGTAAGGGCCTTATAGCCTTGGTTGGGCTGGAACTTTTGATAGGCCCATTGAACCCTTGGGTCCTATATTTACCATGTCATTGTGATGGGCCTTATGGGCCAAATACTCAAGTAGTTGGGCCCTTGTTTGCCCACTATAATAAATCCATACTTGGGCCGAGATGTGAGGCCCAACTTACATGTGTTAAAAATTTAAGAATTTCCCATATGTTAGGATAATGGGCTGCCCATTAGGCCTACCACAATGAATGAACCTATGACCCTTATGGTTGGGCCCTAACCTTGCTTAAGGGCCCACCAGGTTGCCTTTGTTTTTGGGCTTAGTGTATGGCCCACTAGGCCATGGGTTGATTGTGCCTTGGACCTTTCTTTGCTTATATAGTAGGCTACCTTTTGGGACCCAGTTGAGGTTGGATGTCCTCCTTGGTGGCCCTAAGGTAGGCTCATAGAGGCCCTTATAGGTGGTTAAAGGCCCACCTTGGGCCTGGCTAGGACTGTTCCTCCTTAGAATTTTGACTCTCTTAGTTTGTGGGTCATCCCAAAATACTGGGCTCCCACTAGAGGACTTGTCTTCTTCTTAGAATACCTGTCGATGTGCCTAGATCTTGACCCTCCTTGGGACAGACGATTTCATATTCCTCAGGTAGCACACTTACATCGTTGCAACCCATATGCATCATCTGTATGAATTGATTGCATTGTATAGTGGTCATTCAGGGATGGAGTTTCTTCCCTCTTGCACATTGAGTGCCTGAAACTTGTGCATGATTTATGTGTGCGATTCATGCATTGGCATCGCATTTCATGAGGATACCGCCCTTGCTTCATCAGGGCCTTGCCTCCACAAGGACAATTGTGGATGGCCGCATGTGTGGACACCGGAAATATTACTTAAGCATACTAGGTGCGTAGGATGCCCATGGGTGAGATTCCCAAAACTTCCATGGTACCAAGGATCTGCTCCAACGCCGTGACCAGGTGGAATACATGAGCGCACGAGGGCCTTATACCGTTAGGCCGCGACTCCCACTGTCGTGTAGTCGGTTGGATAGGGGTGTGGCCTTACCTGCCTGGTGTGAGGAGGCATTGCTAGGCTGAGTCTGACCAGCTCGTAAATGGGTCCGCTACCTTCAGGCCTTGTTGGTGATTGGTTGTCCACAGGCGGGTAGTGAGGTCTCTTACGCTCGTTTGATCTGCAGCGGCAATCATTCAGCAGTGTAATGGACCCGGTGATTTCCTTATGATTGAAAATGTACTTGACTTATGGTTTGGATATGAGCACTGACATTACTTACATCGCATTAGCATTGGCTGTACAAGCCCCCCTTTCATACATTGCCTTGGTATGGCACTCATTACTTATTGCATCGCATTCATGGTAAGCCTTGGTAAGACTAGTGATATGTTCATTGATTATGCTTCTCTCCTTATACCTCCTACTATTCTTCTGTGCACCATTGTCACACACTTACACCACCCTCTAAGCTTCTATAAGCTTATGCACGATTGATACGTGCAGGAGACTCTAGGTAGGCGTCGTAGCAGCAGAGCATGGAGTAGAGTTGAGCAGTGAGGACTCCAGTGTTGCTGATTTCTCTCTCTTTTCCTTTCTATTCTCATGTATGTCCTTTTGGACCTTTTGGATGATTGTAAAAGTTCAAATTTTTAGTGGATTTTGTGATGTGTGCCTTTGTTATTCTCAGATGTACTTGCTGTGATCTTGGGTATGCTCGCATTGGAAGTGATTATATTGTTATGAAAATCCTCCTTGTAGGATCCCAGGATCGGAACCTACCTCAGGAGCCGAGAATGGGGTACTACGGAGGCTGTTGCGGCCAGAACCGGCCATCGGGTTCCTTGTGAGTCCGGTTACCGAGTCTGGGGCGTGACAGTTCCTATGCAACTGAGTCTAAAAGGTAGACTTTTCGCCTCAATTCCTCTGCAACTGAGGCTAAAAAGAAGACTTTTCGCCTCGGTTCCTATGTAACTGAGGCTAAAAGGTAGACTTTTCGCCTCGGTTCCTATGCAACTGAGGCTAAAAGGTAGACTTTTCGCCTCGATTCCTATGCAACTGAGGCAAAAGATGAACTTTCAACCTCAGTTCCTTAGCAACCAAGGCTAAAAGACACATTTAGCCTCCATTTTTTCAACTGAGGCTAAAAAACTGTGGCTAAAGGCCTATTTTCTTGTAGTGGTCCCACATATGTGGACCATTAAATCAAAAAAAAAGGATAAAAGACAAACATCCAAGATCACCTACCGGCTTCTTCTTGCACCTTAAGCTTCCTTAACTCCTTAGCTTTGGTTCCAACGGAGGAGATGAGGTTTGGATGGTTGAGATGGGAGATGAAAGGGTAAGAAAGGTGGGCCACATTTGTTGCTTGGGAGAGCTTGGATAGGCTTAGACATATGGAATTCTTGGGTTGTTTAGAAAGTGTGTTTGAGAATGGGAGAGAGAGGGTTGTAAAGGGAGAGAGATGGGTGATGGATGTGTAAGAGACTTTTTTGAATTTTGTGGTAAATGGTGTAAGAAAGGTATGGGTTTGTAAGAAACTTTTGACTTTAGGGGTTACTTGGGAAAGAGTGAGAGGTGATGTGTACTTGATATGTACTTGACATGATGGGGTTGATTGATTGATGGATTGATGTGACAAGTTGTAGAGATTCTCTTGGAATTCGCACCGAACGCTGGCCCACATCTCCTGCTTGAGTATCTGATCGATGCGCGAGACACAGCATCGGAACCGTGGCAACGGTGTGGTCGCAAGGGTACAAGTCTCGTTTTGAGTCGATTTAGGTTGACAATGTATGAATTAGGGTCGCGCACAAATATCGATTAAGGGTCGAAGGTTGCCAGAATTCGATCGGGAAAACCGCGGAAGTCTACAGAACGGTACGGTCTAGGATATGGGGCTTACAGTGGTCCACCCGGATGAACCCCACCATAAAGCATGTGTTTTAGCCAAGCCATCTAGTAAGTGGGGCCCGCCTTAAAATGTGTTTATGCAAACCGTCCAGCGTCCAGGGACGCTGGACGTGGCTGGACAAAGAAGTGTGCGCTGACGGTGGGGTGTATTACAGTAGCAGAAAAATAAAAATATCAGCTTGCTTCAAAGCATCGAGGTGGCCACTCATGCATGCCCCACCTTAACGTATGGATCTAATCCACGCCGTCCATTCCATTTCTCATCTCCTTTTAGGCGTTGACTTAAAAAATGTAGTCAATCCAAGGTTCTGGCGGGCCATAGCATAGCAAATGGTGGTTTTCACCATTGAAATCTTCCCTGATATTTCTATACATCGAAAAATACTCAATATTGGGCTCGTTGGATCTGTTATGAGCTGTAGAATCCAATGGCTGGAGTGGATTCACTTGGAGCGGGCCCCATGTACGAAAAACCTCGAAAAAATGAGATTTAAAAAAAAAAAACACAAACAAGCAGCAGCTGACGCTGCTGCTGTCAGAGGTGCAGGCAGCGCCAACGTTGGCGGGCGGGCGGACGACAGGGACCCACGGTCCCAGCCGTGGGCCCGACCATGATGTTTGTTGTTTATCCACTCCGTCCATTCTGTGGGCCCCTTAGGGATGTGGGCCATCCCCAAAAATCAGCCCTATCTGATGCTCAGGATGGCCCACATCATAGGAAATAGTAAGATTGAATGGCTACCTTTGAAACCCCTTTTCTGGGCCACAGAAGTTTTGGATCAAGCTGAAATTTGTTTTTCCCTTTCAGCCAGGTACGTGTGACCTTATCAACGGATTAGATGGCATATAAACATAATGGTGGGCCCCACGTGGGACCCACAATGATGCATGTGTTTTATTCACACCGTCCACCTATGGACGGAAGGGTCAGGGACCCTAGCCCACCATGAAGTATGTGTTTTATCGGTGCACGCCCACCTGCTGCACGTGTGATGCATCCGTGCAGCATGGGACCCACGTGATGTATATGTTTTATCCAGGCCGCCCGTCCAGGGCTGGGCGCTAGGTCAATGTTAATGTAATATTTTATATATATATATATATATATGTATGTATGTATGTATATATATATATATATATATATATATATATATATATATGTATATCTATTATATATTATATTGTATATATTATATATCATTTATACATTATATAATATATACATGATGGTGGGCCTTCCTGGCCCCCACCATGATGCATTTGATGCATCCAAGCCATCCAGCCCCTTTGAAAGATCATTTTATGGCATGAGCTAAAAATAAGACAGACCTATAGTTCAAGTGGACCCCACCTTAGTATATGTATGGGGCCCGTCTTGATTTATTTGTGGCCCTCCATTGAGGCCCACCTTGGTATATGTATGAGGCCCAATTTGGTTTATTTGTGGCCCTCCATTGAAGCCCACCTTGGTATATGTATGAGGCCCATTTTGGTTTATTTGTGGCCGTCCATTGAGGCCCACCTTAGTATGTGGATGAGGCCCATCTTGATTTATTTGTGGTCGTCGATTAAGGCCCACCTTGGTATATATATATAAGGCCTAAGTGATTAGGCCCATCTTGTAATATTTGTGGCCCATTGTGATGTATTAGGGGCCCATGGGTTAAGGCCCATTGAGATGTATTAGGGCCCATGGGCTAAGGCCCATTGTGATGTATTATGACCTATGGGTTGAGGCCTATTGTGATGCATTCAAGGCCGGTTGTTAAGGCCCACCTTGATATATATGAGACCCATGTTATCAGGCCTATGAGATGTATTAGGGCCCATGGGTCGAGGCCCAATGGGATGTATACAAAGTCTATTACATTGTGTGATTCCACCATGGGTTATGTAATGACATTTATGGTAGGCCGTGCCTTGGGAACGATGTTGGTTTGACGTCCACATCGTAAGAATAATGTTGGTTAAATGTCTATATTATAATTCTCTCTAGGGCCCATTGATAGACCCATACTTGTTGAGAGTAGGCCATTAAAGCCCATCTTCATTGTGAGGATAGTTCATCACCATATAAAATGCTTGGTATAACTCCATAATTCATGCTCATACGCATCATATGTATGCCTGATATGAAGAATGTTTGATCATAGCATACGCCATTGGGCAGACTATTTACGGGACTCCTTATGAGACGGAGTGCCCACATTATCTCGCTGTATGCGCAGGATTGATACATGACTAGATAGTGTGACTCATGCATCTCACATATATGTGACTTGGTCATTGTACGCCCTAGCGACATCAGGGCCGTGGCCTCCACAGGCACATCGTGGATGGCTAAATGGGATACTGAAAATACTTAGTTCTAACACTGTGGGCACTTAGGATGTCCTTGGGTGAAAATCCCAGAACCTCCTTAGTACTAGGAGATACTCCAACATCTAGACCGAGTGGAATATGAGCGTTGGTGCCTATATCATGAGGTCGTGTCTCCCACTGTGTCATGGTCGGTTGGAAGGAGGTGTGGCCTTATCTGCCCGAGTGAGGGGGCTATAAGCTAGGCTGAGTATGACCAGCTCATAAATGGGTCCGCTATCGATGAGCCGGGACCGATATTGGTAGGCAGATAGTGAGGTCTCTTCCACTCACTGGGCTGTGCAGCTAAGGAGGAGACAGTCGGAGTGGAGTGTAATAGAACCTGGTGATTTCTCTAAAGAGCAGCTGTACTGATATGTTGACTTATTGAGCAGGAATTGCATATCCATTCATTCACTATCCACTTGGGCTGGTGGTGCATAACTATTTATCACGTGTACCTTCGCATGGCCAAGATTTCGGTTGGGCACGCGACTAACCTGAGATCAAGAGTTTACCACATTGTGTCTGACTATCCAAATTTAGGTATGGGACTGGTTTGGATAGAAGTCCCTTGTGATGGACCCCATAGCCTATGATACTTCGTACTATCATCCCGACTTCACATTCCAACATGGTCATTTCATTCGCACCGCATATCACATTGTATCTGCAGTACTTAGCATTTTGGGTTACTATGTTTTTGCACTTATATGGCCTAGATGAGGTTGATGGTACTCGTGACTCATTAGGATTTGCATATTGCATTGCATCCTCAGTATCTGTTATTGTCCTATTATGTTTTGCATCGCATGGCCTTGGTACGGCTGATAGCACTCATGGACTTACCGCATATTTTCACTTACTCTGATACCGTATGATTAATGATCTTGTCAATATTTTTGCTTATTCCGATGATGTATGATTTATGGGCTTTATTGTACACCTGACACTTATCTTGTACACACACTTCCACCACCTTCTAAGCTTTTGTAAGCTTATGCACGATAGATGTGTGCAGGTGGTGTTAGGTTGCAGCAGCGTTGAGCTTGGAGCATACAGCTGTCCTTTGGAGCTTTGATTTCGATATATGTATTTCCTTTTCGACATTGTATTCAAATGATTATATTAGTGGATATGTGATGATGATGTTGTTTTGTGACTTGGTTATGCTTGTGGTTATGCTCCATTACAAAAAAAAAAAATTCATACTAAAAATCCTTCTTGTAGAATCCCAGGATTGGATCTGGCATGTGAGTGCCGGAATCCTAGAATGGGGCACTACGGAGGCTGTCGGCACCGGATTCGGCAATCTGAAATTTTGTGAGCCCATTTTTCGAGTTAGGGAAGATGAAACAAATGAAAAAAAAATGCTTTTTAAGCAATAAAAACCCCCAAACTCGAGCGGGTCGACTGGTCGAGTACATACTCGACTGGTCGTGCCACGACTGGTCGAGTGTATACTCGACTGGTCGTGCACCTCAAAAATTCAGCATATTTTCATATTTTAAAATTTAAAAATTTATAAAAATAAATAAAATAAAAACATGTAATATATTACAAATAAACACATACAATTCAGATCATATTGTACATATACATCCAATTTCAACTTAGCAAACCTGTTTCTGTCAAGCAGTTTTGTAAATATGTCTGCAAGTTGATTTTCATTCTTAATATAATCCATAGAAATAATTTTATCTTCTACCAATTCATAAATATTATAATACCTAATGTCAATATGCTTAGTTCGTGAATGCTGAATTGGATTTTTAGAAATGTTAATTGTGCTAGAATTGTCACAATACAATACCATAGAATCTTACATAAATCCGTAATCACTTAACATCCTCTTCATCCACAAAAGCTGGATGCATGCATTACTAGCTGTTATATACTCAGCCTCAGCTATGGAAAGTGATACGAAACTTTGTTTCTTACTATGCCACGAACCTAGACAGTTCCCGACATAAAAACATCCACCGCTGGTAGACTTGCAGTCATCAATATTACCAGCCCAATCAGCATCCGAATAACCGGCTAATTGAACATTAGTATCATTAGGATACCAAAGACCAAGTTTGGCCAAACTTGCGACATATATCAAAATGCGCTTTACAGCAATCAGGTGGGACTCTTTAGGGTCTAATTGATATCTAGCACAGATTCTTACACTGAAAGCAATATTAGGTTGGCTCGCAGTTAAATATAAAAAACTACCTATCATACTGTGATACAACTTAGGAACTACACTTTTACCTATCGAATCCTTAGAGAGTTTAAGTGTCGTACTCATAGGAGTATCGAAATATTAGGTTGGCTCGCAGTTAAATATAAAAAACTACCTATCATACTGTGATACAACTTAGGAACTACACTTTTACCTGTCGAATCCTTAAAGAGTTTAAGTGTCATACTCATAGGAGTATCGAAATTTTTACCGCTCTCAAAGCTAAGTTTTTTAACTAAATTTAGAGCGTATTTGGTTTGAGAGATTAAAAAAACCGATCAGGAAGTTGTTTTACTTGCAACCCTAAGAAATAGTTCAGTTCTCCAACCATGCTCATTTCAAATTTGGACTTCATTAAATCTTCAAACTCAACAATCATGTCAGAATAGGTAGATCCATAGATAATGTCATCAACATAAATCTATACTATTAGTATGTGATCATTATGTTTCTTTATAAATAGTGTCTTATCAACACTTCCCATTATAAAGTTATGACTTGGTAAAAACTTAGTCAATTTCTCATACCATGCCCTAGGAGCTTGTTTCAATCCATAGGTGCCTTTTTCAGGTGATAAACATGATCAGTATGTGTAGGGTCTTCAAAACCCTTAAGTTGTTCAACATATACTTCCTCATGTAAATTACCATTCAAGAACGTACTCTTAACATCCATTTGATAGATTTTGAACTTTTTGTAACAAGTAATGGATCTAAACAGTCTGATTGATTCAAGACGAGCTACTGGGGCAAAGGTTTTATCATAATCAATGCATTCTATTTGAGTGTACCCTTGTACAACCAGTCTAGCCTTATTTCTTATAATATTACCAAGTTCATTAGACTTATTTTTAAAGATCCATTTAGTTCCAATAATGTGTTTATCATTTGGTCTAGGAACTAGATACCATACATCATTCCTTACGAATTGATTAAGTTCATCTTACATAGCAACAATCCAGTTTTCATCAGCAAGGGCTTCTTTTATATTAGCCGGCTCAATGTAGGATGTGAAACACACATAATTACAAATGAGTGCTTACACCAGTGAGAGGATTCCCAAGAATTTAATCAGTTGGATGATCTTTAACTTACCGTAGTTCAGTATCATTTTGATTAGATGAAGAGTCTGGTTTATCAAATAAAGGAACTTCATCATCTTCTGAACTTGAAACAGGTGTATTCAAGTGATCATCTATAAGATTCTTGAATAACACCGGACTTCTTGTTGAGAACACGATACGCTCGACTATTTAAAGCATATCATATGAAAATAACCTTGTCACTTTTAGTGTCAAATTTTTCTAGATTTTTTCGGTCACTAAGAATGTAGCACTTGCTGCCAAAAACTCGAAAGTATTTAACAGTAAGCTTCTTGTTGAACCATAGTTCATGTGTAGTCTTATTATTAGACTTTCTCGTATAAACACGGATAGTGATATAACACGCCATGTTCACAGCTTCAGCCCAAAGTTTTTTAGGAAGTTTCATACTATTTAACATTTCATTGGTCATTTCTTGAAGTACTCTATTTTTCCTTTTAACTACACCATTCTGTTGAGGTGTCTTGGGTGTAGAATACTTATGCGATATTCCATAATCGCTACAGAACTTCTCAAAACTACTATTATCGAACTTGGAACCATGATCACTATGGATTTTGGTGACATGTGATTCCTTTTCAGTTTGGATACGCTTGAGTATCCTTTTCACTTCATCGAGAGTCTCAGATTTCTCTTTCATGAAAACTGCGCATGTATATCTGGTAAAATCATCTACAATTACCAGAATATGCTTCTTACCTCCTCGACTCTCCATTCTAGTTGGTCCAACGAGATCCATATGAAGGAGTTCAAGGGGTTTGGATGTGGCACTGGAGTTCACTTTCTTGTGACCACTCCTTGTTTATTTTTCAATATGACATTTGCCGCAAATTATATCCAGTTTCTTTAACTTGGGTAGACTTCTTATTACTTCACTTTTACTCGGTCTATAAAGATTATGGTAGTGTACATGTCCTAGGCATTTATGTCATAGTTCGATCTCATCAGTTTGGACCATGTAACACGATAATTTAGACGAGCTTGAATCACTGACTATGTAGCAGTTCTCAAATGTTCTGCGACCAGTTAATATCATAGAACCATTCTCATTAGAAATCTCATACCTTTGGTTGGTGAATTTGATTCTTCGTTATCACAAATTTGAGAAATGTTTAAGAGATTATGCTTAAGACCCTCTTCAAACAACACATTCTCAAATGAAGGAAGATTAAAGAGTTGAACTATACCTTGGCCAATAATCCTGCAGTTGCTACCATCACCAAATGTGACTAAGCCATCAGTCATATCTTTAAGATTGGTGAACAAATCTTTATCCCCTGTCATGTGACTAGAGCAACCATTGTCTAGGTACCACTTTGATTGACTCGAAGCCTTGAAAGCGGTGTGCGCAACCAAACAAACAACCTTAGGAACCCATTTCATTACTGTTTTGGGTTTTGGAGTATAGTTGGTCTTTCTATGCTTGTAGTTGTTGTATATTCTACCATTCGAGTTAGATTTTAGAAGCTCCTTAAGTAGATCCATAATTTTCTCGGCTAAGGGGTTATGATTCTGATATTTATGGTTGATATGGTTGTTTTTAGGTTTCATAGCCTGAAAAGTTTTAAAATTTTTACAATTATTTTGATTCATACTTTTTCCTTTTGACTTAGAGGACTTTCCTTTAACAAATTTAGGAGCAGTAGTCTTATATTTAGGAGGGGAATTTTTATCGTAGCCCAGACCAGATTGATCGTTACATTTCCTTGATCCAGTTAATAGTCTTTCTAGTTTAGGATCACCCTGAGCATACCTCCAAGTATCCTTCATACTCAAGAGAGAAGAGACTTCTAGTTTTAGTTTTTCATTTTTAGATTTTAGGTTTTCAATTTGGGAAGTTTTGAAGTTTAAATCACATTTAGATTTTTCAAAACAATCTGAAAATTGTGATTTTCTAAGACTAGATTATTAAAATTTTCTTTTAATTTTAAAAACTTTTCTTTTTGAAGTTTTAATTTTGCAACTATCTTACAACTTTTCCTGTATAGGGCATCATAGGCATCTTGTAAATTTTCATCATTTTCAGGATCACTTCTCAGATTATCTTCACTAATTGAATCACAACTATCTGAGAAAGTGAATTTAGCTAGAGTCATTAAGGCTTTGACCTCATTAGTAGACTCAGGTTCAGAATCATCTGACTAAGAAGAGGCTTCAGAGCAAGACAATTCATCCCATGTGGCAACATGCCTTTCTTTTTAGATTTGTCCCTCTTTGAACATTTATTTGCCAGATGCTCGTATTCATGGCAGTAGAAACATTGACTGTCTTTAATAGATTTCCATTTTTTAGATCTAGTTCTTTCCTTTTTTGAAGGTTTTTATAAATCCATCCTCTTTTTACTTTCTAAAATCTTATAAAACTTCTTGACTAATAATGTCATATCATCTTTAGAGTTTTCACAATCAGAATTTTCAGCATTATTTTGAGAAATATTTTTAGAAGACTTAAGGGCAATGGACTTATCTTTAGGAGCTTTAAAGTTTAACTCGTAAATTTATAAAGAACCAACCAGTTCTTCAACCCTCATAGTATCTGTATCACAAAGTTCCTGAATGGCAATGACCTTTGAATTGAACCTTTCAGGCAATGAGTGTAGTATTTTTGCATAGACTTTGCTTTCTAGGATACTATCTCCAAGACCCCACATAGAGTTAACTATATCATTTAATTTAGTATAGAAGTCCATGAAATTTTCACTTTCTTCCATACTTATCTCCTCAAACCAAGTGGTGAGGATTTGAAGTTTAGATTTCTTGACAATAGTTGTACCCTCGTGTGTCATTTTTAAAATGTCCCAGGCTTGCTTTGCAGAATTATAAGATATAATTCTTTTGAATTCATCCGGTGATAGTGCGCAAGTAATTGCATTTAAAGCCTTTGTATTGGCACTGCTCTCATTTTTCTGGAGTGTGGTCTAAGAAAAATAAGGTGTAACTTTCATAGATTTGGTTCCATCAGTGTGTAGAACTTTAGCAGCAAGAGAGGTCCATCTAGTCACTGTGGCTTGCCATACGCTCTCATTTATGGACCTTAAAAAGATCCTCATTCTAGCTTTTCAATAGGCATAATTGGAGCCATCAAAAGGTAGAGGCCTAGTGATTAAGAGGCTATTAAAATTTGACATCTTATAAGCTCAAATTAATTAGCTTAGGAATTGAATCCAAATAAAAAGAAGCGATTAAGCTCTGATACCACTTGAAAAGGCCGAGCTACACGTCCTTGGGGGCGGGAGGGGAGGGGGGGGGGGGGTAAATATCAACCCCCAAACTAGGAAACCAGGCTCACAAAATTCCCGATCGCCAAATCCGGTGCCGACAGCTTCCGTAGTACCCCATTCTCCGCTCCCAGCGCCCATACGCCGGATTCCGATCATCTAATTCTACGAGGATTTTTCAATGTATATTTAACTCATAATAAGCATAACCACAAATTTATCCAAATCACAAATGCAACATTATCATCACATATCCACTAATATAAACAATTGAATACAGTGCTGAAAAGGAAATACATATGTCAAAAATTAAAACTCCATAAGTCCGTTGCACGGTCCAAGCTCAATGCTGCTGCAACCTAACGCCACCTGCACGTATCTATCATGCATAAGCTTATAGAAAGCTTAGTGGGCGGTGAAAGTGTGTGCAAAAGGTAAGTGCTAAGTAAGCAATATCAGAGTAATCAGAGTAAGCGAAAGTACTAACAAGTCCATGAGTCATACAATATCAGGGTACACAATGCAAATCAGCTATCCAAATGAGGTGTCAGAGCGAGCCAAATATTAGATGCCGAGGATTCAATGCCATAAATCATACAATATCAAAATAAGCAGAAATATACTGATAAGTCTATGAGTGCCATCAACCGTACCAAGGCTATGCGATGCAAGGCATGAGTACTAATGGCCATATCAATGCAGAAACATGGCAACCCAAAATGCTAAATACTGTGGATGCAATGTAATATGCAGTGCGAATGAAATGACCAAGGGATAGTCAGACTCAATGTAGTAGACTCCTGATCTCAGGTTAGTCGTGCGCCCAACCGAAATCCTGACCATGCAAAGGTACACAACAGTTAGTTGCGCACTACCAGCCCGAGTGGATAGTGAATGAATGAATGAATGAGTATGCAATTCTTGCCCAATAAGTTCACATATCAGTACGGTTCCTCTCTAAGAAATCACCGGGTCTATTACACTCCAAACCAAATTGCCGCCCCACAGGCGCAACAAGGTGAGTGGAAGAGACCTCACTATCTGCCTGCCAATATCGGGCCCGACTCGTCGATAGCGGACCCATTCCTCAAACTGGTCAGACTCAGCCTAGCATTGTCCCCTCCTCTCGGGCAAATAAGGCCGCACCCCCTTCCAACCGATCACGACACAGTGGGAGACGCGGCCTAACGGTATACGGCCCTCATGCACTCATGTATCCACTCGATCTAGATATTGGAGCAACCTCTGAAACCAAGATAGTTCTAGGACTTTTACCTAAGGATATCTATAGCACCCTATGTAGAACATATTTTCGGTGTCCCATCTGGCCATCCACGAAATACCTGTAAAGGCTACGACCCTGATGTCGCGAGGGCGTATGGTGGTCATGTCATACAAATGCGAGATGCATGAGTCACATAGTCCAATTATGCATCAATCCTGTGCATGCCATGCTCTCATGTGGGAGAGCTCCGCCTATCAGGGAGCCCTATGAACAACCTGCCCTATGGCATATGCAATGGTTAATCACATCTCATAACAAACATGCAGATGATGAGTATCGGCATGTATTATGATGCAATGCTGTCACATACTCATAATCGGTATCAATAACCGGCATCAACAATCGGCCTTGACAATATGGACATTTAAGCAACATTGCCCCCAAGGAATGGCCACATAGAGCCAAACATATATGGGCCCACGGCCTCACACAAAGGCCTAATATACAACACGATGGGCCTTACTCAAGGGCCACATATACATAATAGGTGGACCCTGCTCATAGGCCTAGCCCATAGGCCATGAATACATCATAATGAGCCTTACCCATGGCCATGAATGCATCACAATGGGCCTGGCCCATGGGCCTCAAATACATGACATGTGGGCCCTACACATGGGTCTTGAATACATCAAATTGGCCATGCATCATGGGCCTAATACGTGTCACAATGAGCCTCAACTACGGGTCGCATGTACATCATATAGGTCACGACAATTGGCCTTGGCAATCGAAATCGGCCTCGACAATCGAGGTCGGCCTCAACAATCGAAATCGACACTCGGAATTGGCCTCGATACTCGGCCTCGACAATCGGAATCAACCTATACAATCGGCCTTGACAAATCAGAATCGGCCTCGATAATCAGAATCGAAATCGGCCTCGACAATCGGAGTTGGAATCAACAATCGGCATCGACATCGATAATCGGCCTCGACAATCAGAATCAGCAAATCGGCCAAGTCAATCGAAATCAGCAATCGACCACGACAATCAGAACCGAAAAATCAATCACGACAATCGGAATCGATCGATAATCAAAATCGGCAAATCGGTCATGTCAATCAGAAATCGACAATCGGTCATGATAATCAGCCTCAATCGCAAATCGGCAATTCTTTCACGTCAATCGGAATCAGTAATCAGTCATGATAAACGGCCTCAATCGCTAATCAGCAATCAGACACAACAATCGGAATCGGTCAATAATCGGAATCAGCAAATTGGTCACGTTAATCAGAATCGGCAATTAGCCACGACAATCGAAATCCGTCAATAATCAGAATCGACAAATCGGTCACAGCAATGACACCGATAATTAACAGATAAACAAAGCGGGGTCCATAAATGATCAGTCGATGAACCATAGTATAAAGATCGGCACTTAGCTGTGGTTATATCAAATCCGATAGCACGGAGCCATCCGTCTACGGTGAATGGGGCTCACTTATTTGGGTTAACCCAGTAAGGGAATGATGAGAATGGGCCTAACAAGGCCTAAGGGAAGGTCACAATGTGGATATTCAACCATCATTGCCCATCAATGTGGACATCTAACCAACATTGCTTTCAAGGAGTGGCCTACATAGGGCCAAACATATAGTGGGCCTATGGCCTCATGTACAATCATGATGGGCCTCATTTACATTACATAGGCCTCGTCATATTAGGCCAACATACATCTTATCGGGAGTGGGCCTTGCACTTGGGAATCGAATACATCTCAATGGGCCTCTTATGTCAAGCGGGCCACCTCACATGGGCCGCAACATATGAGTCGTGCCAAGGGGCTTTATGTACATCAAATAGGCGCACCGATGGGCCTCGTGTATATCAAATCGGGCCCACCCTTATGTATATTTGAGATCTGACCTATTCATCAATTAACATAGAGATAAATGAAGTGAAAATAATTGTCAGTTTTAAATGGAAACTACTATGGCCCTTAGAAGTTTGAACGGTGGATATCACGGTCCACTATTTAAATGGTGGGGGCCTACTTGAACTTTAGATATGATCCACTCCTTTGCTCATGCCATAAAATGATATTTCAAATAGTTGGACGGTTTGTATACAACACATGCATCATGATAGGTCCCATAGATAGACGGCATGGATGAAACAGGTGGGACCCACGGAGCTTGATGTTGTGTACAGTAACTGGCGGTGGGGTCCACCTGTCGTCGTGCACAGCAGCAATAGGGCAGATGCTGCTGCCAAAAAGAAGTAGAGGTGGGTCCCACGTCGGGCCTACCATTATAAAATAATATATATACATATATATATATAAGGCATAGCTGCTGCTCATGCAGCTTTATGTATTTAACGGAGAGGTGGGTCCCACGTAGAGCCCACCTCAACATTTAAATTATAATGTAATATATAATATATTATATTATATGCTAATATTATATAATATAATATATTAATATTATATTCAATATACCAACCCGTCCAGGCCCTGGACGGCCTAGACATGCATACATCACACATGGGTGGGTCCCACGTAGGGCCCACCACCTCATATATATATAATATAATATATATATATATATATAATATAAAATATATACTATATATGGTGCTGACGTCTAGGCCCTTGGATGGCCTGGACAGTCACATACATTAAGGAGGGCCCCACATGTGAGGTGGGTCCCACCGTCCAAGGGTAGTGGATGGCTTGGATGACGCACACACAATGGTGTGGCCCATTTAGATGGGGATGGGTCCCATGGACTCCACCGTCAGCCACCCTCACTAGGCAATAAATGCCAAGACCTCAGTGTTGCAATGAGGTATCTTTCACTTAGCCTACTACTGGAGCTATGGATGGCGTGGATAGCGTACCAAGGAGGGTCCCACACGGACGTGGTCCCACCGTCCAGGGGCAGTGGATGGTTTGGATCAAATGCATACACCATGGTGTGGCCCGTTTGGATGGATGGAGGATGGAGATAGGTCCCATGGACTCCACCGTCAACACACACTTCACAGTTAGCACACCCATGTCAGTCCACACTACACTATAGTGCACACCCCATGTCAATCCACACTCACTACTACCACACCCCCCACTGACAATTACGCCCAGCGTCCCTGGACCGACGATGTAGATGCACACCTCATCAAGGTGGGTCCCACATGGCCCACCTGTTTTGAATCAGCCTGATATTCGTGTTTCTCCTACATCCAGGCCATCCCAAAGACGGTCAGCAAGGTGGGCCCTACGGATGGGACGGCGTGGATCATACATCAAGTGGGGTCCACAACATGAGAAAGAGAGAGAGAGACATTGGCGAGGATGGAGGGGCCCCATCACTATGGGCCCCTCTTTGATACAAAGCCTACATCAAGGTCGGTCCCACCATAAGTGGGCCCTTACATCACAAAAAAAAATAGAGATTCAAGATCACCCACTGTCTCCTTCATGCTCCCTTGGCTTCCTTCGCTCCTTGGCTTCGATCCTAACGGAGGAGATAGAGTTTAGATGGTTGAGATGGGAGATGAGGGTGTAGGAAGTGGGCCACATGCAAAAACTCTCTCATGGAAGTTTGGGAGAGCCTTGGACGTGTGATGTTTCTCTTGCTTGGGAAAAATGAGTTGAGAAATGAGAGAGAGAGGGTTGTAAAGAGAGAAGGATGGGTGATGGATGTGGTGGTGATGGATGTGTAAGAGACTTTTTGACTTTTTGTGGTAAATAGTGTAAGAAAGGTATGGGTTTGTAAGAAACTTTTAACTTTAGGGGTTGCTTGGGGAAGGGTGAGAGGTGATGTGTACTTGACATATATTTGACATGATGGGATTGATTGATGATGGACTGATGTGACGAGTCATACAGATTCGCTCAGAATTCGTACGCGCGGTATTTTCCTCACACCGAACGCTGGCCCACATCTCCTGGCCAGAGTTTCGAATCGGCGCGCTAGTCGCAGCATCGGAACCGCAGCAAAGGCGCGGTCGCTAAGGTACAAGTCTTGGGTTGAATTGACTCGGGTTGACGGCGTGTGAATCAGGATCGCGCGTAAATACCGGTTAAGGGACGAAGGTTGCCAGAATTCGACTATAAAGACCGCAGAAGCTTATGGAACGGTACGGTCCAGGATACAGGTCTTACAACTCTCACCTCCTAATAAAAATTTCGTCCTTAAAATTTAAACCACAACATAACCAATATAGGTCTTACCAAGGGAGGGAAACCACACCACTATATATATATATAATCAGAACACAACATACAAACATAATCAAACACCTAAGAGATGGGGATAACACTCACGAATATCAAGCTCTAACTCCCAAGACGCCTCATTCATGAACAATCTAGGAAAACGGTGCAGGTTACAAGTCACACGAATCGTCGACGACTCCACCTGATGTCTGAGGATCCTGCTGCTGCTGATGCCACTGTTGGGGTCCCAGTGGCAGATACTGCCGTTGCTACTGCTGCTGAGGACGGGGACACCCGCTCCTACGATGCCCTATCCCACCATACCTAAAGCAAGCACCAGAGAATGGTCTGGGTGGCAAGGGCTGCCGAGGGTGGGGGCACTCCCAGAAGCGGTGCCCCGCCTCACCACATCTAAAGCATACACTTGAGGACTGACGTATAGGTGGTGCAAATGCTCAGAAGGACGGACGGTTCCTATGCCTCTGTGGCCGTAAACATCGCGGTAGCTGGGAGTTACCGGAGGGGGCATTCCTCTTTCTGTCTCCTCTCTAAAGAATGACAGTCATTGCTTGAAATATCTATTGTAGCTGGTCCACACTTACGGACACGATTGGTGCTGCGCTAGACTCGGATGGGGGTGTAGAAGTCTCTGGCGGGGAAACAGGAATCTCAGGCGGGGAAACAGAAGTCGGTCGGGTCACTCGCTTGGGTGTCATGTCCTACAGGAAGGAACAAGTGCTTATCATCCTTGGGCACTCTCGAATGCACACGCGATAGGGAGCTATATCAGGAAGTTTCTAAGTTATTCGAATTCGGGGATCTAATCATTCTAAGTTCGCAACAATCATACAGTATAAGGTAGCTATCTGCAGATATGTGATGTTATCCTCAGGTATTCCTAAGTTATGCTCTGATACCAACTTTTGTCATGCCCCAAACTCAGAAACCGGGCTCACATAATTCGACAGCTTCCGTAGTACCCCATTCTCCGCTCCCAGCGTCCATACGCCAGATTTCGATCCTGGGATCCTACAAGGAGGATTTTCCAATGTATATTTAACTCATAATAAGTATAACCACAAGTTTACCCAAATCACAAAGGCAACATCATCATCACATATCCGTTAATATAAATAATTGAATACGGTGCTGAAAGGAAATACATATGTCAAAAATCAAAACTCCATAAGTCCGCTGCACGGTCCAAGCTCAATGCTGCTGCAACCTAACGCCACCTGCACGCATCTATCGTGCATAAGCTTATAGAAAGCTTAGTGGGTGGTGAAAGTGTATACACAAGGTAAGTGCCAAGTAATATCAGAGTAATCAAAGTAAGCGAAAGTACTAACAAGTCCATGAGTCATACAATATCAGGGTACATAATGCAAATCAGCTATGTAAATGAGGTGTCAGAGCAAGCCAAATATTAGATGCCGATGATTCAATGCCATAAATCATACAATATCAAAATAAACAAAAATATACTGATAAGTCTATGAGTACCATCAGTCGTACCAAGGCTATGCAATGCAAGGCATGAGTATTAATGGTCATATCAATGCAGAAACATGGCAACCCAAAATGCTAAGTACTATAGATGCAATGTAATTTACAGTGCGAATGAAATGACCAAGCTGGAGTGAAGTCGGGATGATAGTACGTAGTATCGCAAGCTATGGGGTCCATCACAAGGGACTTTTATCCAAACCAGTCCCATACCTAAATTTGGATAGTCAGACTCAATGTAGTAGACTCCCGATCTTAGGTTAGTCATGTGCCCAACCGAAATCCTGACCATGCGAAGGTACACAACAGTTAGTTACGCACTACCAGCCCGAGTGGATAGTGAATGAATGAATGAACGAGTATGCAATTCCTGCCCAATAAGTCTACATATTAGTACGGTTCCTCTCTGGGAAATCACCGAGGTCTATTACACTCCAAATCAGATTGCCGCCCCATCGCACCCAATAAGGTGAGTAAAAGAAACCTCACTATCCGCCTGCCAATATCGGGCCCAGCTCGTCGATAGCGGACCCATTCCTCGAGCTGGTCAGACTCAGCCTAGCATTGCTCCCTCCTCTCGGGCAGGTAAGGTCGTAACCCCTTCCAACCGACCACACGACACAGTGGGAGACGCGGCTTAACGGTATACGGCCCTCATGCGCTCATGCATCCACTCGGTCTAGACTTTAGAGCAACCTCTGGAACTAAGAGGGTTCTAGGACTTTCACCCAAGGATATCTATAGCACCCCATGTAGAACAGATTTTCAGTGTTCCATCTAGTCATCCATGAAATACCTGTGGAGGCTATGGCCCTGATGTCACTAGGGTGTATGGTGGTCATGTCTTACAAATACGAGATGCATGAGTCACATAGTCCAATTATGCATCAATCCTGTACATGCCATGCTCTCATGTGGGGCAACTCCGCCTATCAGGGAGCCCTATGAACAACCTGCCCTATGGCATATGCAATGGTCAATCACATATCATAACAAACATGCAGATGATGCGTATGGGCATGTATTATGATGCTATGCTGTCACATACTCATAATTGGTATCAATAACCAGCATCAACAATCAGCCTCGACAATATGGACATTTAACCAACATTGCCCCTAAGGAATGGCCACATAGAGCTAAACACATATGGGCCCACGGCCTCACATAAAGGCCTAATATACAACATGATGGGCCTTACTCAAGGGCCACATATACACAACAGGTGGACCCTGCTCATGGGCCTAATACATATCACAATGGGCCTTGCCCATAAGCCATGAATACATCATAATGAGCCTTACCCATGGGCCATGAATGCATCACAATGGGCCTTGCCCATGGGCTTCAAATACATGACATGTGTGCCCTACACATGGGTCTTGAATACATCAAATGGGCCATGTATCATGGGCCTAATACGTGTCATAATGGGCCTCAACTACGGGTCGCATGTACATCATATAGGTCACGACAATCGACCTTGGCAACCGAAATTGGCCTCGACAATCGAGGTCAGCCTCAACAATTGGAATCAACCTCGATACTCGGCCTCGACAATCGGAATCGGCCTATACAATCGGCCTTGAAAAATCAGAATCGGCCTCGATAATCAGAATCAAAATCAGCCTCGACAATCAGAGTTGGAATCAACAATCGGCTTCGACAATCGGAATCAGCAAATCAGCCAAGTCAATCGGAATCAGCAATCGGCCATGGCAATTGGAACCGGTAAATCAATCATGACAATCGGAATCAATCGATAATCGAAATCGGCAAATCGGTTATGTCAATCAGAAATCGACAATCGATCATGATAATCAGCCTCGATCGCTAATCGGCAATTCGTTCACGTCAATCGAAATCGGTAATCAGTCATGATAAACAGTCTCGATTGCTAATCGGAAATCAACACAACAATCGAAATCGGTTAATAATCGAAATTGGCAAATTGGTCACGTTAATTGGAATTGGTAATCAGCCACGATAATAAGAATCGGTCAATAATCGGAATCAACAAATCGGTCACAGCAATGGCACCGATAATCAACAGATAAACAAAGTGGGGTCTATAAATGATCAGCCGATCAACCATAGTATAAAGATCGGCACTCGGCTGTGGTTATATCAAATCCGATAGCACGGAGCCATCCATCTACAGTGAATGGGGCCCACTTATTTGGGTTAACCCACTAAGGGAATGATGAGAATAGGCTTAACAAGGCCTAAGGGAAGGTCACAATGTGGACATTCAACCACATTGCCCATCAATGTGGACATCTAACCAACATTGCTTCCAAGGAGTGGCCTACATAGGGCCAAACATATAGTGGGCCCATGGCCTCATGTACAATCATGATGGGCCTCATTTACATTACATAGGCCTCGTTATATTGGGCCAACATACATCTCATCAGGCCTCGAATACACAACAGGTGGGCCTCACACTTGGGCATCGAATACATCTTAATGGGCCTCTTATTTCAAGCGGGCCACCTCACATGGGCCGCATTATATGAGCCGTGCCAACAGGCTTTATGTACATCAAATAGGCCGCACCGATGGGCCTCATGTATATCAAATCGGGCCCACCCTTATGTATATTTGAGATCCGACATATTCATAAGTTAACATAGAGATAAATGAAGTGAAAATAATTGTTAGTTTTAAATGGAAACTACTGTGGCCCTTAGAAGTTTAAACGGTGGATATCACAGTCCACTATTTAAATGGTGGGGCCCCACTTGAACTTTAGATCTGAATCACTCCTTTGCTCATGCCATAAAACGATATTTCAAATAGTTGGACGGTTTGTATACAACACATGCATCATGATGGGTCCTATAGATAGACGGCGTGGATGAAACAGGTGGGACCCACGGAGCTTGATGTTGTGTACAGTAACTAGCAGTGGGGTCCACTTGTTGCCGTGCACAGCAGCAATAGGGCAGATGCTGCTGCCAAAAAGAAGTAGAGGTGGGTCCCACATAGGGCCTACTTTTATGTATTTTATAAAATAATATATATATAAGGCATAGCTGCTGCTCATGCAGCTTTATGTATTTAAGGGAGAGGTGGGTCCCATGTAGAGCCCACCACAACATTCAAATTATAATGTAATATATAATATATTATATTATATGCTAATATTATATAGTATAATATATTGATATTATATTCAATATACCAACCCGTCCAGGCCCTGGACGGCCTGGACATGCATACATCACATGTGGGTGGGTCCCACATAGGGCCCACCACCTCATATATATATAATATAATATAATATAATATAAAATATAATATATATATATATAATATAAAATATATACTATATATGGTGCGGATGTCCAGGCCCTTGGATGGCCTGGACAGTCACATACATCAAGGAGGGCCCCACACGTGAGGTGGGTCCCACCGTCCAAGGGTAGTGGATGGCTTGGATGACGCACACACAATGGTGTGGCCCATTTAGACGAGGATGGGTCCCATGGACTCCATCGTCAGCCACCCTCACTAGGGAATAAATGCCAAGACCTCAGCGTTGCAACGAGGTATCTTTCACTTAGCCTACCACTGGAGCTATGGATGGTGTAGATAGCGTACCAAGGAGGGCCCCACATGGACATGGTCCCAATGTCTAGGGGCAGTGGACGGTTTGGATCAAATGCATACACCATGGTGTGGCCCGTTTGGATGGATGAAGGATGCAGATAGGTCCCATGGACTCCACTGTCAACACACGCTTCACGATTAACACACCCACGTCAGTCCACACTACACTATAGTGCATACCCCATGTCAGTCCACACTTACTGCTACTGCACCCTCCACTGACAATTACGCCCAGCGTCCCTGGATCGACGGTGTAGATGCATACCTCATCAAGGTCGGTCCCACATGGCCCACTTGTTTTGAATCAGCCTGATATTCGTGTTTCTCCTACATCCAGGCCCGCCCAAAGACGGTTAGCGAGGTGGGCCCTATAGATGGGACAACGTGGATCATACATCAAGTGGGGTCCACAACATAAGAGAGAGAGAGACATTCGCGAGGATGGAGGGGCCCCGCCACTATGGGCGTTTCTTTGATACAAAGCCTACATCAAGGTGGGTCCCACCATAAGTGGGCCCTTACATCACCAAAAAATAAATAAATAGAGATCCAAGATCACCCATCATCTCCTTCTTGATCCCTTGGCTTCGACCCTAACGGAGGAGATGGAGTTTGGATGGTTGAGATGGGAGATGAGGGCATAGGAAGTGGGTCACATGCAAAAACTCTCTCATGGAGGTTTGGGAGAACCTTGGACGTGTGATGTTTCTCTTGCTTAGAAACAATGAGTTGAGAAATGAGAGAGAGAGGGTTGTAAAGAGAGAGGGATGGGTGATGGATGTGTAAGAGACTTTTTGACTTTTTGTGGTAAATGGTGTAAGAAAGGTATGGGTTTGTAAGAAACTTTTGACTTTAGAGGTTGCCTGGGGAAAGGTGAGAGGTGATGTGTACTTGAGATGATGGGATTGATTGATTGATGGACTGATGTGACGAGTTGTAGAGATTCTCTCAGAATTTGCACGTACAGCATTTTCCTCGCACCGAACGCTGGCTCATATCTCCTGGCCAGAGTATTGGATCGGCGCGCGAGTCGGAGCATCGGAACCGCAGTGACGGCGTGGTCGCTAAGGTACAAGTATTGGGTTAAGTCAACTCGAGTTGACGGCGTGTGAATCAGGGCCGCGCGCAAATGCCAGTTAAGGGTCGAAGGTTGCCGGAATTCGACTGGAAAGACCGCAGAAGCTTATGGAACGGAGTGGTTCAGGATATGGGTCTTACAATAGGATGATGCCAAAATAAAAATTAAATATAAAATTTAAAACAAGATAGCACAATCAAATAATACAGAAGCATAAGTAAATAGCAACCTCAAATATACTAGTATTGAGAGGTTGATACAAACTTAGTTCTAAGGACAACCTAACAGAAAAAACCAAAGGCTTATGGCAGGACAACCTTACTAGAACATTTGTAAGTATCAAAAACCCAAACCAATAAAGAGGCAAAAAAAATGATAAATAAAATAAACCAAGTTATTATAGCATTCCCACAAGTGCATAAAATAAATTACACCATTCACCACAAATGCTTAAAGAAAATTACAACATTCACACACATAAGCACATTTAATCATCCACTACAACACCAAGAATTATAGTAGTTCGCTTGTGTGTACACCAACTATTAGAAAACAGCTACACAACTACTCTACTCCTAATATCCAATCCCTCGGGATATTAGCGTTCACTATGAAAAAGGTTTAACTTAAAACGTTCACAATTGTGTCTTAGAATGGGCTTACACAATTCCAAAAACCCCACACTCTAAGATTTCCTACATTACCTCAGACAAACCAAAAAGAAATTTTTCTGGCACAACCTCAAAAACCAAAAAGGATATACAAAATGTAAATGTACTTATCTGGAAATTCTCCTTTGAAGAAGCCCGGTAGAATCGATCCGATGTAAACGTAGATGTTCAATGTCCAGTCTCACAGATGAAAAGGTTCTAGTTCTAAATGATTTTGAATTAAATCAACCTAGGCTAGCTTGATTTGATTTTGATCTCAAGAAAAGGGAAAACCCAAACCCTTCTTAAAATAAGATTGCAATAACAATCTCAAAATCAAATAACAAAAGCTAATTAAAGAGAATATTAAATGAGCACAATATATCTTTAAAATATCACAAACTTATCTCTTAGAGTGGTGTCTTGATTTTGCTTTTATGAATGAATAAACTCTAAAATTTGTGCTCTATTTATAGGTGAAAATACTGTTCACTCAATTGGTCTAAAAGTCGGTTCGACTAGTCGAAGGACCAACAAAATTTCAAATTTTATGGCGCGATAAGATAAGACCGTTACTCGACTGGTTGAGTGAGACCCAGAAATGTTGCTGGACTTTGAGTTGAGCCTACACGACCAGTCGAGTACTATTCACTTGACTGGTCGAGAGCCCAACAGAAAATTTTGAAAAATAGCAACAAACCTTGGACTCGTCAAGAAAACTCATAGATTGGTCGAGCCAATACTTGGACTAGTCGAACAAGGTCTAAGACTAGTTGAAAAAAAGACCTATAAATAAATGAAATGACCCACAAAGAATATGCACTGAATATGACACTATCTAGGGTCATCCAAACCTATTTGTGAGTAGGAACAAATGAAATATCATTCGCTTCTGAATCTTGATATCTTATGATACTTGAAGCTTGAGTTCGATATCTTGAACTTAAGCTTGAGTCAGGCTTAAATTCTTGAGTCTTTAGCATACGGTAGTTGAACTTCAAACTTGAACTTGAGTTCTTGAATTTGATCTTGAAAACATGAACTCTAACACGCTTCACTTCAACTTGAAGATGTAGTCTAGTTCGATAAAGATCCACAAAACTTAAAAATGTATGAACCTGATCACTTCAACTCAAAGCATGATGCTTGTACTAAATGGTTTGACACAATAAAATTTGATAATACAACGGGTGCTAGGTTTACACAATAGCATTTACACCATGCACGTGTACACATCCAGATCGCCGTCAAAAGCAGGTTGAATGATGAGGTGGTTTGATACAATGGGCCACTCCAAACTTGAGCAAAAATACCCCTTCCCGACTGGTTTTTCATCAAGAATCCAATGGACTATGTGAATTCTTCCAAAAACATTACCGTGGGGCCCACCAAACACGTCAACGGCCTCTGTTTCCACAGGCCCTGCGTCCGTAAAAACCGGACACAGTGGGCCATTTTGTGATCAAGGGCACGGTCGGATCCATGATCCGGACCATCCACATGTTGCAACAGGTGGCCATAACCCTGTCTATCAAGTCAGTTTCAAGAGATTTGGAAGAACAACTGAGCAAACTCGTGCTAAATGCAGTTGTTGGTGCGTTCTCTTGCGCAACAAAAATAGGGTCGGTTCTTCCAACTCTAACCAACCTCAAAACTATATAAAAAGGAGAAGAACATGAGAGGGAGAGATATCTAGGATCAGATCAATCCAAGAGGGTACCTATGAAGGCATGATGGAGAAGCAAAGGTGAGAGAGAGAGAGAGAGAAAGAGAGAGACATGGAGACGGCTGGAGTTCTTCTATCCTTTTCCTCTTTAGTTTTTTTATTCTCTCCTTTATGTTTTTAAGAGCTTTTAGCATGTCTATGACAAGCTAAACCTCTTAGCTAGGGCTAAGAGGTGAAGCTTGTAGCGTGATGGGGTGATTTCTACAGCCTCAATTCATGTTTATTGAACTCTCTTTGATTATAGTTTGATATTAAGGAATGCTTTCAGTTTTTAATGGTTTGTTGTGACTTAAATTACAATGGATTTACGATAGCTTTGAGCATGTTCTTAGCATTATAGGGATTGAGAATTTAGGAATCCCTGTTGTTCACCATCGTCTCATGGGCATGGTTGGATGATGGAATCCTTCATAACATTCATACATCCCTTAGATTGGATATGGATTGGCTAAATTTTGTTGTTTGTTTTATCTCATGGGCATGGTTTTGTAATGGAATCAATTCTAATTCTCATACCTATCTTCTATTAAAAACAATATAAAGGGAAGTTCAGATTTGGATTTTTAATGATATATCTTCCAACTGGATGAAGATGGGACTCTAAGTCCAGTTGTGTTCATGAATCAAGCTTAGATCTCCCCAATCTCTACAAGTGGATCCTTAGCACCCTAGTTTTCCACCTTTGAATTTTTCAAGTTTTAGTTTAAGATTTCACCATTATTCCCTTAAAACTTCTTGATTTAGATTACATCTTCTTCTAGTTCTAGTTCTAGTTACTTTCAGATTACGTACAAGGTTTAGTCCCTGTGGATTCGACCTCGATCTTACCGAGATTATTACTACACCGCGACACTATACTTGGGGTGGTGAACAAGTTTTTGGTGTCATTACTGAGGACTGACGGTTGTGTTTTTCTAAGATTAAGTAGTTTTGGATTTAGTTTAAGATTAGGATTTTTATTTTATATTTTTAGGATTAGGATTTTTTTTCTGTTTATTTTAGAAACTAACCCAACTTTCTAATTTTGTAGGACTCTGAGATAGACTTTCTAAATTGGTAATCTCTTTCCAATTCCTTTATTTTTCTTTTTTTTCTTTTTTAGGATTAGGGTTATATTTTTCTATTTTTAAAAATTTTCTAATTCTAGGATTTTCTTTTTAGAAACTAACTTAGTTTTTAACTTTAGGTTTATAACTTTCTTAATTATTTTTAGAAACTTTCTATTTATGGTTCTAAAAATTTTTCCTTTTAAGAAATTAGTTTACTTTCTATTTCTATTTTAGGAACTTTCTAACTTTAGAATTTCTATTTTTAGAAACTAATTTCTTTTGTTTTCTTTTGCATGATCTTAACATAGGAACTTTTAATTTGGTAGCTTCCTTTTAACTTCTCCTCCCCTTACTTTCCATACTGTTATAGGTTCTTTTATTTTTCTTAGGATTAGGTTCAGAGTTAGGGTTTCACCATGGAAAAGTAGGTACGTCAATATGCTAAGATGGATAAGAGATATTAGGGAGGGATGTATAATGATTACGATGTAATTCAACCTATATCTTAGGATTTTTCTGAAACCATCATCAAGAACCGACTAAAATATTATGCTCCATCGGTTAAGAAGTCCTTACGCAATCATAATTATGGGAATGAGGACTATTATCAACCATCATATTCTCCCATAAATGATCTGTATAACTATAACCAGTGGAAACATCAAAATTGGGAAGATGAACCAACAACATGTTATAATGATTATTCTCTTGGATACCCTACCTTTGAGATCCAACCAGAAACGATCCAAGAGAATTCCCTTCAGCGTAACATGGACTATCTTGCGAAAATTTAAAAAATGTTGGAAGCGCTTAATTCACGCCTCGATAAGATAGTAGAGGCTCGTTCATCCCAACCACAACCCAATTCAGAAATACAATGCGAGGAAAGTGATCCTAACTCGCTTTTGAATAACTCTGGAATTTGAAATGAAGAGTCGGATTATGTTAATGAGCATATGGTTCAATTTTTCGAAGAATTGATCTCGATGACGGTTCAAAAGAATGATCAAGAGACGTGGGTGTCTTTCAAATATAATGATAATATCACACTTCACTCACATGACATACTAGCTTTTAATGATAAGGGAGGTTAGTTTATTCAAACCTCAACCCAATTTAGAAAGAGAATGTAAGGAAAGCGATCCCATCCCAAGAGTATATTGCACTGAATTGGAAGATAAGCTCCTTACAACCAGCCTTTCTAACTCTTATGAGACACGTCTGGACCACTCCCCTGAATTAAATGTTGATATGATTCGGGAGAGGGACGAATTGCTTGATATGACTCTAAAATTTGAATCTACCCAATTAAGGCCACCATCTGAGCTGTCAAGTTTTGACGATTCAATACCTCGTCTGAGAAGTATCAATGAACAAAGTCCTCACATCAATACTTTGTCTATTAATCCTCAATCTGTCTGTGCAAGGCTGGATCAAGAGATCGTACCTCCATGTACTTTTAAAGACGATGGAGTCCTTGAGCATCTCATTATATATTTCAATGTGGAATTTCTCAACTCTTTGAATGATTGCTTGACACACTTTGAAGATTCAAACGATCCTATGATAAAAGAAATAATGGACGCCTTGCAAGAGAATACCTTGATGGTTGTCACGGATCGAGGGAACCCGTACTCCAAAATCCTTCCCTTTATAGATCTTAAATGTTTACCATTAAAGGAGGAGGAGCTGAAAATTGAACCAAAGTCTGAAACTTCAGAATGTGTCGAGACTAGATCACTTTATGAGAATTTTTCTAAATTTTATCTACTTGTAGTCTCTGATTCACCATGGAATACTAACATTGACACTTTTTCTGTCATAGGTGAATCATATATCCTTTGGATACCTCAAGCGATTCAACGATAATTTTTTGCTGAGATACATAAGTTTTTATGGACATTCATGCTCCTGGGCATCCAAGTCTATTGCAAAAAGGGCTTTTGGATGATCTTGTTGAGAAACCTACCGAGAAATTTATCTAGATATTGACCGGAAGAGGAACCTTGCGGCATGACTAAATAGATTTTCCCCTACTTTCATAGGACTAGGGTAGTTTGCTTTATGTCGTTCTAGGATAGTCAGCTTTATGTCGTTAGGTTAGTTTGCTTTCTAAGTTGTTTTAGGATAGGTTGCTTTTGTTAGTTTTACTCTTGTGTTGACCTGCTCTCACACTGATATCTCTTTGGAAAGACCGTTTAATTTCCTCGTCAGGTTTTATCTTTCCATCACTTCTCTTTTATTTGTGTTGTATCATGTGCATTATATGCTTATATATTTTACATTGCGGACAATGTAAATTTTAGGTTAGGGATGAGAGATTAGGTTACCTAATCAGTATTTTCTTGGTCTTGAGTAAAACTTGTGAAAATTTTTAAAATTTTCTTTAAAATTTTTTTGTGAATTCGAGTGATTTTGAAGGATATCTTCAATTTAGAAGTATATGATACTTAATGTTGGTGATTTATGACTCTTGGATTTAGTTACTTGTTAGATTTCACAGTTAAGTTCGAATTGTTAATCCATGATTAGAAGTTTTAAACATAGATTGAGTCATGATTTCACATGTTACATCTAGCTTACATAGTAAGGTTTCAGTTCCATATTGAAGGGTTAACTTGGTAATCACTAAGCATAGAAGGAACCAGCTTGAGGAATTTGTCTATCATATTAAAAGCCTAGATTTAATGCTCAGAAATCACCAAGGCAAGGGACGGACCCCAGCGGACCGAGATCGAAGAATTTACACGCTAGAGATTGGCAAAAATCAAGCGATCAATGATAAAGATGCCTGAAAGTCATCCTGAATGCAAGATCACAGGGTTCCCACCATCCGTTTGGCTCGAAACTTTACATATGGCTTGAGGACCCTAAATTAACTGTACACGTCTAATTTTAGCCATTGGATCCTTGAGGAAGTGACCCAATGGACAAATTAGCCTATAAATCTTTAATTTGAGGCCCACCTGATACCTGGATATGCTTCAATTTTAGCCTCAACCCCTTAAATAAGGTGGCAAAATGGATGAACGGAACGGATGTCTCACACGCATCACAGTGGACCCTATAGGGGGACTTACGTGTACATAGTGCGATGCACTCCCGCACCGCACCAAACCAAACCGCGAGTCCAGTGAAAGCACGCAAGACCCGAGCCCGACTCCTTCACGCGTCCAACGAGCGAACACTGTTCGCATGTGATCGGTAGTGGGCCACCACCGTGGATCATTTCAATGATTCAGACCATCCATTCAACTCAGGGGCCGGTAGTGGGCCACCAACTTCCATTCAACAATAGCCCGAGGTATTTTGAACCTACAAACGATATTTTTCCAAACAAAATCCGTAGTTTCTGCCTACTTTGTGAAGTAATCGACCGCCACTACGATGAACTTGGTCTGACCTTTGCCCGTGGGGAGTGGGTCGATGATGTCGATCCCCTATTGAGCAAACAGCCAAGGTCCAGCCATTGGTGTGAGATCTTTCGGTGGCTGCCGAGGACTATTCGCAAACCTTTAGCACTTGTCACATCTTTGGACGAGCTTTCGGGCATCGTGCTGAATGGTCGGCCAGTAATATCCTTGTCGGACAACTTTATGTGCTAGTGAACGCCCTCCCAAATGATTTTCACAAATTCCTTCGTGGATCTCTCTTAGGATATACTCTGCTTCCTCAAGTCAAACACACCTTAAGTAAGGGAGGTAAAATTCCTTCTTGTAAAGTACATCGTTGAGTATGGTATATTAGGCGGCCTTGACTTTCATTCATCGCGCTTCCACTCGGTCCTCAGGGAGTTCGTTGCTCTCGAGGTACTGGATAATCGGATAATTCCACATTGGTTCCGAACTAATGGGAACAACGGGTGCAGGGTCGACCTCATCAATGCTTGGTTTAGCCAAGAACTCGATCGAGATGGATCTTAGGATTTCATCCTCATCTGTTGTAGCGAGCTTGGCCAACATGTCGGCTTTGGAATTCTCCGCTCATGGAATTAAGGCGATGTTGCACTTTTGGAAACTTTCGATCAATTCCCTAGCTTTTTGGAGATAGGACTTCAGACATTCATTCTTGGCTTAGTAAACGTCGACTATTTGGTTGACGATCAATTGCGAGTCACTGAAGACTTCAAGATGCCGAGCCCCCATGTTCGCCACTAGTTTGAGTCCGAAGATCAAGGCTTCATATTCTGCTGTATTGTTGGAGGCTTGAAATCTAAATCTTAAGGCATACTGCATACACGTATGGTCAGGAGTCTCCATGACTACTTGGCCCCGCTTGCCTTAGAGTTGGATGAGCGATCAACATAAAGCGTCCACTTAAGTGGGTTGGGAAGTACGTGGGCATCAGATGGTCTTGAAATACGTTGTTCTGTCGGCTTCTCTAGGAGGAACCCTAACCTGGGTATGTCGGCTGTGGGTTGGTCGTCAGTCAGTTCTTATCCTGGAGTTGTGTCAGTTTGACGATGAAATTGGCCACTACTTGGCCTTTAATTACGGTTCGTGGCTGGCATGAGGTCAAACTCACTTAGCTCGATCGCCCACTTAATTAGCTGACCCGAGGCTTTGGTTTTCTACAGGACTTGGTGCAGTGGGTGATCAGTTAAAATGATGATTGAGTGAGCTTGGAAATATGGCCTCAAGCGTCAGGAAGATGTGACCAAAGCTAGAGCCAAATTTTCCAAGGTCGGGTATCTCATCTCTGCTGAAACTAACGCTTTGCTAACATAATAGACCGGTAATTACTTTCCCTCATGTTCTCTTATCAATACCGAGCTGACCACTGCATCAGATACGGTCAGATACAGCAGCAAAGACTCGCCTAACTCGGGTTTGGAGAGTAAAGGCGGTGATCCAAGGTATTCCTTTAGCTGTTGAAAAGCTATTTCGCATTCTTCAGTCCATTCTATTATTTGTCTCCCCTTCAGCTATTTGAAAAGGGGAGGCATTTATCAGTAGCTCTAGACACGAAGTGGTTGAGAGCGGCTATTCTTCCAGTTAGCCTCTATATGTCTTTGATCGTCTTTGGAGACTGCATGTCGAGGAGGGCTTTAATTTTCTCAGGATTTGCCTCGATCCCTGGCTAGCTGACTAAAAACCCGAGGAACTTTCCCGAGCTTATGCCGAAAGTGCATTTGCTCAGGTTTAGTTTCATTTGGTATTTACAGAGAATGAGAAACATCTCCTCTAGGTCGGCCATGTGATCTGTGGCTTTTATGCTCTTAATGAGCATGGCGTTGATATAGATCTCCATGGTTCGCCCTATTTGGCGGGTGAATATCTTGTTGAGCAACCTTTGGTAGGTCACTCCTGCATTCTTTAAACCGAAAGGCATCACTCGGTAATAATAAGACCTTTGTCAGTGACAAAGGTGGTCTTAGATTTATCTACTAGGTGCATTACAATCTGATTATATCCTAAATATGCATCTATAAAACTAAGCAGTTCGTGACCTGCGGTACTGTCAACCAACTGATCGATCCTGGGAAGAGGAAAGCTATCTTTGGGGCAGGCTTTGTTCAAGTCTGTGTAGTCTACACAGATACGCCACTTCCTATTAGCTTTCTTGACTAGTACGACGTTGGCCACCCAGTCTAGGTAGTAGACTTCTTCGATGAAGTTGGCTCTAAGGAGCTTGGCGACCTCTTCTCCGATCACTACGTATCTTTCTGAGCCGAGAGCGCATCTCTTCTGTTGAACTGGCCAGTAGGACGAGTCGATGTCCAGTCGATGCATGATGATGGCGGGATCAATGCCCGACATGTCTTAGTGGGACCACGTGAAAACGTCGACAAAGCGTCGTAAGGAGGGCTACCAACTTGCCTCGCAATGGTGTCGTTAGGGACGATCCAATCTCCACGATCTTAGAAGGATCGGAACAAGGTCTTCCATGGGTCGGCCTTGTTCCAGTGATTCCTCTCGTGGATCTAGGGATTCGATCATCATTATTTCACGCAGGGCCCTTAGTACTATTGCGTAGCACTGTCAAGCATCCTGTTAGTCGCCCTTGACGATTCCCACACCATGCTCGGTAGGAAACTTCATGGTGAGGTGGTAGGTCGATACCACTACCCTAAGGAGGTATAGTAGTGGTCAACCAAGGATGACATTGTAGACGGATAATTGGTCGACTACAAGGAAGTCAACCATTATGGTGGTCTGATTTTGATCATCTCCATCCGTGAGAGGGAGCTTGATGGCTCCTTCCGGCATAACCTATCCTCTTGAAAATCTGATTAGGGGTGTCTTCACGGGTCGAAGTGAAGCTCGACCAACGCCCATCTTATCGAAAGCTTGGAGGAAAAGTATGTCTGCGGACGACCCTGTATTGATGAGAATTCGAAAGTGTAACACCCCGACTTTTCAGGACCCGAGTATGTGACCCATTTCCTAAAAACCTGAGTGTTTAACTTATAAAGAGCCAAATTCCATATATAAGTTTTGATAGCATTCAGAGTAAGTAGATGAGCGCAGGATGGACAAATCAATATAAAGAAACATTTGCATTTATATTTGAGGTATACAAGGAGTTGCCCATAATGACTTATACAAACCAATGTCTCAACATTAACAATTACAAGATTTACATACATGAGAAATCTAAAAGAAATATATAACGAAGCCGCAAGGTCACACAGCTTCTCCAGTCAAATACAGTCATACATCCCTAGCGATCGCACCCTACTCCTCATCAAGTCTGAACATGCATATCACTTAAGCCACCCGTGCTACCTGTACAGTTATTTATTTGATAGATGAGTGGCCAACTCAGTGTGAATTCCCTTCAAGATTACACACCGTCACATTAGGTAAGCATAGTTATAAAAATATGGCAAGGCATACAAAACAATACATAATGCAGTCTTATTAAATGCATGGATACATGAATGCACCATCAACCTAGGGATGCACATCCCGCTGTCGAAATAAAGGGTCGCCCTAAGAGAAGTAGTCACCTGGAAAAATATACAAAGGTACACCCGAGGAGAACTAGCTATCCGGAAAAGACCATAATATATAGATCGCCTAAGAAGAATTTAATCACTCAGAAAATACCATAAAACATATATCACCCAAGGAGAATTTAATCACTCGGAAAAGGCCATAAAACATAGATTGCCCAAGGAGAATTTAATCACCCAAAAAAGACCATATATCGCCCAAGGAGAATTTAATCACCCGAAAAAGACCATAAAGAATAAATTGCCCAAGGAGAATTAATCACCCGGAAAAGACCATATGCTATGAAAATGCATGATTAGCCTAACCATTATTAGTCCGTTTACAACCAGTAGGTTTAATAAGCTCAAAGGTCACTACGGAGAGCTCAGAGCCAAGTGTAGGCCGATAGCTCAGGCATAGTGTTCCATTCTACCATCCCTGGCTCATGAGGCTACCACCTTAGGATGTTTAATGGATCCCAATTGACTAGTGGTCAATCATATTCAGTATATGGGGCTTACCATCGCATGGTTGCACAAAATAAAATATCGAACCCATATAGGGAAAATACCAAACCAAAGCCACATGGGCGATATCGAAACAAGCCACCTAGGGTAGATATTAAAATAAACCACATAGGGCAAGTATTAAAACCAAACGATAAAGACCATCCTTAAAAATCACTTAGATACAACCCCTGGATGGTAGGCCCACATTAATATTCGAATCACCCCACCATTCAATAACCATTAAGTCGAAGGTTCATTACAACCAAAATCAATCGAGTTACATCCCAAGTATGGGTATACATTTCTAAGTGAGGGTTTCCCACTAACATATCAGTTTAAATCCCAGAAGCAATCCACAAGTAATCCAATAGCATGAATTAAATATACAGGATAAACATTAAGCATGTAATGTTTCCATTCAATTCCAACAATTTAACATATGTGACTATGAAATAGAGATATCAATTATAAATTAAAATAAAGACTATAACTTAAGTTAATGGGAAAATGGAAAGCTCAAGGGGAAGAATCATCACCTGGGGGTTCGTAACTCCTTTTTTGATTTAGATTCCTACGATTAACCAGTGGTTCAACGTTATCACTACGTGAAAAATGGAAAAAAAAAAAAAAAAAGGACGGATTTTGAGACAGTTGTGGACAGTCTCTAAAATTCTTTGGTTTAAAGATGGTTTAAAGACGGCCGTAAACCATCTCTAAAATTTTAAACGGCTCTTGACCGTCCCTTATATTGTCTTAAAATATTGAGCGTCCACAAATCATTTAAGACGGTGCGGTCATCTAAGACGGTCAAAGACTGTCCACATTAGATACAGTCAAAGACCGTCTTATATGCGGTCATTTGAGACAGTCATTGGCCGTCTGCATTATAGACGGTCATTGGCCATCTTTTACTTGTAATCTGAGACTATCAAAGACCATCTCTATTAAAGACAGTCCTTAGCCGTCTTATAGCCCTGTTAAAGACCGCCTCTATTGGAGATTGTCAAAAAACGTCTCTATTAGAGACGATCTTTAATAGTCTCGAATAGAGACGGTCCTAAACCATCTCTAATGCTCAGGTCAAAAATTAAGAAGCTCAAAAAAATTATGAATTTTGAAAAAAAAAAAAATAGTTGAGAAGCTTAGAAAAATAATTAACAATGTTTAAGAAAATTTTAACTTTTGAAGAAAAAAAAACTGTGATTTTATAAAAATCTAGATTTTGAAAAAAAAATTAAGAACTTTGAATAATGTTGATAACTTTGAAAAAAAAAAAGATTTTGATAAAAAATGATATTTTGAAAAAGAAAATTTTAAAAATTAAACAAAATGGTGAAAAAATTGACAAATTGTAAAAAAATATATATTTTAAAAAAGAAAACTAGATTTTATATTTTGACAAGAAAAATTAAAAAGTTATATAACAAAAGTGAGATTTAAAAAATGATATTTTGAAAAAGAAAATTTAAAAAATTAAACAAAATTGTGAAAAAATTGACAAATTATAAAAAATATATATTTTTTAAAAAAGAAAACTAAATTTTATATTTTGACAAGAAAAATTGAAAAGTTAGATAACAAAAGTGAGATTTTGATGATGTGTTGTATATCCTTGCCGCCCCTATGTTTCTCCAACCCATTTTTGGGCTAGGTAATAATGTAAAAATGTTTTAATTTTTAAAAATTTTTGTTGATAAAAATGTGTGTGTGTGTGTGTGTGTGTGTGTGTGTGTGTATATATATATATATAGTTTTATGTCATATGCATGGAAATTTATATATATATATATAAAATTAAAAGGTAATATTTAAATGATTTGTAATATCACATGAAAAAGAATATTGAAAATGTCACGCCCCAAATCCGGAGATTGAACTCACAGGAATTCCGATCACCGAATCCGGTGCCGACAGCCTCCGTAGTACTCCATTCTTGGCTCCCAGCGCCCATACACCAGATTCCGATCCTGAGATCTTACAAGGAAGATTTTTCAACATACATTTATCTCGTAAGAAGCATAACCACAAGTTTACCCAAATCATAAAGGCAACATCATCATCACATATCCACTAATATAATCATTTGAATACAATGCTGAAAGGGAAATACATATATCAAAAATCAGAGCTCCAGAAGTCCGCTGCACGCTCCAAGCTCAACCCTGCTGCTGCAACCTAACGCCACCTGCACGCATCTATCGTGCATAAGGTTATAGAAAGCTTAGAGGGTGGTGAAAGTGTGTATACAAGGTGAGTGCCAAGTAAGCAATATTAGAATAATCAGAGTAAGCAGAAATACCGACAAGCCCATAAATCATACAATATCAGAGAAATGCGAAAACATGCTGATAGGCCCATAAATACCATCAGCCTTGTCCAAATGATACGATGTATAATATAATAAAAACAATATCATGTATTGATGAAGCAATGTAGATCAGTTATGCAATGCGGAGATAGTAAACCAAATATCAGATGCCGATGATGCAATGCAATATGCGATGCGAATGAAATTACTAAGCTGGAGTGAAGTCCGGATGATAGTACATAGTATCGCAGGCTATGGGGTCCATCACAAGGGGCTTCTATCCAAACCAGTCATATACCTAAATTTGGATAGCCAGACTCAATGTAGTAAACTCCTAATCTCAGGTTAGTCGCGCGCCCAACCGAAATCTTTGTTATAACGAAGGTACACAACAATTAGTTACGCACCACTAGCCCGAGTGGATAATAAATGAATGAATGAATGAGCATGCAACTCCTACTCAATAGGTCCACATATCAGTACGGTTCCTCTCTCTGGGAAATCACCGAGGTCTATTACACTTCAAACCAGATTACCGCCCCATCGTGCGCAACAAGGTGAGTGGAAGAGACCTCACTATCCGCCTGCCAATATCTGGCTCGGCTCGTTGATAGCGGACCCATTCCTCGAGCTGGTCAGACTCAGCCTAGCATTGCCCCCTCTCTGGCAGGTAAGGCCGTACCCCCTTCCAACCGACTACGACACAGTGGGAGACGCGACCTAACGGTATGCGGTCATCATGCGCTCATGCATCCACTCAGTCTAGATATTGGAGTAATCTCTGGAACCAAGAGGGTTCTGGGACTTTCACCAAGGATATCTATAGCACCCCATGTAGAACAGATTTTCGGTGTCCCATCTGGCCATCCACGAAATACCTGTGAAGGCTACCGCCCTGATGTCGCGAGGACATATGGTGGTCATGTCACACAAATGCGAGATGCATGAGTCATACAGTCCAATCATGCATCAATCATGTGCATGCCATGCTCTCATGTGGGGTAACTCTGCCTATCAGGGAGCCTTATGAACAACCTGCCCTATGGCATATGCAATGGTCAATCACATCTCATAACAAACATGCAGATGATGTGTATGAGCATGTATTATGCTGCTATGCTGTCACATATTCATAATCAGTATCAATAACCGGCATCGACTCAACCTCGACAATGTGGACATTTAACCAACATTGCCCCTAAGGAATGGCCCATATAGAGCCTAACATACAGTGGACTCATGGCCTCACACTAGGGCCAAATATACAACACCATAAGCCTCACTCAAGAGCTTAATACACATTACGATATGCCTCACTCATGGGCCACATATACATCAAGTGGGTCGCATCTCACGGGTGTAATATACATCACAATGGGCCGCTCCCACGGGCCTAATATACATTAAATCGGGCCTCACCATATGGGCCGAAAATATATCACAATGGGCCACGTCCCATGGGCCTCGATAATCCGAAGCGGCCTCAACAATTGGAATCGACACTCGAAATCGGCCTCGATACTCGGCCTCAACAATTAGAATCGGCCTATACCATCGGCCTTGACAATCGGAATTGGCAATCGGTCACAACAATTAAAATCGACAAATCAATCACGACAATCTGAATCGATCGATAATCAAAATCGACGAATCGGTCAAATCAATCGGAAATCGACAATCGGTCATGATAATCGGCCTCGATCGCTAATCGGCAATTGGCCACAATAATCAGAATCGATCAATAATCGAAATCAGCAAATTGTTCACGTCAATCGGATCGGAATTGGTAATCGGTTATGATAAACGACCTCGATCGCTAATCGACAATCGATCAAGTCAATCGAAATCAGCAATCGGTCACGACAATCGAAATCGGTAAATCGGTCATGACAATCAGAATCGATCGATAAACGGAATCGACAAATCAGTCACGACAATCGGCACCAATAATCAGGGTCGATAATCGGCACCGATAATCAGGGTCGATAATCGGCGTCATCCTCGATAATCGGCACCGATAATCAGTAGATAAACAAAGTGGGGTCCATAGATGATTAGTCGATCAACCATAGTATAAAGATCGGCACTCAGCCATAGTTATATCAAATTCGATAGCACGGAGCCATCCATCTATGGCGAATGGGGCCCGCTTATTTGGGTTAACCCACTATGAGAATGAGCCTAACAAAGCCTAAGGGAAGGTCACAATGTGGACATCCAACCATCATTGCCCATCAATGTGGACATCTAACCAACATTGCTCCCAATGAGTGGCCCACGTAGAGCCATACGAATAGTGGCCCATGGCCTTACGTACAATTACAATGGGCCTCATTTACGTCACATAGGCCTCATCATATGGGCCAACATACACCTCATCGGGCCTCGAATACACAGCAGGTGGGCCTCGCACCTAAGCCTCAAACGTTAAGTGGGCCACATCACACGGGCTGCATTATATGAGTCGCACCATCGGGCTTCATGTATATCAAATAGGTTGCACCGGTGGGCCTTGTATATATATTTCAAGTCGGGCCCGCCCTTATATATTTTAAGACCCGACCTATTCATAAGATAACATAAGGATAAATGAAGTGAAAACAATATCAGCTTAATTGGAAACTACCATAGCCCTTAGAAGTTTAAACGGTGGATGTCACGGTCCACTATTTAAATGGTGGGGCCCACTTGCACTTTAGATCAGACTCACCCATTTTCTCATGCTGTAAAAATGATCTCACCAATGATTAGATGGCATGGATACAACACATGCATCATGGTCGGCCCCACCGTCCAAACAGTGGACGGTGTAGATAAAGCACATACATTATTGGGGCCCACACGACATGGATGAAACACATACATCTGGAGTGAGTCCCACCATCAGAACAACCGTGATGTACACATACATCATGTCGGACCTGCAGGAGGTGCTGACGTTCAATGAGCTGTTGCTCGTGTAGCTATATGCATTCAAGGGAGAGGTGGCTCCCACGGACTCCACCATCGTGTAATATATATATATATATATATATATATATATATATATATAATATTAAAGGCTAGCTGCTGCCATGCAGCTTTTATGCATTTAAAGAGAGAGGGGGGTCCCACAACAAGTATATAAAATATATATATATATATATATATATATATATATATATTAAACGCCAGCTGCTGCCATGCAGCTTTTCTGCATTTAAAAGAGAGGTGGTCTCACGTAGGGCCACCACAACAAGTATTTAAAATATATATTATATAATATAGTATATAATATATGAGTTCGGATCCTCTGTTATCAGGTCAGCAGAGAATTCCTGATACCCCAATTCTCATTGGTCCATGTCACCGCTCACTAAAAAAATAAAAAAAGTGAAAACAGCTTCCGACACTAAACCATTAGGGTAACAGGAATTCCCTGTTGACCTGATCACAGGGAATCCCGACTCATAATATATATAATATAATATACTATAACATATCTAACGTCCAGGCCATAGCCTGGACGGTTACATACATCAAGGATGGGCCCCACACACGGGGTGTGTCCCACCATCAGATGGATGGTGGACACAATACATGCATTATGGTGGGGCCATTTTAAACGGATGGACGGCGTGGATGGGTCTACGGATCCAACTGTCAGTCTACACTTCCCTGTTAGCCATAGCACCAGGGATAGATGCCAACACCTCAGCGTGAAACGGGGTATCTTTCACTCGGTCTGCCAGTGAGCTATGGATGTGGGCGTGGAAAACGGGTCCCACAAGGATGTGGCCCCACCGTCCAGGGTGGTGGATGGTTTGGATAAAACACATACATCATCGTGTGGCCCACCAAAGTGGACGAATGGAGGGAGTGGATGGGTCCCATGGACCCCATGGTCAGTCCACACCCACGTCAGGACACTCATGTCAGTACACACTCTGTTAGCCACCACCACAGCGCTAGTGTTGCAACAAGGCATCTTTCACTCGGTCTGCCACCTGAGCTATGGAGCTGGGTGGACCCACATCAGATCACACTTCACTGGCAGCCACCCCTACTGTTAGCCACCTCAAGGTGGCCCCCTATGAACGGTTGGGATGGCATATAAACTTCATGGTGTGTCCCACATAGATGGGGTCCACCGGTAGATGTCATGGATGATGTACACACATTAGATGGGCCATAATCATAAAAAGAGGGGGAGAGAGAGAGAGAGAGAGAGAGGCATCGGCGATGTCGGAGGTGATGGAGGGGCCCTGCTACTATGGGCCCCTTTTTGATACAAAACATACATTAAGGTGGGTCCTAATAGATATGGGCCCTTAAATCAAACAAATGAATGAAATACAAAAAATCCAAAATCACCTACCGCCTTCTTCTTACTCCCTTGGCTTCCTTTGCTCCTTAGCTTCTATCCGAATGGAGGAGATGGAGTTTGGATGGTTGAGATGGAAGATGAGAGGGGAGGAAGTAGGCCACACTTGTTGCTTGGGAGGGCTTAGAGAGGCTTAGACGTGGCATTTTCTTGCTTGCTTGGAATGAGTTGAAAAAAAACAAAATGGGAGAGAGGGTTGTAAAGAGGGAGGGATGGGTGATGGATGTGGTGGGTGATGTGTGTAAGACCTTTTTGACTTTTGTGGTTGCTTGGTGTAAGAAAGGCATGAGTGTGTAAGAGACTTTTTGACTTTAGGGGTTGCTTGGGAATGGGTGAAAGGTGATGTGTACTTGACATGAAGGGATTGATTGATGTGACAAGTCATAGAGATTCTCTCGAAATTCGCACCCACGGCGTTTTCCTCGTACTGAACACTGGCCCACATCTCCTGACCAAAGTATCGAATCGGCGCGCGAGACGCGGCATCGGAACCGCGGTGATGGCATGGTCGCAAGGGTACAAGTCTCGGGTTGATGGCGTGTAAATCAGGGTCGCGCGTAAATGCCGATTAAGGGTCGAAGGTTGCTAGAATTCGACCGGGAAGATCGCGGGAACCAACGAAATGGTACGGTCTAAGATACGGGTCTTACAGAAAAGTTTAAAAATTTTAACTATGTTTAAGAAAAATTTTGAGAACAAAATAATGCTTTTGAAGAAAAAAATCGACATTTTGAAATTTTTGAGAAAAAATTAAAATATGTAAAAAATTTTGAGATTTTGAAAATAAAAATTCAAAATTTGTATTTTAAATATTTTTGAAATATTTTATAATAAAAATGATATTTAGTTAAAAGAGTAAAAAAAATATATACATTTTGAAAAAAAAAATGTTAAATTTATTTGTGAAAAATAAAATTACTAAATTATTAGGCACATCCACTAATTGAACCTTTAATCATTTTTGGACAATCTAATCAGTTCAAATTGAAGAGTAAATAACTTCAGATGTTTAAATCAAATTTCACTGAAATTGTTGATCAATCTTGTATGCCCAATATCTTTCTTATATGTAGCCTGATTGAGGCGAGTAACTAGTCAAATTGAGAGTATTGATCAGTAAAATAGAGTGAATGGAGCAGACATGTAAAATGGGCTAAATATTCTGGTTGAAATTGTGACCCAATTTACTGACCTCCTGAGAACCTAAGAATTGATGTAAGTTTTGTGGGCCTCATCTTGATGTGTGTCAAACATCAACACTGTGGATTTGATGTGTCCCCTTTAGGTTATAAGATATCTAAAAAATCATCGGTAAACGAAACTCAAGTGGGCCATACCATTTAAAACTATGTGAAGACATCTTAAAAAATATAAAAGCACTTGGTGGGGCCCACATGAGTTTTGGATGCGGTTGAAACTTGGTCTGACCCCTCATCCAAGTGGGACACGCATAATGAGTGAATTGGATATATGAATCACATTTAGGCAGGCCTAATATATGATTATGAATGTTTTAAGGAAACTTTTCTCCACTACATTTAAGTGAGTTACTCGTTACCTTTACCAGAGTAAACTCTGTGGGGTTCACCGTTATTTATTTATTTTATCCACTCCATTCATCCATGTTAACAGATAATTTGAGGTCTAAAGAACAAAAAGGAAGCATATCCAAAGCTCAAGTGGACCACACCACAGGAAATAGTGTGATTGAACCTTTACCATTTAAAATTTCTTGGAGGCCATAGAAGTTTTGGATCAAGCTGATGTTTGTGTTTTCTATTCATTTATATATTTTTGATATTATGAACAACCTTTAACTGTGTTTAGACAATCTGATCAGTCCGGACATGAAGAGTAAATAACTTCAGATGTTTAAATCAAAATTCACTCAAATTGTTGATCAATCTTGTTTGCCCAATATCTTTCTCATATGTAGTATGATCGAGGCGAGTAACTAGTCAAATCGAGGGTAATGATCAATAAAATAGAGTGAATGGACCAGACATGTAAAATGGGCCCATCATGATGTGTGTCGAACATCAACACCGTGCATTTGATGTCTCCCCTGTAGCTTATGAGATATCTCAAAAATCATCCGTATACGAAACTCAGGTGTTGATTACCATCTAAAACTATGTGAAGACATCTAAAAATATATAAATAGTACAATATTGGATGTCATACCATTTTGGGGCCATAAAAGTTTTGGATCAAGCTGATTTTTGTTTTTTCCCTTCATCTGGCCCTGTATGACCTAATCAACATATTGGATGTCAAATAAACAGTACAGTAAGCCTTAGGAGGATTTTAATGTGGATATCCAATTACTATTGATTTCATGTGGTGTGGTGCACCTAAGATTTCTGTGGTGGGGTCCACTACAGATTTTTATCTACCTCATTCTTTGGCTCATGACGTAAAATGATATCTCAAAATGGATGGACGGTGTGGATATAACAAATACATCATAGTGGGGCCCACAAAACTTGGTGGATGTTGGTCGGTGTTCTATGGGTCCCACCATGATGTATGTGTTTCATCCATGTCATCCATCCATTTTAACAAATCATATTAGGGCTTGATGCCAAAAATGAGAGGGATATAAATCTCAGGTGGACCACACCACATGAAAACAATGATTGGATATCCACCATTAAAACCCTCCTAATGCCCACTGTACTTTTTAGTTGACATCCAATCTGTTGATTAGGTCATATAGGCTCAAATGAAGGGAAAAATATCAGATTAATCCAAAACTTTATATGGCCTCCTGTTGAGGGTCGAATATTGCATATTAGACCCTAGTTATTACTTGTTTTTACGAACATGATGTTGTTTAATGCCCATATTTAATCGTGTTTGTGATGCAAGGTTTATTCACAAGCATAGGACTGAAAAGGATGCTTAAAGCATGTATTTAACACTCTGATGACACCAAAGGCAAGGGATAGACCCCAGGGGACCAAGATCGAAGGATTTACATATCAGATATCCTAAAAAATCAAGCTGTTCACGTTAAAGAGGCCCGAAAGTCATCCAATATATAAGATCATAAGGTTCCCACCATCCGTTTGGCTCGAAACTATATATATGGCCTGAGAACCATAAATTAACCATACATGTCAAAACTCATCCCTTGAATCAGTGTATAAGTAACTCGATGAGCAAGATCAGACAATAACCATTAAGAAAGCATCTTGGACATCCTTGGGCGATCGGGACCCAAACTGAACCAATGCAAAGAGCATGAAAAATGGTGAATATTTGCCAAATTTCACTTCTTTTGGACGGTGCAGTAGGGAGGAATGAACGACAGACTATTCTAAAAGGGAGAGTGACAAATATGTAAATAAACAAAATTCCATATGCATGCACGTAAAGGATAACAGAGGGTTGCTTCAACGGTGGGTAGTGCCTCATTACAGGTGGATAGTGTGGCCCACATAGAGTTCGGATCTACTTCATACTTTGACCCATGAGCTTACACGTTACTGAGAAAATGATGAATGGAGTAGATCCCTGAGAATATCATCAGAAGTAGGCCCCACCTATTTTTTTAAGAAAGCATCTAAACAGTTCCCTTCCAGCGAAAAACGTCCAGTGACGGACGTGCTTACTACTGGGTTTTGACAGTGGGCCCCACCCATCATCACTTTTCATGATCTGGACCATCCAATGTGTCCCATGGGGCGGCAACAACCCATGCCTAGGTGGCAGAATTACACAAGATCGCGAAGATTGGTTTTCAACCCTTCAAACGCAATTCGAACAGCAATCTAAAAAACTCAATGGGCCGCGTCCACACAAAACCAAAACCATCCATATTCAATTGAAATTTTGACACGCATTCAATGGACGGACTGGATTTCCAAGCTAGCATCGACCAGGGGCCCCACAACTGACGTAAATCAGATTTTTCTGCACATTGTTGAAATTTCGACACTCATTTAATGGGCTGCCCTTCCATCAGAAACCCGCGTGCCCTTTTCTCCTGCTCGCAGCAAACCTCCCTGTGAAAACCCATCTCTCCATCTCTCTCTCCCACTCAGCCTCTCCATCTCCCTTACCCTCTCTCGATCTCCCTTAAGCGCTCAGCCTCTCTGTCTCTGTCTTTGTCTATCTATCTATCTATCTCTCTCTCTCTCTCTCTCTCTCTCTCTCTCTCTCTCTCTCTCTCTCTCTCTCCCCTTAGAGCTCGAGAACCCTATTTTCGGCGTGGACTCGTGATCAGGGCTCCAACTCAAACAGGAACTCGTTCTCTTCCTCAAAGCTCGAAAGGTAAAGACCCTAACCCATTTTGAAGGTGGTCCCTAATCCCATTTTGAATTTGGGAATTTTGGTACCCTAATCCCAAATCGAATTTAGTGGTTTTGAAATTGGAGATTTGGGTACCCAAATCCCACTTAGAATTTGGAGATTATGGTACCCTAATCACTTTTCGAATTTGGGGGTTTTGAAATTGGGGATTTTGTACACCCGGCCTGGTGGATATCGAATCACTATTTTTTTTCAATGGTATGGTCCACCTCAGATTTATATTCCTCTCATTTATATTCCTATGGTATAGCACATGTAGAGAAGGGCATTACTCGAAAATCTCTGGTGGAGTTGTTACTGCTACTGTTACTGTTACTGCTCAAACTTCAAGTGTAGGCTATTAAGAACATGAGATTTACAGTGGATAGAATTGAATTGTGCTGGTATTGGTAATGTGTTACGAAAAAAATTGTATGGTGTTCAAATGATAATTTGAACCCTGACTACAACTGACTATTTTCAATATCAACAATGCTTTTAGTACAAACCTCTTGTTTTCATTGATGGGTTGTCTTGATTTCTATTATTTAGTTAAATTTAGATGATGGATTTTTCACTCATTTCCTTATCTGAAATGGGTTCTCTTTAATTTTCTCTTTTAACCTTTTTTTTTGTCTTTTTTATTTGATATTTTCTTTTCTAAATATTTTTTATTTGGATTTTTATTCTAATTTTGGTTTTTTATTGTGAGATTTTTTATCTGGGTTTTTTTCTTTAATATATATTTATGTAGGAAAATTAGTGATAGAATCTTAGGCTTTGCTTGACTCTTTCGCTGTGCACATGTCATAGTTTTATGACAATCCAAACCGTCCAAATAGCTAACCCAATTGTGATTTATTTGGAATTTTGAATTTGCCACCATATTTGACAGTGATTAATATGTGGTATTTTTAAAAAAATTATTATTTTCAACAAGGTTTCTAGTCCCACTAGTTGAACCATTATTCATTTTCCACCTAGTGAGTTACTTCCAACTGAGCATGTCTGTGCGACATCCAACCTTCCAATAGGTTGGGTCCACCATAAGGATAGTCTTGCATAAAAATCAGTCCCATCTACTCATTAGGTGGGTCAGACTAGCAACAATATTTATTCATTAATAAATAATAAAATATAATTATTTATTTATTTTCAGGGATATAAGCCACAATAACTTTGTTAATTGGCTCCCACCACAGGTGGGGAATTTGTCAAGTCTGCAACAACTGTAAGTTCTATTTATTTTTATTTTTAAAAAATTTATTAAAGTATTCATCTTTAGAAAAACCATATGATGTGTTTGGAATTATGAATTTGCCACCCAATTTGTTAGTGGTTAACATGGGATAGTTTTATTTATTTATCTATTTTAGAAGGTTTTAAGTTCAAAACTTGTTGGACCATAAGTTATTATCCATCCCTTGAATTATTGCCAACCTATCATGTTTGTGATGATACCAACCCTTCTAATTGGTTGGCTTCGCCATGAGGATATCCTTGTACAAGAATCAGCCCCAACCTCTTATTAGGTGGGCTATACCATTACAACAATGTTTGACTATTGATGAATATCAAAGTATAATTATTTATTTCTTTCAGGGATATAAGCTTCAATAATTTCATTAGTTCACTCCCACCTCAACTAGGGAATTTAGAAAGTCTGCAACAACTGTAAGTTTTTTTTTTTCAAATCTAATTAGTTATTCTTCTTCAAAAATGCCATAGGCTTTATTATATATTTATTTTAACAACTTAACTTTTTTAAAAAATGCCATAGGTTGTGTATGGAATTTCAAATTTGCCACCGAATTTGGCAGTAATTAATATGTGCTGGTTTTATATTTTATATTTTTCTTTTTGAGAAGGTTTTAAGTTCAGCCACTTGTACCATACGTTACTAACCACGCAATGAAATACTTGCAACCTATATATTTACATAACATCCAACCTTTTAATAGGTTGGCTCCATCATGAGGATAGACCTGTACAAAAATCAGTCCATACACTTATCAGGTAGGATAGACCATAATAACAATGGTGAGCTATTGATAAATAACTAAACATAATTAGTCATTTATTTTCAGGAATATAAGCTACAATAACTTCAATAATTCACTCCCACTTGAACTGGGGAAGTTGGCGAGTCTGCGACTACTGTAAGTTCTGTTTTTCTTTCTTTATTCTATTTAATTATTCTTCTTAAGAATGCCATTTAAAGGGTTTGGAATTTCAAATTTGTCATGAAGTTTGGTGGTGATCAATATGTTATAGTTTTATTTATTTATTTATTCATTTATTTTCTCTAAGAAGGTTTCAAGTCCAATCAATTGGACCATAATTCATTGTCCACTAAGCTACTTTCAACCTATCATGTTCATGTAACATCCAATCCTTCCAATAGGTTGGCTCGACCTTGAAAATAGCCTTGTACAAAAATCAGCCCATCCACTCATTAGGTGGGCCTATCATATGAAAGAAATCAGTTAACCTTATTAAGGTTCTCTAACAGTACCAAGGCATGCTTTGTGTAGAAATACTTCACCTCTGATCTTCATCAGGAGGTCCTAGAGACGGACAAAATCCTTATCCAACTAGTTTTCGTTGCCCAAGCGGGCCAGCCCATCTGCTACTCTATTAGCTTCCTTCATGACATGCTAAAAAGAGATGTTTGGGATGAACAATTTTGATGTTTCCAGGTGGCAGTTCAAGGTTAGTCGTGAATTCCAAAGGCAATGCTCTTTTATTAATAGGCCACCTAGTACTCATAAACAGGCGTATTATGGACGTAGACATTGTTTTCATTAATAGGCCACCTAGTACTCATAAACATTCATTGCAAGCATTTTCTGTCTATGTGCATGACGACCATACTGTTAAGATCAATCCTCTTATTTTCATTTACAGAAACTAGTAGATGACAACTTCACAGAAAGACAAATAGCATCAGTGGCCACAGATTACAACCTGGATTTAAACAAGGTTCGAGGTGCCGTCAACAATATTAACAGAATCCTCCAGGTCAGATTGTTGATTGGACCTGCCATTTTATTTAAATGAGCAGACCCGGATGTGCATCGGAGCTATCCGGATGTTGAGAGAGGGTCCTTGGAAGGTAAGAACCGCTGTTATGACCATGATGAAGCTGTCCATTTCCTATGGACAGCATTGGAAGGGCCTGGCCAATTGGAGCAGGCCGTGTTTATATCTGTATTTGCAAGGACCACACCCTTAACCTATAACCTAAACCTATTCTCAAATCCCAAAACCTATAACTACAACCTAAACCTATAACCTAAACCTATAACCTAAACTCAATTCCCAAAACTTTAACCTACAACCTAACCTAAACCTACACTTATAACCTAAACTTATTCTCAAATCCCAAAACCTATAACCTATAACCTAAACCTATAACCTATAACCTAAACCTATAACCTAAACTCAATTCCCTAAACCTTAACCTATAACCTAAGCTAAACCTATACTTATAACCTAAACCTATTCTCAAATCCCAAAACCTATAACTATAACCTAAACATTAACCAAAAACCTATAACCTAACCTAAACCTAAACCTATAACCTTAACCTAAACATAAACCTATAACCTTAACCTTAACATATAACATAAACCTATAACCTAAACCTAAACCTAAACCTAAACCTATTCTCAAATCTCTAAACCTATAACCTAAACCTAAACCCATGACCTATAACCTAAACCTATAACCTAAACCCAAACCTAAACCTATAACCTTAACCTAAACCTATAACCTTAACCTAAACCTAAACCTTAACCTTAAACTATAACCCAAACCTAAAACCTAAAACCTAAAACCTAAACCCAAACCTAAACCTGATCCCGAACCCAAACCCAATTTCCTAAACCTAAACCTTAAACTATTCTCAATTCCCAAAAGCTATAACCTATAACTTAAACCTAAACCTATAACCTTAACTTAAACCTAAAACCTAAACCTAAAACTTAAATGTATTCTCAAATCCCAAAACCTAAACCTAAACCTAAACCTATAACCTAAACATATAACCTACAACATTAACATAAACTTGTAACCTAAACTTATAACCTACAACATTAACCTAAACCTAAACTTATAACCTTAACCTATAACCTAAACCTATATTTATAACATTAACCTAAACTTCCAACCTTAACCTAAACCTATTCTCAAATCCCACAACCCATACTTATAAACTAAATCTAAACCTTAACTTATAACTTTAAGCTAAAGTTATAACCATAACTTATAACTTTAACCTATAACCTATAACCTAAACCTATACTTATAACCTTAACCTAAACTTCTAACCTTAACCTAAACCTATTCTCAAATCCCAAAACGAATAACATAAACCTAAACCTTAACCTAAACCTAAACCTATAACCTAAACCTCCTACACTTATAACCTATAACCTCAAACCCAAACATAAACCTGATCTCGAACCTGAACCCGATTTCCTAAACTTAAACCTTAACCTATTCTCAATTCCCTAAACCAATGGCTTATAATTTAAACCCAAACCTTAACCTAAACCTAAACCTAAACCTATAACCTTAACCTAAACCAAAACCTAGGACCTAAAACCTTAACCTATAACCTATAACCTATAACCTAAACTTATAACCTATAACCTAACCTTAACCTAAACCTAAAACCTAGACCTAAACCTAAAACCTAAAACCTAAATGTATTCTCAAATCCCAAAACCTAAACCTACACCTAATCATAATCTCAACTCCCTAACCTAAACCTAAACCTAAACTTGAAAACCCAAACCTAAACCCGATCCCGAATCCGAACCCGATTTCCTAAACCTAAACCTTAACCTATTCCCAATTCCCTAAACCTATAGCTTATAACCTAAACCTAAACCTAAACCTAAACCCTTAACCTAAACTTAAACCTAAACCTTAACCTAAACCTAAACCTATGACCTAAAACCTTAACCTAAAACCTATAACCTAAACTTATAACGTATAACCTAACCTTAACCTAAACCTAAAACCTAAATCTTAACCTATAACCTATAACCTAAACTTAAATGTAAAACCTAAATGTATTCTCAAATCCCAAAACCTAAACCTACACATAATCCTAATCTCAACTCCCTAACCTAAACCTAAAACTAAACTTGAAAACCCAAACCTAAACCCGATCCTGAACCCGAACTCGATTTCCTAAACCTAAACCTTAACCTATTCTCAATTCCCTAAACCTATAGCTTAAAACCTAAACCTAAACCTTAACCTAAACCTAAACCTAAACCTATAACCTTAACCTAAACCAAAACCAAAACCTATGACCTAAAACCTTAACCTATAACTTATAACCTAAACTTATAACCTATAACCTAACCTTAACCTAAACCTAAAACTTAAACATTAACCTATAACCTAAAGCCTAAACCTAAACTTAAAACCTAAATGTATTCTCAAATCCCTAACCCTAAACCTACACCTAATCCTAATCTCAACTCCCTAACCTAAACCTAAACCTAAACATGAAAACCCAAACATAAACCCGATCCCGAACCCGAAGCCGATTTCCTAAACATAAACCTTAACCTATTCTTCCCTAAACCTATAGCTTATAACCTTAACTTAAACCTATAACCTATAACCTATAACCTAAACCTAAAACCAAAATGTATTCTCAAATCCCTAAACCTAAACCTACACCTAAACCTAATCTCAACTCCCTAACCTAAACCTAAACATAAACTTGAAAACCCAAACCTAAACCCGATCCCGATCCCGAACCCGATTTCCTAAACCTAAACCTTAACCTATTCTCAATTCCCTAAACCTATAGCTTATAACCTAAACCTAAACCTTAACTTAAACCTAAACCAAAACCTATAACCTTAACCTAAACCAAAACCTATGACCTAAAACCTTAACCTATAACCTAACATTAACCTAAACCTAAAACCTTAACCTTAACCTATAACCTATAACCTAAACCTAAACCTAAAACCTAAATGTATTCTCAAATCCCTAAACCTAAACCTACACCTAATCCTAATCTCATTTCAAAGCATGTGGGTCCCACTCGTGTGGACCCACCTAACATACCCGTATGGCCCTGATTGATGCATGTTTTACATCTACACCATCAGTCCGTCCAGCTAGGACGTAAGGCCCACCTCTTGCCAGCACCGTCCATCCGTTTGATCCAAACCGTCCAGCGGTCTGGATGTAGATGAGATCTATCGTGATTTGTGTATTTGGGACCCACCATCCATCCGACATGGGGATCCAGCAGCGTACGGCTGCTGGAATGACATCAGCAAGCCATCTGGGTTCCACATGTACGTCAAGATCCAAACCATCCAACTATGCATCTCATGAGCAGCATAGCCGTTGTGCTATGGGTGTTTGATCCACACCATCAACCCAATTGAAGTAGATTCAAATTTCTGGTGGGCCACATCCGTGGACCCCACCCTGATATGTGTGCACGTGTGTAGTACATCCACACCCTCCTCATCAGAGCCCAGATGGGCAGATCCAACGGCCCCATGTCTAGCTGATCAACCTGCTGCTGGACATCAGTCCAGCAGCTGTTGGATCTTATATTTTATTAAATAATAATTATTATTATAATATATTATATAATATTGTGGCGGCCCCACGTGGGCCCACCTTTGTGAATGAATCCCAGCCGTCCGTTCACACGGGACGTGCGGACCCCACCGACGTATGTGTTTCATCTATACCATCCACTCGTGTGGGCCCCTCCATGATGCATTGTATATCCAAGCCGTCCGTCCATCTGGACGGAACCATGGGACCCACCTTGGTGTATTTGTGGCTGCACCGTCCAATGGACGGTGGGCCCTGATGATGTACGTGGGTTATATCTACACCGTCCAGCCCTTTGGGCGGTGGACCAGCTGTGATGTATGTCTTCCATACACTTCATCCATCTGCTTTAGATGTGGGGCCTGCCCCACACCTGTGACACGTGTTGGCAGGTGGGACCCACCTTGATGCAAGTGTTTTCTATCCACACCATCTGTTGCCCACCATGATATATGTATTCCATCCCTGCTGTCCGGGGGCTCCACATGATGCATGGCCTTTATCCTCGCCTTCCGTCTGTTTTGCCAGCATGTGGGACGCCCACCTTGTATGATATGTGTTTTATCCCCACCGTCCAGCAATGGGACAATGGGATCCACCCTGATGTATTTGTTGTATCCACACCATCCTCCTATTGGCGAGCTTGTCTTAAGGATGGGGCAGATCTATCAGGTGGACCACACTACAGAAATCAGTGGAGATTTAATGTCTACCATTGAAATCCCTTTTGGGTCACAGAAGTTCTGGATCAATATGAAACTTATTTTCCCTCTTAATCCAGATCTTTGTGACCTTATGATCAGTTTAGATGGAGAATAAATTTTGGTGGGCCCTGTGATTTGTTATTCCCACTGATATTTATGGTATGGTCCAAATGATTTTTCAATCATCATCTCCGCCACTATTTAGGGTGTGGTTTGTACGATCTTCGATATGATTCATTTTTGGAATGTATACGAGACCCACCTGTTGTGTATATGAGGCCCATTAGTGCGGCCCATTGATGTAACCCACTTGATGTGTATGAGGCCCATTAATGCGGCCCATTGATGTAACCCACTTGATGTGTATGAGGCCCATTAATGCGGCTCATTGATGTAACCCACTTGATGTGTATGAGGCCCATTAATGTGGCCCATTGATGTAACCCACTTGATGTGTATGAGGCCCATTAATGCGGCCCATTGATGTAACCCACTTGATGTGTATGAGACCCATTAATGCGGCCCATTGATGTAACTCACTTGATGTGTATGAGGTATGAGGCCCATTAATGCGGCCCATTGATGTAACCCACTTGATGTGTATGAGGCCCATTAATGCGGCCCATTGATGTAACACACTTGATGTGTATGAGGCTCATTAATGTGGCCCATTGTTGTAACCCACTTGATGTGTGTGAGGCCACCCATTAGTGCGACCCATTGCTATATATTGAGTTCCACGAGTCCTAGCCCATTATTGTGTATTTATGGCCAGGTGGTATGACCCATGCAATGCATTATGGCCCTTTACAATGTATATTAGGCCTTTGTGTGAAGCCATGGGCCCACTATATATTTGGCTTTATGTGGGCCATTCCTTGGGAGCGATGATGGTCAAATGTCCACATTGATGGGCAATGATGGTTGAATATCCACATTATGACCTTCCCTTGGGCCTTGTTAGGCCCATTCTCATCGATTGCCAATTATCGATCAAGGCTGATTATCGATCGATGCCGATTACCGATTTCGATTGTCGTGGCCAATTGCCGATTAGCGATCGAGGTCGATTATCATGACCGATTAATGATTTTTGATTGATATGATCGATCTGCCAATTCTGATTATCGATCGATTCCGATTGTCATGGCCGATTGCCGATTCCGATTGACTTGGTCGAATTGCCAATTCCAATTGTCAAGGCCGATTTCGATTGCCAAGGCCAATTGTCGAGACCTATATGATGTACATGCGACCCGTAGTTGAGGCCCATTGTAACACGTATTAGGCCCATAATGCATGGCCCATTTGATGTATTCAAGACCCATGTGTAGGGCCCACATGCCCTTTATTTAAGGCCCAAGGGCAAGGCCCATTGTGATGTATTCATGGCCCATGGGCAAGGCCCACTATGGTGTATTCATGGTCTATGGGTAAGGCCCATTGTGATGTATTCATGGCCTATGGGCAAGGCCCATTGTGATATGTATTAGGCCCATGAGCAGGGTCCACCTGTTGTGTATATGTGGCCCTTGAGTAGGGCCCATTGTTTTGTATATTAGGCCTTTGTGTGAGGCCGTTGACTCATTATATGTTTGGCTCTATGTGGCCATTCCTTGGGGGCAATGTTTGTTAAATGTCCACATTATCAAGGCCGATTGTTGATGCCGGTTATTGATACCGATTATGAGTATGTGACAGCATAGCATCATAATACATGCTCATACGTATCATCTGCATGTTTGTTATGAGATATGATTGACCATTGCATATGTCATTGGGCAGGTTGTTATGAGACTCCCTGATAGGCAGAGATTGTCTCACCTACGCACACGGTATGCACAGGATTGATGCATGATTGGACTGTGTGACTCATGCATCTTGCATTTATATGACATGACCACTGTACGCCCTAGCAACATCAGGGCTGTAGCCTCCACAGGTATCTTGTGGATGGCCAGATGGGACACCGAAAATCTGTTCTACATGGGGTGCTATAGATATCCCTGGGTAAAAGTCCTTAAACCCTCTAGGTTCCAAAGGTTGCTCCAACGTCTAGACCGAGTGGATGCATGAGCGCATGAGGGCCGTATACCGTTAGGCCGCGTCTCCCACTGTGTCGTGGTCGGTTGGAAGGGGGTACGGCCTTACCTACCCGAGAGGAGAGGAAAATGCTAGGCTGAGTCTAACCAGCTCGAGGAATGAGTCCGCTATCGATGAGTTGGGCCCAATATTGGCAAGCGGATAGTGAGGTCTCTTCCACTCGCCTTGTTGTGCGCGATGGGGCGGCAATCTGGTTTGGAGTGCAATAAACCCCGGTGATTTTTCAAAGAGGAACCGTGTTGATATGTAGACTTATTGAGTAAGAGTTGCATACTCATACATTCATTTCATTCACTATCCACTCGGGCTGGCGGTGTGCAACTAATTATTGTGTACCTTCACATGGCCAGGATTTCGGTTAGGCGCGCGACTAACCTGAGATCAGGAGTCTACCATATTAGGTCCGACTATCTAAATTTAGGTATGGGACTGGTTTGGATAGAAGCCCTTTGTGATAGACCCCGTAGCTTGCGATACTACGTACTACCATTCTGACTTCACAGTTCAGCTTGGTCATTTCATTCGCATCGCATATTGCATTGCATCCTCAACACATAGTATTTAGCTTACTGCCTCTGCATTGCATAGCTGATCTACATTCCTTCATCAATATATGATATTGGTTTATTATATTTTTGCATCACATAGCTTGGATAAGGCTGATGGTATTTATGGGCCTATTAGCATGTCTTCGCATTACTCTGATATCGCATGATTTATGAACTTGCTAGTATTTCGAATATTGTATGATTTATGGGCTTGTTAGTATTTTCGCTTACTCTGATTACTCTGATATTGGTTACTGGGCACTTACCTTCTGCACACACTTTCACCACCCACTAAGCTTTCTATAAGCTTATGCACGATAGATGCGTGCAGGTGATGTTAGGTTACAGCAGCATTGAGATTGGAGCTTGCAGCAGTCTTCTGGAGCTTTGATTTATTTTATATATGTATTTCCCTTTCAGTATTGTACTCAAACGATTATATTAGTGGATATGTGATGTTGATGTTGCTTTTGTGATTTAGATAATCTTGTGGTTATGCTCATTATGAGATAAATGTACGTTGGAAAATCCTCGTTGTAGGATCCCAGGATCAGAATCTGGCGTATATACGCTGGGAGCCGAGAATGGGGTACTACGGAGGCTGTCAGCACCGGATTCGGCGATCGAAAATTTTATGAGCCCAGTTTCCGAGTTTAGGGCGTGACACATCACCTTTACTTTCAAGTCAAACAAAAATGAGACAGAGAACCATGTAAGAAACACGAAAAAGAATGTGGATTTCTTTGAATATGATAGAGATATTGGTCCAAGAACTGAACCACAAATTACTCTCCTCAAGTTAGTTATCAGAATAACATTTCCAGAGAAGTTCCCTGCATTAAACACTTGCCTATGTAATTCAATTGTCTTCAGTACAATCAAATTACTATCTTAAAAGAAATGCACGCCATGCATGCGAAACGTCATTTTCAAACCAAACTACACTTGTATAGTTTTTATTACAGATTGCAAGGACTGGTTATAATAAGGCCTAGACCTATGGAAAAAGATAGCTCTACATGTTTGGGTTTTCAAGTTTAGGTTTAGGTTTAGGTTAGGGAGTTGAGATTAGGATTAAGTGTAGGTTTAGGTTTAGGGATTTGAGAATACGTTAAGGTTTAGGTTTAGGAAATTGGGTTCGGGTTCAAGATCAGGTTTACGTTTAGATCTTAGGTTTAGGTTTAGGTTTAGGTTTCGTTTAAGGTTTAGGTTTAGGTTATAGGTTTTGGGATTTGAGAATAGGTTTAGGTTATAAGTATAGGTTTAGGTTTAGGTTTTATGTTTAGGTTAAGGTTATAGGTTTAGGTTCAGGTTTAAGTTAGGTTATAGGTTAAGGTTTAGGGAATTGAGTTTAGGTTATAGGTTATAGGTTAAGGTTTAGGTTATAGGTTAAGGTTTACGTTTAGGTTTAGGTTTAGGTTATAGGTTTAGGGATTTGAGAATAGGTTTAGGTTATGTGCTTAGGTTTAGGTTTAGGTTTAGGTTATAGGTTTAGGTTAAGGTTATAGGTTTAGGTTTAGGTTAGGTTATAGGCTTTTGGTTAAGGTTTAGGTTATAGTTATAGGTTTTGGGATTTGAGAATAGGTTTAGGTTATAAGTATAGGTTTAGGTTAGGTTATAGGTTAAGGTTTTCCATCTTCCATTTTCTTCTTAATAAGAAAATCCATATTTACTAATATTCTCATTTTTCTATTTTTCAAAAGAATGAGCTCGGACTCCGAAAGCGTCAGCTCTAGCACTCGTACTTTCAGCCCAAACCCTAGCCAAGGACTCCAAAATTACCAAGTACTCATAAACATTCATTGCAAACATTTTCTGTCTGAGCCTCCCCACACCTTAGATTGCATATGGTCATGGTTCAAATGTTAAATGGTAACACAAAAACAAAAAATTAACATCACCATCATACATGGAATTTGAGAGAAGCAAATGCATTGCCATGAATTTAAGACCATCCAAGCGCTAAAGCAAGCTTCAACAATAACCAAGTGTTTCAAATAAATGCAGTTTTTTCATATTAAGATGGGGAACATGTATACCATAGGAGATGAAACGAGAAGAATAACTCCCTCAAATGCCACGACCCTGCGTTACAAGTGATCTCCACCTAGTAGTCTTAGCAGGCTCCCTATTGCTAAGATTCTGCAAGAAAGAAGAAGAAGAAGAAGAAGAATGAGAAGATACTTGTTAATAATTTCAGTCACTAAAAAGGAAAAAAATAAAATAACCAAGCTAATATGATGCGTATGCATTTATCAACTTAAGGACTCAATTGCGAATGTCAATAGACTGAGACAATACAACATTAAACAAGGTATTTCAATCTTACAAACAATGAACTCATAGGTAAAAAAGGGTCATCATCAAATACATGTAAGAGATGACAATGCATGAAATGGAAATATGTTGTGCATTACATGGAACTCTAGTGCCTAGGGGAGTGAGTTTATATACAATTAGTAAGAAAAGGATTCTAATGAACATATCCAATAAATGAGAACTGAGAAAATAAAAATCACCAAGGAAAAAAAAAAACAAAAGGCTAAATTCATACATTTTGGCATAGTTCCCATGGAGACAAGTCCTGTACAGGCCTGGCCTGACAGTCCAAACTTGGTCTGCTTTAAGCTTGCAGGTCAAACACAGGCCTATGTTTAAGTCCACCAAATGAACGGGACAGGACCAGTCCAAGTTTGATGGGGGTGCTTGGTGCTTGTAAAATCTCTTCTTAGTGGTAGGGCTATCAATAGGACACACTCATGGTTGGTTTCAACTGTATTTTAATTGGTCAGGCTGAGCTTGTCAGGCCAGCCCTGTTCATAAGAAATTTTAGAATCACGTGGGCAAACCCACTCCAACAGCTGCAAAAGAAAATTACTATGCCCAAATTTTCAGTTATGTACATGTACATCACCATCTCATAAAAGCATAGTTGAAGAATTTACCATCAGGATCAGCCACTCTTGCCATCCAAAGTGCATTGAAAGTGCCTATATCCACACCATTCATTTATTTTTCATAGAAGGGGAAGAATAAGAATTGTTCAATACTTGTTGATTGTCTGTCTTTTTCTTTTTATAAATTACTAATTAATCTGATTAACTAAACACTATTAGCCGGTAAACATTCATTCACTGTTGAAAAGAAACAGAAAGATTAGAAAAAGAAAATAAAAGGGGAAAAAAAGTACGTTTGTCAACAACAGTCAAGGCATAGGCCTTGACCAAAAAATATATATATATACAGAAAAAAGAAGAAGAAAGAGCTAGAAAATAGACTAACAGAATCCAGCGGGATGTTTGGAAAGGATGCCAAAACCCTAGGCTGGTTAGCCATGAATGATATTCATGCCTCAGCTTGAAAGTTGTTGGGAGGGTCAGATAGAAGAAGTCAATACATTTATTTTAAGATTTCCAAAAGTTCAACACATCTAGGCCTTTAATATCAATCAAAAAGAAAATATAAACATGGGCATTGTATTTAGAGACATGGCAAAGCTTCATCTCCGATGTGGAGATCAAATGGTTATCTTCTAGACTCATAAATAAAGATAACTCCACAAAACAATGACTATAAGAAGAACAGAATCCCAGTAATTACATTATTTGGTGAACAAAAATGAGTTTTCTCATCCACAATAGCATGATATAGGAATCGGATATACGCCTTGCCTGCTTCTAATGAAATCTACTTTTCAATGTTCTTAAAAGCTAGAGACAATTCACACTGAGTACTAATAGTTCATGTTGCAGAATTTAAAAAGATGATGATGATGCATACTCACAGGACATGAAGGAGAGATGTATGGACATACCTAGAAAAAAAGATATTCCTACAGTAGAGAAAATTAAAAAAGATGCCCCCATGATCATATTTAGAATAACCCCAAAGGCTGCAAGAAAATATGACAGTGACAGCCAAGAATAGCATGCAAAGTTTAAATTACATGAGCCTTCACGTTATTGCAGGACTTAATTAGTCCCTTTCATTCCCACTCAACTGCACATGGTTTATGGATGGTTCATTCCCACTGTAGGGGTCTATTTTTGGATGATTGGGTTGGCATACCTCAGCCATGTTGAATGATTGCAGTTGGCATCCCTCAGACATGTGTATGGTGGATGCATTTTTTAGTATGATCCTCCATACACAGCCAAAGTAACATATCATTCCTCATTGATATGAGTCATAATTTCAGCTTTTCTCATATTACTCTGTATTGCAAAACTCAAAAAATGATTCAACCTCAAAGTTCCTATTGTTCCTTAAATTCCTATTGTTTCCTTTCATGAGGCACACTTGACTTTTGGATCCACCTCATTTTTACTATCATGTTTTAAAATGAGATAGGAAAAGGATGGATGGGGTGAATTTATAACAAACATAGTATGGCCCCACTTAATTTTCCTGGAGTGTGTGTACTAACATGGGTGTGTACTAACAAGCTAACCCAAAAAAAAAAAAAAGCCTCAAATACAGATATGGCGTTGGAACGAATTACTATCATTTCTTTGAAGTCTCTACATATTGTGATTCCTCAAATCCCCACCAGCGATGAAATCACTGCAATACATTTCTTGGATGAGAAATTTCCTCTATAAGCAACAGAACAAAAAGGTACCTTGCATCGTTGAGAAAAATATGAAAAGGCGTCTTCCTTCCATTTATGGACAGATAGGTACTAGTATCCTCACCCATGAGGGGAACTTCCATTTGTAATAACCACCTTTATGTGAAAAGGATTCTACAAGGCACAAGGGTTCCGCTTGCAGCATGTACCACCTTATCATGCAGTAGAGAAAACTCAGTTTCCCATAGGAAAATCAATTCACTACAGGATACATCATCGTCATCGTCATCAAGTTATGATCAACAAGAATTGCCAAAACCAAAATTCTTAACAAACATCCTTCAATACAATACCCAATCACGAACAAGAACAAAACCAAACACCACCCAAGAATCAAGATAACAGAATTCAAACACCAATTCATTCAAAGAAAAAAAATACAATTGGAGCAACGAGGAATTCAATTTTAGAAGTCATACCTTGAAAGAGAGGCTGCCCAAACGCTCGCTTGGTGTTAGAAAATGAAAATAAAAAAATCCAGCAAACTTTAATCCATGCTCCAAAAACAAAAAATAAAAAAAAATAATGAAATCAAAATACACACTGACTTTAATTTATACTTTTCAAAACCCAAAACAGCTTTTTCTCAACTCCAAGACTCCAAACAAAGAAAATAGAATTGCAAAAGAGCCTGCCCGGTTACTACCTCCTTCCTTGTAAGTATACATATATATATATATATATATATATATATATATATATATATATATATATATACATATATATATATGAATTCTTCTAAGGCATAGAATCAAATAGGTAGTGGGCCCAACAGCTAGGGCCCACATACAAACAACCAATGGCATGTGTTTCCAACCCCAAAAAAAAAAGGAATAAAATGCTACGGAACATTAAAAAAAGCAACCAACTCAACAAACGCGCAATTAAAATAATTTAGCAATAGAAATTACAAAATAACCAAATACCAAACATCTAAAGAGCTGTTCTTTGACAAGTCCATGTACAAAGATAGATAACAAAGCATTCTAAATTCTAAACCGTTGGTCGAAACTAATCTGGTACAACGTCTAACTAAAAGCTTGACAGATTCTTTTGAGAATCTTACGAATGATCTTTTCAGAAATGATAGTGGAACTATCAGATCAATGGCTTTTTTTCATCCGCCAGCTATGGTGGGGCCCACCGACGGGACCTTTTATGTTAGAAAACATTGGCCCCACATTCACGGAACCTCGGCCATTGACTAGGAACCGTATCCAAACTCACGCCTTATTCTACCAAGAAAGATTTCACCATATGGGAACTACCCATGATACTTCCATGCCTAAACATGTTATTCCTTTACAACTGACCACACCACATTTTTCATGCCTCCATATCGTGTACTTATTTCACAAACATTACAGTGGGCCCACCCGCTTCTGAAGGCAGGCCTGTGACAGAGTCCTTCATCAGAAAACACACCACAGAAGATAGGTGGGCACACTGTGATGTTTGTGATAAATCCACTTTGTCCCCTCATTTTGTCCCCTCAAACACACCGCGGTTGAGGGATTCACGGACGAGGGCGAAAACGTGGGGTTGATCGGTGAGGAGCTGGTCGACATTGACGGCCTTGAGGCCTTGAGACCTTCAAATGAAAAAAGAACTCGAGATAACCAAAAAAATTGGAAGAAAGAAAATGCTAAACCATGGAAAAATCAAATGGCGTATATGAAACCCTAAAAATCACTGATCTCTTGGAAATTTACACCAAAACATAGAGATTTTCTTCTATTATGATAAATCATAGACAAAAAAAGAGGACGAATTTGAAACGAGGTACCTGAAAAATCTCTCGATCGCAAATTCCTGGCAGTGTAAATGAATGCTATAATAGGAACTCCAGCGGCTTTTGTTTGAATGAAGACGAGGCGTCCTCCGCACGAAAGATGGATATGGAAATCCTCTTCTAAAATGAAACGTTACTTTCAAATCTGACAATTGTGAGTTTTCCATCATTTATAACATAAACTATGTTAACAACCATACGTATAAGGGACCATTTACCAGATGATTATGATAGTCTTATATAGGAAAAAGTGTACAAATATTAGCCATTTACAATTAGACCCATTATTTAGATGGCCTGGATAACACCATCTCATTACCACTATTGTTATGAATGAGTCACCACTATTTTACCTGAACTACAAAACTCGCACAATGTCACTATACAATAAAAAACATCCCATTGAGATTTTGATCTGGTAGGCTCTATGGGCCCCACCATGATGTATATGTTTTATCCCCGCCGTCCATCCATTTCTCAACGTCATTTTAGGGTTGATCCGTGAAAATGAGCTTGATATAAATCTTAGGTGGTCCACACCACAGGAAAACAGTTGGGCAGCCAAATATCATGAAATATCATGATATTTCATGATTAATAAATCTAATTTAATATAGGGGACCTCACCACAGAAAACATTCCCACCATGGAAACTATCCTAAGGCCCACCATAATTTTTATTTGAAATCCAACCTGTTCAAAAGTTTTAAAAAAACATGAAATAACATAAAACACAAATACCAACTTGATCGAAAACTTACGTGGTCCTTAAACAGTTTTTCATGGTGGGTGTCACTATCCCCACTATTTTCTATGCTGGGGTCCACTGGAGCTTTGGATTTATCCTTGGATGTTGCCCAAAAATGATCTCTCCAAATGGATAGAAGGTGTGGATATAAAACATACATCATGGTGGGGCCAAAAATTGAGAGGTATATAAATATCAGGTGGACCACACCACATGAAAACAATAGTGATTGGATATCCATCATTAAAATCCTATGTAAGGCCCATTGTACTCTTTATTTGGCATCCAATCTGTTTATTAGGTCATTCAGGCTTAGATGAAGGGGAAAAACAAAAATCATCTTAATTCAAAACTTTTATGGCCTCCAGAATGTTTTAAATGGTTGACGGTCATTCAACACTATTTCTTGTAATGTGGTCCATTTCAAATTGGGATATGCCTCATTTTTGGTCTCATGCCATAAGATGATCTTTAAAAATAGATGGACGGCATGGATTAAACATATACATCATGGTTAGGCCCACATAGCACCAACCACAAGCTAATATTAGATGGTGTAGGGGGAGGAGCCAATTTGTTCCCCTTATTTGTGGTATGGTCCATTTAATCTTTGGATATGATTCATTTTTTGGAAACTTCTATAAAATGATTTTGAAAAATGGATGAACAGTGTGGGTTAATCTCAAATTTTTGGTAAATCCAAAACCCAAGTGGACCATGCCACACAAAACAGTGTCAAATAATGATTTCCACTGTTGATACCTTGGGCGCACATTAATGTTAATTTGTCATCCAACATGTTCATAATGTCAAAAAAATATAAATGAAGGGAAAACACAAACATCAGCCCAAATGTGGGTCACACCACATAATATAATGGAGGGGTTTCCTTAGAACATTCATAATCATATACTAGGCTTGCCTAAATGTGATTCGCATATCCAACCCACTCATTATATGTGTCCCACTTGGATGAGGAGTCAGACCAATTTTCAACTGCATCCATGTCTATATTAACTTATAAATAGGTTGGATCTTAAATAAACATCGCGGTGGGCCCAAGAAGGTTTCAATAGTGGGTGTCACTATCCCACTCTTTTCTATGGTGGGTCCACTTGAACTTTGGATCTGCCCCGTCAGTCAGATGCACCATTCCATGGTGCGCCACGAGCTTAAAAATAAAGTCAATACATGACTTGGGTGGGTCACACCACATACTATATTTGAGAGGGTTACCCTCCCATTAAAACATTTCATAATTATTTATTGGGCCCACCTAGATGTGGTTTATAGATCCATCCCATTCATTATGTGTGTCCCACTTGGATGAGGAGTCAAACCAAGTTTCATATACATCCAATACTCATGTGGGCCCCACCAAATGCTTTTATAGTGGGGCACACAGATTAACCTCATGGGAAGTTCCCATGAGGTGACCTTATAGTGCCATTTCACTATTTAGGTAACTCCTTCATGGGTGTTACTCTAACCGTGTAAGGCCCACCTTGATATATTTTATGTATATTAACACCGACAATATATTTTTCCATCATATTTTAGGATGTGATTTCAAATCATAAGAACTCAATAATCTCAGGTGGGTCATACCAATCAAAACAATGATGAATGACTATTAAAAACCTTTTAAAGGCCACAAAAGTTTTGGATCAATTTGATCTTTGTAGTTTACCTTCATCTAGATCTTCTTTACATTATGATCAATAAGTTAGATTGCAAATAAACATTACTAAAACCTTACGATGGGCTCTTTATAAATTTTAATGGCGAGGTACTATATTTTCATTCTTTCCAGTTGTATGGCCCACTTAAGATTTATATCTGCACAATTTTTTATACTCGGCCCAAAAATGGGTTGGAGAAACATAGGGGCGGAAAGGATATACAACACATCATCAAAATCTCACTTTTGTTATCTAACTTTTCAATTTTTTTTGAAAAATAAAAAATCTAGTTTTCTTTTTTAAAATATATATTTTTTTACAATTTGTTAATTTTTTTCACAATTTTGTTTAATTTCTTAAATTTTCTTTTTCAAAATATCATTTTTTTAATCTCACTTTTGTTATATAACTTCTCAATTTTTCTTGTCAAAATGCAAAATCTAGTTTTCTTTATATATATATATATATATATATATATATATATATATATATATATATATATTTCAATTTGTCAAAAATTTTCACAATTTTGTTTAATTTTTTAAATTTTCTTTTTCAAAATATTATTTTTTTATCGAAATCTCACTTTTGTTATCTAACTTTCCAATTTTTCTTGTCGAAATACAAAATCTAGTTTTCTTTTTTAAAAAATATATATATTTTTAAAATTTGTCAATTTTTTCACAATTTTGTTTAATTTTTTAAATTTTCTTTTTCAAAATATCATTTTTTTAATCTCACTTTTGTTATATAACTTTTCAATTTTTCTTGTCAAAATACAAATCTAGTCTTCTTTTTAAAAAAATATATTTTTTAACAATTTGTTAATTTTTTCACAATTTTGTTTAATTTTTTAAATTTTCTTATTCAAAATATCATTTTTTTATCGAAATCTTTTTTTTTTCAAAATTATCAATAGTTTTTTTTTCATAAATTTAAATTTTTCTTAAACATTGTTAATTAATTTTCAAAGCTTCTCAACTATTTTTTTTTTTAATTCATAAATTTTTTGAGGAGCATTAATAGAGATGGTCCTTGGCAGTCTTTATTGGAGATGGTCTATGACAGTCTTTAAAAGAGATGGTCTTTGATAGTCTTAGCTTTGGCAGGGATATAAGACGGTTGAGGACCGTCTCTAATAGAGACGGTCTTTGACGGTCTCTAATAGAGACGGTCTGTGACCGTCTTTAATAGAGATGGTCTTTGACAGCCTATAATAGAGACGGTCTTTGACAAAGTTATAAGACGGCTAAGGACCGTCTCTAATAGAGACGATCGTTGACCGTCTTACAGTTCGAGTAAAAGACGGTCAATGACCGTCTTTACTGTAAACGGCCAATGAACGTCTCTAATGACTGCATATAAGACGGTCTTTGACCGTCTTAAATGTTTTTGGACGTTTAATATTTTAAGATAATACTAGGGACGGTCAATAGCCGTCTAAAATTTTAGAGACGGTTTACGACCGTCTCTAAACCGTCTTTAAACCAAAGAATTTTAGAAACGGTCCAGAACCGTCTCAAAATCCGTCCTTTTTTTCATTTTTCATGTAGTGGTCCAACTCATGGGCACCACCCGGTATTATGTTGATCAAACAATATTAACCATTCAATTATCGCCCATCAAATGGACAGTTGAAAATGAAATTAGTCAGCATATGGACTAGATGAACTAAAGTAGACGGCGAAGATCACCCCATCCATCAGTGTGATTTTCGTGCTACCCTCTCAAGTGGGCGGACTGCTGTCGGGCGGATATCTCAGTCATGCTCGCCAGGCAGTAGAGTGACAAATATAGCCGAGATTTTTAAAATAGAGCAACATTCTCGCGAGAAATAAGCCAAAAGTCATTGTGGCGACAATATTACGAGAATTTCAAAATATCGGTAGTTTTGAATTTTCACGAAATCATGTAGATATCAACGTAAATTATTTAAAATTTTAACAAACTAATTATATAATTATACTAAATTTTTTTAAAATTTATTTATTAATTTATTAAAAATGGCTTTAAATTGTCCATTTTTATCAACATTTTTCCTGATAACATCCCTGAAAATCTCCTGAGAAATTGCCGACAACAAGATTTGTCACTCTGCCTGACAACCCTACAAAGTGCACTCACGAGAGTACACTTCACAGGTGCACTCATCGGTCAAACATAGTGTAAATTCCAGCTGCTCATTAGGTGGGCCCCACGTTGTGACTTTTCTAGGCCAAGATATGTGGTCCGTTCATCTGGTGAGCCACAAATACACCCAAAAGAACGACAGCTTAAAAAAATAAAAATATATATATCTTAAAAAAGTCCGCATTCTTCGCATGCTCATACACGTCCCACGTGATGAGTGGAGCAATTCGATTTTACTAATTGAATCTGCAAGGTGAAGCCCACCTGATGAGCGGCTTGGATCTTGCATGTAGGCAGATGAGTGTCAACTCCCCGTAACTCGGACGCGGATTTCCTGCCGAAAGCCTTTCGCAGGAAGTTCCTGCGCAAGGATTCTGGATGGGGCCCACTGTGAAGTTTGTTAGAAATCCAATCCTTTCATCCATTTTTTGAACTCATTTTAGGACATCAGACCGAAAATCATTAGGATCCAAAACTCAAGTGGGCCATACTAAATGAAACAGTGTGGAAAGGAATTCCTACCGTTGAAACCTTCCCAGGATCCACCTTGATGTTTATATTCCATCTAAACCGTTTATAAGGTCATTTTCACTGAGATGAAGTGAAAAAGCCAGAAATTAAACCGATACAAAACTTTTGTGGCCATATAAATGCTTCAACGGTGGTCACTAAATCCCCACAGTTTCCTCTCGTGTGGCCCAATTAAGTCTCTGATCCTCCTCATTTTTGGTCACATGTCTTGAAATGAAGTCTAAAAACGGATGGAAGCCCACCTGATGAGCGGCTTGGATCTTGCATGTAGGCAGATGAGTCACAATTCTCTCTTACTCTCTCGCCATTCGACTGACATGAACGGTGGGTGAGCACCCTAGAGTCTAGAGAGGTGAATTGCACATGGGGGCGCAGAGTAACAGCTTGGTGGGTGATACCCTGACCGTCGGCCCACCTTGATATATTTGTTGCATATCCACACCGTCCATCCGTTTTTCCAGATCATTTTAGGTCATGATCCAAAAAAAAAAGGCATATCCAACTCTCAGGTGAACCACATTGTAGGGATTAAATTCCTTCATTAAAAGCTTTCTAGGGGCCACAAATTTTTTGGATCAAGCTCCTATTTATTTTCTCTTTATCCAGGTCTGTGTGAACCTTATCAACAAGTTGGATGGCAAATAAACATTAGTGGGCCCTAGGAAGTTTTTAACGGTGGCCATTCAATCACCACTGTTTTTCATGTGGTGTGGTTCACCTGAGATTTGGGTCTGCCTTATTTTTGGAACCATGCCCTGAAATGATATGGAAAAACCGATGGACAAAATGGATATACAACATATACATGGAGGTGGGCCCACGGTCAGGGCCTCACCTGTTAAGTTGTTAACCCTGCCTATTGCACATGAGAGGCTACAATCAATGTGTGTGTGCGTGTGAGAGAGAGAATATTAATATAGAGAAAGACAAGGACGTATGGTCACGGGTTCATATATGAAAACACAAAATAATTCAAAAATCACCAAATTACCATCAAACCATTCACGCCCATTCACAAAAAGAACCTCCCCCACCTCATCAAAAAGCTGCAATTCATACCACCATCTCCATCACTCTCACAGAGCACTTCATTTTCCTTCCTTGAAAGTTGAAACAACAACACCCAACAAGAGAATTGTAACAAAATCCAGTTGCACAATAACACCATGCAATCTCCATCTCCTTCTTTAACGCACCTCTTCCTCTTCTTCTTCTTCTTCTTCTTCTTCCTCTTCTTTTTCTGTATTAGAGAAGCTAGTGCGGCTGCAAAGGCACCGATGCCGGTGGGGAACATTTCTACTGTGGAAGATGCTGAGTATTTCCATATTTACTACGGCCAGACCTTCAAAGTCATAAAGAATGGTGTGGATGGCAAGAGCTATCTTCTTATCCAGGTACATTTTAGCCATGAGGCCCCTCTTTTTGCTAACGTGAACATGGATGACATGGGAATATGATGCGCCCCCAGCTAAAATGGGTGGATGATGAGAAGCAGATTGTTGGGTACCGAGTCATTGAGATTTTGGGCATGAGTCCAACATGGAGGATTGAGGCTATTCCTAACATGGATTTTCTGACTCAGTGACTCGCCACGACTCGTTCTGCTTCGAGTCACGTAACGAGTTGCCCGAGTTGGGGAAATCGACTCGTACTCACAACTAAAACCGAGTCGACTCGGACGGGTCGTGAAACATGATTCCGTTCCGTACGGAGTTCGTTTTGCCTCTGTCGCGACTCAGGATTTAGAGCGTGTTGTCGCACATGGGTCTACAATAAATAAGATATTTTCCCATAATTTTTCTTCAGTAATAATCCTGACCTTTGATTTTTATAGTTGAATGCTAGCCATCGAAAATTTTCTTATCATTGTTCTAAATTCATCTAGATATAGTGTGATGATCAAAACCATCAGTTCAGAGTAGAACTCTATATTTCATCTATATATACTAGGGTACACAAAATGGACGGTTCCGATCATTGGATCACTTAAAATGTGAGCTCCAGTGTGGCGGCGACGTACGCTAGTGTCTGGGACGCGACAGAGACAAAGAGGCCGAATGAGGGATATTTTTTCCATTTTTGAGAAATTACTGAGAAGTCCCTATTTCAACTTTTTGTGTTCGATAACCCCCTACTAATCGACCTCGGGAAGGACCTACCAGCATAATTTTTTGTTTGGACATTTTTAGCCTTTATTGATGGTAAGCTCCGCCGGTGCCGGTGGTAAAATGGGTAAGAAAAGTGAATACGTCTGGACTGTCCATCTGGTGGGCCACCGCACACGGTTGTACAGTCCATGAACCCTGACTTCCACCACACCATACACGTGGTTGTTTGGTTGTGTCCGTGATTCTACACCGTCCATCTAATGGGCATTGATGTGAATGGGCTATGATACTTATGCCGCATGTCTGATTTGTGGCCCACCAAAAAGGGTTCTCAAGGTAAGAGAGGGTCACGTGAAAAAGAGAATCTATTAATAGAATGAACACTATACTCCAAATAGGTGTGTCGTTTTGTTGTGGGCCGCCCGTGGTAAGAAGGGGCCTATCGTACGGACGATATGGAATCATCAGATTGGCAAACGCGTCAATCAATCCCAACCAACTATTTGATAGGCCATATCATGGATGGGCCAATTCCAAAAAATTGCAGTAATTGGGTGTTTATAACCACTCCATGTAGATTTTTTTCATGGACCGCTGCTTTTTTTTTCCTTCTTTTTTTATTTAAAGATGAGTGATTGATTTAACGGTCCAGATACATGACCAGGTGTGTTTTATGTCCATTTTGTCTCTAATCGTACTAACCCTAAATTACAGAGTAATTCCAGAATGGCAATCAAGACAAAATACTGCACGGGAAGAATCAAATCGTTCATAATCCCTCTGGCTAATTACTCAGTGGACCCTACAGATTTTCCAGGTATTACATTATTCGTCACTATCTTTTCGACAGGTTTTCTAATCCCACATGCATTTAGTTTAGAGCCCTAAACATCCACACGCTTGTTTTTTTACTCACGCGTGTGGAAATATTAACCTTTTGTTTAATAATACCAAAACCTCCTTGTTTTTTCAATTAAAAAAAAATGATGACTGTAATTAGAGCTGGACTCGACTAGTCCAACTCATTTAGAGTTGACTTGACCCGATCCGAGTGGATGAGTCATGTGAACTAAGCAGACTTCATCTAATTCGATCTCAAATCAAGTCAAGTTCAAATCACCCAGTAACCCGACTCGACCCGAAAGCCAACGCAGTACTGACTCGACTTGATCCGTAACTGGACTTGTATACCTAGATTTGACGTTTCAAATATGAGATGCTGTGTAGCTGATGAGAGGCTGTAATTACGGGAGGTGCACCTAGGTTCTGAGCTGTGATTTCAGCCCGCATATGCCTGCGGTTACCTATCACACCTGACATGACTCGGTGTTGACTCAACTCGACTCGGTACTTGTGACTGGGTCAGACTCAGTCCAAGTTAGTCTAGGCTAGACTTGGACCAGGTCAGGCATGCTCGACTCGATACTGAGTTAGGTTGAGTTTGGGACAAGTTTATATCAAAATCGCGGGTCAAGTCGGGTCAGCCTTAACACGGTAAGAGTCTAATTGATACCCAATTGTACCGGCAACAAACAAGCAAATTTTTTTGGTAATGTTTTAGAAAAGAAAAATATAGGATCACTGTAAGTTATAGTCCACCTACTTGCATTGGTAGACTTGAACAATCTAGTTATTTGACATGAACTGTCCATTAGTTCCGGAACAGATTTCATAGCCCATTACAAAAAAAATAAAAATCTTAAATGATCCAATCCATCTTTAATTTTGCCTTATATCTTCTAACCATCTATTCCATTGAACTGTTAGGATGGACTAACATAAATGATTCCATAGTATCATAACCATTCATGATGTGCCTTGACAAATAAATGGACCAAATTTATTGAACGGGCCCAATATTTTTTTGAACGTTCTTAAATGTTGATATTTGAGACAATTGATTATATGGTTAAGCTTGTCCATGATTTTTGTATGATACCAATTATTGTAGATTTTTTTGGAAATATAGGTTTATTTTGGTTAATTAACTTTTATATAAGGTTATAGAAGTAATTCTTAGGTCTTTAATGTTATCTTTATTGCATTCAACTAACCTTCCAATTTTTGTGGAATTACAGTGTCATTCTTCGAGGTGAGGATCACTTCACTGTAAGTTGCCACCTGGCACTAAAAAAGCTCATGGGCAAAAATGTCATCTTACATAGTGGAATAGATCCTATGATAGTTTACCACCAGTTGAAAATGATAGTTACTCATTATGTACAGCTGTCCAGGTCATCCAAATCGTGGGGTACATTGTAGATGAAGCATCTTAATTTACACCGATTAAGAAATCCTAACCATCCAATTAATGACTATTGATTGGATGGTTAAAAGTAAAATAACCAACGGTCCTAATTCCAAAGGAAAATCAATCTTTTTTAGTGAAATTGCATTAGTTGTGCTCCATCATGATTAGTTCATTGATTTGGACGGTCTGGATTGCTGTATAACTAAGCCATATGTGTGGTTGAAGAGTCACCATTTTAAAATGGAGTAGCCAATCATTGAAGTCTTAACCCATCTTTCATTATTACCTTCGGCCTGCACGATGATGAATGGCCCAGATCATTTCCAGACACATGGGCCTCTATGATAATCCCAAAGTGGGCCCCACCACCCTAAACATCATCTAACGGTGGAAAAAGGGTCATTTGAATAATGGTTGCTTTGGGTTTGATGCATGTGCAGCTGCTAGGGTTAGTAGAGAATTTGAAGGGCATAACAACAGACGGTGTGATTTCCAAGTGTATACTGAAATCTTATATGGATGGGAACATTGCGATTGTAAATAAGACAGATACATCGCAAATTACACAATTCGCAGCTCATTTTGTAAGCTATACGGACGGCCAGCAATCCTGCAATTTCGTCACCATTGCACCAGCCGAAGAGGACACCCCCTTGCAGGTGAACGTGGCATGTCATGCATGCATACTTACATACATACACTCATGAACCATGCATTTTTTAAAACATGTGCAATTGTGACATCGGAACCGTCCATATGGTCGGTCCCTCACCGTGGATGGAATATACCCCAAAATCATTTACCAAGGAATGATCCTAACCGTCCAATTGACCCTATTAATTGTACGGAACTCCATAATTAACGTTGTGCATGCTACCAATCAAGTGGCTTTGATCATCTGATTGGAGAGATATTTGGATATGAAGGAAGCCGGGGTGGGGGCCACCAAGTGAATGGAGTAGATTGATGAAAGGTGGACCCCACATCCATTAACAATTATTTCTTTTGGTTGTGGCAGCGTGCAGAGTGGATCAAGTACTTGGGCACGTACGCCAACTTGGAAGCAAGAGCTAATCAAGTCTTCGATGCAGTTATGTTTATTTTATTTTATTTATTTATTTTTATATTATTATTATTTTTAATAATTTCCTACGAACCCGTTTGTGATACGGCTGATAATTAGAACTTTAACGGGCAAGGGCTGAAAAGTAAAACCTAGGACCGAGCCAGGCCTGGGCCTATGACGGATGTAAACAAAGCCCAAGGTTAGCCCGTGATGAATATGGATGAGCTGTGCACGAGTCAAGTTAGCTCGACTTGACATGGAAACGCTTGACTCACCTCGACTCAAAATTGGATTCGGATTGAATTAAGCTGATTTTTGGAGCTAGAAAAAATAAATTTGAGTCGAGTTCGAGCTTGCCTGATCTTGATTTGACTCGGTTCGAACCTCAACTCAAATAAACTCATATTGACATGATTCGGTTATTTTGATGTTGATGCTGCTTGCCGAGTGTTTGATGAAATAACTCAATAAAGTGTTGTTTTGGGTGCATACGTTCTTTGGGGGATCAGTTGGTGGCGAGGAAGGATTGGTAACAAAACAAATCCCTACAAAAAATAAAAACTTAACATTATAAAACTATACTCATATTTTGATTTTTGATGCTGCCTGCCTAGTGTTTAATGAAATACCTGTAAACTGCCATTACTGTTTTGCATTCCATGAAAAATTGATCACTCTATGTATTTGAGAAAATGTCACGCTGGCTCGATCTGCTGACTGAACCGAGCTGAGCTGGCCAGTTAGGCTCAACGACTGAGCCAAGTTGAGTTTGAGCTGGGGTTAGCTACTGGCCGAGCCAAGTTGAGCTGTGCCAAACTTAATTTGGTTTGACTCGTGTACAGCTTTACCGATCATGGCCACTCACTATTATGCAAGATCTGAGCTGTTCATCAGGATGCCGTTGAAATCTTAACTTGTCGGGCTGATGGGTTCCTAGACACAGCCCATGCCATGCCTGATATATAGACATACTTAAATTATTGGCCTAGGCCCGCCGTTCATCTAAGCCCAACCTTAAACGGGTCAGGCCCAAAAGTCAGAAAGATCATATCACCCCATTGACAGCCCTACTACTAAGGTTTCAAATGGGCTGGACTACACATGGGCCTAACTTTTAAAAAGCATTTGAGTGGCTGTAATTTATTTGGACGGTGGGTCCGGATTGCCAAATCCTAACTTTAGTTCATGGGCTGATCTGGGCTGGACTTGGATATACTTGGATCCGTTCTGACCGGGCCCATTTGCTATCCATGTGTAATCATGCACATGTGCAGATGTGTGTATTTCTGAGTGCTCTATCTTGCTGTCTTGCAGATTAAAGGAAATTATATATGCTTGAGCAAAACAGCTGCAAGTAAGGCAGCACCCTTCAAACCAGTTGTAGCATGGTTACAGTACAACGAGGTGAGTATGCACTAGCTATATTACTCATTTCATCTTTCATCTTTCATCTTTCTTCTAATATTAGCCGTTGGTTCAGTCTATCTGTGGGCCAGGCCTCAGACAAATGAGTGAAAGTATTAAAAATGGCCTGGCCAGTTTATGATGCCCAAGCCTCAAGATTCATCCGCCCCTTTACTCAGTGGGGCCCCACTTTTGGGCCCAAACGGATTCTAGAAGTGGGCCCATGTTGGCCCACGAGCCCACTCAACTTATTGCCACGTATTTTTTTAACCGTTTGATCTAAAGCTAATATTCGTTTTCGTAATCTTCTTGCAGGGAGTGTGGTCTTTTACCAAGGAAGAATACAAGTTAAAGGTAGAAACTGAGAGTCCTGCCCACCCACACGCATGCACACGTGTCAATGTGGATAATGTGTGTGAGATCTGAGCTTTCTATCTAGTTGGAAACAACGGTTTGATCTTCTGGCTCAAAATGATCATCTTGATCATTCGACGGTTAAACTGATGTTTTCTAGTCGTCCATTATGATGTGGCCTACCTGATGTGCTGAATGGCCTGATTTTTGGGCGAAAGAGATCTAAATAGTGCAGCCCACCTGATGGAAGATCTAGATCAAGCCCACATGTCCCATGTTACTCTGGGGTGTCTGCATGTGTACGAGCAGCCTCTCACACGTGTGTGGAATTAGCAAAGCTCATGATCTTTTGAGCAGCTTAAAACAAAAGTACAAAGTTATAGTCTGTTAGAGGTGGGCCATATCATGAAAATAATCTTGATTGGGCCCACAGATGTGCCCTCAATAGCCGAGTTTTGACTGAGTTACGACTCGCTCTAGTTTTGGTGAAATCGGGTGAATCAAGTCGTGTTGTGCACGCACACCAACAAGGCAAATGTGCGAGCGATCCAGGCCATTCTTGTGAGATGGGCCACTTTCAAAACGCCCAGCCCAAAATTGAAATAAGGCCCACTCATCAACTATGTCATATATATGCAATTAATAAAGACAGACGGTTATATCATTTCCAACCCTCCATTTCTCTCATATATACAGAGTCCACCCGATGGATGGACCGGATCAATTTTTGGGTAATGGCATGTTAAAAATGGCCCCCACCTGATGAATGGCTCTGATATCCCCTCACATGTGCCCCGAATCACCTCTTCAAGCTGACTCTTTTCTATCTTGGATCCATGCAATGAACGGCATGAACAGTACGTGGAAGATGCAGGGGGAGAGATCTTGGACGAGTCTATCAGCAGAAATACATACAACGTCTCAATTCCAGATGATTTGGACAACTTCCACGCCATACTCTGTGTAAGTTAGCGTACAGGTGATGGTATGACTGTTTGGTATTTTTAGATGTAGGTCCCATGGTTTAGTTATATAAACCATTGATATGATGGACTACACTGTAGATGGTCCATGTACTAAAATCTCCCAAGTGGAAATATCCTAACACTTGATTTCCTCTCAAACAAATAGACGGTTGAGAAACAAAATACACGAACAGCACAATTGAACCCTACTAACACCAAATATTCCATAGCTAGGTCCGAAAGGCATTTTTAGTGCATGCCATCGAGACTAAAGCCCATCAAAGCAAGGTCTGGAACATAGAACCATGTGATGTACACTTTTATGGCCAAGATGGACCAGAGAAGGCCCAATTGAAGGCTGAAGTAACTCAGGACAGTCAAAATCTTAAAACAATCGTATCTTTGGAACGAGTTTTTAGGCACACTATACATAATTTTGAGTAGGAGTTGCTTTAGCCAACAAACCATGCTACGCCAGGTGGCCTAAAACGACTTGGGAGATTCCATCATATCAGGGGTCGAAAGTTCATTTTATTTTCATTTTAACTAAAAATAATAAGCTTTAAGTCAATTATAACTTTTGATCCTTCTTAGGTTTAGTAGTAGTGCTTAAAAAGATACGTGGTTAGGCGAAATTGAATGTTATTTTTGACGAAAACCATTAAATCTAGTAGGAATTATGACGTTTATAAATACTAAGTTTACTATACAGTAAGTCATGACTCCATACTAAGTTTGAGTTCACTACTTAAATGATTTGTAAATTCACTTTTTAAAAAAAAAATTAAATTTTTTATCACAAATTAACGTCTCTATGGGTCCTTACTCTTACCCGGGTGGTAGACTTACAGGAGTTTCAACACCAGGTCAAGGGTCCGAGTACCCACCAGTGGTGAAATCCCATGGCATGCGTATGTGGGGGTGTGCGTGTGGAGTGTGTGTGTGCGTGTGTAAAAAAAATAAAAAATAAAAACGCCCCTATGGCCCCATTTGTCCGCATCTACATGCTTTTTTACTTTGATGCACGTCGGGAGCACCGTCGAGAAAAGGACTACATTCCTGCATATCCTTGTCACATTTTGGGCAATCCAGACCATTTAATTCTTGAGGCACAAGATGGATGGAGGATATTTCTAAAAGGACACTGATCAAGGAATCCTGAGGTCATCGGGTCAAGTGCCTGTGTGGTATGCGTGCGGGAGTGTGTGCGTTAAAAAAAAAAAAAAAAAAAAAAAATTATAAAAAAGATAAAAGAGGAACCCAACTAGATGGCAACAACCTGGACCACAACCAGCTGAGTATGGAGTGTGGCCGAGTATTCATTGATTAATGCCTTGATATGGCCCAGTCCAGTATACAATATTTAACAGTTTGGGCCTTGCCACCCATGGTAGATCAGGCCTTACATCCTGATGGGCCAGCCCAACTTAGTCCTGGTGGGCCATCCTTGATCCTATCTCAAAGGTCTAATAGATTGGCTAAATAGGCTCAAAAGGACCTGTCTGTAGGAACTAAGAAAAGACCTGATTGCCTATGGCCCACCTGAAGGTCTACTCCTTGATAGAGTGGAATGACTAAATAGAATTCATGCGGCGAACCCTTATTAATTTGGATAATTCTTAGATGATAATTTTATTTCTTTTTTTTTGGGTTATTTTATATCTTTGAGATTTATATTAACAAATCAATAAGAAAATTGAACAAATCTGAATATTTTCAGACCATTGATGTCGTGATCGATGAAACGTATGCACCGGATCCATCACAATACAATGTATCAACGTTCACCAACAACGTTAACGTTGCAGATAACTCTTGTTTCGCCTTCCTTACCAATCAAAGCCTCTGGAGATATGACAAGAGAATGCGAGACTCATCGCCGCTCGGTAAGCCAACCAACCTGTATTTAGCTCTCTCCATGCCTGGCCCACTAGCTAACTACCCAGCCCAACAAGTTCTACGGTCCAGAAAAGGCCCATTTTCAGCCCTTTAAATATTATTGGAATTTAAAAATGGGACCACTTTGGGACTCTCTGAGCCAGACCCAGCCTGAAGAGCTTGACAGACCATGAGCCAGGGCCAATCTGACCCATTCCTACTCTTTATCAGTAGCATTGTGCAAATCGTAACTGTTGGCATCTCCACGCTAATCATCATCATCATCTGCTGACATAAGGAATGATCCTAACCGTCCAATTGACCCTATTAATTGTACGGAACTCCGTAATTAACGTTGTGCATGCTACCAATCAAGTGGCTTTGATCATCTGATTAGAGAGATATTTGGATATGAAGGAAGCCGGGGTGGGGGCCACCAAGTGAATGGAGTAGATAGATGAAAGGTGGACCGCACATCCATTAACAAGTATTTCTTTTGGTTGTGGCAGCGTGCAGAGTGGATCAAGTACTTGGGCACGTACGCCAACTTGGAAGCAAGAGCTAATCAAGTCTTCGATGCAGTTATGTTTATTTTATTTTATTTATTTATTTTTATATTATTATTATTTTTAATAATTTCCTACGAACCCGTTTGTCATACGGCTGATAATTAGAACTTTAACGGGCCAGGCCTGAAAAGTAAAACCTAGGACCGAGCCAGGCCTGGGCCTATGACGGATGTAAACAAAGCCCAAGGTTAGCCCGTGATGAATATGGATGAGCTGTGCACGAGTCAAGTTAGCTCGACTTGACATGGAAAAGCTTGACTCACCTCGACTCAAAATTGGATTCGGATTGAATCAAGCTGATTTTTGGAGCTAGAAAAATAAATTTGAGTCGAGTTCGAGCTTGCCTGATCTTGATTTGACTCGGTTCGAACCTCAACTCAAATAAACTCATATTGACATGATTCGGTTATTTTGATGTTGATGCTGCTTGCCGAGTGTTTGATGAAATAACTCAATAAAGTGTTGTTTCGGGTGCATACATTCTCTGGGGGATCAGTTGGTGGCGAGGAAGGAATGGTAACAAAACAAATCACTACAAAAAATAAAAACTTAACATTATAAAACTATCCTCATATTTTGATTTTGATTCTGCCTGCCAAGTGTTTAATGAAATACCTGTAAACTGCTATTACTGTTTTGCATTCCATAAAAAATTGATGACTCTATGTATTTGAGAAAATGTTACGCTGGCTCGATTTGCTGACTGAACTGAGCCGAGCTGGCCAGTTAGGCTCAACGACGGAGCTAAGTTAGGTTTGAGCTGGGGTTAGCTACTGGACGAGCCGAGTTGAGCTGTGCCAAACTTAACTTGGTTCGACTCGTGTACAGCTTTACCGACCATGGCCACTCACTATTATGCAAGATCTGAGCTGTTCATCAGGATGCCGTTGAAATCTGAACTTGTCGGGCCGATGGGTTCCTAGCCACAGCCCATGCCATGCCTGATATATAGACATACTTAAATTATTGGCCTAGGCCCGCCGTTCATCTAAGCCCAACCTTAAACGGGTCAGGCCCAAAAGTCAGAAAGATCATATCACCCCATTGACAGCCCTACTACTATGGTTTCAAATGGGCTGGACTACACATGGGCCTAACTTTTAAAAAGCATTTGAGTGGCTGTAATTTATTTGGACGGTGGGTCCGGATTGCCAAATCCTAACCTTAGTTCATGGGCTGATCTGGGCTGGACTTGGATATACTTGGATCCGTTCTGCCCAGGCCCATTTGCCACCCATGTGTGATCATCCACATGTGCAGATGTGTGTATTTCTGAGTGCTCTATCTTGCTGTCTTGCAGATTAAAGGAAATTATATATGCTTGAGCAAAACAGCCGCAAGCAAGGCAGCACCCTTCAAACCAGTTGTAGCATGGCTACAGTACAACGAGGTTAGTATGCACTTGCTATATCACTCATTTCATCTTTCATCTAATACTAGCCGTTGTTTCGGTCTATCTATGGGCCAGACCTCAGACAAATCAATGAAAGTTTGAAAAAAGGCCTGGCCTGGCCTGGCCAGTTTATGATGCCCAAGCCTCAAGATTCATCCGCCCCTTTACTCAGTGGGCCCCCCACGTTGGGCCCAAAAGGATTCGAGAAGTGGGCCCAGGTTGGCCCACGGGCCCACCCAATTATTGCCACGTATTTTTTTAACCGTTTGATCTAAAGCTAATATTCGTTTTCGTAATCTTCTTGCAGGGAGTGTGGTCTTTTACCAAGGAAGAGTACAAGTTAAAGGTAGAAACTGAGAGTCCTGCCCACCCACACGCATGCACACGTGTCAATGTGGATAATGTGTGTGAGATCTGAGCTTTCTATCTAGTTGGAAACAACGGTTTGATCTTCTGGCTCAAAACAATCATCTTGATCATTCGACGGTTAAAATTATGTTTTCTAGTCATCCATTGTGATGTGGCCTACCTGATGTGCTGAATGGCTTGATTTTAGGCCGAAGAGATCTAAATAGTGCAACCCACCTGATGGAAGATCTAGATCAAGCCCACATGTCCCATGTTACTCTGGGGTGTCTGCATGTGTACGAGCAGCCTCTCACACGTGTGTGGAATTAGCAAAGCTCATGATCTTTTGAGCAGCTTAAAACAAAAGTACAATGTTATAGTCTGTTAGAGGTGGGCCATACCATGAAAATAATCTTGATTGGGCCCACAGATGTGCCCTCAATAGCCGAGTTTTGACTGAGTTACGACTCGCTCTAGTTTTGGTGAAATCGGGTGAATCAAGTCGTGTTGTGCACGCACACCAACAAGGCAAATGTGCGATCGATCCAGGCCATTCTTGTGAAATGGGCCACTTTCAAAACGCCCAGCCCAAAATTGAAATAAGGCCCACTCATCAACTATGTCATATATATGCAATTAATAAAGACAGACGGTCATATCATTTCCAACCCTCCATTTCTCTCATATATGCAGAGTCCACCCGATGGATGGACCAGATCAATTTTTGGGTAATGGCATGTTAAAAATGGCCCCCACCTGATGAATGGCTCTGATATCCCCTCACATGTGCCCCGAATCACCTCTTCACGCTGACTCTTTTCTATCTTGGATCCATGCAACGAACGGCATGAACAGTACGTGGAAGATGCAGGGGGAGAGATCTTGGACGAGTCTATCAGCAGAAATACATACAACGTCTCAATTCCGGATGATTTGGACAACTTCCACGCCATACTCTGTGTAAGTTAGCGTACAGGTGATGGTATGACTGTTTGGTATTTGTAGATGTAGGTCCCATGGTTTAGTTATATAAACCATTGATATGATGGACTACACTGTAGATGGTCCATGAACTAAAAATCTCCCAAGTGGAAATATCCTAACACTTGATTTCCTCTCAAACAAATAGACGGTTGAGAAACAAAATACATGAACAGCACAATTGAACCCTACTAACACCAAATATTCCATAGCTAGGTCCGAAAGGCATTTTTGGTGCATACCATCGAGACTAAGGCCCATCAAAGCATGGTCTGGGACATAGAACCATGTGATGTACACTTTTATGGCCAAGATGGATCAGAGAAGGCCCAATTGAAGGCTGAAGTAACTCAGGATAGTCAAAATCTTAAAACAATCGTATCTCAAATTGGAAAGAGTTTTTAGACACACTATACATAATTTTGAGTAGGAGATACTTTAGCCAACCAACCATGCTACGCCTGGTGGCCTAAAATGACTGGTGAGATTTCATCATATCAGTGGTCGAAAGTTCATTTTATTTTCATTTTAACTAAAAATAATAAGCTTTAATTCAATTATAACTTTTGATCCTTCTTAGTTTTAGTAGTTATGCTTAAAGAGAAATGTGGTTAGGCGAAATTGAATTTTATTTTTGACTAAAAACCATAAAATCTACTAGGAATTAAGACATTTATAAATACTAAGTTTACTATTTATAGTAAGTCATGACTCCATACTAGGTTTGAGTTCGCTACTTAAATGATTTGTAAACTCTTTTTTTAAAAAAAATTAAATTTTTTATCACTAATTAACGTCTCTATGGGTCCTTACTCTTACCGGGGTGGTAGACTCACAGGAGTTTCAACACCGGGTCAAGGGTTCGAGTACCCACCAGTGGTGAAATCCCATGGCGTGCGTGTGTGGGGTGTGCGTGTGGGGTGTGTGCGTGCGCGTGTGTAAAAAAAATAAAAAAATAAAAAAAAAACGTCTCTATGGCCCCACTTGTCCGCATCTTCATGCTTTTTTACTTTGATGCACGTCGGGAGCACCGTCGAGAAAAGGACTACATTCCTGCGATGGTCCAAAACACAAATTTGAAAATGGCCAAGGCATATCCTTGTCACATTTTGGGCAATCCAGACCATTCAAATCGTGAGGCACAAGATGGATGGAGGATATTTCTAAAAGGACACTGATCAAGGAATCCTGAGGTCATCGGGTCAAGTGCTTGTGTGGTATGCGTGCGTGAGTGTGTGCGTTAAAAAAAAGAAAAAAAAATAATTTAAAAAAATAATAAAAAAGATAAAAGAGGAACCCAACTCGATGGCAACAACCTGGACCACAACCAGCTAAGTATGGAGTGTGGCCGAGTATTCATTGATTAATGCCTTGATATGGCCCAGTCCAGTATACAATATTTAACAGTTTGGGCCTTGCCACCCATGGTAGATCAGGCCTTACATCCTGATGGGCCAGCCCAACTTAGTCCTGGTGGGCCATCCTTGATCCTATCTCAAAGGTCTAATAGATTGGCTAAATAGGCTCAAGAGGACCTGTCTGTAGGAAGTAAGAAAAGACCTGATTGCCTATGGCCCACCTGAAGGTCTACTCTTTGATAGAGTGGAATGACTAAATAGAATTCATGCGGCGAACCCCAATTAATTTGGATAATTCTTAGATGATAATTTTATTTTTTTTTATTTGGGTTATTTTATATCTTTGAGATTTATATTAACAAATCAATAAGAAAATTGAACAAATCTGAATATTTTCAGACCATTGATGTCGTGATCGATGAAACGTATGCACCGGATCCATCACAATACAATGTATCAACGTTCACCAACAACGTTAACGTTGCAGATAACTCTTGTTTCGCCTTCCTTACCAATCAAAGCCTCTGGAGATATGACAAGAGAATGCGAGACTCATCGCCGCTCGGTAAGCCAACCAACCTGTATTTAGCTGTCTGCATGTCTGGCCCACTAGCTAACTACCCAGCCCAACAGGTTCTACGGTCCAGAAAAGGCCCATTTTCAGCCCTTTAAATATTATTGGAATGAAAAAATGGGACCACTTTGGGACTCTCTGAGCCAGACCCAGCCTGAAGAGCTTGACAGACCATGAGCCGGGGCCAACCTGACCCATTCCTACTCTTTATCAGTAGCATTGTGCAAATCGTAACTGTTGGCATCTCCACGCTAATCATCATCATCATCTGCTGACATTCGATGCATACACATCTTTTGATATTTTTCGATTGCGCTGATCATTAGAATCTTTTTTTTTTTTTTTTTTATGATATGTTTAATATCAACGATGGATATGAAGACTGGTTTGATGGTGGTATGTCCCAACCTCAGCTAGTCCTAGCAGATTTAGTTGAAGCCTTCTTTCCAACCGGGAATTACACAACAACTTACTTCAGAAACCTCGCTAAGGTTTGTTACATTTACATCTTGTTCAAAATAAGCTTAAGTACTGAAGTTCCCTGTGTATGGGCCGGACTGGCACGTTGGAAGGTATAGTAATACTATGAATGCCCACTCTTAAATTTTAGCCTGTGTATTAACTGGGCCGGGCTCAGGCTATGCCAAGAGTCGAGTAGAGCTGGGTATGGGATGACTCTACTCCGACTGTTTGGATCCGACTCGATTCAAATCGAGTGGGTGAGTCGATCTAAATTGAGTTGATTTTGCCCAATCCAAACTCAAACTGAGTCGAGTTCGAGTCACCCAGTAACTCGAGTCGACTCAACCCAAAATCCAACTCAGTACTGACTCGACTCGATTCAAAACTCAACTCGTGTATATATATATATATATATATAAAAACAAAAAACTAGGTTTTGAGTTGATGGACAGGTTGCAATTCTGGCAAGTGAATCTAGGTTTTGAGTTGTGATTTTAGCCTATGGATACCCGCTGCAACTGACCTGACTTAGTGCCGACTTGACCCGACTCGGTATTCGTGACTGGGTCGGACTCAGTCCGGATTAGTCCAGGCCAGACCCCACTTGAATCGGGTCAGGCATGCTGGACTTGGTACCGAGTCGGGTCGAGTTCAATCAGGCCTATTTCAAAACCGAATCAAGTCAGGTCAGCCTTAATTCAGTCAGACTCGGCTCGATGCCCTCTAGGGCCCTAGAGCATGTCAGCCAGGCTCGGCCTTTTCAGCTCTCCCAGGGCATTTTTGTCAGATATCATCAAGGTGGGGCACAGTTAATGAACAGCCCAGTTCTTGCAGTGGGTGCCTATGCTCGGGCTTGGGCCGTGTATAATTACAACAGGCTGGGCTCGGGATTCTGAGCTCGGGCCTAGGATCTACTTTGTAGGCCGGGCTTGAATGGACATCGGCCCGCCCAAACCCGGGCCATTGTATCTACACAAAGTCGTGATGCATATGCTCACAATCCAACGGCCATTTTATTGAGGATCATCTGTTGGATGGAAAACAACCTAGAAATGACCTTGATGGAATGTTCCGGTGCATCCTGATCGTTAGGCTGTTGATAGATGATAGTAAAAGTTATTTATTGATTGGATGGTTAGCTTCATCCCACGTGTCTCGTTTTCTTGGTATTGGCTAATCTATGAGGTGATCTATCATTTGGATGGTCCAGATCAGTGAACATGTTCTTGGGTTGGAAGATATGAATGACTATTAACATTTAGTACATGTGTACATCTTCAGGAAGAAGGGGTTGTAAGCATTGGTCCGGAGATGTGCGATAGAGATATCTCAACAGCTATGGATCCCACAATAATACCTTGCCAATGATACCAAAGTAATGTAATGTTCTTATTTTTCTTATTTTTCACTCTGTTTCAGCTAACCATTATGTAGGGCTGTCAACGGGCCGGCCCTGGGGTACGTCTCGGCCCGGATTTTGAACTGTTTCGGGCTGGGCTTATTCAAATTTCTGAATTTTCAAGCCAAGCCAAATTTATGGAAAGAAAAAAAATCATTTAATAAATTAGCAATTCAGGAGCCTGTATGTGATCTCTTCTAAAAATAATTGCTTAAGAGAATAAATCATCTACAGGCTATCTGCATGGAAAGAGCCATACATTCTGCATTTGGAGGTTGGATTGGTTTGGTTAGCTTGGATTGGGTTCGGCCTTGGGCTAACTCTTTTTTAGGTTGAGTTGGGCTTGGGTTGAACCTGAGGATACGTGCAAGTTGCAATCCCTACTTATTTACATTATAAACTTTATTGTGTCTTTAAAAAAAATTTTTAAAAAAAAGAAGGAGAAAAGAAAATGATTAGCTTATCTTGTAAACCTTACTGGATAGACTAAAAAAGAAGAAGAAAGAAATGGTCCTCTTACCTTAGTAAAAAGTAAAAAATAAATAAAAATAAAGATATGATAGAGTAGTCTCTATCTTAATTTTGTGATGGAGCGCGATCTACGGTATACGTTGTTGGGAGACTACGGAAGCAAACCCCAAAGCAAACACAAATAATGCATGCACAGGTACACACGATTTTTTATGTGGAAAAATACTCGCGAGGAAAAAAAAAAAACTACGAGACAAAGTGACAATGAACACTATGAAAACAAAAAGTAAAAGAGATGGATGCACTTATAATAAGAAACTTTTGTTTTCTCCTCTCCAAACCCTAGACATGTTTAAGCTCAAATTAGACTACCCTAATGTAACGCTCTGAGTTTCGAGGGTCGAGTAATGCCCGACTCCCGAATTTTCAAGTGCCACTTATGCTTTGCAAATTTGACTAGTTTGGGTTTCATTTGATTGGTGTATGAGCATTTGAAAAATTAAATAGATCATGTGTTATGAACTGCAATCAACTAACTGAATTAAAGCATGACTACAAAATGATGTGATATGCGTAATGTATGGGATCATGTCCCAACAAAATACATATAGTCCAAAAGGTGTACAAAATATCCCTTGCCCTAGGGCCCCAACACTGGCCCTAGGATGACTTATGATGACCCGCCCAGCAGCTGAAAGTATGAGAGCTCCTCATCGGCGTCTATGGTCGCCTTATCCAGCGCATCAGGCTCTGTGATACCTGCTTATAAGATAGGGTCTGGTTGATGTTTTAAAATGCCATCAGTGGGAGTGAGTGATCAACTCAGTGGTTCCATTAGCATCAAGTTACACAAGTTATTAATTTAACAAGCACAATTAATGAAAAGCAGCTAAGCATACAATTCCTAGATACTCTTATTAATACACATGTATGGTATTATAATATGATGCATGCCCTCGCCATCCAATACTCCCTCAAGCGACTCCATCTATACATTCGCATATGACCAATAATCCCTTAATGCAACCTCAACTGCCGAGTCGCCAACCTAACTAATGCAATGCGACAGTGATCATGTTAGCTAAGTGTTTAGTTATGTCCGTTCATCTAGCAAGATTGGGAAAACTGAGGCACTCACGAAATCAATGCCCTGATCCGATCGCAAGGACCCGGGCGGCTGTAAAGGCCTCGTGGCTGCGATCCTTGATCTGTTTGGGTTTGTCACTCTCAACTGACTCATACGAAAGGCAGCTTTGTAAACTAGGTTTCTCGCGGTTACGATGGGGAGGCTGGTCACCCTAGCGTAGGCTGACAGTTGGAGCATAGTATCCCATACCATCATGCCTGGCTCACGAAACTTGTAGATCGTATCATAACAGTTGTAAGTGGGCATTCCAGGGGAGTGAGTGCCTCAGGTTTAAATAGGCGTGATTATACATGGTGAACACACATGGTTGGTTGGTCAGCTAGTGGGCTAATTCGGCTGATTCAGGCAAACTCTGGCGCAACTAGTACTGGGTGCGAGCATCTCGTGTAATCCAACTACTACCGGCTATCCGTGTTCGACCTAAATAGGTCGGATCAACCCCTAGGCAGCCAATCCGATAAGGCTGCCTGTACGAGTTTTGTAATTTGCTGGCCAACCTAATTGGCCAGTCAGTTAACATTTCATAGCAGGCCCCATACATTACTTATTTCAGGAAATTTTAGGCATGCATGGCATTAAGTCTGGGTATTCTATTCGAAACGAACATTATGACGGGCATATGGGTACATTGCCCCAAATAATCTCATACTTCACAATTATTAAGCAGTTAGTTGCATGTAACAAGAAATATGATAAATCATGGACAACAGTTCAATAGTTTTAGCGTGATTTGCAAATTCATGAAAGACTAACAATTAACAGTTACCTGCTGATTAACATACGCATCACAATTTTGCACAACACAATCATTACTTGTGACCTAGGTTCAATAATTAGTCACTTAAGGATAATGATCCGCACCTAGAGTAGTTCGCTGATTTACGATGCCGCTTCTAAGGTTTCGGGTCCGTGAATTGGTGTATTGAAGCCCTGCACCAATGGAATTAACTTGTAAGGGCGCATGCAAATGGCCTACAATGCTGCTATTCGAAGAGGGCTAAAGGATTAGCTCTTTATTATAGGTGGGCCGTCCTCTACAGTGGGGCGAGGTTGTGGGCTCCAACGTGGCAGCGGCAGCCAGGGAAACCCCCAAGGGGCATCTTCTTCCACTTCTCCCCACTTCCTCTCTCGCTTGCAGCTGAAAATTCATATGTGAGTGAGGGAGTGAATTTTTATGCCTTATATAACCCATATTTTATATCTAAATGGCCATGGGGGCCCTTTTTCTAGCATGCATTCCCCTAGTAGGCTGAATTTTGGCCTATAGGGCTATTTTAGGGGCTCGTTGGCCCATCTGCGCCATGGCGCAGGTGCCCCATCGTACAATGAGCGATCGGTCCCAATTTGGTAGAGATTAGATGCCTCGATCGACCGCAGGACCCTTCTTGCGATCAACGACTATCGTCACACGATTGGGGCTGTAGTTATATGAATATAAGAAGGAAAATATCCTTGACTTATGGGTCGAGTTTGGTCGAAATTCGATGGTCGGAAAGTTGCAACTTCACAATTTAGTGGCAGGGCCAACTTCACTTAAGTTTCAGGTTTAGGAGAGTTGCGTTTTTCAAGCACTTCCTCCCAGCCTAAGTTGCGTAGTTCGGGACAATGTCTAGGTTCATTGTCCGCGTTGAACCTCAAACCCAGTGAGGCCTACGATTTCCTATAGTTTTGTACTTAGTAGAATTTCGATGGGCGACCCACGCTTGTTTTAGTCTGTCGAAGTGGGTTTTGGGAGAGCCGGCCTCGCAGCCCATTTCTGATTCAGGTCATATTTAGGTTTAACTATGTTTGTGACCTCGTCCTTTCGTAACTTGGTGATAGCAACACCTGACGTCAATTATCCCTAGCTTTTTAGGGCCTCGCACATGTGTTTCACATGGCTGCTTAGCGCGGTCCTGTGGTGGTTCCACTAGTGGATGCCCTAGGATGCCGTGACAATTGGTCCAAGTGTTACACCCGATCTCGTAATTAAACCCATATATATAATATGGCATCCAAAATAGGAAACTAATCACATAGTTATGCAAAATTGCGCATACTATTAATCTAACCATTGATCAATCGGCTTCGAGTGAGCAGTCCTTGATCAATCAAGCACCACATGTTCAAGCGCTCGAACATGTTAAATATGCTGAAAAGTGTCCAGACAGTTTACAAGTATTTTCGAATATTGTTGATCGATCGACCTGATAGTTCAATAGATTGATACTGTACAAAACTGTCCAAAGACCAATATGCATAATTCAGAGTTCACTTAATTGATCGACCGGGGTGGTCAATCGATTGAACCCCTGTTTCATGTACAAATTGAAGACATTTGACATCAATCCCCACCATGACTTCAATCATCATAAACCATTGCTCCAAGCTCCATATCTAATCTCTTTCATAATAGCTTCACCATCGTCATCACTTTTTGTGCATACTTTGTCTTCATCAACCTTTCGCCATACCTACAGAAGTCGAACAAAATCGGAACTTCTCTGCGGGAATCATCTATGTAAGCATGTTCGCCGGATTCATACTCGTGTGAATCTTCTTGAGAGTGACACCATCTTCCTTAAGCACCTGTCAGATAAAATGATGATAAACATCAATATATTTAGTTTTAGAATAATAAACTGAATTTTTTACCAAATTGATCATGCTTTCGTTGTCGTAATTAACCAGCATGGTGTCCTGCTAATGCTCGAGTTCGTTCATCATTCATCTTAACCAAACACATTCCTTAAAATGCTTCCATCACTGTCATATACTCAACTTCTGTTGTGGAAAGAGTAACCACAGACCGAAGCTTCAACATCCAACTAATCTCTCCACCTGCTGGCATAAACGAGTAACTAGAAGTCGGCCTTTTATTATCCACATTCCCTGTATAATCCGAATCCATATATACCACTAACTTTCTTTCCAATTTTTTATATGTCAAAATGTAATCTGTTGTACCTCATAGATAACGAAGTAGCCATTTTACTATCTCACAATGTTGCTTGCCAGGGTTTGACATATATCTACTCACAACATCGACTGCATGTGAAATATCTGATCTCGTAGAGACCATGACATACATCAAATTGCCGACTATGCTCGATATCCCTTTTTTTTCATTTGTAATGAGACATTGCTCTGAATAAAGCCTGAAGTGAGCAACATGAGGAGTGCTCACTTGCTTAACCTTGTCCATCCTAAACTTCACCAATACCTTCTCAAGGTACTCTGCCTGAGACAAATGTAATCATATCTTTGTATATGTTCATGTCAAGAATTCTCTTTGCAACCCCCATATCTTTCATTTCGAATGTCCCTGATAACGGAGTCATCAATATGTTAATTTTTAGACATGTTATAACTGACGATAAACATGTCATTAATATATAATACGTATAAAATAAATCATCCATCACTTAGTATCTTGAAGTAGACATAATGATCATATTCACTCTTAGTAAACGTTGACTTAACATGAAAGTATCAAACTTATTATATCACTGCCTAGGTGAATGTTTCAGGCTGTACAACGACCTCCTTAACGTACAAACCTTATTATATACCCATTAAATTTTGAAATGCTCTGATTACTAGATCTATTCTTTTAATTCATCATATAGGAAAGCAGTCTTAACATCCATTTATTTTAGTTCAAGGTTGTATTGGACAACCAACACCAACATAAACTTGATAGATACCTGATTGACTACCGACTTGAATATCTCATTGAATTGATGCCTTCTTTTTGAGCATATCCTTTCAGAACTAATCTTACCTTGTGCCTATCATTTTTCTTCTTGTAAATCCTCTTGTACCCGATTACTTTATGCTTAACGGAAAGCTCCCATCTCCCATTCTTGTACAGAGAGTCCATCTTATCTTGCATTATTGTCATTCGTAATAACAGTGAATGCAATATTCGAGTTATCTCTATATCTTGCCGAGAATCTGCGATCTCTCAGTGAATTTTTCCTCATAGGTGGCTACTCCACCCGCTCATGTACCTCTTATTGCTGCTCAACTTCAACTTATGTCTCACATTTTTCAATTTCAACATATATTGCCGCTGGCTTTCCTATTTTCTTGTGTTCATTATTATGGAATAAGAAGTCCTTATCAAACCTGATGTCACGGCTAATTGTGATCTTCCACGTGACCTAGTTATATAGCTTGTATCCCTTCATACCCTCACCGTAGCCGACAAAGGTGCACTTTTTTACTATGTGGTCTAACATATCTCTCTCAACTGGGGGTACATAAGAGTAAGCATCACAATCAAATACTCGAAGCCTTGAGTAGTCTACATCATGACCACTCCACACTTCCTGTGGAATTTTACATCCAATCGATGTAGACAGATACCGATTCACTAAGTAACGAGCCGTGTTAATGGCCTCGGTCTATAACTCATTGTCTAACACAATATTGCTCAACATGCTTTGAACTCTTTCAAAGATATTCTGATTCATTTGTTCCTCCACATCATTCGGCTCTAGTGTGTCTGACTGTGTTATGGTGTACGATCCTCTCAATTTTACAAAATTGGTTAAGTTCATTTGAAGTGAATTCTCCACCATTGTTTGTCATTAATACTTTCAATTTTTACTCTGACTATTTTTCTACTATCACCTTCCACACTTTAAAGGTGGCGAAAACGTTTGATGTATACTTCATGAAGTATACTTACATATTTTTAGAGTAATCATATATGAATGATGTAAAAAACGATGACCCCCCTCCCCCCCCAGAAACTATGGGCAACGATCCCCATACATCAGAATGTACATAATTAGGCATCCATTTATTGACATGTTTTTCTAATTTAAAAAATAACTGTGATTGTTTACCATATATACAATGCTCGTATAGATTTTTAAATCAACACTTTTAAAAGTAGGGATTAAGTATTGATTAGAAAGTACCTTCATATTGCGCTTACTTATGTAGCTAAGACGAGCATGCCACAATCATGTCGATATAGACTTTGCTACAGACGCTGTAGTTTCATCCGATATAGTATTCCAGATCGACTTGTAAAGGTTACTACTCTGTTGTGCTTTTATCACTACAGTGTTCCTTTTAAAACTTTTAGGACACGATCAAACTCGATGAACTTGCACTCTAAGTGCATTGAGAGTTCTTAGGGATATTAGATTTTTCCTTAACTCAGGAACGTGTCTAGCATCCATCAGGATGTGCACCGTTCCATCAAACATGTAGATACGTACTGTTCCAATTCCAACAACTTTATAGGCAATGTCCTTGCTCATAAATATCTATCCACCATCGCACTGACTGTAATTGGTGAACCAATCTTATTGAAAAGTCATGTGGTATGAGGCTCCTAAATCCTAAATCTAATCATCGCTGAGATAGTTAAATTTGGATGCGATTAAGATATCACCACCATCCACATCTTCGCTAGATTCTACCGTGTTGGCTTTCTTAGGCGCTTCATCTGATTTTTTCCCTTTTAGGCTTCTGGACTTTGACAATCCTTCTTCATATGCCCATGTCTCCCATAATTCCAACACTTCATCTTTTCTCTTTCCCTTGGACTTGAACCGTGATTATGAGTTTTCCTTCTCCCACTCAGAATTCCTTCCCCTAGCTACCAATGCATCTGTAGAAGACCCCGTGTTGCTGTCATTCTTTCTCAACATCTTCGACTAAATGGTTGACATGAGAGTCTCGATATCAATGGTCTCTCTACCGTAACACATAGTATATATGAAGCTATCGTAAGACTTAGAAAGAGAGTTCAACAAAATTATGGCTTAGTCTTCCTCATCAATCTTCACTTCTACACTCGTCAATTTAGAAAGTATTTTATTAAACACGTTGATATGATCGTTAAGATTTGACCCTTCCGCCATCTTTAAATTATAAAATTACTTTTCCAAATATAAACGATTCGACAACGATTTTGTCATATACAAACTATCTAACTTCTTTCAAATTCTTTTGATATTCTTTTGATCAAGGACATTGTAAAAGATATCATCCGCCAAATATAGTTGGACTGAAGTTTTCACCATCTCATCTAGTTCTTCTCAATCTTCATCGCTCATAAATGTTATATTCTTCTCTACAACAAGGAGTGCATGTTGTAGCCCTTGCTGAACTAGGAGGCCTTTCATCTTCACCTTCTATAATTCGAAGTTATTTTCCGTAATGAACTTCTCTGCTTCATACTTCACGTTTGATCCCTTAATCGTCATGTCTTATATTCAAAATTGAATCCCAACATTAGATCTGACATTACTTGTTGGGGGGCCATGGAAGCAAACCCTAAATTCGGATCATAAGACAATAAGTAAACGCAAATAAAGCATGAACAAGTACATATAAGTTTTATGTGGAAAAACCCTCACGAGGAAAAAATCACGTCACAAAGCGATAATGATCATTATGAAAATGACAAGTACAAGAGATGGATGCACTTACAATTAAAAAAACTCTCATTTTCTCCCACCCAAATCTTAAAAACGTTTAAGCTCCGATAAGAATACCCTAAAATTGCAATTACACCTATATATATCATAACACTTGAAATATGAAATTAATTGCGCAATTATGTAAAATTGTGTGTAACGTTGATATAACCGTCAATCGAACGACATCGATCGAGCAATCTTTGATCGATCACTCGAACATGCTCAAAAGTGTCCAAAAAGTTTATAAGTATTTCTGAATATTGTCGATCGATCGGTCTGACAGTTTGATCGATTGAGACTATCCAAAACTATCTATAACCAATCTACATAATTTGGAGTTCACTCTATTGATTGACCAGGGTGATCGATCGATTAAATATTTGTTTCGTGTACAAATTGAAGACATCTAACAACACATGTGACATAAAAGATAAGGGCCTTAACATAATTTCTCCTGGCTCAATACAACACCCATTGAAAGTCTCGTACCTATCATTTTTCACACTTTTCTAATATCTACAGTTGGAAATATCATTACCAACTCTCCTATTTTTTTGTCTTCTTTACTAGAATTTATCCAAAGGTGAAATCATAGCTTGCATCAGGAAGAGTTGTGCTTACCATATTTACATAATAATCATTTTGAAGCTGAAAAATGTGCGCTAGCTTCCCACGACTTTTTAACTTGGTTTTTCAGTATTGATTCAACCCCCTCATATACTATGATAATGCTAGTTAAAGTTGGTTAGTTCATGTCTCTGTCCCATCAATTACATGGGTCGAAGTTTCTCAAAGCAAGTCAGCAGACTATCTGGTAAGGCTTATATAGTCAGGCTAGCCAAGAGCTTGAAAAACTAAAGTGAACCAAAGTAGCATGCTGGCTAGCTACTCGTCTATTTATCCAACCTTTGTCAGATGCTCACCCTGAATGGAAGGGGCCGAGGGCGCACACCCCTTTCTCAGCTACTTTCCTAACCATTTAAAGAGATATTTGATACTCTGGCAGAGTAACATTTGATATACAGGCACCTTGAATTTCTACACGTGGATTATATGAACTCAAATTAAATAAGGTAAGATGTGAGAGGCACAATAGCCAAGTGACAGTCCCAAAATCAATTGAAAATTCTTTACTATGAGTTGTGGGTGTTAATTTGTTGAAATATGACCATTGGATAGCTTTCATCTTAACTGTCCAATAAATGTCCAACAATAAAATAATTTAAAAATCAAATAAGGTTAATTTTTTGTTCCATCCATATAAACAGAGGACCATAATTTAGACAGTTTAATTTGATTGACTTCAATGACACGCTTGCCATTTTTATTTTAAATGCTTATCATCTATCACACTCCGCCAGAGTATTTAAGTTTCTCTAGAACCATTTGGATTTTTTCCTTCCATTTTTTGATACAGGGGTTACCTAAGACCTGGACAGTAGTAAATTCCTGCAGTCGGAAGCTAGGTGGGGCGCCCTCTTTGATGTTTTTGAGAAATCCATCCAGTCCATCCATTTTGCCAACTCATGTTAGAAGGTGAGCCCCAACATAAGGCAAATCTAAAACTAAAGTGGACCACACGATTGGAAAAAAGTGGAGAGGAAAATGACTATCATTGAAACCGTTCCAACATCTATCGTGATGCTTATATGCCATCCAAACCGTTCATAAGGTCATTCCCTTTGGGAAGAGCTGAAAACACAAATATATTACCTAGATCCGAAACTTCTGTGGCCCCATGAATGTATCAACTGTGGGAGCTCAATCCCCACATTTTTACTGACGTGTGGCCCACTTAAGTTTTGAATGTGCCTCATATTTGATATGGATGAGGTGGATTTCTCACAAACATCACAGTGGCTTTACCTAACTTTGGCAGTTAGGTGGGACCCTAACTGTCTGGCCCACGTCAATACATAAATTATGTATCCATGCTGGATCCTGACTGTCAGCCCCGCCTCAATGTATGAATTTTATATTCATGCCATCCATTTATTTTGTTAGCTTAATTTAAAGCATAATTCGAAAAATGAAGCAGATACAAATCTCAGGTGAAATACATTATAGAAAACAGTGGTGATTTATCATTAAAAACTTTTTATACATTACAAATGTTTTGGATCAAGTTGATATTTACCTTTTCCCTTCATCCACCATTTCCTTAGTATCACTTTATTTTTGAACCATGCCCCAAAATAATATACAAAATGTTGTGTAACACGCCAACAACGCAAGTGAATCGAGATCCAATCTCTGGTCTCACCCACAAACGATAAACAAGAAGAAATATAATTTAGAAGTAGAATCCAAGCATACTAACAAACCACAAGACAGAATATACATGGAAAAACCCCAATGAGGGTAAAAAACCACGGATGCAAACTTCCACTATGAAGAAAACTAAGTTACAAGCAATATACTCACTTTGGACGTATAGAAAACCTTTAGCCTTGCTTTAGAAAAACCCCTTGCATACCCTAGGACCCCTATTTATAGTTTAGGAAACTTCTATTCCGCACCTCTGCGAAACTGTCTCAAAATTACGTAGTCCGCACCAAATCCGTGCACAATCTGCGTAACCCTCGACTAGTCGAGCCAGGGCCTCGACTGGTCGAGCCCAAAAAATCCTGCTCGCTGGACTTCGAGTCGAGCGAGCCTCAACCAGTCGAGCAGCTCCCTTTGACCGGTTGAGCATACCACTCGACCAACCGAGCAGTGTGGTGAAACACATGCCTGATCCACTGACCAGCATTGGTGTGTTGGCTCCACATCTTAACAATCTCCCACTTTGAGATATATCACCATAATCCTTCATCTTCTACATCTAGAGTGCTCCACCTCCCTGTCTTCAAGCCCGAAGACCAATCAAAGTTGAATAGAGCTTCAGTTTCTCCCGTGTGACCACCTTGGTCAGCATATCCACGGGGTTCTCACTTGTATGGATCTTCTCCAGAGCAATCGATCCATTTTCCAATAACGAACGTATGAAGTGATATCTGATGTCAATATGCTTGGTCCTTAAATGAAAGGCTGAATTCTTAGCCAAGTATATTACACTCTGACTGTCACTGTACAGCTTGTAATCTGCTTACTTCTTTCCCAACTCTTATATGAAACCTTGCATCCACACCATCTCCTTGCACGCTTCTGTAACTACAACATATTCTGCTTCCGTTGTACTGATGAATACTATCTTTTATAACTGAGAGACCGAACTGACTGCAGCACTACCTAGAGAAAAGACATACCTTGTAGTGCTCTTCTACTGTCGATATCTCCTACTAAATCTGAATCTACGTAACCTTGTAACTTGATTTTCGATCTTCCATAACACTGCCCTACATCCACAGTACCTACTAGGTATCTAAGGATCTACTTCACAGCTTTCCAATGTTCCTTCCCGGGATCGTTCATGAACCTGCTAACAACTCCCACTGCTTGAGTAATATCTAGCTTCGTGCTCACCATAACATACATGAGGCTCCCAATAACTGACGCGTATGGGACTTTAGTCATGTAGTCCCGTTCCTCCTGCATCTTCGCACCTTGCTCCTTAGAAAGCTTGAAGTGGTTGGCTAATGGAGTGCTAACCGGCTTAGCACCTCTCATACTGAATCGATCAAGTACCTTAACTATGTACTCTGCCTGTAACAAAACTAGTTTCTTGTTTTACCTATCACGATTTATCCCTATGCTTAGGATTTGTATTGCAACTCCTAAATCGTTCATGGTAAATTTTTCAGACAGTTGTCTTTTGAGATCTAAGATGTCCTTCATGCTTGATCCGGCCACAAGCATATCATCAACGTACAGAAGAAGGATGATGTACGACGTATCAAACTTCTTCAAATAGCAACAGTGGTCTGCATGACATCTCCTAAAACCGTTTCCCGACATGAAACTGTCGAACTTCTTGTACCACTGCCTCGGGCTTGCTTCAGGCCATATAGACTCTTCTTCAGTCTACACACCTTGTTCTCCTTTCCTGGTGCCACGTATCCTGTCGGCTGATGCATGTATATCTCTTCTTCAAGGTCCCCATGAAGAAAGGTTGTCTTAACATCTAGCTGCTCTAGATGTAAGTCCTCTGTAGCCACTATACTCAAGACCATGCGAATCGTAAACATTTTCACCACTGGTGAAAATATTTCAGTGAAGTCGATACCTGCCTTTTGTTGGAACCCTTTCACAACCAATCTGGCCTTGTACCATTTCAAACCATCGTGCTCCTCCTTCAGTCTGTAAACTCACTTGTTATGAAGAGCTTTCTTACCCTTAGGTAGAGTGACTAGCTCCCACGTACGATTGGACTCAAGAGAGTCCATCTCATCATCCATGGCCTGCTCCCACTTAACCCGTGTATCTAACTATAATGCTTCTTCAAAACACTTTGATTCACCATTATCTGTGAGCAGTAAATAATGTAAGGAGGACAAGTATCGGACCTTGAGTCTTCTATCCCGAGTAGACCTCCTCAAATCGGTGTCTGCGGCTCTGCCTCATTATGCTCCTGTGCATGCTCATCCTGTGGCACTATAACACCCGTGTCTGGTAACTCTTCCAACTCTATGAATTCTTTCTCATCGGCCTTATTTTGCTGCACACTGTCCTTATGCATCACTTTTTCATTGAAGACTACGTTTTTGCTTCTGATGATTTTTCGGTTCTTTGAATCCCAAAACCTGTAGCCAAAATCATGTTGCCCGTAGCCTATAAACGTGCACTTCTTGGACTTTGCATCCAGTTTGTTTCTATGCTCTGCATTAATGTGAACATATGAAGTACAGCCGAACACTTTGAGATGTGTAAGGTTCACTTCTTTCCCAGTTTACGTTTCTTCTAGTAGCCCACCATCCAATGGTGCTGAAGGACTTCTATTGATGAGATATACGGTAGTATTAACAACATCTGCCCAAAACGTCTTGAACAACCCTGCATGTAACATCATGCTCCTGAAGCGCTCAAGGTAGTTATGTTAATGCGCTTAGCCACACCGTTCTACTATGGTGTCCCTAGAATCATTTTCTAATATTTGATTTCATTTGCTGCACAATACTCTTCAAACCTCTTATCACAGTACTCTCCTCTATTATACGATCTGAGACATTTTATTGTTTTACATATCTCGTTTTCTACCATTAGTTTCCACTTCTTAAATAAATCGAATACATAAGATTTGTTCTTTAAGAAATTGACTCACATTTTTCTATTAGCATCATCAATAAAAGAAACAAAATAATGTGAGCCACCAAGAGATGATACCTGTGCCAGTCCCCACATATCAATGCATACAAGCTCCAACAAATGCGTCTTTGGAATTCCAAGTCAATAGACTTTAGCCCTGGTAGCTTTCCTTCTGACAATAGCACTTTCATACCTTTCTCACTCATATGTGTCAACCTCTGATGCCATAACTGTCCATTTACTCCAGTTGATGCGACTACGAGTGAACTATATGATCCAGAAGTCACATACAAGGTCATTCCTTCTTGCCTCGAGATATTACCAAGAGACCTTTTGTGACCTTTCAGGAATCACTAGTGAATGTCGTCACATATCCGATATCGGCCAACTGCCCCACTGAGATCAAATTTCATCTCAAACTCAGTACATGTCTGACATCCTTCAATTTCAAAGTCGTTCTGTCTTTGAATTATATGAATGTCTCCCTTTCCAACAATACTGCGCAGCTCATCATCACCCAGGTAGACTCTCTCGAAGTCATCCGACACATAATTACCCAGAACTTCCTTACACGAAGTGACATGAAACAAAGTAACCGAGTCTATGACCCAAGACTCATTCTGCTCATTAAGAAACAAGATCAACGCCTTTGTGTCACTCTCTTTAGATAGATTCACTAAATTCTTCCCACCTGAGAGTTTCCTTCTTGTTTCTTAAGCGTCTTGTAATCACATTTCATATACCCCTTTTTTCTGCAATGACAACACCCGTTCTTGTCTTTCGGTCCCTTGGACTTCTTCCTGGACTTAGAACGTACGTGTTTATTGTCTCCTTTGTTTAGCGATCTTCCTCTTCCTTTAACGTTTAGAGCATTCCCCGAATCTCCTGAAACTCCAGATGCCTTTCTTCTAGATTTTTCACTGAGAATTAGACCGGCTACATCATCGAATTTCAGCTTTGTCGACCCTGAAGAATTGCCAACGGCAATCACCAAACCATCCTGGCTGTCTGGCAAATTGGACAAGATCAATAACGCCCTGACCTCGTCATCAAAAGTGATGCCAACGGATTCCAATTGACTCGTGATAGTATTGAACTCGTTTAGATATTCAGCCACGCTCCCACCATCTGATATCTTCATGTTGAATAGTTGTTTCATAAGATAAATCTTGTTGGACGCTGAAGGTTTCCCATACATCGTAGCTAGAGCTTGCATTAATTCTTTTGTGGTCTTCACTTTAGATATATTGAAGGCGACACTCTTAGATAAAGAGAGTCAGATCGTTCCTAAAGTCTTCCGATCTAATAAAGACCATTCATCATCTGTCATCTTCTCTGGTTTCTTCTCTTTTCCTCCTAAAGGAATATAAAAGTCATTCTGATACGAATAATCCTCCATCTGCATCTTCGCAAAGGTAAAGTTTGAACCATCCAACTTCTTAATTCTAGTCTTCCCTTCTTCCGTCATCGCTCTCACGTGAACTAAACCAATAGCTTTGATACCAGTTATTGCTTAGCACGCCAACAACGTAAGTGAACCGAAATCCAATCTCCGGTCTCACCCACAAATGATAAACATGAATAAATATAATCTAGAAGTAGAATCCAAGCATACCAACAAACCACAAGACAGAATATACGTAGAAAAACTCCAATAAGGGTAAAAAACCATGGGTGCAAACTTCCACTATGAAGAAAACTAAGTTACAAGCAATATACTCACCTTGGACATATAGAAAACCCTTAGCCTTACTTTAGAAAAACCCCTTGCATACCCTAGAATAACCCTAAGACCCCTATTTATAGTTTAGGAAACTTTCGTTCTACACCTCTGCGAAACTGCTTAAAAATTACGCAGTCTGCACCAAATCCGCGCACAATATGCGTAACCGTCGACTAGTTGAGTTAGGGCCTCGACTAGAAGAGCCCAAAAAATCCTGCTCGTTGGACTTCAAGTCGAGCGAGCCTCGACCGGTCGAGCGGCTCCCTTCAACTGGTCGAACAGCGCAGTGAAACACGTGCCCGAACCACTGACTGACATTGGTGTGTTGACTCCACACCTCAACACAAAATGGATGGACAGCCAGAACATGCAAATGCATACATATAGGTGGACGGTCATGGTACCACTCATATCTTGGTTCAGGTCGCAGCTAAATTTCAGACATAAAATGCAATGCATCTTAAGATGCGGCTTAGCTGCGACCACTGAACCAGACATGTACGTAGGACCTTAACTGTGGCTTGTGGGGCATACTTAGATGTATGCATTGTATGTTCACGCTGTCCATTCATTTTATTTTAAGGTATTCTCTAAAAAACGAAGCACATGTAAATTTCATGTGGACCATGCCACACGGAACAGTAGTCATTAAAAATTGATATTTGTGTTTTACCTTCATCCTTACTGGTGTGACCTTAACAACAAGTTAGATGGCAAATAAACATTAACGTGGGCCTTAATGGTGAGTGTTCAATAACCAATGTTTCCTTTGTATTTGTTTCATTTTTGGACCATGCCTTTAAATAATTTTCTTGATTGATACGTGTATCAATCCGACATAGTTTTAAGATATTTCATTGAATCATGTGATGAAGAATTCGCGTCGTACCTTGAACCGAATTCTTATAGGAAAAAAAAAAATCTTTTCAAACATGCTGGTCCATTCAAACGGTCCACTGGTCTTGTACCATTTGTCATTAGCAGTGTCAGTTGGTGATTCACGGTTGCTCACCTTAAATGCAAGGCACGAGGCGGCTTAGCTACTACCTCCGAACCAGCCATATGCGGTCCATCTGTTATTTCAGCTTATCTTAAGGGGGCGCGGATTGGTACTACCCGTGTTGGGAGCTTGGGACAGGCGGAGGCTCGGAGGAACACTGAGGAACCACCGTGATGATTGAATTTTATCCACACCGTTTATCTATTTTTTCATATCATTTTAAATTATTTTTAAAAAAAAGGTAAGGAAGATCCAAGGTTCAAGTGGACCACACCATAGGAAGCAGCGGTACTAAGGAGGCCTACCATTGAAACCTTCTTAGGGTCCGCTGTATCGTTTATTTTCCATCCAACCTGTTGATATGGTCATATACACTTAGATGAATTGAAAAAAACAAATATCGTCTTGATCCAAAACCTCTGTAGTCACTTAGAAATTTTCAAGGGTAAGAATTTAACTCCCACAATGTGGTACCTTTAAGAATTGGATATTCATTATTTTTGGTTTCATAATTTAAAATGATATGAAAAAATGGATGAATGGAGTGGATAAAATTCATACATTAAGGTTGCCCTTTATTGGCCCTCCCAGCCTCCGCTGTTGGGAGCTCCCAACAGGCGGGGGTAGTACCTAATCCGCGCCCACCATGGTGTATGAATTTTATCCACACGGTCCATCCTTCTTTTTTTTTTTCATATTATTTTTTGTTTTTTATCCCAAAAATAGAGCAGATCCAAAGCTCAAATGGAGCACACGGTGGGGATTAAATTTCTACTGTTGAAAATTTCCTAGGGACTAAAGAAGTTTTGGATCAAGATGAAATTTATTTTTTCACTTCATTCATATGTATATGACCATATATCAACAGGTTGGATGGAAAATAAACTACACGGTGGACCCTATGAAGGTTTCAATGGCAGACGTCCTTAGCACTGCTGCTTCCTATAGTGTGGCCCACTTGAGGATTGGATCTGCCTTATTTTTGGTCAGGTACACTAAAATAATAACAAAAAATGGATGGACAGTGTGGATAAAATTCATACATCACAGTGACCCCTCAATGGTAATAGGAGCCTCTGCTTGTCCTGGGCTTCGAACAAGCTGGGGAGTACCTAATCGGCACTCAGTTTAAGGCACAAACCAGGTCCATCTGTTTTTTCAGCTTATTTTAATGTACAATATATATATATATATATATATATATATATATATATATATATATATATATATATATATATATATATATATTACACACACACACACACACAGTATTGTGGGACTTGTATGAGATTTCCATTTACTACCCAGACAAAAATTCAAAATAGGAAGCCGATCACTCGGTAGTAAACTCCTTCATGATTTATGTATTTTATCTACCAAGCGTATCTAAATCTCAAGTGGACTGCATCACAGGAAACAATGTGAATTGAACTTTTAAGCTTGAAAATTTCTAAGGGCCGTGGAAGTTTTGGAACAAGCAAATATTTATGTTTTCCATTCATCTTATGTCTTTGAGATTTTATTAACAGGTTGAATGATAAATAAACATCACTGTAAACTCTAACAAGATTTCAAGGTGGAAATCATTATTCTTACCGTTTCCTTTAATTTTGTGCTCAACCCCTAAAATGATCTGAAAAAAAAAAAAGGATAGACGGCATAGATAAATCACATATATTCACGGTGGGCTTAATAGAGTTTACTCAGTACGATAAAAGCATATACGCAATCCAATTTTCAAAAACAAATTTTAAGCTGACCACGCCATAGCAAACAATGGCCGTTGAACATTTTAAAAAAATAAATTGTGGGCCCACGAAAGTTTTGATCAAGCTCATATTTGTGTTTTTCCTTCGTCTAGATTTGTGTGACCTTATTAACAAGTTGGATGACAAATAAATATTAATGTAGGCCATAAGAAGTTTTTTTAAACACTAGGTATTCAATAACCAGTGTTTCCCATGTACTTGCTTCATTTTAGAACATTAGCTAGGATAATTTGGCAAAAGGGATGGACAGCGAGGACATACAATACGGATGCGGATTGTGTCCTACCCCCCGGACGGAAATCTGTGCGGGCAGGGCTATGTGGGGCCCACCATGATGTAAGTGTTTTATCCAAGCCGTTAATCGCTTTTCTCAGATATTTTAAGGTATGATTTTAAAAATGAAGCAGGTTCACAACTCTCCAGTGGACCACACCAAAGGAAGCTGCAGTGACAATGACACCCACCGTTGAAACCTTTCTAAGGGCCACGGGATGTTTTTTTTACCATCCAACCTATTCATAAGGTCATGTAGACGTGGATGAAGTGAAAAAACAAATATCAGCTTGATCCGAAACTTCTCTAGCTCCCAAGAAGTTTTTAATGGTGGACGTTCAATCCCCACTTTGTGGTCCACTTAATTCCTTTACCAGCCTAATTTTTTTGGCAAATACCTTAAAATTATCCGAGAAAAGCGATGAAAGCAGTGGATAAAATACTTACATCATGGTAGGCCCCACAGAGCCCTGCCCGGACGAATTACCGTCCCCATGAGGGTAGGACGCAATCCGCGTCCATACAATACATACATTTAGGTGGGCCCCACAGTCAGTGTATTCCACATCATTGGTTCGAGGGACGCAGCCAAGTCCTATCTGTAAACACGCTGGCTCATTCAAAAGCTCTACTAAACCAACAGTTCCACGTGTTTGATGGGAACGGAAACGGATTGGCTACTCCCCCTGCTACCAGCCAATGGCTGGTAGTCAGTGCTCTGTGGGGCCCACCATGATGTATGTGTTTCATCCATGCCGTCCATCTATTTTTATATATCATTTTACACTAAAAGACCAAATTTGAGGTATATCCCAATCTCAATGGACCACATTACAGAAAACAGTGTTGAATGAACATAGACCATTAAAAACTTTTCGGGGCCATAAAAGTTTTGGATCAAGCTGATCTTTGTTTTTTCCCTTCATCTGGGTCAGCGAATCAACAGATTGGATATCAAATAAACAGTAAAGTGGGCCTTAGGAGGATTTTAATGGTGGATATCCAATCACTATTGTTTTCCTGAGGTGTGGTCCACCTGAGATTTATATCCCTCTCATATTTGGTATCTAGCCCTAAAATGATTTGTAAAAATGGATGAACGGAATAGATGAAACACATACATCATTGTGGGCCCACAGAGCACTGACCACCAGCCAGTGGGCTAGTGTCAGGAGTAGCCAATCCATTTCCGATGGGAACGTGCCTAGCTTGTCTCTGGCTCGGAATGTGCCTGAGCTCTGATTGGGCACTGCGGTATATGGATTTTATCCATACTGTTCATCTAATTTTCTGTGGAATTCTGTGTAGTATCAAAAGTTAGGCAAATCCAAGGCTCATGTGAACCGTAAGCTTGCACGGGATAAGGATAAAGGAGACCCTGGCTAGAGCAGGGACCCTCTGATGCCAAAGTCAAGCTAGGAATCTGGGTCTAAGTTGTGTGGGTAGGTTTGAGGTGAGAGATTTTGCGTACCTGTTCATGTGAGTTTGATTCCTACTTATACCTTTTAATTGAAGTGAGCGTGTTCGTCATTCTCGGCATGATCTTGGCCTCTAATCACTAACAACGTGCATGTTAATATTGACGGTTATTCCGAGATCGTGTGCCGACAGTTACTCCTCGTGTGTTACTGGAGATGATTTGTTGAGGGACAAATATTGCACATCAAACCCCAGTTATTACCTGGATTTACGAACATGATACTGTTTAACGCCCTATTTTAATTGTGTTTGTCTTACAAGGTGGATTTATAAGCGTAGACTGAAAAGGGTACTAAAAACTTGGATTTAACACTCAGAATTCACCAAAGCAAGGTACGGACTCCATAGGACCAAGATCGATGGAATTACACGCCAGCGATCCGCGAAAATCAAGAAAATTGAAGCTCAAGTGGCTCAAAAATCATCCAGAATGCAAGATCATAGGGTTCCCACCATCCGTTCGGCTCGAAACTTCATACATGGTCTGAGGGCCATAAATTAACCGTATATATAAAATTTTAGCCATTGGATCATTGTGAAAGTAGCCCAACGGACAGATCAGCCCCTAAAATCTTGATTTGGGGCCCACCTGATATCTGGATATACTTAAATTTCATTGTCAATGCCTTAAAGTGGATGGGGAAAAGGATGGACGGAACGGATTTCTCACAAACATCACAGTGGACCCTACATGAGGGTGTGCATGCATATAGTGCACGCACACTCGAGCCGAACCGGACGGTCAGCGCAGTCAAAGAAGGGCTGACCCGTCTCTCCTTCTCCTTCTCTGTTTCAAACAGCGGACGCACCCAGTCCACCGGTTTCACGTAGTGGGGCCCACCCCTCATCCAAATATTCCATCTGGCCCATTCTGTACAGATGGGGGGTATTAACCACACCTAGGTTCCCTTTTGTTCCTATGCATGCACTCAGGCAATCTCCACCGTCAAACGCCGGATGGACGGCAGAATAGAAGATCATGTGGGGCACACCAAATCCAATTCAAAAACATTCATACCCGAATGGTTTTTTGAGCAAAATGCAATGGACGGCGTCGATCTCTCAAAACAGCAGTAAAGTAGGCCCCACCAACATCACAGCGGAAGCTTCCGCGTTCCTATTTCGCATCCGGCGAGAGTCCATTTTGCAGAAGTTTGTGGGCCCCACCCATGGCCTGTCCGACCAATCTGATCCGTTCATCGTGTAGACGGCCTCGAATACTACAAAACGTTGCTGAAATTTTACACCCATGCGTGCACATGTGTGCGATACAGAGGCCACAAACAAGCGGTCCTGCGATGTTCAAAACGATTTTTGGCGTGATTTCTTCTCTGGGCCGGGTCAATGGACGTTCAAAACCACCCATTCTTAACTAAAATTTCGTGCTGAATCCAATGGACGGGGTGAATTTTCCCGAAAATACCTCTGTGGGGCCCACCGATCACGACAGCGAAGAGGTGCGAAGGCTTTCGCACATCCGCAAAAATCCGAATTTCCAGGAGGTTGTGGCCCACCATCTTTCATCATATGGTAAATCTGAACCGTCCATCATATAGAGCACTCAAAAATGTCCTAAGAGACTGTTTCTTTAAAATTTGAATGAGGAAAGTGGTGAGTTTTGAGACACTGAAACTTGGCTGCGAAAAGTGCACTCCGTTTCCTACTGCGACTCTGCCACCGACTCCAGCCTTCCAGCAGCTATAAAAGGAGGTTGTAAACATGAGAGAGGGGGGGAGATGATCTAGGGCAGCCGTGGAGGCACCTTGCGAGCTTGGACGTGGGAAGAAAGAGAGAGAGAGAGAGAGAGAGGGTGGACGGCCATCAGCGTGGAGTTTCCCTTTTTCTTTTCCTCTTTAATTTCTTTCCTTCTTTTGATGTTTTAAGAAACTTTAGTTGATCATGTCTATGGTTGGCTGAACCTCTTAGCTAGGGCTAAGAGGTGAAGCTTGTAGCATGATTAGGATGGTTGTTTTGCTTTAATTCATGTTTTATGGATTCTCTTGGATTTTAGTTTGATTATGAAGGTATACTTTTAGTTTTTAATGGTTTGTTGTGACTTAAATTACAATGGATCTGCGATAGCTTTAAGTATGTTTTCCATTACTAAGATTGTGAAATTAGTAAGACACGTTGCTCACCATCATCCCATGGGCATGGTAGGGTGACGGAACCCTTCCTAACTTTCACAATTCTCTTATGATTGGTCATGAGATTAGTAAATCACTGTTGTTTGTCATCGTCTCCTGGGCATGGTTAGGTGACGGGATCACTTCCAAATCTTCACCAATCTTATCTGTTGATGATTAGGTCCATAAGAAGTTTAGAGATCTGACAAATCTCTTCTTACCAGCTGGATAAGATAGGACTTTAATTCCAGTTGTGTCCTTGAATTATGCAAGGTAGCTTCCCAATTGCTACAAGTGAATCCTTGGCACCCTAGCTCTCACCTTTATTTTTATTAGTTTTTAATTAATTTATTTCACAATTATTCATCAAATTACACTCGATTTAGATTTCATCTCATTCTAGTTCTAGCTCTAGTTAGTTTCAAATTACGTACAAGTATCAGTCCCTTGGGATTCGACCTCGGTCTCACCGAGTTTATTACTACATCACAACCTTGCACTTGGGGAGTGAACATGATTCCCTAGTATGATCACAGGTCACGTCTCTATCTGAGCCGACCTCTTGGCTTTAGCAACCATGCTCCCTGTTGCACGAACTGATAGGTAGGTTTAACGTCGGCACTAAGAGTCGAGGCTGAGTCTGAGAGCTCAGTTTGGGCATGCTAAGCTGAGTGTTGATTCGATGAGCCCTGCTACTTGGCGAGATCGTTCACTTACTCATACTACGACTTCCTCAAGTGGAATTGGCCTTAGATTTTCCCATAATAGAAGCCCACTGCTCTCTAAATTCGAGTTCAAACTCAGGGAGTAAATGCATGGGGAAATGATCCACTGCACCCTCTGTTACGAGGAGTCGGCATAATTGAAACATACGATTGCAATTATGATCCTCTGTTATTGAGGCGGCGTGTCACGACGGCTCTTCAACCGCGAGCCCGTAGTTGTCGAACACATGGTGACGGTTATGGATCCGAATCGTAGAGGTAGTTATGGTGCTGCCGCGTGGACTTCAAAGGACGGAATAGAGATGTTACAGCTACTTGATCCAGTAGCATGTGGCTCGGTATGTTCAAGCTAATGGCCTGCCGCCACGTACTTCACGGGCTTGGCACGGAGGCACTTCAACTTCAGAGATAGCTATTCATCATGATTGCAAGCGGTAACCTTGGGCTATATAAACTATTCGTCCTTTCCTCAGAGTAACTCTTCTCTCATACTTTTGGAAGGCGCTTGCTATGAAAGTTCCCCGGAGCAGGCGATTTCCAGTGAGTTTTTCCTCCTTTCGGCCTTCTTTCACTCTTTTCTTTTTCCTTTCGTTCTACAATGTCAAACGGGTCGGGTGAAGTTCGAGAAGGATATGCATGCGAAGTTAAATCCAAGCCAGAGAGCTCGAACTCTAAGCCTAAGGCCTCGGAGGGCCCATTGGAAGCAATACCCCTCCATCCTCGTCCTTAAAAGAGTAAAGGTCCTAAAGCCAATGCTCACTCCAATGGCACAAAAAGGATACCCCGAGACCCGATGGGAGGGGCTATCGCTGGACCATCAGGTGGCCGACCTGTGGAGCTCGTCCCTGGGGGCTCAGTGTTCGTCGAGTCTCAGATGGCTTAGATTCGCGCGGAGTTTCAGATTCCTAACTTTGTATACATACGAGCGCTTGCTCCCCATGATGCTCCCGGTGATCCTGCTGAGAGTGACGTCTCCATCTTCGTCTGTGCTTTACAATGTGGGCTTTAGCTTTCGATGCATCCCTTTCTGCGCGTCATGATTGTACACTTAAAGTTAGCTCCGGGCCAACTTGTTCCCAATGCCTGGAGAATCTTGATGGCTTCGTATATGATATGGCATTAGGCCAAGGATCAAGAGCTGACACCTCACGAGTTCCTGTCCCTTTACCAAGCCAAACATGACCACCATGAGCCGCGTTTTTGTGATTTTCCTTTTCGAACAGAATTCTTCCCACACTTTTTAACATCGAAGATATGTCGATGGGATTGAAACTTATCTGTTTTTGTAATTTCCCTTTTCGAATAGATTTCTTCCCACACTGTTTACTAGCTCTCTTTTTCTTATGGGGTTTGGGCTAGATAGAAGGTCAAGTTTTATAGGATGGGTACAGGTTTTTGAAGAGATCCCAATACGTTACAATTTCCTTAATTTTCAGTGTTTCGGATGCCTTCAATCTTCGAGTCTTCAGTCTTGAATCTTCTTTGGGGCTCTTCGGACTTTATGACTCATAACTCACGCTAATTGACAAACTATGGCACTTACAATATTAGCTTAAGTTGGCAATTAAGCTTTTAATTGGCATTATTTTTAATCGGTCGTATTCACCCCCCTCTAAGACATAGTCATTCATTCTATAGTTCCGTCAATCTTCTACTTGCATAGCCTGTGGGCCTACCATGCACAATTTTAAACAAATGATTAAGGCATATGGTCAACAGAATGTAATCAGTGGTTTGATCTTCTAAGGACTCAGTTGATTAGGATTCAATAATGAGAGGCCGCGGATATCTATATTACGCATAAGCGTACTGTAGCGATCATTCTAGATAGTAGCGATCTAAGTTAACCTAAACTTCAAATTTTCTGTAGTGTGGCTAAACATAAGTAGATGGACTAAAACCAAGCTAAGATAAAAAGCAACGCTACGCCGTATAGATTGATTATATGTTGTCATGAGCCTGAAACTCTCCACCGCGTTCTCCTTTTATAGCTTCGAAGTCTAAAACTCTAGTCAGGTTTCCTTATTAATATAAAATTCTTAGCAACCACGACGTCCAACTATTCTCTAATCATTATAGCCTAGCTTAGAGATCTTATATCAAAAAACATTTTCAAATCCCTTACTAGCATGACCGTGTAGATCCATGGATCTTATAGGTTAGTCTCATTAGATCCAAATTGAGACTTAATCCATTGATTCCTATCTTCTCTTATGTTGATCATTTTCTCAAATCTTCATAGTTGCTGCAAGAGTACTGAACGTCTTGAGGAAGATCTTCCATTTTAGAAGGATTGTAAGAGACAATCTCATTGAGCCTATCCAAATTTGTGATAAGATCCTTATCCCAGTGGATCTTTTATGGACATGCTAAACACGCTGCCTCGGACACATGTGCCACACAAATTAGAGCTACGCGTCATTTGTCACTTCGTCTTTTCTGCAAGCATGCGTATGGTTCTGCGCCACTTTACTTTTGGCATGTGTCATGTCCTCGGATGAAGTGGGGGCAAAAGATATCCTTGAGAGCCAGTACAATTTTGTTATTATTTGGGGTATGGTGCTGGCACGTGACGACTTCTTACTGGTCCACCAGGGTGTGCCAAAAATGTGTGTAAATCACACTATGCAAAAATTATAGTGGTAAGATGATCCATCTGATCAACAGTCTACAAAAATAGGTACAATCAACAACCCAGACCCATTCATGGTTGGAAAATGGACGCCTTTAAAAAGGCCGGCCAACTTTCAGATGTAGAGGGTCATATGATCAGTGTGAATTTTGCATGGTGATCATTTAAATGTCGAAGTTTCTGTCTTTTCTCAACTGTCCATGTTCACGCCACTGATGAAATGGTTAGGATCATCCAATCCGTGTGAATCAGTTGAACGGTCCTGATCATCCTTACGATCAAGAAAGCATGGATGCAACCACCTCACAATTCTGAGGATTTCAGTACTTGCAATGACTTAAAAAGAATCGTGGTCAGCAAACCACCCATTCTAACAACACTGAGAAGTTGATTTCCAAATCTGCAGTTCGAAACTTCTTACTTGGGTTCGATGGAGAACGAATTCATAGATGCTTGTATTTCTTCCAATGTCCGATTCTTAGTCTCTGGAACTAGTTTCGCCACGAACAGAACGGTTACACCACAGATGCTAGCAAATATGAAGAAGGTGCCTGAAAGATCAAAACAATGTGGTCAGCTAATCCAATCCAACCTGCAAAAACAATATAAAGGCTGCGTGTGTAAGCCATGTTTGGTTGCACCAAATATCATGATATTTCATTATTAGTGAGAATAATGTGGTGCCAAATATTATGAAATTTCTTGATATTTGGTGCAACCAAATGTAGCCTGAAGCATCTAACTATAACTAGCACTAGATCTTTACCTGCTGAGCTCCAGTTCAATAGAAAGTTGAAGGTGTAGGATATGATCCATGAACCCAACCAGTTCACTAGTGTCACAAGGCTTCCTGCCGAGCCCTTCATGTTTATGGGAAATATCTGAAATGGAAGCCATTTAAAGAGCACATGTTATTTGGTTATGTACATTTCTGGTTAGGTGCCCGTATGGATTGCTGGAAAATCAGCAGCTCCAAAAATACATCTTCAATGCTGCAAAACTGAAAGAATTCACCTTTGTGGGTGGGCCACGTTTTCAGTCTCAAAATCCAGAAAGGGCTATGGCTTCCCTAAATCAAGGATTTTGGAATGCCTCCATGCACAAATGGGATCTTAGGTATTGATCAGATGGTGCCCATATTTAACTGATCCAGACCATTGATCAGATGGTGCCCATATTTAACTGATCCAGACCATTGATCAGATTGACCCCACTGTGGATAGAGAGGATGCTAAAAGACCCATTAACCCTTCAATAAGTAATCATCAAATAAAACTAATACTGCTACATTTCACAAATAAGGCCCAAGATTGGATGGCTAGGGTCTTATAATCCTGACGACTTTTGGAAAATCCTCCATACACTCTCAAGACCATCAGATCAGCAGCATGTATGACCAAACCATGGGCCCCACTTGTATCATGGCCCCATCTGATGCATCATGGCCCAATAACAGCGTAGTTTTAACCCAATGAAGATTGACTTGACTTGGGATTTAGACAAACTTGCCTCAGACATTATCACCCATGGTATTCCACCCATGCCTAATGAGAAGGATCCTGTGTACACCTAATCCCATGAGCATCACAGATACAAAATCAATATCAAAGAAGAATCAAATATCTTTGCAGAGAAGAGCCAGTTGTAGTAAACTTACCAGTACACCGACGAGGGCCACAGAGGGAATCAGCGCCTTCAGCCATTCATGATCCTGTCTCATATAAATTTGTTATTGTTCCAGAAATGAAAACACAAGATGATAAGGGAAATGATTCCATGCAAACATTTTCATCAGAAGTTCTGTGGAAACGTTTTGCGGGGCCCACCATGATGCATGTGTGGCACCCACTCCAATCACAAGACCCATCTACATTTTGCAGTGGACTGAATTTTGGGCCCCTGGCTAAATGAGCCAGGGTCCTCTTGTGATTGGAGTGGATGCCACACATGCATCATGGTGGCCCCACAATGTTCTCACTGAACTTTTGGAAGAAACAAAAAAATGTATAGTTTGGGCTCGATTGGGAGCTTCTAAATGGAGGTACATTAATGAAGGGGCATTTTCACACTGGGCTCGAGTGGGGTTGCCTGTGGGATACAGGGGCACACTCGGGGTGGGCGGTACCCATGTGATTTGGGGCCCACGAGGGAGGTCTCGTATTCGAGACTCCTCACCAGGGATGATTAATACGGGAGCATTTCACATCGGTCTTGAGTGGGGTAGCCTGTGGGATGCGGGGACACACTCGGGGTGGGCGGCCCGTGTGAGGCAAGCCCACCCGTGAGAGGCGGGTGGCTCATGTGAGGTAGTACCCATGTGATTTGGGGCCCACGAGGGGGATTCGGCCGACGTCCTAACCCATGAGATGTGGGGTCTGGGCTATGAGATAAAGGGATTGATTCGCCATTCTCTAACAGTTCGAGCTTTTAGAGCAAGTGGTTAATTGTCCTCCATCAAATTGGTATTAGAGCGGGAGGTCTCGTGTCCGAGACTCCTCATCGGGGGTGATTAATGCAGGGACATTTTCACACTGGGCTCGAGTGGGGTTGCCTTGCGGTACTTTTGTTTACTCGTGTGACTCTCCAAGGAGCTTGCAAGCCCATTTACTCCCATTTCATTTCATTTACATGCATTTACTCCCATCCAAACATACTTCAAATATCATTTACCTCCATTTACTCCCATCCAAATGGCCCCAGAAAAAAATTTACATTTCTTAAGCATATGATCTTACTCGGACCTTCAAGACGAAGGATACACCGACTAGGAAACAACCCAAGCATGTCCCTGCTGCCGAAACCTGGAACCCATATTGCCGATTCAGTACAGGCATTTGAGTATATATTATAAGAACTGTCCAATTGCATAATATTATTATACCATTAGAAGTGGTCTTCTTCCAGACTTATCCATTAAAAGCACGCCTAATGTGGTCATCGGAATCTGCAAATCAATAGCATCTATTAGACTACATTGGAAGGAATTGAGAATCTAAGGATATTTATGGTGTGTTTGGATGCACAATTGGATTGAATGAATTCATTCAATTCGTTATTAAAAAGAAACAACCAACTGGTGTTTGAGCGATTGAAATTCATAGTGACAAACATCTCTAATTGCGATTTTGTACATGTGAAGTTGGATTTGAAATGATAGAATTTGGAATTTTGACGGCTAGCGCCACTTTGGCCATTTACTATTTACTGAACTGAGTTATTGCAATTCAATTCGATTGAGCATCCAACTGCAGAATTGGATAGTTGACAACCTGTACTGCGGCCATTGCTATAGTTCCAATACTACCCGAAGAGAAACCTGAGATTCATTGTACAATTTCAGATAGTTATCGACAATTTGAAGCATGCAGAAAAAACATTCTGTTCTTTTACCTGCAGAGACGAAAATCGCACTTGCATAAAAAGCAATCCCGTTCACTCCCCCGAATTGCTGAAGCACCATCAGCCCAACTCCAACCTGAGCATTGAAACGGACAACTCAGAGATGATTGGACACATGATGGAAGGTTCAGGAATACTGGGAACAGAATAGAAAAAGCCTCACAATGACGGAATGAGCATATTTCCGTTGAAATAAGTCTAGTATTCGGGCCTCTTGAAGGCTTTGGATGGTTTCCATGTAATCCTGTAAAATAGGAGTCAATCTCATATCCTTCCTGGAAATGATTATGTTTTCTTTAAACGGTACATACTCTAATTTCATCCACTTCGTGAGAAATATCTGCATCCTTCCCACGAAGAATCCTCAATGCTGATTCAAATTCATTCTGCTTACCCATCTTTGCCTGCAAATCATGATTTATATTTATTGGATTTACTTTACAAATGAAAATTTTAATGTGATCTGATAAGTGACTAACCAGCCATCTTGGAGATTCAGGAATGAAGAAGAGGCCTAGAAGCTGCACCAAGCATGGAATAATCCCTATAATGAAAGAGAATGCCAATCAATAACTTGCAGCGGAATAGTGCAACATAAGAAATGTTATGAAATGCTATAGGTTGCATTGCTTTGCACCAAATATCAAGATATTTCATGATTAGTCAGTTTGATTTGGTACAAAATTTCACTATATTTGGTGCAACCAAACACACCCAAAGTAAGCAGTGAAAATTAACCTGAGGGCAGCACACCAATTTCCTTTTTGTGTGCATGGAATTCAAACTAGACACATGAAACAGAGCTCTATGATCCCGATTGTCCATCAGGTGGGTCAACGATGGGGTTGGTGAGGGTAGAAAGTTTCTCTGACCATATGATCTGAGCCATCCAATAGGTGACCTACTGTAATGACCCGAGATTTCGGTGCATATACATCGCATGCGGGCATGTATGCTTACAATCATTCAAGCTTATGTGGAGATCCATCAATTCATCCAAGTATTCATGCACACACGTCCATCAATCCATAACAAACCTGTAAAGTTCGAGACCAACCCACCTTTGATTGACCTATTATCCTCACCATAGACTAACCATTGAACTCATGATCTAGATTAGCCCCTTGAATCATTGATAATGGACCCAAATCGCTCATATCAATCCACTCAAGAAGATAAATCAATCCCTCGATGTTTGTCCTAAACTGATGGGTACAAATCCTTCAACTTGATTGTTGATTTGAGTCCATCCATTCATTGATCTCCACAACCACTCATATATACTCGATCATTCCTTAATTCAACCTCCGGGACCACTCTTTATTAATAAATCTAGCTATCTAATTGTCCATTTTCAATCAGGACCATCACATCATTGAGAAATAGACAATGGACACAATTTCAGCTATTTATACTCGATCATATATGAATATGAACCTTTTATCCTGATCCTGATACACTAAAGAATGATTTACACCGTTAAATTCCAATCAATCGTATTAAGTTTTCTACAGTGTACATGTTCCTATTCAATCCTAGTTGCCCCCAATTGAGTAGTACATTATCAATTTCGAAACTTAACTCACAAGATCCACCAACCATCAAAATCCGCATCATATATGTTAGATGGCACACTTGAAAATCACCCAACGACCATCATTATGATTCATAGGCGATCCCTGACATGTCTACTGGTTTATCTTTCACACCAAAACTCATCTAGACTCTTTCCGGAGATCCTAAACCATCCGAGAGGAATTCTAAGAATCCTACATTTTCTAAAACTTAAAAAGGATACAGTAATCATGCGTATATTCCACACCATGAACCCTCACTCCATAAGAGCAACATCTAATCATTGATTTGGGAGAACACCTGCACAACAGTAGAAGCATTACAGCAAGCTCGATTTATGATCCAAGGGCAATCCGACATTGAAATTACAAGATAGACTGTTGAACATTGGGATCAACCCATATACACGATTAAGATTAAATTTCAACGATCGAAAACAACCATTAGTGGGCCGCTGGACAACATAATTAGTGATCATGCTTCATCAACCCAAACCTGACTGTTGTCAGGTGTAGGAATGCATGCGTACACATACATACAACACCTGAAACCGGAACAATGTTCCTGATAGTGCGCGAACAATATTTCCAAAATGGAAAGCTCCCAATGGAAGGGGGATTCGACTTTAAATCCAAGGAGAGAATTTCTCGACCAATCACAGCCATCCGAACTGGATCACACAAATCATAGATTTAAAGAGAATAGCTGCATGTGAAAGCTTTTCTTGGGCTGACTTCTTCGCTGCACGAGTTCATAAACCTAAACCCAAGATTTAATCCCAGCCGTTTAAAGCACCTTAGAATAATTCCCGGATCTCAGTGAGAATCTGAAGAAACTGAAGACAGCCTAAGCCTCGGAATCCCAATTTTCATGGGTTGTTGTGGTAGTAAACGAAAACTAGGTGAAACAATTTTTCTCAAAACCCACTGGTTAAATCTCTCCAGACCTTGGATTTGTGGGCCCCAAAAACTTCATGGGACCTATCCAAACTGTCCAAAAGAAGTGGTTCGAAGAAATATGCTAAGAGTTTTAATCCGTCATTAAAGCTCCCTTTCTTCTCGTTTAAAGATCAGAATTTTGCATTCTTTCATGGGGCCCAATCCAAGATTCAAAACGTCCATAAGATGGGCCATCTTATCAGCATTGAATCACTGATATATATCTAAGGATTTGCACCATGTAGAAATCAGAATGCAAACAAAATCAAGTGTAGGTTCCACGTTGTTACAAACCGCGTCAACCTGGTGCTGACTTGATGTGTAAGCGCTTTCTGAAAGCTTTGAGAATGAGCTGAGAGATCTATAAAATCTCCCTCCCTAAGATAAAACAAACTACATAAATTCATAGAGAGATTGAGAGAGAAAAAGGAGAGAAATTGAAGGAGAGAGAGATTGGCTTGCTGCACTCAACGAGTCAACTCGACCGAGTCCGAACTGAGTCTGGAGGATTCAGATGCGAGTTTCGTTTAGCATAGGCGAGTCACCTCTTACAATTTTTCATTGTGTAATCTTGGTTTTGTTTAAACTATTTCGAATTATCCATTGAAATTCATGTTTTCAGTTCTTCTTTCTAATATGATATTGAATTTCATTTTCTAATATGATATTGGATTTCATAATTTGTGTTAGTTTTCTAGTTTTTAAGCATTGTTAATTTCTAGAAAAATTGGAGTTATTATTCATATTTTGAATTATTTTCTCAAAAGATTGTAATTCATGAAAATCTTCAAGCCTTACGTTGTGTAACAGAAAATCTCAAAAATTTTGTGACTATGATTAATATTTGACGCCTTGGAAAGACTGGAAGCCAAGGACTTAGTGTTGGAAAATTGACGGCTTGGTTTTTTATTGAAAGAGCACGTGTTTCTTTCGATAAAATTTGAAATTGGATCTCTACTGTAGTCCTTTTGGCTGGGTGATCATGTCAAGATCACAACAGGGTCCTGCTGTTAGGCTCGGTGGGAGATGGATATGTTATTTGACCGATCCCTTACCAATGATACCTTTGGATGGGTGAGTATGTTTGCAACAGGTTCCCATTGCCCTTTAGGTGGGTGAGTCTGTTTGCAACAGGCTCCCATTACCAAGCCATGTGTACCCGTTGGATGGGTGAGCATCATACAACAGGTTCCCACTGCTAGGCGAAGAGTACACTTTGGATGGTATTGAGATAGTTTGGCCAACTGAATTAAAGGAATTGTGAAAATTCTAATAAAGAATTGTTTTGTGATAATGATATGTTCCTTGCATTGCATATGTGGTCTTAAAGGCATGGTTTATATGTCTCTTTTGATTTGAAATCTATTTTACTTATGTTTTGTGAAAACCCTTTTTGTGATTCTGTAACTTTGGTTACATGTGATAAATTGTGCGAGGCTATCTGACTGGGCTTTTATAACTTATCATTTTACTGTAGAAATACAGTTTCAAGTGATAACATCGAGGAAAATTTTCCAGAGGATGAAGGATTCTAGAAAGCTTATTTCATAGTTAATTTATAGCTTAATTTTATTTGAAAATGATCGATGTAATAAGGTCCATGCCGATGACCATTTAGTTGATGATTGAGAACATAGTAGAATAGAAAGTTGTGATTGATAAGTACATAGACATTGTGAGTTTGACAATGAGTTAATATAGATTTGTTTATTAGTTAATCGATGACATATATGGATGTGAATGTGAATGTGAATGTGAATGTGAATGTGAATGGGAAGTGAAAAAGTTATGAGATTACACATTATTTATCTCATACCCTTGAATTCGAGATCAAAGTCCCCATACTCGGGTGCCGAATTTTGGGGCGTGATACCTAGGAATCCATATGTTGCTAGAGTATCAGACAAAATCCATATAGCCAGCCCCAATTACTTGGGATGAGGCTTAGATGATGATGATGATGATGAATTGGCATCATACATAATCACATCTTAAAATAAAATGGATTTCAAAATAAAATTTCGATCAGAACATTAAGAACAATTACCAACTGATAATCGTAACTCACCAATCAGTGCTAGGATACGCCATCTAACTACTGTTCCCAAGAGAAAGGTAAGGGACACTCCACAGCATATCATCAGCTGCAAAATTAGCAGACATTCAGTCACAAAACAGCTCTACAAGGGTTAGATTACATTGTAAGTTCTGGCAACTCATCCATATGTTGATCCAGATCATATGAATAATGGAACCCACTATGGACAGACCATAGCCCAAAATTACGGTGGTCGGACTATAATAACCATTTCAGTCTGTCGAATGAATTTTGGAGACCATTTTTTTTAACTAATATTTTGATGGCCACCAACACGGGAATTGGGATATTCTGATCAGTTTAATTTTTGTTCTATGCTCAATCCACAATAACTAGGGTCCATTATCTGTATGGTCCGCCTTGACGTGCATGTATGCCATGTTTACGGTGGATGAGTTGTTGTAGTATAGCCTGACTTATAAAATCTTACCATTCCTTACCTGATTTACTGTTGTAAACCCCCCTCTAAGATTCTTGGGTGTTATTTCTGCTATGTACACAGGAACCTGTTTTTAGCCATATGATTTTCATCTTCATCAGCACATATGCTTGACGGTGTTTATACATTGGCATTTCTATGTGCAAGTGCTTGATGGGAGCATGAAATTTAAGATACTTATCTATGCTAAGAGCACATTTTGGTGCCACTTAAAAATTAGTTCACCTCATTTTAGTTAATGTCCATTAAGTATTAGAGATCATAGTTTAGGCGTGTTTGGTCGCACCAAATTTCATGAAATATCACCAAATTGGGCTGATTAATCATGATATTTGGTGCAACCAAAAGCAACCTTGTATAAATTTTTTGTTATATTTTTAATTCCTGCCGAAAAAAAAATCTCTAATACATAATTACGATTAAATAAAAGGAGATGAACTCATTTTTAAGTGGCACCCAAAACAGGCCCTAAGTGTATTTTGTTAGATACAGATGCTGGTACCGAACACTTTAGTGTACTTGTAGGCTTGGTTTCAACTTTCAACCAAAGCTTATTGTGTTGGAATAATTTTCTTAATACAACCGAAACAAATTGAATGAGTCATGTGTTTGAAGTAAAAATCATAAAATTAAACACACAATGGTATGCTTGGAATTGCATAGCCAGATACTCATCTGTTTTCCTAAAATTTGAGAAATGGAAAATCTTATCCATCTTCCCGTGTTCGCATACATATTAGCATATGGGTATCATTGGTGAAAATTTGTTTTTAGAAATTGCTAGCAAGTTCAGCCACATGACCAGCATGTAATCATTACAGGGTTACGAGAAACAGATGCAATATCATATGTGCATGTATAAACCCAAGGCAGAAAATATGTTTTGAGACTTCCATCTAGCATCTTACCACATAAGAAAGAAGCCCGATTCCATATCCCACAGACAGCCTTCCAAGGTTGAGCAACCAAGCAGCCTTTCCACATTCAGTACAGACACGTAATAAATCACTGTTGCATACTAAAATAGAGGAAAATGATTTGCGAAAAAGCAGTCCAATAAAGATCAAGGCTGTGTTTGGATGCACAAGTGAATAGGTTGGCGAACATGATGTTTCCTAGTGTTCATGATGGGGAAGTAGCCCTCCATAAGCTACTTCGGAGTGATGGATGCACATTCATTATGGTGAATGGGTTCACGAGCATAATGTAATTGTAGTTCGGTGTGTGTTTGGATTCACATCAAGCCATTTTTTAAAAAGAAAATATAGCAAATTTAAAATTTTCAATGTAGAAAGTATAATAAAAGAGATGTGCTCTAGTGGTGCTGCCACCACCGTTGGTTTGCAGTGGTAGCGTGGAAATGTGGGGCCCACCTGGTGTACGTCTCACATCGAACCCATTCATTGGATGCATCCCCTCAGGTTATCCCCAATGTCTGAAGATCAGCTTGATCAAAACTTTGGGGGGCCATGACATAGAGAAACAGGTGGGAGGTGAGGTCCACCCTTATTCTCAATAGGGACCAGATGGGTTGCAGAAAATCCATTTTTTGTGCTCTATTCATCCATGACGGATGAAGGGTTTGGACAGGTTAAATTCTGCATACACAACATGATGTGCCCCCAAGAAAATTAAGGGTAGGCATCCCCTCTCAACTTGTCCCCTTCTCCGTGGCCCACTAAGTTCCCATTTTGGCTGATTTGCAAGACCTGGAGGTAAAGTGAGGCAACATATATAATGGACAGGTCAGATGTCGTGAATAAATTATGTGAGCCACACTTTTGCCTCCTTTTTTAAAACGAAATGTAGCTAATTTAACATTATAAATGTAGAAAAAAATAGTAAAATGTAACTCTTCCCAATGCTTAGGTAAAGGAAGAATGATGTCTATTTGGCAACGGTCATCAAAGTTTTGCCAAGTAAATCATAAGAATATCTATTCAAAATCTGTAGTGAAACAGAGCTTGCAAAGCGGGTGATGCAGGACGTGGAAATTAAATATGATATGCAAAATTTCAGGCTTAAGATCATACTAATTTAGAAATAATCACAAAAACTCCACATCCCACATAAAGTCAAGCATTCAACAAGGGGAATCTACAAGGGTTCAAGCCTACACATGCTAAGGCTGAATCAATTAAAAGTATATACCAAACAATGATCAAAGGCGAGTAGATTCCTCCACACATGCAAAAGATTATTTCCCCAATTAAAGGGATTCATATGTTTCAATTCGGGAAACCCTAGGGTTGTAAAAGGGGAATAGAACTTAAGATTTAAGATAATATAGGGTTATGGTTAGGAAAATAAGGTGAGAGAGAAGCGAAAGAGAGGAAGGAGAGAACCTGGGATCAGTCCACGCATGTGGGCAGCAAGCGGGCCTGACGCACGTGCGTGGATTGTGGCCCACACATGTGTGGGGCCCACGAACCCAAAAAGGGTCAGCAAGGGGTTGGTCGGCCAAGGATGGGCTACGCACACACCAATTTTTAAATTGAACAGATGACTAGTTTGAGCATGGTGCTCCACCGAAGTTTCAGCCCTCCCGCAGGGCCTGATTCTGCAAATCTGCTATAGAAGGAGGATTGGCTGCAAAAAGGGATGGATTTAGAGATGGAGTGGCTATGAGAGATGATGAATATAGAGGGCAGAAGATGGGGGTGATTTGGGATGTGTGTGGCTTCACATCATAGTAGTTAGCCCTTCGAAGAAGGGAGGGTTTCATACCCAATTAGATTTCCATAACTCAGAGAATTAGAGAAACAGGAAAACGCAGAATTTTATTCATAATATTCAATCAGAAAAAACCTACAAGGGGTTGCCTATTTATAAGAAAACCCTATACCCCAAAAGCTGCGCCACTTACTACTTAAAGACGAAGCAACAAAAATAACAACTAATCAAAGTAATCTAAACCATCCATGATATTCCTAATAACAACAATAAGCAAAACTCAAAATACTAGATCATCTAGCGTAGTAGGCCCCGATCATAAGATCTAATGGTGGGATTCACATGACAATCGAGTCCACTCCAAGAAACCAAAACATAGTCCTCTAACTAGGAAGCCCTCTCTGGACGTCATCATTGATCCAAATCGATAGTGGGCCCCTCCTCCTTGCGAACGTGCGTAGAGGGGGTGTGCATGTGCACGAGATGTCCCCATCAGCGGGACCCAAATAACTGGGATGAGGCTATGATGATGGTGACAACAACAATAAAGATGGGCACATACAAACACACTTGCAAAACTATGCAGAGTAGCTGATCTTCACACTCTATTGTTTATTTCTTTCCATTCTTTTTCGGCATAAATCCAGTTGGCCTAATTGTTGGATGGAACACAAACCTTTGAAAAGAATATCGCAAGCCATCCAGCAAGGCAGAAAATGTCTGATATTCCCATTGCCTGCCAGGACTAAAATTCATGAGGATAAACAATACCTTAATGAAATATGATTCTAGGTTACTGAATAAGAACAAGGACTTGTGTTACTTACACCTCTACGACCGATGAAATCTGCAATGTGACCACTCATTATGGCACCTATCATTGCCCCAATAGTCAATATTGAGCCAAAGAGGGAGTACTGCCACAATAAAATACCATTAGATAAAATCGAAATATGTCTACTTGAGAAATATCTACACATTTTGTGTTCTCTAGAATGTTTCTAGGCTTTCTAGTACTCTGTCCACCCTGTCTATGCGCCATGGATCCAAATCAGGCTGATTGAATCATTAGGTGGGTCACATGTGTATGTTGAATATGAACTGTTGCCAATGCTTTTTAACTATACATTTTCCTGTGTACTTGTGGCCACTTAATGAGTGGTCCGCCATGATTTTCAGGTCATGTAGCTCACTTACACGAATCAAGCGAGTGCCACGTTATATCACATTGACGTCCTTGCAGATGTCCAGGTAGGATAAGCAATACTCATTACTCAGCCTATAAGTTTCTAAAGTACGCTCAGGTTTCCAATTTGTGCAAGCGTCACACATGGTTCAGCAATCCAAACCATGGATATGATCAGCCCCACACTGGATGGGCCATACATCACACTTGCAGATGAAATTTTCTCACTCTTGAATTGGTGCCTGGATAATAGAGGGTTAAGAAGGAAATACAACAATGGTATACATTTAACTGAAAAGCAAAAAAGACTTCCACAAAAGATTGTGTCTCTTGCCCAAAAGTGCAATAAAGAATTAGAGGGAAAAAAAAAATACAAACATGAGAATAAGCATAAATTACTAGTATTTGATGAAGGTAGAGAGCTGTGGAACACAAGATTGCAGCTTGCAGTTGCACAAAATGCTACCTTTTGACTGAATCTATACTAATAACCGAGATGGATCAAGCTTGGGTAACCAGCTATAAACAGCTGATTGGACTGAATCTAGACATACAGCCAAACCCATGAACATAATAAGCAATCTTCCGGTTTGTATCATCAACAGTCCCCCTCAAACTCAACACCTGTGGACTTGCACGACAGCTTGATGGCTGGACCTTCAGATTGATGAACTAACTGCAGTTTTTAATAATCTTTTCTTGGATTGAATTATCAGAATGTGAGAATGAGCAGCCAAATCAAACATCATAGCACTGAAGTTAGTCATAGTAGATGTTGGGTCAGGAATACAGTCGAACACTTACTAGTCGTTATCATGCTCACAACACCTGATTATGAAAGCATATATGGTACAGTCGCTATGGCATGTATTACTCTGATACCATGTTAAAAAGTCATAAATGAAGGTCTAAAGGATCATTCTGGTTCTTACCAAACGAAGCGAACTTGTGTATTCACTACATCATAGACCAAAGTAGGTGAAATGCATGGTATCCAATTTTGTTATTTAAGCACCACTGGCACTTACTTTTTCTTTATGTATTTATTTATTTATCAATATGATATTAGAACAGAGTATAAAGCAAGCAAGTTTGGTGCATTAATAATCAGTCGCCATTATATGATCATAAATAAAAAGGCGAAAAAAAAAAAAACTACCTGAGCCAAACTGAGGCCAAGGTCATTCATGATTCCTAGCTCAGCTGGCGACGAATAGCCAACCTGCAAATAAACCAATAACAGATAAGCTTAAAATACACGAATCTAAATCGATACAATTGTGATACATGTGTATCTATCATCTAAGATTCTCAACCCTTAAAAATTAATTTTAAAAAAATAAGGAATTGAAATGCTTAAATATATGTATCTAATTGAATCGTGTCACTTAAAATTGATAATCATATTTTATTAGGGTAATGAGAAAACAAAACACCAGTTTGCTAACCTACTGCACCACACTCAACATATGGTAAAATGGTACATGATCTGGAACGTTGGAAGTAATCATACCATAGACACACCAATTGGCAATTGATAACAAAAAAATAAAAAAATAAAAATGGAAGAAAAAGCTCGAATATGTATAACTGACTCAGTCACGCCACTTCAAATTGATGAATACGAATCATTATGGAGATCTAATGTTAGCACAACATACCAATTTATTTATCTGGTTCACCACACTCAATTTGGACACTTGAAACAATAACACATGATCTAGACCGTTCATCAGGTGGGTCAAACCATGATGGACCAAGTGTCTGCAAATCGGAACCGTTGATCTGGTGTGCTACCAGGTGGATGGGCCACGGGTCAAAAAAACCAAGTAATTAGACAACTCTACCCTTCTAGTTCTTGCGAGTTCTGATGGTTCATTGCGAACCGCAGCTTTTATCATTTCTTTGCAGTCATCACTCACCAGATGGAACATTCTCCTCTACTTAAATTTTTTCGGGATAGGGCCTATCCACGTGAAGGCCCACCAGAACAACATATCTGATCATCACATGCTTGACTCGTGCATCGTGAGCAGGGTGCTGCATAGAAGTTCCATGCAGCATGTGCTGCATATCCATTCCTCAAATAAAAATCACGATAAAATGCGCCACTAGAGATGGAAGAAGCCATTCAACACATAGCAGAACACGTGTGAGATCCGGGCCACTCAGCAGAAGCCAGCCACCATGAAAATGCTCTGGCCCAAAAATAAGCCAATTCAACTCATAGATGTACCACGGATGTCCACTGAACTAAACCGTCCGTCGTATTTTCCGCAACCGTCTAACTTTCTCATACCAGTGCGGCACGCCTGATGAGTGGGCCCGCCTTACCTTTGGGCCACGACATGAAAATGGTACCCCCAAGATGATGATTGGCCTGGATACTTCACACGTGTGACGATCCTCCTTAGAAGCAATGCATGTGGGAAGCTATAGTGATAGTGAGTGCAGTAGCAGACTTACAGCGGATCCGAATACATAAGAACCTGAAACCGCGACTAAGGTGCTGATCACCACCACCCATATGTAGGACCCACCATCTTCTCCTTGTTCATCTTTCGCTAGAAGTGCCTCTCGATTACCATCTTCCCCACCGTCTCTTCCAATCTCCATCTTGTCCTTCTCAAGGAAAACTGGGCTTCTTTGATGGATAAAAGACGGAGAGATGGAGTGACAGTTTTAAAATGGTGGGCCTAAGATATGACAATTATTTAATGCTCGACACTATCGTTGATAGTTCACATGCAACTTTAAAACGGTGGTGAGTGGTCCGCTACCGGACAAGCAGTATCCACGTTGGCCATGTTCATGCTGATGGGGTGATCTCAGCCATTGGCATTAACTATTGAATTTGGACCGTCTCGGAAGTTCTTTTTCAGTGTCCATTTGATGGCCAATGGTTGGATGGTTTAGAAACGATTCTGATGGGTGGTTTATTTCTGCATTATGGTTCATCTACAAAGGGGCTCGCCATTCGAGTGTATGCCACGTGTGCAGTGGTGATGATGACACTCATTCATCTTTCGTAAACGCTGGTGAAAAATCGTCGTAGTAACTTGCTAAATTTCCTCCTGCAAATTCCGTGGGAAAGGCACTTTGGAATAGTCTTTTTTGGCAGGTGAGTTGTTGTTTGTCGTCTTTCGTGCGCCGCGCGGAATAGTACTGAAGATACGTCACCAAGATATGTGGAGCCCACCCTGATGATTGTGTTTCATCCGTACCGTCCAACACCATTTGTAGAGATCGTTTTATGGCATGAAAAAAAGAATGAGATGGATCTAAAATTTAAGTGAACCCACCGTAAAAAAAACCGTTGGATCAGTCATACCCACCGTTGAAACATTTATAAGGCCCATCAAGATGTATTTTCTAGATCCAACTAGTTCATAAGTTAACATAGAAATGTATGAAATGAAAACAAAAATATAAGCTTGATCGGAGACTTCTGCGGCCTTTAAGAAGTTTTGAACGGTGGATGTCATTGTCTCCACTGTTTTCTATGGTGGGATCGACTTGAACTTTAGATCTATATAATTATTTTTCTCATGTCATAAAATGATCTCTCCAAATGGATGTACGGCATGGATATAACACATGCATCATGGTAGGGTCCACAGAGCTTGGTGATGTCACTTTAGCAGCGATTTTGCTACCGACATTGGCAGTATCGAATCCGCGCCGGTGATATGCGCCGGTGATATCCTCCTGCAAATTCCGTGGTAAAGACACGCTGGAATTTTGTCTTTTTTGGCAGCTGAGTAGCTGTTTGTCGCCGTGCATTTAAAATTGATATTCTGCCGGTGAGATGACCCATACGTTGCCAGTGTATGCTGGGCATAGATAGACCTCGAATCAAGCCGTTCAAATGGTGATCCAGTTGTGATTATTCATGTCTCCTGTTGATGCAGCTTAAGGGGTTGTTTGATTTTTCATTTTCCCGGTAAATACAGTGAAATAAGTAATTATTATTTACGCCACTTATTTGAAATTAGTTGGGAATTACATTTGGAAAAGCGTTCCATATAATATCTGTTATTACTAATTTAAACATATAGCCCCACTATGATATATGTGAGTTATCCACACCATCCATTCTTTAAAAAAATACATTTCAAGGCATGAGAAAAAAAAGAGGAAAATAAAAAGCTTAAGTGGACCGCACCGTAAGGAACAATAATCATTATGACGTCAAAAGTTGAAAGTTATTTTCTCCCTAGGGCCCACATTGATGTTTATTTGTCATCCAACTTGTTTATAAAGTCACACAGTCATACACAAAGGGGAAACAAAAATATCAGTTTGATCCAAAACTTATGGGGTCTTCAAGAAGCTTTCAATCGTAGGAGTTCAATTCCCATTTTTTCCTATGTTATGGTCCATTTGATCTTTGGATCTGCCTCATTTTTTTGGCTCATGCCCTAAAATGAGTTGGCTAAAGGGATGGATGGCGTGGATAAGACACATCATGGTGGGCCCCATGATTTAACAATTTTCTCCTCAGGTGATGTGAGGAGTGCTATAAATGAAAGGTGGCCATCAACATCACCTTGGAAATCAAATCAGAAATAATTATTACCCATTTACCTTGAATAACCTATGTAATTAGAAAATCAAACAAGCCCTAAGTAAACTTCTTGAACCAGTAGAGACGAAAGGGGAGAGACAAAGGAGCCACAATTTATTCAGGGACTGTCTGATGCATAAGTCAGGCTCGAGGTCTTTGAATATAAAAGGATCTCCGGAAAAGATACCAATCGAATGCTACGGTTTTGAGTGAACGTACCTCCAACGATAGGAGAGACTCTTCTATTTATAAGGAAGGAAGAAACCAGTCATAAAAGGACTTTTCCCTAATATCTTGGAGATTTGACGAGATATAGGATCCCCTCGAGATTGCGGAGCCCTGAGATTATTGAGATTGGACCTTATCTCTTGAAGACCTTGAGAGAGATCTTCGAGCCTTACGAGGATTCTCTGGACCCATAGATGGGTTTTAGACCGAATCCTAAGGTGGGTGTTGAGTTGGAAATGACTGATTTTGTCTTGCTCGACAAATCAGAATTCACCATCTTCGACCATCAGTCGAGCCGGAGGGTCCTTGTTCCTTTCATCTAGGTGTTAAGATCTTTTGACCCTGCTAAGGGAATAGCTGATCTATGACCAATCTATGACCAAACTATGGCCGGTCTGTGACCGATCTGTGACCGATCTATGACCGAACTGTGGCCGGTATATGATCGATCTGGGACTGATCTATGATCGATATATGGTCGATCTATGACCGTCCTTTAACCGACCAATGGCTGGTTTGTGATCGATCTATAGCTGATCTATGACCGTCCTTTAGTCGACCTATAAACTAGGTTGGCGTTTCAACCACTTGTGCAAGCTTGTAAGCTCTTTGTGTGTCCTTACAATTGCATTGCCCTTCTAGGAGATTGCTCTGTTTATAGACGTAGAGGCCCTATCAGGCTCGGGTCTCCATGGACCCAAGTTGGTTCAGTAGAGTTGGTCCATTCCATAAGCCGAAATATGGACTCGTAGATTTTTCTCCAACAGTGAGTCCCGCTTACTTTTTGAATGAAGTTCAGAAAGTAAGCTCGGCCGAGGCTAAGTCGGGTTATGCATGGACCGGATCGAGTCGCATTATCATCAATGCCAAGAATGGCGGTCAACACAGCAGTCAAGGCGTCATCAGTCTGTACTCATGATATGTCATCAAGTGGCTCGAGGTCAAGTGGGGCATCATGTTGTTGCTTCGGTGACCGTCCAATGAGATCACGACACATGGCGGCGTACTCACTGTCAGGGGCAAGCGGCGCGTCGGGTTACAACACGTGGCAAGCTGGGGTAGCTGATGGGGCGTTTGTACAACACAAAATTAATGAGTGCGCTAAGAAGCCACCATGTGGTCCGCTTATATAAGGAAAGCCCTAATGCTTTAGGGCTCTTCCCTTCTGCATTTCTTCTTCCCCCTTCTCCTTCTATTTCCCCTATGTGCATTCCGGTGATCGTTCTCGCTAAATCCCATCGGACTCCTACCACTCCCAACTACGGTGAGCTCCTCTCTTCCTCTCCCTTTCATTTCACATTTGACGTCCGGTTCTAAGAGCTCATGGGGTGGGGTTTCCGGTGGCAAAAGTGGAGCGAGCAGTCACCTTAGGATAATGTCGAACCCACCTTCGCCACTAGTGGTAATGACGGATGCCGCTTTCCGGTATTCGTCATCGAAGAGGGTGCAGGAGGAGTCCCCGATCCAAAGACCGGTGCCCGCTGTTAGGGCATTAGATTTATCTCCCAGGCATGAAGCGGCGCTCGGGATGCAGGGACTAAACGTGCCTTCAGCGACTGACCAAGTCGCTGAGGCGCGTGATTCGCCCAACGGGGATAGAGCGGGTGAGGAGGATCCGATGGGGCCAATGCCCTCGACCTTAACCAAGGAGGAGCTAGTTCGAATAAGGCTCGGGTATCACATCCTCGAGTTTGTGATCTTCAGGCTTCCTTCAGTCGATGAACTCCCAAACCGACTTCTAGAAGGGTGTAACACCCCAACTTTTCAGGACTCGAGCATATGACTCATTTCCCAAAAGCCTGAGTGTTAACCTTAAAGGATGGTCAAGTTCAAGTATGTATGTATGTATGTGTGTATATATATATATATATATATAACTATCAAAGTAAGCAGATGTGGGTAGAATGGACACGTAAGCATAAAGGAAAAATTGCAATTACGTTTAAAATATACAAAAGGTTGCCCATAATGACTAATATAATCCAATGTCTCAACGTTAACAATTACAAGATTTACATACATGAGAAATATAAAAGAAAATATATAAATGAAATCCGCAAGACCGTGCAGCTTCCTTGACAAGTACAACCCCGCATCCTTGACCATCATAACGGCTCCTCATCAGTCTGAACCTGCATATCACTTAAGCCACCTGTACTACCTGTACAGTTGTATATTTGATGGATGAGTGGCTAACTCAATGTGAATTCCCCTCAAGATTACACACCGCCGCATTAGATAAATATAGTTATAAAACCAAGCATACGAAACAATACATGATGCAGGTCTTATTAGATGAATGGATGCGTGAATGCAATCATCGCCCTATAGATGCTCATCCGTACGGACAGTGGGCTCATCACCTATGCAATCATCGACCCGGGAAAAACATCCAGACGGTCTGTACCCCGGGAAAAATGTCCAGTCAGGCAAATACGTACATCACATACGATAGCAATAGATGCTGGTTTGTGCCATGTATGCATGAGTAGTCAACCCGTTATTAGTCCAATTACAACCAACCAGTTTAAATAAGCTCAAAGGTCACTACGGGGGCTTGTCACCAGCGTAGGTCAACAGCTCGGGCATAGGTCCCATACCATCATCCCTGGCTTATGAGACTACCATCTTAGGATGTTTAATGGAAACTCGTCGACTAGTGGCCAATCATATTACAGTATATGGGGCTTACCATCGCAATAAGGAAAATACCAGAACAAAGCCATATAGAGTAATCTCAAAACAAGCCACATAGGGCAATTATCAAAATAGGCTATATAGGGCGAGTATCAAACCATGCGATAAAAGACCATCCTTGAAAACCATTGGACACAATAACCTTGGATGGTAGGCCTACATCAATGGTCAATTTAGACCACCATTCAATAACCACTAGGCCGAACGTCCATTATAATCACAACTAATCGGGTTACATCCCAAGTATGGGTGTACATTTATAGGTGGGGGTTTCCCACTGATGTACTAGTTTAAGTTCCATAAGCAATCCACAAATAATCCATAAGCATGAATAAATAAGCAGGATAAACATTAAGCAAGCAATGTAGCAATATAATTCCAACAATTAACATATTTGATTATGAAATGGAGATATCAATTATAAATAAAAATAAAAACTATAACTTAAGCTAATGGAAAAATGGAAGGCTCAAGGGAAAAAATCATCACTTAATACTTTGAATCGCCTTCTAATATCGCTAAGTGCTTGCGCCCTTAGAATTGTATACTACCACCAATTACGAACTTGTATAATTAGATCCAAGTTCTGCACACTACCTAGGTCTAAGATCATAACCTAGGGTTTGAGTTATCTATCTTAGGTTTTTAATGTAGACTTATGGTTTTCATCCTAGAGTTTTGTTTTAGGCTTTGCTTAGGAGTTGGAACATAATTCATATAATTAATTTGTAATAATATTAGGAGGGATAATAAGTAGTAATTGTCAATTAATACTAACACACTATCTGCAGTTAGGGTATTGAATTAGAGTTTAGACCACTTAGGTCTAGGATTTCATCCTCAAGTTTAGGTCCAAGTTAGATTTTAGGATTTGAATGTTAGTTGGTGTAAAACTAGTTACCATGTTAATTTAATACTTATAGCATAAGTATTAACATTAATGGTATAATTAATATCAGCTCATCATGATAATAATTAGTATTACAATTGAAATAAAATGATATTATTAAAGGTAATATTTTCAAGTAATGGATACCATGCAAATATCATTAATGATGTTTTCATTTATAGTAACTAATATTAGTGTAACATGTCAGTAATAATCATTATAATGATAAATAATATTATGGTCTACTATCATGATAATATTTAAGAATGACAAAATAATACACTAGTATTTAATGACGATATCATTTTATTTTCTTGTCTTATGATAATTAAAAATCATTTACTAATGGCTATTCATTTCTACTATTAGCGATCCTAATAATGCTAGAAATGGTAACATTGATATCAATACAACGAGACAAGTGTAGCCTAGGAGGAAAACGTTTACTTACTTGTGTCAACTCGGTTTGAGTCGAGTTGACTCGACTCCACTTAACCGATCACCTTATTCCTCTCCTTCACTCTCTCCTCCCACTCTCTCTATTTGTTCTTCTTATGTAGACAGGTCCAGCAGCCCCTGGACTCTATCTAGCCAACGGGTCAGCCGGCTGACTCAATGAGTTGACTCTGTTTGAAACAGTGTTAACTCGATCTTCTCCCTCCCTCTCATCTTCCTTCTTTCTCTTTCCTTTCTCCCTTTCTTTCTATTTTCTTCCTTCTTTCTCTTTTCTTTCTCCCTTTCTTCCTTCTTTCCCTACTGCTGGAAAACTCCAGTAAGAGAGCTGACCGGTTCGACCTGTGACTCAACCGAGTCGAGTCAGTTGACTCGCCAGCAAACCCGACTCAACTCCCTGCCTTTCCTTCTTCTTCTTCTCCTTTCTATTCTCTCTATCTCTATCTTCCCTCTCTTTTTCCCTTCTCTGTCTTCCTATTGCAATGACCAGCACGGTCAGCAGCCAAACTCAGACCGAACTCAGTCCGAGTCCAGCTGGAGCGGTGGCGGGTCTGCAAGTAGAAAGAGGATGTTGTACTCCCTCTCTCTCTTGTTCCTCTCTCTCCTTCGTTTTGGGAGGATCCGGACCTCATACGGCAGCAAGGTTACTGGACCGAACCGGACCCAACTCAGTTCAAGGATGGCAGCAGCCCATGCACTCGAACGAGTAGGGGCGTGTTGACGTGGTGCAACAGCCGCATCTTCGCCATCCTTCTCTTCTTCATCTCTCCATCTTCCTCCCTCATTTCTTTCTTTCCTCTCTTCCCCTATCTTCTTTAGAGACGTTGCGCAGCGGAACTGGTCGCGACCAAGTTCAATGACAGTCTCATCCTAACGAAGGTGGTGATGGCCATTAATGGCAGATTACCAACCAATGGATCTTTCTTCATTTTGCTTCTGCTGGACGTTTGATATTGGTCCACAGGAGCTTGTAGAGGCTGGAGAACGAAGCTTCAATGGAGTTTGGGTGGTGAGTTCAAGGGAAGGAAGAACGACTGTCTTTCTCTCCAACCGCAATGAATGTAGATGAATCCTAAGAAATACAATTTTTCCCTTACGTAGGGCTCATTTGACGATCTTAGACCGCAGGATTTGGAGCAATGGTTTGTATTGCAACAGCCCTGATGTACGACCGTCAGAGCCGAAGACCAGCCGTTGTTTTTCTCCTCTGGTATTAAGGAAGCCCTAAATCAGCTTCCTATGGATGGATGGCTAGGATTTTCCCTGGTTAGAAGGATGGAGATGCAGAGATGGGATGTTACACGGATCACCAAGTTGGCAGTGAAGACAGGTTTCCATTTTCGGAAACGTGTGCTTGTAGGCCTTGTTTGCACTGGAGGTTGTGATCACACGCAAGCATCACAACACACGAGATGGGTCGCGTTATGGTCAACTCCGCCTCTTAGTTCAGATGAACGGTATGGATTTCCCGTTTGGGATAAGACGGTGGGCCAGATTTCAAACGAACGTTCTTCGTTCGTTGCTGGCGAAAACAGAGGAACTCAGGTCAGCGCAGTTTGACCGAGCTTTTCAGCTCAGTGCACTGTGTGTGCATGCCCCTGGTGCACATGCAACGCATGTGTGGGATCCACCAAGATGTTTGGATTGAATCCACACCGTCCATTAGGTTCTAGGGGTCCACTTAGGGCCTTAGACCAAAGATGGGGCAGATTCAAGGCCCAGGTGGGCCCCACGACTCGATTCAGATCATGTTTGTGGATTTTCCCAATTCGATGATCAGATTATATCTAAACTTATTACCAATGGTACAAAGGGTCTATAGGACTACTTAACTATTATTTTTTACTCCATATGTGCACATTTTCTTTGATCATATTGCGGGTCCCGCTCTGTAGGATTTCATGGTTTTATGTTATTAAATATTTAATTATTATTATTATTACTATTATCTTTATTATTATTGTTATCTTTATTATTTTTTTCTAAGTCATTTATCATGGTATGCACCTTGACCAATGTCATCTATTTACTATAGGGCTCGATAAGAAAGGTTAGATCATTTTAAATTTGTAAGTGAGTCACGCTTTCTAGATGTATAGGTTATTTCACAATCTATGAAGATCCAATGGTCAGATCAATATAAAATATGATCAGTAGTGATCCCTAGGGTTCTAGGCCTAGTTTAGATGAAATCATTGGAGAGTTTAGTAATCAAGTGGTCTAATTGAAATGATGAAGTGGTGCACATCTGTGGGAGTTTCTAAAGTTAAGTGGATGATGGACCGGTCGATCCAGACCTTAGGGCGTAGGATAGATGGCTTGATGTATGGATTGAGACTATTTCCAACGGTTGGATTTAGACTAGAATGAACGTGGATGTTTACTTAAGTTAGGCTTGTATTTACATTAAATTAGATTACATGGTAACACCCGAGTATTTCAGGTCGCTTTCCAATGCGGCCTGTGATTCACCCTTCAAGGGATTGTTCGGCGTCTCCTGACCTAGCTCGGCTTAGCGCCAAGTCAATTAACTCCTAACGCATGGAGGGACTTGTTCGGCTGTGCAGTCTTATGAGCTGAGCTGGAGCAGCCAGAATTATCAGCGGATGAGTTCCTTTACTTATACCAAGTGAAACCAAACACCTTTCAGCCCGGCTGGTACCATTTTTTCACGTGGCGAAACACCGGCAGAGCCTTGATAATTAACCCTCCTTTCTCCAATAAGCATTAGAGGGATAAGTGGTTTTGGGTCTATGGATGCTGGGAGACAGCTGACCCAGAATCGACACAATCTCTCATCCCCCGAACCTTCTCCGAACCAGGTTCGTATTACAATAGTAGGTCATCCTTTGTTGACTAGCTTGTATTGTTGACTGATCCCTTTCACTTGTCGTGCTGCAGTTATTTCCAAGATTCTGCCTTTGCTCAACAGCGGGTCCTTAACTTAGATTAGGGATCTGCGGGCCCTTGACGACGGTCGGTGATCTTGGAGGGTCCTTCTTTAGCCCAAGCAATTTCTCCAAGCGGGCTTAGACTCGGTCCTCACAGGTACGATCTTCCGTAAGATCTTTAGTCGAGCTTCGCAACTTTGAGAACTTCCTTTTTTTGAAGACCTTTTCTAACTCCTTCGTTTTTGTACAGAAATGCCCAAGGTTCAGCCTTACATCCACCCTCCTTCCAAGGTTCACGCACCTCCTCGGGATGAGGGGGCCGCCCCGAAGAAGAAGAAGCAAAAGACTTCTTTGAAGTCTAAGGGGAAGGTTCGCCCCTCTTGCCCAGTTGTCATTGTGGACGAGGGAGAGGGCAGGGAGGTGGAAACCTCCTCTGGTGCGGCAGGCATGGATACCCCCGACCAAGCTGCCCCTCATGATGCTCGGAGAGTTGCTAAACCCCTAGTCAGGCACGTCCTTCTGAGGGGGCGGAGGCTAGAGAGAGGCGAGGGAGTCGCTTTCGTCAGACTATGAAGGAGATCCTCCCTTGGGTCGATCGCCACGCATCTAACACAGAGTAGATTGTAATGACCCAAAAATTTCATGCAAAGACCCGAGTACTACCTCAAATTCTTTAGAAGTTAAATGTGGGTTAACTAGCGCTAAACTCGATTACTTGTGAAATTAGCACCAATCACTTTAAATTTGATCTGTAAGACCCAAAACTTGTAGAATCATTAGCGCTATGTTACCCTCAAATATAGGATTCAACGCTAAATCCAGTTGCTCTCGGGAGTACTTGGAAACTTTGTATTGGACCTAGACCGCGCGTCGAAAGTCCGATAGCGATAATCTTAGACCATTATGATCACCTTGTTGGACTTGATAATCACCTTAAAAATCAAGTCCAAATGATGTCCTGGGACGATTTGCTTGAGTCCGGAGTGAAGAGTGTGAGAAATGTGAGAAATTAAATATGAATTTATGAAATCTGAGTCGTGTCGCTTGCACGCTAATTTTAAGCATTCTGACCGTTGGATTCTGACCCAAATTCACCCTCGGATCATGAAAGATGGCCCACACATGTCAAAGTGCTTGTGGCCTTGATCGAGTTTCGGTGACTGTTGAACTGAAATTGGTCCACCATGGACGATCTGGAAACCCGATCGGACTGAAAATTTAACTTACTTAAGATCCAATATTAGTGAGCTTAAGTCCGACCGCACTCAGAAAAAAGGACCTTCAGAAACGCTCTTTTGGATCGAAATAGACCTTATTTGGTCATGACCTAAGTATACCTTGGACCTGGGGCTATTTCCATCAAGTTTAGGCCTATATAAAGACCTTAAAACCCTCACTCTCAACTCCATACGAATTTTCTAAACCCTAGCTAAGAGAGAGAGAGAGAGAGAGAGAGAGAGAGAGAAGTTGGTGAATCATCTTGATATTCTTTCCTGTTAATCGGCGTACTCAATCCATTGTATCTGAATCGTTATTCTGACGATTCTAATCTCATTCTTGGGTAAGTCAATCAAACCCTAATCTGTTTTAGAACTTAGGATGGTCTAAGTGTTGATATAGCTAACCTAATTTATGCCTTAGGTTGTCTAATCGCCGTTGACGAAGGTTTATCGTTTAAATCAGATTCGTTGCGCACTTTTTGGTGTAAGGTGCGGACTATATTCGTATAGGTTATGGTTTTCAAGGCTTTTAAAGTCGGTTGATGATTTATTATTGTTGTGGGTGAAATTTCACATGCCACATGCGATGTTTATATTATGTTTCTGATATATATGAACTATATTGAGATTTGTGTATTCCATGTATAGGTAGAAAGTATCGTATACGTATGAAATATGAGCTTGTGTTTGCCATGATTAATTGTCGTGTATTCGTGCTAGTTGTACGTGTATCAACTCCTTGGTGAAAGGAATTGTCCAAATGTGTGTTATCGCCAACATACGTCATGTATGTTTGAATATGTAGTCTCAGTGTTTGTAGAAATGTCTGAATGATCAAGTGTGTAATATATTATCCTATTTACGGGCGTTGAGAAGATATTCTCAACTATCTTATTGATGTATATGATTTCCTACATGTAATTTACATTCTTTGTTGTTTAACTTCAGGCACTACTTAGATGTGAATTCATGTTAAGTTGAAATCCATCAAATGCTCACATGCTTGTATGATTGGAATTGTTGTTCGTTTACTGTTAAAATTGTTGGTATAAATATCTTTTATAATTGAAGGTGTGGGACTATGAAATATTTCAGGAAATCAGTAACGAGCTTTGAGTTCGTGGCTGAGGTTGTTTTCATCACGTAAGGCGTGTTTGACGAACCAGAGTCGTATTAGGGTTGTCGACAGTGGTTTGGTCACACGGAGTGTTTGCGCACTTCATGTCGTTCAACTCAACGTGTGCTCGTACTAGTCGAACTCGTCAAGTAACCCGATTGTCCCGATGGATGTTCACCATGTATGGATGCTACTGTTTGAATCTAGGGTACCAAACTTAGCAGTGCAATTCTGTTAACCATTGTACCTTGATCCGCTAAGACTCATGAGCCGGGCATGGTGGTATGGGACACCGTGGTCGAGCTGTCGGCCTACGCTGGGGTGACGAGCCTCCCCGTAGTGACCAGTGAGCAACCAAACTCGTGAGCCGATTATGGTGGTATGGGACACTATATTTGGGCTGTCGACCTACATTGATTGGTGACGAGCCCTTTGTAGTGCCCTCGAGCATATCTTGATACTGCATTGAGGTGACGAGCCATAGTATAGCAACTAAGGTATGACTAGGCATGCATTGATTGGTGACGAGCCCTTTGCAGCGACCTAGAACCATATGATCGTATGGGATTGTATAGGACTGACGACCCTAGAATGGATCACTGTGTGGGAATCGATATAAGGAAGGTACCTTAGCTAGCTTCCCAATCCTGCTGTATGAAAAAGACTAATAACAGCTTGGTAATCATATGCATGCACCACATTGCATGTGCCTTGGTGTCATGGAGCACTGCGGGAGCTTGTCATTGTGTACCGTAAGATGAAGACGCTGAGGGAGTGCAGGCGAGGGCATGCATCATTGCTACATACATCCTTGCATTAACAAGAGTAATTAGGACATATTTGATTGTATTGCCTTATCATTACTGCTTGATTGAATTGATAATATGTTAACTTTTACTGTATAGTTCCACTGAGTTGATCACTCACTCCCACATTCTGGGATGGTGTTTTGACACCAACCAGACCCTGTCTTAGATGCAGATGATGATGCGACCCCCGAGGCAGAGCAGGAGTACGAGGATGATGAGGAGGCGTTCTCCTCTATGCAATTCTCAGGCGGGTTCATGTGAGCCGTGTCCTGATCTACGGGGATTCAGGGTTTATTTTGTAGTGGTTTACTTCATTTTGATACTTATCTTTTGAGACAAACACTTGTAATTATGACCTGACAAAACATACATATCACAGGGACTTACACATATACACATATATTTCTTTAGTCTTTCGCTTGCGTCTTTCACCTATCCCTGGATTATGTTTGCAGTTTTGGCTTAATCTACTTCATGTGTTATGCACTAATACAGACAACATACATTCATCATTACATATGTTGCATAAGTGATGTTTTGAAACTCGGGAGCCAAATTATGCTCGATCGCCACACATCTGACACGGAGTATGTCACTCTGTTTGACTCTCCGATTGAGATGACTCTTGCACACATGATGACTACCTTGCTCGGGGTAGGTATCTCGCCCTAAGTGAATTCCATTTTGATTCACTCGTACTCATCTTTCTCCTTTTTCTTCTGTAGTTCGCTCCGTGCATGCTAAAGTTGTGTGTAGAGTTCGCTCGGATGTGCAAACGGAAGAAGGGAGCTGAGCAGAGGGCAGTTCGGCTGGATACCGAGCTTTAGGTTATGAAGGCAGCATCTGAAGCGTCTTCTGTTACGCTGGGCTAGAGGAGGTCAAGCATGCGCGCGATGCGTGCCGTGCCGAGCTGCTCGAGGCCAAGGGGAAGCTCGACAAGCTGAAGGCAGAGACCAAGGGCATCCTTGCCATGGCTTGGGAGGAGGCCGTCTGTCAGTTCATTTCTTTCCAGGCATTCATAGATGAGAAGACGCCCTCTTTCGCCAAGGTTACGCCGAGTGTGCGAAGGACATGAAGGCTTCCTTCCCCAACCTTGATCCCTTTGCTTTCGACGAGAAGACGCCCTCTTCAGTATACAGGTCTCGGCTTAGGATCGCGCGCAAATGTCGGATACAGGTCAAGGGTTGGTGGAATTCGACCAGGAGGACCGCGAAAGCTTACGGAATAGTACGGTCGAAGATACGGGTCTTACAATATAGGCTGCCCCATAGGGCCTAACATGATGTATGTGAGGCCCTTGTATGAGGCCCATGGTGATGTACATAAGGCCCAATATGATTTATGTAAAGCTTATGGGATGAGGCCCATTGTGATAGTGTGAGACCAATCATTGTTATGTTTGATAATCGTGCATGGCATACACCATGATTCATGCCCATACACATTATTTGCATGCTTATTATGAGTGATGGACCATAACATATGTTATTGGGTTGGTTGTTTTCGGGACTCTCTGAGAGACGAAGTTGCCCCACATGATCAGCGTGCGGTACGCACAGGACTTATGCATGACTGGATTGTATGACTCATGAATCTTGAATTGTGTGATATGATTTCTGTTCGCCCTAGAGACATCAGGGTTGAGGCCTCCATAGGCATAGCGTGGATGGTAAGATTGGATATCGAAAATTCTTATTAAGCGCGGGGGCGCGAAGGATGTCCCAGGGTGAAAGTCATCAAACCCTTATGGTACCATGAAGGATGCTCTAATGCCTAGACCGAGTGGACGTATAAGCGCATGAGGGCCGACGCCCTCTACACGATGGACGGATCAGATCTTCCATCTGATCGAAGATGGTGGGCCACAACCGCCCGAAAGTCAGTTTTTTCGCGGACGTGCGTAAGCCTTCGCACGTCCGGCGCTGCGATGCTCGGTGGGCCCCACATAAGCATTTTCGGGGAAATCCACCCCGTCCATTGGATAGAGGACGAGATTTCGTTCAAAGATGGATGGTTTTGAACTTGCGTGGACGCGGCCCAAAGAAGGAATCATGCTGTTTTCATTCTGGACGTCATGGGGCAGCTTGTTTGTGGCCTCTGTACCGCACACGTGTGTCCGCATGGGAGTGGAATATCGCATGGTTTTGTAGTTCTCGAACCCATCTACACGATGGACGGCTCGGATCGGCCGTACGGGTGACGTACGGGCCCACAACGGTCTGTAAAAACGGACTTTCCGTCCGTTACACGCGCCAGAAACGGGAGTTTCTGTTTTTGAAAGGATGAAGTCGGGTCAGCGCTGCTGACCGACTTATGCTCGTTCGGTGCACATGCAGTGCACATGTGCACCATGCACATGTCACCCAAGGTGGGGTCCACTGTGATACTTTTGAGAAATCTGCACCGTCCATCCTTTTTCTCATATTATTTCCACCGTCAGGACCAAAATTGATGTATATCCAGATATCCAGCGGGCCCCACTTAATGAATTAAGGGGCTGATCTGGCCGTTAGACCACTTTCCGAGATTTTCAATGGCTGAAATTTAATATGTACGGTTCATTTATGGTCCCCATCACGTGTATGAAGTTTCGAGTTGATCGGATGGCGGGAAACATGTGATCTTGCATTCTGGACCCTTTTCGAGCCCCTTTGCCTTGCTTTCCTCAATCCCAGGCGTGTAAAATCTTCACTATTGGTTTTCTGGAGTCCATCCCGTGCTCTGGTAATTTTGGAGCGCCAAATCCATGTTCTTAACATCATCTTTCAGTACACACTCCTGATTTCATCCTGTAATAAAAAACACGATTAAAATATGGCATTAAACCTTATCATGTACGTAAATTTAGGCAATTACTAGGGTCTGATATGCAATATTTGACCCTGATCACAACCCCCAACCAGCATTTTGCTAGTCCCGAGCAAAACATGCGAAAAATAATTTCAGAAATACTTGACAATTCTTGTGAACCCGAGTGACTTGTGAACAGATAGCTGAGATGTGAAAATTCTAAGATTCATGAATGGTAAGTAGAATTTTCTTCTGAAATCAAGCTTACAGTAAACTTCATAATCAAGTTCAACATATTAATCCATTAATTAGAACATTCCTAAACACTGAGTTCCACAGGTGTATAGTATAATCTCAGCTTACAATCATTAAGAGTTCCAATAATCAATTTCATGCTAAAATTGGTAATTAACAACAGAAATCTTGACAACCAATACTAGCATTTTAAATTAACCCTTCAGCCAAAAATTTTTTTTTTTTTTTTTTTTTTTATTTTTTATTTTCTTTATGAACAATACGCCAAGGAAGGGAATCAAATCCTCACCTACAGGGAGCAAACCTATGGTGAAAACTCGTCGCCTCATTTTTTATAAGTCAACTATGGAGAATCAAATCTACACCTATAGGGAGCAAACCTATGGTGAAGATTATGTGACTTAGCCTTTTAATTCTTCTTTTTACCAAGTTAATCATTCAGTTATCGAACCAAAACTTAATGTGCAAGCGAGATGTGATTTGTGAAATCATGACTCAATCAATGGTTACAACTTATAATCATGGATTAACAATTCAAAATTGACTGCGAAATCAAGCAGATGGCCGAATCCAAGAGTCATTAGTTACCAACATCATGTATCTTATAATGTTAAAATCACAACTATCCTTCAAAATCACTTTGAATTCAATAGAAATTCCAGAAAAAATTTTAAAATTTTCACAAATTTTGCTCAAGACCAAGAAAATACTGATTAGGTAACCTAATCTCCCACCCCCAACCTAAAATCTACATTGTCCTCAATGTAAAAGAAATAATCATGCGATGCACATGGGACAACGAATAATAAAAGAGGAATGAGGGAAAGATAGTACCTGGACGGAGAATCAAGAGGCTTCCCAAAATTATCAATGTAAGAGCAAGTTAGGGCAAGAGAGAAATTAACAGAAGCAAAAATAACAAAAAGAAAAAGAAAAGAAGATCCTACCTATACCACTTTCGCAGGTGCTCTCGATTGCATTTAGCGCATGCAACAAGCCTTTAAACCCCTAGGTTACCCCTAGTGGACGAGTTGTAGTCTCGTGAGGGTTTGCAGTAATGTTACCCACAAACATTGAAGTAACGAACTAGGAAAAAGCATAAAATAAAAGACTGGGTTGCCTCCCATGAGCGCTAAGTTTAACGTCTTCAGCCAGACAAGAACGGACCATGAATGAAATAATCTTTATAACCAGGGTCCGCCAAAGAAATTACCTCAACACTTTCATTAACCGATCCCAGACAAGTGATGTGAGTTCCCATGAACTGTGCTATCTGAAATAAGGCAACTGACACTGTCGTCAAATAATTTAAGGACTTCTGCTCGAACGACTTCTTCTATGTTAGGATCACGCTTCCTTTGCATGTTATGCGATATTACCACAGCATGATCCCTCCATACAGTGGGGCATACTCCCTGTATTTTTTCTATCTTTCGTTCAATTACTGCCTTATATGCTCTAAGAACATTAAGCAGCCTGCTCGCCTTTGTCTTCTCAGAGTTACAAACTGTGCTGTCAGGAAGAGTCTCAGAGGGATGAAGAGGTTCCACTTTCGCTCTCCATTTTTCAGTCTCCAATATAGGAGTAGAGTCGAGCAATGCATTGACTTCATGGATGAGACTATCAATGTCAAAATCCATGCCCGATTGTGCTAAGCAGGTCTCAAGAGGATCTTCGAAAGATGTACGGAAGGAGTCCTGCACAAGGCTCTCGATCATGTCCACTTCAAATATGTCATCCAAATCTGAGGGTTGTTGTCCTGCATTAAAAATATTGAGTTTAATATTCATGTTACCAAAGGACAATTTCATAACTCCATTCCTGCAATTGATAATAGCATTAGATGTGGCCAAAAATGGACGACCCAAAATGACTGGGATTTGACTAGTATCTATAACTATGAAATCCACTGGAAAATAAAATTTATTAACCTGGATTAACACATCTTCATAACACCCCGGGGCACCTTGACAGATCTATCGGCTAGTTGTAATGTTACCTTAGTCGGTTTCAACTCACCAAGTCCTAGCTGCTCATAAACCGAATATGGTAACAAATTGACACTCGCCCCTAAATCAAGTAATGCCTTCCCGATCTTATGATCTCCTATGCCGCAAGAAATGGTGGGAGCTCCTGGATCCCTAAATTTAGGAGGGGTGTTATGTTGAATCATGGAGCTGAGCTGCTCTGCAAGGAAGACTTTCTTATGAACATTCTGCTTACGCTTTTGAGTGCATAAATCTTTAAGAAACTTAGCGTAAGCAGGGACTTGCTTGATAGCGTCAAGCAACGGGATGTTGACTTGCACTTTTTGAAACACATCCAAGATTTCATCAAAGTTATTTCTTTTCTTTATTGGTGCCTGACGTTGAGGAAAGGGTGCTTTGGGCACATAAGGTGGCACATTAGTGGCTCTTGGAGAGTCAGAGAGCTTTTGGACTTTGGATGCATTGGTATGGCTTTCTGCTTCATCTTGATCTTCTGTTTTAGAATTTGATTCATCCCCAGGCATCTCTATTCTGTTATCAATCTGCTTGCATGACCTAAGGGTAGTGATCGATTTGGCCTTTCATGATATTGCCCTTGGTTGGAATTAGAGCCAATCTCATCTTGTCCCTTTGGATTAGCCTCGGGTTGGCTAGGGAGCTTGCCCTTCTCTCTCTCTCACTCAATGTGGCGGCTAGTTGACCCAATTGTACTTCCACTTGGCAATGGATTGTGCATTTGCATGTAAGCTTTCCTGGCCAGGAAGGTTTGTTGGGTGTCTTTTTGGAATTGGAGAGAACTCGCATGAAAAGATGAAGTGTATCCTCAAGAGATGGTTTCCTTGATTGTGGAGGCACTTGTTGATACTGTGAGAACTGCTGAGGTTGTTGATTGCCCACTTGGGAGTAAGGTTGCATAGGAGGATTTCCAGATGGTCCTCCTTGTTGTGGTCCTTTTGCCCAAGAAAAATTTGGATGTCTAGCCCACCCTGGGTTGTATGTGTTCGAGTAAGGATCATTCCCAGATTTGTGAAAAGTGTTCATAGCATGAACTTGTTCAGAGAGAAGTTCTGGGAATGCTGCACCAGATGGACAAGACCGCATAGGATGGGACGGACTAGAACATGTGGCATATGCCTCGACTTGAGCTGTTTGTGGTGGTCCACTATTTAATACCAGAGCATCAACTTTCTTTGTCAGGTTATCAAGCTTGGCGCTCAGCTCTGGCATGACTCCTATCTCATATATACCACCTCTCTTTTGTGGTTGGGGACTTTTGTCACCTCTATTTGAATAATCCCATTTCTGGGAATTTTCGCACAAGGTTTCAAAGAAGTTCCATGCTTCGACATCACTTTTGGTCATGAATGACCCTCCACTGGTGGCATCAACCATCGACGGTTCTGTGGAGACAGACCGTCATAGAAGTATAGAACTTGTAGCAACTTCTCAAAACCATGGTGAGGACATTTAAGAAGCAAGTCCTTCCATCTTTCCCAACATTCATGAAAGTGCTCGCCCTCTTTTTGTGTGAAGTTAGTAATTTCTCTAAGGAGGGCATTGGTTTTGTGAACGGGGAAGAACTTGTTTAAGAACTTCTTAGACAGTTGGTCCCATGTAGTGATAGATCCAACTTCTAGAGAATTCAACCATGCTTTCGCCTTATCCTTCAAAGAAAAAGGAAACAGCGTAGGCGGATCGAATCGTCGGAGAAGTTTTGGAACTTAAAGGTGGAGCATATGTTTTATAATTCTTTCACTTGATGTTATTGGTCCTCCTTGTCCAATCCATAAAAGGATGGTAACAATTGTATGACTCCATGTTTAAGTCAAAGTGTGCTGCCGTAGTGGTTGGCAACACTATGCATGAAGGCGCATTAAATTGGACAGGAGCTGAATAATCTTTGAGAGCTTTAACTTCAGTCTCATTCGCCATTTCAACAGGATTATTTCTCAATCTTTCACGAATTGTTCTTTCAATCTCAGGATCAAACGGTGCTAGTTCTAAATTCAGAGATCTACGTCCTAGCATAAACTATGTTATTGCAATGTAAGAAAGAAAACTAAACTAAGAAGCAACCTAAGAGAAATAAAACTAGACCTAGAAACTATGAGATTCTAAAACAAGTTAAAACTATGTAATTAAGAATGGGAAGAAAGAACCCGGAAAAGGAGATGATTGATGTCTGAAGAATAGAGAGCTCCTCCTTTTGAAGTCAATGTTATTTAGCAGCTTCCTTCCTTAATTCCTGTAAACAAAAAGAAAACAAAAATAAATTAAATTTACTAAAATAATGCTAGAAAAAAAATCCTAAGCAACGGTTAATTTCTAAAAAGAAAGTTTGTAATCTTAGAAATAAAAGCTAAGTTAGTTTCTAAAAAGGGAAAATTTCTAAAAAATAGGAAATTAGAAAATAAGAGAGAATAAAACCTAAAGACTCTTCTTAAAATAATAAAACCTAAACTAGAAAATAGAAAGTTACTTGAAAGAAGAATCAGAATCTAGAATTAGAAAATAGAAACTTTCTAAAAATAAAATAAAAAAATAAAACCTTAATTCTAAAAATAGAAATTAGAAAAAAAATAGAAAATTTGGAAAGAGATTACCAAATTAGTAGTTTATGTCAGGTCCCTACAAAACAGGAAATAGGTTAGTTTTAAAAAAATTTAACCTAGAGTTAGTAAAAAACCTAAGAGTATGAATTATGATAAGAGAGAATCCTAAATCCAATTGGAACAAAACAGTCCCCGGCAACGGCCCCAAAAACTTGATGTTTTATTTAAACCAACACGATTTAAATGATATTTAAACTCGCAAGTATACGAATCAGATGCAGATACGGTACGTATTACGAGATCGTTCCCACGAGGACTGGTCGTCACAATTCAAATCTATGATTCTCCTTAACTAATCCAACAAATAATGGAATGAATTACTAAGCATAATTTTATGAAAAAAAACAAGTAATTGAGAACAGGGAAGAAAATTCAATCAGAGAGAGAGCACTAGGACTTTCGAATCCACCCCTAATTATCCTAACCTTGTTTTGTCTGTTGATTCACCTTGATCTAGATTGATACCACTTATACAGAGAAAGCACAATCTGTGTCCTTAATCGGGCATACAAACTGTCTAATTCCTTTAAGCAATGCCATGAATGACATATCCCATATCCTTGGTCGGGTACATGGAATGTACATTCATTAAAGCACCCTGTTTCTTCCTCTATAGGAAACTTGTTCTTGATCAGACACAAGCACCTATAATAAGCATCCAAACAACATCCATATATATACTTTAATCAAATTCATAGATGGAGAAGTATAGAATTTAAACCCATAAAGCCCACTTAGAGAAAGAAACAAATTAATTGAAATTCAAAGTAAATCAACCAACACAAGAGCTGATCAAATTAAGGGCTTCATCTCAGCCCTAGCTGAGAGATTAGTGACCCATAAAATCCATAAAAAATATTAAATAAAATTCATAAAAAAAACATCAAACCAAACAATCTCTCTCTCTCTTCTTTCTTCTCTTTCTTCTCTTTCTTCTCTTCCTTGCTCCAGATCTGGAATCCCCTAGTTCTGAATGCCTTTCCCACGTCCAAAACTCCCCTTTTATAGCTGTTGGATGGCTGGGGTCGGTGGCAGAGTCGTAGAAGGACTCGGAGTACAAATTTTCGCAGCTGTGATCGGTGGGCCCCACAGAGGTATTTTATGGAAAATCCACCCCGTCCATTGGATTCAGAACGAAATTTCAGTCAAGCATGGGTGGTTTTGAAGGTCCATTAGTGCGGCCCAGAGAAGAAAATACAAAAAGATCAGTTTTGAACGTCCCGGGGCAGTCTACTTTTGGCCTCTGCACCGCACACGTGTGTACGCATGGGCGAGGAATATCAACATAGTTTTGAAGCTCTCGACGCCCTCTACACGATGGACGGATCAGATCTTCCATCTGATCGAAGATGGTGGGCCACAACCGCCCGGAAGTCAGTTTTTTCGCCGGTGGGCCCCACATAAGCATTTTCAGGGAAATCCACCCCGTCCATTGGATAGAGGACGAGATTTCGTTTAAAGATGGATGGTTTTGAACTTGCATGGACGCGGCCCAAAGAAGGAATCATGCTGTTTTCATTCTGGACGTCATGGGGCAGCTTGCTTGTGTCCTCTGTACCGAACACGTGTGCACGTATGGGAGTGGAATATCAGCATGGTTTTGTAGTTCTCGAACCCATCTACACGATGGACGGCTCGGATCGGCCGTACGGGTGACGTACGGGGCCCACAGCGGTCCGTAAAAACGGACTTTCCGTCCGTTACACGCGCCAGAAACGGGAGTTTCTGTTTTTGAAAGGATGAAGTCGGGTCAGCGCTGCTGACCGACTTATGCTCGTTCGGTGCACATGCAGTGCACATGTGCACCATGCACATGTCACCCAAGGTGGGGTCCACTGTGATACTTTTGAGAAATCTGCACCGTCCATCCTTTTTCTCATATTATTTCCACCGTCAGGACCAAAATTGATGTATATCCAGATATCCAGCGGGCCCCACTTAATGAATTAAGGGGCTGATCTGGCCGTTAGACCACTTTCCGAGATTTTCAATGGCTGAAATTTAATATGTACGGTTCATTTATGGTCCCCATCACGTGTATGAAGTTTCGAGTTGATCGGATGGCGGGAAACATGTGATCTTGCATTCTGGACCCTTTTCGAGCCCCCTTTGCCTTGCTTTCCTCAATCCCCGGCGTGTAAAATCTTCACTATTGGTTTTCTGGAGTCCATCCCGTGCTCTGGTAATTTTGGAGCGCCAAATCCATGTTCTTAACATCATCTTTCAATACACACTCCTGATTTCATCCTGTAATAAAAAACACGATTAAAATATGGCATTAAACCTTATCATGTACGTAAATTTAGGCAATTACTAGGGTCTGATATGCAATATTTTAGATTCACGGTCATTTCGATGCACTTCATGGTCAATTCTCTTCACTTCACGGCCATTTCCATGCATTTCACGGTCAATTCGCTTCACTTCATGGACAGTTCGATTCACTTCATGGTCAATTCCCTCCAATACAACACACTCAAACCAAATCACTCCCTCTAAATTTCCCGCAACCTTCATGCTCATTTCCATGCTGTTCATTCATTTCTTTAAATGATTTACGATCATGGACCAAAAAATTAAGTACATTCGAAGCTTAAGTGGGCCACATAATAGAAAACAGTGGAAATAAAATAGTCAGGGTCGACCGGGTCATACCCTCAACACCGGTCGATCGGGTTATGACCCGGTCAACCCTATTTCCCTACAATTCACATAAGTGGGGTCGACCGGGTCCTAACTCGGTCGACCTGGTAACTGTACAGGGAGTTGGGGTCGACCGAGTCTGACCCGGTTGACCCCGACTATTTTCTCTAGCAGACATTCAATCTGCACTGTTTTCTATCATGTGGCTCACTTGAGCTTCTTATTTCCATCATTTTTCATTCGTTTGTGGTTTTGTATTTAAGATGGTGTTACCAGCTCGGCCCTCTTGATTTTTATTGGTTGCAGGACATATCAAGGCTTTTAGAAAGAACCCAAGCAATGTGACCACTTTTTTTCATTGATGACAATCCAATAAGTTCCGAAAATAGCATATCCACACTTCTGAACATAGATATGATAATGGATCGGAGGATGTTATATTGTATCTGTCAATAGAGAAAGGGCCTCTGTCATCATCAGGTGAAGGATTTGAAGTGGAGGATGTGGGCCACCATCTTCTAATTGAGAATCTCTATTTGCATGAAGGGGGAGAAGGAGACGGTAGTTATTTAGAGGATATGTTATTCCATGGGGTCAGCATCTGGAAAAGTATTTGAAGTGGAGCATGTGGGCCACCATCCACCAATCAAGAGACTTGATTTACTTGAAGGGGTAGAAGGAGATGGTAATGTACTGGAGGGTATATTACTACATGGATTCACAGATAAAAGGTCGTCATCATGTTCTGATGAAGGATTCGAAGTGAAGGAGGTGGGCTCGATCATCAGATCAATGGTGAGGATAAACCAACCATAGATGGCACATGTACAAACTCAGTGTACAATAGGAAAATCTGCTATTTGTTACGAACATAACGCAACTCAGTTTTTCTTGTTCAGATGAGTCACTATGACATTAGTAAACTTGGTAGAATTTCTCACTATCCATATTCACAATATCGGTATCGATGCATGTATGACACCCTTGGGATACATAAACATCTGTCTTGTTCACAGAAATGTTTAAAGGCATGGATTTCATGGTCAATTCCCTTCAGTTCACGGTCATTTCCATGCATTTCACGATCATTCCCGGCGATTCCATGTTGATTCATGGTCATTTCCATGCATTTCACGGTCAATTCCCTTTACTTCACGGTCATTTTCACGCATTTTATGGTCAATTCACTTCACTTGACGGTCATTTCCATGCATTTCACGGTCATTCTCGGCGATTCCGTGTTGATTCACGATCATTTCCATGCATTTCACGGTCAATTCCCTTCACTTGATGGTCATTTCCACGCATTTCACGGTCAATTTGCTTCACTTCACGGTCATTTACATGCATTTCACGGTCATTCCCATCGATTCTGTGTTGATTCACGGTCATTTCCATGCATTTCACGGTCAATTCCCTTCACTTCACGGTCATTTCCATGCATTTCACGGTTAATTCGCTTCACTTCACGATCATTTCCATGCATTTCACGGTCATTCCCGTTGATTCCGTGTTGATTAATGGTCATTTCCATGCATTTCACGGTCAATTCCATTCACTTCATGGTTATTTCCATGCATTTCACGGTCATTCCCGGTGATTCCGTGTTGATTCGCGGTCATTTTCACGCATTTTCACGGTCATTTCCACGCACTTCATGGTCAATTCACTTCACTTCACGCCCATTTCCACGCATTGCCGGGAATGACCGTGAAATGCATGGAAATGACCGTGAAGTGAAGCAAATTGACCGTGAAGTGAAGGGAATTAACCGTAAAGTGGAGGGAATTGACCGTGAATCAACACAGAATCGCCGGGAATGACCATGAAATGCATGGAAATGACCGTGAAGTGAAGGGAATTGACCATGAAATGCATAGAAATGACCGTGAATCAACACGAAATCGACGGGAATGACTGTGAAATGCATGGAAATGACCTTGAAGTGAAGCGATTTGACCGTGTAATGTGTGGAAATGACCGTGAAGTGAAGGGAATTGACCGTGAAATGCATGGAAATGACCGTGAATCAACACGGAATCGACGGGAATGACCGTGAAATGCATGGAAATGACCGTGAAGTGAAGTGAATTGACCGTGAAGTGAAGGGAATTGACTGTGAAATGCATGGAATTGACCATGAAGTGAAGCGAATTGACCGTGAAATGCATGGAAATGACGGTGAAGTGAAGTGAAATGACCGCGAAGTGCGTGGAAATGGCCGTGAAGTGAAGTGAATTGACCGTGAAGTGCGTCGAATTGACCGTGAATCAACACGGAATCGCTAGGAATGATCGTGAGATGGATGGAAATGATGGTGAAGTGAAGTGAATTGACTGCGAAGTGCATCGAAATGGCCGTGAAGTGAAGTGAATTGACCATGAAGTGCGTCGAATTGACAGTGAATCAACACGGAATTGCCGGGAATGACCGTGAAATGCATGGAAATGGGCGTGAAGTGAAGTGAATTGACCGTGAAGTGCATGGAAATGGGCGTGAAGTGAAGCGAATTGACCGTGAAGTGCATGGAAATGGGCGTGAAGTGAAGCGAATTGACCGTGAAGTGCATCGAATTGACCGTGAATGAACATAGAATCGCTGGGAATGACCGTGAAATGCATGGAATGACGGTGAAGTGAAGTGAAATGACCGCGAAGTGCGTGGAAATGGCCGTGAAGTGAAGTGAATTGACTGTGAAGTGCGTCAAATTGGCCATGAATCAACACGGAATCGCCGGGAATGACCGTGAAATGCATGGAAATGACGGTGAAGTGAAGTGAATTGACCGCGAAGTGCGTGGAAATGGTCGTGATGTGAAGTGAATTGACCATGAAGTGCGTCAAACTGATCGTAAATCAACACGAAATTGCCGGGAATGACTGTGAAATGCATGAAAATGGGCGTGAAGTGAAGTGAAATGACCGCGAAGTGCGTTGAAATGGCCGTGAAGTGAAGTGAATTGACCGCGAAGTGCGTCGAATTGACCGTGAATGAACACGAAATCGCTGGGAATGACCGTGAAATGCATGGAAATGACGGTGAAGTGAAGTGAATTGACCGCAAAGTGCGTGGAAATGGCCATGAAGTGAAGTGAATTGACTATGAAGTGCGTCGAATTGACCGTGAATCAACATGGAATCGTCGGGAATGACCGTGAAATGCATGAAAATGACGGTGAAGTTAAGTGAATTGACCACGAAGTGCGTCGAAATGGCCGTGAAGTGAAGTGAATTGACCGTGAAGTACGTCGAATTGATCGTGAATCAACATGGAATTGCTGGGAATGACTATGAAATTCATGGAAATGGGCGTGAAGTGAAGTGAATTGACCGTGAAGTGCGTGGAAATGACCGTGAAGTGAAGAGAATTGACCATGAAGTGCGTCGAATTGACCGTGAATCAACACGGAATCGCCGGGAATGACCATGAAATGCATGGAAATGACGGTGAAGTGAAGTGAATTGACCGCGAAGTGCGTGGAAATGGCCATGAAGTGAAGTGAATTGACCGTGAAGTGCGTCGAATTGACCGTGAATCAACACGGAATCACCAGGAATGACCGTGAAATGCATGGAAATGACGGTGAAGTGAAGTGAATTGACTGCGAAGTGCGTGGAAATGGCCGTGAAGTGAAGTGAATTGACCGTGAAGTGCGTCGAATTGACCGTGAATCAACACAGAATAACCGGGAATGACCGTGAAATGCATGGAAATGATGGTGAAGTGAAGTGAATTAACTGTGAAGTGCGTCGAATTGACCGTGAATCAACACAAAATCAGTGGGAATGACCATGAAATGCATGGAAATGACGGTGAAGTGAAGTGAATTGACCGCGAAGTGCGTGGAAATGGCCATGAAGTGAAGTGAATTGACCGTGAAGTTGATTTTTAACCATCGACCCGATGGATTCTTGGAAAATTACTATGTTGGTTGGCTAAATTGGCTTCTCCTACCCTAAAATCATATATAGTACGTTAAGTAACTCATTCTAATTTAGGATATATGGTTGTTAAATAAATAGACAAAGAAATGAATTAAGAGATGGAAAAATATTTTTATATACTTATATATACATATTTACATGATTATGTATTCAAGAAAAATATAAGGGAGAAAAAGTTCTCCACGTAAAAAGATAAAAATAAAAAATAAAAAAATTACAAAGTGAAACAGCGAGTGGGGGCTGACCGGGTCAGTGGGACAGCGAGTCGGGGTTGACGACCCAGTCGACCGAATCAATGCTGGTTGTTTTTTTTTTTGGTACTGTTGTAATCCTACCGCTGTTTATGGGTCCCATTATGACGTATGTATTATATTCAAACTGTTCATCTATTTGGCGAACTCATATTAAGGCTTGAGACGAAAAATAAGTCAGATCTAGCTATCAAGTGGACCACACTGTAAAAGGCAGTGGAGGATTGAACGTCTACCATTGAAATCCTCCCATGGGTCACAGAAGTTTTGGATCATTATGAAATTTGTTTTTCCTCTTCATCCAGGTCTTTGTGACCTTATGAATAGATTGGATGGAAAATATATGTTATGGTGGGCCCTACAAAATTTTTAACGGTGAAAATCAATTTTCCCGCTGCTCGTTGTGGTGTGGTCCAGTTGATCTTTGGGTATGATTTTTTTTTTTTATAATGCTCCGAAATGATCTCGAAATATGGATGAACGTTGTGGATATAATAAATACATAACTGTGGGGCCCATGCAACGTTGATATCTTTTGAACCGTTCGTACAACTCGGAGTTCGAGGAGCGTAAGCGCTCGTCTTCGAAGCAGGCGCATTTTCGACCTGAGAAATGGGGCCGTATAGTCAGGGAGTATTCTTGGAAGGTAAAAAGCGAGTGGGCTTAAAAAGGTTGTGGGCCATATACTGGTTGTACGGTTGGAAATTTCTCATTTAAAATTGATACTCTGGCGATGAACTGACCCATACGCATGCACATTGCCACTGTATGCGTGGGACAGATAGAGCTCAGATCAGGCCGTTCAAATAGTGATCCCAGTCTGGATTTGGCATGTCTCTACATTAAAAGATCACCTATTAAATTTCTTTTGTTGAATTTGGACCTAACATTATTTTCCATATTAACCGTCCGTTAGGTGGCCACAAGTTAGAAGATTAAGATCATCTGTGTCCACTATAAACCTTTTAATTTTGTTTTGAGCCGCTAGTAGGCCCAATTAATGTGCTGATTAAGAAGCATCATGTGCATGCATACGGATAGTGCATGTGTTTGGACTGCGAGGCTCCAGTTGTTTTTTATTTTCACGTGGGCTGCGTCTCAAGAAACGTTTGGATCTGCTTTCTAAATCTCGGCAACTGTAGACGTTTGGATCTGCCTTCTAAATCTCGACACTTGTACCTGGCGTTTCCTGCGAAAGCCTTTGGCAGGAAGTTCCTGCACAAGGATGTTGGGTGGGACCCACTGCCATGGATAAGGGAAATCCATTCCGTCCATCTGTCTTGAGAGCTCATTTTAGGACGTGCGACCTAAAGTGAGCTTGATCACGAGAGGGTAAATTGGGGAAAGAAATTACTACGGTTGAACCTTCCTGTGCTCCACCTTGACGTTTACATGCTGTCATTGAGATGAAGTGAAAACACTATGAAGATAGCCTGATACAAAACTTTTATGGCCATGGGAATGCTTCAACGGTGATCGCTGAATTCCCACGATTTCCTCTTGTGTGGCTCACTTGAGCGCATGAGCCTCCAGCAAAAGGCTCTGGCGTACTTTTTTTTTTCAACATACCACCACACTCATGTGTACTCGAACCATTGACCAGGTGTTGAAACTTCTTGGAGTCTACCACCGGAGCGAGAGCAAGGACCCTGTTTCACATACTTCCTAACGGATATATGGAAATTGGAATACAGACATAAGGTGGGCCCAACGGTAAGCGCCACACTGTATTGGGTGAGGCCGGGCCGCACTTGTCTCCTCACATGTGACAGGGATTGGATACTGACATTGCCCAACTGGATGGTGGTCTGTAGCCCATCATTAATTTAGAGGTGTACACGAACCGAGCTAGCTCAGTTAGCTCGCTATACTCACTTCAAAAGCTCAGTTCGGCTCAGTTCAAAGTTGAGTTCGAGCTGATTTTTTGTGCTCGAAATTGAGTTTGAGCTCGCCCCAGCTCGATTCGACTTGAATTGAACTCTGATTGAACCAGTTCGGCGACTCGGTTACTTTGATATTGGTGTTGCTCACCAAGTGTTTGATGAAATGACCCAACGAAGTGTGGCTGGTGGCAAGGAAGGTATGTATATGAAACCAATTTTGTTTTTTGCTTGATTTTTATGTTGCTTAGAAGGTGTTTGATAAAATACATGTAAAACCATTGCTGCTGTCTTAAATACAGTGAGACTTTGAAGGTGCAGTCCGGGTGTTTGTGAAATGTTGCATAGGTGAACTCGGCTTGAACTGGCCCAAGTTGCTGACTGAACCGATCCGAGTTTGAGCTTAGGTTAGCTAGTGGCCGAGCCAAGTTGAGCTGAGGCCAACTCGACTTGGTTCGACTTGATGTACGCCCCTAATCATGATGTATGTGTTTTATCTAGAAACCTGGCCGTGTTTGTTAGCCTGCCTTCTACGTGCAATTTAATGTAAAACAATATAAGTTCTGCCTCACCTCCTACGAGCTGAACCGTTAATTACCTGCAAATTAATGGATGTATAAGAGAATATATTGGGGGCACCGGTTAAGGTCGAAGACCCTCCAATGCTTGTCAGGCGTATAGACTCACAATAAGCATAGTAAAATGATGTATTTGTGTGTACCTTTACCCATGACAGGAGGTGTATTAATAGGCTTTTTAGGTGGTCTACATATCTGAGTTGATTCGAAGGGCCCGTATTGGAGTTGGACTCTAATTCCAAGAATATATCCGACTTTACTTTGATCAGCGTGATTTTCAGCAGAGATCTCGAGATGTAATCCCGCCCATATACAGAAAGAATTTTTCTTTCTATTCCGAAGCCAAGGTCGGTATCCAAGGTCGAGGTTGACACTCAAGGTCGAGGTTGGTATTCGAGGCCGATCTCCAAGGTCGAGGTTTATGGTCGAAGCCGACCTCCAAAGTTGAACTCTATAGTCGAGGCTGGTCTTCGAAGCTAACGGTCGAGGTTGTCCCTCAAGGCCGAGGTCGGAACCCAAGGTATTTAAGGTTGAGGTCATCTTTTGAAGTTGGTGAACAAGGCTGACCTCCAAAGTCATTGGTTGACACTAATGGTCGGAGTGATTTTCCAGCCCTCAAGCAATACATAGCCATCGAGTCTTGGTGTTTGGCTTATCTGTCTCATACATTTGTTTAGCTCTATTTTACCCATAACAGTGACCCCCTACTTCTGAGTTCTATACTTAATTAGTTTAGAAAGTAACTTTTGAACTAATGTATGGGAAGGACAACTCATTCTATATATATTCCTTAATTTTGTTGCCTTTATGTGTGGGTGGTTGTGTATGATGACTTAGTATATACTGAAAAGACGAGCTATCAATGTCTTGGGAGGGGGGGGGGATAGGATAATACTAAATAATCGAAATAAAAGCGGAATATCACCATACTAAAATCCCTATTTAGGAACAGTTGAAAACCGTTCCTGAATCATTTAGGAACAATTTTTTAACCATGGCTAGAAGGGCATCGCAAAAACTTAGCGACGATTGAAAACCGTTCCAAAATTGAAATAGGGCGTCGCAAACTATTAGGGACGGTTGAAAACCGTCGCAAATTATCAATTTCCAACAACATTTGGAATGCGCTGTTCACCACCTGTTAATACTTCAGATGATTTTGGCTGCTTTGCCAAAATGACCCCATCTGAGCTCTTCTCAATGACCTGATTTTCTATAGGTTCTCCTTTGATGCGACCCGAGATGCCCGTGGAAGATCTTGGCCGCAAGGCATAAATCGTAGAAGTAATTTCCAGTGTCGATAATCATCGATAATGGGTATCTTACAACAATCACTGGGGAAAAAAACATATTCCACTAGATTAGATGTTGCCCCAACATGAAGCATGCATGCACACACGCATTGTTAATGTAAATAACAATATTGGGTTTTCCGCAAACCAGTAAGAAATTTAGAAGGATACCAACCCTAGGAATATCTGTCCTGCTTCCTGGTAAGACAACACAAGTTGTACACATCATGCACAGCCATGCAATAACAAGAGGAAACCCTTGTATCATTTTGAAAAGGTCATTGGAATCTCAGACACCTCTTACCATGAGCCGTGGTTTCCACCTCCAGTTCAAAGGACTGCTCAGAATTAATTTGCTTTAGCACAGGAAGAACTAGAGATAGGAGGTGGTGTAGATATGCAACTTATCCAGGCCAGCTATCTCCTGTAACCTGATCTGCAGACAATTACATACGATCAACAGAAGAATAGCTTCCCCAGGGAAGAAAAGCACTGTTGGCAGCTCAGAGAACAATCAACCATCTTACCCAATCATGGAGTTGGATCTAGTGAAAATTACAGAAATCTTCCAGAAGTGTCAGGAAATAACAGAAAATGGAACTGTTTTGATTGGAAAATAAAATACCTTAATCAAATTATCTATGCGTAAGCACATTTTTGCAATTACAGATGCCATGGCAAGCCGGGCTGACCCTTTTGATCTTCTCTAATGAGATATCAGGGTACCTAAGTAAATGTAACAGATAATCAGAATACTCCTTAAACAGTCCAAACCCACATTTCCTCTCTCCATGGACAAGTGACTTTGTGGCCTGAGTTGAGCTTCTTTGCAAAAGCTTCACCAGCGTTATCAACTTCAATTAAAAGAAATGACCAGAGAGGAAAAGTTAGCAAGCCGGTGAAGATGACATCAAGAATGCTTCTCAAAAACAGGAAGGAGAAGAGAGCATAAGATTAGTATACATTTGTTGCCACATGGTAGCTAAAAATTTTCAAAAGAAGAAAGAGTGCATAGTAGAGATTTTAAGAACTTCGAAAAATGATTTGTGAACATAGAGGAGAATCCAACAGACCTTAAGTATGAAAAACAAAAAATAATCTGCAAAAGACGCTAGAATGCAGAGAAAAAGACTTCAAAAATAGAACTTTAGAGGTAGTAAATAGGATTAAAGCAGTATAAGACATCGGAATTTGACTTTCAACTTTGTCCAAGATGCCAACAAAGTAAAACTGAGTTGTCTTTCTTGTGACTCAGGCTTTTATGAAGAGAATATGGGCACTGATTCTCTTTCTTCTTGTGACTCGGGCTTCCATTCACAGAACCAAGCTGTCTTTCCACTTGAACCGAAACCATAAGGCTTTCCCATGCAGCTCCAGCTTCTTTGATAGCCTCAACAGCACGAGGTAAAGCCTCGGCTTGACTAATTAACTGTTTCAAATAGTTCCATGTTTGTAAAGACCGTACTTCTTCATCAGAAAAGTTTCTTTGAGTAAAAAGAGTGGAGACTATGCTGTTAGTGGAAACCAATTCTGTATTATTTTCAGGATTTTGAACTGCAGTTGGAACCCCAACCTGATTCAAACGAAGATGATCTGATGTATTGTAGAGGGGACTTAAAATTGATGTTTATCCGAGGGGATTTTCCATGACACCATATCTCAGAACCAACAACATAAACAAGGACGCTATTAGAACACACTACAAGAAATAGGATTTTTACCGACGAAACTTTTACGTACGATTTTTTTTTTCATAGGTAAAAAGGACTTTTACCAACGAAAATGATTTTCGTTGGTAAAAGTTTACTTTTACTACGAAATCCTAATTTCGTAGGGAAAAGTCTACTTTTACCGATGAAAATTGTAATTTCGTAGGTAAAAGTAAACTTTTAGCAACGTAAATTTTCATTGGTAATGGTTATTTTTATTTTTTGAAAAAAGAAATACGAAAAATTTTCTTTTACCAACGAAAATCCATTTTCGTAGGTAAAAGTGTTATTCCCGACGGACATAAACCGTCGGCAAAAATCTGGTACGATCTAATTACCAAATATATCTTCGTCGGTAAAAGTATTTTTCCCGACGGACATGACACGTCGGCACAAATCTGGTACATTGTTAGTACCGATGAAATAGTTTCGTTGGCAAATGTGTTTTCACCGACGGACATCAATCGTCGGCAAAAATCCTATACAATTTTATAACCGACACAAAGCACTAGTCGTCGGTAACAGTGTTTTCCCGACGGACTTGAAGCGTCGGAAAAAATCTGGTAGGATGTAAATACCAACGAACATAGGCATCGGTAAAAATATGTTTTCCGACGGATATCAACCGTCGGCATAAATCCCATAAATTCGTAGCTCAAAGCATGACCGTTTTGCTGACGAACTAAAACCATCGGAAAAAGGTTCCTATCAAAGCATGTTAATTTTGCCGACAAACTAAAACCGTCGGGGAAAGGTTCCCGCCAGGGACCAAATTAAGATTCTCGCCTTGGCCGAAAGTATGACAGTTTTGCCGACGAACTAAAACCGTCGGAAAAAGGTTCCGCCAGGGACCAAACATTCCCGCCTTCGCTGTAAGTATGACAGTTTTGCCGACGAACTGAAACCGTCGGAAAAAGGTTCCTACCATGGCATGATAATTTTGCCGACGAACTTAAACCGTCGGGAAAAGGTTCCCGCCAGGGACCAAAGCCTTGGCTGTAAGTATGACAGTTTTTCCGACGAACTAAACCGTCGGGAAAAGGTTCCCGCCAGGAAACAAAGCCTTGGCCGAAAGTATGACAGTTTTGCCGACGAACTAAAACCGTCGGGAAAAGGTACCGCCAAAATATGTCAGTTTTTTCCAACGAACTAAAACCGTCGGGAAAAGGTTCCCAAGTCAGTCAAAAAATATTTAAATTTTTCCCGACGGCAGATAACCGTCGCTAATGTTTTTACCGACAAACAGAAGCCGTTGGTAATAATCCTTTGTTTTTATTATATATATAGAAATGCTCACACACACTAGTTGGACATTGCATTTTCGTCCAACTAGTTGATGAATTCAAGGACCAATTAATGCTATTTAATACTAAAAAAAGTTATTTCTAAGAGGAAAAGTAACCACCAGTGGTGGCCCCACTTTAGTGTTAAAGTGAAATCCACCCCAACCATCCGGTGAGTCACTCGGTGTTAGAACCATGGGTTAAAAAATCAGCATCATCTATGGTTCAAATGGACCACATGATTGAAAACAATGTACAAGTAAAACTCACTCTCCAAACTATTTTCATTGGTTTGGCCCACCTGAATGACATATGCCCCTAATTTTTGGACATTAGGCATAGATTTTTAGTGTGTCATCTTAATGGTTGGAGTGGATTTATTAACATTAGTTGATATCCAAAATAGGCAATGGATTTCAAGAGAAAATGGAATGAATTAGGAAGCTGCACACATGTAATATATTTATGCATGCAGTAAATGTATATGAAATCTAGTCCATTAATTAGGTAGGAGTTCTTTTAAACGTGTGAAGGACATAAATTATTATTTTTAATGATTAATGGTATGATATCTATTTACAAAAAAAATGGAGCTATTAGAAATTCATTTTAGCCGTGCACATTTAACTTGTATTTGTGGCTTCATTGATGATGATCGTTTATTAAATTTTAATAGATAAAATATAATTAATAGGCCTTATTTAATGGACAGGCCGGATCTTTGACATATAATTTCTATCATACTTATGTAAAACTTGATATTACGGATCTCACATGTGGTATATTACTTGGGATAGAAAGTAATTTTTTGCTATTAAATACACAGCTAGTTGGACCAATTTGATTTGTCCAACTAGTTGTGTGTGAGGATTACTCATATATATAGTTTTTATATCATATGAGTGGAAATTTTTTTGTTTTTTATAATTAAAAAGTAATATTTAAATGATTTGTAATATCATATGAAAAAGAATATTGAGAAGTTTAAAATTTTAACAATGTTTGAGAAAAATTTTGAAAATAAAATGATGCTTTTGAAGAAAAGAAAATTGGCATTTTGAAATTATTGAGAAAATATTTTGAAATTTTGAAAATAAAAATTCAGAATTTATATTAAATTTTTTTTTTTGAAATAATTTATAATAAAAATGTTATTTTGTTAAAATGTTTTCAAAAATATACATTTTATAAAAGAATGTTATTTTTAAATGGAAATTAAAATTTATGTGTGAAAAAAAAATTACTAAATTATTAGGCACATCCACTAATTGTACCTTCAACCATTTTTGGAAAATCTAATCAGTCTAGATTGAAGAGTAAATAACTTCAAATGTTTAAATCAAATTTCATTAAAATTGTTAATCAATCTTGTATGCTCAATATCTTTTTCATATGTAACTTGATCGGGACGAATAACTAGTGAAATTGAGTATTGATCAGAAAAATAGAGTGAATAGGCCAGACAGGTAAAATGGGGCAAATATTTTGGTCAAAATTGTGACCAACTTTATTGACCTCATGAGAACCTAAGTGTTGATGTAAGTTTTGTGGGCCCCATCATAATGTGTGTCGAACATCAACACCATGAATTTAATGTGTCCCCTTCAGGTTATGAGATATGTAAAAAATCATCCGTATACGAAACTCAGGTGGGCTATGCCATCTAAAACCACGTGAAGACATCCTAAAAAATATAAAAGAACTTGGTGGGGCCCATGTGAGTTTTGGATGCGGCTGAAACTTGGTCTGACCCCTCATCCAAGGGGGACACACATAATGAGTGGGTTGGATATCTGAATCACATTTAGGTTAACCCAATATATGATTATGAAAGGAAACCCCTATCCACTCTATTTAGATGATTTACTAATTACCCTGAGTTAACTTTATGGGGTCTACCATTAATTATTTATTTTATCCACTCTGTTCATCCATGTTAACAGATGATTTAGGATCTAAAGAACAAAAAGGAATCATATCCAAAGCTCAAGTGGACCACACCACAAGAAATAGTGTGATTGAACCTCTACCATTGAAAAATTCTTGGAGGCCATAGAAGTTTTGGATCAAGCCGATGTTTGTGTTTTCTCTTCATTCATATCTTTTTGATATTATGAACAGGTTGGATGACAAATAAACATTATTGTGGGCCCAAGGAAGGTATTAATGGTGGAAATCATTATTTCACATTGTTTCGTGTGGCATGGTCTACTTGAGTTTTGGATTTACCGAAAATTTGGGATCAACCCACACCGTTCATCCATTTTTCGAGATCATTTTAGAGAATTATCCAAAAAATAAATCATATCCAAAGATTAAATGGACCGCACTACAAATAAGGGGAACATATTGGCTACTTCTCCTGACACTAGCCAATGGCTAGGGGTTGGTGTTATGTGGGCCCCACCATGATGTATGTGTTTAATCCACACCTTCCATCCATTTGTAGAGATCATTTTAGGGCAATATCCAAAGAACGAGTTAAATCTAAAGCTCTAGTGGACCCCAGCACACAGAAAACAGTGGGACAGTGACGCCCACCATTAAAAACTTCTAAAGGCAATAAAAGTTTTATATGAAGATGATATTTGTGTTTTCTCATATTTCATGTATTTTTAAACTTTTGAACAGGTTGGATTTCAAATAAACATTATGGTGGGCCTTAAGATAGTTTCAACAGTGGCAATTATTCTCCCACTGTTTCTATGGTGGGGTCCACTACAGATTTTTATCTGCCTCATTCTTTGGATCATGACTTAAAATGATATCTCAAAATGGATGGACGGTGTGGATATAACAAATATATCATAGTGGGGCCCACAAAACTTGGTGACGTCACTGACGTAGGGCGTCCAAGAGACGCCCACTGTCAGCGGCGGAAACGGATTGGCTACTCCCCCTGCCACCAGCAATTGGCTGGTTGTCGATCGTTTGTGGGCCCCACCATGATTTATGTATTTCATCCATTCTGTCCATCTATTTTTATAGATCATTTTATTGGATGAAAGAAAAAATGAGGAATATCTCAATCTCAAGCGGACCACGTTACAAGAAACAGTGTTGAATGAACGTTGAACATTAAAAATGTTTTGTGGGCCATATAAGTTTTGGATCAGGCCGATTTTTATTGTTTCCCTTCATCTGGGTCTGTACGACCTAATCAACATATTGGATGTCAAATAAACAAGATTACAGGGCCTTAGGAGGATTTTAATGATAGATATCCAATCATTGTTTTTTTCCGTGGTTTGGTCCACCTAAGATTTGTATCTCTATAATTTTTATATAAAGCCCTAAAATCATCGTAAAAATGGATGAACGGAATGGATGAAACACATACATCATGGTGGGTCCCAGAGTCAGGGAGCCACCTGGTGCCAGCGGGAGTAACCAATCCGCCTCGGGCGGATTTCCAGCGGAAGCCTTTCGCACGACTTCCGGCACAAGGATTTTAGGTGGGGCCCGTTGCGATGTTTGTGAGAAATCAAAGCCGTCCATCTGTTTTCTGACCTCATTTTAAGCTATTCTACCAAAAATGAGTGGGATCCAAAACTCAAGTGGGCCATAGGAGATGAAACAGTGGGGAATGGAATGCCTACCGTTGAAACCTTCCTAGGCTCTACCTTGCTGTATATATGCCATATAAACCGTTTACAGCATCTAAACTGTTTATAAGGTCATTTTCACTCAGATAAAGTGAAAAAACCAAAAAAATTATATCGTCAAAAACTTTTATAGACATTTAAATATTTCAACGGTGGTCACTAAATATCCACTGTTTCCTCTCGTGTGGCCCACTTGAGTTTTTGATCCTCCTAGATTTTGGTTCCACGTCATAAAATGAGCTTAAAAAATGGATAGAGGGGTTAGATTTCACACAAACAACTAAGTAGGACCCACACAAAATTTTGTGCAAAATTGTCTTCCTTGGGAAATCCGCGTCCGTTCGTCTTCGTCAGCGACTCCTCGCTTCTCTCTCTCTCTCTCTCTCTCTCTCTCTCTCTCTCTCTCGGTCCTTTCTCGCGCATCCTCTATCTTTCTCTGTCTCTCTCGGCCCTCTCTCTCTCACGCATCCTCTCCCTTCCTCAGTCTCTCTCGCATCCTCTCTCTCTCCTCTCAGTGATCGGGAACCCAATTTTCGGCGTGGACTCGTGATCGGGCTCCAACTCAAACTCCTCTCGTTCTCTTCCTCAAAGCTTGAAAGGTAAAAATCCTAACCCTTCATCTAAGCTCCTCTCGTTCTCTTCCTCAAAGCCCGAAAGATATGCAAAGAAAGCAAACCAACTTTACATCAAAATGACTAATTTTTTAACATTATCAAAATGACTAATTTTTTAACATTATCGAAATGACTAATATGTACATCCTGAACTAGATCCAACTTTCAGTTGGCCCACATCACAGGAAACAGTGGTGATTAACCATTAAAAACTTCTTATGGTCACAAACGTTTTGGATGAAGCTGATACTTGTGTTTTCCCATCGTCAAAGTTGACCTCATCAACTGATTATTGGGAGGGATCAACAATCGAAAATAGGTCACAGATGATGATCGGTTCATAAACATTATTTGACCATTCAATGTACTTTATTATATTAGTTTGGGCCATCCATTTTTTTTCTTTAGATTGATTGGATGGTTAGGATCATTAGATCATAGTGACTTTTAAGAGACTCAACAATCAGAGGTGAGATACACATGATGGACGATCGAGATCATTGATTGGACCTTTTGTAGTACAAATAAATGGGAGCGGATTGGATACTGAACGCTTCAGTAGCCAAAACGCTACTGAAGTGATGTGGCAAATCGCCATTGGTTAGATGCAAACCGCATGTTCCTTGGTATAAATGCTACTCTGTCAGATCCGTTAACGGATCTTTCACCCTTTCCGCCATGCACCACTCGGCCATGAAATGGGATGGTCATTCTGAGAAAATTCAGTTGGGCCCACTGTGAATTTATGTGATTTATCCACACCTTCCATCTGTTTTTCCATCTAATTTTAGGCGTTGAGCCCAAAATTGAAGCTTGTAAAAATCTCAAGTGGACCATACCACAGGAAACTGTGGGAATAATGATTTCCACCGTTGAAACCTTTCCAGCCCCACAGTAATGTTTATTTTCCAGCCCCACACCGTTCAAACCTTTCCAGGCGAGTATATGCAAATATTCCTGGACCGAGAGTCGGGGATCTATACTGCTCATCAAATGGGCCAATCCTCATTGGGCCATAAGTAGAAATCTCCACTTCCAATGTGAACCGTCCATTGACAGGCTTCTAGTAGAGAATGATGGTTGTCCTATCAGGAAGTTCTGGGGAATGGCCCAACCGTTGGTATGAAAACTTGGGGCCAATGGTCTGACAATCCAGACCGTTGGTATGTTGTGTACCACAATGAATGGACCAGTAGGCTCCAAAAATCTTCTAGGTAGGAAGTTTACAGCATTGTAGATCACACGCCAAGAAAACTTCACACTTTTTTCATTTGACATGGACCATTGGTGATCTCCTTTTAACCGTGTATCTATAGCCCAACAAATCAAAGGGCTGAGATTATTCTGTTTCCTGCTAATCAGATCTGAAAACCGACGTCTACTTTCCAAAGACAGGAAGTAGCGTATCTTATTGTTATGCTTGTATATTGGTAGAGCGGATTGCATGTGCCCTGGGTAAAGAGATATATCTGTGCATGGGGCTGTGTGGGCCCACAGAGATGTTCATGACAAATCCACTCCGTCCATCTGTTTTTAAAGAACACATCAGCATAGTAAAATAAAAATCTGGCAGATACAAAACTCAGGTGGGCCACCAAAAATGAAACAGTGGGAACAGAAACATCTGCCATTGAAACCTTCTTGTAGCTGACCGTGATTTTTATATGCCATCCAAACCGTTCATATGTGTATTACCACCCAGATAAACTGTAGATCCTGATACAAAACTTTTGTCACCTCCAAGCGTTCAATCCGCATTGTTCCATGTGATATGGCCCACATTAGTATCGGAAATGCCTGATTTTTACATTCCTATCCTATTATCCCAGATCGGATTGCGTACTGAGTTACTCAGTACGGGTACGCTCTTACCGTACTGAGTAAATTCAGTTAGGCCCACCTTGAATGTATGTGGTCTATGTAGCCCGTCCATCCGTTTTTCCATCTAATTTAAGGGGTTGAGCCCAAAATAGGAGAATATCCAAAGATCAAATGAATCATACCACAGTAAACAGTGGGGATAATAATTTCCACCGTTGAAACCTTTATAGGCCCAACAGTAATGTTTATTTATCATCCAACCTGTTCATAATATCTACACCCTACACAATCCACTTCCCTACTATCCTACTGTGGTCTTTAAAAACTTAAAGGAGGGAGTGGGTTTGTCAGGGATATCTCTGGGCCCCACACAGCCCTCTGCGCCAGTAGGCACATGCATTTCGGTCTTCTATATATATGGCCCTCTGCGCCAGTAGGCACATGCTTTCAAACAGCCCTTTAAGGCACAAGATACATATGTACACGTCAACGTTTGACATACGTGGAATATCCAGTTGCCACAAAAGGTGGACCACACCATGATGATGATAACATGGTAAGAAAATTAGGCTGATCAACTTATGAGGTGGGCCACACCAGTACAATGAATAATGCCATTAGCTGTCTAATGTCCATACTGTCGTATCATGCTAAATGAGTGGATGGGCCTAATTTAGGCGTTACATCCTTTTCAGGATTGGATATAGGAGGGCTGGTATTTGGAATGTCAATGCATCCTGATGGGGCGCATCCCATTTTTTTTCCTTGGGGTTGTTAAGTAAATCCATTGCCTTCTGTCAATGTGCATATTGTTCCATTGCCTTTTGTTGTCTAAAATGATCCTTGCAAACCTTAATGAACTTGTATATTACATTTTTTTGTCTTAAATTATTATTGTGATTAGTTAGTTTATAGCTGTGACTTGTAATTGTGATTTGTAAGTTAGATAATTAGTTACCCGTTTGAGGATTTCTATGGGGCCATACATAGATAAAGTGTGTTTTTGGTGGCATAGAAATCGCTAAAATTGTCCCATTTTGGACAGTTCAAGGTTAGATGGATAGTATACTTTCATATAATCTATTTAAATGTTCATACCTGATCCGCGGTCCATCTCCTTGTTTCTCTCTGGATCTGTTTCTTCCGTTCCATATCCAATGCCAAATATCTTTACATTGCTTTATATATTTGGCATCAGAATGTAACGTAAGTTCAACTTATCTGGAGAGGCATGGGGAGATGCTGCCGGATTTTCGGCGTGGACTAACAAATGAGAATATAAAAGTATTACAATCTATCCAACCTTGGATGGGTAACTAATTTAGGATTTAATTGAGCGAGGGTCTCTGAAAGGTGGGAACCGCTGTTATGACCATAATGGCCTGTGTTTATGTATAAGCTCGAAATTGTTGGAGTAGACCCGTGTTTATGTATTAGCCCAAATTCCTAAACTATAACCAAAACCTATAACGTAAACCCGAACATAAACCTAAACTTAAATCTATAACCTATAACCTATGACTTATAAACCTAAACCTAAACTTAAATCTATAACCTATAACCTATAACTTATAAACCTAAACCTAAATCTAATCCTATAACCTAAACCTAAACCGATTCTTAAACCTATAACCTAACCTAAACCTATAACCTATAATTTAAACATATTACTTAAACCTTAAACCTATAACCTAAACCTAAACCGATTCCTAAACCTATAACCTAACCTAAACCTATAACCTATAATTTAAACATATAACCTAAACCTAAACCTAAACCTATAACCTATAATTTAAATATATAACCTAAACCTAAACCTATAACCAATAACTTAAACCTAAAACCTATAACTTATAACCTAAACTTAAACATATAACCTATAACCTAAACATAAACCTAAACCTAAACCTAAACCTAAACCTATAGCATAAACCTAAACCAAAATCTATAACCTAAACTTAAACATATAACCTATAACCTAAACATAAACTTATAACATAAACCTATAACCTAAACCTATAACATTAACGTATAACCTAAATGTAAACCTAAACCTGAACCCGAACCCGAACCCAAACCCGAATTCTTAACCCTATAACCTAGACCTATAATCTTAAACTTATTTTCGTAAACTGACTCTAATCTTTTCATTGTAGAGATGGATAAGAGTTGGATGCGAGCAAAGAACAGGTTTGGCCCAGAGTATATACAAGGGGTAAAACAGTTCATGGAATTTGCGGGTAATCGGGCGGATTCAAGCAATAGAATTAGGTGTCCATGTCGAAAATGTATGAACATGATACATAAGACTCTAGACAAAGTAGAAGACGATTTGTTCATAGTTGGGATTGACCAAGGTTACACTTGGTGGATCCATCATGGTGAAGAGTTCCACCAAAGAGTTGAGGCCACTGAAGTAATTGCTGACCCAATTGTGTCGGATGATGAGGATGAAGATGTCAACGAAATGCAAGAAATCATAGGAGATGTGTTCAGGGAAACAATTGCGGATACTGATTTTGCAGCGACAAGTAGTAGCCAAGATATTCCTCCTATGGGTAATGTCGAATTAGAAAAGTTTAGTAGGTTGTTGAGGGATGCACAACGTCCACTTTATCCGGGGTGTGAGAACTTCTCCAAGTTAAATTTTCTTACAAGGTTACTTCATTTAAAGACAATAAATCGTTGGAGTAATAAATCGTTTGACATGTTGCTTGACTTGTTGAAAGAAGCATTACCAGACGGTGAGACATTGCCTAATCCCATTACGAGGCAAAATCCTTGATGCGAGACTTGGGCCTTGGTTACATCCTAATTCACGCATGTATAACTGATTGTGTATTGTATTGGAAAGAGCTTGAAAATGTTGAAAAGTGTCCAGAATGCGGAGAGTCTAGGTATAACGAAGCCAAGCATAAGAAAATCCCACAGAAGGTGTTAAGGTACTTCCCATTGAAACCCAGATTGCAAAGATTGTTTATGTCTCGCAAGACGGCTGAAGATATGAGGTGGCATAAGGAGAAACGCGTTTATGATGATAGTACACTAAGGCACCCTGCGGACTCTGAAGCCTGGCAAAATTTTGACAAACAATATGACTGGTTTACAGAAGATTCTCGCAATATTCGACTAGGTCTTGCAAGTGATAGTTTTAATCCATTTGGTAATATGAGTAGTTCGTATAGTATGTGGCCAGTGGTACTTATGCCATACAAATTTTCTCCTTGGTTGTGTATGAAGGAGTCATTTTTCATGATGTCGTTGCTTATTCCTGGACCCAGGTCACCTGGGAATGACATTGATGTGTATTTGCGACCGTTAGTAGATGAGTTAAATGAGTTGTGGAGTCAAGGTGTACAGACGTATGACACATTTGCAGGACAGACATTTCGTTTGCATGCAGCGGTCTTGTGGACAATAAATGACTTTCCCGCGTATGGAAATTTGTCTGGGTGGAGCACAAAGGGAAAGTTGGCTTGTCCTACATGTGGTATTGAGACTTGTTCATTATCATTGAAGCATGATAAGAAAACGTATTATATGGGTCATCATCGCTTCCTTCCGAGTGATCATAGTTGGCGTAGGAAGACGATGATCTTTGATGGCAAACAAGATCATAGGCCACCCCCGAAAGAGCTATCTGGAAAAGATGTGATACAACAACTGAGTAACATTGGAGAAGTTAAATTTGGTAAGGCATCGCACTTGAAGAAAAGGAAACGTACAATATTGGACTATAACTGGAGGAAGAAGAGCATTTTTTTTGAGTTGCCCTATAGGAGTGATCTGAAATTGCGACACAACTTGGATGTCATGCATATTGAGAAGAATATATGTGACAATATTTTCGGAACATTGATGAACATAGAGAAGAAAACAAAAGACAGTTTTAAGGCTCGATTGGATCTACAAGCAATGGGCTTAAGGAAAGAGTTGCACTTGTAACCACATGAAAATTCATATACTATACCAGCAGCTAGCTATACATTGACAAAACTAGAAAAGAAGCGTTTATGTAAATGGTTGAGATCGATGAAGTTTCCCTATGGGTATGCGTTAAATATATCTTGGCGCGTAAACATTACGGACTGTAAGGTATTAGGAATGAAAAGTCATGATTGTCATGTCTTTCTGCAACGTCTACTACCGGTTGCGATTCGTAGATTCCTGAGCAAGGATATTAGTGCGGCGTTGATTGAGTTGAGGATATTCTTTAAGGATTTGTGTTCGAAATCATTGAATGTACAGGTTATTAAACGACTGAAGAGGGACATTGTCGTAATCCTTTGTAAACTTGAAAGAATATTTCCACCTGCGTTCTTCGATGTTATGGTACACCTAGCGATTCACTTTCCGCACGAGGCGAAGCTTGCCGGCCCAGTATAATATCGTTGGATGTATCCGATCGAAAGGTGGTAGAACCTATTAAAATTTTTATTCATTCCATAAACTACATATATCCATGTTTTTTAACATATAGTTTTGTGTACAGATACCTTCACACACTAAAACGATTTGTGAGGAATAAGGCACGTCTAAAGGGATCCATTGCAGAGGCATACATTGATGATGAGTGCCTGACATTTTGCTCCATGTATTTTCGTGGCATAGAGACTAGATTCAACCGAGAAGATCAGAATGTCGATGAAGGGCAGGAGCATGAACAAGGACTCGTATCTGTATTCGCACATAACGTCCGTCCTTTAGGAACCCCGACGTTTCAGGATATGGACCTTGGGGATCTAGCAAAAGCACGGTGGTATGTGCTGCATAACTATGAAGAAATAGAGTCATACTTAGAGTAAGTCTTTCCTCGATAATTGTATCTCTGCATACGATGATTTTAATGTTTCTTGCTGATGACGTGCTAATTATGTGTAGTAAACACATCGAGGAGATGAAGTCCCAATACCCAACAAATTATGATCGAATGCATCAAGATCAGTTTCCAGAATGGTTCGCAAAACGTGTAAGATATCACATTGTATCTCACCACACTTAGAATTTTGTTATATTACATAATATTTAAACCTAAGAAAATTCCTAAATAATTACATTCTGTACGTGATAATAGATGAAGACGTTGCGCGCTAGCAACTCTGTGGATGCGTTTGATGCACTTTACTCACTGGCGTGTGGCCCTGATAGACGTGTATCTAGATATACAGGTTGTATTGTAAACGGGATTCGGTTCCACACTAAAGAACGTGAGAAGTATAGGACCACACAAAATAGTGGGGTGGTTGTGAAGGGAATGCATGAGGAGGTAGAAATTGACTTTTATGGTGTTTTGATGGATATTATTGAGCTGAGTTATTGTATGAGAAAGCGGGTGTACTTATTTAAATGTGATTGGTGGGACATTGAAAATAAGAAGTTGGGAATACAGACTGACAACTACTTTACGAGCGTAAATTTATCTCGGAAGTGGTTTAAGGATGACCCATTTATCCTCGCCAGCCAAGCTGAACAAGTATTTTACTTCGCTGACACCAAGTTAGGCGGCTCTTGGTACGTGGTATAGAAAATAAAGCCCAGGAACGTATTTGACGTTCCCGTACCAGAAGTTGAAGATAGCGAGGATGGGGGAAATGAAACATCTAGGGTTGAACAAGCATATCAAGAAGACGTGCCATCTAGGGATATAGGGACTGATTCAAATGTTGATATTGATGTGGTGCAATTGGATAGAGATGATGTGCCACCTGATCATGTTGATGCCTCAATAATACATGACATTGTTAGAGATGATAGCGGTTTCATTGATGACGACGTTGCAGACGATGAAGAGGAAATACTGATCAGCGATAGTGATGGTGATGAAGAAATAATCCTAAGCAATAGTGATACAGATAGTGATTATTAAATGTACACATAATTTACATGTCATTTTTCAATTCGAATAATTTGTGTATTACATGTATACGTGAAAATAACAAGTCATGATTTAGTCCTTTAATTGACTTGTTTATAATCCACACTTGCAGTTGAGTCAATTTCTGATCACGTCTTCCTCAAACTGGAGTGTAGCGGAAGCATGTAGCATACTTTATCAACTGTTGCGGATGGACTTTCCGGCCCTAGCTTCTTCTAGTAGGGCCAAAAAGATACCCGGTCTAGTCGATGAGCGTAGGGAGGAATATATCGACGCTGACTCAGATGACAAATTAAACAATCTCAGAGAAATTTTGGAGCTGACAAAGGATTATAATCGTGGAAAACTTCGTATGGAAGATGCAGTTATGTCACTTGCGCATCTGAATGGAGTCTCAAGAGACCAAATTTCTCCTATTGTGACTGACATGTTAGCTGTAACAATGTCGAGTGCTTCACACAGCTTGACATATAATTCTACAGCGTATGATAACTTACCAGGGAGTACTTCGGATAGTTTATCTCAGAGTTGTTTTGTATTACAACGAAATATGTGTATTTAATATAGAATGACAATGTGTAATGAAATTTTCAAAGGTTATAGATTAATATTTACAGTTTTATTATATTTTGCGTGCATTATAGTGTAATGATCTAATCATATTTTAATTATCTCTCTAAGCATAAGCACAAATGCATTCTACCATCAACACTACTTGTATAATGTTTTAGTATATTCCACTTGTACTGACATTGTATAAATTTACAAGTTCGTACATCGCACATATCCAGTGATGGCACCAGGTGGGAGACGTCGTTCGGGCACTGGATCTACCCCTTCCACCCGTGATGCGGCGGAGACAATATCGCTATCACATGTTGCATCACAGGCGTCTGATCCCTCAATCGTTCATACACCGAGCACTGCATGTAAGTCTAGACATATATTTCTTTTAAAGACTTTTGTTGATACAGTAGACTTATATATTTCTTTTGCGACAGCATCGTCAACCAGCCGACGAGGATGTGGACCCACGCGTGGGTTAGTTTTACAGAGACTTACGCGTGAGGGTAGGGTGATAGTAGAGTTCCCACAGGACTGCCTTAGACCTATTGGGGACAATGCCAGGTTGTTTACATCGGAGGTCGATGTCTTATGTCGATCTCTGATCCCTACCACCACCCCCCGTTGGTAGACGTGACAGATGATGTGCGACAGCACATCCGTCAGCGCCTTACGGTAAAATTTAGTAAATTAAATTTTATTTTGTAAAATTTCATTTATGGTTAAGTTATTTTCTTAATAAGTTTATTACCTTAATCCATTATTTACAAAATTACAGGATAAATTTGTCTTGGATTTGAGTGTTCCGTACATTTCCCATGCCGTCGACGACATGATCAAGGAGTGGTTTAAGGAGTACCGCAATGATTTACATCAGCGGTACAAGCAGTGTAGGAGCCTCGAGGAGGCCGTATTGACCGCACCGCCGCACGTGACCATTGACGATTGGCGGATACTCCGTGAGAGATTTTCGTCTGAGTCTTTTCAGGTAATATTTACATATTTACGATATCTTAAGGTAACAATTAAATTCGCAATTAATAATAATATATTATGAATAATGTATTCAGAAGAGGAGCAAAATAAATTCTGCAAACAGGGAAAAGTTGGAAGTGAACCACATAGCTGGTTCAAAGTCATTTATACAACTTCGTCGCGACATGGTAAGAAGTTACTGGTTATTATTTAGTTGATATATTTTTCCATGCATTTATATTAGCTCTATTGTCATTTTGATTGTGCAGCGAGATTCCGTCACTGGACAGGAGCCCGGACCAGTAGACTTCTACAGAGAGACTCATTGTCGGCAGGCGACGGGATCTTGGGTACATCCTACAGCCAGCGAGAATTAGATAAAAATTGTTACATTGTAAAATTTAATTACATTGAATTATAATAATGTTATTTGTTATAAAAATTCATGTTTGCATCACAGGCGGCGATGGACGCCATACGCAGTCAGCCCACTCCCGATGGTACTCAACGGAGTGAGCCAGAGATCCTGAGCGAGGTGCTTGGCACACGTTCTGGATATGTGCGTGGGCTTGGCCATGGTGCCAAGCTCATGACACCCGTTAGAGTTGCATCCAACCAATTCGTCGCTGGCGAGAGCACCATACGCCGAGCTGATATCGCAGAGAAAGAGGTTTAATATCTACGGGGCACCGTCGACGAGATCAAAGACCAACTGGCAAGGCAGAGGGAGGAGCATGAGAGGCAGAAGGAGGAGCAGGAGAGGCAGAGGGAGGAGCAAGAGAGGAGGATGGAGGATATGTGGGTGGAGCATGAGCGACGGATGCAGGAGATATTACAGGTTCTCGCTGCACGCTTACCCAACGATGCCCCACCACCTCCGCCTTCATCTTTGTGATTTGTCATATTTTATTTATGATTTATTTTATATACGAATGTTAAACTTATATGTATTTGTGCGTGGATGAATGTAATGTGGATAAGACTATTTGTGTATGTATGGATGTGATTTGTGTTTGGATGGATGTAGTTTATGTTTGTTTGGAAAAATGGAAATATGAATATAATGAAATATATTGTAACAGGTATATAACAAGAATTTTTGCAAAAAAAAAAAAGAAGAGACTTTTACCTACGAAAATTTTCGTAGGTAAAAGTTTCATCGACATTTTTACCTACGAATTGTTTCGCAGGTAAAAGGTTCATTCACATTTTATTACCTACGAATCATTTCGTAGGTAAAAGTTTCATCAACAGTTTTACCTACGTCAAATTTCATAGGTAAAAAGTCTTAGCACAGTTTGTACCTACGAAACCTTTTGTAGGTAAAAGTCTTAACACCGTTTGTACCAACACAAAATTTTGTAGGTAAAAGTATTAACACAGTTAATTTGACAGGTAAAAAGTCTTAGCACAGTTTGTACCTACAAAACCTTTCGTAGGTAAAAGTCTTAACACCGTTTGTACCAACGCAAAATTTTGTAGGTAAAAGTATTAACACAGTTATTAGCTACGAAAACGTTCGTAGGTAAAAGTTTTAATACAGTTTGTACCTACGAAACATGTCATAGGTAAAAGCTTTAACAAAGTTTGTAGCTACGAAAACGTCCGTAGGTAAAAGTCTTAACACCATTTGTACCTACGAATAAATTCGTAGGTAAAAGTTTTAACTAAGTTTATAGCTACAGAAACATTCGTAGGTAAAGGTCTTAATACAGTTTGTACCTATGAAACATGTTGTAGCTAAAAGTTTTAATAAAGTTTGTAGCTACGAAAATGCTCGTAGGTAAAAGTCCTAACACCGCATTGAAGGTTTTAACAAAGTTTTTAGCTACGAAAATGTTCGTAGGTAAAAGTTTTAACAAAGTTTTTAGCTACGAAAATGTTCGTAGGGAACAGTTTTAACACTTCGTAGGTAAAGTCTTAACAAAGTTTTTAATTTTGTTGGTAAAAGTCTTACCATTGCCAACGATGACATTTTTGCGTCGGTAAAAGTCCTTTGTTGGTAAAAGTCTTACCATTGCCAACGATGACATTTTTGCGTCGGTAAAAGTCTTTAGCCACGGCTTTCTACCAACGAATTTACCGACGAAATATTTCGTCGGTAAAATTCTTGGCCTACGAAATAATATCATTTACCTACGAAATTTTTCGTAGGTAAAAGTGAAATTTTTTGAAGTGACACCTCCAGACCACTTCTTCATCTTCAGAGAACAACACCTTCACTTTGATATTTTACAGCTCGGAGTGTTACACTTTACAGGAATGAGATAACTTTAGGGCAAATGGCATGCCTGTGAATATCTGACAATTTCTTTCCAGTGCAGCAAGTGCATTATGTCTTCGGACTCATGAAGGATGAACCAATACATACTTAACAGCACAGAATCCAGCTTTTCAATGAAAACAAACTATACAGACAGAAGGAATTATTCACATCTTTACAGTGATGAATTAAGACACATCTTCATATCATCCATCTATTATCCCACCCAATGAAATTGTATGCTTTGCAAGCAGGCATAAAGCAATGACAGCAAGCTTACTGTCAAAATTTCTGAACATCAGTCCTATTATAATGCAACTACAAAATTGTTTCTTCGGAAAGCATCTCTGGCCTCTTCACTTTGTTCTGTGACAATTGGAAACAAAAGCTTTGGTCAAAGGCTCAACAGACTAAGCAATCCCTGAAGGAGATGGCTAGATAAATTAAAGAATCTGCAGGAATACACATCAACAACTACTAAAGCCTAGTCACCACAAGGTATCGTAAGATGGAGTTAATGGTTGCAACATCGCTATGAGAAACAAAGGCAACTTATTTGTAATTTAGAGAACAAGAAAAGGAAATCCAGCTAACCAGATTTTACCCAACAATTGAAAATGGATGACAGAAACTACTAATACAGTTGAACAAATACAGAGTCTGAAATGGCGGCAACATGTTTTGCCAATTTTGCATCCTGGCAACTCCACTGCTGCATCGGTTCTTCTTTGATTTATTTCAACTCATCTTTGAAAATTACAAAAAATAAAAAATAAAAAAAAATCAAATAAGCAATGCGAATTGACAAACTAACTGGTTATGTAAAGAGCTAGGAATGAGGCTTGAATACGACAGTCAAGACAAATATAAAACTAGCATAATAGAAAAGAATTCATAGCATTTATAGTGAACTAGTCTACAGTCAAAGCAGGAATATTTGACAGTGTTCAGCCACAAAAGTATTGACAGCAGAAGTAGTGGGTTATCAGCAAAAATATAACAGCGACTTGCAGACATGTTATCTGTTATGAAATGGTGACAATTCTCCAATTTATAATGCCCACATCAATTTCAATCTTGTTGAGAAAACTCAAGAAAACTGGAGCAATTTCCAATCTATCAGCTATACCATTTCCTTTTTATCCCTTTTATAGAAAGAATCTTTTCTAGTGTTGATAGAAATCATTTCCTTCTTAATGTACGGACTACAAATGAGATCTTTGAAAAGTTCAATTTGGTTATTTCCACTTTATTGGATTAGTATTGCAATTTAATTTGATAGTTCATTCATATGCACCATAAAGTTGAGATTTTTATAATATGAATGCAATTTGGGCCCTCCATTTGGAGTCTGGATACTCAATATGAATGCAAAACAAGGAAAGTTCAATTTGGTTATTTCCACTTTATTGGATTAGTATTGCAATTCAATTTGATAGTTCATTCATATATAATGATCATGGTTTTTTTTTTCTTCTTCGAAAATAGCTGAAATAAAATTGTGTTGAAAGTGTGAATAAATTTCTTGGTGGGTAATTCAAATGTTCACCTATTTAGAATTCAAGTTCGAGCTTAGAGATGATTCCCATAAATATTGCCATATCACTAGATATTACACATTTCGAGCTTAGATTGTTACATACTTGGTTGTGTTTGGTTATAAGGTTGGTCATGATTCCCAACACAGTAAAGGTTTGTGGAGTCTAGTGGTAGAGGGGACCACTTCACCCTTACAGGTGGTGAGTTTGAATCTTGCACCAAGCCATTTACTAATTTTATGAACCACAGTTTCACATTTTGAGTGACTCAGCTCAAGTCACTGCGAGTCACATAGAGTCGACTGAGTTTGAAAGTCGACTCTATGAGTCTTCTTGACTCCAAGTTTTAAATACGGATTTGGAGCGCAAAGGAGCAAATGGTTTCTGACCCCCGGCAGAGAGATATCTCTTTGCTGCCTAGGGTTGTGTGGGGTCCACAGAGATGATCCTGAGCAATTCCACTCCATTCATCTCTTTTCAAATACCATAATAAAACACGATCCTAAAAATCAAGAAGATCTAAAACTCAAGTAGGACACACCAACAAAACAATTAGAACAGCAACGTCGGCCATTAGTATGGGGTTAGAAATTCCAAAATGGTTCAAAATCGTTTCAAATTAAGAACGGCTTAAAACTGTATTTAAACCAAATCCCTCTCCATTCCAAAATCATGATTTTGGTGTAGTGACTGTTGGTTTAACTTACAACATAGTTAGTCATGTCCAACTTGACTCCAAGCAAATCTCTAATCACATCATGAGTCATGTTTTCTGTTCTTGCCAGCCTTGCATTCAGCATACATACCTGAGCAGTAAACAAAATATTTGTATCTAAATGTCTCATTTTAAAACTGAAAATGCATAGTTTCATACAACTAGGGATTCCACTCATCAGGTGGATGCCACACATAAATCATTGTGCTCAAGAGAACCACCTATCTGGATGGTTAGCTTTGCAGTCAATTGTCCATTTTGGTAGACATTTTTACTATTATTATTTTTAAATGAAAAATCAAACTTTATTAAGGAAAATGCAAGCAAAAAAAAGAAAAAAAAAAGAAAAAAAGAACAATACAACCCAGATCAACGGTTACTCAACCCAGCCCAAGAAGAAAGATCTTGCTTAATCTGTTGCTCCAGCTATAACAGCTAAATCTTGCTTAATCCACAGGAGGACGTCCAATTTACATTTCAGAGAGTAACAAAGCAAAATAGTTAAGAGAAAGGAAAGACAACATGATAAAGTGGAGACAAGGATTTCACCTTCCCCTTGTAGCTATGCACTTGAAGAAAATCAAGCAGCGGATGCATGCTTTCTTTGTCATGAAACGTTTTTGAATACAGGTGGTGGTTGAGGAACTGCACACCATTGCCAATGGATTTTGTTTGAGTCGGCCAAGGAAAAGAATTGGTGAAGGGCTCAAAGTCCAACTCAAGAACAAAGTTACTTTTGAAGATGCAGCCAAAAAAAAAAAAAAAAAAAAACTTTAAAATGGTAAATAACGATATAGTGATCCTTCTCAGCAGAACTTTTCAGCCAAAATTCTGGCAATTACCCTTTGTCAACAAGTTATTTAAACTCAAGATACTCATAAACTTTCAACTCCTCTACAACCAGTTCGTGCACATTGATGCGTACATATTCCTAGACACCAAGCCTCAGGTGAACAGCCAAAGCAACCCATGGAGGCAAGACTATTTCTTCCTGCATCTCATCAAAATAGACAAACATGAATGAAAATAATCTCATGTTTCTATTTTAGCAACCTGAAATGTATATTAACAAAGATGTCAATCAATTCTGAAGTCTCAACAGGCTAAAAACATGCAAAGCTTATATGCTGAATTAATATTTCATTTTTTTTTTTCTCGACCAGTACCTGAAATGAACAGAGTGCTTTTCATGGTGGAAAAGTAGAGGGTTGATAACCTGCTGAGTTTTGATTTGAGTTGGCCAGTTTTAGAACTACTTGTAACTACACTCCTAGGAAATCAATTCACCCCATACGGTATCCCTGGTCAGCATCTAATACATCAAAAACATATGAATCCATAACAAGACCAGATACGAACCTTATTAGAGGTCACCCTGCTGAATATAGGATCTTGCCTGTGATGAGCTTTTACTGATTCTGTATGATCCCTAGAGAATTATGAATAAGAATAATTGTAGCAATATATTTAAACTGCGGCATTCCAAAGAGGGGTTATCCAATGCTGGATCCAAAGAATGGTGTTTTTTAAAAACCTGATCTAGCAATGGTACACATAGGACTCACCCACCTTGTGGCACTTCTGGCTATTCACTTGGTGGGACTCATCATGGATGATCTTTCTATCCAATTGATGTGTTGAAAGTGGAGGTAAGAGATGATGTTCCATGTTTGAGAAGAAGCATGGATCCAGTTGGATGGTTAGAACCACATGATGGTTTCCTCATCAATTATGGGGCCCAGCACGCCGAGAGTTATGGATCACCAAATGGCAGGCCAACACATGTACAATTTTGAAAGTGGAGGTAAGAGATGATGTTCCATGTTTGAGAAGAAGCATGGATCCAGTTGGATGGTTAGAACCACATGATGGTTTCCTCATCAATTATGGGGCCCACCACGCGGAGAGTTATGGATCACCAAATGGCAGGCCAACACATGTAGAATTTTCTGGTCCTAGTAAAATTAGTTGACTGAATATTGTGTATTTTCTCTATTCAAAATGGTGTTCATTAAAAGCATTTCTTTAAAGAACTCATACTGAAAGATTGAAGCCATAACAGCTCCCTTACATTTGCTTGGAAGGCTCTGATCCTTTGGATCTTCCAGCTGCAATTTGTAAATATAGGGAAAATTTACTTCCACTGAGTTTAATGAATATTGCAAGGATGAAGGGATCATTAGGCACCACACAGTGTGCCACACGCCCGAACAAAACGGTATGGCTAAGCGAATGGTGGAGAATTCACTTCCACTAAGTTTAATGAATATTACAAGGATGAAGAGATCATTAGGCACAACACGGTATGCCACATGCACAAACAAAACGGTGTGACTGAGCGAATGAATCAGACTCTCTTGGAGAGGGCCTAATGCATATTAAGTAGTGCTGCGTTGAACAAGGACTTATGGATTGAGGCCGTTAACAATACAACCCAGATCAACGGTTACTCAACCCAGCCCAAGAAGAAAGATCTTGCTTAATCTGTTGCTCCAGCTGGACTACTCAGATATACGCATATTTGGTTATGAGGCTTACTCTCATGCACCGTCAGTTGAAAGAGATAATCTAGATCATAAAGCCAAAAAGTATATTTTTGTTGGCTATGGTATTGGTGTGAAAGGTTATAGGTTATTCAACAAGCACAAAGTCATCACTATTTATGACGTTAGATTCGATGAAAGCTCCCTATTCCGCAAAAATGATCAAGATGAGTAAGAGGAACCAGAAAGGTTGATCGTAGACGTCCAGATAGATACAGATGATACTCAGGCAGAGACAGGTGTGCAGACAGAGGTACGGGAGCAGGTGGAGTAGTCACCTATGAGAAGAAACCCACCGCGTGATCACAAGTTACCAACAAGATATAGGGATGACTCTAATATTGCATATACTCTTGTTACAAATGAGGGAGGCCTGTCTAATATTCAGGAGGCTCTCAGCGAGCCTGATGCAGAAAAGTGGAAGGTGGCTATGGATGATGAGATGTACTCATTGTACAAAAATCACACAAGGGACCTGGTGGAGCTTCAAGTGGGCCGAAAATCTTCAAGTAATTATTCAAAAGAAAACGTGATAGATACAAAGCTAGATTAGTAGCGAAGGGTTATGCTCAGAGAGAAGGAATCGACTTCACAAAGATATTCGCGCTGGTGGTTAAGCAGGTATCTATCAGATTCGGGTTGGCGCTGGTTACCCAATACAATCTCGAGCTGAAACAAATGGATGTCAAGAAAGAGCAGATCTGCATAAAGCAACCAGAGGACTGTGAAATTAAAGGAGAAAAGAAAAAAATTTATAGGTTAATGAGGTCGTTATACAACCTAAAATAGTCTCCTAGGCAATAGTATAAAAAATTTGATTCTTTCATGTTGAGTCAGAAATTTACTCAGAGTGAATACAATCACCGTGTCTATTACAAGACGTTGGGTAATGCAAAATTCATTATCATAGTATTGTATGTTGATGATATATTGATTGTCAGTCATGATATGTCTAAAATCAACGTACTGAAGACTCAGTTATCAGGGACATTTAAGATGAAAGATCTGGGGGTTGTAAAGAAGGTTCTCGGCATAGATTTCATAGAGACAGGAAGAGGAGGAGACTTTGGTTATCACAGGCAAAATACCTTGAAAAGGTGTTGATCAAGTATGAGATGGACTAGACAAAGCCAGTGAGCGCTCTTCACGCGGCTCACTTCAAGCTCTCCTCAGAACAATGTCCTAAATCAAATGAGGAAAAGTAGGTTATGTCTCGTGTACCTTATTCGAATGCAGTTGAAAGTTTAATGTATGTCATAGTCTGTACGAGACCAGATATTTCATAGGCAGTTGGTGTTGTGAGCAGATACATGTCAAACCCTGACAAGCAACATTGGGAAGCGGTGAAATACTTACTTCGATATATTCGAGGTATAAAAAACAATGTCTAAATTTTTGAGAAGACATGGACAAAGTTGGTAGAGTATGTGGATTCAAACTATGAAGGCAGTGTGGATTCCAAAAAGTCTACTTTAGGATACTTGTTTATACTAGCGGGTGGAGTAATTAGTTAGATATCGAAGCTTCAGTCTGTGGTGGCTCTTTCCACGACCGAAGCAGAGTATATGGTAGTGACAGAAGCGTTTAAGGAAGATGTTTGGTTAAGAGGCATGATAAATCAGTTAGGACTTCAGCAGGAGGCCATGCCGGTTAACTATGATAGCGAGAGCACTATCAATTTGGTTAAAAATTATGTTTATCACTCACGTACTAAACACATTAATGTTTGTCACCATTTTATTCGACAAGTGCTTGAGGAAGGAAGCGTAACACTGGAGAAAATTCACACCAGCGTGAATCCGGTGACATGCTCACCAAGGTCGTTCCTACAGAGAAGTTCAAGTTTTGTGTAACTTCTTTGGGCTTGACGATGGCATAAAAGAAGGACGGAGTGAGTACGAGAAACATTGATTGAAGTTATGATAAACGCAGAAATAAGAGAAGAGGGCCAGAAGCTACATGTTTGAAGATTGAAGACATGGTGGAGATTGTTGTTAAAAGATGCCTTAAATCTGGAAAAGTTTGAAATTTTCATGATACTCGACCAGTCGAAGGTCAGGCTCAACTAGTCGAAAGTTATGCGGACTGCATAAATTTGAGGCAGTTTCCGGACCATTCCAAGTCGGTGCGAAAGTGAGGTTTCCTAAATTATAAATAGAAGTCTCTAGGGTCATTCTAAAACATTTTAAGGCTTTCTAAAGTATTCCAAAGTAGAAGGAGTTCTAGGGTTTCAAAGGGTATAAAAAGAGTGAGATTCAAGCTTCTTTGAATTGGGTAAGTCCTCTTTCTTTGTAATTTATGCTTTTATAGTGGATTTCTGTCGCTTTGTGCTATGGTTTTTTCTCGAAAGAGTTTTCCACATTAAATCTTTGTGTTCTCTTGTTTTTGCTTGGTGCTCTTGGATTGCAATCCTAGATCCATATCTGTGTGATTCCGCAAAACAAATCCCAACAGTTAAGGTCATAATAGCCGTTATGGAAAAAATAATATGTAAAGGCTATTACAAATTTCATACTAGCTCATTAATAAAAATTGTAATAGTCGATGGCAAGCAAGTTTTTATCAATTAAAAAACAAAAACAAAAACAAAAAGAGACCAATTACCATTATAGCGCATATCTAAAGGTAATGGTAGCGTCTGTTACAAATAATATTACCATAATAGAATACCTTGCCAATTACTCAAATGAGGTAAAAGAAATATATTGCAATAAATATTTTACCACCACCAAACCAAATATTATTATCTTCGATAAAATGTAAATATATTAAAGAGATCAGTACATAAAATCATTGCACTTTTTATAATGTTACAGTCAAAATTTTAAATCTTGACATTAAAGTAATGTTTGTTTTTAAAAAAAATGTTATAATTATGATTTTCTGGCTGATGTGAATTAGCAGTCTAATGTAAATATTGGCGGAAAATAAGTAGAGTAATTTATAACCATTGCATATTTCCATTATATTAAGGTGGTAACTAGTGAAACAAACGGCCATTTAGAAGATTTTAAACTGAAATTGGGCAACATAAAAGCCGGGCTCATCCCAGCCCATTGATAGCGCTAAATTGGTAGAGTAGACGTAATGGGGCGCACAAATTGTAGCCATGCATGCATGAATTCAAATAATATAAACAACATATGGAACCCACTGTTGATGAGTCATGGTTTCTGAAATCACATTGATTGAGCAATCCTAACCGCTTATCTGTGAACTCTTGTTTGCTGAAATGGAACCATTTAGACATTTTTCATTTTTAACCATTCAATATATGTTCACCAGTTCCATGGTCAGATGATACATAAAACCGGGACCAATATTTTGGACCGTTTGATTTAAATTACTCGTATGGCAAGTATCCAATTTCTATGCAATTTTGAAGAGTCTGACTATCATCCATCGCACTGCGAAAGTATAAATTTTTTTTGCATTCGTATGCCAACCACACCTGCATTCCGAAGCGGCTCATAGTAAACGATGTCCACGGTAGTGATGGATTGGGCTGATATTTTGCCCCAGAGTCTAACATCAAGGGACATACCTGATGGATGGAGTGGATGTCAGATATACAACATGGTTGGCCCACGAAGCTCCGGCATTGTACGGTCCATGTAAAATATGTTCGGTGCAGGATTTCCGTACACAGACACCTGCCTACTCCCGCCATGATTTATTATTATTATTATTCTATTCATATATTGATCCAATTATTATTATTATTATTATTATTATTCTTTTCATTTATTGATCCACATGCATGCACGATTCTTACAATATATGTACTATTTGAATGGTCACTAGAGCATGTTTTTTTAAGCCCACCACAAAATTTTAAACTTGGCAAATTGATATTTGGACAACCAAACGCACCTTATCCACCTTCAATAGGACTGGAAATGGGCTATACGATCAAGCAGGCAAAATATTTTGAATAGGCCCAGCCCAGCTGGTTTAAAATTTCAAGCCTGAACCAACCCCAGGGCCATTGGCAAGTTATTGGACCAGTTTTGGGCCAAGCTAAATGAATAGTGGGTCTGGTTCAAGTTCAAAAATATAGCCCGTTTAAGTAAATGGGTTGATCTAAGGTTGAAATCTACCCAATCCGATCTGCCCATGTAGCTTATCAATGGGGCGGGCTGGATGACCTCGTGCAACCAGCCCAAAACCCAAAACAAATTGATAGATGGTAAGTGTGGGCACATACATATGATGCATCATATATGTAGCTGATGATTGGGCAGGGCTAACATACATTTAACTCCACAATCCATTCTTAGACCCAAGTCTGGCCATACTAGGTCCCCATTTGGTCAAGCTTAGTAGCTTGATAAGGTTCAAGTGGGTTAGGTCAGACAGCAGGTTAAGAATGCGAATTACTTATAACCAATGGTTATAGGAATAACTTATAATAATAACAATATGGCCCAATGAAAAAGTACCACGTGAGTGAAATGCAAAAATTCTAAAGGGGTATTTGGATTGTAAGTTACTTTACATAATCTTGGTTTCTACTTAATCAATACATAACTATGTTAGATAAACAACATACTTATCATCTAAAAAGTAAAAAAACATATTTGGTTTTCAACATTATCAGTAATTATTTCGAAAGTTTGTTTAGTCCCCTTGACATCCAACATCCATTATGTGGGGCCAACCTTTGATGTAAATCATTCATTGTGTGGGCCTCACTTGTGATGTGGGTCGTCCATCATGCAAGGCCCACCTTAGTTGTTGGCCATTCATCATTAGTGGTTGACCTTTAATGTGCACAATTCATTAGGTAGGGCCCACCTTTGATGTTAGTCATCCATCATGTGGAGCCCATCTTCAATTTGCACTACTTATCATGTGGATCCCACCTTTAATGTGGACATTCTATCATGTGGACCCACCTCCAATGTGGGTCATCCATCATGCAGGATTCGCCTTGGATATGGGCCACTCATCATTAGGGCAACCTTTGATGTGAATTGTCCATCATGTGAGGCCAACCTTGATTGGATCATCCATCATATGGGGCCTACCATTATTAATTGCCCATCATGTGGAGCCCGCCTTTGATGTGGGTTGCCTATCATGCGGGGCTTGCCTTGGATATGGGTCATTCATTATTAGGTGTAGACCTTTGCTGTGGATCGTCCATCATGTGGGGCCACCTCAATATGGGTCATCATCATGTGGATGATTTCGCACTCTCATGAAATTAGAAGGGGTTCATGGAAAAACGAGAACATATTCCTTTAAATAATTTTTTAATTAAGTTGTTATGTCATTGATGAAAATAAAGGAAATAAGTTACTTTTGAAAGTTGAAAAACAATTAAAAAATAACTTATATAGATAAGTTACTTAAAAAAATAAAATTAAAAAATAAAAATAAAAAACTATTTATTTAAGTTTAATAATTAAACTATTTTTTTTAAAGTAACTTATTAACTTACATAAGTTTTTTTTTTTTTTAAGCTACTTATTTAGTAGTATCCAAACGGCTCCAAGTAAAATAAGGTTTTTGTCTTTTTTCCTTGTAGACCACATTTCACATTTCTTGAAATTGCACGTGACACTTTTTCATTGAGCCATGTTTAAGGTTGCATGAACCCCTCATTATACCAATTCATGTCTACCGGTTTGGCCTGGCCAGACCCATTGTCACCCTTATATATGATGAAGAGTGGGGAAACAAGATGATTATCATGGAGATTACCACTGCAAGTTAAGAGAAATTTTTTTTAGCGCCCATGAGGGGCCATAAGACGCCTTTGATTTGAAGTAATCGATATCTCCATAAAAGATTTTCAGTCCAATGCACGTTTTCCCCTCTCTACGGTTTCTTGCATTGAAAGCGATCAGCATAACAACTCCAAACTTCAACGGGCTTATATATTTTATGTTGGCTGAAGATCTGGTTAAGATATACACTTCCTTAATGATGGTTTTAAAAAAATGGTGGAAAATCAAAAATAATGAACTGTTGATACTCATCAGGAAAAGTGCAAGAACATGATGGCTATGATTATCTTGATTTCCACAATAGGGTCCATTAAGTGAATTGGTCCCAATAGAAAATCCAGCTGTTAAAAGGGTGGGCCACAACATAAAGAATGCCTGTGGCGAAATCAGAATAGTCAGGTAAGCTATCGTCACGATATAGCAGTAAAAGCAAAATGTGCAGGTAGATTGACTCATCAACATTCCTTTGAAATTAGATCTACACAAGGAAAAGCACTCGTCATTCGTTGGTTATTATGGGCATCCCGAAAATGTCGGGTCAAAATATGGCTTTCATGCTGACTCACGGACATGAATTTAAAATATGGATTTTGTGGATCTCTTGTGCAGACCACAAAATTTAAATTATGCAATTTGGGATTTGAATACAAACACATGTTACACGCCCTCTTTAATGATTATACAATTATAAAAGTATAATTATCTCTTCCCATCGATTTCATCGAAGGCCACAGGCGAGTTGAAGGGTCAGATCACAGGTGCATCTCTCTCTCAGATATACGAGGGCTTTGTGGGACACGTGCCAACATGGAACACATGTGCATGATCTTTTCCAATCATCAGGTGGGGGAACCATGAACATGCACTATTTGTGTGTGAGACCAATTGGTAGCCAAAAATAAATACCCAACAGTCCATATTCAATGTACAAGTATGGCCCACCTGATGTTTGGACCAGATTATCGAATAAATGGCCCCCATCTCACAAACATGCCACATTGTTGCACTGTTCTGCGAAGGCCTGTTTGGATGCATGAAATTAGTCAATTCATGCATTTAAAAGTTTGTTATGGGTATAATTATGAAATTGTAAGTTCTAATTGGTTTTTTTATTTTTTTTCGAGTTTTTTCTATTCATGATTTTCTAGATTTGTTGTTCTGTCGAGCTAATTAAATTTATATTTGCATTGGTTAATTTTTTGTTTGAGGTTTTATATGTCAAATTCATGATTTTCTAGATTTATTGCTCCATTGGGCTAATTAAATTTATATTTAAAAAAAATAAATGATATGTCATATGAAATCACTAGAACTGGACTATTCAAACTAGGGCTCAAAGTCCGGCGGGTTGGATTGGGTCGGGTAAATGGTTTTGTTCAAAATTTGTAATAAAATTGTGGGTGTGCTTTGGATTCTTTGTTCTTGATCCTTCCATCCTCAGTTTGTAAAGGTGGGGCCTACAATTCTGTGATCCAGATCACTGATCATCATGGAATAAGACATCCACGGTTGGGCGCATCAGATCAGTGGTCTGGATTGCATGCACATCTAGTGTCTGCGACCTCGTGTCGAGGATCATACGATTATTCAAATACTGATGCTAGAGCCATGCAGCATCACAACCGTTTGATCTAGAGATTAAGGGACCACCAATTACCAATCAATCAGGTACATCACCTGTCACCACACTATCAGGTAGGACATGGTCCCTGTGCATAAAAACTATCTGATCATCTGATCTTGATCAGATGCTTGAGAAGTAAATGCACAGAAACTAAACTAGTATTACAAGAAAGAGTGCGGATCCTCTGCCTCCCGGAGGCAGGAACTCCCTGCCTCCCGCGTTTTCATTGGTTAACGTTAGTATAAGTGCCATGTCATCAGATTTTTTAAATATATTAAAAAAGTACGTTTAATAAGAAGCATAACGGAGACGTTAAACGGAAGCGGTTTCGTGCGGGGTAAATCAGTAGGGTAAGCGTACTGAGTAAAGTCCGTGGAGCCTACCATCCTCATTCGTGCATTGTATCAACTCAATCCATCTCTTTTATCATCTAATTTTACAGTTTTATAACAAAAATTAATCATATCCAAAGATCAAGTGAACCACACCACCTGAAACAGTGTGAATTGGGGCCCACAAAAGTTTTATATCAAGATGATATTTGTTTTTTCCATTCATCCATGTCTTTGTGATCTTATGAACAGTTTGGATGAAAAATAAACATCATTGGGGCTTAGAAACATTTCAATGGTGAAAATCAATACTTCCACTGTTTCCTTTGGTATGGTTTACTTGAGCTTTTGATATACTTCAGTTTTGGGCTCAACCTCTAAAATGATCTGAAAAAACGGATGGACAGCGTGGATAAACCACATGAATTCATAGTGGGCCTAACAGAGTTTACTCAGTACGATAAGACTAGTACGCAATCCGATTTCACGTTACATGCGGATTTCCTACCAAAGCCTTTTACAGTAAGATCCTGCCCAAGGATTTCGGATGGGTCCACTGATACGTTTGTGATAAATTTAACCCATTTATTCATTTTTAGATATCATTTCAGGATATAATACCAAAACCAAGGTGTATACAAAACTCAAATAAGCCACACGAGAGGAAACAGTGGGGATTTGGTGTTCACCGTTGAAATATTTATATGGCCACAAAAGTTTTGCATCGGTCTAATATTTTAGTGTTTTCACTTCATCCTAGTAAAAATGACCTTATAAACAGTTTGGATGGCATATAAATATCAAGATGCCTAAGAAGGCTTCAACTGTAGGAATTTCTTTCTCCATCTTTTCATCTTGTATGGCTCAGTTGAGTTTTTGATCATCCTAATTTTTAGTTATATGTCTTAAAATGAGCTTTAAAAATGGATAAATGGATTGAAATTCTTATAAACATCATGGTGGACCCCACCATATATCCCAGTGCTGGAACTTCATGCAAAAGGCTATCCCCGGTGAATCTGCGTCCATTGTTTCCATTGGAAATGGACTGGCTACTCCCCTGCCACTCGGTACTATGTGAGCCCACCATGATGTATGTGTTTCATCCATTCCGTCCATTTATTTTTCTAGTTCATTTCATGATCTGAGACAAAAAATGAGGTATAACCCAATCTCAAGTGGACTACATTACATGAAATAGTGTTGAATGAACGTTGACCATTAAAAACTTTTTGGGGGTCATAAAAGTTTTGGATCAAGCTTTTCCCTTCATTTGGGTCTTTATGACCAAACCAACAGATTGGATGTCAGATAAACAGTACGGTGAGCCTTAGGAGGACTTTAATGATGGATATCCAATCATCATTGTTTTCCTGTGGTGTGGTCCATATGAGATTTATATCCCTCTCATTTTTGGGGTCAACCCTTAAAATTATATGTAAAAATAGATTAACGAAATGGATGAAACACATACATCATAGTGGGGCCCACAGAGTACCAACCACCACCACCACCGGGCTGGTGGTGGGGAGTAGCCAATCCGCTTTCATTTCCATTTGGGATTCAATGCCACATTGAGCAGTGAGACTCGTTACTGAAGTGATGTCACCTATTTATATGGGTCCTACTATGATGTATGTTTTGTATCCACACTGTCCATCCATTTGGAGAGATCATTTTAGGGCATGAGCCACAGAATGAATCAGATCCAAAACTCGAGTGGACCCCACCACAAAAAATAGTGGAGAGAGTCATGCGTACATTTATTACGATTGAATCCAATCCAAACATCATCACTTTGTCTATTGAACTCCGTCACCTTGTACTGCAACCCTGTCACTTTATCTACTTAACCCTGTCACTTAGTGTTGCAATCTTGTCACTTTGTCTAGTGAAACCCGTTACTTTGTACTGCAACCCCGTTACTTTGTCTACTGAACCCCGTCACTTCGTAGTGCAACCCCGTTACTTTGTCTACTGAACTCCATCACTTTGTACTACAACATCGTCACTTTGTCTACTGTACTCCGTCACTTTGTGCTACAACTTAGTCACTTTGTCCACTGTACCCCGTCACTTTGTGCTGCAACCTCATCACTTTGTCTAGTGAACCCCGTCACTTTGTACTATAACCCCTTCACTTTGTCTATTGAACCTTATTACTTTGTACTGCAACCCCGTCACTTTGTACTGCAACTCCGTCACTTTGTCTACTGAACTCCGTCACTTTGTACTGCAACCCTGTCACTTTGTCTACTGAACTCCGTCACTTTGTATTGCAACCCTGTCACTTTGTCTACTGAACCCCGTCACTTTGTACTGCAACCCCGTCACTTTGTCTACTGAATCCCGTCACTTTGTACTGCAACATCATCACTTTGTCTACTGTACTCCATCACTTTGTACTGCAACCCTGTCACTTTGTCTACTGAACCCCGTCACTTTGTACTACAACCTCGTCACTTTGTCTACTGCAGTACAAAGTGACGGGGTTCAGTAGACAAAGTGACGGGGTTGTAGTACAAAGTGACGGAGTTCAGTAGATAAAGTGACAAGGTGAATTAATCGTGTTTGTAATGCAGGGTGTTTTTAAGAGCCTGGACTGAAAAATGGTGCTAAATGCATAGATTGACGCTCTGAATTCACCAAGGCAAGGGACGGACTCCAGGGGACCAAGATCAACGGAATTACACGCCAGGGGTCCGAGAAAATTGAGAAACTGAAGCTCAAGTGGCCTGAAAGTCAGCCAGAATGCAAGATCACAGGGTTCTCGCCATCCGATTGGCTCGAAACTCCATACATGGCCTGAGGACCATAAATTAACCGTACACGTCGAATTTCATCTGTTCAGTACCTGTGGAAGTGTCCCAATGGATAGATCAGCCCTAAAATCTTGAGTTGGGGCCCACCTGATGTATGGATATGCTCCATTTTTGGTCCCAACCGTTTAAATTAAATGAAAAAGAGGATGGACGGATCAGATTTCTCACATGCATCAAGCTGGGACCCACCGTGCGTACGTGGGAGTGCACATGGGCTGTGCACTCGCAGTGCACCGAGCAAAGGAAACAGTCAAACTTGCGTTTGACCTCAAGTTCCGCCCGAACGCAATAGAGCCCGCCTCTGTTTACAACAGACGGACAAACTGTCCGTCCGCCATCTTAGTATGGGCCACCAACAAGATGATTGGGACCGTCCATTTGTTTCAGAGGGTCAAACTGACCGTACATATAAGGTTTTTCCTGATCTATGCTCGCATACACAGGAGAATACTGCCCAAACGTGGGACGGACGGCTGAATGAAAGCATCCACGGACCACACCGATTTTGATCCAAAAACAGTGATTCCAGCCTGGTTTTTCGAGCAGAATGCAGTGGACGGCATGGATTTTCCAAAACAAAAGCGATGTGGGCCCCACCATCAGACAGCGTAAGTGCGTTACGCACCCTGTTTCGTAGCCGGACGCTGTCCGGCTTTTGCGGCGGGTTGTGCGTTCTTGGAGGCGATCGGACGGATAATCTGAACCGTTCATCATGTAGGTCTGCCAAGAAACTCCCAGAGGACGTTCTCCTTTTAGAAAGAAAGCAAGAAAAGAGGGAGTAGAGGGCGCTGGCTCCTTGACTGCGTAATAAGATTTACGCAGAGGAGTTATGGCTGCGAAAGGAGTGCAGCCGGCTGTCTTCGGCGCACGGAGTTCCTTCACGGACTTCACTTCTCCACGCTGCCAGTGGACCGACCTGGGTGGTCTTATAAAAGAAAGACGTGAGAGAGAGAGAAGGAGAGGAAAGGAAGTCAAAGGGAGGAGGCGACGTGGGCTGGACGTGGGCAATGAAAGAGAGAGAGTTAGTAGTTTTTTTCTTCTTCTTTTCTTCTCTTTTTGTCTATTCTGAACTTAGCCTAATCATGTTTGTGACCGGCTAAACCTCTTAGCTAGGGCTAAGAGGTGAAGCTTGTAGTCTGATGGGAGAGATATTGCTTGTGCCTTTTTGTTTAAATTGAAGGGGTTTTTCATGTAATTTTAATATGGGAATATTTTTAGTTTTTAATGGCCTGTTGTGACTGAAATTACAATGGGTTTGCAATGGCTTTGAGTATTTCTTTTTCCTTATTTTGATTATGACGTCAGGAAGCCCTGTTGTTCGCCATCGTCTCCTGGGTATGGTTGGATGATGGTACCCTTTCTAACCTTCATAATCATCTGATTGGTTGGTAATTAGTTTAATTCTTTTGTTAACTTTGTCTCCTGGGCATGGTTTGGTGATGGAATCCATTCTAATTCATATACCTTTCATCTCTTTAAAAATTATATCAGAGGAAGTTCAGTTTAATTTTCATGATTTTTGAAGCAGGCATAAGATCTCCCTGATCTCTACAAGTGGATCCTCTGAATCCCTAGTCTCTTAATTCAGTTGTAATAAATGGTGGGCGTGACTCTCTCCACTATTTTCTGTGGTGGGGTCCACTCGAGTTTTGGATATGATTCATTCTTTGACTCATGCCCTAAAATGATCTCTCCAAATGGATGGACAGTGTGGATACAAAACATACATCATAGTAGGACCCATATAAATAGGTGACATCACTTCAGTAGCGAGTCTCACTGCTCAATGTGGCACGGAATCCCAAATGGAAATGAAAGCGGATTGGCTACTCCCCCACCATCAGCCCAGTGGTGGTGGTGGTCGGTACTCTATGAGCCCCACCATGATGCATGTGTTTCATCCATTCCGTTAATATATTTTTACATATAATTTTAGGGGTCGACCCCAAAAATGAGAGGGATATAAATCTCATATGGACCACACCACAGGAAAACAATGGTGATTGGATATCCATCATTAAAGTCCTCCTAAGGCCCACCGTACTGTTTATTTGACATCCAATCTATTGGTTTGGTCATAAAGACCCAGATGAAGGGAAAAGCTTGATCCAAAACTTTTATGGCCCCTAAAAAGTTTTTTATGGTCAACGTTCATTCAACACTATCTCATGTATTGTGGTCCACTTGAGATTGGGTTATACCTCATTTTTTTTTTTTGTCTCAGACCATAAAATGATCTAGAAAAATAAATGGACGGCATGGATGAAACACATACATCATGGTGGGCCCACATGGTACTGAGTGGCAGGGGAGTAGCCAGTCCGTTTCCAATGGAAACCGTGGACACGGATTCACCGGGGGAAGCCTTTTGCATGAAGTTCCAGCACTGGGATGTATGGTGGGGTCCACCATGATGTTTATAAGAATTTCAATCCATTCTTCCATTTATAGAGCTCATTTTAAGACATGTAACAAAAAATTAGGATGATAAAAAACTCAACTGGGCCATACAAGATGAAACAGTGGAGAAAGAAATTCCTACGGTTGAAGCCTTCCTAGGCGGCTTGATGTTTATATGCCATCCAAACTGTTTATAAGGTCATTTTTACTAGGATGAAGTGAAAACACCAAAATATTAGACCGATGCAAAACTTTTGTGGCCATATAAATATTTCAACGATGGACACTAAATCCCCACTGTTTCCTCTCGTGTGGCCCATTTGAGTTTTATATACACCTTAGTTTAGGTATTATGTCCTAAAATGATATCTAAAAATGGATGAACGGGTTGGATTTATTACAAACGTTGCAGTGGGTCCATCCAGAATCCTTGCGTGGGATCTTACCGCAAAAGGCTTTGGTAGGAAATCCGCGTCCCCGCTTAAACACGTGAAATCGGATTGCGTACTAGTTTTATTGTACTGAGTAAACTCTGTTGGGCCCATTGTGAATTCATGTGGTTTATCCACACCATCCATCCGTTTTTTCAAATCATTTGAAGGGTTGAGCCCAAAACTGAAGTATATCTAAAGCTCAAGTAGACCATACCAAAGGAAACAGTGGAAGTATTGATTTTCACCATTGAAACGTTTCTAAGTCCCCAATGATGTTTATTTTTCATCCAAACTGTTCATAAGATCACAAAGACATGGATGGATGGAAAAAACAAATATCATCTTGATATAAAACTTCTGTGGCCCTCAACAACTTTTTAACGGTAGAATTCAATTCACACTGTTTCAGGTGGTGTGGTCCACTTAAGCTTTGAATATGATTAATTTTCGTTGTAAAAGCTAAAATTAGATTATAAAGGAGATGGATGGAGTTGATACAATGCACGAATGACGACAATGGGCTCCACAGACTTTACTTAGTACGCTTACCCTGCTGAGTTACTCAGCACGCAAGCCGCTCCCGTTAACGTCTCCGTTATACTTCTTATTAAATTAAATGTACTTTTTAAAATATATTTAAAAAACCTAATGACGTGGCACTTATAGTGACGTTGACCAATGAAAACGCTGGAGGCAGGGAGTTCCTGCCTTCGGGAGGCAGAGGATCTGCACTCTACAAGAAATCATTTTTCATGCCTAAAAACATGAAAAAAGAAAAACAGATAATCAAAAAATCCAATAATTTCAACCCCACATTCAAAATCTCAAAGTTCAATCAAAATGGTAAAGCTTAGATGGTTTAAGCTCCTTGGTTACATTGAAGAACCTTAGCACATGCAACCATCTATCCCACCTCTTGAGCCGGTGCACCACCACCGTCTCCGGTATGAGCTCGTGTGAGCACCGCCCATTCGACCCAGGATAATCATACATTGCCGGCTTATCGCTAAACCTGTTCTTCCCCTTGTTGACAACCTTCAACCATCTCCCAACCAACTTATCCTCAGGCCCCACCGTATCATTGGCTGGGATATCCGATTCAGCTATCCATTCAACTAGGTCCCACGACAACACGAATCCCATGCCAGACATGTAATCGACAAACGGATTTTGGCTAGTGCAAGGGATGACGAAGCCATAATACAAATCGGTCCTCTCCAACGGCTTCAATGAAGCTGCCAGCTTGTCTACCTTTAGGTAAACATCATCATCAGCCTTCATGACGTAGTCATATTGGCGGGAGAGAATGTGGGGTAGAGAAGAGAAGTAGGTGTATGTCTTCCCGGAGTTCATGTTCTCAGAACAATTGAGGATGATAATGTCATTGAACCTAATAACCTCCAGTGCGATGAGCATACGTTGCTCGACCTTAGTGAGATTGCAAAAGACAAACTTCACGTCGAATTCAGCAATGGGAGAAGATTGGATGCCATAGAGGAGGCGGAGGAAGTGGCGGTGCTCATGGTAATCAGCCCGGGTTAGGATACCAATCAAAAGGCTGAAAGCGGGCCGCGGGTGGGCTGGAGGGACAACCATGGCATTGCCATAGGAAGCTAGGGCAGTAGTCTTAGTACTGATGTTGTAGGAGAAGAAGAGGAAGAGGAAAAGGAAGAGTGCAATAAAGGGGAAGGTGGCAAGAACTAGCCAGCGAGTAAGCATTATTTTTCAGTTTTTTGAGTAAGATAAAATGGTGTTCTGATATATACACATGAAAATGCGATTTGGGTGGTAAGGTTCTTGCAATTCTCGTTTGTCTATGGGCCATGGTTTTTGGCCTGATTGTAACCGTAGATCATGGCGTGATACTGGACGTTCATCAGGTGGGACATCAAGTGACTTCTCTATCATAAAATAATCTTCCCATCATCTTATATTAGCCACACGTACGTTCAATTCAGACCACCAGTTATATTTAGACATATCAAGGTCATTCTTCACATGCGGTCTGAATCTCAGGTGGGCCACGTCCTTTTTGAGTCACACGTGATGGACGTTCAGATCTATATGAATATACCATATGGATGCGTGTGCAGCGCTTGTGTTGGCTCGTGCAAATGCGCATGCAGTTCGTGAATGTTAGATATGGAGCACGTGTCGAGTAGCGCAGAGAGATTACAGGCAGGTGGCCAGCGTTTGGTTCTGAAACGTTTCAAGGTTGTCTCCATACAGAAACGGCAGCTGAGAGATTGCCGAATGTCCGAAACGGCATATTCACAGTCAGAAGCATTCTCAGATGCGTGTCGGCATACAACTGTACACGTGTCTTTCATGAAGAAAGTTCAACGGATCTGCAATCAAACTCATCATGCATCCTGACCATTCAGTTTTGGATTTGAACATGAATTGCTGGCTTTTTTTCTTCTTTTCAGCCGTCCATTTGATTGCACCCAATCAAAGGCCTACATTCATCAGACTCTTGTAACTTCTGAAGCCTGTTCCACCAATGATCATGGCAACGACTTGGACAGTCCTGACTGACATAGATGCAAATAAACATTCCAGTGGCCCCAAAAAGTTTTTAATGGCGGGTATTCAATCATCACTAAAATAAGCTATCAAAACGTATGGACAGCGTGGATGTAAGGTACATACATCAAGGTGGGCCCCACTGTCAGAGATCCACCGACCTCGGGATCCCGGAGGATGCGCTGATCAGGTGGTCCCCACACGCATGTAGAAGTTCTGGACATCGTTTCTTGTCACCGCCCTGCCGCTTGAGTGTACCGGCCTCGCTGCGAGATTGGGTAACGTTCACATTGGGGACCACCTTGCGAGTGGTCCATACGTAACACACGTGCGCCAAGTTACACACGTTGGACGGTCAACGTTTTGCCGACCCATAGCTTTGGCATTTCTCGTGTTCTAAGGCTATTTTCGTAATTTTCAAGGAAAGCTGGGAAATTCCTTCCGTATCCCTCCCATGTCTTCCCTGTTAGAGGTAGTTGAAGCATTAGAAAATACAAACTGAAGAATGACAACGACAAAACTACCACCATGACATTACTATTATTACCATTCATTAAAAGACATGGCTCGTACTACCCAAACCCAAGACAGCCGTTGATTTCATTCCACACCCAACAACCCAAATCTCATCCTAACATCTCCACCATTAAAACCTTAGTTCAAGGTGGCCATTTCATCCAAGCCCTACAACACTACACCAACCTTTGGAACAATGGCCACAAGCCTGATAATTTCACCTTCCCTTACATTCTCAAAGCCTCTTCCCAACTCCCACACCCCACCATTGGACTCTCCATCCATTCCCATGCCATTAAAACTGGCTTCCACACTGACCTCTTTGTGGGCAACAGCCTAATCCTCTTCTACGCCCGGTTCGGCTACTTAGATATCATGCACCGACTGTTCGATGAAATTCCTCAGAAGAATATTGTCACATGGACCGCTATCATCTCCGCATACTCCCAGAACGGTCAATTCAGCTATGCAATTGAACTGTTTCATGGCATGCTGGTCGCAGATGTTAGACCCAACTCTTTTACCATGGCCGTGATTCTTGGCGGCCTCTGTTGCAACCAAGGAGCAATGCAAATCCATGGATTTATGATAAAGTGTGGTTTTGAGTCTGATGTCATCATCTCGACAGCTCTGATCGACTCATATGCCAAATGTGGGAACGCCAAATTCGCCTGCGGTTGTTTCAGTGAGATGACTCAGAGAAATCTAGTTTCATGGAATGCAATGATTTCTGGATTTAACCGGAGTGGGAACACTCAAGCAGCATTGTAACTCTTCGTCGAGATGCAGGAGTCTAACACCATACAACCTGATACATTTACGATCGTTGCAATCCTCGGCTCGTCTTCATGTTTGGCATCTTTGAGGCAAGGGAAAGAGATCCATGGTTATGTATATAGAGCTACTATGGAGCATGAAATTTTTGTCACCAACAGGCTGATAGACATGTATGGTAAATGTGGAGATGTGGAGAAAGCGCAGCAAGTCTTTGATAACATGCAAGAAAGGGATGTGGGTTCATGGACTGCACTCATAAACTGCTATGGGCTGCATGGGCATGGCACCAGAGCCATTGCTGTCTTTGAAAAGATGAAACAGACCCCATCCGGCACCCCCCAACTATGTAACATGCACAGCAATTCTGTCAGCTTGCAGCCATGCCTGCCTCCAACAAGATGGGCTCCGATATTTCAGAACCATATCTACAGATTTCAGCATTGATCCCACCATGAAGCATCATGTCTGCATTGTAGACATGTTGGGAAGAGCAGGGCACCTCATGGAAGCACTGAAGTTCATTAGTGACATGCCAATCCAACCTGACTCTCGTGTGTGGGAAGCGTTGCTTGGTGCTGCTAGCATTCGAGGAGACAGGACAGCCACAGAGATAGCTGTGAAACAGCTGCTCGAGTTAGAACCTGAAAACTCTGTCGAACTTCAAGTGCAGTTGTCAAGTATATATGCGAAAGCAGGGAAGTGGGATGACGTTGCGAAAATTAGAGGAAGGATGAAATCCAAAAGCCCGGGAGTAAGTTGGATTCAGACTCTCCGATAAAAACAACTATTGTGTGCAGGCATGATTAGCATTCATTCGTAGAGAATATCAAATTCAAGATCAATGAAACACCGATGTCAAAAAGAGGACCATGAATCCATCACCTCCTTTGATGAATGGAAGGAGCCATTCGCACTTGGAAACAAACAATAGGGTCAGAAAAGCGGAAACCGATGACTCACCCAATTCAGTGAAGAGTTAAACACGACAAGTAAATGTAATTATATTTATTAAAAATATTTGTACTCAACAAGGGTATGCCTTACAATACTAACAAACTGTCACTCTTAAATGACAACTCTCACACATAAGGAAAAACTCCTTTTGAACTCTTAATACTTAGACACCTTGCTTTCACTCTTGAACTCACTCTTTGCTGTTTATGTGTGTACATAATGATACACTTCCTATATTTATAGAGGGCTATGGAAGATTCTAAAATCAATACAATTCTAAAGAGTTATACAAGCTTCCAAATATCCTATAAGGTTCTATTATATTCCAGAATATTGTAAGAAAATCCGGAAGGTTCTAGTATAGCCCGGAACATTCCGGAAGAGTTAAGAAAACTCTATCAAACTCTAGAAGTTTCCGGAAGATTTTAGAAAATTCTAGAATTTTTCGAAAATGTCCGGAAGTTTCCGGAAGACTCTGGAATATTCAAGAGAGGTTGTGATGAAATTTAACACTCCCCCTCAGCACCAACTCTCACAATTCTGCCTTGGTCATCATACCAAGTTGCTTTCTGAATTCGGTGAACTTAACATTGCTAAGTCCTTTCATGAGTATGTCAGCAACTTGGTCACCGGTCTTCACATGACTCATCTCGATTTCTCCTTGAAGTAACTTCTCTCTCACGAAGTGATAGTGTATCTCCACATACTTGGTCCTGGCATGAAACAGTGGATTCTTAGCCAAGCAAATTTGTTGATTGATTGTCACAACACAATATCATTGGATAATCATCTGGTTGATGAAGATTCCTCATTAACTATATAAGTCATTTGCTTTCTTGTGTTGCCATCGCCATTGCTCTGTATTCAGCTTCCGTGGTTGATAAAGATACTGTAGGTTGTCTCTTGCTACACCAAGAGATTGCTCCTGAGCCAAAGTTGAATACGTATCCAATAGTTGATCGTCATGTGTCATGATCACCACCAAAGTCAGCATCGCAGTACCCAACTATCTTGCATGCTCCACCTTTCTTGTACAATAGACTATGGTCTATTGTATTGTACCCTTCACATACCTTAGTATTCGATGTACTGCTTTAAAATGCGGCTTCTTTGGTGTTTGCATGAACCGACTAACTACACCAACTGTGTATGCTATATCCAGTCGCGATAATGTAAGTTAGATTAGACTACCAACTATTTGTCTGTACATATTTGCATCTTCCAAGTCTTTTCCTTCTTCCGAACATAGCTTAGCATTAGCCTCCATAGGTGTGGCAATTGGCTTGTATTCGAGCATCCCATATTTCTTTAATAGGTCTTTGCGCACTTCTACTGACAGATGAATATGCTTTTGTTGTTTTGGTCAATCTCCAGCCCAAGAAAATGCTTCAGTTCTCCAAGTTCCTTCATTTGAAATCGCATGGACAAGTTCTCTCTTATCCTTTCAATCTCACCGTTATCATCTCCAGTGATGATCAAGTCATCCACGTACACTAGCACTATTGCTAGTTTACCTTCTTGGATTTTTACAAAGAAACTGGAGTCCGCAAGTGCCACCGAGAACCCGCTTTGCACTAGGAATTCCCCTATCTTGTCATACCATGCTATCGGTGCTTGTTTAAGCCCATACAAGGCCTTCTTTAGTTTGCAGACATAATCCTAATGCCTTTTACTCTGGAAACCACTTAGTTGCTCCATGTAGATATCTCGATCAATTTCTCCATGTAGAAAGGCATTCTTTGCATCCATCTGTCACAGTTTTCAAGATTTGCTCGTTGCAAGTGCTAGTAGTACTCGCACCATTGTAATTTTTGCTACTGGGGTAAAAGTCTCATAATAGTCCAACCCATATTTCCTCTAGCCACTAATCGAGCTTTATACCTTTCTATTGATCCATCGGGGCGAGTCTTGACTTTGTACACCCATTTGCATGATATTGGCTTCACATTCTTAGGTTTTGGAACTAGTTCCCAAGTCTGATTTTGGTTCAATGCCTTAATATCTTCTTCCATTGCCTTCTGTCATTTTATGTCTCAGGATGCTTCTTCAAATGTCGTTGGCTCTTTTACGGTCTCTTCTTTTGCTAAGGCAGCATCCATGTATCTTGAGTTAGTCTTTCTCTATCTAATCGACCTCCTAAGTGGTGGGTTGTCTACCGTAACCTCCTTTTGACTTGGGCAAAACTCTTCTGGACTACTTTGATGTACTTCAGTTTGCCATAGACTCATAGATTTATCTGGTATTCAAGACAGATTAGGCACTTGCTCACCATCTCCTGCTGTAGGCGTCAACTCTTTAGTTGAACTAGGAGATTCTTCTCCTTCCCCTGTCTCCCACATCTTCTCATGCAATTCATCTTCTAAGTCTTAAGAGTTTGGCAGCTCCTCCTTCAGTGGCGACCACCATGATTCAACAATCTAATCATCACTGTAGTTGATAGCTCCTTGATTGAAAACTATGGTAAGGGCAATTTTACCCGTCTCTGTCACTATTGAGGAAGCAGCTACTTTGTCAGTGATTATGTTAAACTGCTTGAGTGGTTCATGAAAATCTATCTCTTTCTCTAAACAATCTCCTTTGATGGATTCAGGCTAAGGATGCCTAAAAGTCCCAGTCATCTTCACTGTTTTCTTGGTGATTTCTAGAAGTCACTAAGTTACCTTCGGTTGATTTTTTCTTAAACCGACAATTTTTTGTAAAGTGACCTTTTTTTCCGCAATTGAAACATTCTATATCATACATTCGAGATATGGAGGATTGTCGTTTATTTGTGTTGTTGTCGGATTGAACTCACCCTGTCCGAAGACTTCTTCCTTGCTCTTCTCCCTTCTTAGACTTTCTAAAGTTCTGTTGACTTTGTTCGCCCTTTCTGTTCTGCTGTCGATGTCCGCCTTTTTTTATTATTGCAGTAGAGTGCTTCCTCTTCCTTGTTTATCGACACTCCAACCATTTGTTTGCATAAACTTTCTTGATTGACCAATAACTTCTCCTATTCTATGAGAGTAGGTTGAGTAGGCCAACCTCGTATTGCCATGATAAAAGTATTATACTCGGGCTTCAACCAGTGTATAATGATCATTCTCATTCTTTCCTCATGAATATTTGTTTTAGGATCCAATTATGAAATTTCTTGGCATAAATCCTTCACTCTTGTAAAGTATTCGCTTATAGATTTATCTCCTTGGGTGGTGGACATTAACTCATTCTCCAAATATTGAAGTCGAACATTATTTGTTTTTTAAAACAATGATGCAAAGGTGTCCTATGCCATCTTGGGTGTATCGTCATGCTTGATTCGCTCGAGCAACTCATCTTCAATAATTGACTTGAGCACGTACATTGCTTTCCTCGCCTTAATCTTCCACTTTTAGAGTGCTTCAGCATTTTCCTTAGGAGGTGGGGTAATCTCATTCTCATTAACAACCTCCCACAAGTCCTACCCTTCAAGTTAGGACTTAATGCGACTCCTCCAACTTTGATAGTTGTGGTTGTTAAGCCTCGTAATTTCGCTCATTGTGCTCACAAGATCCGCCATCGTGACTTGATGTGATTATCACTCCCTTTACCAAGTAGGCCAACAAACTTCACAGTCTCCACACCATGCACGATCACCTTAGAAAACGGATCCCGACCAAACCTCGCTCTGATACCAAATTGAAGAGTTGAACACGACAAGTAAATGTAATTATATTTATTACAAATACTTGTACACAACAAGGGTATGCTTTACAACACTAACAAACTATCACTCTTAAATGACAACTCTCACACACAAGGAAAAACTCTTTTTGAACTCTTAATACTTGGACACCTTGCTTTCACTCTTGAACTCACTCTTTGTTGTTTATGTGTGTACATAATGAGACACTTCCTATATTTATAGAGGGCTATGGAAGATTCTAGAATCAACACAACTCTAAAGAGTTATACAAGCTTTCAAATATCGTATAAGGTTCTATTATATTTCAGAACATTCTAAGAGAATTCGGAAGGTTCTAGCATAGTCCAGAACATTCTGGAAGAGTCAAGAAAACTCTATTAAACTCTAGCAGTTTTCGGAAGACTCCGGAATATTCAAGCGAGTTGGTGATGAAATTTAACATTCAATTCTTTCGCTCACCCTTCCAAACACTCAGGCAAGTTCAAAACAAAGTGACCAAACCACCAAATGTCAACTTGGGTGTGCTCCAAACTCTACCTTATTCAGTAATATTATTCAATCTTCATTGCTGTGAACGTGGTGTTCTTTTTTCTTTTTCTTTTTTTTTTGCAATGAAAAGGTTACTAATTCGATTCCAATGCTGCTCAATTGATTTCTACCTTTCAAATCAAAGCATTTATAGAGTCACATACAATGGATGATCATGTCTGAGATGCTAGCTGGCTTCTAATTTTATCAATACTAGAAAGGAAAAAATAAAAATAAAGACCATATTCAGCTCATTAGCTAGACCGATGTCTTTCTTTTCTTTCTTTCTTTTTTTTTCTTTTTTCTGAAGTGTACCTAATTCATTGTTTTGGCAACTTAGGCTTGAAAAAAGGAAAGAAGAAAGGGAAATTAAATAATAATAATAATAATAATAATAATAATAAGAGGCATCACAAGCATTCGGAAACATCAAACCTATCTAGGGATCATTGGAGCAATTGGATTTCATTCCAGGAAATTCAGTACAATTTGATTAATTTAGAACTACTGGCAAAAATCACGAACATGCTTAAAAACCAATCTTATTGTTTTCTTCCAAACATTTAGGGTCCATTTGAATTGGCCTCAGATTTTGGGGAGGAAGGGAAGAATTAGTTATTCTTTATTCATGTAAATAGTTGGGGTGGTTCTTGCCTTCTCTTTGTATAGTCCTTTGCCTTTTGGCATGTGTTTATAACATGTTGTCAGAAAAGCCTTTAATTTTCAGAGTTTTGGGTTGCATGACCGGTCGTGGGAGCAGCTCGACTAGTCGAGCATTACACGACTCAAAGTCCAGCGAGTTCAGTTTTTTGGTGTTCGGGGTGCTCGACCGGTCGAGGGGATGTCATGACCGGTCTAGGGGGTCCCTCGACTAGTCGTGGCTATCTTTTGACCAGTCGTGGTTACACAAATTCATTTTCGAATTTGATGCAGATTACGGATTTCTGTGCCACCTTTCGCAAGGGTGCGAAAGAGAAGTTGCCTAAACTATAAATAGGTGTCACTAGGGTTTTTCTATTGGATGGAAAATGATTCTAAAGCATTTTCAAGGGTTCTAGGGTTATCAAAGGGTGTAGCAAAGGTGGGATTCGAGACTATTCGAATCGGGTAAGTCCTCTCTCTTGTAATTTCAATTTCATAGTAGATCTCTATTGCTTTGTGCCATGGTTTTTTTCCACAAGGGTTTTCCATGTTAAAACTTTGTGTTCTTTTTTGATTGCTTGTTATTATTGAATTATTATCCTAGATCTATATCTGTGTGATTCCGCAGACCAAATCCCCAACAAGTGGTATCAGAGCGATCGTTGCGGCACAGATCTAAATCTGCAGAATTAGTAATAATGGGAAACGGCAAGTTTGAAATTGAGAAGTACTCAGGCAAAAATAATTTTAAGTTATAAAAGATTAAGATGGTTAGCCTGTTAATAAAGCAAGGCGAGATTAAGGCTCTTGAGGAGTGAAAATCTACCATGAAAGATGATGAATGGGAAAACCTTGATAGTAATGTTTTAGCCTCTATATCCGTTTATGTCTCACGGATAAGGTTCTCTATAATGTTTTGAGGGAGAAAACTGCGGGTAGTTTGTGGGCGAAGTTTGAGAACATCTATGCAAAGAAGTCCTCTGAAAATCGCCTACACTTGAAGCTACAGTTTTATACCTTCAAGATGGCAGAGGGTGGAGATCTAAAAGCCCATATCAGCAACTTTAATAAATTGATGTGCAAATTGCTGGATATGGAGGAAGTGGTCAAAGATGAGGAACAGGCATGTATATTGTTGAATTCTCTTCCTGCATCATATGAGTCTTTCAGGGACACGATGTGCAGCGCAAATAAAACCCTAAGTATTGACACCGTTATCTCATCCCTTCAAGGGAAGGCTATGAGAAAGTTAAACGGCAACATGGGAGCATCTTCTTATGCACTGATTACAAGGGGCAGAGATTCTGAGCGAAGTACAGGATCCTCAAGGCTTAGATCCAAAGCCAAGGGCAAGGGCAAAGGAAAATTAAAGTGTTAGAATTGTGGGTTATCTGGACACATGAAGAAGGATTGTGGAAATCCTAAAACTAATAAAGAAAATTCAGTGGCTTCTTCTAAGGAGGCCAATGTGGTCACATCTGATGAAGAATCAAGTGGTGGTGATGTTCTGTCTGTTTCCATGATTGGTCACTTACACGACAATCATAAAGACAAGTGGATACTTGACATAGGAGCATCTTATCACATGACTCCTCATAGGAGTTGGTTTACCAGTTACAAGAAATGCGATGGTGGATAGGTTTTTATGGGCAATGACAATGCTTGTAATGTTGTGGCTATTGGCACGGTGAGCATCAAGATGTTTGATAGGATGGAGCGTACCTTGACTGACGTCAGGCACGTTCCTGATATGAAGAAAAGTCTGATTTTTCTTGGTGCACTCGAGGCTATAAGGTGCAAGTTCACCAGTATTGATGGTGTCCTTAAAGTTTCAAAAGGGGCACTCGTGTTATGAGAGCACAGAGGTACGAAAACCTTTATAGGCTGATTGGGAGCACTTCAGCAGGTGGAGCGGCAGCGGCTATTGTAAACTCCACGTCTCTACGTATGTGGCATGTTCCTAGGCCACATGAGCGAGCGAGGCATGAAGGTACTTTCTGATCGATGTTTGCTTCCAGTTTTTAAAAATTCTGACTTAAATATATGTGAGCATTGTATATATGGTAAACAATCTAAACTGTTTTTTAAATCTGGAAAACATGTTTATAAGGGAGTGCTTGATTATGTGCACTCTGACGTATGGGGGCCATCGCCAGAAGTTTCCATTAGGGGGTCATCATGGTTTGTTTCATTCATTGACGACTACTCTAGGAAAGTTTGAGTTTACTTCATGAACCGTAAATCCGAAGTTTTCACCATATTCAAGCAATGGAAGACAATGGTGGAAAAATAGTCAGGGCGGAAAATAAAGGTTTTAAGGACTGACAATGGTGTAGAATTTACTTCCACTGAGTTTAATGATTATTGAAAGGACAAAGGGATCATCAGGCACAACACAGTGCGCCACACTCCCGAGCAAAACAGTATGGCTGAGCGAATGAATCGGACTCTCCTAGAGAGGGCCAGATGCATGTTAAGTAATGCTGCGTTGGGCAAGGACCTATGGACTGAGGCTGTTAACACGGCTTGTTATTTGGTGAACTATTCTCTTTTAACGGCAATTGAATGTAAAATCCCAGAGGAAGTATGGAGTGGTCAAAAACTCGACTACTCAGATCTACGCATATTTGGTTGTGAGGTTTACTCTCATATACCGTCAGTTGAGAGAGATAAGCTAGACCATAGGGCCAAAAAGTATATCTTTGTTGACTATGGTATTGGTGTGAAAGGTTACAGGTTATTCGACAAAGTCACACGCAAGGTCATCACTAGTCATGACGTCAGATTCGATGAAAGCTCCCTATTTCGTAAGAATGATCATAAGGAGCAAGAGGAACCAGAAAAGGTGATCGTAGATGTTCAGATTGACACAGATGATAGTCAGGCGGAGACAGATGCAAAGACAGAGGTACAGGATCAGGTGGAGCAACCACCTGTGAGAAGGAATCCACCGCGTGATCGCAAGTTCCTAGCAAGATATAGGGATGACTCCAATATTGCATATGCCCTCATTACAGATGAGGGGGACCCGTCTACTATTCAGGAGGTTCTTGATGAGCCTGATACAGAAAAGTGGAAGGTGGCTATGGACGATGAGATGGACTCGTTGTACAAAAATCACACATGGGAGTTGGTGGAGCTTCCTGTGGGCCGAAAAGCGATCGGATGCAAGTGGTTATTCAAAAGGAAATAGGATAGATACAAAGCAAGGTTGGTAGCGAAGGGTTATACTCAGAGAGAAGGAATCGATTTCACAGAGATATTCGCGTCGGTGGTTAAGCAGGTATCTATTAGATTCGTGTTAGCACTGGTTACCCAATACGATCTCGAGCTAGAACAGATGGATGTGAAGACCGCATTCTTGCATGGGAAATTAGAAGAGCATATCTATATGAAGCAACCAAAGAGCTACGAAGTTAAAGGGGAAGAGAAAAAGGTTTGCAGGTTAATGAAGTCGTTGTACAGCCTGAAACAGTCGCCTAGGCAATGGTATAAAAAATTTAATTCTTTTATGGTGAGTCAGAAATTTACTCGGAGTGAATACGATCACTGTGTCTATTACAAGACACTGAGTGATGGACAATTCATCATCCTAGTATTGTATGTTGATGATATGTTGATTGTCTGTTATGATATGTCTGAAATCAATATACTGAAGACTCAGTTATCATGGACATTCAAAATGAAAGATCTGGAGGCTACAAAGAGGGTTCTCGGCATAGATATTTATAGAGACAGGAAGAGGAGCAGGTTTTGGTTATCACAAGTAGAATACCTTGAAAAGGTATTGATTAAGTATGGGATAGATCAGGCAAAGCCAGTGAGCGTTCCCCATGTCGCTTACTTCAAGCTTTCTTCAGAACAATGTCCTAAATCAAATGAGGAAAAGTAGATTATATCTCATGTGCCCTATTCGAATGCAGTTGGCAGTTTAATGTATGTCATGGTCTATACGAGATCGGATATTTCACAGGTAGTCAGTGTTGTGAGCAGAACATGTCAAACCTCGGCAAGCAACATTGGGAGGCAGTGAAATGGCTACTTCGATATATTCGAGATACGAAAGACTACGTCTTAACTTTTGAAAAAACAGGGACAAAGTTAGTTGGGTATGTGGATTTCGACTACGCAGACAGTATAGATTCCAGAAAGTCTACTTTAGGATACTCGTTTGTACTAGCGGGTGGAGCAATCAATTGGATGTCGAAGCTTCAGTTCGTGGTGGCTCTTTCCACGATCGAAGCAGAACATATGGCAGTGACGGAAGCGTTTAAAGAAGGTGTTTGGCTCGAGGCATGATAAATCAGTTGGGACTTCAGCAGGAGGCCGTGCCGGTTAACTGTGATAGCGAGAGCGCTATAATTCTGTTTATCACTCACGTACTAAACACATTGATGTTCGTCACCAATTTATCCGACAGGTGCTTGAGGAATGAGGCGTCATACTGAAAAAGATTCACACCAGCGTAAATACAGCAGACATGCTCACCAAGGCCATTCCTATAGAGAAGTTTAAGTTCTATGTAACTTCTCTAGGCTTGGCGATTGCGTAAAAGAAGGACGGAGTGTGCACGAGAAGCGTTGATTGAAGCTATGATGCAATATGGAAATAAGAGAAGAGGTCAAGGAGCTACATGGCTGAAGATAGAAGACTTGGTGGAGATTGTTGTCAGAAAAGCCTTCAATTTTCATAGTTTTGGGTTGCACGACCGGTCAGCGGCTCGACTAGTCGAGCATTACATGACTCAAAGTCTAGTGAGCTCAGTTTTTTAGTGTCCGAGATGCTCGACCGGTTGAGGGGATGTCACGACCGGTCTAGGGGGTCCCTCAACCAGTCGTGGCTATCCTTCAACCAGTCGTAGTTACGCAGATTCATTTTCGAATTTGATGCGGACTACGGATTTCTGTGTCTCCTTTCGCAAGGGTGTAAAAGAAAAGTTGCCTAAACTATAAATAGGTGTCACTAGGATTTTTTTAATGGATGGAAAATAATTCTAAAGCATTCTAAAGGGTTCTAGGGTTATCAAAGGGTGTAGCAAGGGTGGGATTTGAGGCTATTCGAATCAAGCAAGTCCTCTCTCTTGTAATTTCTATCTCATAATGGATCTCTATCGCTTTGTACCATGGTTTTTTCCCGCAAGGGTTTTCCACGTTAAAACTTTGTGTTCTTCTGTGATTGCTTGTTACTATTGAATTTCTATCCTAGATCTAGATCTATGTGATTCCGCAGACCAAATCCCCAACATAACATACCTTTGTTACCTTTTAAAAGAAAAAAGATAGTTTACAAGGCTGCTTTCTCAGTCAACTCGGCAAAAGCCAATCAGATTGCTTATTGTTAAGTTAGCGATTTAATCACCTATTTTGTCAAGCAGGGAAATGAAACAAGCGTTTCCAAAGTGCATCCAAACGCACAAGTGTATCCAAATGCACAAGATCAATTGCCATTTGGATCAAAATGGCCTTTCAAAGGATGCATCCAAACGGGCCCTTAACCTGTGTTTGTATCCACAATTGAAATGGAAGCCAAATAATATTAGTTCAATTGGGAGGAAATTGCCAGATTCAAGTGTTGATAACAAAGTAGCCTCAAATTGCAGTTCATTCTTTTCAAGTCAAACTTGAAACATAATTCCAATTTCGAGACCATAACCCTTGAGATAAAAGCTAAGGTAATTATGATTTGGTCATTAATTTCGCTCTATGAACTGATTATTGGGTTGTTAGTCTTACAAGAAGACAAATGAACGCTAGAACAGGCTATTGAAGATAAGTACAAAACCTTAATAGTGCAGCCCTGTTTCTATAATTAGGTTGCAAAATAGTGCCAAAAGCATACTACGTCTAAAACAAACAAACAAAAATGAGGGTGCAAATACCAGTGCTATATGTGATTTCCCCACTAAAACTGTCAGACGCAAGCATTGGCAACCAAATATTGCCAGATACGCAATAACGCTTTACATTTCGTTATACCCTTGAAAGGAAGACCAGATGAAGAGAATTCAAATATCCCCAACACTCTATTCTATGGTTTCAACCCTCCTACAAACTCTTAAAGCTTCAAACTCAAATTGGTAACCACAAATAGGTACATGCATTAAGTTGATTTGATGTCTTGTGCGAAGGAACCTTAGTCCAAGCAGAAGCAAGCACAGCTACATGCCAAGTACCGGTGCCTGAAGAACAGCAGTAGTGGTGAGTAGCATCGGTCCTAATTCATATGTCCGGCAGGATCACTATTCCATGACAAGAAGGATGGATCTCCAAGAGGCCTGCAGAATAGCCATCTTAAGCTCAATTGATGTAAATATACTAAATGGGAAGTGGTAAAAGAGCAACATAGTGGAATTCCACTTCATTTCTTTTCTTTGGTAGATTGCACTTAAGATGAAGCGGGGATGTGGCTCCAGAGTGTCTAGTGATGGCTGGATCCCCGTGAAAACTTGGGGGGTGTTTGGATGGAGGAAAACTAAAACATGGATGCAGAAAAGTAACCTGGAGTCCTTGAGAAATGAAAAACCATGTATTCTAATCTTCCTTTCATTGTTTGTTTTGGATTCTACATAAATTAACCTCATACATCTTTTCTCAGAGAATATCCCACCTCCAACTTAGAGATCATATCCGATATATCCAAAGATTATGCTGATGGAGCCAGGCTCAATGATAGATTCAGACAAAGATCCATATACAAATAAGATCTTCTAGCATATCCCATGAATCCCATAAGATACGCAATCTCAACACTACCTCACCTATAAGTATCTTCACTGCAATTGAAGGGAGGTAGGCGGCTTAAGCTTTTTTTCAACCCAAGTCTACCTACCTGGCGTAGGTATTATAGGGTCCGTAGCCGCTATTTGCACTCCTGTGTATTATCTTTACCGGTTCATAGGTGGACTGGCTTCTGTAATCAATCACATCCGTCCATCAAATTTTGGCGATAAGAACATCTATGCACCGTCCATCAAATTTTGGCGATAAGAACATCTATGCACCGTCCATCAAATTTTGGGGATAAGAACATTTATGAACCGTCCAAAAGTCAACACATATCCCTCGTCAAGCACGGCACAACAACAAATCAATGCAACTTTCGTCCTACGATGGATCCGTCAGTGGAAAACACGACTCGCACATTTGAAAAACGTTTAGATCCCAACAAGAAGTGATAGAAGAGAATTCCCCCCTTCCAGCTGCCTCTTTTCTTCCCTATTTAAACCAGCAATTCTCCCTCCCAACTCTCACATCCATTCCTCTCCTTCTCTCCCAGCCAACGTACGCCAGGTCAGCTCTCTCTCTCTCTCTCTCTCTCTCTCTCTCTCTCTCTCTCTCTCTCCCCCCTATGGGATTGCTAGTTACATTCTCCAGATTGCCCAAGTGCAAGCCATGCCCAGAAAATCAGGACCACTTTCGGGCTTTGTTCTGGTTGTGTGGCTCATCTCCTATTGTCCGCCTGATTTTGGACCATGGCCCATGTATTGTGATTTGGGAGGCCTAGCAGATGAAAAGTCTTTATCTTCTGCACGTGTGACACGTGTCAGATGGGATGTCCCGTATTGTAATTAATTTGGGAGGCCTAGCGGATGAGAAGTCTTTATCTTCTACACGTGTGACACGTGTCAGATGTGATGTCCCGTGCAATAAGTACATGCAAACTATTGCGTAGCTAACGTGAGATGGCCCGAGAGGCTTTGCAACACGTATCTTTACATACCACATGAATGAATCCGGGATGTTTGTCAGGTGTGGTCCACACTCTGTACCGAAAAATAAAACTGGACCACTCATTGGCTAGGCGACCATTGGTCCATTACTTGAATGTAGACAGATGGTTTTTCTTCTTCTTCTTCTTTTTTTTTTTTTTTTATGCCCCTTAATTGTCTCCTGGTAGGCCACTGATGGAAGTATTAGGATCTTTCAAGCCGGGAGATTTTTTGTGGCATTTGTGGTCCATGTGAGATCAATGGCCTGGATTAAAAAAACAGTGGTACCAGCGTAAAGGCTCATTAAAAATGAAGTTTTAATGAGGCTAAGAACTTAGAGAGCTAGCTTTGGTAAGCCGACACACCTGTGTGTGGCAGCTCGTGCATGGCATACAGGTGTTAGAGTATTTCAAACGATACTAGTGTGAGCTTTGAGGTTGGTTTGAGAGATTTCTTTGTTATTGCTATTGTTTATTCTTCTCGTGTAAAAGTTGAAGATTACACCGAAAATGGCCAATGAAAAAGCACGGCTTTTAAAGGTATTTTGAGAAACATTGAAACTACAATCTAGCCCACGCACATGAATAAGCATGGTCAGGAGATGAGCTGGCTGAAAAACCAATTAACCGAGCACATATCCTGCCTACTCTTTCTACACAAGTGAGATTGGAGGATTGCTTTAATATTTCTCTAAAAGCTAAGGGGATATAAACCTTTAAGAGTCACTTGCTTGGTAGTTTCCTATTGCATTGATATTTCTCTCAAAGGTACCGATATGAGCTATTTGGTTACTGGTTTCGTATTGCTTTTCATATTTCTTTTCTTGACCATTAAAGACGACTGGAGAGAAACCTTTAAGAGATACTGCGATGTTGGCATAGCATTTTTTAGGAAGTGCTCACGTGATGCGGCACCCCATAAAATGCATAAGGCCCATTAATGCCCAAAAATTAGGCCGGTCTGTGAGTCAGGTAGGCATACTAAGGGAAACATTTGAGAGAGATGCACACCATTGATTTTTACAAGACCCACCGTGATGTTTATGTGAAATCCACACCAATCATCAGATGTGTCATTACACTTTAGGCCTGGAGCCCAAAAACCAAGCTGATACATGGTTCAGGTGAGACACACCAAGGGAAATAGTTGGGAGAGAAACATCCACCCTTGGTTTGACATGCAAAACTCCTTAAACCGAACGTGTTAGGATAGTCCGGTTGTATGGACCTGCAAGCAGTAATTCGTGATAGGGTGCACCAAATGAACAATTTAGATCTCATGATGCAAGTGGACCTAGTCAAACTCAAAAGAAAACAAAAGCAGAACAACGTATCATGACTAACATTTGCTTCATTTACAGTGTCATCCAGAGGCGAGTGAAATAGAAATAGAAGAGAAGGCCATGGAAGTAGATCTATCTCCCAAATCACCTCAAAAGTACTATGGTAGTGATGGTGGATCCTATTACGTCTGGCTAAGTTCGGATCTCCCCATGCTCAGCGAGGCCAAAGTTGGCGCTGGAAAGCTTATTTTAGAACCACGTGGTCTAGCTCTGCCCCACTATGCTGATTCGGCTAAGATTGGCTTCGTCTTGCAAGGTAAATGGCAATTTGGTTTTTTTTTTTTTTTTTATTATTTATTTTTTACATTTTTTGTTGATTACGTTGTTTTAGTATTATAGGAAGCATCTACTTGCTACTCTTCCTTCAAATCGTAGAGCAATTTGGTGTATTGTTCTAATGGCTTGTTTGGTTTTTCAATTAAAACAGTAAATAATTATAAATGGATAATGATTATTTACTCTTGAAATTATTTTATTTGGTGAGACAATATATATTTTATTATACTGATGATTTTGCTATATTACCTATTTCATTTAGAATTATTGAAAAATAGTAATTTTATAGTATAAAAATGTAATGATTATATATATAATTTACTTTACCTCCTGTTATAAGTGTATTTGTCTCTCGATTAATGAGTCATAATTCTTTTTTTTTAAAAATAAACATCTAAAAATGATAATAATGGCCCATCTTCTTTACATTTTATAGGAAATTGGAAAACCAAGCAGACTTTGATGACGCATAGGGTTTTACTTTCATACGTTCACTGATGCCTTTTAAGATAGATTTAAGGAGAGTTATTTGATATTCTGGCAAAGTATAATGCTTGATATATAGTAATTCAAATTAGACCAGCTAAATTTTGAAACCAAGCTTCAAAATGTCAATCCCATAACCTAGTTCATGAGCAATCCTAACATCTGATTTGTGGACACTCGTATACTGAAATAGGAAACATTGGATATATAATTTTCATCTTTAACCACTTAATACTGTCCATAATTAGATAGATAGCCAAATAAATCTAAGCTTTGTTTAATAGGAACATTTGATAATTTCCATCTTTAACCGCTTAATATTGTCCATACTCAGATAGATAGTCAAATAAATTTAATTTAAGTTTTGTTTCATAATACATCTGCTCAGGACTCATAATTTGTATAAGCTTAATTTGAATTACTAGTACACCTTGCATGCAATTTCTAAGTAATTGAAAAGTTCCTGCGTATCATCATCACACATTGCCAGAGTATCAAAATTTTTTACTTGAATGATCATATGTGCCTGGAAACCTGCTTCAGTCTATACATAGGTTTCTTAAGTTAATGTTATCTGTTGCAACGAAGAATTAGAATATGAATGAAAGTGAAAGCGGGCATACTAATGAGATAAGCTGATGATGGGGATTAAAGTTATTTATTTTATAATAATGATGATTATGTCAAATTAATTCAAATGTCCCATGTAGCGTCAGCGAGTTTCTTCAAGAAAAGAAAAGGAAAAAAAAAATTAAATTAAATTAAATTAAAGAGAAGAAGTTCTTCAAGAAATCTACCTTCTTTTGAGTACTTCATTTGATTTTCTACAATTTAACAGAAAACCCAAATTACCCTCAAATCATCAAGTGACTTTTAAATTTTTTTTAACGTTAGAAGCATGATCATCTAGAGACTTGGTTAGGAATTGGGCTACATGCCTGTTGTCTTCCCCATCTCTTCGTTCTTCTCCTTCTATTTTATACTTAAAATCTTTCCTTGTACCAGTGAATATTAATCTTATAGACATGCCTTGCAGGTACTGCGACAGTTGGCATTGTGTCGCCGGAAGGTCCAAAAGAAAAGGTGGTGAAACTTAAGCAAGGCGACGCGATACCACTGAATCTTGGAGTGGTGTCATGGTGGTACAACGATGGAGACTCTGAATTCGTCATCGTATTCTTGGGTGAAACTAAAAAGGCTTACACTGCAGGCGTGTTTACTTACTTCTTTCTAACAGGAACAAACAACATCTTCAACGGTTTCTCGAATGAGTTTCTCAGTAAGACTTGGGATTTAGATGAAGAAAGTGTGAACAAGCTCATGAAAAGCCAAACTGGCCAAATAATTGTCAAGATTAAGGAAAGGATGCACATCCCAAAACCTTGTGACAAGGACGCTCAAGGGATTGTTTTTAACTTCAATACCGCACCGTACGATGTGGATGTTAAGAACGGCGGGCGGGCCGTCTCACTGACCTGTTCAAATTTGCCTTTGTTGGGTGAGATTGGGCTGAGCGCCAACCTTGTGAAGCTTGATGCTGATGCAGCATGCTCAGTAGGGTATTTGCCCGATTCTGCAGTTCAGATGATCTACATTGTTAGTGGGAGTGGGCGTGTTGAGATCACTGGAATCAATGGTGCTCGCGCTTTGGAAGCGAAGGCCACAGCGGGCAGCTTGTTCGTTGTGCCGAGGTTCTTTGGGGTATCAAAGATTGCAGATGGTGAAGGGTTGGAATGGTTTTCTGTCATCACTAGTCCACTGTGAGTGTTCCTTCTCCCCTTGCATATTCTTTCTTTCCTACCCTAGCCACAGGTTCCAATGTGGGTATGTGATCTGGGCTTTTCATCAGGTGGGCCATGCTATGCATGTGTTGTGCCCCAAAAACAAGCTTGATCTGGTTTTTAAAAAAAATAAATGGGCCACATGTATGAATCAAATATGACCATTGGCTTGTACTATGGCCCACCTCATGAATGGACCCGTTTGGTTTTTGGGCACCCCCATCCATGGCCTGAACCAACAGTTCATGAATGGTCCAGATATTGTGAATTATGATGGTTGATTGTCTTTATCCTTGTGTTTGGTCAGGCCTGTGTTCAGCCATTTTGGTGGGAAGACATCACTGCTCAGAGCTCTATCACCATCACTTTTGGAAGCAGCTTTCAATGTAGATCCTCATCTTGTGAAGCTTTTGAGGTCTGATGGGAGTAATAATGTCATTTTCGTCCCTCCACGCCAAACTAACCTCATCTAGCTTGCTAATCCTTTCTTATGCTTTTATGTGTGTGTGTGTGTGTGTGACACTTCTTTATGCACTCATGTTATTAGAGTGGGCAACCTATATGTGTATGTTTGACGTATACATGTGTATCTGCAATTGGAATGGTCAGACTATGTAAGAGACTTTGCATGTATGTTATTCGAGTGGAAAGACGGTGAGATTTATTATTTGGAAGTCAGGAATTCTCTCTTTTTCTATCCTTTTCTTCTTCTTTCATTCTCTCTCACGAGAAATGTTTACCTGAAACGATTGCATGTGAACTTTTTCTCCGTGCAAAAGGTAGAATGCACTGTAAAGTCCATTTGGGCAGAATAGACAAACCCATTGATCAGTGGCTCATACCCGTACGGTCTGTTCCCATTCATAATTTTGACCCTGTAACCTACCAGATGAGTGAACCACAGTTCTATCCTCTCCTATTTTTGTGGTGCGTCCTGGGTTTTACAAATGGGAAAGAAAGCTTTGTATGAGAAGGTTCACGTATAAGCTGTAAGTGAATTTCTTCTTGTGTGAGGAACACGGATTAACAGAAGAGGGCCTCACAACCATCTAACTTATAAGTTAAAAAGACAAGAAGAGGGAGAAAGAAACTGACACGCAGGGATGGATGTGATGAGGTTGATCACCATCTTTCTCGAGGATAACTATTCCGAATCCATGGAGCTTCTCTGGACTCCTCACAAAAATTCCACAAATCCACAAAGGATGAAAGTAGAAATAATTTTTAATAATTTGAAGAAAATTGATTTATGATTTTTTAAAAAATAAAATAAAAAATTTACAATCCTTTAAATAGTGAACTCAAACCTAAGACGGAGTTTCAAACTCATACTCCAACTCAAACTCCCTAAAACCATTACTTACTATTTATATATGGTCATGATTCCTACTAGACGTCATGGTCCGTACGTGTAGCCACACGACCTCTCCGAAAAATATATTCATTACATGTGTTACATCGAGGGTCTTCTTACATGGGATAAAGTGTGTCATCTTTGTAAAATAATCTACAACTATGAATACTGAATCCATGTCATGCCGTGTTCATGGGAGACCAAGCACGAAGTCCATAGATAAATCCTCCCAAGAGCCGTCAGGCATAGGTAATGGGGTATAGAGGTTCATATTCTGAGATTGCCCCTTGGAGGTCTGACAAACATGAAAGCGTTACACTGTTTTACCCACGTCACATACCAATTGCGGTCAGTAATACCAATCCTTAACAAGAGCCCGCATCTTGTCTCGCCCAAGGTGTCCATTGAGGCCACCTCCATGTAGCTCTTGAATAATCTACTCATTCAGAGAACTTTAGGGAATGCATAGTCGATTCCATTTGAAAAGAAAATCGTCTTGCATATGTAAGTCACTAGAATGACCCTCTAGGCACATCATCCCATGCATATCCATGAAGTCTTCATCCTCGACATGCAGCTCCTTGAGACAGTCAAAGTCGACCACCTCATTACTCATTGTAACAAGTAGTGATGTATAATGGCTAGGTGTATCAGTCACCTTATTTTGTTACCCTAACTTATGCTTCAGAACAAACATAAATTCCTATAAAAATACAAGCCATCTAGCATGCACATGATTTACGTTAGCCTGACTATTAACAAACTTTAAGGCTTGATGGTTAATGTAGAGAACAAACTCTCTCTGAATTAGATAATGTCACCAATGTCATAGCGCTTGAATAACTGCGTATAGCTCAAGCTCATACGTCGACCACTTCTTTCCGGCTTCATAGAGCTTCTCGTTGTAAAAGGCTATTAGCATGCCTTCCTATGATAAAACTCTTTCAATTCCAACATATGAGGCATCACATTGAACCTCAAACAGTTTGTCGAAAATGAAAAGAACCAAGACCGGTGTTGTGGACAATCGATTCTTGATTTCAGCAAAGCTCTTGTCAATCTCCTCGGCCCACTAAAACAGACCATTTTTCATAGAATCTGTAATGGGTACGACTATAGTGATGAAATTCCGCACAAATCGATGATAGAAGGTCGTCAACTCATGAAAACTCTTCACTTCATAAATGTTCGTCAGGATAAACCATTCCCTGATGGCTCGCACGTTTTCATTGTTTACAAGGATACCCGTGGACGTCACAACAAACCCTAAGAGCAACAGGATGCCAGTTAAAAAATTGCACTTCTTCAAGTTAAGATGCAACTTGTTAACTGTCAGGACCTGTAGCACCTGCCTGAGATGTTCTATGTGCTCCATCTCACCCTGGCTATATATCACGATGTCATCAAAATATACTAACACAAATTGGCTAATGAATGGCTTCAGTACTTGATTCATCATACACATAAAAGTGTTTGGTGTATTCAATAGACCAAAGGGCATGACCAACCACTCATATAACCATTCTTTGGTCTTGAATATCATTTTTTACTCATCACCGGGCCGGATATGAATCTGATGGTACCCGCTCCTCAAATCTAGTTTGAGAACACCTCGATACATTCTAGCATATCGAGCATGTCATCCAACTGCGGTATTAGGAATTGATATTTAATAGTAATCTTATTAATTGTTCGATTGTCGACACACATGCGCCAACTTAAATATTTCTTAAGTGTTAACAATGCAGCTGGCATGACACATGGGCTCACGCTCTCTCTCAAAAGACCCTTACAGATCAATTCCTCTACCTGCCCCCTGAAGTATCTCACACTCTTTCGGACTCATCCAATATTGAGGGAGGTTGGGCAAGCTAGCCCCAAGGATGAGGTCATATGGTGTTAAACTTGGAAGGATGTTTAAGGGTTCTGATTCATCGCGCTTTGCCACCACGGCGTACACTCCGCTGGTTTCCTTTGATTCCTTTATGAAACCCAAAATGGTCATAATGGAGCTCCTCTCCACTTTAAAAACTTTGGAGTGATTCTCTGTTGTCATAGGGGCAAGGATCATCTTTCAACCATCCTTGACGAAGATAAAAATATTTTCTCATCCTCAGTGGGTCGTATCATGCTCTAATTGTCATGGTTGACCAAGTAACATATGACATGCTTACATGTTGATAACGTCACAAAGTATTTGATCCTTATAATTCCTACCAATTGAAAATGAGATAGTGTATTCTTCAGTTACCTTGGTCTCGTTCACCTTTTTTATCCAGCCAATCGAGTAAATAGAAGGATGCTTTGTCGTAGATAGCTGCAACTTGTCCACCATCACCTTCAAGACGATGTTCTTGTTACTACCATTATCTATTATTACATCACAAATCTTGTTGTTGGCGGTACACCGCATACGAAATATATTATGCCACTTCAGGTGCACCTCCTTCCTTAGAGTGTACAATAGTTTCCTTACGACCAAGGACTCACCGTAATTCTCGGCTAACCATTCTTCATCACTTCAGTAAGTTGTTCATCTTCATCAAATCCAGGGCCTTCTTTCGCAGCATCACCTTCACTGCCCCCTTCATTAATGGTTAAGAGGGTTGTGGGACATTGAGGGTATGTATTTAATAAGTGGCCCAGTTGGCCACAGCGGTAACAATTGTTCAACCTTACCTAACCATAAGGATTTAGGATCCTACCCAGACCCGCTGTTGTGGGTGCCACACATTAAAGCCTAAATGAACTATTCCCCGTGTCACAGTTTGTGGTTGCAAAAGTTTAAGGATGTCCTCCTACTAGTTCATTTCTTATGGCTAGTGTTGAATCCTATGTAAGACTCATCATGGGGGGTTGAGTCGAAGAATATAGTCGAGTAGAGACTCTTGAAAGTTGTGTTTTCACCCTATCTGCCAACTGAACCACTTTTATCCACGGTCCCATTCGGGTGCATCTGAACTTGTTCCTTAATAATTGGTAGTAACTCGCTTATGAATCGCACTACCTTCTATGTTTCGATTTCCGACAGATCATTCTGCGTTGCCAACCGTTGAAATTCTTTAGCGTAATCTGTGACAATTCATTTTCTCTATTAACAATTTTGGTATTGCTAGAAAATATCTACTCGTAATCACTAGAGAGGAATCGTGATCGAAGAAGGCGTTTCATGGGCACCTTGTTTTATCGAACACACGAGAGTTGTAATTGCTCCCACCATACAAAAGCAATGGATTTTAATTTGAATGCTTCTAATTTCACCTTTTTATGTTCTGGCATGTCCATGTAATCAAAATATTATTTCACTTCGGCTAACCAGTCGAAGAAATCTTTTTAGCATAATAGGCCATTAAAACTGAGAAGTTCGGTCTTACCTCAATAGTCTCTTTCAGCATGATCTGGTCGATTGCCTCCATTTACCGATCGTCGATCAAAGCCTCCATTAATGTCTTCGTCGCTAGAGCTCAACTCACCTAGGGTAGCTCTACGATTCACCTCTGAAAGTGTTATACGAAAATTAGGGTTGTATCATACAGTGTGACCTCAGGAAATTGAGTATCGCCTTGGGCTCGAGGTAGAATCAACGTACATATGCAATATGGTCGACGGTTCCCTACAACCCTTGCATGGTCAACTGACTCTCAGTGTGGAGAGCTTCCATTCTTCCCAATTAATAATGAATCCATATATCACTGTCCACAGGATTTTGGTCCATGCCAATGTTAGTTGCCGTTAGCCCGAGGAAAGTCCTCTCTCCGATACCAATTGACACAAGGAAGGACATGATGAGGTCGATTACTGTCTACCTAAGGGATAACTACTTCGAACCCACAAAGTTTCTCTAGACTCCTCACAGAGATTTCTCAAATCCACAAGGAATGAAAATATAAATAATTTTTAATAATTCGAAATAAATTGATTGATGATATATATATATATATATATATGTATGTATATATATATATATATATATATATATATATATATATATATATATATATATATATATATATATATATATGTATGTATATATTTACAATCCTTTAAATAGTGAACTCAAACCAAGGACGAACTCAAACTAAGGACAGAGTTTTAAACTCAAACTCCCTAAAAACATGACTTACTATAAATAGTAAACTTATTATTTATAGACGATCATGATTCCTAGACCTCATGGTTTTTGGCCAAATATAGTTAGTGTCTAATTTAGCCTAACCACATTATTCTCCTAATTTTTCTAAGCCCTTTCCATGTTGGGCATGACTCATTTAAAACTCAAAGGATCAAAAGTTGTGATTGAATTAAAAGTTATTATTTATAGTAAAAACGGACATAAAATGGACTTTCGACCATCAATTTGATAAAATATTGCAAATCTAGCGTGGGAAACCAAAAATATCTGGGTTGGTTGGCTAAAGTAGTTTCTCCTATCCCAAAATAATATATGATATGTCGAATAATTCATTCTAGTTTGCGAGATACAATTTAACTGATACCTGTACGTTATCTGAAACCAAGTAGAACTAGAACTAGACTAAGATGCGATCTAAACAAAATAGAATTTAAGAAATAATTGTGGAAGAATTATCTAAGACTTTAAGGAATTCAGAGAAAGCAAGCTAGGGATTCAGAGGATCCACTTGTAGAGATCAGGGAGATTTTATGCCTGAATCAATGAGTATGGAATTCAAACTGAACTTATTTGATCTGATTTTCAAGAGATGAAAGGTATATGAATTAGAATGGATTCCATCATCTAACCATGCCCAAGAGACAAAGCAAACAATAGGATTAAACTAATTACCAACCAACCAACAATGTATGAGGATCAGGAAAGGTACTGTCATCCTACCATGCCCATGGGACAATGATGAACAACAGGGCTTCCTGAAAATATAAAACTGGAAAAAAAAATATTCAAGGCTATTGCAGATCCATTGTAATTTCAGTCACAACAGATCATTAAAGACACGAAACATTCCTTTAATTAACTAAAAGCAACATCAGTTCAGTTTAAACCAAAAGAAGGCATAAGTAAAGACTCCCATCACTTTACAAGCTTCACCTCTTAGCCCTAGCTAAGGAGTTTAGCCACACATGAAAGGGGCTAAAACAAACAAATAAACAAGAGGAAAAGAAGAAAGAAAATACAGCATAAAGCTTAAAGTTAAGAGAGAGAAACTTCTCTTTCTTTTCCGTTCCAGCTTCAAGCTCCCGTCTTCACGTTTCTCTTTCTTCCCTCTCCAAAACGTCTTCTCGTTGTTTCTTTCTTCCTGCTCCACGTTCGGCAGCCACCTCACCGTTTCCACGTACAGCAGCAGCAACTAACTTTTTCTCTCTCAGCCGTGCATAGCAGAAACCACAGAAAAACAAACTCCGTTTCTCTTCCTTCAATGCTAAAAACCAGCCTGCTCCTCCACTCCTCAAAACCGATCCCCCCCCTTATAGGCAGGTGCGTATGGCCGTGGAGAGGCTGAGTCTGAGAAGGAATAGGCTGCGGAGGGTGAATTTACGCAAGGTTGGAGCGTAGGGGCGTTTTGCAGCCAAGAAAACGGAAGGGAAAACTTCCACTTCCATCCCATTCTTTCCAAGTAGATGACGTCCCTTGGGAGATCTCTGGACGAGATACACGATGGATGGTTTGGATCAAGCCTCTGATCAACTGTGGTGGGCCAGAACCGCACGGAAAACCCGGGTTTTTCGGACGCAAAAACAGAGTAGCGTCATCTGACGCTGTGACAATGGCGGAGCCCACTTCACTGTTTTTCTGGGAAATCCAATCCGTCCGTTGGATTCAGGACGAAAAACTGTTAAGGGATGGTTTTGGTTAGATTTCAGTGTGGCCCACTTGCTGGTTCAGTCCACCGTCCATCTTCCGTTCGATCTTTTTTTTACATGTGTGTGCATGATGGGACGAATAGGACATCTAGGTGAGGGTTACGCCCCACCTATTGGTCGATTGGACGGTCCAGATTATCATAATACCCGATGGGTGGGGCCCACAATCAACGCCCGGAAACAACGTCGAAGACGCTGTTGCGTCTTTGATATTCTTGCGGAATTCATCGGTCAGCGCAATGCTGACCGATATGAATTCATGTGGTGCGCGACGGTACCTGTCCAAGCTGTGCACATGCACTGCTTGTGTGGGTCCTATGGTGATGTATACCAGAGATCCGATCCATCCAATCGTTGCTCCATCTTATCTTAACCGTGGGGACCAAATTTGAAGTGTATCCTGGTAGCAGGCGGGCCCCATATAATGATTAAATGAGCTGATCTGTCCGTTGGGCTACTTCCACAGTGATCCAGGAGCTGAAATTTTACGTGTACGGTTCATTTATGGTCCTCAAGCCACATATGGAGTTTCGAACTGATCAGATGGTGGGAACCTTATGATCTTGCATTCTGGACACTTTTCAGGCCACTTGAGCTTCAATTTCTCGATTTTCTTGGATCCTTGACGTGCAAATCTGTCGATCTTGGTCTCCTAGGGTCCGTTCCTTGCCTTGGTGCTCCTGGAGCGTCGAATCCATGCATTTACCACCCTTTTTCAGTCCATGCTTGTAAATACATTCTGCATCACAAACACAATTAAATCAACCATTAAACGGTATTATGTTTGTAAATCCATGTACTAAATGGGTCTGATATGCAATATTTGACCCTCAACACAATCCCAAAATAATATATGATATGTCGAATAATTCATTCTAGTTTGCGAGATACAATTGTTTTGAGGTTTTGACGGTCCTGATCACTTCCACCTCTAATCGGGCCTTCTCTAGTCCATCTTGGTCATGAAAATGTCTGTGACCCACTCTACATCTGAAACACACCTGCAGACCCTTGCTAATGAGTCGGGCATGGGCTAGACTTTGAATTTTCTTTTAGAAATGGTCGGGTTTAGGCTATCTCGGGACCTATTTATTACGCCAATTACCACAATAATGTAATATATATATATATATATATATATATATATAATTTTATTTTATTTTTTTCAAGAAATTTTGTTATATCATTAATAAGCGATCTTTACAACCCTTCGGGCAAGTTCCCACAAAAAACAAAGGAACCATGCCTATCATAAACTGACCGACCTTATAGACGGACCCCCACCCAAGGGATAGGACCCGATGGGCTATACAAACCCCTGAACACCCTGGCAAGGACCCGCAAAAAAACTAGACACGGAGAATACCCAGCCCCACCCGATCGAGTACCAAACTGCCTCTAATCCTCCTTGGTAACTCCGAAGAAGAGCGGTAAAAAGAATTGGCGCAACCTTCGGAAGCCATCCTGGCTAGCGCATCAGCCACAGAGTTGCCTTCATGGAAAATGTGCATAAAGGAGAGGTTTAGGCCACGGCTAATCCGATTAATGGCTCCCAGTCTGTACCAAATATTCCAAGGGCAATGAGTCGTGAGATTTGCTGCTGCTTCGACCACAACTTTAGAATCTGATTCTACAATGATGTTGGAAAAGCCCAATTTACTGCACAGCGTTATACCATCCAACATAGCCTGAGCCTCTGCACTCGTGTTAGAACTAATGCCATAGTACCTATTAAATGCGAAGATGACCCTGCCTTAGTGGTCTCTGAGCACCCCTCCACCGCCGCTCTCGCTCGGATTCCCACGAGACGAACCATCTACATTAAGTTTTACCCAACCATGAATCGGTTTAATCCAAGAAATTATCCGAGGAGCCACTGGAGGATTTCCGCTACATTTGCCCAACTGGAGGGCTTGAATGGAAATGGAGTCGTTAAAAGATGGGAATTTGCTATCGGCCAAGGGGTCACCAATTTCCTTCAGCCATCTGGACACTCGAGTGATAACCGAGTTACTGGACATACTAGTCCCTTCAAAATGAGAAGCGTTTCGGCTAAGCCATAGCTCCCAGGAGATAAGAGCTGGAGCGAAGCCCAATAGCCGTTTGAGACGAGAGGATGGAGATGCCCTCGAAGTCCAAAGAAGGATCTTCTACTGGATAGACTGATCGCGAATAAGAGGGACATGAAAAATTCTGTGAAAATGCTCCCAAACCCTGGTAGCAATGATCCCCTGACAGAAGAGGTGGTCTAGGCTTTCTATTACATGAGAAGGAGGGAGTGTGAGAACCTGCGGAGTGCTTGGAGCAGGTTGGCCAGCAGGGTGGGAATGCCTCCGCTACTGACGGAAATTAGCCATATCTTCTGCGATTAGAGATGCTTCAGTATCCCAGGAAGGGACCGCTGCAGCATCAGACTGAGAGACCGAAGTGCAAGCAGGATCAAAGAGCCGAGCACCAGACTGCTGCGATCCCTGAACAACGGCAGCTGTAGGGAGAGGTTGCTGCTGCTAAACCCCATGACTGTGGGGAGATTGAACATCCTGCTCGTTCTGAGGACAAACGTGGCTACTGCCCGCCACCGAGCCATCGATTCCAGAGCAACAATCGCACCTAGATACAAAACTGATACCTGATTTCTGCACAGCCCTATCAACTGGGATCGCTGCATGCATGATCTTCCATAGGAAAATACTGATTTTTGGGGGGAGGTTGTCATTCCAGGCCCACCTCGTCCAGAGCGCCCTCTGCCTCTGAATCCAGATGCCATGTCAGGCTGATTTTAACGAAAACCTGCCTGATGAAGTCAGATCCCAGGCCAAAACATCCTCCCTATCAGATAAGGGGACAGGGTTCTCCAATAGAGACTGAAAGGTGGGCGCAGGTAGGATTTGTTGGATGATTTACCAGTTGTTAGTTGCATCTTGAGCATAAATATCTTTCACCATTACCTCCCTGAGGTGGGGAGGGATTGGGCCTATCACAGCTGCAGACAAAAAACCTTCGCCGGACCAGTTTTGAGACCAAAAATTGAGACGCCCTTCCCCAATAAACCATTTTGACTGAGAAAGCACAAAGGAAAGGGACATAGAGATGTCTTTCTAGGCTATTGAGACGGCAGCAGAGTTGGAGTGGGAAGGATGAATGAGCTTGTTTGAGTGTTTCGCCATCAGAAGTCTCGCCCAAAGTGACCTTCCTTTTAGGAAAATTCTGCCCAATTTAATCCGGCAAGCTTGCATCACATCAATCATACTCCTGATTCCAAGACCATCCTCAGACAAAGGGGCACATATCTTTGCCCAGGATACCCAATGTCTTTTCTTTTTGCCGTCAACGCTCCCCCAGAAAAAATTGGCGAAGCTAGATTCAAGAATTCTGCACGTAGCTCTGGGGATGTTAACCACTGACAGGATGTGAATTAGAATGCACGATAAGACGTGCTTAATCAGAATCAATCTGGCTGCAGGATTGAGATATCTTGATGTCCAGCCCTCCATTTTTCCCAGAACCTTCTGAACAAGCGGCATCAACAAAGGGGCTCGGACTTTGCCCTTAGAGAGAGGAATCCCGAGGTAAGTGCATGGGAGCGAGGCTTGTTTGAAACCTGTAATCGCTTTAATTCTCCTAGCTTTGAGAGGCGACGCAGTCCTGGGTAGAATAAAGGAGGTTTTGCTTGTATTAACCAGCTGGCCCGACGCCTGTTCGTACTCCTTGATAAAAAAGAGAAGAGATCGGATTGTCGCTAGTCTGGCGTTCAAAAACAAAATCGCATCATCTGTAAAAAAATAAATGGGTTAGCATGGGACAGTTGAGGTGGAGCTTAAAAAGGGGTGGCAAGCTCCTAAAAGGAACAAGTTTCGAGTTCGATGACTAAGGACTTCAACTGCGAGGATGAACAAGGACGAAGATAGCGGGTCTCCTTGACGTAAGCCTCTAGATGAGGGAAAAAAACCAAAAGCCATGCCATTAATAAGAATCGAGAACCAGCTCCCCGTCCAGCATCGCTGGACTCGGTGAATCCACCCTTAGTGAAAACCGAACTTCTAGAGTACCTCGAATAGAAAATTCCACTCAACCCGATCGTAAGCCTTTTCCATGTCCAATTTGAGAATCATGTTTCCTCCAAAAACTTTGCGGTCCAAATCATGAGTTGCTTCCCTCGCAATAGAGATGTTTTCCGCAATAAATCTACCCTTTACAGACGCCCATTATTCTTCAGAAATGATGGAGGGAAGGATGAGGGCTAAACGATTGGCCACTACCTTGGAGAATATCTTTGAAATTCCATTACACAAGCTAATATATATATATATATATATATATATATATATATATATTATGGTTCACTACCACCAAACAAAATACAACAATTGTTAATATAATGCTGATATATTAAAGGATAGGTAAGGGAAATTATTGTACTTTTTTCATGGTGTTACTTAGAAATCTTAAATCTAAACAGTTATATCATTATATTTTGGTGATAATTTAATATTAAAATAATAGAGAATACCATAGTTATAATTTTAGTGTAAATAAACTAAATATATGAATTGGCAATCAAATGTAAATGTTGTCATTAGACAAGCAGAATAACTTGTAATCATTATACATTTTCATTACATCATAGTGATAATTAATCAAATAGAGATGCCTTTAGAGCCTATTTGAAATGTAAGATTAAGTGGAATATGAATTTGCATTTGGTCTAATGTAAATTTCATCTGGCATTTGGAAGAGATGGGAGGAATTGGATTCGTCCAGTGACACAAGGAGGGATGTGATGAGGTCGATCACTATCTTTCGCAGGAGATACCTACTCCGAATCCACGAAGCTTTCAGGACTCCTTATAGAGCTTCCTCGAATCCAGGAGGGATAAAAGTAGAAATAAGTTCTAATAAATTCAAAATAAATTGATTGATGATATATAATTAAAAAATTAAAAATTAAAAAATAAATTAAAATTTAAAAAAAAAAATTTATTTGCAATCCTTTAAATAATGAGTTCAAACCTAGGACTCAAACTCCAACTCAAATACCCTAAAAACATGACTTACTATAAATAGTAAACTTAGTATTTATAGACAATCTCCATTCCTACTAGACTTCATGGTTTTCAGCCAAAAATAGTAAGTGTCCAATTTGGCCCAACCATGTTATTCTACTAACTTTTCTAAGCCATTTTTCATATTGGGCACGACTTCTAGGTATTAAATGATCAAAAGTTATACTCCAATTAAAACTTACTATTCATGGTAAAAACAAAATAAAACGGGACTTTTGACCATCGATCTGATGGAATCTCTCAAATCCGGTGTGGGCAACCCGGCATAGCATAGTTGGTTGGCTAAAGTAACTTTTCCTACTCCAAAATCATATATGATATGTTAAAAAACCCATCCCAGTTTGCGAGATAGGGTTGTTATAAGGTTTTGACGGTCCAGATCATTTCCGCCTCCGATCGGGCTGGTCCATCTTTGTCGTGAAAGTGTCTACGCCCCACTCTACATCATCCAGAGTCATATCATCCGGGTACGGTGGGACTTGGTGGATTTTGAAATCCACCACATCTATGGGCCCCACATTGATGTGTGCATTTTATTGATGTCATTCATCCATATTTGCCCTTTACATGTAACAATCAGAGTTGCATATGCATTAGGGAGACAGCCATCAGCTGTGAAATCCAATCCATTGATTCTATGGTTCATCAAATATAGGTTTCACTTAATACAATATTTTTCCAAAGAAAAATTTAATCCTCACTTTTTAGCTCATGACCTAAAATGAGATGGTGAATCGGATGTAAAGTAAGGTGGGATCCAAATTTTATAGACGCTGGTGCCATTTCAGGCATTTATGTGTGGTTTTCAAGGCATAATTATACATGTATTTTCCTCCCATTCAAACTCTTAAAAATCATTATTATTTATTTATTCTTCAAATGGAGAAACCTTTCTCAGTACTTATTGTTGGGTAATGTGTTACTTTAGTATAACATCTTAGCTGAGGGTACAATGCTCTGAAAAGTTGGCAAACCCATTGATCAGTGGACCACACTGTAATTTTATCCTCTTGTGATTTTTGTGGTGCGGTCTGGGTTTTACAAGTGGTAAAGAAAACATTGTATGTGAAGGTTCACACATATGTGAATCCCTTTTTACTAGAGAGGATCTGGGATCCATTCTCAAAAGAGGGCTCCACGTAACCTGCTGTAGAGTCACAGTTACATTCATCCACACAACTGTCTAACTTAAGAAGTTAAAAATAAAAAATATAAAAATATATATATAAAAAAAAAAAAGACTGCCAGTCTTGTGATCAATGGGGTGAGCATGGGCAACACTTTGGATTTTCTTTTAAAAATAAGTAGGGCGTAGGCTATCTTAAAGCTTATTTATTTCACTAATTACTAAGCTATGTAGTGATGGTTGTTATCTAAAAGTAACAGTAGCAATTGTTATACATTATAGGGTTGTTAATGTCATAACAACTGTTATGGAAAAAATAATCGGTAAAGCCATTACAAATTCCATAATATATAGCTCATTATACTTCCCATAAAAATTGTAATAGTCTATGACAAGGCTTATATAAGTTTTTAAAGTTTTTATCAATTAAAAAAGAAACGGAAAAACAAAAAGAGACTAATTACCATTATAGCGCATATCTAAAGGTAACATAGTGCCCGTTACAAACACTATTCCATTAAGAATACCTTGCCAATTACTTAAATGATATAAAAGAAACATATTGCAATAAATATTTTACCAAATCAAATATTATCATCTTCAGTAAAATGTAGATATATTAAAGAGATCAGTACAGAAAATCACTGCACTTTTTTGTAATGTTACCGTCCAAATTTTAAATCTTGATGTTAAAGTAATGTTAAAAAAATGTTATAATTATGATTTTCTTGCTGACATGAATAGGCAGTCTAATGTAAATGTTCTCGGGAAATAAGTAGAGTATTTTATAACCATTGCATATTTCCATTATATTAAGGTGATAATAATTTGTGAAACAAACGGCCATTTAGAAGATTTTAAACTGAAATCGGGCAACATAAAAGCCCGGCTCATCCCAGCCTATTGATAGCGCTAAATTGGTAGGGTAGACTTAATGGGGCACACAAATTGTAGCCATGCATGCATGAATTCAAATAATACAAACAGCATATGGAATCCACAGTTGATAAGTCATGGTTTCTGAAATCACATCGATTGAGCAATCCTAACCGCTTATCTGTGAACTCTTGCTTGCTGAAATAGAACCATTTAGACATTTTTTTCATTTTTAACCATTCAATAAATGTTCACCAGTTCCATGGTCAGATGATGCATAAAACCAGGATCAATATTTCGGACCGTTTGATTTAAATTACTCGTATGGCAAGTATCCAATTTCTATGCAATTTTTTGCATTTGTATGCCAACCCCACCTGCGTTCCGAAGCGTAAATGATGCCCATGGTAATGATGGATCGCGCTGATATTTTGCCTGAGAGTCTAACATCAAGGGACACACCTGATGGATGGACTGGATGTCAGACATACAACATGGTTGGCCCACGAAGCTCCGGTGTTGTACGGTCCATGTAAAACATGTGCTGTGCAAGATTTCCGTACAAAGATACCTGCCTACTCCCACCATGATTTATTTATTTTATTATTATTATTCTTTTCATATTGATTGATCCACATGCGTGCACGATTCTTACATTAATATTTGTGGTATTTGACTCATCACTAGAGCATGCTTTTTTTAAACCCACCACAAAAATTTTAAACTTGGCAAATAGATATGTGGACAACCAAACGCAACTTATCCACCTTCAATAGGACCGGAAATGGGCTATGCGAGCAAGCAGGCAAAAACCCAGCTCAGCTGTTTAAAAATTTCAAGCCTGAACCAACCCCCAGGGCCATTGGCGAGTTATCGGACTAGTTTTGGGCCAAGCTAAATGGATAGTGAGTCTGGTTCAAGTTCAAAAATATAGCCTATTTAAGTAGATGTGTTGATCTTGAGTTGAAATCTACCCTATCCAATCTGCCCATGTAGCTTATCAATGTGCTGGGCTAGGCCTAGATGATCTCAGGCAACCAGCCCAAAAGCCAAAACAAATTAATAGATGGTAAGTGTGGGCACATACATATGATGCATGCATATATGTAGCTGATGATTGGGCAGGGCTGACATACATTTAACTCCACAATCCATTCTTAGACCCAAGTCTAATCATACTAGGTCTCCCTTTGGTCAAGCTTAGTAGGTTGGATAGGTCCAAGTGGGTCAAGTCAAGCAATGCGAGGCTCACCTTGGATATGGGTCATTCATTATTAGGGTTGGACCTTTGATGTGGATCATCCATCATGTGGGACCACCTCAATATGGGCCATCATCATGTGGGGCCCACTAGATCATCTACCCATTCGTTGGATGATTTTGCACTCTCATGAAATTGCCAAAGAGAACATATTCCTTTAAATAATTTTTTAAATTGTTGTGTCACCAATAAAACTAAAAGAAATAAGTTATTTTTGAAAGTTGAAAAGCAATTAAAAAAATAACTTACAAAGAAAAGTTACTTAAATAAATAAAAAATAAAAACCTATTTATTTAAGTTTAATAATTAAACTAACTTATTTTAAAATAATAATAATAACTTATTAACTTATATAAGTTTTTTTTTAAGCTACTTATTTAGTAGTATCCAAATGGCTCTAAGTGAAATAAGATTTTTATCTTTTTTCTTATATACCACATCTCTTGAAACCGCACATGGCACTTTTTCATTGAGCCATGTTTAAGGTTACATGAACCTCTTATTATACCAATTCACGTCTACCGGTTGGCCTTGACCAGACCCATTGCCACCCCTATACATGATGAAGAGTGGGGAAACAAGATGATTATCAGGGAGATAACCACTACAAGTTAGGAGAAAAAAATTTAAGTGCCCATGAGGGGCCATGAGATGCCTTTGATTTGAAGGCTCTTGAAACAATCGATATCCCCATAAAAGATTTTCAGTCCAATGCACGTTTTCCCCCCGGTTTCTTGCATTGAAAGCGATCAGCATACCATCTCCAAACTTCAACGGGTTTATATATTTTATGTTGGCCGAAGATCCCGTTAAGATATACACTTCCTTAGTGATGGTTTTTAAAAAATGGTGGAAAATAAAAAACAATGAACTGTTGATACTCATCAGGAAAAGTGCAAGAACATGATGGCTATGATTATTTGATTGCTGTGATTTTTGGGCCATATATTGTCCACAATAGGGTCCATTAATTAAGTGAATTGGTCCCAATAGAAAATCCAGCTGTTAAAAAGGGTGGGCCACAATATAAAGAACACGAGCGGCGAAATCAGAATGGTCAGGTAAGCTATCGTCCCCATATAGCAGTAAAAGCAAAACGTGTAGGTGGATCAACTCATCAAGTTCCCATTGAAATGGGATCTACACGAGGAAAAGCACTTGCCATCCGTTGGCTATTGGGGGCATTCCGAAAACGACCGGATCAAAATATGGCTTTCATGCTAACTCACGGACATGAATTTTAAATGTGGATTTTGTAGATCTCTTGTGCGGAATACAAATTTTAAAATTTGCAGACTGGGATTTGAATACGAACACATGTTACACGCCCTCTTCAATGATCATACAAATATAAAAGTATCATTTTCTGTTACCCATCGATTGCATCCAAGGCCACGGGCGAGTTGAAGGGTCAGATCACAGGTGGATCTCTCTCTCTCAGATAGACGAGGGCTTTGTGGGACACGTGCCAACATGGAACACATGTGCATGATCTTTCCCGTTCATCAGGTGGGGGCACCATGAACATACACTATTCGTGTGTGAGACCAATTGGTAGGCAAAAATAAATACCCAACAGTCCATATTCAATGTACAGGTATGGCCCACCTGATGAGTGGACCAGATTATCAAATAAATGGCCCCCATCTCACAAACATGCTAAATTGTTGCACTGTTCCGCGAAGGCCTGTTTGGATGCATGAAATTAGTCAATTCATGAATTTAAAAGTTTGCTGTGGTATCATTATGAAATTGTAAGTTCTAATTGGTTTTTTTTTTTTTTTGGAGTTTTTTTTATTCATGATTTTCTAAATTTGTTGTTCTGTTGAGCTAATTAAATTTATATTTTCATTGGTTAATTTGTTATTTGAAGTTTTATATGTCAAATTCATGATTTTCTAAATTTATTGCTCCGTTAGGCTAAATAAATTTATTTTAAAAAAAATAAATGATGCCAACTAGACTTTTCAAACTAGGGTTCAAAGTTGAGTGGGTTGGGTTGGGTTGGGTTGGGTTGTGTTGGGCCGGGTTGGTGCTCAACCCTAGCCCAACCCAAGGTTCCTATACTTCAACTCTAACCCAACCCATCCCCAACCCAAGCGGGCTTGGTCGAGTTGGTCGGATGGATACATGCTAATATTTTTGTTATTACATTAATCTATTATATTTTAATACACATCTTATTTTTCGTACCTATAATTTTATTAAATATATATGTAATTATTTATCGTAATTAAAGAACTTCATTTTTTCTAAACAAACAAGCGAAAGTATATATTTGGGAGAGGATTCTAGCGTATCTTGTTAGCTTGAGTCATCGGAAATGGTGTGAACCAATGAGACCCAATGGCATTAGAATTTCTCATGCCTTCAACATAGATGATGCGCACTCAATTATAATTTATAACTTATATATCCATCGGGTTTGGGTTCGGGTTCAGGTTCGAGTTGGGTCAGGCAACCTAAGACCTCAACCTAAGCCCAACCCAACTTTTATTGGGTTGGTGTTTATATAGCCCAAGCTTGAGACCAAACCCGATACATCCTGCCCAAGCCCAACCCAATGTTGGGTTGGCCACAGGTCAGTCGGGTTGAACCGGCCCGACTTTCAGCCTTAATTCAAATCATCCAAATTAAATATAATATAAAAATATTCTAATAATGGATCTAAGCCATCCGTCATACATCTCACCTTTGATGGGATAATTCTAAGCATCCAATTATGATAGTAGAATGTTCAATAATTGATATTGACTGCCCAACACGAGGGCTTCACCTCTAATTGCCCCTCTAAAAACCACTATAATATGATGAACCATCCAATAAATGGACAGAAATTGTTCGTCCATATTTATTATACTAGAAGAGGTTCTTATTGAGTGGACAGTTGACTTACTCTCACATGTAATATTTAAATAGGACACATATGCATTTCATGTTCGCATTTTCTTGTAGTTTATAACAAATTTTTACGTTGGACAGGAGGAGCGATAGAAGAAGCCATGGAAGTCGACCTTTCTCCCAAATCACCCAGGCAAGCTTACAGTGGAAATGGTGGGTCCTACCATATATGGCAAAGCTCCGAACTTCCTATGCTCGGTGAGGCCACTGTAGGGGATGCAAAGCTTGCTTTAGAGCCGCGCGGTCTAGCCCTTCCTCACTATGCGGATTCATTTAAGATCGGCTATGTTCTTGAAGGTGAAAGTTACTCATTTGGGTTTTATGTGCTTGTTTATGTTTATTCAAGGAGATTATTTGATGTAGAGTGGGTCGCAGATAATTTCATTGCCAAGATGGACCAGAAAAGGCCCGATCAGAGACAAAGATGATCCGGACCGTCAGAACTTAAAACAGATGTATCTCACAAACTGGAATAAGTTATCGGATGTAAAATATATGATTTTGGGGTAGGACGAGCTACTTTAGCCACCCAACCTGCTACGCCGGGTTGCGCAAGCCGGATTTGCGAAATACCATCAGATCGGCAGTCGTTTCCCTGTTTTAATTCTGTTTTTACCATAAATAAATAGTAAGTTTTAGTTTGATTATAACTCTTCATCCGTTGGGCTTTAGTAGTTGTGCTTAGAATAATTAGGAGAACAGCATGGTGAAGCCAAATGGGACACTATTTTTAGCCGAAAACCTTGCGCACTAGTAAACATCATGACTGTCTACAAATAGTAAGCTTACTATTTATAGTAAGTCACGATTTCTAAGAGTTTTAGTTGTAGTTTGACTCTGAAATAGCTTCCATGGCTTAGTATCCATATGTAAAAGGTTGTAGATTCGTTTATTTTAGTCATCTATCAATTTCAAATTTTATAGAATTTATTTTCTATTTTTCTTATTCTTTTTCGTTGTGGATTCAAGAAGTCTCTGTGAAGAGTCTAGAGAAGTCCCGTGGATTCGGAACAGTTATCCCTTTAGGAAGATGGTGCTCGACCACACATCCTTCCCTGCATCATTGCTTTAATCCATAAATTGTCTAGGTTCAAAAGGAGTAAACTGATAACTACAATACACTAAAGAACCAAAGCACACTGCCAATAGCACTTGAAATCTACTTATATGTGAATTGAACAATCGAAGGCCATATTCATATGTGGTGTGGCCCACACATTTGATTATGCTCTGTTAATTGCCTGTTTGAACCCTTATGGGTTCCACTGAGCCCTTCTAAGGCTACTCATAATCATTCATTGGGTGGGCCTTGATAAGGATCTGTTGGTCATTTTCCTAACCATCCTTTCTTTTCACATGATGACTAAAACTGGCCTGATTTCAGGGCCATGTAATGTACATAGTGGGCCACACCCAACCCAATGGGACCCCAGATATGGCTTTCACAATTCCAATGTTCTTGTGAAATGTTTCAACAGTGTACCAAGATGGATTTTGAACTGTGATTTTTCACATGGAGGATCATGTTTACACAGGTTGCGGGAGAGCGGGATTGGTATTCCCGGGAGCCGCGAAAGAGAAGGTGGTGAAGCCAAGAAAGGCATAGCAATGGCAATACCATTCGGAGTCGTCTCATGGTGGTTCAATGATGGAGAATCCGAACTCGTCGCTGTGTTCCTGGGGGACACTTCCAAGGCTCTCCAACCTGGTCTTTTCTCCTACCTCTTCTTAACGGGCACGAACGCGATCTTCACAGGTTTCTCAATGGAATTCATTAAAAGGGCTTGGGATTTAGATGAAGAAGAAGCAAATAAGCTCATGAAAAGCCAATCTGGCACCTTGATTGTGAAGGTTAAAGACAGGCTAAACATGGCTGAACCAAACGAAGTGGATGGAGATGGGACTGTTTTCAACCTTGATAATGCACTGTTCGATGTTAATGTGAAGAACGGTGGGCAAGTTGTCATTCAAACAAGTACAAACTAGCCTTTGTTAGGTGAAATTGGGTTTGGCGCCGATCTTGTGAAGCTTGATCCTAATGCTATGTGTTCCCCTGGATACTCATCTGATTCAGCATTTCAAGTGACTTACATTGTTAAAGGGAGCGACCTCGTTGAGATTGTGGGCATAGATGGTCATCGTGTTTTAGAGAAAAGGGTGTCTACAGGTTTATTGTTCATCATGCCGAGGTTCTTTGTGGTGTCTAAGATTGCAGATGATGATGGAATGGTTTTCGATCATCACAGCTCCACAGTAAGTCCTTTCTTCCCCCGTCTACTCCACGTTTGTGTCACACATACACTGCAAATACAAATAATTCAAATGTAAATGTCATACCAATTATAACCAGCAGTCCACATTCCATGGCAACCCTATCGGAGACGGCATCCGATGGAGGAGATATTTGGCCACACAAATGAATTGGATCATCAAAAGGCAGTCACTGCATGTACATTTTGTAAAATTAAATATGAGAACTCTTTCAATTTTCAAAAGAAAATGCAATTTGGTCTTACAATTAGAATTACAGTTCAAGGTTACCCGAATTACAGCTCTAATAGATGGTACTAAGTAAACATTGAAATTTATAAATCAAACGACGAATTATTCTAAATCTTCAAAGCTTAGGCCCTATTTGGTTGCTGCTTAAAAATAATTTAATCTCATTTTAGTTAATAGTAATTATATATTTTGAGATTTCGGTAAGGATTAAAAATAATCTTGATATAACCCATAACTTATAAATGTAGGGAAGCGCGGAAGGTGAGCCCTCAAGATCTGACGGTCTACACGAGTTTTAGAACCCTCACAAAGCAGAAAATTGATGTTCCAATGGCCCACTTATCTACTACTGGAGCAGATGGATCTATTTGCACCCCTGATCCTATGGTATAAGTGGCCCCGGATTGCGATCTATGGATTAGATCGTCCCAAGGTCAAGCTAAAATGGACAGACTATTGTGCACAGTATATCTCTCTCCGTATACTCTCGATATTACTTATCATATCTCTTACGGGAGAGTCTCATCCTTTTATAGGAAAGAATGAGAGATTAGATGAGACCAGATAATCCGGTCTTATCCTTATCTCCCATCTAAAATCAAATTCAAAGATGAATTTGAAATATAACAAAAAAGGAAGAGGCTGTAAGAAGCCTAAACTTATGGGACCCACCCACTAGTGATTGCTCACCGATGGGCCCCACTGGCCTAGGTCCAACATCTCCCACTCAATCACATCGTGGGATAGGCACAAAAGATTTGTCCATTTGACTTGTCTAATAACAATCAAAGACTAAACATCGCGATCAAAAGAATCAGAGGCGTGGGACCAGCTGGATCAACGTAATCTTCTCACAGGTGCTTAAGTACTAAGTGACCACTTAACTAGTACTTAATAACCCAAGCTTTGCAATGTTTGTCCTAGTCCGTATGACCACACCGGATGGAGTTAAGTCCTGATCTGGAGTACTCAGCCAACATACGCACTTATCCAACTTATCGAGTTATTCTGAAAACTTGATTTTTCACAAACTTTGACTAAAATTGATTTAAAGCAATACTTATATATATATATATATATATATATATATATATATATATATATATATATATATATAGTGTGTGTGTGTGTGTGTGTGTGTGTGAGAAATAGAAAGTAATGCAAAAAGTTTATTAAAAACAACTCGATACTGCCGGTGGATAAGTCTTCAAGTGCGTATTTAAAGTTTTAGAAACTTGGTGTAACTGTCACGGGATCTTCCCCATACAGATGTGTAATTTGGAATTAATCAAACCGCTTTTCTAGGATAACTGAGTCTAGTCAATTAAGGTCCTTTCGTCATAGTACACTAAACTAGTGACATTCAATCTCATCCTCATATACACAAGAGGAGGGTAGCTAAGGACATAAAGAGTCACCTACGGGACTGGCTACTCGCACGTTGCAATGATTAGATCGAATCAAAGCAATCTGTAGGTAAAAGGTCCCAGCACGTGGCTACAATCCACGTCATAAAGTAGACAATACTAGGTGAATGTCGAGTCTACAATACACAGGTCATTCTACATGAGGTACGACTCATCTCATAATCTCATAACCTGGCTTTCAATTCAGGCCATAACATTGATCACATGAAAAGGAATGGTGCGATTATGTTATTCGACTTTATCAGTCTCATCTTCAATCTTAAAATATTATACGCGGATACGACTCACTCATATCCTCATCCTTATTATTTAAAATAAAGAGAAGTTCATACCTCAATGTATAAACATAACCCCAAATGTACCTCTCTTATACATTCAAGGTTGGTCAACCCGGGCGAGTGGGTGACCGACCTGCCGATAAAAATAGAAATCCTACATGATCTCAAGGTAAATGTTGATGATCAACTTACCTAATTTATATTAGTATTCAATACTGAATAAATGGAATATATTATTCATTAATGAAAGATCGAATGTATTACAAAACAAGTACATCAGTCAAGCTCTCTTCAATCCCATCTGCCTGACGTGAACCTGAAATAGATCTCTAGCTGTAGGTTTCGTCATGGGATCAGCCATCATCTCCTTAGTAGGAATGTAGCTGAGGACGACTTTCTTATCTCTCACTTGATCACGGATGTAATGATACTTGATCACAACATGCTTAGATTTCTGTTGATGTTTAGGGTCCTTTGCCAAGTCAATGGCAAAAGTATTGTCTATCTTCAGCGATATATGCTGACGAACACTCGGTACAACACCCAGACTCAATAGAAATCTGCGAACCCATACACACTCCTGAACTGCAGCACAACATGTAATGTACTCGGCCTCCATAGATGAAAGAGCTGTGGATGTCTGTTTCTTACTCGACTATGAGATAGCTCCTCCTCCGAGTAAGAATACTTATCCTGAAGTAGACTTTCCATCGTCGGCATCATTACCCCAAGCAGTATCAAAATATCCTTTGAGCTCGAGGCTTATTCTTTCATAACAAAAGATTAGGTATTTTGTTCCTTTGAGATAACGGAATATACGTTTGACGGCTTGCCAATGAGACTGTCCCAAGTTACTCTGATAACGGCTGACTATGCCAACTGCATAACTAATATCCGGTTTGGTGCAAAGCATAGCATACCTTAAGCTCCCTACTGCGCTTGCATAAGGTACTAAGGACATAGCCAATTTCTCGCCTTCAATATGGGGACACGATTTCCTGTTTAGCTTTGTAGCTTTATCCATAGGGTTTTTAATAGCTTTTGAATTTTTCATCCTGAACCGCTCTAAGATCTTTTGTATATAGGTTGCTTGAGACAAGCCTAAAAATTTTTTAAGGCAATCCCTAATGATTTTTACCCCAAGAATAACGTTAACTTTTCCAAGGTCTTTCATCTCAAAGTTCAAGAATAGCTAATCTTTAGTCAATATCAATAATTACATGTCATTACTAGCTAATAGGATATCGTCTACATATAGAGATAGTATCAGAAAAGATCTTCCAGACCGTTTCATGTATACACAATGATCTTCTTTACTCATCGTGAATTCAAAAGTGGTGATGGCCAAGTGAAACCTCATGTACCACTGTCTTGAAGATTGCTTTAGCCCATAAATAGATTTCAACAACTTGTAGACTTTCTTTAGATGCTCTTTGTCCACATAACCCATGGGCTGTTGCATGTATATCTCTTCATCCAAGTCACCATTTAAGAATGCGATCGTTACATCCATCTGATATAACTCGAAGTTTAAGCTTACGATAATGGACAAGATCATGCGGATTGAGGAGAACTTTACAACGGGTGAAAAGGTCTCCTCGTAATCAATGCCTTCTTTTTGTGTAAAATCTTTAGCAACTAATCGTGTTTTATACTTGTCCACTGTAGCATCTACCTTTCTTTTGATCTTTAGTACCCATTTATTACCTATCGCTTTATAATTAGAAGGTAGATTAACAAGTTCCCAGACTTTATTCTTCTCCATGGAAGCGATCTATTCATCCATAGCATTCACCTAATCAGCCGAGTTAGAAGATAATAATGCATCCTGATACGAATCAGGTTCATCATCATCAATTACAACACAAAAGAATGTTTGTCCCTCAATATCAAAGTATCTTCGGGGAATCAATCTCTTTCACTTCGACATAACTCAAGAGCCTGCTGAGATGTCCTCCCACTGTCCTAATGAACTATAAGAGCATCATCATCATGAGAAGCAGAACTCTCCCTCTCTTGAGATACATCGGGTATTTCAAAGAGTTCTATTGAAACTTTTTGCTTCATTCAGCTGGGCTATCTATCTTCAACGTAGGTCACGTCCCGGGATTCTATCTCAATCCATCGTCCATGGTCCTCATAGACTAGAACGTATCCCTTTGAATGCATAGGGTACCTTATGAATACGTGTGCATTTAATGGTTTTACTATCAAGTTTACCTCTATGCGGATTAGGTAGCAAAACATATTACAAAGATCCCCAAGGGCGTAGGTTGGCTAGAGAAGGAATCCTCCCAGACCACATTTCATATGGGGTCTTAGGAATGGATTTGGATGGGACTCTATTAAGGACATAGATGGCTGTCAACAGTGCATCTCCCCAGAATGTGGTAGAGAGATTGGCTTGTGCCATCATCGATCTAACCATGTCCAATATTGTCCTATTCCTTCTCTCTGCAACACCATTTTGTTGTGGAATGTAAGCCATTGTGTACTGTCAAACAATACCAACATTTTCACAATATGATTCAAACGTTTTAGATGTATATTTGCCACCTCTATTAGATCGAAGGATTTTAATCTTTTTCTCAAACTGATTTTCTACCTCAGTTTTATATTTAAGAAAACAATCAAAAGCCTCAGATTTATGTGAGATGAGATACACATATCCATAGCGCGAGTAATCGTCAATGAAAGTGACAAAATATTGACATCCGTTTCTGGCATGTACATTAAAGGGTCCACAAATATCTGAATGGATTATCTCTAGTGTGCCCTTCGACCTAGCTACTTTGGGAAATGGTTTCTTCAAAGTCTTTCTGGACACACAATATTCACAAAATGGCAAATCAACTTTAGATAAGGAGTCTAACAGACTAGAACGTACTAGCTTATCATACGATCCTTTCCTATGTGACCTAACCTCGCGTGCCATTTTCGAGATTCAAATACTACAGTTTCATTCGATATAGCAGATAAAGCAAGAGGGGCATTATCACAATCTACGTCCAGAATAAATAAATCTGAAATTAAATTTTTCCATACAAAAATGAAGTTATTTAGTCTCAAAGAAACTCCTGTTCCGAAAAATTGAATATTAAAACCATCAAATAATAACCTAGAAATATAAATTAAATTTTGACGCATCCCCGGTGCATAAAGAGTATCACAGAGGATTATTATTCATCCTATGCGCGTATGGAGATGAAAAACGTCAATCCTTAGTACATCTTCAACAGCGTTATGCCTATGTACAGCTTGTAACTTCCATTAACTACAGGCCGAAATTCCTCGAGTCCTTGACGACTCTGTGTCACGTGCTTTGTTGCGCCTGAATCCAAAATCCACTCATTAAATATAGTATCAACGGAAGGAATTTCAGAACAAACACCTATATACAAAGTATCTAGTGACTTAGGAATTACCGTCTTTTTATGGGCACACTGCCGAGCATAATGGTCGGAATTTCTGAAGACAAAGCAGACTATATTTGTCTTTTTCTACTTCTTCTTTCCATTCCCCTTCTTGAGATTTGGAGGAGGTGTTGTGGTCTTCTGTTCTTGGTTATTCTTTTTCGCCTTCTTACGACCTTTGAACCGTTTCTTGTTAGCTTTTCGCTTATGGGTCTCTGCTACAAAGGCATTAGCCATACGTGGCTGAATTGTATTCATTTCAACCTCACGTACCAAGTGGCCATAAAAGTCTCTAAACGTAGTGATGGAATCAGTATGATTCAGAATTCTTTTGATTTGGTCCCAAGATTCAGGCAAGGAACGATGCATGACTATAATCTTTTGATTTTCAGTCAATATGCACCCAACATTCGTAAGGGCACCTATCTTTTGCTCCGTCTTACGGATATGATCTTTGATGGGGCAGCCGACGGACATCCTATACTCCTGGAATTCTAATTTCATTGCCCGAACTCTCGCATCTGACTTCTGCGCATAGGCATTTGTCAGTGCTTCCCAGATTCCCTTAGCGATTTGATGCACTTCATACGTAGGTATGAGTTGTTTGTGCATAGTGCTAAGAAGGACATTACGAGCTGAATTATTATGTTTTCGCCGCTTATTATAGCAAATCATCACAACCTTATGTTCTTGTAAATTTTCATTTTCAGCCAATATAGGTTCCTCTTGAACTTCATCAAGTGTGTGCGATATGTCGTCCTCATCCAAAAGGCATCACACCGCGCAGGACCAGTCTTCGTAGTTGTTGCCGTCGAAATGTTGTCCTTTCAGCTGTTCAGCGATTAGCGCTTTGGTGGCCATCTCTATATTGCATAAATATCACTACTTAGCTATGATCTAAGGTATTAACTCCAATCATCAACATTTCTACGTGTTATATAAATTTTCAGAGTATAAAAGTAGTCAATACATCTTAGCGATATCTGAAAGTCCACATATCCGAATGAGCGGTGTAGAACAATCAAGTTCTCTATTTATGATGAAATTGATGCTTTTATAAAATTATAATTGTATAACATGCAACCTTTCATTACTTGGTTGCATGCATCATTTTGTGGAGGAGAATAAACTCCCACTCAGGTTATGCACAACCTTTATTTATAGGGAGCATCTAAGCACTAAGTTTTATATTTTCCAATGAAAAATTTAGGGGGCTTAGATCTAAACATATCAAGCCGAATAATATCACACATATGTACATCATCAAAAAGAAAGAAAAATGAAGTGCTAAGATATCAAGAGAGTTCTATCTTCACTTGTGATCATGACCATTAGTGATGAATCCGATCATTACCGTTAATGTTCAATATTGATGATTGATCCTTATAAATGATCGTTTCTATCACTAATGATATCTGGATCAACAGTGAATAGAATGATATAAAGGAGATCACATCCACACACATGTATATGTATATGTATATGAGCAGTATGCCAATCTTAGGGCCCATCATATTATAAGCATATATGTATCCATTGCAAAGAGGAATTCACTTGTCCGTACTTACCTAGGTTACATGAGAAATCCACTCAGGTGGTTGTTATCCACCATTGGTTCGAAGGCCACGCCACTCATCGATTGGCAAGGATTGCCAGATCCGTGTAACTCTAAAGCTGTGGCCAATGTAAGGTGGGTCTTGTGGGCCCCTATTATGAGTGTCACAGGCTACATTGTAAATTGTATTGCATACTGAATAAACTCCTTTGGGCCTACCTCAAATGTGTGTGGCCTACTTTATAATTATATATGTTTTATTGTTCTTCTTAAGCATAAATTCAAACTCGCCATATGGATGGACGGTTTGGATTCAACACATATCTAGTGATGATAACACATATCTAGTGATGAGACCTATGTGTTGCTGGCGTGAATACAATTTTTATCTTTCAAGGTGAATAAAACACATGACGTGTTTTGGTTGTATACGTCACTACAACATAGTGGTTGAGAGTTGTAATCCTCTTTTCAACGTGAATAAAACATATGACGTGTTTTGGGTCATATGAACACACATCAGTTGGTGTGATGAACATCAGCCAATCCGCTTCTCTAATATGACACCGGTTTGCACATGAGGTGGGCTTCATGCAGAAATTAATGGACGGCTTAAAAGAAGTCGACTACCGTCCACATCTATGGAAGCGGATTGGGTCCACGTCAAAAGCCTTTATATCTATATATATATATATATATATATATATATATATATATATATATATATATATATATATATCACAAAAAAGTGTGCACTGGCTACATCATGCACATCTATGAGTTCAGATTCGACAAGTGCACATGCATCCTTGTAGTCCTTTTTGGTGCATTTGTGCACATCAAGAGTCACAGTGCACACTGATCTGATACCATTTAAAAGCCAGGAGCATGAATCCTATAATTTTTAATAATAAAAAAAGGGGCCACTTACCTTTTTTTTAGATGAAAATTATAAATTGGAGATCCGCCGTTGAGTTTGCTCTGATACCACTGTAGTGAAGCGCAGAAGGTGAGCCCTTAAGATCTGACGGTTTACACGAGATTTGGAACCCTCACAAAGCAGAAGATTGATGCTCCAATGGTCCGCCTATCTACTACTGGAGCAGACGGATCTAATCACACCTCTGATCCTATGGTATAAGTGGCCCCGGATCGCGATATATGGATTAGATCGTCCCGAGGATAAGCCAAAATGGACAGATTACTGTACACACTATACCTCTTTGTATACTCTCGGTATTTCTTAGAGTCTCATCCTTTTATAAGAAAGAATGAGAGATTGGATGAGACCGGCTAATCCGGTCTTATCCCTATCTCCCATCTAAAATTAAATTCAAAGATGAATTTGAAATATAATAGAAAAGGAAGAGGCCATAAGAAGCCTAAACTTATGGGACCCACCCACTAGTGATTGCTCACCGGTGGGCCCCATTGGCCCAGGTCCAACAATATAAACTACGATCTCTAATACATAATTACTGTTAACAGGAATAAGATAAACTCATTTTTAAGTTGCAACTAAATAGAGTTTAGTATTGTATTGTATATGCCTGATATTAAATAAATTGAAATAAAAATAGATAATCTAATTATAGATTTATATTATTACTTAATCAACAATAAGACTTAAATCATGATTTCGGGTCTGTAAAAATAGTGGTCGAGATCGTAACTAACCCATGATCCAGATTTTTACAACTTAATCTCAATTTGTTTACTACTTACTTACAGGAAGCTGACTCTATTAAATGATACTTTATGAAATTTAGTTATTAATCAGTCGACTCGAATCAAGTAAAGACTCATTCGAGTTTTGAGTCGACCCAAACCGGTTGGATTTCCAGTCGAGTCAAGTGTTTCGGTTTTGAGCTATGAGTAAAACTACCTGTCATTGATTCAAAAGCAGCATCTCTTTTCTTATATTTCCTTTGATCTGATTGGTTTTAGTAGCTATGTTTTTCCTTAATTGGACTATTAGTGCTATTTTAAATGATTATTATGTTTTTTTTATATACATAAAATCATCTCTCTTTTGTCAGGCCTCTCTTCAGTCACTTAGCTAGGAAGACATCAGTGTGGAAAGCCCAATCTCCACAAGTTCTAGAAGCTTCTTTGAATGTGGACCCAGATATAGAGAAGATTTTCAGGTCAAAGAGAAGCACAGATCCCTCCACCAAATTAGAGGAAGGCCCAGTTCTACTTCTGCTTAAGATCTTGCAATTTCAAAGCTTTCTCATGCTTGAAATAATCAGCTATGATTTCTCCTTATTTCTCTTTCCAACAAAGCAGTAATGTTGATCTGTTTTAATGACACGGGTAAATGGTTTTGTTCAAAATTTCTAATAAAGTTGTGGGTATGCTTTGGATTCTTTGTTCTTGATCCTTCCATCCTCAGTTTATAAAGGTGGGGCCTACAATTCTGTGATCCAGACCACTGATCATCATGGAATAAACCATCCACAGTTGGGCACATCACATCAGTGGTCTGGATTGCATGCGCACATAGTGTCTGCGACCTCATGTTGAGGATCATATGATTACTCAAATACTGATGCTAGAGCCAGCATCACAACCGTTTGATCTAGAGATTAAGGGACCACCAATTACCAATCAATCAGGTGCATCACCTGTCACCACACTATCAGGTAGGACATGGTCCCCATGCCTAAAAACTATATGATCATCTGATCAAGATCAGATGCTTGAGATGTAAATGCACACCAAACTAAACTAGCATTACAAGAAATCATTTTTCATGCCTTAAAAAATGAAAAAAAGAAAAACAGATATTCAAAAAATCCAATAATTTCAACCCCAAATTCGAAATCACAAAGTTCAATCAAAATGGTAAAGCTTAGAGGGTTTAAGCTCCTTGGTCACATTGAAGAACCTTAGAACATGCAACCATCTATCCCACCTCTTGAGCCGGTGTACTGCCACTGTCTCTGGTATGAGCTCGTGCGAGCACTGCCCATTTGACCCAGGATAATCATACATTGCTGGCTTATCGCTAAACCTGTTCTTCCCCTTGTTGCCAACCTTCAACCATCTCCCAACCAACTTATCCTCAGGCCCCACCGTATCATTGGCTGGGATATCCGATTCAGCTATCCATTCAACTAGGTCCCACGACAACACGAATCCCATGCCAGACATGTAATCGACAAACGGATTTTGGCTAGTGCAAGGGATGACAAAGCCATAATACAAATCCGTCCTCTCCAACGGCTTCAATGAAGCCGCCAGCTTGTCTACCCTTAGGTAAACATCATCATCAGCCTTCATGACGTAGTCATATTGGCGGGAGAGAATGTGGGGTAGAGAAGAGAAGTAGGTGTATGTCTTCCCGGAATTCATGTTCTCAGAACAATTGAGGATGATAATGTCATTGAACCGGATAATCTCCAATGCGATGAGCATACGTTGCTCGACCTTGGTAAGATTGCAAAAGACGAACTTCACGTCGAATTCAGCAATGGGAGAAGATTGGATGCCATAGAGGAGACGGAGGAAGTGGCGGTGCTCATGGTAATCAGCCCGGGTTAGGATACCAATCAAAAGGCTGAAAGCGGGCCGCGGGTGGGCTGGAGGGACAACCATGGCATTGCCATAGGAAGCTAGAGTAGTAGTCTTAGTACTGATGTTGTAGGAGAAGAAGAGGAAGAGGAAAAGGAAGAGTGCAATAAAGGGGAAGGTGGCGAGAACTAGCCAGCGAGTAAGCATTATTTTTCAGTTTTTTAAGTAACGAAAAATGGTGTTCCTGATATATACACATGAAAATGGGATTTGGGTGGTAAGGTTCTTGCAATTCTCGTTTGTCTGTGGGCCATGGTTTTTGGCTTGATTGTAACCGTAGATCATGTTATCCACATGTTGGAAAAAAGTAAAAAGAAGATTTTGTAACTTCCCCCTCGATTTTGAGGGAGATGCAAGGATGGCGTGTGAGCTTTTCAAATTTAGCTGTGAGTGTAGAAATAAAAAGAGGAGAGAGAGACTCAAGGTGCACTCGCAGCTCGCAGGTGCCAACACTGGAACACGTGTAAAGATCCAAGACGCTCATCTGGTGAGAACCACCTTGCAGATTCCCTCAGGCCATTCAGCTCGTCTGTTGTGCCACATAACCACATCGAACGTGGTCTGCTGCTTACTTTTTTCAAACCATCCCTTCTTTTGTTCCCGCGAAGGCCCACTTGATTGGATGACCGGGATGGGCTCTGGTGACAGAATTAAAACAGTGAGGCCCACCTTGATGAACGTCTTGGATCTTTCCTACGTACGGCACGAATGAGCAGCAAGTTCAGCAAAGTACGCTCAGACCAGTGAAATTTGCAGGGCTAGGGATCTAAGGCTATTTTCGTAATTTTCAAGGAAAGCTAGGAAATTCCCTCCATGTCCCTTTTATGTCTTCCCCGTTAGAGGTAGTTGAAGCATTAGAAAATACAAACTGAAGAATGACAATGACAAAACTGCCACCATGACATTACTATTATTACCATTCATTAAAAGACATGGCCCGTACTACCCAAACCCAAGACAGCCGTTGATTTCATTCCACACCCAACAACCCAAATCTCATCCTAACATCTCCACAATTAAAACCTTAGTTCAAGGGGGTCATTTCATCCAAGCCCTACAACACTACACCAACCTTTGGAACAATGGCCACAAGCCTGATAATTTCACCTTCCCTTACATTCTCAAAGCCTCTTCCAAACTTCCACACCCCACCATTGGACTCTCCATCCATTCCCATGCCATTAAAACTGGCTTCCATACTAACCTCTTTGTGGGCAATAGCCTAATCCTCTTCTACGCCCGGTTCGGCCACCTAGATACCATGCACCGACTGTTCGACGAAATTCCTCAGAAGAATATTGTCACATGGACCGCTATCATCTCTGCATACTCCCAGAATGGTCAATTCAGCTATGCAATTGAACTGTTTCATGGCATGCTGGTCGCAGATGTTAGACCCAACTCTTTTACCATGGCCGTGATTCTTGGCGGCCTCTGTTGCAACCAAGGAGCAATGCAAATCCATGGATTTATGATAAAGTGTGGTTTTGAGTCTGATGTCATCATCTCGACAGCTCTGATCGACTCATATGCCAAATGTGGGAACACCAAATTCGCCTGCCGTTGTTTCAGTGAGATGACTCAGAGAAATCTAGTTTCATGGAATGCAATGATTTCAGGATTTAACCGGAGTGGGAACGCTCAAGCAGCGTTGGAACTCTTCGTGGAGATGCAGGAGTCTAACACCATACAACCTGATACATTTACGATCGTTGCAATCCTAGGCTCGTCTTCATGCATGGCATCTTTGAGGCAAGGGAAAGAGATCCATGGTTATGTATATAGAGCTAATATGGAGCATGAAATTTTCATCACCAACAGGCTGATAGACATGTATGGTAAATGTGGAGATGTGGAGAAAGCGCAGCGAGTCTTTGATAACATGCAAGAAAAGGATGTGGGTTCATGGACTGCACTCATAAACTGCTATGGGCTGCATGGGCATGGCACCAGAGCCATTGCTGTCTTTGAAAAGATGAAACAGACCCCATCCGTCACCCCCAACTATGTAACATTCACAGCAATTCTGTCAGCTTGCAGCCATGCCTGCCTCCTACAAGATGGGCTCCGATATTTCAGAACCATGTCTACAGATTTCAGCATTGATCCCACCATGAAGCATCATGTCTGCATTGTAGACATGTTGGGAAGAGCAGGGCACCTCATGGAAGCACTGAAGTTCATTAGTGACATGCCAATCCAACCTGACTCTCGTGTGTGGGAAGCGTTGCTTGGTGCTGCTAGCATTCGAGGAGACAGGACAGCCACAGAGATAGCTGTGAAACAGCTGCTCGAGTTAGAACTTGAAAACTCTGTTGAACTTCATGTGCAGTTGTCAAGCATATATGCGAAAGCAGGGAAGTGGGATGACGTTGCGAAAATTAGAGGAAGGATGAGATCCAAAAGCCCGGGAGTAAGTTGGATTCAGACTCTACGATAAAAACAACTAGGGTGTGCAGGCATGATTCGCATTCATTCATGGAGAATATCAAATTCAAGATCAATGAAGCACCGATGTCAAAAAGAGGACCATGAATCCATCACCTCCTCTGATGAATGGAAGGAGCCATTCGCACTTGGAAACAAACAATAGGGTCAGAAAAGTGGAAACCGATGACCCACCCGATTCAGTTCTTTCCTACCCTTCCAAACACTCAGGCAAGTTCAAAACAAAGTGACCAAACCATCAAATGTCAACTTGGGTGTGCTCCAAACCCTACCTTATTCAGCAATATTCAATCTTCATTGCTGTGAACATAGTTTTTATTTTATTTTATTTTATTTTATTTTTTTGGCAATGAAAAGGTTACTAATTCGATTCCAATGCCTGCTCAATTGACTTCTACCTTTCAAATCAAAGCATTTATAGAGTCACATACATTGAATGATCATGTCTGAGATGCCAGCTGGCTACTAATTTTATCAATACCAGAAAGACAGGGAAAAACAAAAAACCATATTCGTCTCATTAGCTAGACTGATGTCTTTCTTTTCTTTTTTTCTTTTTTTTTTTTCTTTTTTCTGAAGTGTACCTAATTCTTTGTTTTGGGCAACTTAGGTTTGAAAAAAGGAAAGAAGAAAGGGAAATTAAATAATAATAATAAAAAGAGGCATCACAAGCATTTGGAAACATCAAACCTATCTAGGGATCATTGGAGCAATTGGATTTCATTCCAGGAAATTCAGTACAATTTGATTAATTTAGAACCATAGGTAAAAATCACGAACATGCTTAAAAACCAATCTTACTGTTTTCTTCCAAACATTTAGGGCCCATTTGAATTGGCCTCAGATCATGTGTTTATAATATACCCTTGTTACCTTTCAAAAGAAAAAATATAGTTTACAAGGCTGTTTCCTCGGTCAACTCGGCAAAAGCCAATCAGATTGCTTATTGTTAAGTTACCGATTTAATCACCTATTTTGTCAAGCAGGGAAATGAAACAAGCATTTCCAAAGTGCATCCAAACGCACAAGTGTATCCAAATGCACAAGATCAATTGCCGTTTGGATCAAAATGGCCTTTCAGAGGATGCATCCAAACGGGCCCTTAACCTGTGTTTGTATCCACAATTGAAATGGAAGCCAAATAATATTAGTTCAATTGGGAGGAAATTGCCAGATTCAAGTGTTCATAACAAAGTAGCCTCAATTTTTGCAAGGATATGGGCCTTTCCTACGTCGAGGTGGAAAGCGACTGCCTGGTCGTGGTTGGCCTTTTCTCCATAGCAGGGAACCTCCTTGGAACGCGTACTATTGGAAAAACCATTTTCAAGCCCTTAGAGCCTCTCTGTCTATTTCAATCAAGCATATCCCCAGAGAAGCTAACTCCGTTGCGGACTGCCTAGCTTGATGGGGGTAGCTCTAACTAGCAAACCAGGATCTTCCAATCGGCATCAGACCTCCCTCTCACCACCCGAGGGGAGTTGGTCCTAGATAGGACAGGATTAGGGGCGGTCCGTTTCTCTTATAGTATTTTCCTGTTTTTCCCTTTATATGATAGGAGGGCCCCTTGGGGTGGGCCTCCCGAATGTGAATGCCTTGTACAGCTGGGGGTCTTGGCCCCTTTTTATGGCCTGAGCCCTCCGCTCAGCTTTTGTAAGCTCAGTTCCCCATAGTGTTCATAACAAAGTAGCCTCAAATTGCAGTTCATTCTTTTCAAGTCAAACTTGAAACATAATTCCAATTTCGAGACCATAACCCTTGAGATAAAAGCTAAGGTAATTATGATTTGGTCTTTACACTCTATGAACTGATTATTGGGTTGTTAGTCTTATAAGAAGACAAATGAACACTAGAACAGGCTATTGACAATGAAGTACAGAACCTTAATAGTGCAGCCCTGTTTCTATAATTAGCTTGCAAAATAGTGCCAAAAGCATACTCTAAAACAAACAAACAAAAATGAGGGTGCAAATACCAGTGCTATATGTGATTTCCCCAGTAAAACCGTCAGAAGCAAGCATTGGCAACCAAAATTGCCAGATATGCAATGAGGCATTACATTTCGTTACACCCTTGAAAGGAAGACAAGATGAAGAGAATTCAAATATCCCCAACACTCTATTCTATGGCTTCAACCCTTCTACAAACTCTTAAAGCTTCAAACTCAAATTGGTAACCACAAATAGGTACACGCATTAAGTTGATTTGATGTCTTGTGCGAAGGAACCTTAGTCCAAGCAAAAGCAAGGACAGCTACATGCCAAGTACCAGTGCCTGAAGAACAGAAGTAGCGGTGAGTAGCATCGGTCCTAATTCATATGTCCGGCAGGATCTCTGTTCCATGACAAGAAAGATGGATCTCCAAGAGGCCTGCAGAATAGCCATCTTAAGCTCAATTGATGTAAATATACTAAATGGCAAGTGGTAAAAGAGCAACATACTGGAATTCCACTTCTTTTCTTTTCTTTGGTAGATTGCACTTAAGATGAAGCCGGGATGTGGTTCCATAGTGTCTAGTGATGGCTGGATCCCAGTGAAAACTGGGGGGGTGTTTGGATGGAGGAAAGCTAAAACATGGATGCAGAAAAGTAACCCGCACACATGCACACACCCCACACACTCACGCCATAGTGGGATTTCACCACCTATGGATACTCAAACCCTTGACTGGGTGTTGAAACTCCTGAGAGTCTACCACCGGAGCAAGAGTAAGGATCTACATAAATTAACCTCATGCATCTTTTCTACCTCAGAAATTGATTGGCACATTTTTTGGGTGAAATGGATGTCCAAAATATTTGAGAAGCTGGGAAATGGAAACCAGTTTCCAAGGCTACTTTTTTCTATCAAAGGGAGGGCAGAGGGTTTTCCACAGAAATCGATTTCATTTCAAGGGTTTCCACGTTCCCAAATGCATTATGGGGAAATATGAGAGAGTTCATTGACCAGATATGCTGCATGGGTATAGAATGTTGGACGATTGTACAGCAACATGAGTAGAGACTGAGTGTTGCAATGATGAAGCTGTGGGAAGCTTAGGAAGGTAAAAACTTAAGAATCAACTCATCCAAAGCAGCCTAGGTATGTGTACTCTTTATAAAAGAATGACGGGGAGCAAATTGAGATAGTTAGGTAAGAAGCAGCAAAGACAATAGACAACTCCAGTAAGGAGGGGAACTCGATTAGGGTTGAAGGTCCTGAAAAGAGGATGAGAGGGAGACAAAAAGGGACATGGATCAAGGTGATCAGAATATATATGCTTGTTCACTTTCCCAGGATAAGACCATAGATAGGATTGATTGGTGAAACATGACTCATAAAATCAACACTGGATAGCGTAGACGAAGATTGCACTTAGGAAGCATATCCTTCTTCAACGACATTTACTTTTCTTTTGAAAGATTCAATGAAGCCGTTTGCATAGGGAAAAATCACTACCAACCAAAAAATAATTTAGCAAGAACAATGATGGCATTCCATTATGCCCATTTTACGATTTTCAGACGACAAAGGTGTTCCAAATGTCTCATCCAGTCAAAATGCCAAATTATGCCCCAAGCGACAGAAAACTCGAGCAGTATGTTATGAAGCTAACCAGAAGTAAACTGGGAACTCTTATGTTATTTTACTTTTATAAATGGGTACTGAAAACCTACAACCAGCTGTAGGTAAACTTCACCCGTGACCCATTTTCACAAGCATTTTCCATTGAAAATATAAGAAATTATCACAGGCAAAAGTAAAACAAAAATGAAAGAGGCATATAAATATGCTTTCATTGGTAGTAAAATAGTGGGCAAATGTATACAGATTTTTCAACATTATAAAGAAAAAGGATATATGCTCTATCATAAACAAAAGGCCATTGATCATTTTTCAAATATCAAAAGGATTTCTAGATCATCCCACAAAATCTTGAATTTTTCCTTCAATTACTTCAAAAGTAAACAATGGGGTACGCAAACAAAGCAACCAATTATCTGATCGAGTCCCAGATATGGCCAATTGTGAGACAGGCCCACATATGGGCTCACATTGCATACCAGGCCCATCCAAGGGTTCAGACTACGGATTGGATCTTCCTAACCATCCAGATTGAGGATCTGAACCATCCAACCATCCAGTATTGAAGATGTGAACCACATCAGAGGTCCAGATTGACCTGATCAACCATCCAGATCAGATCAAATTTCATAGTGATTATTTTGGACTGGATGAATAGTTCGATTGAACTGTGTGACCCACGAATCCAATTGGATGGCCCTGATGGACTAGCAATTCGCTGTGGGGTCCACATGTCCACCCATATACGGTTTTAGGAATTAACACAACCTATAAGAGGAGAAATAGGTTTTGCACAACCATAATGCCCTAAGGGCTATATGGAGAGATTTAGTAGGATTTAGACCCAAGTTATTTCTTGTTATATTCCCTCATATTTAATTGCAAGATAACTAGGAGTAGTTTTCATTTAATTTGCAACATTCATTGGCCAATAGTGTTCTATTCTAGGCTTTCCCTAGGAGGTATTCTTCTAGAATCTAGTGGTGAGATGCCTCTAGATCCCTTTGATGTGACACCTTAGGGTTTATTGTGTGGTGGACTCCACGTATTTCCGCTGCAAGAAGAGATATCATCAATTTTGTGGCAACAGTTGTACAAAGGTTTGAAAGTCAATCTATTTTTATTTATAAAAAATAAATAAATAATTCTTGTTCAAATCTTTCAAGTTGCACTGCATCACGGACTCTCGTGAACTTTCTCTATATTATGTCAGAAAGAGCGAATTTAAAGATGAGCTCAAGGCCAAGAAGAACAGGAACCATAGACAAGCAACGAGCAAGTCACTCACCTTGGCCTCGCAAAGTACAAGAGTATGAAGCTTATTGCCAAGAAAAGGCACAAGCCACCAACTGTGAGATATGCTACACCAAGGAAATCATTTTTTCCACCTATCCAACTTGTAGTTGAAAGAACCAACTTCTTCTTTCCCCCAAAACTGTACGTGTTATAGTTGTTCTGTATTACCACAGTTATTTGCTCATTAGCTTCCAGGTCCACCTCTATCTTCCCCCAGAGTTTCCTGAAAGTGGGCAGTGCGGCAGTCCGCATCCAAACGATAAGATCTTCTTGCTCACTCAACTGTCACACACAGCTAAAGCAATCAATAGATATGAAAGAAGGAAAAAAAAAAAAGAAAAAAAAAAAAAAAAAGCATAAGGTGTTGAAAGGGAGCATGTGGAAGATGAGCAGGAAATTTTAAATAAATCAAAAAAGGTATCAAGAAAAAAAAAAATTGCACTTACAGGTTTGCTGGCATTAAGCTTGGCACCCCCAATAAGGCCTCCGCTCTGGAAATTCTTTGGATAGACATCATCCCCAAACTTATGACCCTGGTCACTCTTCCAAGCTATATTCTTCTTGTTCACTTCCAATACCTTGCTGCTTAATGAAAATCTGTATGTATCATTGAACAAGCTCCAAGCAATGAGACCACAAGGAACAATTGGTAACCCATTTGAGGCGTTGGCCTCAGGATCACAAGAACTAGTCTCATTCTCATTCTTCTTACTCTGCAGCTGTTTGTCGTTTCTGCTTTTAACATATCTGAAAACAAGTATTAGCAACAGCATCAGTTTGCAGGCACAGAGAGGCTCAAGATTTCTAACAAAATAGTAGTCTCAAAAAGACATGACTCTCTTCTCTAAGGAAACGAGGTGGGCCAGAATATTGGAAGGATTTTGGAAGTGATGCATGATTATGACTGATATAGGTTCTGGATGTGACCCATGGACCTGTTTACTTGATATTTCTGAAGAACTACAACAAGGATTAGTTGACTTTCCACCAGTGACAACCATAAGCTAAAACTAAAAATCATAGACATGAAAAGAAAAAAAAAAAAAACATTATAAATTTGTAATTGAGAATCAACTGGTTGACTCAACTTAGATCCATTAAATACACTATGGGTACGGCACGTTCACCGAACATGGAGAGAGAGGGAGAGTGACCGAGTGAGAGAAAAGCAAAGAAAATTTTGAGGGAAAGGCAGGGGGGAGAGGATGGGGTGGTGTGTAACACAAGGGCATATGCAAAGAGAGAAAGAGAGAAGCCACAAAATGATTTAGACTATGGACATCTCATGCAACATTTTCCGTTTTTGTGGCCCATTCAATTTTTAGATCTACCTCATTCTTGGCCTGATGGTCGATGATAATCTGACTCAATAGATGAATGGAGTGGATTTCACAGTCATCATGATGGGGACATTAGAGGACCTACTCGGGTGTACCAGAGATGGAGACGACTACCCACATCAGAACAACTTTCTTTGTGGATGGGAGACGAGTTCTAGATGGGGCCCGCCAGGCAATTTTGAAGACCCCACATGTATTGGACGTGCATCAGGAAGATCTCATCTTGAGATGATGCATGTGGGCTACTTAGGACATCATTTTAGTCATAGAATTTCTACTTCGTGTCGATCCGACCATTAGATTTTGTCGATCAGGCCATCGAACATTAGATCTTTTAGATATGGGCCCTTTGGACTCTGATCTTGCTATCTTTATGTTTTTTGTTATTTTTAGGATTTGTTTGATGGTTAGGATTGATAACAAAAAATGTTTTAGTTTTCTTATTTTGGATTATGGGCCACTTTACTTAAGTGAGTGTCATAGTTGTAATTATACTGAATTTTAATTCCGAATTTTTTAATTATAAGACCACAATGGGAGTGAAGTTCCAACCCTGGTGGAGATTTGAGAAGAAGAAAAAAATAAATAAAAAAAGAGGAGCTCTCTCGTGTGAATGAATTTTCCTCCTTATTTTCTAGGGTTTTTAAAAAACCCTCCCTTCCAATTAAACTGTGGAAGGGTAAAGGCTTGTTTGGTGGTGGATTCCCCAAGATACATCATTCATATTTCTTTTCTTCGAAAGGTATTCTTCTTCTTCTTCTTCTCTTGTCTTCCTCTTTTCACTTCCATTACAAACTTCTAAACCTAGATCTTCAATTTTCTATTTTTCCCAATTTCTAAAAACCCTAATTCCAAAATTTTCAATTCTCATGAACCCTAATTTTCCAAATTTCAGATTTTCCCCTTCCTAACCTTAATCATAAAACCTACAAATACGTCCCTTGAGTGTGGAATGTGCCTATGTTAAATTGGAAGTTCTATCCTTCCATCGAGCCTAGTTTTAATTGATATATGTGATTTCTTAGCATGCGGGCATGTGATTTAGGTTCAATTAGATTTTATTTCCTATTGTTTACTCTTAATTACTTGGTAGATTAGCATCTTTTGTTAATTGAATTACTTTATGGACTCTTTCATAATCTCCACGATGCATGCTAGCATTAAATCACATGTCCTACATCAAATTTGGTATCAGAGACGTAGGTTTAGTATAGGATTTTTGTGTTACATCTAAGTTAGAGTCACATCTAGGGTTAGTAGAGCATTCATTGCATATAGGATCATATTGCTGAATTTTTGTTAGAGTATCCTATTGCTGAATTTTCAGCTAGCATTTCCACTTATACCATTGCTGAAATTTCAGCATAGTAATTTCAGGTTGTCACATTGCTGAATTTTTGTCATTTTCGGATTACACCCGTGCTGAATTTTCAGTTTGGCACCCTCGGATTACTATCTTACTGAATTTTCAACATAAGATTTGAGGACAGTGACTTGCTGAATTTTCTGGTTAGTGTGTCCAGCTTGGTCTCTAGGTTCTATCATTTTTATAACATTGTCCTAGGACCTAGGGTTTCCTTTAGAGTGTTCTTGTGTATGCCCACTCATTCAGGACGTGGTTTTGGCCTATATCCCACTATGAATCTAGAACAGATTGTCGAGGCCCTTAATACTATCAACAATCATCTGACAGCTATTGAAAAGCACAATAAGACCACCGCGACTCAATTGATCGTGATCAATGCACGTATCAATCGGCTTGAAGCCTCCCATCAGGCGAATCCTGACACTGGGGAAGATGTCCCATCACGAGCCGGGAATCAAATTAAAGGAGTTGAGACTGTGCGACTTGCAATTATTAGCCGCGCCTTAAGCCAAATTGTAAAAAGTGATGATTTGCGCAGACATTCAACTTTCCACACTTATACCAAGTGTCGTGGCAAAAACTACAAGGTGATCCTTGATAGTGGCAATTGCGTCAATGTGGTATTTGCTCGCACCGTGGACCGCTAGTATGCTAGTTGTTCCTCACCCTCAGCCCTATCGAGTCTCATGGGTTGACGCATCTTCAATTCTGGTTTCTCAGTGTTGTCCCATTCCCATCCAGTTTTGTTCATATACGAACACGTTGTGGTGTGATGTTTTGCCTATGGATATAGGCCACATTATTTTGGGCAGGCCTTGGTTGTATGATAGGGATGCAACACTGTTAGGTCGCTCGAATACATGTTCGTTTCTATATGAAGGCAAAAGGATTGTCTTGAAGCCTCTCCCGCTCAAAAGCACATCGAAAAAGGAGGATGTCAAGAAATGTGGTCCTGAAGGTGTGACAAAACTCTAGCTTGAGTCTCTTCCTATAGTTAATGCTAAAGAGTCTGAAAGAGAGACTAAAACTGATTTGACATTGTATGCCCACATGGCAAGTGAGGTTACACCTAAGGTTATTATTGAGATGACACCTGAGGTTACACTCGAGGTTAGTGTAGAGTTACCATCTGAGGTGAGTCCGATATCAGAGGAGGCCAGTGTTGTTATTTCAGATGACATACCGGATGAGCTTACACCTATGCAGCACATTCATGCATTGACTCTACCAAACCTTCATCACAATCAAATGAGTCCTGAGGAGGAAGTGAATTTGGAAAGACAAGTAGATGAGCCTAGGACCCCTATAGATTACATACCCATGTCTGTATTTCATAGGCGTTTAAAGCTTGCACATGCATCCACACAACATGTGCATGACTTGCATGTGGAGATTAGAAAAAGAATCAATACAAGTAATGAAACATACAAAATGATTACTAGCTCACACCATAGGTTTAAAGAGTTTGTTATGGGTGATAAAGTCATGATTAAAATTCGTCCAAAAAGGTTTCCACAGAGAACCATTAAAAAATAAAATAAAATCCCATAACGTTGGACCATATAAAATCTTGAAAAGACTAGGTTCGAATGCTTACTTGATAGATCTTCCACCTAACATGGGTATCGGTTCCACATTTAATGTGAAAGATCATGTACCGTTTCATGGACCTTCCCCTAACCCACACATAAACTTGGATAATGATGCCCCTGACCTATCTCAAAACCCACGGCCATTACGTGACCCCTCTTCTCAACATTTACCATCTATACCATCCATACCTATGAGAAGAGAGGAGATGGAGGATATCTTAGATAAAGAATTGGTTTCCACACGACATGGTGATTATGAGGAGTACCTTGTCAGATGGAAGGGCTTACCAAAATCAGACAGTACGTGGATCACAGAGGTAGATCTTCAGCGACGAGACCCGGATCTCCTCAAGCATCACTACAACTTTATTTCGCCAGAGGCGAAATCTCCTCAGCCGAAGGGAATTGATGGGGACATTAGAGGACTCGGGTGTACCAGACATGGAGACGACCACCCACGTCAGAGCAGCTTTCTTTGTGGATAGGAGATGAGTTCCAAATAGAAGACCTCATCTTGAGATGATGCATCTGGACTGCTTAGGAGATATTTTAGTCATAGAATTTCCACTTCATGTCGATTCAACCGTTAGATCTTGTCGATCAGGCCATTGGGCATCGAATCTTTTAGATCTGGGCCCTTTGGACTCTGATCTTGCTTTCTTTATGTTTTTTGTTATTTTTAGGATTTGTTTGATGGTTGGGATTGATAATAAATGTTTTAGTTTTCTTATTTCGGATTATGGGTCACTTTACTTAAGTAGCATAGTTGTAATTATGTTGAATTTTAATTCCGAATTTTTTAATTATAAAACCACAAGGGGAGTGAAGTTCCAACCCTGGTAGAGATTTGAGAAGTAAAAAAAAAAAAAAACAAAAGCTCTCTTGTGTGAAGGAATTTTCCTCCTCATTTTCTAGGGTTTTTTTTTTTGAAAAAACCCTCCCTTCCAATTAAACTGTGGAAGGGTAAAAGTTTGTTTGATGGTGGATTCCCTAAGATACATCCTTCCTCTTTCTCTTCTTCGAAAGGTATTCTTCTTCTTCTTCTTATCTTGTCTTCCTCTTTTCACTTCCATTACAAACTTTTAAACCATAGATCTTCAATTTTCTATTTTTTCCAATTTCTAAAAACTCTAATTCCAAAATCTTCAATTCTCATGAACCCTAATTTTCAAATTTCAGATTTTCCCCTTCATAACCCTAATCATAAAACCTACAAATTTGTCCCTTGAGTGTGGAACGTGCCTATGATAAATTGGAAGTTCTATCCTTCCATCAAGCCTAGTTTTAATTGATTTATCTGATTTCCTAGCATGCGGGCATGTGATTTAGGTTAAATCATATTTTATTTCATATTGTTTACTCTTAATTACTTGGTGGATTAGCATCTATTATTAATTGAATTACTTTATGGACTCTTTCATAATCTCCACGTTGCATGCTAGCATTAAATCACGTGTCCTGCATCATCCCTGCATCAAATTGCCAGGGCAAAAATGTCCAAAAGCTATTCGCATTATATATAGTATTATAGATCTACACAAACAAAAGGAAAAATAATTAATAATTAATCTGGAAAACATTAGTGACATGAGATCCAAGTTTAATTTTAATGACCACTCCTAACCACAAAAGCATCTCTTTCAACCAATTGAAGATTGTCGATGCAAAATATTGCTTGGGGGCTGGAATATAGACAGTACCTGTTATTATAACCCTGAGGCAGATCATTTGAGTTGCCTCTGTCTGAAGTAAGGATATCTAATGATGACAATTGCACGAAAAGCGTGAAGTCATCTACTTTTCAAATAATGCTAAGCACTGATGCAGAAGTCTTTCCTTCAACAATCCAGTATCTGCTGACGATAAGGTTCGATGTTAAAAGGTTTGGCTATGTAGCATGAATCATTCTTCGGCCTACCACATCACCTACTGATGTGACATATGGAATATCTAATGAAATAGAGAAGAATTTAAATATGTACCCCTCATGATAAGGGCCATATCAACACCACACCTTTCTCCCAACTATGCAAGTATATAGTGTAGATTTATGTAGAAGTGGAAGGAGATAGAAAAGAGATAAAGAGATGAAAAAAGAGAATGGAGAGAGAGAGAGAGAGAGAGAGAGAGAGAGAGAGAGAACTGGGGCCACACGTCTCTCCTCTCTTCCTTTATATATTAAGTCAAAAAAAAAAAAAAATCAAAATATGATGTGTATGCTAATTACAATATGACATGTATGCTAAGAACTGATGCGGAAGTCTTTCCTTCAACAATCCAGTATCTGGTAACAGTAAGCTTCAATGCTAAAAGATTTGGCTATGTAGAATGGGTCATTCTTAGGGCTATCGTATCGCCTACTGATGTAATATTTGGAATATCTAATGAACTAGAGAAGAATCGAAATATGTACGTCTCTCTTGATGAGGGCCATATCGACATCGCACCCTCCTCGAAACTATGTAGGTACATAGTATAGATTCATGTAGAAGCGAAAGGAGTAGAAAAGAAATGGAAAAAAAGATAATAGAGTGAGAGAGAGAGAGAGAGAGAGAGAGAGAGAGAGAGAACTGGAGCAACACGTCTCTAATCTCTTCCTATATAAATTAAGCTCAAAAATACCCCTCACAATATTACATGCGTATACTCATTGCACCTAATAGGTTAAATAAAGGGGCATATGGACAAAACCCAAGATTAGGTGGGCCACACCACTATCTAGCCCCTTAATACATTTATTTGGGTGGGCTATACAGTCTCACGGCCCAAATCCACAGTCATTACCATGCCCCCTCAAGCTAGAGCATAGATGTTGTCAATGCCTAGCTTGAATAAATACATGGAAACTGACTGCGACCTAGAGCTTTGCTGAACATATCAACAAATTGATCCTCAGATTGAACAGACAGGATAGAAATTTCACCTCTAGAAACCTTGTCGTGTATGAAATAACAAACGACTTCGATATGCTTGGCCCTCTCATAATCAATTGGATTGTTTACAATGTGGGGGGTTGCTTGATTATCATAAAGTAACTGCATTAGCAGGCTCACTGTAAAATTCATTTCTTGCAATAGTTTCTTGATCCACACAAGCTCACAAGTTGTATGAGCCATCGCCCTATTTTCTGCTTCAGCGCTTGATCAGGTATAACACTTTACTTTCTACATTCCACATAACCAAATTCCCTCCACAAATATGCAGTACCTGAGTTCACGAATGTGGCTGTGGAAGTGAGAGTAGCAGTAGAGATGTGTTGATTCTTCAATGACCTATGGAGCAGAGGGCTTGGACCCTAAAAAATCTATACCTGCGTTTACAAATGTGGCTGTAGAAGTGAGAATAGCAGCAAAGTATGCTGATTCTTCAATTACTTTGAATATTCATCTTTGCTAAGTGTGACTATGTTACCAAATGTACTTGGCTGCTGAGCTATAGAAGTACAACATGAGACCCACTACTCTCTTTGTAATAAGATGCCTGATTTTCCCAATTTGGCTTTCTATGGATGTCCCAACAATTTTCAATGGTGTGATCTATAACCCCACAGTAAGTACACTTCCTAAGTCCCCGACCTCTACCATAACCTCCTCTGCATCACTACGACCACCTTGACCACCTCGGTTACCTTTGCCACCTCCTTTATAGCTTGGCCACCAAGACCACCACCTCTACCTTGTCCAGCAAATGATGCAAAAGCAGAATTATCACAAAATCTACCTTCAGAGCCAAGAGATACATGTTCTAAGGCAATGAATTTCATTTAGAGATGGAACATCCTTGCCACCCAACATTTGCGCATTGGCTCATATGGTTTTAAGCCATACGGGAATTTAGCCACACAACTCATGTTGCTGACAGGTTGATACTCATTCAGCTCCTCCCACATTCCTTCGAGTTTCGAATAATATACACCAGGACTTATCCCCTTGTGGAAATGCAAAAATCTCTACATATAATTGATATGTGCAAGAAATGTTTTTTATCAGATGAATACATCTCTCATAATGTATCCCACACCACCTTTGCAGAAACATACCTAGAAGCATCAATTCCCACAAACAAATGTTTCCATACTATTCCACAACCATATCATGATCTGAGCATTTTCCTGGATCCATTGATCACACGCGATACCACTTTCACCTTCTTTTTCTACGATTAATTTTAATTTGCCCTTGGTCTTCAAAAACACTTGGATTGATTTATACCACTGGACATAATTTGCTTCATGTAGTTTTATAGGGGTGGTTATTTGAACCCCTAGAAAGTCAAATGGATTTAGGAACCCAAATCTTTGATCACCCTTGATCTCCATTAGAAGAAGAAATTAAAGAGAACACCACAATGTTTATACGAAAGAGGGCTTACTCTTTCAGATATAAGAGCTCTCCAATTGCACGCTCCACACAATGTATACGTCACACTTGACGAAATAATCACCCAACATGTTCCAACCGAACACGAAAAGAGTGATAATCACAAACACAACATTCACCCTCTCACACACAGACCATTACAAAGGCCCAACACACCCAAAAAAGGAAGAAACCCTTGGTTTCTTAGAGAACTTCCAGCACAAGGAAGGTGAAGAGCAAAGACATAGAAAAAGAAGAATTTATGTGATAGAAGAGAAGAAAGTGGTGTAAATAAGAATGAAACCTGGCTCTAATACCATGTAAATTTATTTAGAAGTAACATAAGAAAAGGATGGAGAGAGAGAGAGAGAGAGAGAGAGAGAGAGAGAGAGATGGGAAAAAGATATTAGACAGCAAGAACTAGGGCCACAAGCCCCTCCTCCATTCCCTTGTATATTAAGTCTAAAAGGCAAAAAATCCAAATAAAAAATAAAAAAATCCCCCTCACTGTCTTACAATATTTCATATGAATACTAATTGCACCTAATAGATTAAATAAAGGGACATATGGAAAAAACTGAAGACTAGGTGGGTCGTACCACTGTACAGCTCCTTGTTATATTCATCCAGGTGAGCCATACAGTTGTACAGCCCACAACCGCATTCATTAACATAGGAATAATGTTGTCATAAAATGGAGTCGAGGAATCACATTGACTCCAAGCAATAGTTTCTATGTGAGATTAAGATATTTGAAATTTTTGTTTGATTTACGAGCATTACAAATTCTAGTGACTAAATGCATGGTTGTTTTCTATTTTGTGATACCCACCTTTGGCAAAATTTCTACTTAATGGTAGGACAAATTTCAGAATTGAGCTGCAATTCTAGGAATTGCTCAAAAAATAAAATAAATAAATAAATCAATCAAAAACCATTGCTTTGTGATTATCTTCATAACATAATGCAGGTCTGACCAGGATGAGGGGTTTGGTTTGTGGACCATAGGGGGATGACAAGGCTAGCTTTTTCAGGGCCTACTGGGGCTACTAGTTCAAAGGGGCTGAAACAAGATCACTTTTAATGGGTTTGGTTTGTGGAACATAGGGGGATGACAAGGCTAGCTTTTTCAGGGCCTACTGGGGTTACTAGTTCAAAGGGGCTGAAACGAGATCACTTCTGATGGGATTCCTTGTTGTACTAAGTAGTTTGATGTGCCGATTATCATCAAGGGCAACTCCACCGACATCATTGCATGGGTTATGGGTACTTGCATAAAACCATGACGACTCAATGAGAACTTTTGATGAAATTTAGGATATCACTGCTAATGCTTGTGTTTCCTTGCATCACACTCTTAGGGCCTGTTTGTTAACACTGAAAAAACTATGGAATGTGGAATTCAGAAAGGGCTCCACGTTAAGTGTTGTTTTTAGATGTTGAACCCAGAAAGCGCTCCGCAATTTGCGTCGAAATTTTTCGGCGAAGGAGGCTTGGCCTAATGGTGAATCAAGAATGTGCTCCGCAGACTATTTTTTAAAAAATCAAAATTGCCCTACGCCAAAGATTTGCTCCCTTTCCGTAATACACAACTCAACTTTTTACATGTGGCACTTCTCTGGGCCTACCATGATTTATGTGTTAGATCCACACCGTCCATCAACTTTTCTAGATCATTCAAGAGCATGATCCTAAAAAATGAGACACATCTAAAGCTAAAGTCGACTACACCACATAAAGCAATGGAATTGAATGACCACCATTAAAACCTTCCTAGGGTCTACTTTGAAGTTTATTTGCCATCTAACCTCTTCATAAGGTCACACAAACCTGGATGAAGGGCAAACACAAAAATCAGCTTAATCAGAGCCTTCTGTGGCCGTAAGAAGTTTTCAACGGTAGGCACCCAATTTCCACTGTTTTCTGTAGTGTTGCCTACTTGAGCCTTAGATCTGTTGGCTTTTGATCTTATTTCCTAATATGATATGGAAAATTGGATGGACGGTGTGGATAAAACATATACATCACGATAGACCCCAAACAGGACTGTCAGTCTCTTGCTAATCCTAGTGGGGGTAGTATTGAATCCCCGCCCGGATTTGCAGGGGAAGCGGTGGTGTGCCACAAGCCACCGACTTCCATTTTGTGTTGACGTCACCAAGTTTTGTGGGGCCCACCATGATATGTGTTATCTCTACACCATTCATCTATTTGGAGAGATTAGCATAGAGCATGAGCCCAAAAATGAGTCATATTAAAATCTCAAGTGGACCATGCCACAAAAAGAAGTAGGGAAAATGATTCCCACCGTTGAAACATTCATAGGGTCCACCATGATGTTTATTTTCCATCCAAACTGTTCATAAGGTCATACAGACCTGGATGAAGGGAAAAACCAAATATCAGATGGGTCCAAAACTTCTGTGACCCGCAAGAAGGTTTCAATGGTAGATCTTCAGCCCCCACTGCTTTCTGAAGTGTGGTCCACTTGAGCTTTGGATCTGTATCATTTTTGGGCTCAAGCCTTAAAACATTCTCACCAAATGGACGAACAGTTTAGATATAACACATACATCATGGTTGGGCCCACTAAACTTGTTGACGTCAACACACAACAGAGGTCACACAATTGGCTCCTCAAGCGGATTGCCTACTGACGCTGCCAGTAAGGAGCTAGCTATTGGATAGGGCCTCACCATGATGTATGTGTTTTATCCACGCAGTCCTTTTATTTTTCCAGATCATTTTATGGCATGAGCCCAAAATTGAGACATCCAAATCTCAAGTGGACCACACCACAAGAAAACAGTGGTGATTGAACACCCATCATTAAAAACTTTCTAGGGCTCACTGTAATGTTTATTTACCATCCAATGTGTTCATTAGGTCACACACAGTGTTCGAAATATCGGTAGCGCGCAATGTATCACACCCTTGGGATACAGATACATATTGGTTATCGCACAGGATACATTGTTTGTATTGCATAATTTGTCACACTTTTTGGGAAACATGGGAAACATTGGAAATTTTGTTGAATTTTTCAATGAAAATTCAGGGATTATTAAAAAAGACACTAATACACACTTTTAAATAATAAAATCTCAAAAAAGAAGTGGACATAATAGGTTTCCCTTGTATAGGATCCTCAGCTATGCATTGTACGATTGAACTAAGACAACTATATTCAGTATCCACCCCGTCCATCCATTTTTTTCATATCATTTTAGGACATTATCCAAAAAATGAAGCAGATCCAATAATCAGGTAGACTATACCATAGGAAACAATGGTGATCGACCATTAGTGGGCTACCGTCGAAACCTTCCTAAAGCCTAAAGTGATGTTTAATTTTCATCCAACTTGTTCATAAGATCGCAAAGACATAGATGAAGGAAAAGAACAAATATCAGCTTGATCCAAAACTTCTTTGGCCCCAAGGATTTTTCAACGGTAGACGTTCAATTCACACTGTTTTCTGTGGTGTGGTCCACTTGAGCTTTGGATATGATTCATTTTTTGGGCTAAAATCATAAAATTATCTGGTAAAATAGATGGACGGAGTGGATAAAATACATTAATTACGGTGGCCCCCAAACTCCGTATCCTATAATATCCAATCTGCTTCCCATCGCACTGGCGGAAGCGGATTGCGTACTGAGTAACTTAGTACGCTAAGTGTACTGAGTAAACTCTGTGGGATCCACCGTGATTTATGTATTTGATCCACCACGTCCATCCATTTTAATAGTTAATTTCAGGTCCTAATCCCAAAAATAAAGTATATCTAAAAATCAAGTGGACCACACTACATGAAATAGTGTGAATTGAGTGTCTACTGATACAAAATTCTGGGGGCCACAATAGTTTTGGATCAAGCTGATATTTTTGTTTTCCCTTCATCCAGGTCTTTGTGATCTTATGAACATGTTGGATGACAAATAAAGATCACTTTGGGCACTTAGAAAGGTTTCAATGGTCGAAATCATTATTCCCACTGTTTCCTGTGGTGGTATGGTCCACTTGAGATTTGGATATGCTTCAACTTTTGTCTCAACGTCTAAAATTAAATGAAACAACGGATGGACGGATTGGATAAACCGCATACATTCATGGTGAGCCCAACTAAGTTTACTTAGTACGATAAATATCGTACTAACTCAGTACGCAATTCGATTTCCACACAGGCAAGACAACGGACGCAGATTTACGAAGGCTTCCTGCACAAGGATGCTGGTGGGGCCCACTATAATGTATGTTAGAAATTCATTCCGTCCATCCATTTTGCAAGCTCATTTTAGGATGTGCTACCAAAACTGAGGTGGATACAAAAGTCAAGTGGATCACACGAGAGGGAAAATCAGGAAAAGAAATTCCTACCGTTGAAACCTTTCTGAGCTCCACCTTGATGTTTATATGTTATCCAAACCGTTTATAAGGTCATTACAAATGGGATGAAGTGAAAACACCGAAAAGATAGCCTGATACAAAACATTTTTGGCATTAAGAATGCTTCAACGGTGCTCATTGAATGCCCACTTTTTCCTCTCGTGTGGCCCACTTGAATGTTGGATACACCTCATTTTTGGTCGCACGTCCTAAAATGAGCTTGCAAAACATATGGACGGGGTGGATTTCTCACAAACATCTCGGTGGGCCCCACCCAGCATCCATGCGCAGGAAGTTCCAGCAAAAGGCTTTAGCAGGAAATACGCACCCCAATACTGCGCCACTGTTGAGACTCGAGTAGTATGAATGGTTCGAAGTTATGTGGGCCCCACAATAATGTATTTATTATATCCACACCGTTCAATTATTTTGAAAGATCATTTTAGATTATGAGCCCAAAAATGAGTCATATCCAAAGCTCAAGTGGACCACACCACAAATAGCAGTGGGATGGTGATTCTCATCGTTAAAACATTCATAGGGCCCTCCATAACTTTTATTTTCCATCGAATATGTTCATGAGTTCAAACAGACCAGGATGAATAGGAAAAAAAAAATATCATATTGATCCAAAACTTCTGTGACCTCCAAAGGGTTTCAATGGTAGACGTTCAATCTCCCACTGCTGTTTGCAGTGTGGTCCACTTGATCTTTGAATCAGTCTTGTTTTCCGGCTCAAGCCTTACGACAAGCTTGACAAATGGGCGAACGGTTTGGATACAACGCATACCTTATGATGGGACCCACAGACCTTGGTGACGTCAACACACCAGTCAGCTCGGTGGTGTGCGATACACCGGCCAACCCAAATTCCATTTAAAAGGGCCTTTTTTTGACATAGAGAGGGTTCCAACAATCCGGAACCCTAAAATTTCTCTCAAATCGACGATTTCTCCGGATCTTGGCAATGATTTCTCTAGATTTCAGAGAGGATTTCTCTGGATTTCACCCAAATCCAGTCGAAAGCTACCCTCTTAGGCAGATTAAACAGGTAAGAGATTTTTTTCTATATTTTTGGAATTTCTGGATGGGCTGAGGATGAGATGTTGCCGGAAAATCTGCAAATCAAGCATTATCGTGCGATATATCGGCGATATCTCACAATATTTTGTGATATATCGCACAATAAATGGAAGTTTGGCAAATTTTCCATATTTTTCTGTATCTATAGAGGGTTTTGTATCGCTGACTTCCGATACCGATATTATCAATATTACGAACACTGGTCACACATACCTGGATGAAGGGAAAATACAAATATGAACTTCATCCAAAACTTTTGAGGTCCCTAAGAAGCTTTTAATGGTAGGCGTTCAATGACCACTCCTAATGAGATTTTGACCTTCCTCATTTTTGTGATCATTCCCTAAAACGATATGGGAAAATGGATGGACGACGTGGATAAAACACATACATTATGTTGTGGGACACACAACACCATCAAATAGCTAGGGGCTACTAACATCGTCAGTAAGCAATCCAGATCCACTTAGGTGGGTGGGACCCTTGTCCATTCATATCGAAAGCTCATTCTTAGGCATGATCCAAAAAATGAAGTAGATCCAAATCTCAGATAGACCATAGTACAGGAAACAGTGGTAAATGACAATTAAAATTTTCTTGTGGGCCACAAAAGCTTTGGATTAAGATGATATTTGTGTGGCCTCTTCATCTAGGTCTTTTTGACCTTATCAATAGGTTGGATGGCAAATAAACATTTCAGTGGAATCTATCAAGCTTTAAATGGTAGGGATTCAATCACGACTATTTCCTGTGGAGACGGGGCAAATGTGTCAAATTAACATATTTCAGACATTTCGGACATTAGTTAACAAATAAGTTGTTCTGAACTCAATACTTAATTTTCCTACTTCAGATTCAAATTTCAGATTTAGGCTTCAGACTTCAGATTTAACAAACAGGCCCTTAATCCACAAACTTTTAGATCTTCCTCTCATCCTCTTTTCAAGCCTGTCAATCCTAAACAATGTTTCCCTCCATACTGTAGCCCATGAGATTGCTTGAATTACTGAGCAGTTTGATCTGCCTGCTATTATAGAGGGTGACTCCACCAACATCATCACATGGGCTACAAGTAGTTGCAAAGAACCATGGCGCCTCAATGGGAACTTTTGATGAAATTTAGGACATCGCTGCTAATGATCATGTTTCCTTTTGTCATACTCTCAATCCAAGGACTTTTGGGTCCTCCTCTCATCCTCTTTTCAGACCCCCACCCCACCCCCCCCCACCCCCCCCCCCCCCAATACTGGAGTTGCTTGTGGTCTTTTGTAGGTACACAACCAAACCATCTCAACATTTTCCTCCATATTGGAGTTGCCTGCGGTCTTTTGTTGCATGTGACCAAACCATCTCAATATGTTCTCCATCACTCTCTTATTGGGATTCCTAGGTTGCTTCCAATGACCTCATTCTTAATTCTATCTGTCCTAGTCTTCCAACACATCCGTCTCGACATCCTCATATCTGCAACACTCAATACCTACACATGCTGCCTTCTAACTACCCAACACTGCCCCATATATCATCTAAATAGTTGTCTTATAAAATTGTCCCTTCAGTTTCGTATGCATGCAACTATCAAACAACATTCAAAAGGCACATATCCATCTCATCCACCCAGCTCCAATTTATGGAAACATTCTTATCAATCACCCAACCTTCTAAATAATTGAGCCCAGTTAATGAAACTCATTGTTTAAGGAACCTCCTGTGCATCAGTTTTAAGTAGGAACCTTGCCTCTATAACTCTTCTTACTAAAGTTGCATTCCAAATACTTTGTCTTGGTTCTACTACTTTCGAAGCCTCTAGACTCTAAAGCCTTCATCCAAACATCCAATTTAGCAGTCTGGCTGAAAAGCCGTTGCATGCTAAAGCCTTCCATACACTACTAGAGCTAGAAAAGTCCCATGAGCTAGCAAGTAACGGCTAGCTGAAAAGCTGTTGCATGCTAGGGCACATAACATTCTTCAGTTACTTGTTGCTTACAAAAGGCAGAAATCACATTGTTTGCAAACAACAAATACCGAGGAATCTCATCCTGCACACTTGAAGTTAATTCATCTATAAAAAGTGCAAAATGTAAAGGCGGCTGATCCCAGATGAAGATGCCCTGCAACTAGGAACCATCAATGTCACCACGGATCATTGTCACTCTTATAATAGCACGCTCATACATTTCTTTAATGGTATTGATAAATCCTCCTAGGAAATATTTCCTCCCCATCACCCACCACATAACCGCCCTAGGTACTCCACCCTATGCTTTCTCCTGGTCCATAAAACCATGCCCAGATTCTTCCTCTTATCTCTATACTTTTCCATCAGTTGTCCAAGTATAATATAGTAGGAATTTTGAAAAGATTCTGTAAATAGATTTTGGTTTACGTAAGTGAAAGAATTTGCCATATTTTCAAACATCATTACCATACAAATTATTACGGTAACTTAAACCTTAAATCCAATTGTGGCACGGCAAAACCATTCCAACCAAGACCTGTCCAAATTGGCCACAGTGAAGTACTCAATATGGTTATTTTAAAACTCTGATTGAAAAAACCACTGGCCGGTTAACTACAGAGGTAGGTTCAGGGGAAAAAAAATGTTTATGATGAATCTAATGCTATAAAATGAACAAATGTAAATAAACACAACAGATCGGATTTTGATGTAAATTCCACATACCGACGATGATTCTGGTAGAAGTTATCAAGCTCATAATAAACATAGATGGGACTTTTCATATCCATTGGCACCTGAAAAAGGTCAGCAGTTAATGCATGTTCATGAAATGAAATTATTTAGGATAAAGGGGTGGAAAAGAACATACAGTATAAGGGGAACACTAAAGAAGCTTGATATCTCCATAAGAAGAAAAACTTCACGTATGACAACTTACAGTTAAACTTCTGGTGCAGGTCTTGTTAGTTTCACGGCTTTGTATAAATGCTAGTTTGTCATTACGCAGAGTTTCAGGAATGCAGTCAATATCATAACGATCCACAATTTCAACCACCTACAAGTCCCATCGTGAGTAGAATGCTCAAGAAACATCATGGCCTTACAGGACCAAAGATGAATGCCAGCGAGGGATCAAAAGATGAAATACCCGCTGTGATGCAAACAAGGAAGCAAGCCCAATTGGAATGAAGATGATGCCAACAACTGCGAATGTAGAGATAACCTGAAAGCACGTAAAGTAGATCATCAGAGGATAACATCTCCAACTGTATCTTACATCAAAGGAAGCCAACAGAATTCAGCAATTGATACGATTTTAAATGCTTCAGTGGAAGAACTAACTTTCAAGAGCAGCTATATTTAAAACTGCCACCCAAACTTACCCATCCTGGTGTTAGAATCGGTTTGCAAGCAGGAAGCTCTTGCTGTGTAAACCTAGAATCTGCAACGAAAACAATTATTTGGACTTCAGATAATGTTAATGTGAAGGCAGCAGTGTAAGTTTGCCACATCATGAGGGAGCATTAGCTAAAAGCCATCATGTCCTCCTCAACCAAGACAGCAATAGGTTGATACTGCTTTTGAGCAATGATATCCTTTTTCTTTCTTTTAGATTGTTATTGCTCCCATATGGTGTGACAAACTCATGCTATAATAGGCATCATTCATAAGGCTGTGTTTGGATGCAATATTGAATAGAATTTCGATAACTTAGTTTAACAAAGAGGAAACGGCCAAAAGTAGTTACCTTCCTTGGTATTCATATCAAGAGATGGTATTCCAAATTGCAACTACATCAACTTCAAGTTGGCTGTAAGTTACATAATTGCAACTTGACGGCTACTGCCTTGTTGTGAAAACAAGAGGCATCATTAATATTTGGTCATTTCCTCTTCATCAAACTGAAGTTTGACAACTCACTCAGTTTTGCAGCCCAAATGCAACCAAGGTGAACTGTTTTTTTCTTTTTCTTTTTTGTTTTGAGAAGCAACTGAAATTTATTAAGAAACTGAAAAGAAAACAAGGGAGGGATGCCAAGGAGGCAACCCAAGGCTAAGCAAGAAAATCAATACAACGATCCCCCGTTAGATTAGAGGAGGAAACCCAATCAATGACGAGATCTAGCCCTAGCGGAGACCCCAACCGCTACTCTGTAAGAGTTATCAAAACATCTAGCATTCCTTTCCTCCCATAAGGCCCACCAAACCGCAATCAAAGCCATCCTCCGAATTATAGTCTTGGCCTTGCCGAGCTGCTTCCCATGCCAAGCCAATAATAAAGAGTCAATGGAACCCAGGAAGGGCTAAGGAATACCGAAGTAGGAAAGAAGGTCAGCCCAAATCAACCTCGCGAAAGAGCAGTGAAGGAACAAGTGATCCACCGTCTCCTCATCTTGCATACATAAGATACACACGTTGGGGAGAACCATGCTTCTTTTCCAGAAGTTGAATAGTAAGGATGTTATTCCTCCCAACAAGCTAACCAAAAGCCGCATCTTTGGGAGGCACTTTGTAGTGCCGCATGGCACCAATTGGGCCCGTGACAAGAGAGGACTCCCGATTGCGAGTGATGTCATAAAAGGATCTAACCGTGAACCTCCCCAAGCTTCCAATCTTCCAAAAGAGCTTATTCGCTTCATCAAGGATGGGAGCAAAGAGGTGGATCCGGTCCAGAAGGCCCGTGAAATCCGAAACTTTGTCGTCACGAAGAAACCACCTACACAAGGGAACCCACTTAGAAGACCCCTCAAACATGGAGAAACATTCCGCCATGGAGAAACTCGGGTTCAGGGCCAAGCGGAAGATCCGAGGGAAATCAAGCTTCAAAGGAGACTCCTCGGCCCAAATATCTTCCCAAAATCTAATTCTGTTGTCGTTCCCCAAAGTAAATGTCACTCCCCTCACAAAATTCACCTTAACGGACAAGACCCCTTTCCATAGAGCAAAAGCTTTATAAATAGAAGAGTCCCTTGTCCACCACTACCCCTCTGAACAATCGTGCTTGCTTTTAATCACGGTCTTCCAAAGTGTGTCCCCTTCCTCACCAAAGCAGCACCACAATTTGCCAAGGAGCGCTTGATTCACCTCATCCCTCTTAACCAAGTCAAATTTCTTCTTAACTTCCACCCCCTTGACACAAGAAGCCCTGTCTCAAACCTCTCTACCACCTTAACCCATAGGTGCTTAGCTAGCTTGCCAACACAAAGTGGAAGCCCAACAAACATAGTTGGAAGAGATCCTGCCACACACCCGAAGATCCCAGCCAACTAATCTACTTCCTCCGCATCCATCCGAACCCCGTATATCTTGCTTTTAGTGATGTTCACTTTAAGGCCCGACAATGCTTCAAAGCACTAAACGATGCTTCTTACCCTATCCACCACATCAGTAGATGTGTCATAAAATAGGAGCATATCATCCGTGAACTGCAAATGCGAGATGTACGGAGAATTGGTCCCCTCCACCTTAAAACCACTAAAGAAACCCTCTTCTTGCCCCTTTGCCACCATACCACCGAAAGCTTCTACTACCAACAGAAAGAGGAAGGGAGAAATAGGTCTCCCTAGAAGAGGCCTCTAGAGCTTTTGAAATAGCCTTTGGGCGACCCATTGAGAAGAATCGAGAACCAGGCAGATCGAGCATGTTCTCTAATCCAAGCACACCACTTAGACCCGCATCCAACCCGTTGCATCATATAAGAGAGGAAATTTCAGTCGACGTGATTGTAAGCTTTTTCAATATCCAACTTACAGATCACTCCTTTCAAGGCCCTCTTGTATCTAGAATTAAGGCATTCATTAGGCTACTAAGATCCCTCCCCTGAAACCAAATGTCTGGCTATTGATTGGGCTTGTGCATTTAAGGCTTTGGTTGTTAACCATGGGTCTTTTTCTAGGGGTCATGGGGAGTGTCTTCCCCTTTGTATCTCGAATGGTGCCTAGTCATCCTTTTGTATATTTTTTAATAAAAAAAAAAAAATTGTTACCCTTCAAAAAAAAAGAAAAAGTTCATATATTATTAGCTCATACAAGTAATTTTAAGGTGTTTGCAAGTTCCCCTCAATGACCTCTAGAGCTAATAAGGTGTTTGCAAATTCTTCTTAATGATTGAATTGCAACAACACTTCAAACTCAGTTTTGAGTTTGTAATATCCAACAATCAACATGTCCCTTAACACGGCTTTGATGGAAGCAACACCCGCCTTTCCCCTTTCTTCTCATGTTTGAAAGTGTCACATGGGACCCAAAGTTTGGCTGGATTAGACGGCTAAACCAGGTTCTATAATAAGAGCTTCAACAGTACAAGGACACAAATGAGCATAAGGCCATACACACATTGGAGAATACGTAAAGCACTTTTTTCAACTCCCCAGGTCAGCAAGAACTTCTAACATTTCTAGTGTGTTGCTTATGACGCATTATTGTTTTGGTTTCATGTAACGATTCGCAGAACTCTCGCCAAATTCATCTTCCATGTGTGTTTGGATGTGCAAGTGAATTGAATTGCAAACATTCGGTTCAATCCAGAGGAAATGACATAATTTGATGATGAGGAAGTAGCTCTCAATTTTTTGGAAAGTTTCTTGCAAGTCCCAACTTGAAAGTAATGAAACTGTAGAACCAAAGCTCTTGATATGGATCTAAGGTCATTGCCATTTTGTTAGCCTAATGCTAGCAATTCAATTCAATAGTGCATCCAAACACACCTTAAAATTTTATTTTTTATTAGTATTTTCCTTTTAACTGGCCAAAGCCAAAGAATACAAGAAAAACAGGAGAATATGATTACAATAAGAAACCCCTTGCAATTCTAACCAACAAGCAAGAAACTGATCAATAACTAATACTTTAGCTGATTGATTACATTCGATTTCACCCTATTGAAGACTTTCGAGATGTGATCCCTTTGATTTTGAAACAACAACTATTTCTTTCCAACCAAATACCCCAAAACCCTACTAATAAACACAGATGCCAAATCCGCTTCCCAACTTTACCCTTGCCCCCTCCATGACAAGCTAAGAAAAACTTATCAACTGAACTTGAAGCCCATGCAACTCCAAACAAATTAAAGAAACGGACCCAAATCTTTATAGCCAAAGGATAATGGATAAAGAGATGATTGACCAATTCCTCATCTTGATAGCATAACAAACATACATTGGGGATAATCAACCACACTTTTGCAAATTGCAACCTTGCTCCCACCCACCAACCATGCAAAAGCTGCCACTTTGAAGGAGCACCATAACGCCAAACATGGGTTGTGTAACACTCAAGCTGCTCAACAACCCCCCATCAATCATCGGAGAAAAGGATTTACCAAGAACTTTTAAGACTTTTCTTTTAACCACACCATAGCATCTTCCTCTGAGGTAGACGGATGCCGATTTGAAAGCAATTCTAACAATCTAACCAACTCTTCCACCTCTTCATCATTCAGGTTTCTTCTACGAGGCTACACCTAAATAGTTTCCTCACCGTGAATAGAAAAACATCCATCCACTGTTAAATTTGGCTCGAAGGAAATACCTACTGATTGAGGAAAAACAATACTTAACTTTTGAACAGCAACCCACAGATCTTCTGAAAATCTAATCTTCTTACCATCGCCTAATGAGAAAACCACCCCCTCCTAAACCTTAAATTTCAACAAATTCACCAATTTCCACAGTGATGAAGCCCTGTACAAAGAAGTCGAGTTGTATTCTTTGCTCGTTCTTTGTGAGCCCTGTTAATAAAATCATTGTTCTCTCTCAAAAAATACAAAGAAAAAGCTTTTGTCCATCTACCCGCTTCCTCAACCCCATACTTTCTACCCAACACTTCTCTCCATAAACTACCTTCCTCAACCCCCAAACCTCCCAATCCATTTTCCCAACAATGACACATTCATTCTCTCCAAACTCCTCAAACCTGCACCCCCCCTAAGCCATCAGTTTACACATTTCTTCCCACTTTTCTAGATGAAATTTATGATTTTCTTCTGCCCCCTAACATAGAAAATCTCGCCTTATCTTTTCTAACTTGGCCACAACTGATTTTGGACAATTGAAGGTAGACATAACATAAATTGGAAGGTTTGACATAGCCGACTTAATTAATGTAAGCCTACCTCCCAAAAAAAGATGACTTCCCTTCTAAGATGACAACTTTCTTTCGAACATTTCTATCACTTTGTCCCATAAATGCTTAGACAGTTTACCTATGCATAAGAGAAGACCTAGGTATGACATCCAAAGCGTGCCACAAAACCCTCGACCTCATCCTTAGAAAGACCCACCCCAACGGTTCACTTTTACCTATGTTGTCCTTTAATCCTGAAATCGCCTCGAAGCATGTTATAATTGAACGAAGATAATCAACTTCCAATTCATCCCCGCCACATAAAAGCAAAGTGTCATCCACATACTGAAGATGCAAATTTTGAAATTTTGAATTATCCACCCGAAAACGAACCCTTTTTCTAACATCCTTCCAAATGCCCCCATCACCACCACAAACAAATAGGGAGATAATGGATCTCCCTACTGCAGCCCTCTAGAGGACGAGAGGTAACCTTTCAATGCACCATTTACCAACACCGAGTATTTTGCCGATTGATAACAAACTTGCACCCATGCTCTCCATTTCTCTCCACAACCCGACCATCCCAATGTATAATCGAGGAAATCCCAATCACATATATAATCATATGCCTCATCAATATCTAACTTGCAAATAATACCCTTCTTTCCTTTCCTTTTATAAGAATCAATACATTTGTGAGCTATTAGAACACAATCCACTATTTATTTGCCTTTCAAAAAGGTCCCTAGAGATTTTGAAATTGCATCACTAAGAACCACACTAAATCTGGAAGCCAATAATTTTGCCAAGATTTTCTACGGCAAACACACCTTAAAATTCTTGCATCACTATATACAAATTCTTGATAACCCCTCCTTCCTCGTTCAGGGGGTACGAGAATGGTCCATGTATCGGTGTGTTCCCATTGGTTGTATCATTTTTCCCTTTTACGAAAATGGCTGCCATCAGTCGATACAAACATCCATACGAATATATACATACAAAAGCACATACATGTGTGCATATACACCATACACCATAGGGTTGCTTAGCATGAAATACACACCACAAATTTAAATTTTGGAATGTAAATGTAATGGAATGAAAAGCTAAAACAGCTATGACCCCTCTATGCATTATTTTAATTTCATAATCACATGTTAATATTTTATAAGTCTATAAATACACCCACGCAAATGTACACACATGAATACACATACATGTGTATGTTAGCAACATCCCGAAACCTCTTGAATGACACATAGGGCATTCAATCATCAATTGAGATGGTTCATTCGATAGAACCAACAGAAGCAAGCAGTGGTGTAAGAATCACACCAACCAGATGTTCCTAACACTTCAAATGGAACCAATCTGTTACAACCGCCCGTTGTTTACAAGCAATAGATCACATGCTTAGAATCACCAAGCCAAACTTCTACCTTGGAATCATAAGCAATCCAAAACCGAGTCCATAGAAGAGATGGTTCAAGATGATGATTGGGCCTATTTTGTCTCTCCACTCAATCTAGACTGTCCATTTGCCTATTTTGATCAGAGATGTTTAGGATCATTCAATTGGTGTGGTTTTTGCACCATGCCTTGCCCTACTTGTATGAACGAATGAACAGTTCAAATCAATGATTACACACAATGCACGGTTCACATCAATGATCAAACACACATACATGTTGATATGCATATGGTTGCTTAGCATGAAATACAAATCACATAAATTAAAATTTAGGTATGTGAATGCAATGTTGAGTAAACAAAAACAATAATAGCATTGATCCCTTTATATATCATTTCATTTCACAATCACATGTTAATATTATATAAATGTATGCAGTATATCGAGGGCAACTAACTTATAATTATAGTATATCCTACTATTATAATATTTATTAGAAGCAAAACACATGAACGAATATAATATAACATATCTATGCATGGTATCAATAAAATAAAATAAAACATATCTAGGCATGGCTATAAGGTAGTACAGAGGTTTGCCCTGTCCATCCACACACAGGCACACGTGAGTGAGATCTGAGCTTTCCATCTGATTGAAAACAATGCTTAGATCTTCTGTCCCAAAAATCAGGCCTTTTGATTCCTCAATTAGGACATAATTTGCTAAGTGAACTGACAGTTAAAACAATTCCTTTCCAGCCGTCTATTTGTTTCGTATGCTGTGGCCCACTCGAGGAGTGAAGTGGCTTGATTTTTAGGCCAGGAGATGTAAGAACCGTTTCCAACCAGATAGAAACATCGGATCTTACACACATGTTCCATACTGAAATTGAGAGCTGATCGCGAACCGTTTTCTATAAAAACTTTGCCCTTGAAAATATATGACATTTCCAGGGGCAAAATTGGAAAGAAACCCATTTCTTTTACTAATTTTTCAGTATATATATATATATATATATATATATATATATATGTAAAATAAATAAATAAATCAAGGATGAGAAGATCGAAGGAGAGAAATTGCGAGAAAATGAAGAGGAATTCGAAAGAAAATGACGGGGAATATACGTACATTTGGGTTTCTTGGAATTCCGCCTGGGAGCCGACGAGTCGCTCGTTCCATCGCTTGTAGAGCTTGCTGCTGTGGCCTTCAGATTCATCTCCCGCGAAATTGACGAGAAAATGGAACAAGAGAGAAATCAGAGTCTGAGAGTGAAATGGGTTTTTCTTTTCTCTTTTTCCTTCTCTCTTCGCTTTTTCGTTTTGTTTCTTCTTTTTAATTGGAGAGAGAGAGAGAGAGAGAGAGAGAGAGCTCTGCTAAAAAATATCAGAAGCGAACGTACACACGCGCTTCACTTTCAAGCGTGTGAGAAAAGAAGAAGAAGAAGAAAGAGCAACGGCAGCAGTCTCACGTGCCTTCACGTAAAGGGCCCAACTTTATGGTGCGGCCCTCACCCTGGAGCCCAACTTGATGCACGTGTCATATATCCACGCCGTCCATCCGTTTTTCTAGATCAGTTTAGGGAAACAGCCAAATAATGAAGCAGATCCAAATATCAGGTGGACCATACTACAGGAAACGGTGGTGACTGAACGACCCACCGTTAAAAAGTTCCTACGGCCCACCGTAATGTTTCCTTAATCTTTGTGTTGCATCCAACCTGTTGATAAGGTCACAAAAACCTGGATTAATGGAAAAAAGAAATATCAGCTTGATTGAAAACTTTTGTGGCCCTTAATAAGTTTTCAATGGTCAATCACCACTATTTCTTATGAAATGGTGCGGGTGAAATTTAGATCTGCTTCATTTTTGGGCTCGTAAACTAAAATGAGATGGAAAAAATGGATGGACGGTGTGGATTTAAAATACATAAATCAAGGTGGGCCCCACATAAAGGAATATCTTGATACTCAGGAAGAGGGGATACGCAGGCACTTGGTTCTAATTTAACTGGCTAAATTATGGCCCCGGTCTAGATGTATTATTATAAACAATAAAAATTGAACATTCGATTATAGGACCGTCGGATTGGTCGACATTTATTGGACGGTTGAGATGGAAAACATTCAATGGTCCTATATCAGCAAGCGTCCATGAATCAGAGTTCGGATTCATTCACCAATCTGATTCTGGGATGGTGGCTTATTTCGAGTGGGTTCCACCATTTAGGTGGAGGCGTTTGGTACGTTGGCAAAGTATGGTAGCTATATTGGTGCACTCCAGCAAATGTACACGTGGCATGCATATGATTCAAATCTGACCATTCAATTGTGAGATCAAACTGTAGATTGGCCACAATCACAAACAGAAACTGATTGGACGATCATCTATTTGTTGAATTTTGACCGTCCGTATTTCAAGCTTTAACCGTCGATTGGATCTCCATTAAGAGACAGGTAAGACGTCATTTCAATGTGACTCTTGGTCTGTAACGGACGCGGATTTCCGCCTAAAGTTTTTTGCAGGAGGTTCCTGCGCTGGGTACAAGTGGGGTCCATCGTGATATTTACAAGAAATCCAAGCCGTCCATCCAGTTCTCAAGCTCATTTTAGAACATGAGACCGAAAATGAGTAGATCAAAAACTCAAGCGGGCCATACGAGATAAAACAGTGGGGAAAGAAATTTCTACCGTTGAAACCTTCCTAGGCTCCACCTTGTTGTTTATATGTCATCTAAACCGTTTATAAGGTCATTTTCACTTGGATGAAGTGAAAAAAGCAAAAAGTTAGACAGATACAAAACTTTGCTCGCCATATAAATATTTCAACGATGGCTACTAAATCCCCACTGTTTCCTCTTGTGTGGCCGATTTTAGTTACGGATCCACCGCATTTTTTCTCATTTATTCTAAAATGATCGCCAAAAACGGATAGACGGGTTGGATTTCTCACAAACACATCAGTGGGCACCACCCAAAATCGTTGGGCAGAACTTCATGCAAAAGGATCTGGCGGGAAATCGGACGTGCGCGAGTTTCCTGTAAGAGCGTTACAGGGAGCCCGTGTAAGTAACCCAAAGCTCTGTGGGGCCAACAAGATGTCCATGTAACATCCAGTCCGTCCATCAGTTTATCCAACTCATATTTTAATGGGATCCCAAAAATGAACAAGATCCAAATTGATATAGCAGCAAACAGTACGGACGAAATCGGCAGCGTTGGAACCTTTCTACGGCCCACCTTGATGTTTACAAGCCATCCAACCCATTCATATAAGGTGATTCCCACCGGATGAAGGGATAACAGAAGCATCAGCTTGACCAAGAACTTCTGTGGGCCCCAAGAAACTTTGAATGCTGAGCGTTCAAACTTTGGTTGAGAAATTGATGGACGGATTGGATGTCACACGGACATCTCGGTAGGCTCCAGAGAACTTTGGATTACATGGGCTCCCTGCAACGATGGGCTGTAGTAAACTCGTCGTAGTGACAATCCCTGCCATGGGGTAATAATTATGTTTTTGGAATTCCATCCCATCTAATCCCTTCTATTCCCACCGCCCCCGTAGAGATTAGAGACTGTCCTTTTCTTTCGCACTCGAAAAAGCCTGCAGGCGCAGATGAGGGGGCCTTGATTGTATGAACTGGACCATTTATCAGATGATCCCAACCGTGGATTGGGAACCGGAAACAATAATAAATAATCGCAAATTGGAAGATCTGAACCCTTCAATTTCGTCAGATCATTCTTCGGACATGAATAGACGTGGAAACTCGAAATCCTAGGATCGTCCAATTGGGAGATATTTCTCCCATCCACGTCGCCCACCAATCAACGGCCCGGATCACCGAATCATGGACCAAAATGTAAGAAATTCCGTGCCCCAGTACCTATAAGCAACGGTCGATTTCGGTTACTGAGCAAGAAATGGTAATTTCGAAGCATTTGAAAATCCCGGAACCTCTCTTCTTTGCCTTCCATCGCTTCATCCATTTCAAGCCCAAATCCAAAACAACCTCAATCGATTCTGCTCTCAAATCTATCCAACCCAAAGAACCCAACATCACAGAATGGAAAAAAATGCTAGAATTATCAGAAACCGTCAAAATCGACTCCTACGCTCACCTTCTAGAAGCCTGCATCCGATCAAAATCATTGAAAGAAGGCAAGGAAATCCACCACCATATCGGAAAACACAGTGCCCACATGAAGAACTCCTTTCTACTCGAAAAGATTGCATGCATGTATATTGCGTGCGGAGAAATCAATCTTGCTCGCCTTGCTTTCGATGAAATTCAAAAACCCAGTATTTTTTTATGGAATTCTATGATTAGAGCTTATGCTTGGAAAGGACCCTTTGATCAAGCGATCGAATTGTATAACCGGATGCTCAAGTCGGGTGTCATGCCGAATAAATTCACGTTCCCTTTCGTTCTAAAGGCATGTTCAGGTTTACTGGCATTAGAAGAAGGCAGTGAGATTCATAAGCATGCAGCAAGAGTTGGGTTGGATTCGGATGTATTTGTTTGCAGTGCTTTGGTGGATTTGTATGCGAAATGTGGGTGTTTGGATGTTGCCTACCAATTGTTCGATAAAATGCCGGATAGAGATGTTGTGGCATGGAATACCATGATTTCTGGGTTGGCTCTGCATGGGTTTTATGAAGATGCCATCAGGTTGGTTCTCAAAATGCAGAAGGCAGGGACAAGTCCGAATTCTTCAACTCTTGTTGCAGTTCTGCCAGCAGTGGGCCAGGCTAAGGCATTGCATAAGGGAAAGAGCGTGCATGGATATTGTGTCAGGAGGTGTTTTGATAAAGACGTGCTGCTGGGGACTGCAGTTTTGGATATGTATGCAAAATGTGAACACTTACACTATGCTAGGAGAGCCTTTGACGTCATGAGCATTAGAAATGAAGTCACATGGAGTGCAATGATTGGAGCATATGTTCTATGTGATCAGATGATCGAGGCACTGGCAGTGTTTAATTGGATGATGCTTGAGGAGGTTCTGAATCCGACGTCGGCAACGCTGGGATGTGTTCTTCGAGCTTGTGCAAGATTGAATGATTTGAATAAAGGTAAACAGATACATGGTTACTCAACCAAATCCGGATTCGTTTTAGATGTAACAGTAGGAAATTCGCTTCTTTCAATGTATGCTAAATGTGGGGTTGTAGATGATGCAATCAGTTTCTTTGATGAAATGAAATCAAAAGATACTGTTTCCTATAGTGCAATCATCTCCGGATGCGTGCAAAATGGTAGTGCGGAGGACGCTTTGCTTATTTTCCGCAAGATGCAAGCATTTGGCATAAAGCCAGATCTTGCGACCATGGTGGGAGTAGTTCCAGCTTGTGCTCATTTAGCTGCCCTGAAACATGGGCAGTGTAACCATGGTTACGTGACTGTTTGTGGGTTTCAATCAGATACCTCAATTTGTAATGCACTCATTGACATGTACTCAAAGTGTGGAAGAATCGACATTGCTAAAGAAATCTTCAATAGGATGCCAGAACGGGATATCGTGTCGTGGAATGCGCTAATTGCTGGGTATGGAATTCATGGGCTTGGTACGGAAGCACTCTCGATATTTCATGATTTGCATAATACCGGTCTGAAGCCCGACAGCGTCACTTTCATTAGCCTCTTATCTGCTTGCAGCCATTCAGGACTTGTTACCGAAGGCAAATACTGGTTTCGCTTGATGACTACACATTTCAATATTATCCCGAGGATGGAACACTTCATCTGCATTGTTGATCTTTTGGGCCGTGGTGGGCTTCTGGATGAGGCCTATGATTTTATCCGAAGAATGCCATTCGAACCAGATGTGCGTGTATGGGGAGCCCTGCTAGGTGCATGTAGAATTCATGAGAATATCAAACTAGGGGAAGAAGTATCAAAGGAAATTCAAAAGCTAGGACCTGAAGGTACCGGAAACTTTGTTCTCTTATCCAATATATACAGTGCTGCTGGAAGATGGGATGATGCAGCTAATGTTAGAATCATCCAGAGAGACCAGGGTTTTAAGAAAAGCCCGGGATGCAGTTGGATTGAGATTGGGGGCACCCTGCATGCATTCATTGGTGGAGATCAATCACACCCACAATCAGCACAAATATATAATAAGCTCGAGGAACTGTTATGGGAGTTGAAGGAGATGGGTTATATTGCTAATACGAGTTTTGTTCTGCAAGATGTTGAAGAGGAGGAGAAGGAACGGATTCTTCTGTACCACAGCGAGAAGCTGGCAATTGCATTTGGTGATCTCAATCTGGGCCCCAACAAACCCATTTTCATTACCAAGAATCTGCGGGTTTGTGGGGACTGCCACACTGCCATCAAGTTCATCAGCACCGTCACAAAAAGAGCGATTACTGTAAGAGATGCAAGCCGGTTTCATCATTTCAATGATGGGGTATGCAGTTGCGGAGATTTCTGGTAATGATCTGCAAAAGAGGGCATGATTAGAGGCATAGGGGGATGGAACAATTGCTATTGCAGTGAAGTGAGATTTCTCATATTGATCAGCAAAAGAATGCTTGTTAGAAACATGGATGAATGGAAAGGTAATTTGTTATTGCAATGAAGTTGTGTGTCTAAGTCATGTAACTCATATGCAGTCGAGCGTAATATGTGATGTCAGCACTGGAGAAAGGTAATTCCACTGAACTATAAGATGGAAAGAAATGTTATAGCCATACCTGCTTCATAGACATCCACATAGTCATGGCAAAAATATGTGGGGATTGGGACTATTGTGCTGGTGGGCCACCATGTCTATGGGGATCAAAGGCCAAAACTCCCATGGTTGAACTACTCTGATCATCCAACTGCCATGAGTTTTGTCCATTGCATATGAACAATTGCTCACTTTGCGTTACTCTTCTCTTTTTTCAGGCCACTGAATAGGTTATAAGCAAATCATATTATAAAATCACAACAGGATTGAAATCATAAATAGTATTGTAGGATTTTTATAATCTTTAGACAACATATGGAAAAAATCTGGAATCATATTCATAAATCTGAAAAAGAAAATAGGATGTAATCAAATATTCATTCAATATCATTCAACATCATGATTCATAGGTAATTGTAGAATATATTTCTACATCACATTGTTTTACATTATTTTAGTAGAAAATCAAGCTAAATATGGTCACTTCTGTAAATTCACATGTGGTGTAATGGAATTATCATGGTTGCGCGTGCAGAAGCTTGGCAAAGCTAAGGAATGAAGACTATGTCCTAAAGGAGGGTGATTAGAGCCAATTAAAATTTTCATCTTTTAAATCACAATTGCTTACTTAAGCTAATATGCAAATAAGTTAAGCAAGACAGTTTAACTCTAAGGCTTCCAAGCCAATAGAGGGTCCAATCACATAGACTACAAATGATATGCCAATACAAACAACTAGTCTACATCATGATAGTGTACATGTGTGTGTAGGATGTATTAACTATCAACTCGTAGCATTCATCTAATTATGCATTCATATAGTTAATCATTCAATCACATAAGCATAATTAAACAAGTGCACAAATGACAATCTCAAACACAAGCATGTATGGTGGTTCGATTTCCCTACTCCACTCCCGGCGGACGCACTCAACCCATAATTGTACCGGATTTCACTATCGGAGGTTTTAAATTAAGTTAACCTCTAACCTTTATAATCATACACAAGGAAGGGTTTCCGCAAGAGACTTTATGTTGTTTTCTATAGGTTCGCCACAACATCGGTCCTACATAAGAACCTACTAACATACACCCGTCGGAGGTGTCGGGTTTTCGTAGGCTAGCCAACAACTACGGTCCTAGTCCAATGACCTACGTTTACTCCCATCGGAGGCTCCCACGGAGACTAACACGTGTGCACCCGTGTCTGGTGGCCTACAAAAGGACTTGATTTAGGCCCTACACAAGAGCCAATAATGCAGGAGCATTTTCACACCAGGCTCGAGTGGGGTCACCTGTGGGATGCAGGGGCACACTCGGGGTGGGCAGGGACCACAGGGGAGGTCTCGTGTTCGAGACTCCTCACCGGGGGTGATTAATGCGCATTTCACACAAGGCTCGAAGGGGGTAACCTGTGGGATGCGGGGACACACTCGGGGTGGGTGGCCCGTGTGAGGCGGTACCCATGTGATTTGGAGCCCACGAAGGAGGTTTGACTGAGATCCTCACCCATGAGATGTGGGGCCTGGGCTATGAGATAAAGGGATTAATTCGTCATACTCTAACAGTTCGAGCTTTCAGAGCAAGTGGTTAATTGTCCTGCATCAGCCAAGGTCCTACACATGAACCTAGGTTTTAGGCCCTACACAAGAGTCACGGTCCTACATAAAAAGAGCCAAGCTCCTACACAAGAACCTAGTCAAGTTTGTGTCATAAACTCTTACTATCAATTCTACACAAGGAAAAAGAGTATACAAACTCTTACACTTGACAACTTGTCGGATTGAGCCCCTTTTATAGCACCGCCTCGGGTTGCTTGATTGATGCTTTCCTGTGCTTCAATCAGCTCTCATTTGCTCCCCCGATCATGATACCAATGCTTTGTTAAGGCTTCAGCTCCAAGACCAAATACATTTCAGTAGTACTCCTTTAAGGTGACCAAGGCGATGAGATGTTGATTGAATCTCCTACAACTAATGGAAAATTGTATTTCCTAGGGGATTCACCTAGATGGGCCTTCTAAAGGATTTAGACAATGGTATGCCTATAGAGGTTGAGTCTAATATCTAGAAAATTGAGGAGTTCAAGCACATCTTCAAGGTGGAAGTTGGAATCGTCATTATAGTGTTATTCTTTTGAGTGCCTCTCTCTCTCTCTCTCTCTCTCTCTCTCTCTGCATGTCGCCTGCACCTTTACTACAATGTCTCCCATTTTTTTCTCCCCCTTTTCTAATATCTCTTCCCCTTGTATAATTAACATATTGACTCAAACCCATAAGGCATTGCCACCAACTCAATGGCTTCAAATTAATGTCCCCACAAAGCATAAACACATCTATTTTGAAGTCAAAAGTCATAAAGTGCAAATTCCTAATGAGGCCTTTAAAAAATTCTTGTAAGAAATTCTTCATATAGAAATTCTTCATTATTATATGAAGAATCAAATAAACCTTTGTGTTTAAATCACATAATAAAACCCTAGAAAAACACAACAAACGAAAAGAAAATTTTGAATCCCAGATACATTTAAAAGAATAGTTCTTTAAGTTGAAGTCTAATACTAACCACCATTACCTGATTATCACAATACAGAAAGGTTAACATGATTGCAACCATTCATAAAAACATTCCAGATAAGTCATAGATCAATTTGATGTCTCGATCAGTTAAGAGACAATTTAAGGTTGAAAAGAAAATCCAATATTTAACCTCTTATAAGGAATAAAATACAAGATTCTTGAAGCCCCACCAATTTAAAACCATAAAATGAAAGCCAAGTAAAATTTGAAAAAGAATATATCAACTAGAATTTGAACCGTAAATTGTAAGATTCAAATCATTGAATCGTAGGATTCATCTAAAAAGAGGATTCAGAGTGGGATTCTAATCGTTTTGCCTAACATTCAACTTAAAATGTAAATCGTGAGTACTATGAATTGCACAACTATGAATTGCCTACTACAGTATGATCACATTTCATTTTGGGATATGGCCCATACACTGGGATGGTCACTTTATACTGGTTCAATGCGTGCAACAATGACATTTCTTTGTCCACTTCATGGAACTCCATGCCCACACATCATGGTATCATTCCTTGATTCCTTGAGAATAATCCATGGATCTGATAGCTTCTATTTGTTAAAACTTCAAACAGCCAGCTCCTTTGGCATTTTCTAAGATTCAAATCATTTCATCCATCTTTGAATTTTGTTGTTTCTCCTCTCTTTCATTTATTAGCAGCCTTTCCATCCTTTAGTATGTGGACATCTGCTTGTACTCTTCCATTTAGTGGAACTAATAATTAGTTTATGAGCTGTGCCAGCAAGGCTTGCCCAACCTGCTCCCACCTTCTGACTGTTCATCCAGAAGGCCACACCATATATTATGTAACTCACCTGGAAAAAGATCTTACTAATGAGAGATCCTCACCATCCAAAGGAAGAAGCAAGTTAGAAATTCCTTTTCTGGTTGTTGTAACTTTGTATGGATGGTTAGATATTGGATGAGTAAGATATTTCTCTGTGGCCCATCAACGGCAGGACCTTATAGAATGAATGCTTAGATCATCACATGGTGGGGGAGAAAGGGCAAGCAGTTTGGGCGACCTCTAGGGGCATGGCTTATTAGCATCTCTCTTAGATTATTGTATCTAGTCACTTTTGTTCAGTTTGTTCTAGGATGTTGGCATATATATCTGCCTTGCCTAGGATATTGGCATATATATCTGCCTTGGCTGTGGATTTGACAAATGGTATTACAATCCATGCGTCATGGAGCTCCATAAACCTCTTCACCATACACATTGCACTTTTGTGTAGGATGAGTGTTGATTTGCTGGGACAAAATGTGAATGGGTGCAACCCAAACATCAATGCAATCGGATGATGTTACTCATCCAATCACTGGCTGTAAATGGGTGCTCAACTCAAAGTTGAGCAGAAAATCTACATTCACCAAGAAAAACTCAAAAAGAGTCACATGGTTAGACTTGTCCAATCACTGTGATTTTGGGTATATGACCCATCCATGAGCTGGACCACTGTATCATTGGCCCTGATTACATTACATGTTTGCCACGTGTAAGTTGGGGGACTGCAGTTCATACAACTAATATAAATTGCATTTCATGGTAGCATTTCTCTTGGAATTGTATTATTGGTGATTAATCATTTTCTGTCTTCTTCTGATTTTCTTGCAGCAGTCAGGGCCAGCGAAGCCTTGCTTTGCGCTGTTACATCCCATTTGCACCTTATTCGGTACTTCTAAATTCCATCCAAGCTTGTAGTTCTTTATTGTAATTGACACATCCAAGTTGGTTCTCTTACTTTATGAAAGTTGTTCATAGGAGAAAACTTTGGTGAGAACTGAGGGAAGGAGGTTTGGAGGCTTTTTGTCATCTGGACACACTCTCACTGCCTAATGAAATTTATTAAGACGGTAATGTTATCTATAAATCTTCTTGTCTTCTCTTTGCTTTTATCCATTTCTTGATCCTTCAAATGAAATAGGATGGTTGCTTGCAAGAGTAGAATTCTGAATGTCACTCTCCTCACGTGCCAATTTGCCACATGTTTGAGATCCAGGCCATTCATGAGGTTTTCCACTCTGCATCTCCAATGGCCTGAAGATCCAGCCTGTCTGGTGATAAGGTCAGCCACACATGTGGGAAAAAAAATGGATGTTAAGAGAATTGAATGAGGATCCATGTTTGACATACATGTGGTTCACAGGATGACCAACTGGCCTACTCTTGGGCCATGGCATGTACACAGTCCGGCCCGCTTGAGGAACAGCTTGTCCCACAAAAAAATGCTGCATCATTGCGTGAAGAGAATTGGATTCAAGATCCTACTCTCACAAGTAGCCTTAGCAGGGTTCCCTTTGAATATGTTTTCATATTAGAGCAAAATGCAGTTGATTGTAGCTCCTCAGACGACAAGCCTCATTTCTTATATGGTAGCTTAGGGCCCGTTTTGATGCACCCTCGAAAAGGCCGTTTGAGGCATAATTGCTATGATGATTGAAATGGCCATTGATCTTGTGTGTTTGGATGCACTTTGCAAACCCCCGTCTCATCTCCCTGCTTAACAAAATAGGCGCTAAAGCGCCAACTTGGCAAAAACCAACCCCGAGTTGATTGAAAAAGAAGCTTGAGAACCCCTTTTTCAGCGGGCCCTTGCCCTTATTCTGCTTTCTGCCCCCTACCCCAAATTGCTGGAATATGGGTAAGATGATGATGAGTTTGCTTTCTACCCATTTGTCGTTAATCTTCTGTTGAGGTATTATGCAATTTTGTACCCAACAACATCTGCAATGCCTCAGGATTTCAGTTTGTACAAGTGGGGCTCATGTATCAGCAATCCAAACAGTTGACATGATGGAACCCATGTTGGATTTCCCATACACAATCTCCCATGTGGAAAGATCCAAGTCTGAATCTTTGGCCTTTTCAGTACAATGTGGACTGTTGATGCATTCTCTTTAACTGTCTAGTTGCTAGCCTCCAAGTAAAGGATTAGGGTTTTCCCAACTCAGAGATATTTGTGCGTGTGCCATCACAAGTATGCCTATCATACCAATGGTTTGAATCCCTAAACCATGGGCCCCACTTTGTGAAACCTTAAGGGCCTGTCTGGATTTGGACAAAGTTGTGTTGCAACTACCAATCCATGGCATGCCGTCAAAGCTAGCAGGTCACAGACATGTTGTTGCTGACTACTTGTTTTGTCCCTTGTTAGTCAAACACCTTGGATCATGGCATGGATAGATTGTGAGGAACATGTAGGGAAACTAAAATTTAGTTAGCGGTACACTACAATGTGTGTGCACGCACATAAGACACATGTACCCCATTTTTTAATGCTTGAATATTGATGGTGCACATATGTACATGTGGGATGCTTGAACTTGGACGCTCACACGTGGCACATGGAAGCCTATCACAGACATGTACAGATAAATATGATCCTGATTTGCACCAAAACTAAAAAGTGTCATTGACAAGTAGTCCCACCTCTCCACCAGAGACACCCAATCAATGGTCTAACAGTCACAAATCCAAAACTACTTGTTCAAATGTGGCATTGGTTTCCATGAACAAGGGTATTGACAAACCATGGACATGTACAGGCGTCCATGACTACTAGTCAGTACACAGCTTTGCCAAATCCAAATAGCCCCTCAAATCAGAGCAAACTGAAGAAAGTCTCTGGTTGGATGTTGCGTGTACCTCTTGTTTTTTACCTTTTACTGCTTGTAACTTTTCAAAACATTCTAGGAATAGGAGACCAAGTAACAAAGCATCAGTTGGATTTTTTATTTAACCATGTGATTGAATCCAGTACATGGTCTGCTCACAGTAGCCCAATGTTACCTAGACCACAAATCCTTCTGATGTTTTCAATCCAGACTACACGATCTGGTTATGAATCATTTGCGATTCTAATTGCTACTTTTGCAACCTGAAATTATGGTCCCAAACTCTTTATTATTTCTTACCTGAACTTATGGTCCTGAACTCTTATTATTTCTTAAGTGGTGATAACTTAAATTTATATTTCCTTTCTAGAATTTTGTACCTTACTTTATGTCAGGATATTATGGTCTGGGCCTGGCAGGCCAATGCTTGTCCAAACTCAGTCCCTGAGCTGAATGCCCGAGCCCAGGCCCGGCCCTACCGACTTTCCTAGTACCCTTCATCTAGCATTAGATAAGTCATGCCAGGTTACTCTCCTGTCCTACCCTTATGCACATTCAAACCCTGGCCAGGCCCAAATAGTTACTGGGCCTTAAAACACATACCCAAAGCAGGGCCTTTAGCTTCAGATCAAATCTAGCCCAAAGTGGGTTGGACATAGGCTGGACCCATGCCAGCCTGGCCCACTTTCACCTTGATTTTGGCACTGTTGCATATATAACAAGACACGCATTCCTTGTTTAAAACAATAAGATTCATCATTGCATGTAAAATTACACCATCAACTTCCACGTATAACCATATTGCATGTAGAGCTTTGCTAAGCCCACACGCATGTGCAATAAAGCTCATGTACATGCCACACATGTGCCAGCATGGAAAGATAGATCTATGATCCAATCCATCCATCAGAAAAATGCCACTATATTGATGTAGGTGGGCCAGAGTTTGCAAAACAAAGGTACGTCTCTGAAAACTTGGCAGAAGTTTTGCAAACCCAACCATCTGTTTCCTATGTTGGGGCCCACATGCTGTGTGGACCAGATTTATTTTGGAAAAACATGTAGAAGGTTGGACCAACCTTATGGATGGTTTGGATCTCATACATTTGTGCCATGATGGCATCTGTGTGGCATGTACATGAGCTTTACTTCACACATGTGTGCATTTAGCAAAGCTATTGCATATATTTAGTATGTATTTGAGTGATCCCGACGATCCTACCCACAGCATACCATGTAACAGTGTGACCCATACCCATGAGATCCTTAAGCATTTTAGCAAATCAAGTTTGGAAGTCCGCTTCTCAAGTGCCGAACTAACTTACAAGCACATTGAAGTAAATTCAAGTAGCAAAAATCCACATGCTTGTTGTTTCTGAAATTGCACATCAGTTTGGATATTAGGGGTACAACTGTATTTTAATATATTTCATTGTACTTTTATTGTAGTCATTTCACACATTCGCTATTTTACCTTGGGTAAGGACAGATCTCCTGTTCATAAGAGATGCCTAACAGTGTGCTTTTGTCTGTGCAGTTTGGATAGAATCCAAGGGTGTTGATGAAGGTATCTGAAGTACCAAAGCGTGTCAGGATTTTTCAGTACGTACAGCATCTGTCATCTGCATGTGTTGTCTATTCTCAAGCTATATCGTAGTGAATTTCCACATGCATGAATTGTCATTGACTGCCATGTTGTTTGTGAAAACCAGGGTTATGTTTCTCTGTATAAAGTCCTTGGTAGTCAATTGTTCAGTCACCATATTTCATCAGTCAGCTAGCAATGTGAATGCTGACATTTGACTACTTTCTCATTCTACCGAGGGTCTGTTTTGATGTACTTCCCAATTAGAAAACATTTGTTGCAAGTCTAACTTAATAGACGTGATCGCGACCTTGGATGGTGATCATCTCCAGCTAAAGTGGGAGGACTAAATGAACTTTGGAGATTTCACTTTGTTGCGAATTGGGTAGTCTTTGGAAGCACACCCCCTTCGTTGGATTTGTTGGTACAGTGTCTCATTTTGAACTGACGGAGCATTTGAGGTGGCTCGGAAAATGAAACCCGAATGGGTATATATTAATTTCCTATGGTATGGCCCACCTGATGATTGGATGGGGTTTATTTTCACACAAGGTGATCCTCAAGGTTCGACTAACCTATTGATGAGGGTGGATGCTTCACCAACATAATAGGTTGGATTGCCCACTGGGTGGACAGTAACTTGTCATCCAACCACTTGGATGTGAGCATTTCTCTATTTTGTAGGAAAGCATTCTGCTTGTACTGATTACTGAAATACTTCCGAACACACACCTGATTATCGCAATCTGAGTCAATTGCAGTCCAACACTAGCTTAAATTAATGCCTAATTGTGATTGTCTTTATTAGTGAAAGAGCAGATATGGGCTTGTGGAATTTAGAAACAATCAAACATTATACTTTTGGACAACTTTAGCCCTGCAATTAGTTTTTAGAGTGAAATACTTCGAATATTCAAAGGACATTGGAAGACATTGTAAATAAAGTCACAGGTATTTTGGAAACTTTGAATATGACAATAGTTCATATTTCACCGGCAAAAAGCTGTTAACAACTTAGATATTACCCTCATCTTTTCAGATCTTAGATATTACCTGCACAATGTGTAGTAATAGGGACACCCTGCAACAAAGGCTATTAGGGGCACAGCTCAAGTGAGCTACAACACAAGAAAACATGCAAAGGGTCACCTGCTATTAAAACCGCGAGTTCTCCTCTCTTTCTCTGTATATAGTCTACACTTTATATGTCTCATTTTTTCTCCTTATACGTGTCTGCATCTTAAAAATTCAATGTAAGGACACCGAAAGTACATCTTCTTGTAAATGCTTCCATGCTGCTCAATGTCGTCACCTACTACAATAGCTGAAGTTGCTGGACTTACGCAACTTGGATTTATCACTGCAGAACACCATTCTACTGTTGCTACTTTGAGGTGAGGTACTTTCTCTGTCATGGTAAAATGCAAGGTAAATTGCTGTGTTCCAGTGCTCCACGAATACGCTTGGATTCTCAGTTCGTACGTCCAGGGCCCGCTATCAAGTGATTCAAACAGATAGCATGGTGGTCCCCCACCGCTGATGTCCCATGCACAAAAAATCTCTCAGATGGGAAGATCACAGACATTGACTGTTTGACCTTCTTTGAATTGAATGTTGGTCGCTGTTGTATCATCTTACTCAACAATCTATCCCTTGGCACTGATTGAAGGGTTAGGACTTTTGGCAAATGGACTAACACGGTGGGGCCCATCATATCAACAGTTTGGATCACCAAGAATCATGGGCTCTACTTGCATTATGGAGTTGCATAGTACATCAATGATAGAAGGCAAGTAAAAGCATAGGGGATGTAATTTCTCTGGTATTCTGAACTTGCAGACTAGAAATGTACAAATCAAAGGTCAGATCTTGGCTCTACGGTTCAGATCGCTGCGGTTTTGATCACAATCTTTTCAGGAGAAGAAGGTGAGAAAGATGACTTTGTGATTGTTGATTGGGCAATCTTTCTTTTTCTTTCTTATGACTATGCAATGAAAGCAGCCACATGAAGAATCTCTACCGTAGGATTCAGTTGCAGGTGAGATCTTGGCCAGATCAAAAATTTTAACGGTTGGATGACCGTATACACTCAGTGCAGGAAATTGTAGACCATTCGCAAATGGCTTTTGCTGATCCTTTAAGAGAAGATTCAAAAGAAGGCTACGGTGGTCAAAAAGGTTTGGCATTTGATTTTCTAGGCCATGGCCCACCAATTGATATGTCCCACATGTCCCGAGATAGGAGGAGAAAGGACGGTACTGATGTTTTGTAGGTGAAGATTCGGCGTATAGACATATGAGGCAATGTGGACATATGGGACCCGCATTGACTACCCGACGGTCTAAATGGTCCCTCCACATGGATTGCCCATGGCTAAAAATTGCTGTAATTGGACGAATCTCACCCTCCAATCGATGGAATTTCTTGGTTGTTGCATGTGGACCGTTGACTATATGCTGAGGAATGCTACTTTCCATTGCCTCGTTTCACGCACCCCATTGGCCAATTTGGCACGTGTGCACAGGATCAGAGCAGTTCTGGTATCGAATATCTGGCGAGTGCACTCGCATGAGACTTGTCGGAAGCGGATTGGCTGGTGTACGAGCCTCCACCGACCTGGCTGGTGTGTTCACGTCACCAAGTTTTGTGGGTCCCAATATGAGGTACGTGTTATATCCAAACCGTCCGTCCATTTGGCGAGCTACCGTACTGAGTTACTCAGTACGCAATCCGCTTCCAAGTTCCTGCGCAAGTATGCACACCGAGGTGTTTGTGAGAAATCCACCCCGTCCATCCGTTTTTGGATCTCATTTTAGGACGTGCGACCAACAATGAGGTGGATACAAAACTCAAGTGGGCCACATAAGAAGAAACAGTGATAATTCAGTGAACACGGCTGAAGCATTCTTATGACCATAAAGGTTACGTAACAGGCTATATTTTTTAGCCATCGGGAATAATCTTATAAACAGTTTGGATGGCATATAAACATAAAGGTGGAGTTGAGGAAGGTTTCAACGGTAGGAATTTCTTTCCCCAATTTTCCCTCTCACGTGACCCACTTGAATTTTGTATCCACCTTATTGTTGGTGAACGTCCTAAAATGAGCTCGAAAAAGGGATGGAGGGGGTGGATTTCTCACAAACATCTAGGTGGCCCACCCGGCATACTTGTGCAGGAACTGCCGCAGCAAATCCGCGTCCCGTTGTAAGGCTTGAGCCTAAACATTAAACCGTATAAAGATAAAATTTGTATCAAGAGAAAATTACCACTGTAGACCCTACCTTTTATCCAGCGACTTTTACGAAGAATTCAAAACGTACCTTCCCAACATATTCGATCCACGTACGGACAGAGCATTTGGTGACGAAAATGGCCTTGCTTACGGGACCGATTGCTACGGTTATAATCCGTAGTTATAGGTGTACAGAAATGAAAATTACTTTCAAAAGCAGGAGTATTTTCGTCATCGAATGCTCTGTCGTGCAAGGTCTAAGTTGGGAAGGTAAGGCTCGAATCCTTCGTCAAAGACGCAGGGTAAAAGGTAGGTCTACAGTGTAATTTTCTCTTGGATCAATATAATACTCGTTTTTCCTTTTTATCCGGGTCTGTGTGAGTGTGACCTTATGATCGCTCGTCTTCGCACGACACGTACCCATACCAGCAATATCGTACCAGCAAATCCGCTTCCAGACTTGTCATAATCCCTGTAACCGTAGCTTTGTGGGTCCACTGTGATTTCTGTGTTATATCCGCTCCTTCCATCCGTTTCGCCATACCATGCTAGGACGTGTGTGAAAGATGCAGATCCAAACGTCTTGTGGGCCACACCAAAAGAGACAGTGGAGATTGGACGCCTAGCATTGAAACCTTCTTTAGGGCCACGCATTTTTTGAGATTAATTTAGAGCATGGGCCAAAAAATCATGTAAATCTAAAGCTCAAGTGAACCCCACCATAGAAAGCAATGGGATTGAATACTTACCGTTGAAAACTTCTTTGGGGCCACATAAGTTTTGGATCTACCTCATTTTTAGGCTCATGTTATAAAATGAGGTTACAAAACAAATGAACAGTTTAGATATGCATGTGATCAGTAATATAATACTCGTTTTTCCTTTTTATCCGGGTCTGTGTGAGTGTGACCTTATGATCGCTCGTCTTCGCACGACACGTACCCATACCAGCAATATCGTACCAGCAAATCCGCTTCCAGACTTGTCATAATCCCTGTAACCGTAGCTTTGTGGGTCCACTGTGATTTCTGTGTTATATCCGCTCCTTCCATCCGTTTCGCCATACCATGCTAGGACGTGTGTGAAAGATGCAGATCCAAACGTCTTGTGGGCCACACCAAAAGAGACAGTGGAGATTGGACGCCTAGCATTGAAACCTTCTTTAGGGCCACGTGAGGAGTTTATGTCCGTGTTTTGCCGTTATCCGGTTAGAATCACCTTCTTAGCGGTTTGCATGTCATATAAACATGGTGGGTCCCAGGAATCTCTGGACGATGTGTGTATCGGACGGAAAGATCCAGCTGGCTTGTTGACGTCAGCAAGTTATGTGGTCCCATCATGAGGTATATGTTATATCCAAACCGTAAGGCTTGAGCTGGAAAATATTGGACCACACTGTAAAAAGCATGGGGGATTGAATGTCTACCATCCAAACCTTCCAGGGTCGTTGAAGTTTGGATTAATATGATATTTGTTTTTCTACCTTATGAACAGATTGGATAGAAAATGAAAGTTATGGTGGACCTGTGAATGTTTCAAGGGTAAAAATCATTATCCCCGCCGTATTAGTGGTGTGGTCCAGTTGAGCATTGGATATGATTCATTTTTTGGCTCGTGCTCTAACTTGATCTATAAAAAAAAAACATTATTTTGGGGCCATGTAATTTTTTATTTCTTTCAAACTATTTGTACAACTCTTGAGGAGCGTTGGCGCTCGTCTTCTCACGACATGTGTGGTACACCAGTCAATCCGCTTCGACTTAGCTGCCTCAGTGCATGTGACATTAACTTGGTATACGAACTGGACAGGACTTGCCCCAATCACTGGAATCCTGGTGCATGGTATTGGAAAGGATAAAGTGGGATGAGATTTAAAAAATGTAATTATTACATTTAATATGAATTGTCCCTTATTACCATGGGATACATGAGACAAGCTTAACTTCATGCTATGTTTGTATTAAGATGGCATTCACTCTTTGATTTGTTGTCCATTAAATAAATATACCCACCATCATTTGAAACTATTTAAAATAACATAAATGTGTTATATCCACATTGTTTATCTGTTTTGCAACCTCATTTTATGGCATGGGCCCAAAAATAAGACAGATCCATAGCTTACATGAACCACAACACAGAAAGCATTGGGAATAATAATACCTTCCATTGAAATCTTCCTAGGGCCCACCGTGATGTTTATTTTCCATCCAATCTATTCATAAGGTCAAAAAGACTTGGATGATGGGAAAACACAAATATTAGCTTGACCTAAAACTTATGTGACTCTAAAGAAGTTTTCAATAATAGGCTTTCAATCCCAGCTACTTTTTATGGTGGGGTCCACTTGAGCTTTAGATCTACCTAATTTTTGGAGCCATGCTTTAAAATGATCTTGAAAAATGGGTGGACGGTGTGGATATAGCCCACACATCATGGTTTGACCTACACAACTTAATAACATCAACAATCTTTTCAAAATTTTCAAATAAGCAAGTGCGAAACAAAAAGCTACGGCGCCCTGGACCAAATGCAATTCCATTTGATATAATTCCAAGCTTTCCCATTCTCCCCAAACAGTGAGTAAAATTGGCACAGGACCAAATGCAATTCCATCTCCCAGCTAATCCCATCTAAAACCATGCGCCAAACACCCCCTAAATTCTACGGCCCACTTGGTGTTGTTGTAATATCCACTCCGTTCTTCCATTTGGCCAGCTCATCTTGGAACCATGTTGCCAAACAATAGGTGAATCCTAAACTCATGTGGGTCCACACACATGAAAAAAGTTAAGATTAAAAAGCAAAGACACAGTTTGGCTGGCAATGCATGGAAAACACAAATATTAGCTTATTCCAAAATTTATATGACCCCCTTAAGTTTTCAAGGGTAATCATTAAGGGCCCGTTTGGACGGGTGGATTGGAAGGGATTGAATGGTATTAGGGTGGATGGCATGGATTTCAAGGCATGGATAAAATACATATGTTATGGTGAAGCCCAGGGCTTTAACACCAACTAGCTCACTGGTGTTGGGGTCACCAGCCAAACTACGCCCCAGCTAAGTCGTGTAAAATAAAAATAAAAATCATAGCCAATGGTCTGGATTCAACATGTACGTGCATGTGCCGCTGACCTGATGAGTGGGTTGCCCGGTCTTGGATTGAAGGTGACCCTTAGGGAGCGTTTGGCACGCGGTGTTGATGGGATTAGGTGGGATAGAATTGCATTTCATCCCATGCAATTACATCCAACATTTGGAGAGGATGAGAAAGGTTGCGATTAGGTGTGATGGAATTGCATTTAGTCTAAAGGAATTGGATTTGATCACATGTGGAATTTAACGTGGATTTTAAAATCCAGTACACATGTAGGCCTCACATTGAAGCATGTGTTTAAGCCCCACATTGATGCATGTGTTTATCCATGCCGTCCATTTCATATACACCATTTACACACAACATTCTGATTACACACACAAGTGAATGACATCCATTATGAATTTAGTCCATGGATTACAATTCCATAGTCCAAACATAATTTTACTTAATTTGGGTGTTTCCTCGTAGCAAAAAATTTATCTCAAACATAAGTTTGAATAGCTACAAAACCATCATATTTCCTGACATGCAATCATTCCGCAATAACGGAGTTAATCCCATCTAATACAAACAATTCAATACCACTCAATTTCACGTGCCAAACATGACCTTAGATGGACGGGAGTAACAAACATGACCTTAGATGCACGGGAGTGGATTAGGTGAGACACCAACTCACCAGGCCCTCACCGTGGGGCCCGCATTGATGTATGTATTCTGGGTCCATTCATTTTCAAAGACTATTTTCGGTCATTATCCCAATGACAAAGAAGATCCACTTATCAGGTGGACCGTACCATAGGAAACAGTGGTGATTCACCATTATTGAGTCACAAAAGTTCTAGATCAAGCTGGTATTTGTTCTTGCCCTTCATCCAAGCTTATATGACATTATCAGCATATTGGATGGAAAATAAACACCACGGAAACATTAAAGAGCGCCTTAGGAAGTTTTTAACGATGAGGTGTCCAATCACCATTGTTTCCTATAGTATGGCCCACCTGGTAACTGGATCTGCTTCATTTTTAGATGAATGCACTAAAATAAATTTTGAAAACGGACAGACGGAGTGAATACAGAATACATACATCAAGGTGGGCCCCACAGAAAGGGCGCTACCGTCTACGCGTGCCCATGTGCGACGATCGCGTCTATCATCTTCGAAATAGGTTCAAATCCATGATTTTTACGGTCTTCAGACCAAGGATCAGGTCAAAGTTAGTTGCTGACAGGAGAACGGTCCAGATCAAGGGACCCACCTGTAAAATCAACTGAACCTCCACCATACGTACGATAGCCAACACTAATCGGTGGCCTCACATTTTCACCCGTGACCCTAAGTTGCTGCCATCCATCGCGTCACAATCACTAGGGTACGATTCCTACTCCCGACCTTTTCCCCTTCTTGATTGGAAATAGCAAATTCCTCGGTAAAAGTGTAATTTTCCTGCAACATAAGATATAGCAAAAACTTTATTACTCCGGCAGAGTGTCATGTTCCATACTCCGCCACTACAAACTCTCAACACCTGCCACAATACCAACCAAATAAAACTATACAAAATATGATCCCCGACCCAGATGGATCAAAAATCGAAGTAAGTACTGTGATTGCCCAGCTATCGGATACATACATATTCAACGGTCCATATTCATGAAACAAATATCCAACAACCACCGGTCAGGATCGTTCAATCAAATTATTATTGCTACTTATATACACTGAGTTCCAGATCTTGGACGGTGTATTTGAGTTGATATATGCCATATATACCGTTTCCAAGCCCGTGAGTATCAACTACTACGCTCTGCCAGTGTATCAAATAACATCAGATAAGATAATGTAAAAGAAATCGCCGGTTGTTGCGAAGACCGCATCGAATCAGCTTGAAAATTCTAGAAAGTCCATAGATTCCCCCGACCCTTGAGCTTTTGAAGTATATATAAAAATGCATTCTTTAAAATTCCGGATTATAACAGAAATACAAGGCCCCTGCTTTGTGGCTACGCACATGAAAATAAGAGCAACAGATTGGAGTTTTCTATGCTCTCTTTTGGCTCTTTTTTTTTTATATTGTCTCCCCGGCCTTGCTTGGAATTGACTATTCTCAGGTTTTGTAATCCTACACGTGTGTATCTGATGTCTCATGGACTACACGTGTGATGGCATGGATCATTTTCTGATATCTGAGCTACCCATTAGGTGGGCCATCACTTGTATTTTCCATAGCCCAATTATCAGGCACTTATCCATTTGGGTGAATTAATATGGTGACTTTATGGACCATAGGATAATTTTTTTAACGATCCGTTTGTTTTGAAAATTGGGACCCACTTGATAAGTGGGATGGCCCAGTTCTTGGGACATTGGACCCACCTAATGTATGTCTTGGATTCTTCATGTGTATGACATGTTGTAATGTATAGGAAACCATATAGGGGTTTTGGATTAATATATCTCTCGTTTTCAATGCCTGGTATAAAAAAATAGTGATAACCTTATCATCTTTCATTTTATTAAAGAAGTTGATTTAGATTTCTATAGTGGATTAGTAACTAATATATCTATATATTTTTAAGTGGGATTGGATAAAGTAATGTGTAGAACAATGCATTTGACCTTGAGAGAGATTATGGGGAAATACGATTAGATTTTTTTTGACCGTTTTTGTTGTCTTCGTCGGAAAATGTTCACGGTCCATGCATTATGGCATTGAAGAACGGCAATGATAATTAAGATGCATACGGGGGTGTTGATTATGGTGGGCCATTGACATAAGAGGGATAGAGATGGGTGCTCTAATCGCCATTGATACTTGATACATTGACATTGCAAGATATGAATGTAGAGAGTTGGTACATAGATATGAAGTTGAATCAATGGCCTAATTCAAATTGTCTTGCTCAGGCCATTCAACCCACTAAGGGCTGATTTGATTTTCCTAATTACTGGTAAATGTAATATAAATGCATCATTATTATCTATTATAATTGTTCTTTTAAGAAATTACTTTCTCAAAAATTGTGATAATTGTAATTGAATTTCTTATATTTATACATGCATAAAAATGTGACAACCACTGTCATGAATATGTTATATCCATGCCATCTTTTGGTTTCATAAGCTCATTCTATGGCATGCATCCAAAAATGAGGCAAGTGGACCACAATGCATGAAACAATAGTTATAATGGACCTTAACCTTTGAAAGCTAATACCTTTGTAGTTCCCACACTGATGTTTCTTTCCCATCTAACCTATTCATAAGATTATACAAAAATAGATAAAGGCAAAAAAGTCAACATATTCAATATTTTTGTGACCCCCAAGCAATTATTATGGGTAAGAGTTCAATTCCCACTTTTTAATACCGTGCGGTTCACTTAAGCTTTAGATCTACTTCATTTTTGAGCTCATGCTCTGAAATAAGCTGGCATAATGGATGGACAACCTGGATATGATCTATACATTAAAGTGGGTCTCATAGTTTTTGTGCCCCAAATTTTTCCTGCCTTTGTTGTCCACCAAAAGTTTTAAACCCTCAATGTCAACTTTTGAATAAGAAAAAGAAATAGCAATGCAAATAATGATGACTATTTACAATGTATTTACATTGTAAATTAAGAAATCAAACATATTAGGTCTACCATTTGGTTAACTTATGGTAAATGTGCAATAATTATTTACAATGGCAAATTCAAGTACGGACCTATTTTGACTAGGGTTGCACATGGAACCAATAGAACCGGTAAACTGGACCGGAACCGACTAAACCATAAGGTTTGGTCCAGTTTTAAAGTTCACCAATTCTGGTTCTGGTTCCAAAAATCAAAAAACCGATTAGTTCGGTTCAATTCTCAGTTTGGAGTATGTAGAACCGAACTGAACCATGAACTGGTATATAGAACTGAACCGAACCTTGGAACTTAACCAGGAACCGGATCATATATTTCAAAAAAAAAAAAAAAAAACCCTTAAGTCCCTAACTATTCATTCCATTCAGCCTTCACGCCACCCTTACGACAGTGTTGCGACTACCCCCATCCATTCTCCTCCTCCTCCTCCTCCTCCTCTCTCTCTCTCTCTCTCTCTCTCTCTCTCTCTCTCTCTCTCTCTCTCTCTCTCTCTCTCTCTCTCTCTCTCTCTCTCTCTCTCTCCGACATGGATCAAAAATCCCAATGAGGTTTTGATTGATTGCAGCTGCCGATGGCCAATTCCAATTTTCATGGAACCATTAGAAGCAGTTCGGTTCCAATGTCACCCCAAAATTGGACTGAACCAACCCGTGTGCACCCCAAGTCTTGACCTTGACAACTTCACCTAAATTGAGGTACATAAGAATAAGTTATAAAAAAAAAAAAATTATGGGTCATGTGGTGATGTGTTTGTTTCATCCATGTCGTACGTCTATTTCATCAGCTTATCTTAGAGCGTGAGCAAAAACTGAGGCAAATCCGAAGTACATGTGCAACATATCTCAAAGTACAACGGAAATTGAACACTTATCCTTGAAAACTTTTTCAGGGCTAAAAAAGTTTGGTATCAAGATGATATTTATTTTTTTTGAGTTCATCCATGTCCTTGTGACTATATAAACAAGTTGGATTACAGGTACACATCACGGTCGGCCCTACATGAATTTCTACTTTTAATAGTGGACATCATTATCCCCTCTATCGCCAGTGGTATAGCCCACCTGAGCTTACAATCTGCCTCATTTTAGGCTCATGCCCTAAAATGCAGTATTAAAATGGATGGACAGTGTGGATCAGACATATCTATCATGATGGGACCTACAGATTTTACATAGGTACCAATATCCAAAGGAATCTCGCTCATGAAGGCATAATTACCTCTGTATTTTCTAGCTAATCCAACACGAATGAAATATAATAAGTGTTTACCACCCTTTACCGTCGTAAATGGTAAACCACTTACGTTGCGGTTTGAGGTCATTTCTGGCAAAAATGTTTTGAGGATATTTTGAAAAGTATGGAGAGTATATTTTGTATCGAATGGGTTTATTTATTTCTATCAAGCAAGCTTAGAATAATGATTTTTGAATAATTTCAGCCCTTGATTATCATTTAAGCCTATGTTAGCAACAATCCATTACACATTTCATCCCTTCAAATCTTAATAATTAGATTGATATAGTGCAATAGCCAATGATCAGATGAATTCTAGTGTCGCCCACGTCTCCATATCCCTTAAACAATACCAATCAAATAAGATTTCCTCACACATAATAGTGTGTTTATTAATAACTATCATTGCACCCAAATTAAGGGTCCATGCACCCTACTTTGGTAACATCAAAATCATTTAATTCTTTCATCACGTGTGGTCCACTGTTACCAATTTATCCTATGGTGTTTTTTTTTCCTAGTAACTTTGATTGAGATGATGATCAAGTGCTTTTGGGCACTTAATTCATCATGTCCCTTATATTTATGGGGTTATTTGATTTCCAGAGTGTTTTATAGATGAATCATGCCTAGTAGTTGTTTAAATACACTTAAACAAGCTCTCATACCCATGCCACATTAACATCTGCCTATGGTCCTTTCTTTCACTCAATAAAACGAGCACAAATTAAGTTTCAATGAGGTAGTGCTAATTAAATTTATGTTTTAAATTTACCAAATTATTGTAGTCATTATTATCTACCCTTATCCTAGCTAACAGTTAAATTCCCTTGATATTCATTGATACACTAATCTTTAAGAGCTCCAGCTTTTAAAAAAAGTGATAATTTGACATGGTATCAGGAGGCAACAAATATACCAACATAATATATTCTCCTACAGGAGGCCAGGAAAATTAAGTCTAGCCCGAGGACTAGAAAATCAGGCACAGCATATGTTACGATGTGAGTGTCCCATCAACAAATATGTGTATGTAATACATTTTCCCACGGAAGAAAGAAAATTAAGTCTGGCTTGAGTAATGAGAAATCAAGCCTGACTTCTTTACGATGCATGTGTCCTTCCACTCATGTCCAGTATGTTCTCGTACATATCTCCACCTCGCATGTGACAAGGAGTGTTAACATCCATTTATTTATATTGATACAACATCTGTTAGAAAAAACTTCTTTTGGATACACCGAAAATAAAAATAGAAAAAATAAAAATTATCACTAGGCTGAATCACGTATAAAATACGTTATCCTTAAAGCGTGATTCGCCCCCTTATCAACTGCTGATGGGTTACAGGCGAATTACTTCTAGGATAAGACAAGCCTTATCTGGATCCAGCGTGCAGCAATCACGATAGGTCCACTATGGAACAATTTTAACGTAGTAGATTTATTCTGACAGACTTAGACGATGGAGATGATAACAGTATTCTAGTATGAAGCTATGGACTGTCTCTGATTTGATGGGAGAGATGGTGTGTTGAGATGATGAATTCGGACTGGAATGGTCCAGTTTATATAAGCTTAGGATTAGACCCGTTGTTGTGTGGTATTCAATGGTCCAGAACGTTCAAAAAATGTTTCTGACCCTTGTCCATTAATCTCAGACGTTTCTGGTCATTAGATCTGTAGATCTGACCGTTGGATCATCCTGTCTCATCCGTTTTCGAACCGTTGTGGCTTTTAAGGTAGCCATCCGTTTAAGAAACGACTGGACGTTTCGGATTTAAGATCCGACCGTTCTCAGTCACCTATAAAACCCAGGCTCATTTTCAACATTTCAGATCCACACCGCCCTAAGGCTCTGACCAGACCCATCGCACCGTCTCGCGCCGGTTCGCGTAAGGTAGCGAGGGAGCGACCACTCTGCGACACGATGCGCACTTGCGAAGTGCAAAATGCGCCATCTAGCGCCACTACAGCCACACTGCCTCACTGCCCACGCCCGTGCCCGAGCGCACCCGCGTGCGTGCGTGCATGCGTGTGCAACCCGTGTTTCATCTCCTTCAAAAAGCTCCAAGTAAGAATATCTTTCTCAACATCTCATATAAACCACAAAACTTTTCTTTGCATTTCCGATGTGGGACAAAGCACACACACCGCACTTTTTAATTTAAAAATTCAAAAAAGTATTTTGGCGGAAAAATCTCAAAATTTTGAAAATTTTGAATTTTTATTTTTATTATTTTTTAAACCATTGATTTTCAACAACATCACCTAACAGCTTGAGCTTTTAAAGATAATGGATGTTTGACACTAACTTGGCTAAGTATATGAATCTTGCAACACTGTATTCTTTTAAAGAATCATGATAAAAGTAGTGGCAAAAGTTTTAACAAGCCGCAACTCTCCTACTTAATTTGTACTTAGGATCGGCAACAAAGCACAAATCTCCCACTGGTGTTATTTTTAAATTTATTGAATCAAATCTCAAATTGTGATATTTTGAGCATTTGGGAATATGGAAAACGTTGGAAGTGAAATTGATTTGATGGAAAATCCATTTTTTGTGAGTTTTGAGTAAAAAGGGGAAAGAGTTGGAACTTATTTTCATTCCGCAGCAGTAAAAAGTCATTTATGAAAAAGTAAAAAAACAAAGTCTTCAGGGTTAAAGAAGAACATAGACAGAGAAGTCATGCGGAAGTCACCATAACAAAAGACCGGTGGTCCACTTCAAAATCTCAGTCCACCTTTTATAGTCCTTGACCATCCTCTGATTTCATCTCTCTATAATAACTTGGATGGATAGAATAATCTAAGCAATCACAGTATTTCAAGGCTTATTCAAAATGGGATTAGCCTATTGAACGGTTCACATCATCTGTGCACACGAGGGGAGCGGATTATGTGCCGTCCGGGCCACACACAGGGCAGTGCGGCCCTTACCATGAGGCCCACCTTGATATATGTATTATATATCCATGTTGTCTATCTGTTTTGTTAGATCATTTTAGCTCATGAGCCCAACTCTCAGGTGGAGCCCCCCAACAACATTGAACACTTCCTAGGGCTAACAGTAATGTTTCCATAATATTAATTTGTTATCCAACCTCTAAATAAAGTTTAAAAATAAAAAGCAAACATCAGCTTGATCCAAAACTTTGTGGCCCACAAGAAGTTTTTAATAGTCAGTTGCCATTGTTTTCAATGATATGGTCCACTGGAGATTTGAATCCGTTTCATTTTTTGGCTCATGCCTTAGAATAATATGGAAAAACGGATAGACAGCGTGGATATAGAATATATACATCAAGGTGGGCCCCATAGAAAGGGCCGTACATGAGCCCATCAAGCATACTAAGAACATTCGTGTAGTCCACGTAGGGCGGATTATTATATATTAATACTTCATTAATTTTGTATTTACATTTAGGTACCTACGTAAATAAAATTTTCATTAAGCTACCTCATTTCTATGAGGCTAAGTACTATTTTATCTAAAATGACAAAAATACCCCTCCACAGACAGATTGTGACGTCAACAACCATCTTCTATTCCCACACGCATGCAAGATGATTGCTTTGAAATTGTACTCTCTCATCACATACTTTAAAAAATAAATAAAAACGCATATTATTTTATGGTAGATGGTAGGGCCTACTAATCCTTATATCTAAATTAGTAATCAAGCACTCAACCTCTCTCCCCATCCCATACATGCGTGATATTGATATTGTTTATTCTGTTAAACTGTAGATGGGCCATACACCAATCAGATGATCCTAACCATACATCAAAAAACCACAGCAATCAGATTATCCCGATCAAAATACTTTTGCAGGGGATCTGTGGAGCTCACTGTGATGTATATGTTTTATCCACGCCATTCATCCATTTTGACAAGTCATTTTAGGGCGTGAGCGCAAAATGGAGGCAGATTGAATGCTCAGGTGGACCACACCACAAGAAGCAGTGGGGATTGAATTACTACAGTTGAAAACTTTCTAAGGAGCCACCATGATGTTTATTTTCCATCTGGCCTAGTATGAAAGGAAAAGATAAATATCAGACATTTGTACATCTCCAAGGAGTTTTCAACGGTCAGCTTTCAATCCCCACTGGTTCTTTTGGTGTGGTTAACTTGAGCATTCAATCTACCTGCTTTTTAGTCTTATGCCCTGAAATGTTCTGTCGAAATGGACGGCGTGGATGAAACACATACATCAGAGTGGGCCTCACAAAGCCCCTGATAGGACCATCCTTCTCTAGTTAGGTGCTGGTGGGAATAGTACCTGATCGGCGCCCTACAACGATCTTCTGATCGGTAGGTACGGCCAAACAAATGGAAGTTTGGATCTTGCACTTGTGCAATGTATGCACAGGTATTGAATGCCTGTGGATACTTATCGTTGGGTGATTACGAAAGCTATGCTAGGTATACGGTTACGTGAGATGGAAGGAAGATTTTGTGACAATGTACTTAAAATATGACATATTCATCAGTGAGGCCCACCATTAACATGACCTAGCCAAACAATAATTAGACCAGGTATATGTATATACCAATTTGGGTCAATTTCTTTTGAGAGTTTTACAAGCAAAAAGACCTAATTATGTGGAATTTAAAAAAACTACCTTAATAATCAATATAATTGTCATTTCATTAGCTTCTGTTGCATTTCTTTAAGGTGGGTTGAGTAGGCCATGTGAGAAAATAAGTTAGTTTTTAGGTGGGCCCTACTATAATATTTATGTAAAATCTATCCCGACCACTGAGTGTATCATCTCATGTTAGGCTAAAAATCATCATATCTTTGTTTTAAGTGGATCACATGATTGAAAACAGTGTGAAATTGTATTGATTATCTACCACGATACACAAAAGCTTAACGGAACTTAGAATTATGGTTAAGTCATAGATGGGGTGAATAGTATCACTTAAAATTTATTTGTCCAATTAATTAATTTATCAATTATGAACAATCAATGCAGAAGGGTTCAAGTACATAGACTAAAAATGATTTAATTAATTGAGCTACTAATCTATGTGATGAAATGTGAAATATCAATTGTGTGTGTTACAAGTACCTAGTATACATTCTAATTATGCAATCATATGAATTAAACACATTCAATTATAAGCAAGAATAGACATGCATCTACATAAGCAATCACAAACACAATGATGTATAGTGGCTAGTTACATGCCTACTCAACTCCCGGCGGACATACTCTCCTCGAGTGTACTAGATTTTACTATCTCGGAAGTTTTAAATAAGGTTCACCTCTAACCTTTACAAGTATACACTCCCACCGGAGGCCTACACAAGGACTTACGTACACACCCAAGTTGGTGTACCACGTACACACCCGTGTTGGTAACGGCTCTATACAAAGACCTGTACATACTCACCCGTGTTGGTGACACACATTTCCACCCACGTCAGTGGCTCCCACAGAGTTTTGGTTGGTTTTCTATCGGTTAACAACTACTAAGGTCATAATCCAAGGACATATGTAAACTCCTACCGGAGACTCCCAAAAAGACTAACACATATACACCCGTATCCGATGGTGGTCTTACATAAGAATCTATGTACACTCCTTCCGGAAATGGTCCTAAACAAGGATCTATTGAGTTTGGGTCAAAAACTCTATACTCAATCCTACACAAGGAAAGAGTATACATACTATAAATTGACATCCTTACTTGTCGGATTGAGCCTTGTTGATGTGTCTTGCTTGAGATTCTCGATTGATAATCTCATATGCTTCAATTAATTTCTCAATTACTCCCACGATCATTGATGCAGATCATTCAGCCCCTATGATCCATTGCCTTGCATTTGATGCTCAAATGAGGTGACCAAGACAATAGGAGAATGGGTAGAATCTCCTACAACTAATGATTTTAGTTGCTTACTAGTAGGGACTCACCTAAATATTTATTCCATATGATATAGGCAAGGATAGACCTATAGGCTTAGTCTCTAATTTTTTTTTTAAATGGATAATTTCATGTACATCTTCATAATAGATTTTGAAATGCTCATTAAAGTGGTTGATCACATGGAAGATGAAATCATAACTTTTTGGTTTGGACTCTATGAGAGGGATATTGAGTGGGGAATCACCTAAGTTTTACTTATACGAAAAAAAAAAAAAAAAAAAACCATCAAAATGCCTAAGTTTTGAATTCTGTTAAAAAAATCGATTTAAAATGGTAAAAAAATGGGTAAGAAACGACAAATTTAATCGATCGAGCAATGCCTTTAATCGATCAAATGCCCCTTTAATAGGATTATAAGTCCTTCGATATGATCGGAAATTTAAAAAAATAAGACAGTTATCTTGTTTGACATTTCTAGCCATGTTTGATCGATCGAGACCTATCGACAACCAGTCGATAGGATGGAGCTCCAATCGAAAATTGGGTTGTTTGTTTTTCTAATGCACGTGATTTTTGCCAACTTGAGAATTTGATGTCCTTAGGCGTTACCTATGATTTCTCGATTTGAATGTATATCCGTGCATATATTCGCATGTGTTTGGGACCAAAGGGAGTAATTTTGGGTCCACCAAAACCGCCCGACCGAGTAGAAGTTGTGAATTTTGGAGAATATGGACAATAGCCTACGATGTCACCATGAGATTCATAGTGCCACCATGTAAAATAATGAAATTTGGAAATTCTTGACATCAGCCAACAGTGTCACATTGAGATTTACGGTGCCACCATGATGTAAGACCCATATCCCAGCCCGTATCGTTCCGTAGGCCTCCGCGGTCCTCTTGGTCGAATTTCGGCGACCCGCGATTTGCTATCGGTGTTTGCACATGATCCTGAGTCGTGTCCCGTATATCCAAGTCGGCTCGACTCGAAACTTGTATCCTTGCGACCATGCCGTCGCCAAGGTTCCAACGCCGCATCTCACACGCCGAAGCAATACCCGGGCCAGGAGATGTGGGCCCGGTTTAGTTCGAGGAAACCACCGCAGGTTGCAATCCTGAGAGAATCTATCACATCAAATGTCAAGTACACATCCCATCACTCTCATCACTCACACCCATCCCCAAGTACAACCACCCATCCCCAAAGTCAACTCTCTCCCTCACACAAGTACTCCCATCACCATCTTACATCACCTCTCTCTCTCTCTCTCATCTCTCTCCCATTTTCAAAACTTCATCTCTCAAGCAACTCCAACGTTCATGGCTCCATGGAGAAGCTTGGTGTGGCCCACCTTCCTACACTCAATCCCACCATCCGAAGTCCATCTCAACCGTTAAAATCCACCCCTTGGAGCTCTAGATCGTGTTGGCTAAAGAAGGGAAGAGGAGATCGACAGTGGGTGCTTTTATTTGTTGATTTTGTGATTTGAGGGCCCACATATGTGGGACCCATCTTGATGTATGCATGTATAGGGAGGACCCATAATGGCAGGGTCCCTCCCCTCTCACGATCGCCTCTCTCTCTCTCTCTTTCTTTCTCTCTGTTTTTCCTTATTCCTCTTGATGTGCGGCCCACCCGATGCGTGTGACATATCCACGCCATCCATCACCATGGAGCCCACCATGATGCATGTGTTGCATCCAAACCATCCAACGGTGGGACCCCAACCGGCTGACTGACATCAGTAGGTTTTGTGGGTCCCCCGTGATACATCTGTATATCTAAACCGTCCGGATGGTGGGACCCATCTGCTGACTGTCATCAGCAAGTTCAGTGGGTCCCACGTGATTATATGTGTTGGATCCCAACCACCCACCTGTTGTTGGGCCACACAATGATGTATTTGTTTCATCCACACCGTCCAAATGATCTCTGGTGGGGCCCACCTTAATGATTTATTGTATATCCCAGCCATCCAGCAGGCATGGACGGTTGGTACCCACTTATGATGTATGCGTTTTAATATCCACACCGTCCATCTGTTTGCCAGCGTGGGACTCACCGTGATGTATCTATGCCATCCAAATCGTCCAACGGTTCTCTAGACCCCACCTTGTATTGATGTATGTGCTGGATACCCCAGCCATCCTCCGTTTGTGGGATGTGGGGCCTTAACGTAAGTGTTTTATCACCACCGTCCAACAATGGACGGTGGGATCCACACCATGATATGTATGTTTTATCTATGCCGTCCATAGCTGATGTGTTGACGTCGGTAAGTGTGGGCCCTGATCACGAGGTACGTGCTATATCTAAACCATCCATTCATTTTTGTCGTGGCCCACCATGATCTGGACGGTGGGCCCTATCATGATGCATGTGTTCATCCAAGTAGTCCACCGTCCAGATATGGACAGTGGGACCCATGCAATATATGCATTTTATATCCCAGCCGTCCATCTCTTCCTGGATGCTGGAGCCCCCTTTTCATATATATATATATATATATATATATATATATATATATATATATATGATGTTATTGTGGGCCCCATGTGGGACCCACCTGATGAGGAAATGGATTGGCTAGCGTACCTCACGCAGCTATATAGCTGCTGTAAAAGATCGTTAGCAGGTTATGTGGGTCCCACCTTAATTGTATGTATTCCATAGCCACACCGTTCGTCCATTTCCTAGACATGGGCCACCATGTTGTATGTGTTTCAACCACGCCATTCGTCCATTTTCTGGACGTGTATACGTATTATATCTACACTATCCATAAGTGTTCACTCCACTGTGATGTATTTGTTTCATCCACACCGTCCAGATGATCTGGACGGTGCTGGACATGTTTTTGGACGGTGTCGTGGGCTCCACCGCAATGTATGTTGTACCCACACTACCCATCTAGTGGGGCCCATTTGCTGCATATGCGGGGCCCACCTATTATGTATATTAGGCCCATGTGATGGGGCCCACCTGTTGCGTAATGAGGCCCATGGGTTGTGGCCCATTGTGATGTAATTCTGGCCCATATGATGAGGCCTGATGTAATATATGTGTGGCCCATGTGATGCAACCCGTTGTGATGTATTTGTGGCCCGTATGATGAGGCCCGATGTGATATATGTGTAGCCCATGTGATGCGGCCCGTTGTGATGTATTTGTGGCCCGTTTGGTGAGGTCCATTGTGATGTATGTGTAGCCCATGAAATATGGCCCATTGTGATGTAATTCTGACCCATATGATGAGGCCCGATGTTTAATATGTGTGGCCCATGTGATGCGGCCCGCAGTGATATATTTGTAGCCCATTTGGTGAGGCCCATTGTAATGTATGTGTAGCCCATGTGAGTGGCCCACAGTAATGTGTATTAGACCCATGTGATGCGGCCCACTTGATGTTTGAGACCCTTGTGTAAGGCCCATTGTGATTGTATGTGGCCCATTGTGATTGTATGTGGCCTATTATGATTGAATAGGGCCCGTTGTGATGCAATTATAGTCATTAATGATGCCCAATGTGATATATTTATGGCCCAATGCGATGTATATTAGTCCCTTGTGTGAGGCCGTGGGCCCACTGTATGTTCGGCCCTATGTGGGCCACTCTTTGGGAGTAATGTTGGTTGAATGTCCACATTGATGGGCAGTGATGGTTAAATGCCCACATTGTGACCTTCCCTAAGGCCTGGTTAGGCCCATTCTTGTCACTCTAGTGGGTTACCCCAAATGATTGGGCCCCATTGATATTGCTTGGACCATCATCGGCCATCCATTTATGGACCTCGCCTTGCGCCGATTCCGATTGTCGAGGCCAATTATTGGGGTCGATTCCGATTCCGATTGTCGAGGCCGATTGTTAAGGCCGATTCTGATTCTGATTGTTGATGCTGATTGTATAGATCGATTGTCGAGGTCAATTATCAAGACTGATTCCGATTGTCGAGGCCCAATGTGATGTATATGTGGCTCGTATTTGAGGCCCATTGTGATGTGCATTCGGCCCGTGTTTGAGGCCCAATGTGATGTATATACGGCCCATATTTAAGGCCCATTGTGATGTGCATTCGGCCCGTGTTTGAGATCCAATGTGATGTATATGCGGCCCATATTTGAGGCCCATTGTGATGTGCATTCGGCCCGTGTTTGAGGCCCAATGTGATGTATATGCGGCCCGTATTTGAGGCCCATTGTGATATGCAATTAGCCCGTGTTGAAGACCCAATTTAATGTATATGCGGCTCGTATTTGAGGCCCATTATGATGTGCATTCAGCCTGTGTTTGAGGCCCATGTGATGTATATGTGGCCCGTATTTGTGGCCCATTGTGATGTGCATTCGGCCCGTGTTTGAGGCCCAATGTGATGTATATGCAGCCCGTATTTGAGGCCCGTTGTGATGTGTATTCAGCCCGTATTTAAGGCCTAATGTGATGTATATGAGGCCTATGTGATGAGACTCATTGTGATACATTTGAGGGCTAGGCGATGGAGCCCATTGTGATGTATATTAGGCCCATGTGAGAGGCCCATCGTGATGTGTATCAAGCTCTTAAGTGAGACCCATAGTATTGTATATTTGGCCCTTGTGTGAGGCCATAGGTCTACTATATGTTAAGCTCTATGTGGGTCATTCCTTGGGGGCAATGTTGGTTAAATGTTCACATTGTGGAGGTCGATTATCGATGTCAGTTATTGATACCGATTATGAATATGTGACAACATAGCATCATGATACATGCTCATACGCATCATCTGCATGTTTGTTATGAGATGTGTTTGATTATTGCATATGTCTTTGGGTAGGTTGTTATGAGACTCCCTGATAGGCAGAGGTTATCTCACATGAGCGCACGGTATGCGCAGGATTGATGCGTGACTGGATTGTATGACTTATGCACCTTGCATTGTGTATTGTGAATACTGTACGCCCTAGCGACATTAGGGTCGTAACCTCCATAGGCATATCGTGGATGGCTAGATGGGACACTGAAAATCTGTTATTAGCATCGGGCTGCCATAAATGGCCCTGGGTGAAAATCCCTAAACTCTCTTAGTATCAGAGGACGCCCTAACGTCGAGACCGAGTGGATATATATGAGCGCATGAGGGCCGTATACCAGTAAGCCGCGTCTCCCACTGTATCGTGGTCGGTTAGGAGGGGGTGTAGCCTTACCCGCTTGAGGGAGTAGGCATAGCTAGGCTGAGTTTGACCAACTCATGAATGAGTCCGCTATCAACGTGACGGGTAGATGTTAGCTAACTACTGGCCAGGCAGATAGTGAGGTCTCTTCCACTTACCCAGTTGTGCGCTTGATGGGGTGGCAAGCTGGTATAGAGTGTACTAGACCCCGGTGATAATCCCAGAGATGAACAGTACTGATATGTGGACTTATTGGGTAGGAGTTGCATACTTATTCATTCATTCATTCACTATCCACTCGGGCTGGTGGTGCGCAACTATTTGTTACATGTACCCTTGTAATGGCCAGGATTTCGGTTGGGGCGCACGACTAACCTGAGATCAGGAGTTTACCACATTGAGTCTGACTATCTAAATTAGGTATGGGACTAGTTTGGATAGAAGTCTCCTGTGATGGACCCCATAGCTTGGGATACTACGTATTATCACCCCGATATCACACTCCAGCATGGTCATTCCATTCACACCATATATTGCATTGCATCCTCGGCATTTGATATTTAGCTCTTTATGACTCCTCATTTGCATAGCTGATCTGTATTACGTATTCTGATATTGATTGACTCATGGACTTGTCAGTATTTTCGCTTACTCTGATACTGTATGATTCATAATCTTACCAGTATTTTCGATATGTATGATTATGGCATTATATTAAATACTTGACACTTACCTTATGCACATACTTACACCACCCTCTAAGCTTTCTATAAGCTTAAACACGATAGATACGTGCAGGTAATGTTAAGTTCCAGCAGCGGCGTTGAGCATGGAGCGTGCAGCTGTTTTCTGGAGCTTTGATTTTATTTTGACATATGTATTTTCCCTTTCAGCATTCTATTCAAAGTTTATATTAGTTGATATGTGATGATGATATTGCTTTTGTGATTTGGGTAAACTTTACGAGATAAATATACGTTGAAAAATCCTCCTTGTGGGATTCCAGAATCGGAACCTGGCATATTGGCGCTGGGAGCCTAGAATGGGGTACTACAGAGGTTGTCAGCATCGAATTCGACAATCGGAATTCCTGTGAATCTGATTTCTAGGTTTGGGGCATGACACATGAGATTCTGGACAATGGTAGACTGTGCCACCATCATCATCTGGACAACAATGTATAATAACTAACAGCTTAAGTAATCTAACTTCAAAATAACGTATCTTTTTTTATACAACTCCAATTAAGGTGATTCAAAAGTCATATTGAAGATTGATGAGTCTAGTTTTATGAAAAATAAGTAAATAAAAAAAATAAATAAAATAAGATTGATTTTAGGATGTTTTGAAAACTATGCAGAAAATTATTGGTTTTAGACAGTTGTTACTTCTAAAATTTTTATAATTTTTTTGGAACTTGAAATAAAATAAAATTTTATAATACAAAATCAAAATTAATGATTAATTATTTTAAAATTTAAAAAAATTAATAGTTAAAAGTACCAAAAACATTACAAGCAATAAACCTATTGAAACTAAAATTTTTGCAACTACAATTTACCAATGAACCAGATATATCTTTTTCATCTTAGAGTTTTAGTATTCGATGTCTTCTTAGGATTTACTTCTAATCATACCAGGAATCATCCTGTATGATTAAATTAGAATTTTTAATTTTTAATTTTTTTTATATTTTACTATTCTGAATAATTTATAGTTTAATCTAATTAGGAATCTTGATTAAGGTGATTAGAACCAAATCACTATTTTCGCTAGTTGTGAAAAGGTCATGATGTGAACTTAGGTAATCCAAACCCTATTTGTTAGTTGATCCAAACCTTAGTTGTCACGCACAAGAAATCTCGTAACCCAATTGATTTTACCCGTGTCCCAAAAAACCCGAGTGTTAGCTTTAAAGGATGGTCAAATTCGAGTGTACATTTTTTTCTTCTTTCATCAGAGCAAGCAAATGAGCGTAGTGTGGACAAATCGACATAAAGAAAAATTTCATTATCATTCAAATTTACAAGAAGCTGCCCATAATGACTTATACAAACCGATGTCTCCAAAATTAATAAATACAAGATTTACAAGATTTAATACATGAAGAATAGCAGAAAGTATATAAATATAAGCCGCAAGATCACGCAGCTCCTCCAGGTAATTACATCCATGCATCCCTGGTGATCGTACCCTGCTCCTCATCAAATCTGAACATGCATATCACTAAAGCCACATGTACTACCTGTACAATCGTATATTTGATGAATGAGTGGCCAACTCAATGTGAATTCCCCTCAAGATTACACACCGCCGCATTGGGTAAGAAATAGTATAAAACATCAAGACAACCAAAATAGAGTATATACAGACTTATTATATGCATGGATGCGTGAATGCAATCATTGTCCCCGGTAAAACATCCGGACGGTCGGAGCCCCAGGAATAACATCCAGACAGGCAATGGGGTCGTCACCCAAAGATGTGAGTGGTCATCAGCGCAACACGCAGCGTAATCGTATGGGCATGAGTGATCCAAGTCATCATCATAAATCGATCGGCTGGTCATTAGCGCAACTCGCAGCGTAATCGTATGGGCATAATGATCCAAGCCGTCGTAATATACTATGCATGCATGATTAGCCAAGTCATTATTAGTCCATTTACAACCAGCCAATTTAGATAAGCTCAAAGGTCACTACGGGGAGCACATGGCCCAGCGTAGGCCGACAGCTCGGGCATAGTGTCCCATTACCACCATCCCCGGCTCATGAGGCTACCATCTTAGGATGTTTAATGGAAACCCATCAACTAGTGGCCAATCATATTATAGTATATAGGGCTTACCATCGCATGGTTACACAGTATAAAACATCGAACCCATATAGGAAAAATATCAAAACAAAGCCACATAGGGCGATATCAAACAAGCCACATAGGACAAATATCAAAATAGGCCTCATAGGGCGAGTGTCAAAATCATGCGATAAAGGACCATCCTTGAAAACCATTTGGACACAATAACCCTGGATGGTAGGCCCACATCAATGATCCATTTAGACCACTACTCAATAACCACTAAGTTGAAGGTCCATTTTAATCACAACCAGTCGGGTTACATCCTAAGTATGGGTGTACATTTATAGGTGGGGGTTTCCCACTAATGTACCAGTTTAAAGTCCATAAGCAATACACAAATAATCCACAAGCATGAACAAATATACAGGATGAACATTAAGCAGGCAATATAGCAATTCAATTTCCACCAGCTAATACATATGATTATAAGAGAGAGATATCAATTATAATTTTTAATAAAAACTATAACTTAAGCTAATGAGAAGATGGAAAGCTCAAGGGGAAGAATCATCACCTTATAATTTGCATCGCCTACCAGTGTTGCTAGCTAGTGCGTGTTTCCTTAGAATCAAACCCTATAATGAATTATAAAATTATACAGTTAGGTCCAAGCTTACATGTTAATTAGGGTTAGGGTTTTAACCTAAGGTTTGGATTACTTAGGCCTAGGATTTTTAAGTTTGAACCCTAATGGTGCGTAATTAATTACAATGTTAATTTAATAGTTGTAAAATATTCATTAACATCAGTGTTACAATTAATATTAGCTCACATATTAATGATAACCATAACCATTATTATGATAATAATAATTACTATGATATTTTATCAAGGATAATATTTAAGAGAACAAAACACTACTATTCGACAATTACAATTTTGTTTACAATAGTTAGTTTTAACTTAAATAACCCACAATGTCTAATCATATCTAATATTAGCAGCCTCAATAACCAAAGAGGCAACAATTATTAACATATCAAGACGTGGCTATAAATGGTCAATCATGCCCACGTTTAAAATCATTATGATGCTGATAGATGTTATGGTCTACTATTAATGGTTGGTCCAGTGATACGTCTACCTACATGTACCACAATGTAATATAAAATCTTTAAATTTATGGGGTCTTAGGAGCAACATCCAGACCGTTCAAAAGGTTGGTCTCAGCTTGAAAAACACATGATACAAGAATCACGCTCGTCCAAACTTTGGCCACACCATTTGAAACCATGGACAGCCGTTCATTTAATCAACATACATGTGGATATTGAAGAATCAGGTGGGCCGCATATGTACATCAGATCCACCCCATCCACGAGGTGGGTCCTTCGACGGTAGGTGGGCGCAGCAGAAACTCAGGTGGGCCTCCTCATGCATGGCTAGAAAAATAGGGCCGACGAGAAGGTGGCTGGGACCCAGCAACAGCGTGCGTCCACAAATGGGCTGGGCTGGACTGATCCAGCCCAGCAGTTGTTGTCCCAACAGCGGTCCAAATGTGGCCCACAACATTGCTTGGTGTGACCCGCTGAAATCTATGGTGTGGTCCACTGAGCGTGCAGCTCGGTCGCACCCAGCTCAACTCTCTTTCCCTCCCTTCTTCTCTCTTTCTTTTTGTTTCTTAAGGGTCCAGAGGTTTTTGGACTTACCTTAGGTGTAGTCCGACTCAACAGACTCAGCAGCTCGGTGCGGCACGACCCGGTTCGAGTTTTGGTGCAGAGCAGCGAGTTGGCGAAACTGGATGGACGTGCAGCCAACCCTGCTCTCTCTCTCTCTCTCTCTCTCTCTTTTCTCTCTGTTTCTTCTCTCTCACTCTCCCTCTTTTCTTTCGTTCTTATCTGCTGGCCGTCTAGCAGTGCTAACTGCGGACAGGGCTTGAGCAACAAGTCGAGTTGAGATGGTGCGGTGCAACAGCCGCACCACTCCATCTTCCTCTTTCTCCTTTCTTCCATCTTCTCTCTCTCTCTCTCTTTTCAGCCAGAAATGTCCCATTGAGGACGCCAATCCGGCCAGATTCGACTCGGTTTGGGTTGCCGGGTGCGGTGGATCGGTGAGGAAGAAGATGACGCCATTAATGGTGGATCTTGAATGGAGGCTTCTTCCTCCGATCTGACGGCATGGGATGGTTCATATGAACCCTAGGGAGCTTATAGATAAGCTCATTTGAAGCTTTAGGATGATTTGGGTGGTGGGTTCGCTGGTGGAAGGGAAACAGCCAGTTTTTGGGTTGAGGCTGCGAAAATGGAGGGTGAGCTACTGTTCCCCGATCCATACGCCTCTTATGCTCGCTCTAACCCTTTCTAGACCGTCGGATCGACAACAAGTGGCCCGGATCTTCTCTGGCCAAAACCGCCTCCAAATACGGTGGGCAAAACCGAAACCGAATGTGGTTTTGTTTGGATAAACATAAGAAAATGGACGGCTGAGATAGCCCTCTAAGGGACGGTTGAGATGGAAAGATGCACGGGCACACGGATCGCTGAGCTGGAAGGAAGACAGGTTTCCATTTTCGGAAACATTGTCTTTGCAGGTCTTATTTGGGTCGAAGATGGTGCACGTGCACACGTTTGCCAACACGTGAAAAAGGTTAGGTTTAGGTTGTACCTATTCCGTGCACACGATGGACGGTCTGGATCATCAAGGTGGGTCCACATTTGTGGGCCATGGTGGGTCCAAAACGGACGCTGTCCGTCAGCTAGCGCAACGAGAGGGAGAGAGACTCTCTTCCGCTTAAGGAAATAGCGGGTCAGCCCGCTTTGACCGAGCTGGGCCTGCCAGTGCACAGCGGGTGTGCACCAGCTGTGCACATGCAATGTTTGTGTGGGGTCCATCGTGATGTTCATGGGAAATCCACACCGTCCATTCCACTTGGGAGTCCCCAAGAAGGGACTGGGATCAAAGATCCGGCTGATGAATGTCCAGGTGAGGCCCACAACTTGGTTTGTAGTCCTAATGGTGGTTTCCCGTCAATCTAGTGGTCAGATGATTCCGAAATTGGACGTCAATGGTTAAAAGGTCCTAATGGTCCATTTGTAAATTTTCATCACATATTACTAGCCAATACTAATGTTAATATAGACTTCATTACTTTTGTATATTACTTATAATTAAAATAATTAAAATCTTATACACATATATACATATAATTTCTAATATTAACATGCTACTATTTACATGCTATTAATCATGTATTTATTAATATATAATTCCCAATATACAATATCCTATTTAAAATCACATAATATAAAATTTTATTCATATATCTAATAATTTTTGGTATACATGTTTATAAAAATATTCAATACTACATTAATATTTATAATTCAATTATAAATTGTAAAATTATGTTTAGTCAATATAGTATTATTTTCATAATATTTTAAGTACATTAAATATATATATTACTCTTATTATAATATATTTTCATATACTTCTATATGATAAATAATATATCAAGATAACATCTATAATCTTTTGATCCATGTTTGTGTAAAATTTATAATATAATAAATAGATAAGATAATATACTTAGCATACATTATTTGACTACTAGGTGGTTTGATATGTGGATGGGGATCACCACCAACGGTCAGATTTAAACTAGGATGCACGTGAATGTTCACTAGGCTAGGTTTGCATTTATCCTAAATCCCGGTTATACGGTAACACCCAAGTACTGGAAAGTAAACCTTAGTTGTCACGCACAAGAAATCTCGCAACCCAATTGATTTTAGAAATGTCATGATTAACCAAAATAGCTCTAGGCTACTCATTAATGGGCTGTTGAACTCAAAACTACAGGAACATGTTCATCTTGGAGGGCTTGACATCCATCATAGAGAAAACTATGGAGATCACATCTCGAATCATTCAACTTGGGGTCGCAAGGTGAGTACATAACATGTGTGAATGTCCCTGAAAATAAGTTGAAACTTAAGTTATTTATCCACATCCGATCTTTACCAAAGTCATAGCTTTCAAACCGTTAGATTATGACCAAATTTAGGACACTGACCTAAGTTAATATCCTACATATATTCGTATAGCATCGACCTCGATCGATGATCGGTAATTGTCAAACTAACTTTTTATCATAATTATCAATCGTCGCGTCCAAATTATGGGGCAATCAAAGTCTCACATAAATCACCACTAAGGGAAACTATCCTATGACGTAGATCGAATCGTACATCTCCTAGTGGGTCCTAATAACTAAAAACACATTGCCATATGGTTATATTAGCAAAAACCATGTCATTAGGCCCATTTGTGTCCATTCTTACACTATATATACCCATGCATAAGTAGCCCCTTTGCTCCATACTAATTGCCCTAGAAAGAGAATAAGAAAAGAGAGAAAGAGGAAGAGAGAGAGTGAGAGTAAGAGAGATAAAGTCTTGATGTTGGCTTTGCTAGTATTTCTTCGATCCATCCAACTACTACCATTTTCCTCTCCACCCCCACTCATGATCGAAGGTATTAAAAAATAATAATAATAATAAAATAATAAAATAAAAAGCATCCTACCTTTCGATTTTAAGCCTGTAAATGTTAAATTCGATAAATCTTATGTAAGCCATCTCGATTTGATGTAAGAAATCAGTTTTTTTTTCCAAAACCCTAACCCTAGGTGCTCAGAGATTGAAAAATCTTTCTGTAAGGTGCGAACCATTCTTCTAGGTTTCCTTTTTATCAACCCTTAATAATGTTAGATAATGATTTTTTGTTGATTATAAGATTCATATCATATTTATGGTTAAATTGCTTTATTATTGTAACCATAATGTTATGTGTTGTTGGTAGCCAACGTGTTCAATAAAATGTTTAAGAAATATGAAACTCCTACGGTTAGAAATCTTCTATACTATTTGATAAGTATTATTGATATACATTGGGTTTATTAAGATACATTGGATTGCATTGATCTGTATATGTGCTATATTGATCAGAGCCTTCTGTGGCCCGAAAAAATCTTCAACACTAGACGTCCAATCCTGTTGTTTCATGTAGTGTAGCTCAATTGAGCCTTAGATCTGCCTCTTGTTTTCTCTCATACCCTAACATGATATGAAAGATTATATGGACGGTGTGGATCAGACACATACATCATGATGAGACCTACGAAAGTTCCACATATCACCAGTTCGTATTTCCTTCTCCCCGAAATATGTTGCATCGTACAACAAACAACAAAATTTCTTAACATGTGAAATTTAAGTGGGTCCATGATGATGTATTTCTTAGATCCACACTGTCAATCCATTTTTTTCATATCATTCTAGCATATGAGCCCAAAAATAATGCAGATTCAAAGCTTAAATAGACCACACCACAGGAAATAGTAGGAATTAACACATACCATTAAAAGCTTTTTAGGGCCACATAAGACTCTAGTTAAGTTTATATTTGTTTTTCCCTTCATTCGGATCTTTGTGACCCAACTCTGGTCAATCCCCACTTCTTTCAGTGGTGCAGTCCACATGAGCTTTGGATGTGCCTCATTTTTAGTCTCATGCTCTAGAATGATCTAGAAAAATTGATAGACAGTGTGGATCTAACACATAAATCATGATGGGGCCGGAGAAGTTCCACATGTTAAAAGTTGTGTTGTGTAGTACATAATCTATTCAGGAGAGAGAATCCGCGTGTTTTGTGAGTTGGTGTGATATAAAATGACATGTACCAACGAAAGCGATGACATAGGAATTCCCTATGGCTTTAACATAGACAATCCGCACTCACCCACCGTTGATACTTTCTTAGGGCCCACCAGGATATTTATTTGTCATCCAACCTATTTATAAGGTCACAAAGTTCTGGATGAATGGAAAAAACAAAATACTAGTTTGCTCCAAGACTTCTGTGGCCCCCAAGAAGTTTACAAGGCTAGGTGTTCACTGTTGAGGGTCAAATATTGCATATCATCCCTAATTTATATCTAGGTTTTATGAATATGATACTACTTAATGTCCTATTTTACTCATGTTTGTGTTGTGAGGTGAATTTAAGAGCTTGGATTGGAAAAGGTGCTAAAAGCATGGATTTGATGCTCAAAGATCACTAAGGAAAAGAATGGATCTTAAGAGACAAAGATTGAATATTTCAAGGTCCCAAGATTCAAGAAAAACAAGTGGAGAAGGAAAGAAGTCGAAAGAACAAGTGCAGAATTCACATTGATTGTGTCATCAATCACCGTTCGATGACATCGAAGCTACCATTCGATGAAATCGAACACGGGTCGATGACATCAAATTTATGGAAAAAAAAAAATCGAGTTGGTTGCTAGATAAATTAAAGACATTTTTTGATGACTCGGGGACTTTTTTGATGACTAAAAGCCTTGCTCAATGACATTGAAGTCAATTTGATGACATCAAATTTTTTGTGGATTTTTAGCAAAACTAGTTGGACATGTTAGGCACGAGGTTCGATTACTCGAAGGCCTCCTCGATGATATTGAAGATCTGCTCGATGACATCAAAGGTTTCTTCGATGGCATCAAATTTATTAAAGAAATTGAAATTACTCGTTGGACCGTTTTGGATGCATTATCGATTCCTCAAACAATGCTCGATGACATCGAAGGGAGGTTCAATAACATAAAAGGTTATAGTTCGAATGAAATTACAATAGTACCAAAAAGCGCATATAAAAGTCACCTTCGATGACATCAAAGGCAGTTCGATGTCATCAAATGACTTGCGTAAAGTTGCGCAGAGTTACACGGAGTGCGTAAATTTGAGGCGATTTCTGGATTTTTTCAAGTCGGTGCAAAAGGAGGTGTTGCACAATTATAAATAGGAGTCCCCAGGGCATCCCTTGGGATCTATCTAGGGTTTGGAAGAGTGAAGCACAAGTGCGGAGATCCGTCGTCAAGCGTTTTTCTTCTTTCTTCCTTAGTTTGCTTTCTTCTAGGTTTTTAGATCCAATTATGTCTATAATTGACTAAACCTCTTAGATAGAGCTAAAAGGTGAAGCTTGTAGCGTGATGAGATATTTTTATTGCTTTGATTCATGTTTATGTTGAACTCTCTTTGATTCTAATTTAATATTTAAGAACTACTTTCAGTTTTTAATGGTTTGTTGTGACTTAAATTACAATAGATCTGCAATAGCTTTTGAGTATTTTCTTTTCATGCTTTGAGATTGTGAGATTAGAAAATCCTGTTGTTCACCATTGTCCCTTGGGCATGGTTAGATTCTAATCTTCATAATTCTCTTATGATTGATTGTGGGATTTGTATATCCTGTTGTTTGTCATTATCTCCTAGGCATGGCTAGGTGATGGAATCACTTCCAGTCCTCACAACTCTCTTCCATTGAGAATTAGATCAATGAAAGTTTAGATTTGATATTAATTGGTATCTTCCAACCGAATAAGATAGTACTTCGATTCCAGTTGTATTATTGAATCAAGCATAGTATCACCCTGATTGCTATAAATGGATCCTTGGAAACCCTGGTTCCCACCTTTGAATTCTTAAGTTTCTAATTAAATATCTCACAATTACTTCCTTTTATTCCAGATTTAGCTTTATATCTTCTTCTAGTTCTACTTCTAGTTGCTTTCAGAATACACAAGAGATTAGTCCCTGTGAATTCGACCTCGATCTCACTGAGATTATTACTACATCATGACCCAACATTTGGGGTTGTGAATAAGTTTTTGGCGCCATTGTCAGGGAATACTGTTGCGTTTTTCTGAGATTAACTAGTTTTAGAATTAGGGTAAGATTATGGCTATTTACTTTCTATTTTTAAGTTAGGGTTTTTCTAATTTATTTTTAAAAACTAATTTACTTTCTAATTCTATGATAGAAACTTTCCTAATTTGTTTTTAGAAACTAACTTTTCATTTTTTTTTATAAAAACTTTCTTAATTTGTTTTTAGAAACTAGTTTGCTTTCCTTTTTTTTCATTTTTAGAAACTTGGTTGCTTTCTTATTTCTTTTTTTACAAACTAATTTGCTTTCCTTTTTCTTTTGCAGGATCCCAATATAGAAACTTCTAATTTAGTAACTTCTTTCTAATTCTCTCTCTTTCTATTTCTAGATTTCTATTTCCTTCTTTTTCTTTTTAAGGTTAGGATAGATTTTGAAATAGAGGGTTGAGAGTATTTAATGCCGAAGTGGGTTTGTAACAACACTTGACGTCTCTTAAGTGGAGGAGAATTGGTTGAGGGGTTATCTATCTATCATAGAATTTGACACCACTTGAAATCCATAGAGTTAACTGAAGTTATGGTTGCCAATCAACCTCCAAATCTACCTCAACCTAGGGTTGAGGAAATCCAGGATGAGAATGAGGTGCATTGAGCACCCCCGCCTCATACTTTATGAGACTATTTATAACCGGCGAGGATGGGCACACCTTCATGCATGGTCTTTTCAGAAAATACAGGACATATGGATATCAAGCCAGAGGTGATCCAACTCCTAAAATTTCATGGACTTGAATAAGAAAATCCATATTTATACATGAAAGAGTTTGATAAGATCATCGCCGCCTTATATTTTCCGAACGTATCTGAGGACACGGTCAGGCTAAAACTCTTTCCCTTCTCCTTGAAAGAGAAAGCTAAGACGTGGTTGCATTCACTATGTCCACGATCTATTGGCAAATGGAACGACATGACAAGGGAGTTCATTAAGAAATTTTTCCTATATCATAAAACAAACACCCTTAAAAAATCAATCATGAACTTCGCCCAAAAGGAAGATGAAACATTCTTCCAATGTTGGGAGCAGTTTAAGGATCTTGTCAATTCATACTCGCAATATGAGTTTAAAATTTGGCAAATAACAAGTTTCTTTTACGATGGATTGACTTCTTCCATGCGCCAAATGGTCAAGACAGTGTGCAATGAGGAATTCATGAACAAAGAGGTCGATGATGTGTGAGATTATTTTGATAAGCTTGCTGAAAACACACAATCATGAGACATTTCTCCAAAATTTAGCACCACTTTTAGGCCGACTCAATCAAAGGAGAGTGGCAGAATATGTCTTCTGAAAGAAGACAATGATATAAATGCTAAAATGGCTAATCTCATAAAAAAAACTTGAGGCCATGAAACTAAAGAAGAATAAGGCTAAGAAAATTGTTTACGGTATTTGTGCTTATAACATTCACACAACTGAAAATTGTCCAACAATACCTGCTTTTCAAGAGGTACTGAATGAGCAATCTAATGCCGTGAATAATTCTCAAAGACCTTTTAATGGATCCACTTCAAATGCATACAATCCTAGTTGGAGAAATCATTCAAACTGCTTCTCCTCAAGGATTCCCTAATCAAATTCTAAATCAAGGGAAACCTCAAGAGAATTCGGTTCTAAAGCATCTTCAAAATCAAGAGCATTTCAATCAGGGTATGCTTCAAGCTTTTCAAGACCTTAAAAAGGCCATATAAGGGCTTGAGGTAAAAAATGCGATTGGGAAAAAAAGAAGCCTCCCAGCTCAACCTCTCCCTAATTCAAAACAACAATATGAAGTCAGCAACCCGAGCTCTTTAAATCAAATGGAGAAAGTTATGTCTATCACCACTCTTAGGAGTACGAAAGCAATTGACAAATCTATTCTGGTAAAGGCTGAATAGTCTAAGGACCCAAAAATAGAGGAAACTGACAGACCTAGCAACTCTTCACAAGAGTTAGAACCGAAACCTCAAGGCAAGCCGATTGCTCCATTACCCCAACGATTGATTGCACTAAAATCTCTTTCAACTCTCAGGACATTCTAGAGGTGCTGAAACAAGTGAAGGTCAACATTCTGCTACCAGATGTCGTTAAGCAAATACCTTCATATGCCAAATTTCTAAAAGACTTACGTATGACCAAAAGATAGTAAAATATTCAAAAGAAAATCTTTCTGACAGAAAAGGTGAGTGTCATCTTAAAGCAAGATGTGTCATAAAAGTACAAAGATCCCGGTAGCCCAACCATCGCTTGTATAATTGGTAATTTCCAGATTAAGCACTCACTTCTTGACTTAGGAGCAAGCGTAAATCTGATCCCATACTCAGTTTACAAACAACTGGGTCTAGGTGAATTAAAACCCACCTGGACTAAATTACAACTTGCCGATCGTTCAGTTCGTGTACCGAGAGAGGTAATTAAGGATGTGTTGGTCCAGGTTGATAAATTCTACTACCCAGTAGATTGTATCATTCTGGACACTTAACCCATCATGAATATGAGCACTCAAATTCCCGTCATTCTTAGTCGCCCATTCCTTGCCACATCAAATGCAATCATCAATTGTAAGAATAGAGTTATGAATTTTTCTTTTGGGAATATGACATTAGAGCTTAATATCTTACTCAATATAAGAAAATAGGCAGATGATGATGATGATGTCCACGATATTAACTTGATCGATTCTTTCGTGGAAGAAAGAACACTTCTGACTTTATCCTCTAATCCTCTAGAGACGTGCCTGGCCCACTCTCATGATTTAGATGATGATATGATTAGGGAGATAAGGAACCATGCTTGATAATGTGCCGATACGTGAAGTTAATTGGTGAAGGCCATAATTTAAAAATTTACCACAAACTGATGCAGTGCCTCTACCGTGTAACATCAAGGCACTGAAGCTTGATTTAAAACCGTTGCCCTCTGAATTGAAATATGTCTATTTAGGTCAAGATGAGACATACCCAGCGGTGATTTCTTTCCACCTTGAACCAGAACAGGAGAGTATGCTTATCTCTACTCTCATTGAGCACAAAGGAGCCCTTAAATGGTCGATTGCAGACCTCAAGGGAATTGACCATTTGATTTATACTCACTGCATTTATCTAGAGGATAATGCGAAGACCTCCCAACAACCACAACGTAGATTAAATACAAACATGAAGAAAGTGGTTAAGGCCAAGGTTCTTAAGATATTAGATGTGGGTATCATATACCCTATATCCGATAGCCAATGGGTGAGTCCAACTCAGGTGGTTCCTAAGAAGTCCGAAATCACCATCGTAACTAATGCTGACAATGAACTAATGCCAACTAGAGTCACTACTAGTTGGAGAATGTGCATTGACTAAAGGAAATTAAATATCGTCACAAGGAAGGACCACTTTCCTTTGCCCTTCATTGATTAAATTTTAAAAAGGCTAGTTGGTCACTCATACTATTGCTTCTTGACGGGTAATCGGGCTACAACCAGATAGAGATAGCCCATGAAGGTTAGGAAAAGACCACATTCACATGTCACTTTGGCACCTTTGCTTACCGATGGATGTCATTCGGCCTGTGTAACGCCCCCGCCACTTTCCAGCGATGCATGATGAGTATTTTTTCTAATAAGGTGGGGCAATATTTAGAGGTCTTCATGAACGACTTCTCTGTTTTTAGTCCATCCTTCAGTGATTAATTAGGAAATCTTAAATGTGTGTTGAAGCGATGTGAGGAAAAGAATTTGGTACTAAATTGAGAGAAGTGTCATTTTATGGTTCGTAAGGGAATTGTTCTTGTACATATCATCTCGTCCAAGGGAATTGAGGTAGATAAGGCTAAGATTGATCTTATCTCTAACTTACTTTCACCCAAAAACATACGACACGTGCGATCCTTCCTAGGACGCGCCGATTTTTATAGACGATTCATAAAGGACTTTAGCCACCTCTCTTATCCTTTATGCAATATACTTCAAAATGATGCACCATACGAGTGGACTGAGTAATGTCAAGAAGCATTTTCTAAGCTCAAGAGTATGTTAACCATTGCACCTATCATGCAGCCACTCGACTGGAACCTTCCTTTTGAAATTATGTGTGATGCGTCTGACTATACTTTTAGGGTTGTTTTAGGCCAGAGAAAAGAAAAAAAGCCCTACGTTATTCATTATACAAGTAAAACTCTAAATCCTACCCAAGTGAACTACTATACTACGGAAAAGGAAATCTTAGTCGTAGTATTTGCTTTGGACAAATTTAGGTCCTACTTGATCGGATCCAAGATCATCATCTACACTAATCATGCGGCACTCAAGTATTTTCTTTCTAAGAATAATGCTAAGCCCCTCTTAATAAGATGGATCCTCCTACTCTAAGAATTTAATTTGGAAAGAAAAGATAAAAAGGGAGTAGAGCATGTAGTAGCTGACCACCTTTCCCACCTTAATTTCTCTGATTCACTTGAGACGACGCATATAAATGACATATTCCCTACGAACAATTATTTAAAGTCTCTCATTCACCTTAGTTTGCGGATATTGCTAATTATCTTGCCACAAGTTTCACGCCATCACATTGGACTGTGCAAGATAAGAAGAAATTCTTTACTGAGGCACATAAATTCTTCTGGGATTATCCATATTTGTTTAAATATTGTTCAGATCAAATCTTAAGGAGATGTGTGCCAAACAATGAACACTAAAATGTCATCTCCTGCTGTCATTCTCAGGCTTGTGGTGGTCACTTTTCTGCTAAAAAGACCACGGCCAAAATTCTGTAGTGTGGCTTTTACTGGCCCACTATGTTCAAGGACACTCATGAGTTTTGCAAAGCTTATGAGTGTTGTCAGAAATTAAGAGCATTGTCCCGTCGAAATATGATGCCCTTGAACCCCATTCTAATCATTAAAGCATTTGATTGTTGGGGCATCGATTTCATGGGACCATTCCCCCAATCTTTCAGAAATTTATATATATTGCTCGTAGTAGACTATGTCACTAAATGGGTCGAAGCAATCCCGTGCCAGAACAATGATCATCAGATGGTCATTAAATTCTTAAAAGAGAACATCTTTTCCCGGTTCGGAACGCCTCGAGCCATCATTAGTGATAGAGGTTTACATTTTTATAATAGGTCATTCGCGAACTTAATAAAGAAATACGGTATCTCCTACAAAGTGAGCACTCCATACCACCCACAAACAAGTAGGCAAGCTGAGATTTTCAATAGGAAAATTAAACATATCTTAGAGAAAACGGTTAACCATGACCGTAAGGATTGGTCAATCTGTTGACCGATGCTTTATGGGCTTACCGTACTACATTTATGACCCCTATTGGAATGTCTCCCTTGAGACTTGTCTATACGAAAGCCTGCCACTTGCCTATAAAGTTGAACATAGAGCCTACTGGGTTATCAAAAATCTGAACTTCAATTTGGACAATGCTGGCTCGTTGTGCAAACTTCAGTTGAATGAACTTAAAGAGATCCAAAATGATGCATATGAAAACTGGAGAATTGTAACGTCCCAAAAATTGGCACCCGAGTACAAAGACCTCAATCCCGAGTTCCCGGGTGTTAACCAAATGAGAATGCACATGTGACCTCATTCAGATTCACATTCATTCCGCACACGAATAATCAGAGTAACGTAATTCACTTGGCGGATCCAAAGCGAGGTAGAGATAACGAAAGATTTAGAAATATAGGGCTAAAAGACAAAAATACAATTTCAGTAGTGATGATCGCCCAAAATGAGATTATACAAGACACAATATACATACTCAAGATGATTAAAGTATAAAGCTTTCAGTTTACGCCTAATTCTTCAAAACATAATGGCATTGGCACAACTTGATATAAGCCTACCAGTCTGAGGTCTCATTAGTACCTGCATCAATGATACTCCTGGTTAGTGTTTTCAAACACCTCTTAGGTGGGAGCGAGTAACTAACTCAGTGGTTCCATTAGTTCCAAGTTACACATGTTATCGATAAAATCAGCGTAGTTAATGATAAACAAGAAATCAAACAATTCTTAAATACTCTTGTTAGATGTGCATATGAAGATATAACATGATGCATGCCCTTTCCAAAAAAATACTCTCTCACACGCGACTCCGACCACCTGGCTCGCAAATGATAACACTTCCTCAACATGCAACTTCAACGCCTGTTTCATCACATTCCAAACTAATGCGATGCAATGAATGATCATATTAGTCGAGTAATTATTAAGTTCAATTCATCCAGCATATTAGCGAAGCTAGGATACCGACGTCATATCATGAGTCCTTATCCAAATCACGTGGCTCGTTGCTGCAAGTAGCGACTCCTTAACCAGTGTCCCTTAATCCAAATTTAGATATCACTCATTTATCTCACAAATCAACAATTTTAAAGGTATGATATGATACCTATATGTATGAGGATCAACCCGGTATGGGTCATCACCCAAACCGAGTATGATCACTCAGTTCTGAGGTTGTAACAGCATGCTACCCCGACTGACTGGAGCGCTATTTTCGAAGCCCGACCGATCCCACACATGGACCTGGATAACAACCCACGCTCAGACCACAGTCCGAATGAACAGTGTTTGGGATGTTACAAAGGTGTAGGCTTATCACATTAAACCAAATCAATACAAAGGAAATGGTTCGTCACCCAATTCCATTCACGCCCAGTCGTTTGAATGATACTCTGTCACGGAACCAGCACCTGGGTATATTCGACCCCGATTCCGTACCCGCAGGCATGACTTATGTTTTGTATGTTTACACTTCATAATCCACACGTATATTGACAAAATGATCTCACTCATAAAATATAACAATCCAAAATTTTTATAATCGAACATTTATTTAAAGAAGAATAACATGTCCATGTTCGACTATTCAAGATTACCATCAAACACATGTCATCATAATGTTGTCTTACTAAATGTTCATTACACTAATTTAGAAAATGGTAAAAAATAAAAATAAATAAAAGAAAATCTCTTTAAGCTCCTCCATGTGATCCCAATCCTGAAATTTTAAAATCCTAACAGGGCAAGCTACGAAGCCTAATGAGTAATCTCAACACAGGCTTCAAAATAACCTCATATAACATGAATAAAAGTATTAAAAGATACAATACCTATTTAGGTAAAACAACAAATGGGGAGATTTAATAAACACAAAATTTCAATGTAAATTCAAAGAAATATGAATGCATGAAATCAACATATGCTATACTCCATGATAAAAGGTGTGGTTTATTCTTTTTAACACCAGGGCCAGTTTACACCGGTTGGCCAACACCCGCGCCAATACAACACCTAGCCTGGCAATAGGAACCTCTTGCATGACATGCTCACCCATCCAAAGGGCACTTGGTGAGGGACCCATTTGTACGTTAGCTGGTTAGACTACTACCCTACCGAACATGACAGTCGGAACCTTTTGCAATTCTGATATGCTCACCTGCTCAAAGGGTACAGTAGAGGTTCCAAAAGGTACCAGTTGGGTTTCTGGGACTTTCAACCCAAGGGTCTTGATCGCCCCACCTATTTACGCTTTAGGGATTTTCAACCCAGAGGACTTGATCGCCTCACCTATTTTCTGGTGTTTCATAACTATTTTAATGATGCATGATTTTAATATTTCATAAATCAAATAGTTCTAAATATTTTCAATGGCTATTATTCTTCGATCAATCCATAATACTTGATGTACATGATTTATTAAACTAAAAACAAAATTTTCAATCAATGTAGATTGTACATAGATAATTAAAATTTTACGTAAAAAAAAATATAATAAACATTCAACGTAATCTATTAGATCATGGTTAAAATAAAAATAAACATGCAACATGATTTATTAAATCTTGATTAAAAATATAAGCATGCAGTATGGTTTATACGATTTAAGAATCTATATAAAAATATATATAAACTCAAGATTTTACAATAACTTTTAACAAAACAAAATCTAAATGCAAATAAATAATTTTATTATTATTATTATTATTTTAAAGATAGGATTAACAATAAGGCTATAAAACTTCAATGAAATCATATTAAAACAATGACAACAAAAATAATAATTTAAACAACAATTTAAGAAGCAGGGTAAGTAATTACGTCAAATTAAAAAGTACATCCAAGATGGCAAATTTTGTATTATAAGTACAATTGAATTAAAAAAATAAAATGAATTAAATTAAATTATATAGAGTTTTCATAAATATCAAGTGGGAGAAAACTCACTTTTTTTTATAAAAGGAAAAAGTATATATATATTTTTCCTTTTTCTCTTTCCTCCTTTTCTTTCTTCATTTTTCTCTTTCCTCTCTCTCTCTCTCTCTCTCTCTCTCTCTCTCTCTCTCTCTCTCTCTCTCTGCTTGGTTGTCTGTTCTTGCGTCTCACCTCTTCTCTTTTATATTATAAGGTGGGTCCCACTTTATGTTAATGCATGGGAGGTTTCACACGTGATTTTTCATCTTTACGTTTTTTTTTTCTTTGGTGGATAAAACGCAAGTGAGTTATGGATTTCATATATATTGAAAATTATCCAAAGTTTGGTATGAACCACATATTTGATATGAAATATGACCCCTCACGCTAAAACTAAATCAGTAAGGTTTTATGATTTTTGAAGTTGTATAATGTGTACCGTTGGTTCGATGATCGATTGAATAGATAAGACGAACTATGATAATAACAAAAAATGAATGATGAGCGGTTGGATGATTTTGTAAATGAGAAGTGTATGGTCCACTAGGTTCCTTAACAGGAGACGAAGTTTGTGTACAGATGGTTTCATGGATGGTTTAAAGTATAAGAGTTTGTTGTGTGATGTACAGGGTGAAATAATATATATAAGTGTACACACATTCTTTTAAAATATAAAATCGGAACTAACTTTCTAAGCCTAGATCACCATTAATTTGTGGGTCTAATTGTCTCGTAAGAGATATTTTCTCAGAACCGACCGATAAGAGCATTGGGCATAACAAGATCTTCATGATGAACCATTAATGTTAGTTTTTAGATGGACCACTTGAGAGTTATGATCCATATTTGTAATGGATGGTGAAATAATGGATCTAAGTGTAGAAATTAAGGGATTTTGGTTTAAATTAGGTGAATAGGTCTTGGTATAAGTTCGGATATAAATGGGCATGTGCAAATATGGTTTTAAGAATAGTCTATGTGCATGGGCATCTACACTCTTAGATGTTTTGGATCGATGATGGACGTCGCATTTTGAAGATTTAACTTCAATGAACGAATTCCTAGTTAACGGTTTTTAAGCGCTACGAAATGATGAATTCAATTTTGTAATTGGGTCACTGAACATGGGTGATCTCTACCATCAGATTTTGATAAGTAGCCACTGGATGGACATTTTTGGAAAACAAAATAGATGATTCGAATTCTCATATAGCCATTTACAAAATGTCCAGACGGTTAGTTTTTAAGAAAGGTCTGTACATGTGGGTATTTATTCTGGGATTACTTGGCGCCCAAATTGATCGAGTGGTAGTTGTTAGAATCTTAATTCATTGATATGGTTTCTATAGAAAAATATAAGAATCATAATAGTCATGTCGAACTATTTGTTCGGGTCCCAAAAATGGGTGGATCTGATCATATGACGTTTTGTTTGGTATGATAGAGATGTCCAAAAATCCTATAGATGGAATGTAATATATATCTAGTGATTTCAAGGTAAATGTAGAGAGGGTTTTACAATCAGACAAAATATTTAAAAGATATATGTCATTTTTAACATATACCATTTGAATCATAATTATGGTATTGGTCCTGTGATATGTATGATCACGTTTAATGAAATCTAACCTGATAAGAATCTTAGTTATGAAAATTATATCATAATCTGAAAGTTAGGAATTTGGTTAAGTGGACTTATGCAATTGTGGCCCTTGATTTATATAAAAAATATTTAGAATTTAAGATTGAAAAAAATAAACAGGTGGTTAGGTTCCTTAAAATATGAATAAGTGTACGGATAGTTTATCAATTGAATGAGTGGTTAAAAAGTTATAAGGGATATATGACAATGTGATATAGGGTTCACCCAAGGAAAGTGATATCCTATCATAGTTACTAGTATCAAGTGTTAATATTTATAGGAGAATTCTTTTAAAAAATGAACAACCCAATAAATTATACCACCAAAATTTACTTGGGATATTACAACGCATCACTCCCATTCAGCCGACTTATCTGCAAGATTGGTCATAATTTCAGTTTCAGACTAAACATCCATCAGTGCTCACTGATTACTATGGGGAGGCTCGTCACCCCAGCATAGGCCGATAGCTCAGACACGATGTCCCATACCACCATACCCGACTCATGAGTCTTAGTTGCTCACTAATCACTACGGGGAGGCTCGTCACCCCAGCATAGGTCAATAGCTCAAACACGGTGTCTCATACCACCATGCTCGGCTCATGAGTCTTAATGGGATCATATCACACTAATGGTTATGAATGGACACATCTATTGGGAACGGGATATCCTAAATTCCATTAATCATGCCATATATTGTGAACGTACAGATCAGTCAACTAGTGGACTAATTTGATTGACCTGGGAGAAGCACGACACAACTGGCATTGGGTGCAAGTAGTTTATTGATGAAAAAACTGTACAGATGTGAATGAGAGTGAGCCAGGGACTTAAGAACAGGATTACGTGGTTGAGCTGGAAAGTACTTAAGGGACACGTGGTCCTGCTTGACAGAGGAAGAAGTTGCTGCCTTAGACTAATCATGATATTTTTACTTTAATTATATTTGGTTTTCTTAGTCTGTTAATCAATTCTTTTAAGTTGTTGGACATGTTTATTTGATTTCATAAGACCCCAAATGGGAGGGTCCTTGGCTATGTTTATGATTGATTATTGGAATAAATGATCGTTTCTTATTTTTTTGAGATGGTGTTGAGTATGAATGAAATATAGATCTATGGTAGAGCTACTAGGTAGATAAATAATGGTATAATTGAATAAAATTAGTACACTCAGTGTACGTGTCATGGGCCGAAACTCGGGTCTGAGGGTGCACACTCTGTACTCAAATTTCAGGGCATGACACAATGGGCCTCACCAAAAGGGAAGTAGAAATGTCCCCACCTATCTCGACGATCGGGACACCACGCCAAAACATCCAAAGCTTCAAATGACCCCCACATCTTGGCTTCTGGACCAAATCCTCACAACGAACTTGATAAAGGGATCAGATTACCCGGATATCCACAATAAAGTACCCCACCAGATTCACCATCCTTTCGCACTCTTTCCGCAACAACGGAGAAACCGGAAGCAGTCCGGTTTCCATACGCAGTACAACTACACGCTGATACGGAGCTCCAATCTGAGCCATTCAAAACCACGAGGGATGACTTTCGACTACATCCACGATGGCATAAAGGAGGAAAAGAGTCCGGTGGGATTGGATTCCTCGAATCCCCAAGCGAGGTTTCTGCAAATTGACCAAACAGACCTCGTGGCAGGGCCACCTTTGATCGGTTGATTGAACGTTCTTGCACCCAAGAACTTAGCTGTAGCTCTCCTTCTATGGGCCCTCATTTAATGAATGGTTCAGATCTATTAGAAGGGATCAGAGGAGAGCAGAACGGTCACTGCAAAGTGGTCCGCAGCCACACTATTACACAACCGGAACTTCGCAAGAAACTTCCAAACTTTAGTTGTGTAAGGAATTTTAGGATCAGACCTACTATAAAAAGCCTTGTCTGCCGCACAAGAAAGAGAAAATGCAAGAAAGAAAAATAAGAAAGGAAGAGAAAGAAAAGAAAAAAAAAGAGAAGAAAGAGAGAGAAATTTGAAGGAAGAAGAAACAAGAAAGAAGGGGGTCGCCAACAACGTAGGAGCAAGGTTGAGCAAGCTATGTGTGTCTGCTCCCAAACTGCTGCCAAACTCAACTGAGGTCCAAACCTAATCCTTCCTACTCCCTTTCAAAATTTTCTTCCTTTTCAAAGCAAAGAAGGTGGAGAATTCCACCGCGACAAGCTAAGCCGACTTGGTGGAATCATACGCCAAAGGAATCCCAGAAAATTCTAGGATAAACATACACCTAAAACATTGCCCTTGATAGGATCATTAAACATGGATCTAATTGTAACACTTCGACTATGTGAACTAGGATTGTAAGCCCCGTATCCTAGACCGTACTGTTCCATAGGCTTCCGTGGTCTTTCCAGTCGAATTCCGGCAACCTTTGACCCTTAATCGGTATTTGCGCGCGACCCTGATTCTCATGCCGTCAACCCGAGTCGACTCAACCTAGGACTTATACCATAGCAACCGCGCCGTCGCCGCGGTTCCCATGCCGTGACTTGCACGCTGATGCGATGCTCTGGCCAAGAGATGTGGGCCAGCGTTGGTGCGAGGAAAACGCCGCGCGTGCGAATCCTGAGAGAATCTCTACGAGATGTCACCTCAATCAATCAATCCATCCATCCCATCATGTCAAGTATACATCACCTTTCACCCTTTCCCAAGCAAGCCCCAAAAGTCAAAAAGTTTCTTACAACCCATGCTTTTCTTACAACTTTTGCCCCAAAAGTCAAAAAGCCTCTTACACTCTCATCCCTCTCTCTCCCATCCATCACTCCACCCATCACTCCCTCTCTCTCTCTCCCTTTACAAGTCTCTCTCTCATTTTCAAACTCTCCCAAGCAAGAAAAACACCATACGTATGAACCTCTCCAAGCTTCCCAAGCATCAAGTGTGACCCACCTTTCCATCCCTAGATCTCCTATTCTAGCCATCCATTTCTCATCTTCCTCCATCAAAGAGAAGCACAAGGAGCTAAGAAAGCCAAGGGAGTAAGAAGATCAAGCGGTGGGTGCTTTGATAGGGTAGTTTTTGATGTTTTTAAGATGGGCCAAGTGAGGCCAACCGATCAATGGTTTGGATCTCACTTTGGACCCTAAGATGTAGCCAATGGCCCACTTAGATCATCATGATCATTCCATGATGGGGCCATTCTCCATGGACCCCATCATGATGTTTATTTTCCTTGCATACTTAGGGTCATCTAGACCGTCTAATCTAGCGGAGAAGGGATCTCCACCGTTGGATTTCGATTTAATGGGCCCATGTGTAACGGGACCCACTTGATGTATGTTTGGTTGCAAGGGAGGGCCCATAGTGTCGGGGTCCCTCCATCACGCGGGTCCCACTCTCTATCTCTCTCTTTCCCTTTCTTTTTCTTTTTTTCTCTTCTTATGTTAATATGGCCATGTGGCCTATTAGGTTGGACCCCACCATGAGGTAGGTATTTTATTCAAACCATTTATAAGTGGGGCCCATCTTATATGTGTAGTACCCACACCATATATCATTGGTGGCCCACCTAAACAGGCCCACCTTTGCACGGCCAGACCGTCCAGTGTCCAGGGACGCTGGACGTTTGTTGGAAAACACAAATACTAGCTTGGTTCCAAGCCAATGGGGGTGGTCCACTTGTGTAGGCCCCATCTTGATGTATGTTTTCAATCCATACCATCCATTCCTTTTCCAAACCCCTTTTAGGCGTTGAGCCGAAAGATGGGACCAATCAGACCTTCGGGCGGGCCATACCATAGCAAATGGTAGTTTTCACCGTTGAAACCTTCCCTGATATTGTTATACACTGAAATATGCCCAATATTGGGCTTGTTTTGCTGGTCTTGAGCCGTAGAGGGCCATTGGACGGAGTGGATTGTCTAGATGTGGAACCCACCGGTGAAAACCATAGAAAAACTGAAAAATCATAAAACAAAAAAATTCAACACAGCAGTGTCGGCTGCTGTGTCAGAGAGGCAGCAGCGCTGCCTGCGCACCAGCGCCCGGGCGGACGGCGGATGGACAGGATCCCACGGCTCTAGCCGTGGGCCCCACCTTAATGTTTATTTATCATCCAACCCGTTCATGAGGTGGACCACTCTCAGTAGTGGGCCCCCTCCAAATTTCGGGTCCATCCAAGACTCAGGTGGCCCACATTATAGGAAATAGTGTGAAGTGAACTCTACCATTGAAACTCGTTTTGGGTCCACTGAAGTTTAGGATCAATATGAAATTTGTTTTTCTACTTCAATCCAGGTCTGCGTGACCTTCTCAACCGGCTGGATGGAAAGCAAACGTTATGGTGGGCCCCACGTGGAGCCCACAGTGATGTATGTGCTGTCGTCCACGGCTGTGGATGGTGGAACCCACCTGCAGTGTGTTTCGTCCACGCCTGGCCACGCCTAGCCCACTCGGTTGGACCCCACCGTGATGTGTTCTATCCACACCGTCTACACTGGACGGTGGAGCCCACTGTGATGTTTGTATTAACCCCACCGTCCTGGACGGTGGGTGTGATCTGTGCATGCGTGTGTGGGTGTGTACGTGTGTGTGTATATATATATATACATATATATAATATTATATTATATATAATATTGTATGTATTGTGTATATATATATATTATATACTATATTATATATATTTTACTGGTGGTAGGAGGCCCATCTCAGCTTACTTGTGGCCCGTGGTCGAGGCCCTCTTTGATATGTATTTAAGGCCCATCTCAGTTTACTTGTGGCCCATGGTTGAGGCCCACTTTGTTATATATGTAAGGCCCATGGGTCGAGTCCCATTTGAAGGATTAGGGGCCCATGGTTTAAGGCGGCCTATGGGTTGAGGCCCATTTGATGTACATATGGGGCCCAATTGGCAAGGCCCATTTGATACACATAAGGCCCAAAAGATTAGGCCCATTTGGTGCATTCCAAGGCCCACGAGTTATGGCCCATTGCAATGCACATAAGGCCCATTGGTGCGGCCCGTTGATGTGGCTCACTTGATGAATATGAGGCCCATATGATACGGCCCATTTTATGTATTGAAGGCCTAATGGGATATACCTAAGGTCCATTGCAATGTGCAATCCCAACATGATTTATGTAATGATGTTTACGACGAGCTGAACCTTGGGAGCAATGGCGGTTTGACGTCCCCACTGCAAGTATAGTGTTGGTTAAATGTCCACATTATGACTTTCCCTAGGGCCCATACGTGTAATGTGTAGGCCGTCTAGGCCTATCTTCGTTATGAACATCATCCATCCCATATAACATGTTTAGTTCCATGATTCATGATCATATGCATCATACGTATGCTTGATATGAGAAATGACTGATCATAGTATATGCCTTCGGGCAGATTGTTTAGGGGCTCCCGTACAAGGGGTGTTGCCCTACATGAGCGTACGATACGCGTAGGATTGCTGTATAACTGGATAGTGTGATTCATGCATTCGCATTGTGTGATATGGTTACTGTACGCCCTAGCGACATCAGGGCTGTAGCCTACACAGATGTATCGTGGTTGGCAGGATTGGATACCAAAAATACTGTTCTACATGGGTGCTATAGATATCCCTGGGTGAAAGTCTCTAAACCCTTATGGTACCAAGAGGTTGCTCCAACGTCTAGACCGAGTGGGTGCATGAGCGTCGAATGCCGATTACCAGACGGCTGCGCTTTTCACTGTGTCGTGGTCGGTTGGAAAGGGGTGCGGCGTTACCCGCCCGAGAGTAGGGGGCAATGCTAGGCTGAGTCTAACCGGCTCGAGGAATGGGTCCGCTATTAACGAGCCGAGCCCGATATTGGCAGGCGGATAGTGAGGTCTTTTTCACTCACCTTATTGCGCGCGATGGGGCAGCAATCTGGCTTGGAGTGTACTAAACTCCGGTGATATTCCAAATTTTGAGCTGTATCGATATGTGGACTTAGATGAGGATTTGTATGCTTGAGTTGCATTTCGCATTGCATAGCCTTGGTATAGCCGACATCATTCTTTGCACCGCATGGCCTTGGTACGCTAATGGTATTCTTAGCATTCATCAGCATATTCTGCATTACTCTGATACTGCATAACTGCATTACCACCTTGAGCATACACTTTCACCACCCTCTAAGCTTTCTATAAGCTTATGCACGACCGTTGCGTAGAGGTGACGTTGGATCGCAGCAGCGCTGAGGCTTGGACGCGTGGCAAATCATTTTGGAGTTTTTATTCATCTTCATTGTATTTCCCTTTATGCTCATTGTACTTGTAAAGTTTTTGATCATAGTGGAAATGTGATGGAGTTTTTGGTTGTTGTTTGTGGGTTGTGCCTTTGGTTATGCTTATTACGAATCAAATTGATGTTAAAAATCCTCCTCGTAGCATCCCAGGATCGGAACCTGGCGAATGGGCGCTGGGAGCCGAGAATGGGGCTCTATGGAGGCTGTCGGTGCCGGATTTGGCAATCGGGAATTTTGTGAGCCCGGTTTCCGAGTTTGGGGCGTAACAAGGATAAACAAGACCGATCATACAATCTTCCCCATACCAACCAAATAACCCAAGCTGAGGGTTTTATCCTTTAAGCTTACACTAATTTAAGTTATTATATTTCTCCTGCCTTTTTATGCCTTTAAAGATGTGAATTATCTTGCCTTTTCATACTTTTAATGATGAGAATTATCTTGCCTTTTCTTACCTTTAATGATGTAATTATCTTGCCTTTTCATACCTCTAATGATGTGAATCATCCTGCCTCTCTTGTTTATATGTTTTTGGGAATTATCCTATCAATTGATTCATCATTATCATTATTGGCCCTGCTGGGAATTATGACATTATGTCAATTATAAAGGATTTCTCAGAATTTATGTGAGGCCATGGATAAAAGCCTGCCCCTGCCTCATCAATTTATTGAGTTGGCCCTGCCACTCATCTTTTATTTGAGTTGGCCATTGCCACTCTTCATATTATAAAGTTGACCATTGTCACTCTTGTCTTATTATGTTGGCCATTTCCACTTTTGTTGAGTTGACCATTGTCACTCTTCTTTTTATTATGTTGGCTTCATGTCGTTTCTCTTCACGGCTTAGGCATGGGTCTTGCTATTCCAAGACCTCCATAATTCAGTTTATATCCTTCATAATTCAGATTCAGTTATATGTTTTAAGATTCAATTTATTTCTGTAAGTACAAATTTATCTCTGTAAGTGCAAGTGATGTGTAAGATGTATCACAACTAGTGATTCAAATATTCTATCATAGACGTAATGCGCTCTGGGTACTGACTCTCTTAGGGCACATAAGTCCTTGAGCCTTCGGGTAGTGGTGCACAAATCGATGTGTGTAATTCGCAAATACAGTGTCACATCACTCCGGGATTGGATGTCGTAAATAGTCGCTACATGAACAAATCATGTCATGTAATTCACCCAGCCCATGTGTTGTGTGCTCTGAAGAGTTCTCGTAAATCCACGGTAGCGTTGGCCATGCCAGTGAATATCCGTAGTTATGGGATGCGGGTCAAGCTAGTTATCTATAAATCGTATTCCACATTGTGATGATCACTACGTATGATGAGCCCCACATACTTTGCTAGACATGCATCTCATGTAGGTTATTTGCACATGCTAATACCCTCATGTTAGTGGAGCACGGGACGTATCAGACCCTTACTTTACCTAATATGAATCTCTTGAATTATTATTAATTTTAAAGGATAACCTTCACTATGAGTAGGGCATTGACCCTCTCCCAACCGTACAGTTGATGAAGGTGACGTACAAATTGAAGACTTAGAGAATTACTTTCCTATAGAAGATTATCTTAAAAGACTAAGAAGACAATTGTACTATTTAGTTTTATACTTCCGCTGTGAAATCTGATGTTGTAATAAACCTCTCATTGTGAGGCCATTTGATTATTCTTTTTACTCTAATGAAATATAATCAATATAGTTGATTTTGTTCTCGTGAATGAGTACCTTCATGAATGTATCTAGATGAAATCAAATGAAAAAAATAGGGTGTGATTTCAGAGCATCCAGTTTATACATTATTAACACCTGATTTTCTCTAGCACGAGTATAAACTCTGGCCGTGAAAATTAAGGTTATTATAGGGTGGTTAGCCAACTGACCCAACTTGATAGAAATCTTAAGTATCGCTATGAACTAAATATTACATCACACCATTATAGCATGGGTTCTACTACACAATCACTCAAGCATTTCATCGAAGACGTGAGCATCAATAGAAGCAACACACCTACTTAGACATTTTATCGAACATGTAAGCATCAATGGAACAACACATCTACTTATACATTTTATCAAACATGTGGGCATCAACAAAATAACACATTCAGTTGGGCATTTAATCAAGCATATGAGCAACCATAAAACAACACATTCAATCACCTAGACCTTTTATCAAATTTGTAAGCATCCATATCCAACCAATAACATACATTATAAAAAAAATCAAAATGTCAATATATTAGCATGCACAAATTCATCTACAAGTATTTAATCATTAACTGAGACCTTCAGGGGTCGATAAACAATAACCTAGAGCTAATGGTCTACACCTTAAAAAGGAATATCCGATTTTGAGCTCTTAGGGTTAGGGATTTGGGGAAAATCACAAATTCTTATATAAACACCAAGAACTATATGAGATTTATGTAATTCATTTTATAAAAACCTAGGTTAGAAAGTAGGATTTGTTTTTTATCTTTCAATCGCAAGTAGGGTGGATTCGGTGGAGGAAAATGATCGAGGCCAGGGCCTTGGTTGAAAGAGACCAATGAAAGGAAGCACCAAAACCTCCAACTCCTACTCTCACTTTTCCTTTCTTCTTCTTTCTCTTTCAACTCCTACTCTCACTCCTCTTCTCTTCTTGTTTCTCTTTCTCTTTCTCTCTTTCTCTCATTTGGAAAATACAAATTCGTATGCAGAGATGGGGTGCCCAAATAAAGCCCTTATATAGTACTAGATTTGGTGTAAATGGCCCCAAGGGCTAGGTTTTTACTATACTAGTCCCATAAGAGGGTTTTTCTAACCTCTAGGGCCCACTATGGGGTGTACATATTCATATACACCATAGGATAGTTAGCCCTAATGATGATCTAGGTATGGATATGATCGGCCTGCTATTTATGATTAGAAGTCTGTTCAACAATCACCGATAGTCAATTGGAGTCGCGACTATACGGATATATTTGGATAAATATCTTTAGTCGGTACCCCGACTTTGACCATAAATCGACGGTCTAAAAGTCACAACTTTGTAAAAGAACAAAGTGACTAGTTTCACTTAAGTTCCAGATTTTAACTTAGGGGATTCGCGTGTTTGAAGCACTTAAATTTCAGCCCAAGTTGAGTAATTCTGAGCACTATCTTGGTTTACCACCCGCGATGGGCGTCAAGCCCAATGAGACAGACTTATTCTATAGTTCCGAGTTTAGTGGGCCACTAACGAGCAATCTAGAGCTTGTTTGGATGATCAAGGCATTTTCAAAATGAATTTGGTATCAAGATTTCTCGTGCAAAATCATAAAGGTTTGGATTAGCTAAGTTCATAATATGGCCTATTCACAACTAGCAAAAATAACAATTCGATTATAATCACTATGAACCGTTGGTTCCTAGGCTAAAAGGATACAGGGTCAGTTTGGTTTATTAATTAAGATCTGACCACTAGTTATCTCAGATTTTTGTAGGTCTTTATTTAGTTGTAATTGTCTTGACTAATTAACGATAGGTCGGCTAGATTTAGGCTCTATGTGAGCAAATCATGTGGTTAAACTCGGTGTTTAAGTGATCGGATGGATTCATTGGCTTCTTACGGTTAATTAATCCGACTTATGCAGTTCTTTACTGGTACCACCTGTGTATAAACTAACATTGAGTGTTAATGGTCAGTAAATGATAATATAAGTTAATTATATATATATATATAATTCAAGGGTTTTTTTTAAAATCCAAAACAGTGAAAATCTAAAACGTTACAAGAATTTACAAGGACAAGATAAAGGTATTTCATGACCAACACATTCTTCAGAAATCATTCACACTAGGTTAGAGGGTCCTTTTGTATAATTCTCGGTTACATCTTTTTCTGGGTAAACTCCGATCCCGTTGGACTGGTCCTTTTACAATTACTAATGTTTATCTTCATAGGGCCGTCGAGATTCAGAATCCAAACAACGTTAATATTTTTGATGTGAATGGACATCGATTAAAGCCATTTGTTGAGAGACTCAGAGGACATGTCGATACCTCTGATTGATCCAGTTTACCAAAATTGACCTCCTAGTCTGACGAAGGTATAGTTAAGTTTATTGCCTTCATATATATATATGTTTAAGATGGTTTGTTTTCTACTATTTAGTATAATTTGTTTTCTGTTGGTTTAATTCTTGAGCTAAGCCATCTTCACATTGAGATCATTAAAAGAAAAAACCTCAGAATTCCTTCTTTAGGTATTACCTTTCCATCACTTTCCTTTTCTTTTCATTGCCTCTCTTGCATTATATGCTTAATTCTTTTACATTGAGGACAATGTAGATTTTTAGGTTGGGAATGGGGGATTAAGTAAACTAATTAGTGTTTTCTCAATTTTGAGAAAAAAATTTGAAAATTTTCAATGTTTCAAGTTGAAATCTGTTTAAGAAGCAATGAATTGTGTACTTAAGAATGCTTTCAATATGATAGGATAGAGATTAAATTTTAGATTGTTGGAGTTTGATCATCTAAGTAATTTATCACCTATGTTCTTATGCTCAATTGATTAAGAGGAAGTTTGAATATCATGTTGATCTAAATAACAAGACACATTCAATTTGTCTTCTGTAAGACATACTAGAAGTTCTAATTGTTAGTATATGAATCATTGATCGATGGTGAGAATAAAGTCTAGAGAATTTTATTTAAAAGAAGAAAAAAACAAGTTAAAAAACAAGAGATTGATAAAAAGGTCGTGTATGATAAAAAGACTGGAAAAAAAATGTAAAAATAAAGAATGAATAAAAATTAGCCGTCAATATAAAATCAAAAACTAGAAAAGGAAAGAGAGGGGATAAATTCGGAATCGGCACTTGAGTTTCAAACCAATCTTGAAGTGATGAGCATGACTAGTTTAACGAAAAGATAATATTCGTATGGGAAGTAAGTTGATTTTCACTAAGCACATTGAAAAACTTGATATGCAAATTATGCTTCAATTTAATGGACGAAGAACTTACTTAACTCATTGCTTATGTGGTTTGACTCTAGGTTTTCAAAATCTTACTTTCGTATTTTAATCCTACCTATTCATACTTAAGTGTACAAAAGATTGTTTTCTTAAAAAGGATTGAACATTAAGCATTGAGATTTATTTCACGCATACTTTGCTCGGGACTAGCAAAATGCTGGTTGGGGATTGTGTTAAGGGTCAAATATTGCATATTATCCCCTATTTATATCTTGGTTTTATGAATATGATACTACTTAACGTCCTATTTTACTCATGTTTGTGTTACAAGGTAAATTTAAGAGTTTGGATTGAAAAATATGCTAAAAGTATGGATTTGATGCTCAAAGATCACCAAGGCAAAGAATGGATCTTAGGAGACAAAGATTGAATATTGCAGGGTCCTAAGATTTAAGAAAACCAAGTAGAGAAGGAAAGAAGTCGAAAGAACAAGTGCAGAATTCACATTGATTATATCATCGATCACTATTCGATGATATCGAAGCTACCATTCGATGACATCGAACACGGGTCGATAACATCGAATTTATAAAAAAAAATTAAGTTGGTTGTTGGACAATTTGAAGACATTTTTCGATGACTCGAAACCTTGCTTGATGACATCGAAGTCAGTTCGATGACATCGAATTTTCTTTGGATTTTTAGCAAAACTTGCTGGACATGTTGGGCACAAGGTTCGATTACTCAAAGGCCTCCTCGATGATATCAAAGACCCGGTCAATGACATTGAAGGCCTCTTCGATGGCATCGAATTGATTGAAGAAATTGAAATAACTCGTTGGATTGTTTTGGATACATTATCAATTCCTCGAACAATGCTCGATGACATTGAAGGTAGGTTCGATAACATAGAATGCAAGCAAATAATGCAAAAAAGTGTTTCAATTCAAGTTAATTGTGAGACCCGACCCGAGTTCACATGTGTGCATGTGTGTGTGTGTGAGTATGCATTCCGTCCATCTTGATCCCGCGGTCCTACCGGTCGAATCCGGTGACCCGTGACCCTTGGATAGTGTTTGCGGTCATCCGTGAGCCCAGTCATGAAGACCCGACTCGGATCGAGTTGAGACCTATACCATTGTGACCGCATCGTCGTTGCGATTCCAACGACGTGTCTTGTGCATTCATCCGACTTATAGATCAAAAGTTGTGAGCATTTCATCATGTGGCCCACTTTTTGTACAAAAGCATATGGACCACTCTCGGCACAAGTTCCCATGCACACCACCCACACACACTATAATTCTCATGGAATAAACACTACCCATCCTAAACACTACCCACACCTAACCTACCCTAGCAAGCATTGTTTGTATCACCATAGGTTATGATTTCTTTCTCTAACCAAGGAGGGAGAGTAATGATGACTCCCCTACAACCTTCCCTTCCTCTCTCTCCTCCTTCATTCTCTCATTTTCCTCTTCCATGGAAGAATTTCCAGCCCTCCCTCTCCCAATTTCCAGCAACTTCCCCTTCCTTTCTTCCTCCATCTAGCCACCACAAATTCATCTTGACCATTGAACCTTTAAGCTTGGAGCTTGGAGTACCTAGTGTTGGTGGTAGCTTGAAGATTCAAGGTGGGTGATTATAATTGTTGATCTTATTTTCTACCCTTTGATCTTTTTCTTTCTAGATGGATCATATGGGACCCACCAATCCATGGTGGGGATCCCATTTGATCCCATGGATGTGGCCCTTTGGCCCATCCTACATGCATGTCATGATCCATGATGGGGCCATTCTCCATGGACCCCATCATGATGTATTTTATAATCCACTCCATCTTAAGGTCATCTAGACCCTAAGGATCATGTTGGGATGGCATCCCAACCATCCATAACAATTATATATCATGCATGTAGTGATTTTATGTTGCATGTAAAATCAATGTAGTTGTATGGGTATGATTCACTCTTGGGAGGGCCCACTAGTGGCGGGGCCCTACCCCCATGGCCGGATTACTCTCTTTCCTTCTTTTCTTTCTCTGATGTATGGATGATAGTGTGTGTGTGGCCCATTTATAGTGGGCCTTGGATGTCCCAAAATAAATAAAAATAAAAATCCAGCAAGGTGGGATGCTCTTATCACCTAACTCCATGATCATCGGACACCTTAATCAAATGCATGCAAGTGTCCTAGTTCTAGTATGTGATCTGGACTTATGTGGGGCCCACTGAGGAAGGCTACACACCCTTTTTATGGCTGGGATTATTGAGATATAAGCTGATGTGTCCAGCCATGTATTGCTGTCCAAAAACTTGGACTGTTGCATGGATTGTCATGTTCAATCTTTGGCATGGATTTTTGGATCATGATTGTCATTATTTTCTTTATAAGTATGGAGTATAATGAGAAGGTGTGGACCCCACCATGAAGTGTGATGGGTCATACCTCAGATGGTCCATGATATGGTACCCAAAAAGGAGGCCCATAGGGGTGGGCGGTCCACCTTGTTGGGCTGTCCAACCCACATGTATGGAGGGAAAACATACACTTCAGCTTGGTTTCTCTGAAGGATGGGCCACTTTTATGGACCCCACCTTACTTTATTTTATGAAGAAAATACTAAACCTCCATTTTTCCCCTCTTGGATGAAGGTTGGGCCCACCTTATTGGGTAAACAATGCATGGACAGCAACATCCCTTCCTGGACAGATTGAAATTCCTAATTTAATTAAAATATTTATGAGTATCCAAAAATTATAAAATTTTACAGAGAGGTGGTTCACTTATAGTAGGACCCACCTACAAAATTTTGGGGCCAATGGACACCTGTACACACCATGGTGGTGGCTGGACTGGCCCATTACAATACGGTGTCCAGATCAGTCTGATTTTTAGGACAGATTGATTTCTTTAAATAAATTAAAATATTTATATATGTCTAAAAATTCTGAAATTTTGTGGAGATATGTTCCACCCATTCTAGGACCCACTTACCAAATTTCATGGCCAATGGACCTCTGTGTACACCGTGGCAAGGGCCGGACTAGCCCACCACGTTGGGACGTCCAGGTCAGTCCGATTTTCTGGACAGTCTATTTTATTTAAATAAATTAAAATATTTATAAGTGTCCAAAAATCTTGAAATTTTGTGGGGGTGTAGGTCACCTATGGAAGTATCACTTTGTAAAATTTCAGATCCAAAATACATTTGAGTTGCCCGTGGTATGGCTGGAAGTGGTCTGCTAGGCAGGGACGCCCAGGCTGGGGCATCTAGCCTGCTTCGTGGGCCCACCTCGATGTGTTGAATGTCCCACCACCCATCCATGTAGGGTCCTTAGGGGATTGATCATACTTGCCCCCTTTTTATTCAATTAGAACACATTAGGTGGATTTTTGGGCCATATACCCCAGGCCCATAGGACTGCCTACACATGGGACATCCCTGCCTTAGGCTACTGCTGGGCTTGCATTCTAACAGTCTGGCCCATTTCATATATGTATTGTATATCCTCTCTCATCTGGTGGGGCCCACAGTGATGTGTGTGAGCCATCCAGAATTAATTATACTAAAAAAATACTTCTAATGCTGAACTCCAACCAACCCAGAAATTTGGGTGGGCTGGAATTTGGCATTGAGCCCAATAACTATTGCCTATAGATGTTCTTTGGGGCAATATGGCCCACTAGATTTGAGGAGGATTTATGTCAGTATCTTATCATCTTAATTTTTATTTTTTTGGGCTTAATTAGTGTATGATTAAAGGCCCATCCCAAATAGGATTCTTCTTGGGCTAGTCTCTTAGTTAAGTAAGGGCCTTATAGCCTTGGTTGTGGAACTTTTGATAGGCTCATTGAACCCTTGGGTCCTATATTTACCATGTCATTGTAATGGGCCTTATGGGCTAAATACTCAAGTAGTTGGGCCCTTGTTTGCCCACTATAATAAATCCATACTTGGGCCGAGATGTGAGGCCCAACTTACATGTGTTAAAAATTTAAGAATTTTCCATATGTTGGGATAATGGGCTGCCCATTAGGCCTACCACAATGAATGAACCTATGACCCTTATGGTTGGGCCCTAACCTTGCTTAAGGGCCCACCAGGTTGCCTTTATTTTTGGGCTTAGTGTATGGCCCACTAGGCCATGGGTTGATTGTGCCTTGGACCTTTCTTTGCTTATATAGTAGGCTACCTTTTGGGACCCAGTTGAGGTTGGATGTCCTCCTTGGTGGCCCTAAGGTAGGCCCATAGAGGCCCTTATAGGTGGTTAAAGGCCCACCTTGGGCCTGGCTAGGACCGTTCCTCCTTAGGATTTTGACTCTCTTAGTTTGTGGGTCATCCCAAAGTACTGGGCTCCCACTAGAGGACTTCTCTTCTTCTTAGAATACCTGTCGATGTGCCTAGGTCTTGACCCTCCTTGGGACAGACGATTTCATATTCCTCAGGTAGCACACTTACATCGTTGCAACCCATATGCATCATCTGTATGAATTGATTGCATTGTATAGTGGTCATTCAGGGATGGAGTTTCTTCCCTTTTTGCACATTGAGTGCCACTGAAACTTGTGCATGATTTGTGTGTGCGACTCATGCATTGGCATCGCATTTCATGAGGATACCGCCCTTGCTTCATCAGGGCCTTGCCTTCACAGGGACATTTGTGGATGGCCGTATGTGTGGACACCGAAAATATTAGTTGAGCATACTGGGTGCATAGGATGCCCATGGGTGAAATTTCCAAAACTTCCATAGTACCAAGGATGTACTCCAATGCCGTGACCGGGTGAAATACATGAGCGCACGAGGGCCTTATACCGTTAGGCCGCGACTCCCACTGTCGTGTAGTTGGTTGGATAGAGGTGTGGCCTTACCTGCCTGGTGTGAGGAGGCATTGCTAGGTTGAGTCTGACCAGCTTGTAAATGGGTCCGCTACCTTCAGGCCTTGTTGGTGATTGGTTGTCCACAGGCGGGTAGTGAGGTCTCTTACGCTCGTTTGACTGTGCGGGGTCTGCAAAGCGGCGGTCATTCAGCAGTGTAATGGACCCCGCTGATTTCCTTATGATTGAAAATGTACTTGACTTATGGTTTGGATATGAGCACTGACATTACTTGCATCGCATTAGCATTGACTGTACAAGCCCCCCTTCATACATTGCCTTAATATCGCACCCATTACTTATTGCATCGCATTCATGGTAAGCCTTGGTAAGACTAGTGATATGTTCATTGATTATGCTTCTCTCCTTATACCTCCTACTATTCTTCGTGCACCATTGTCACACACTTACACCACCCTCTAAGCTTCTATAAGCTTATGCACGATTGATACGTGCAGGAGACTCTAGGTAGGCGCCGTAGCAGCAGAGCATGGAGTAGAGTTGAGCAGTGAGGACTCCAGTGTTGTTGATTTTTCTCTCTTTTCCTTTTTATTCTCATGTATGTCCTTTTGGACCTTTTGGATGATTGTAAAAGTTCAAATTTTTAGTGGATTTTGTGATGTGTGCCTTTGTTATTCTCAGATGTACTTGCTGTGATCTTGGGTATGCTCGCATTGGAAGTGATTATATTGTTATGAAAATCCTCCTTATAGGATCCCAGGATCGGAACCTACCTCAGGAGCCGAGAATGGGGTACTACGGTAGGTTCGATAACATAGAAGGTTACACAGTTCAGATGAAGTTACAATAGTGTGAAAAAACAAGTATAAAAGTCACCTATGTTATCAAACGATTTACACAGAGTTACGCGGAGTGCATAAATTTGAGGCGGTTTCTAAAATCTTTCAAGTCAATGCGAAAGGAGATGTTACACAACTATAAATAGGAATCCCCAGGGCATCCCTGGGGATCTACCTAGGGTTTGGAGGAGCGAAGCACAAGGGCAGAGAGCCATCGTCAAGCATTTTTCTTCTTTCTTCTTTAGTTTTTCATACTTTCTTATAGGGTTTTAGATCCAATCATGTCTATGGTTGGCTAAATTTCTTAGTAAGGGCTAAGAGGTGAAGCTTGTAGCATGATGGGATGTTTTTATTACTTTGATTCATGTTTATGTTGAACTCTCTTTGATTCTAATTTAATATTTAAGGAATACTTTCAGCTTTTAATGGTTTGTTGTGACTCAAATTACGATAGATCTACAATAGCTTTGAGTATTTTCATGCTTTGAGATTGTGAGATTGAGAAATCATGTTGTTCATTAACGTCCACTGGGCATGGTTGGATGATGGAATCTTTTCTAATCTTCATAATTCTCTTATGATTGATTGTGGGATTGGTATATCCTGTTGTTTACCATTATCTCCTGGGCATGGTTAGGTGATGGAATCACTTCCAGTCCTCACAAGTCTCATCTATTAGGAATTAGATCAATGGAAGTTCAGATTTGATCTTAATTGCTATATCTTCCAACTAGATAAGATAGGATTCCAATTCCAGTTGTATCCTTGAATCAAGCATATATCACCTTGATTGCTACAAGTGGATCCTTGGAAACCCTAATTCTCACTTTCAAATTCTTAAGTTTTTAATTAAATCTCTCACAATTACCTCCTTTTATTCCAAATTTAGCTTTATATCTTCTTCTAGTTCTACTTCTAATTGCTTTCAGAATACACACGAGATTAGTCCCTGTGGATTCGATCTCGGTCTCACCGAGATTATTACTACATTGCGACCCTACACTTGGGGTTGTGAACATTCACTCCCCACTGCTTTTTGTGGTGTGGTCCACCTGAGGTTTGGATTTGTCTCTTTTTTGGTCTCATGCACTAAAATGATCTCGTAAAAGGGATGGACGATTTTGATATAACACATACATCATGGAGGACCCTACATAACTTGGTGATGTGTGGCACACCATGCAATCCTCTTTCACTACTAGTAGCGTCATATGCAATTTGGGATGTGGATTTCCTGTAAAGCCTTTCATAGAAAAATCCTACGCTGGAATCTTGGGTGGGGCCCATAGTGATGCTTGTGGGAAATCTACCATGCCCATCCATTTTACAAGCTCATTTTATAAGGACATGAAACCAAAAATGAGGTGGATCCAAAACTCAAGTCGGCCACACTACATGAAACAATGGGAATTAGACACCTATCGTTGAAAACTTCTTAGGGTCACAAAAGGCTCTGATCAAGTTGATATTTGTGTGACCTTATGAAGAGTATAGATGGCAAATAAACCACACAATGGACCCTAAGAAGGCTTCAACGGTAGTTGTTCAATTCCCGTTACTTTCTGTGGTGTGGTCTACTTGAGCTTTGGTTGTGCCTCATTTTTTTGTCTCCTACTCTATAATGATCTAGAAAAGTCGATGGATGGTGTGGATCTAATACATAAATCATGGTGTGGCCTAGAGAAGTTCCCCATATTAAAAATTGGGTTGCGTAATATGCAATCTATTCGGGAGAGAGAAAATGTTTGTGGGTGAGGGCAATTTTGAAAGTAACTTAAAAAAGAAAATAAAATCTGTAAAGTGCATTCCATATTAACCCTTAAGCCATGCCTCCATCATTAGAAAAAATCAGGGAAAATCATGTAGCATTTTATGAGTTTGGTGTTAACAAACAATATTTGATTCAGAGGCTTTATGGGTTCCGCATTTAGTTATTTTTTTCAGTATTAACAAATAAGCCCTTAGTTAAGCAATTACTCAAGGATAGGGTAATTGTAATTGACTTCATAAGGTTTAAGAATAATTTAGTTGATCCACTAATCAAAGAATCATCCAAAGACTTTATGATGAATACATTGATGGGACTAAGATTGAGTCTCACATAAATTAAAATACTAGTAATAGAAACCTAACATATATGGCTGGAGATCTCAATAACTAGATTCAATGGGTAACAACAAGTTGCACTTAAGTGATTTGATATCAATATTGCAGCTTGTATTTGAGGGCTCCATTCCTATAATGTGGCAGTGTTATAACCTATAGCGAGAAAGGTTAGAATATGTCTTTAATGAGCTCCAAATCTGTGGTACAGTGGAATATATGGCCGTGGGTATATTCTTATTGACTCACTTATATAAGTGTAAAAGTAGAGTCACTTCCCATGAGAATTGGGACATTCTTTAGAGCACTCATGAAACTGAATATAACACATAGTCGTAACATGTTGATTTTATGAGATCTTAGAATTACCATATAAAATATCCTAGCCATCCATAACTAATATATGATGATGGTGTAAAACCTGTAGCATTGGAGTTGGTTTGTTTAATGTAGTAGTGAATGAAAGAGAATGGAGAAAAATGAGAGGAGAGAGGTATTATTGAGAAGCTTGAGAACGTGAGAGTTCCTACACACATCTAGGATTTTCTTTATTATTAAAAACAAAATAAAGAGGTGGTGAATGGCCCCAACAGCCCAAGCCCACAAGGCGTATACACTATAACACACATGCACCATATATGGGTCTACGTAAGGCTACATACAAAACTTAATATACATACTATTTTCTACAACTTGGAAATATTATTTGCAATCTATAGGATTGTTCTTTAAAGGTGTTAGTTCAAGTTCTAGGTCACTAGCCTCCTAACTAACTAGATATTTATGGTGATGCACATTGTTTCATTGATTTTTTCACTTATTTTTCCATTAAGGCACTTTTTAGTTTTTTAATTTTTTTACAGTGTGGGGGATTGTTGAAATTTTTTTATTTAAAAATGAAGGAAAAACTATGTTTTATTTATTTTTTGTAGAGGTTTTATCCTAAAACAAATGGGGAGAGGGCTTAAAAAAACATATATATTAAGTTCTCTTTTAGAAGCGTATATTGGAAATCAAAAGAATGTTATGAAGACATCCTCGCGTGTGCGCGTCGGGCCACGTTTGCGGCAAGTTTAGTATGGTGTGGCGTGGTCAAGTTGTGCCTGAGCATATTTTATTTTTATTTATTTTCTTGCTGCCACATGTGCATATAAAGCTACAGTGAGTCACTATGCATGCACTGAAAGCTGTCACGCATGCGTTGACATGTTACCACTGTATGTGCTCCACATTTCCTAAGTTGTATCCATGTAACTTTTTCTTTAAAAAGAGTTTCTATTTTTCAAAAGAAAACTAGAATACAGAAAACTCTCTTCTGCATCTTATTTTCTTTCTTACTGCATCTTCTTTTTTTCTTTCTATGAACAAATTAGTAAAGCATCTCTAACTGCAAGAGGTTATGATTATGTATGCACTTGATTCAAGCGATCCACTACTAAAAAGACTTGTTGTATGTCAAAGATGAAGGTGCTACATCCTAGTGCATCGAGGCTCAAATTCTTGTGAGAGCAAATCTATCTTAAAGACGGCGTCTGTAATATGCTGTGCTCTTTATTTTTATTTTACTTTTATCTGTCTTGGAAAGACCTTTTTTCTTGTTATCTCTATTATTTAAAACAATATATTATTGCACCAAGGTGTTTAGACAGTTGGATGATCCTGATGAATGGCTTGGATCTGGATGGCTTTTTCTGACAATGTACTATGTTTGAATGATCGGATGGCTCCACATTTGTCATTTCCATTTGCACATGGCCAACTTAATATTGAAGTATCCTTATTTTTATATTATGGAACATACATGATGAGGCCCATTAAAGGGCTCGAATCTTACCCATGAGTATTAATTTTTATTAGAATCATCGAGTAGTTAGGGTAGGGTACAAGAAGGATTGTGAATCTAGACTTGGGACTCGGTTTCGACGGCAACCCCTTTTATACCAAGCGAGATGATTGTCGGTGCTAGAAAAGATCCATAGGCCCCACCATGATGTATGTGTTTCATCCATGCCATCCATCCATTTTCTCAGGTCATTTTTTGGCATGATCCCAAAAATGAGGTAGATCCAAATCTCAAGTGGACCACAACACAGGAAACAATGGTAATTTAACACCCATCATTAAAAACTTTCTAAAGCCCACTATAATGTTTATTTGCCATCCAACTTATATTGATTAAGTCACATATACCCAGATGAAGGGCAAACACAAATTTCAACTTAATCCAAAACTTTTGTGGCCCAGAAGAAGTTTTAATAGTGGGCATTCAATCACCATTGTTTTCAATGGTATGGTCTACTTGAGATTTAGATATGCCTCATTTTTTGCCTTATGCCCAAAAATAGACTATAAAAATGGATTAATGGTGTGAAAGAAACAATTAAAATTACATGGTTATCTAACACGATATCACGACATGCGAAAGCTTACCGAGCTTACAATTATGGTTAAGTCTTAAAGGGGGGTGAATATGACATTTTAGAATATTTACCAATTTTCAAAAATTAATCCAAAAGATGAATTAGGCCTAAGATAATAGATTATAAAGATACAACTAATTGTGCAACTAATATACGATGAGAGATAGTAATATCTAGTGTGTGCAATGCATTAATCAAATAGCATACAATCTAATCATGCATCTATATGAAATATATAAATTAAAACACAAGCATAATAGAATTTCATACACATAAAGAATTGTATACACAATGATATATAATTGTTTAGCTAAATCCCTACTCCACCCGTGTCGGTGGTGGTCCTACACAAGGACCTACATGGACACACATGTATTGGTGGCTCACATAGAGATTATGTACACTCCCGTCGTAGACTTACATAGAGACTGCGTACACTCTCGCTAAAGGATCATAAGAGACTAACAACGGTTTTATATAGGCTAATCAATAACTTACACGTATGCACCCATGTCGGTAGTTCCCTATGAGACTAACGAGGTTTTCTATAAGCTAATCAACAACCAATGCAGTCCTACACAAGGATCTACATACATTGCCATCGGAAACAGTCTTATACAAGGACCTACATATACTCTCATAGGATGTGATCCTACACAAGGACCTATTTGAGTTTAGGATTCAAACTTGATAGACTCTAATTAAATTCTTAAAAGTTCTGCATGAGCCCCATTGATAGTGCCTTCTTGAGATGCTCCATCAATCTTGATGCAGCTTCTCTTTTACTCCATCGATCTTTGAAGTAGATCTTCTTCAGGTCATTTGATCGGCTACCTTTCAATGATCTTCCTATTAAGAGTTCTAAGGTGATGAGATGGTGGTGAAATCCCCTACAACTAATGAGATAGTTGGTTCCAATTGGAAATTCTAGATGATGATAGACATAAGGATTTACCTATATGATTAGTGTCTAACCTCTAGAGAATGCTTGAGAACATGTACATCTTTAAATGAAACTCGAAATGCTCATTAGAGTGATAATTTACAAGAAAAATGACATGTATCTCTTTGGATTGAAATCGAGTTGTGTACACTAGGGCTTTTAAAACATTCAAAAATATTCTATTTTGCAAAAGTCTAAGTGCTTCTTTTATAGAGAAAAAGCTCCAACGGACACATAATGGCTAATTGTTGATTTGATCGACAACTCTGTCGATTCAATCGACTCGAATCGATGATTGTCGATTTGAGTTTCGATTCAATTGAAAAACTCATGCTTTACATGTTTAGCTCGCTACATAGTTTTTCCCGCTTTCGATTAGATTGACAGGTCATGTTGATTTGATCAAAGTCAAATCCACTCCAATTGATGAACCATCGATTCGATCGATGGAGATTCAATTTCTCCTATTTTGATTTCCAACCATCAGAAGCTCTAAACCTCCTACAAGCCTAGCTTAACTTGTTCATTTAATGCCTAAGGATTGGGATCATAGAAACAAGGTTTTCCTATTAAAGGTTTATCATCTATAGGTAGGTTGTTTTGGAATTTGAAGGGGTCTGTGGCTAGTTTCACCAAGGCACCCCAATTTACCTGTGTCTTTAAGCATTGATGCTACTAGTCTTCAAGTCTTCGATCTTTCAATGTCTTCCAATGGGCATTCAACTGACTCAAGACACAGACACACATTATTATCAAACCAATGCACTTACAATATATACATCATGGTGGGGCCCACAATAATTACTGAGCTCAATACTGGAGGGGTCACTATTGAATCTGAGTCCCTAAACTTGTTAGCTCTCTTCCATCTCTATCACGTGACATGTCTAAAGTGATCACATGTAATATTGTAAACACCCCACCTAAAATGAAACAGAGCTACTCTTCAGACATCAATTAAGTTTCGATAAAATCATCATTGGGCAATTCGATGACCATTGAAAAACTAATTGATCAAAGGGATAGGACTCTCGATGTGTTACAAGAACAATTGGTGGAATTGATCGACAGATATGAAACCAGTCAAATCAAATCTTGACTATCATTTAGACTCTCCAAAAAACCTTGTTTACGCCTTATTTCGATAAAAGTTATCTCTAATTAACACATAAAGTATCAAAAATCCAAACGGATCACATATTAAGGATCTATGACATCCCCAAAAGCAACCAACAGACTCGATCAATGAAATAAAACCACAGACTTGCGACGAGCCAACAGTAACCGGAGGTGTACACGAATCGGGTAAGCTCAATTAGCTCGCTTAACTCGACTCGAAAAAGCTCGATTCGACTCGGTTCGAAGCTGAGTCGAGCTGATTTTTTGAGCTCAAAAATGAGTTCAAGCTGGCCTCAGCTCGACTCGACTTGGATGGAACCCAGCTCAAATCAAACTCAAATCGAACCAATTCGGTGACTCGGTTACTTTGATATTGATGTTGCTCACCAAGTGTTTAATGAAATGACTCAACAAAGTATGGCTGGTGGCAAGGAAGGTATGTATATGAAACCAATACCCTGTTTTTCTTGATTTTTATGTTGCTTAAAAGGTGTTTGATAAAATACGTATAAAATCATTGCTGCTCTCTTAAATATAATGAGATTTTGAAGGTGCAGTCTAGGTGTTTGTGAAAATGCTCCACAGGCGAACTCGACTCAATCTTAGCTCGAACTCGGCTCGAACTGGCCCGAGTTGCTAACCGAACTGAGCCAAGCTAGCTAGTGGCTAAGTCGAGTTGAGCTGAGGCCAACTCGACTCAGTTCGACTCGATGTACACCCCTAATAGTAACGCCATCACCCATACTTTGGTTTTTCATTCCAATAAGTGTTAAGGAACTCATTTTGTTGAACGGAATGGTGTCAAGTGAACTGTCGGTCTACTATAAGCCGATGACCATCTGAGATGCTTTATACCTAACCAAGATCTTGTCCCGGCTTCCTATACGTCGAAATCTCAAAGTAGGGGCATGTGTTATACCATTGTCTCACCATAAGCCGACAGTCTCAATGTATAAATCTAACACTGCAACTATCATTCAAGGGGGTGCAGAGGCATAAAAACTCAAGAGAGGGGTTGAAAGGAGCGTCAGGAGTAGGTCCTCTTCTCCAAAGTCTTTTAAGATTCTCAACTAACATCGAGGCTTACCTGACTTAGGAGGACAACTCTAGGTAAAATAGTCCACTAAAAAAGCTATTAAAGTCAAAAGTATGGTTAGAATTAGGATTATTTTACCATCCCTTTTGAAGAAAATGGGTATCTAATATCTCATTTTCTTTCTCACATCTTAATCAAGTTTAGATCGCATTCCACTCCATACATTCCTAATATACATAAATCATCAACTTTTATTTTTATTTTTCTCGCATTTGTATATCTTTTTCTTTATTACATTACCTATCTGGAGTTGTTTGATTCTATGTAGTAAGGTTGGGATCCTTTTATTTTTGCCCCTCTGGCCCCTCATAGGTTATGTAGAGCACGATTAGAAACATAACGTTGAAAATTCTACTAAATCTTAGGAAAATTATAAAACTCATATAGTAGAGAACGCACATTGTGCGGGCAAAAGATGATGCTTAATTATTTTATCTTTTTCAACGGGACCTTTACTCAGAATTTACAATCACAAATTAACTTGAAACAGGGAATTTGATGGTTACTCAACCAATAAGCAATACTATTCGTGCCAGAGCATTTGGAGGCACATTTACTCAATCCAAACCATCTAATTCAAATGCCATATCATGTATTTCTTTTTATCCCGAATGACTTACACCAGATGAATGGATTGGTGGGCATGTAAACACCATGGTAAGCCTTGCACAAAACTAATGGTTGGCGATCCACTCAACCTTTTAGTAGGGTGTGGCCTACCTAAGTTTTAGATGGTCAACATTTTTTTAGGTTGAAGGTGGACATGAGCTAGCTTATCCGATGGATAGAGTGTAAATTCCACCTATGTAGCTCTCGTGTTAGGGCTAAAAGTTAGGCGGGTTGGGTCGGGTTGGTGCTCAACCCTAGCCCAACACAAGGTTCTTGTACCTCAACCCTAACCCAACCCAACCCAACCTCGGATTAGAAATTCTCAACCCAAGCCCAACCCAATCGGGTTCGGTTGGGTTGGTTGGGTTGGTCGGGTGGATACATGCTAATATTTTAATGATTGCATTAGTTTATTATATTTTAATATACATCTTATTTTTTATATTTATGATTTTATTAATTATATATATTGTTATTTATCGTAAAGAACTTCATTTATTCTAAACAAACAAGCTAAATTATTAGACAACTATTCATTTAAAAGTTATGTTGTATGGCACACAATCTATTTGGGATAGAGAAATCCAACATTTCTTGTTAGCATGAGTCATTGGAAATGATGTGGACTAATGAGACCTGACAACACCGGAATTTCCTATGTCTTCAACACATATTATCCACACTCAATTATAATTTATAAGTAACTTATATATTGACCGGGTTCAGGTTGGGTCGGGCAAGCCAAAACCTCAACCCGAACCTGATTTATAGGGTTGGTATTTGTATAGCCCAAGCCAGAGATTAGACTCGATAGATCTTGCCCAAGTCCAACCCAATGTCAGGTCGATCAGGGTCCGCGGGATTCAACCTGCCCAACTTTCAGCCCCATCTCGCGTGCGAGATACCTAGCTGCTCTCTTCACGGGCTAGGGGTGGTTTTGCCGTTTACAGCATGAAGCCCTTTGTTGCTTTACGGAGGGGACTTTAGTCTAAACACTAAACTAGGTGCCCAGCTATGATAGGTGCCCAGCTTTAAATACAAATATCACGAGGGAGTATTATATAAAAATGCCTCTTTTAATAGCCGTTGGCTGCAGCGGGAGCGGATTAGGTGGAACCCCGGCCTCACCCAAGACGGTGCTACCCTTACTGTAGGTCCCACCTTGATGTGTGTATTCTGTATCCACACCGTCCATCCGTTTTACCAGATAATCTTAGGGCATTATACAGAAAAAAAAAAAAAAAAACCAGATCCAATTATCAGGTGGACTATAAGAAGTTTTTAATGGTATGGTGTTCAATCACCACTATTTCGTAGAGTATGGTCCACCTGAGAGTTGGATCTACTTCAATTTTCTGGATAATGCCTTTAAAATGATCTGGAAAAACGGATAGACGGGTGGATAAAGTATACACATATAAAGGTGGGCTCCATGGTAAGGGCCGCACGGTCTTGGGTTAGGCCGGGGTCTGACTTAATACACTCTCGGCTGCAGGCGTGGGTGATCGCCGCTGCGGGTCTGTTCGGAGCTTCAAAAGCTGCCTAACCACGAGAGGGTACGTTCGTGCGGTGGGGCCCACATCGATTGAGGCGCCGAATTGACCAACAGTCAACCGACACAGCACGTCACGACCGTTAGCAGTCAGCATCAAGTGGGTCCCGCTGTCTCTCATCTCGCCTTTTTCTCGTGAGAAATCAATGCAATGCGAGTACGCGACGTACTAAGTAATTCTCGTTATTTTATCGGCACGATACCTTCATACGATCCTCTGGTGCGCGTTTGCCACGCTGATTTAAACAGCGGCCTGCTCATCCACCGTATTCCACCCGTTTCAACTTACGTCAATCCAAACCGTACAAATAGTGCCCTCGCTGCGAGAGACGCTATATCAGACTTGATCCACTTATTTCCGGCAAATGGGCGGTTCAGATGGAAATGTATCTCTATAAGACTTGTTAAATGATGGTGACTACATCCGCAGGAGACATTGCACCTCGATCTAGACCGTCCAAACTTTCTGTTTTGGGTTGAGCATGACCTAGAATCATGTCACGGTGATCAACGGTCCACACAACGCTATTGACGGCTATACACCTACAGTACGCTCCAAAGGTAAACAGCCCGGCGTAACCGCTGGCAATATGCACTGGCCCAAAATTTGGATCCTTTTTTTTTTTTTTTTCTTTTTTTGGGTTAGCTTGTTAGTACATACCCAGTTAGAGATTGGTAAATCTCCTCCTCTTTCTGATGAGGAGGTTTGGTTGGAGTTGCGGCATAAAGCGTAAGATGAAGATTGTCTATTTCTTTACATGTTCCAGAAAGTTTTGTCGTTGGGTGTTTCTTTTTCTTGTTTTCTTAAAGATAATGACTGTAATGTCCTTCATCGTAAGACTGGTAAGATGCCTTCAAGTTGACTTGGTTTATAAACTAGTGCAAGATTTGCTTAAATGTGTGCTTGTGCTTGCTTAGCCAACACAAATACGAAATTGAGTCTACCAAAATGGGAGCGGATTAGGTGCGGCCCTGGCCTCACTCAAGATGGTGCCGTCCTTACCATGGGGCTCACCTTGATATATGTATTCTGTATCCTCACTGTTGATCGGTTTTTCCATGTCATTTTAGTGCCTGAGCTTAAAAACAAAAAAGATACAAATCTCAGGTGAACCATCTTATTAGAAACAGTGGTGATTAAACGCCCAACCATTAAAAGCTCCCAGGGCCCATGGTAATGTTTCCCTAATATTTATTTATCACTCAACCTATTAACAAAGTTCACATAAACATAGATGAATGGAGAAAGATATCAGCTTGATCCAAAGCTCACGTGGCTCATTGATAATCAATTACCATTGTTTCCTATGGTAGGGTCAACCTCACAAATAAATCTACTTTATGTTTGGGCTCATTTAGAAAAATGAACGTATAAGCATGGATATAAAATACATGCATCAAGCTGCCCCAAGTAATGGCTGCATCTAATCCACTCCCCCAAAAATGTCCATTTGGTGGGTACAATTGTGGATGGCTCAAGGTCCAAAAATCAAGAATCCATGATCCTAACCGTTCGATATTTACTGTGACTTGAAAGGCACTAACATTGTATTTAACTGATCAATTGAGGCCATGGGTCGTGCCAAAAGGATCATCTCAACAATTGTTTTTTAATGTGCCCCCAGCTGCTGGCATATGGCCGGGGGAGAATCTGTAATCCGACCTGCATGAGAAAGGTCATTAAATGGATAATTAATGACCTTTCATCATCTTATAAATCATAACCCATTTAATTAAAGTCCACTACCTGTATCTTTTTCAGCCATTTTACTGTAACAAGTTCCAGACCTTCAGTTATATCATAGGCCGTCAAGCCTTTTCCTGCTACTTCCATCCACAATTTATTTTTTTCTTATTTTCCCCTTTAGTTGCCTTCACTTTTACCATCGAATTTGTTTGAGAGCATGGATTTGAAACCCTAAATTTCAAACCTTGAATTTTAAGTCATGTTTAGAATTCTAGATCTTGAAAATTCAAATATTTAGAATTGTATTTGGCATCCTAAATTTTGACAGGCAAGTAAATATATTCAACAGCATGAGCTTACATAAATAATCTAGCAGTCATTTTGATAGCTTGTATTTGGAATTCTCAGTTATGTTTAGTACTTTGTTAATTGAATGTGGTCCGATTGAAATTTTACATTTAGCACATGAGTGAAATGATGTTATTTTCGAAGCATGCATCCAATGACTTCTATGAATTCTCACGTGTGTCACATCTTGATGTTTATGAAATCCACTCAATTTACTAAGTGTGTTACTCTATTTTAATTATGGGTGCTAAAAATCAGTCTAGCCCATGATTCAAGTAGACCACATAATTGAAAAGAATACATGGGACAATGTTCACACTCCAAACTCTCTTAATGTGGTCCACTTGAATCATAAATGAACCTGAATTTTTGTTTCAATGCCTAAACTGTAGCGCAGCATCTAGTGTTTGGAGCATATTTCACATAATCATCTTGGTAGGCCCTGGAAAAAAAAAATGGGTGGTTATTCCTCTCCCAATTGTTTTCCATTATATGGCCTCCATGAATGATGAACAAGGTTAATTGTTAGGCTTTATAGCTAAAAAGGGGATGTACCTAGAGATTAGGGGTATACATTGAGTCAAATCGAGTCGAGCTGGCCTTAGCTCAACTCGGCTTGGCCAATAGCCGACCTCGGCTCGAACTCAGCTCAACTTGGTCCTCGAGCCTAACTAGCCAGCTCGGCTCGGTTCGGTCAGCCGCTCAGGCCAGTTCGAGCTGAGTTCAAGCCAAGATCGAGCCAAGTTTGCCATTATAGTATTTTCACAAACACCTTGAGTGCACCTTTAAAATCTCACTGTATTTAAGAAAGCAGCAATGGTTTTATAGGTATTTAATCAAACACCTTCTAAGCAACATAAAAATCAAGAAAAAAAAAAGGTGTTGGTTTCATACACATACCTTCCTTGCCACCAACCACACTTCTTTAAATCATTTCATCAAAAAATTAGTGAGCAACATCAATATCATAGTAATTGAGTCACCGAATTGGTTCGATCCATGTTTAATTCGAGTTGGGTTCGGTTCGAGTTGAGTCGAGCTAGGGCTAGCTTGAACTCAGGTCGAACTCAATTTCAAGCTCAAAAAATCAGCTCAACTCAGCTCGAACCCAACTTCGAACCAAGTTGAATCGAGCTTTTTCGAGTCGGGTCGAGTCGAGCGAGCTAACCAAGCTAGCGCGGTTCATGTACACCTCTACTAGTGATCGAGATGGACTTCACTTCAGAGTTATGGTTTAACCTACTAATTCATAGAGTGGATTTGGGGTGATTTCCCATAGAAATAATTGACCTTGCATAATTAAAAAATTCTCACAATTGGTTTTACTATGATGTTTATGTGAAATTTGCTCCAACCAATTAGCGCATTAATCTATTTTAGCCATGAAGTCTAAAGATCGGCCTTGTCAATGATTTAGGTTATCCTCATGCCTAAATTTTATCTTGGCATCTAATGATTACGTGAATTTCATATAATCATCACAGTAAGTCCTAAAAAAATCAAGGGTGGATGGTCCTCTTCCAACTATTTCTTATCAGGTAGATTTCACTTAAACATCATAGCGTGGCTGACGAATTCTTGAAGTAGAATTTGAATGATTTAGGTGCCTGAGGTCATCACATGAAATCTCTACTAATAGGTGCTAAAATCACCTCTCCTCTCAGTGATTTACAAGTGGATAAATCTCTGCTAAACATGACTACTTTTTATGAATACCACCTACTGTCATTGAATCCTTGCTACCGAACAATCCATTGAAGAAATTAAAGATGAGAAAATGGTAGATATCAATATCGGATATGTTTCAAATTTTTATAAGTTAATTAAGGTCTCCTTTAAATTTGAGAAAGACATAAAAATACTTAATTTTGAACCACCCTAAAATTAAAATCTAAATTTCAAGGGTCCTAAACGATTTCACATATCACAAATCCTGAATTTCAATTCCAACCACCTACATGATTTTGAGGGTGCCAAACAACCCCTTACCCAAAAATGAGAGTTACTCGTTACTCTGGCTGCGTGTGGCACTTGATATACAGGCACCCAAATTTTGGACAAAGCTATACCGACTAAACTGTGAAGCTCACTATGGCTAAAGTCACCGTCCCAATATCAGAATGATTGAACAATCCCAACCTCTAATTTATGGACACTTTGTTTTTGACATAGGACAGTTGGATATTTGTCATTTTAACTGTCCAATAATCGGATAATCAAATAAGGAGAATTTTGGATTTCATGAAATACTGTTTTAGTTTGTATGCAATTTGTGGGGTAATTTAAGTGCCTGCGTATCATCCTCGCATTCTGCCAGAGTATCGAGAATCCAAAATATCGTGTGAGTGTAAGAAAAGAAATGCACGTAACAGCGACTGCTCTGAAGTGGGCCCCTTCATGCGCTGGAAACAGTAAAAAGGTGTCGTGGCTGGCAATTTCTGCGTGAACTGATTCACCTCAATGGCTCGGAATCTGTCCCGTTCAATCATTCCGCGGATCGCGCACGCCGTCAGAGAATCCGTTAATGGGACATCCTACGATCGGACGGTCATCCGTGCCCGGTGCTACAGTAGCCAGATCTAGCCACTGGAGAATGCCACGTGTATGACGGAGCTGTAGATCCGTAATCTCGGTAGGACCACCCATCTTAAATATCTTCCACCCTAAAACTGAAAAATACAAAACATCAAAATATTGCCTGTAAAAGGTGAGCTGGTAAAGGTCGAAAGCTGCTTTTTCATTCTTTGGGAACTGTGCTGTAGTCCGCGGGCTACTGAAGTTAATTTGTACGTATTTAGTTGGGCCATGCGTATGTATGATCTGAACCGTTCGGTAGGTTTGAATCATTATGAGTAGGCCAGTGGTGAGGAATGAGTTTCTAAGAATGATCCCAACCGTCCGATCAACGCTTCACGTTCAGTTCTATTTTTGCAATGGCTAGGATGCTAATTTTGGCAAGTCTACCTCCCCTCGCTTGTATAACAAATACGCATACCTACCCTTCTTGATACGCATTACTGTAGGTAGGTTCATTGCAGATTCCTCTGAACAAGAAATCACTATCTATTAAAACCCTTGTCCTTCAGCAAATCATTGTTTTACTCTAATCTCACACGCTACTAGTTGGAGATCCATGTGGGGGATCATGGTACGTGTGAGTCATCCAACACGTCCAACTGGATCAACCCAACATAAAAATGAGATGCCTTGGAAATCAAGACACTCACAACTTTTATGTTGGGCACCACTTAAGTTAGGAGGGTTTAAATCTTGAGTGGACCATACTATTAAAAAAAATTTGTGAATGACCATAAAAAGTTTCTTTAGGTCACAAAAGTTTTAAATCAAGCTAAAATTTATATTTCCCTATATCTGGTTCTTTTTTATTTTTACCCAATTAAGGGATTGGACAACAAATAAATATTATGGATATATCATAATTGTTTCTTGTAGTCTGGCCAACCTAAGATTTGGATGTACTTTTTTTTTACACACTCACTGGCACACCCCACACACTCCCCCATCCCATATGCACTCTCGACCAGAGTTGTAACATAGCCTATCTACCACTGAGCTATGGAGTCCCACCTAGAAATTTGAATGTATTTAATATTTGACACGGCATGTTAAAAATGAGCTAGAAAAATGAATGAACTGAGTGGATATGCAACTCCTAATCCTCACCACCCATTGGGATGGTATCTGCAACGCTCAAAGATATAAAATAAAAGGAGAAATTAGAGAGAGGGGTATGCATAATTTTCATATAAATAAGTTCAAATCTAACTAGCAACCCTTCCGTGGGCCACCAAATGAATTTGTGGCTTAAGTTCAACCAGAAAGAAAGAAGAAAAATACAAATGTATGCATATACAAGGCATGTCTAGAAATTAGGGATTTCACTTTTTTTTTTCCTTCTTCGTCATATTTGATTTATTCTTTAAGATTTAATTAGAATTTGATTAGATATTTAAATTATTAGTTTTTGTTATTTGTCATATTTTATTTATTCTTTAAAATATAATTAGAATTTGATTAGATATTTAGATTCTTCCTCTCTAAAAATTTATTGTATTGTAATAATAACGACATCAATTAAATAAAACAAATAAGATAAAAAATGTACAAGCTGTAATTTCTAATGTTCATACGAATTTTTTATTTCTTTTCTCATATTTACAATGGTTCACGTGGCCCAAATGGAGGGCTGTGATTTAAATGATAAAATTAAGAAAGAGATCCATTTTGGGGTGGCTTGCACTCTCCACCTTCCTGCATTCTTGCTTCAATAAAGAGGTAACATTGCTATTTTTATCTTCCTTTTTATTTAATCATGACCGTCCATTTTGAGGATTGATGATGCAATGGTAGCGCACTGCACATGTCTTTGCTCCATATTTAAATATCCGCATCTCGTCCATATAAGAATCCAAGTATAGGCCCATCATGTGGACCAGACTCGCTCATAAAACGCTTGAATATGAAATTGGAAGAATCCATCATCAGGGGACACGGATTTCCTGCCAAATGTTTGGCAGGAAGTTCCAGCGTTGGGATGCTTGGTGGGCCCAATGTGATGTTTGTGAGAAATCTACCCTGTACATCCACGAGATTATTTTAGGACATGTGGCTGAAAATGAGGTGGATCCAAAACCCAAGTGGGCCATACGAGAGGGAGAATTGGGGAAAGAGTTTTCTACCGTTGAAACGTTCCTGGGCTTCACCTTGATGTTTATATGATATCGAAACCATTTATAATGTCATTCCCTCTCGGATGAAGTGAAAACATGAAAAACACAGTCTCATACAAACCTTTTGTGGTAATAAAAATGTTTCAATGATAGTCACTGAACCCTATTGTTTACTCTCGTGCTGCCCACCTGAGTTTTGAATTTACCTCATTTTTAACCGCAGGTGCTAAAATAAGCTCACAAAACGAATGGATAAGGTGAATTTCTAACAAACATCTTGGTGGACCCCACCTAGCATCCCAGCACAAGAACTTCCTGCCAAAGGCTTTACCAGGAAAACCTCATCCATCAGCAGGCCTCATACTACTCATCATTGCCATAATCGGAGCTGTTCCTCAGTGGCGCTTATCTGAAATCGTACTAGCTAGAAATAAACAAATCCCTTGATTTGTGAAGAAAATACTTCATAATGGACATGCAGGGCCAAGAAACCATATCACATAAAGTATACAACTCATGTTAAGCTTTCCAAGCTATGGGTCTGTTTGGCTCGAATTCAGTCGAGTCACAGGTGTGCTTGAGCCAAATGTAGCCCAATCCAAATCCAACGCCTTTAATCTCAAGTGTTGAGAGATGAATTGGTCATTTATTCAATTAATTGTTTAGTGAAATTAGATGTTTTGCGAAGGAGAGAGCTCCTCTTTTATAAGTTTTTTGTTTTTTAGATAAATGACTTTTTCTAACAATAACAGGGTAAGAGTAATCAAAAGAAATAAAATTAGATTTATAAATATATATAAGAATTAATACTTACAAATAAAAATAAATCCTTAATAATTCAGTAGTTGTTACATGGATGGCAAAGTAGATCCTTTTTAATCCACCAATTGTGGTGTAAATATAGGAAATTACAACAACAACAAAAAAAAACAGTTAGTCCAGCATTGGTAGCATAAACAAGCAGGATTACATTAAGCTAAATTAAGGTCAATCCAGCATGATAGTGTAGACGAATGGGATTACACTAAGTTATATTAAGATCAGTCCAATGTAATAGCTTAGGCAAACAAGATAAATCTAAACAATGATAGGCAAAGTTGTGTTATGGTTTGAATGTGTTGGCGAGGGTCTTGATCTCTTCAATCTTTCTTTTATTTATAAAGTTTCTAAGTGGTTGCTCAAAAGTGGTCTATATAGTCATTTTCCACGTTCGCTAGCATGAAATAACTATCCGAGCCATAAACGGTCATATCCCATTGTATTTTAACATGTATAAAGAGCAATTTTGGTAAATATTGGCCATCTATTGTGCATGCATATTCTTGATATTACGTGGATGGGACCCTTTCTCGTTGTTGCCATGTAAAGATGTTGATTATCTTCTCTTCTAATTGCATGTGAATCTTGCACCATTAAAATCAACCAACTTGGCATTGTGTTTTGTGACATTAGTTAGCTAGACTTAGTTTTTTACATGCTAATTATGACTTTAGATATTTTGATCAACTTCAGTCATCAAAATAATTGAGAAAGATCATCATTTTGTCTCACCTCAAGATATCGCTTCCATGTGACATCATCTGTATCGCTTGATTTGATACAATAAGATCAAGTGTCAATAAGGGTCCCAATTTAATAGATGGTGTTGTCGTGAATTCAATCAAACTAAGCCACGTGTGTAATTAGCGAGGGCTTGAATTGATTGTTCATGTGAGAGTAAGATGCACATGCATGCTAAATTTTGCTTAACTCAAATGTTTTAATTGAAACACTGGTGTCCTCCATGTCAAGATGGATAAATTGGAGATTGGACGAAGATCCAATTATTCTCTCAACCATTGATTTGCACTCCACACAGGCAATTTGTGAAAGGGCGGGAGTTAGCCCTTCCGAATGAGTTTTTTTTTTGCCTTGTGACAATACATGTGAGTCTACAACATTAAAGATTTTTTTCTTTTACTAGTCTTTAGATTTGTATACCTCTCAAATGAACAAGAATGTACAAATAAACATAATAAGGTTAAATAAATGTTGACTTTATTGATATTAAAATATCAGTCCATTACAATTGACAAAGTAACAATCAACCCGATAAATAAACGAAAGCAAAACAAAATCAAGATAAATACCTGATTCACCTATTGGAGCGATTGATCAAGGTGGGTAGTTAGCAGGATGTGACCGGTTTGGTATAATCAATTGAATTGAAACTCAATTGAACATGATCCTATAACTTAGAGTTTAGAATATTTGTTCATCTACCTAAGATATTGTAATGGACTCACTATGTAATAGCTACCTATTCTAAGCTAAGTCAAAGAAAGATAAACGAAAAGGTAGGTAAATGTGTTTGCCATGGGCCCCCAGCTCTTCTTCATGTGCTCCTTTTATAACTCGTTAAGGTGGTGAAACTCCTTGCTAGGCTTTCCTATTGCTTTTAGATCATTCGCTCTCACATCGCAATTATGGATATGGGAATTCCCTTGATTGCTTTGGAATTAGCCAATTGAATTGGGAAAAATAAAAAATGACTCCATTCAAATCTAGACCCGCTAGCTTTTCAAATTTTCTTCTCATAGTTGTTCCATCGTGAAGATATCCGTAGCTCACTAAAGATCAGATCTGAAACCAACAAAGTTTATCTAATGAAGACAACGAGACCAAAATCCATGAACCTCAGGAGATAGACTTGGACCAATCATGATCAATCAACATCTCTGTTGATGGTCCACATTGTTGAGTTTAAGGTGTTGGACGGTCTAAATCAAATCACATACTACATTTTACCATCCATAAGGTGATGGTCTAACATGAGGTGAGGTTTGACACCTAATACCAATTTATTATCAGGTCAGATTTGATATAGTTCTCTCATACTCTTAATTTTAATTAATGTACGAAATGAAAACCTAACCAAATTGATGTATCTGTTTCTCTCAACTTGGGTCCGAACTACAGTCATATTGGTTTGGACATAGGTCCAACCTCCTTATGTTTGGAATATTTTTTAGTGTTGTCGACTCTTCGAATGTCTCTAGGATGATCTCCCATTTAAAAAATATTACAAGAGACAGCTTCATCGAGAATATTATCGCTATATTCATAATTAGATCTGTTCTCTCAACAAGTCTTTATAAACGTGCCAAGCATGTTACCTAATAAATGAGCACGTTGATCGTGGCCATATGACATGCCACTAATCATCTCCCTAGAGTCATGCATAAGAGTCTGTGCCATTACATTAATTACGAAATGTGTAACACCGAAGGAAAATTAGCCAAAAATCTTTTCATGTGCGAGTATGTTTTTCATGTGTACCAATCAGATAATGTTACCATATGTGAGTTTAAATTGACAGTTTAAATGAAAAAATAAATCCAATCATCCCAATTTTGCCAACAATCTCCAAACAAATCATACCTCTGGGTTGTTAACCAATTCTAACAATATCTTAAACATAAAAATTTCCCCATAAACTAAACAAGCTACAATGTGCACTACTTGTCTAAGTGCACGTTTATCAAGCATAACAGCTTGTCAGAGTACCCTATAACTCCCTTTTCACTATTTAGGTGAACCATACGTTTAGGTCATGTGGGCCAACAGCCGTTTTTCGCCGTTGATTTTTTTCCCTTAATGCATTGTGTTGCCGTTCCGGAGTGGACCGGCATAAAGTTTAAGCGGGGGCTCGGATACCAGCTGGTATGTGCATGATCGACAACCCAAATCTTGCACGTGCGTTCACTTGGGCACGTGTGTGGTGAGTCCCATCACTTGCCCAAGGAGTCACGCACTTTATGTTGTGCGCGCCGTATAGTGTCAGTAAAACTTAAAACCATTTCCAACCGTCCAAGGACACTGGCTCGAATTCTCGCCGTACATTTTACCGTTGTGTAATGAGGAGATTGGTTTCCACCTACTACTTGTGTAAATCAGTTATACAATGTAAAATCGAGGTGGGGCCCATGGTTTAAGTGATCAAAACCGTTGATACCATTGTAGATAGCCCATGTATTAAAAATCTACTACTAGGAGAGTCCTACTATTCGAATTGTTGGCCAGCAGATTAGACCACTGAATGGAGAAAAGGCTAAAAAATTGACGGTTGAGGATTTTCCTGTTGGAGATTATTTTGGAATTTTGGTGGGGCCCATCAAATTAAAGGTTTGAGCTACTAAAGTATGGGACCCCATTTCTACAAGCTTGGCCAAACCTTCCATAATCTCAGTTGGGGCATTGTACATCCTTGGATCTTCTGTCATGGGAAAGCATCTCCAACTTCTAAGAACAGTATACATATTGCTAGTTGAGGGACCATATGATTGTGGTGGGCCACATTGTAAGTGCGCTTTTGACCAATTCCTAAACGGTGGTGATACATCTGGCATGTATGTGATGCAAAACCAACCATAAGTCTATATCCCCAACAGAACTGATCACCTACAGGTAAGGTAAGCCCACCATGTGGGAAGTGGATTTGATGGTGTACAGCACCCCACCGACGGAAACGGAATGGCTACTCATCCTCACATTAGCCAATGGCCAGTGGTTTCTGTGGGACCCACCATGGTGTATATGCTTCATCCATGTTTTCCACCTATTCTTCCCTATCATTTTAGGGGATGTTTGATTTTTCAAATTCACTGTAATTGCCAATCTGCTTTACCATGACATTTTGAGACGAGCCGAAAAATGAAGCAGATCCAACAATGAAGTGGCCCACACCAAAGTAATCAGTGGCCCTAAGAAGTTTTTAACAGTGGGTATTTGATTAACCTTTTCCTGTAGCGTGGCTCACTTGAAATTTAAATTTAGATCATTTTTTAGATCATGTCCTAAATTCCGTTGGCATAACGGATGGGCGGTGTGGATAATCCACATACATTAAGGTGGGTCATATGAATATTTCGCAGTATCCTTGATTTTAGCATTGAAAAAAGTAACAGTCAAACCAATGGGAAACAACGTGATATTTACCTATGGAAATAATCATTACGATTTTTACAATACAAGGGCATGTTTGGCCAGTTGCACCGGAAAGAGTTCGGTGGGATGGGATTTAAAAACACAATTATTACCTATGGGGATTGTTCCACGGTAACGGTATAACCTTAGTTCCCTACTTTGTTTGTAATCGGTGATACATTGAAAGGATATACCCACCATCATTTAAAACTATTTAGAATAACATACATGTGTTATATCTAAATTGTTCATTTGTTTTGTAACCTCATTTTTTGGCATGGGCCTAAAAATGAGCCAAATCCAAAACTTACATGGTCCCAAAGAAGTTTTCAACGGTAAGTATTCAATCCCCGTTGCTTTCAATCCCCGTTGCTTTCTATGGTGGGGTCCACTTGTGCTTTAGATCTACCTTATTTTTTAGCTCATGCTCTAAAATGATCTCAAAAAATGAGTGGACGGTGTGGATATAGCCTGCACATCTTGGTGAGACCTACACAACTTGCTAACATTGAGTGAAATTGGCATGGGACTCAAAACGATTTCATCTAACCTACTTCCAAGCTTTTCCGCTCTTCCCAAACATGGAGTGGAATTAGCACATGACTAGATGCAATTCCATCCCACCTAAGCCCATTTGATCTAGCCGGCCAAACAGGCCCTAAGGGCATGTTTGGGCAGTGGGATTAGGTGGGATGAGGTTCATTGTACCAATTCCACTCCATGTTCGGGAAGAATGGAAAAGCTCTGGAATTAGAATAAATGGAATTGCATTGGGTCCTGTGTGACCTAGTCAACAGGTTAGATGTCAAATAACCATTACAGTGGGCCTTAGGAAGTTTTTAATGGTGGACATTCAATCACTACTTTTTTTTTTTCGCATGGTGTGGCCAGATTGAGCTTTAGATCTAAATCATTTTTGGGATCAAACCATAAAATTATCTTTCAAAATGGATGGACGGCATGGATAAAACACATACATCATGGTGTGGTCCACATAGCACCGACCACTAGCCACCTGGTTGGTGGCAGCGTCACTAGCCAAACCACGTTTGCCACCTACCTGGCTAGTGGTAGCGTCACTAGCCAAACCATGTCCGCCACCTAGTCACCACTCACTCAATAAAAAATAATAATAATAATAACAAAATAAAGCTTCAGACGCTAAACCATTAGGGTAACTATAAATCCCTCTTGACCAGATAACAGAGGAACCAAACTCTTATAAGAATATCCAAGTTACATAGCCCAACAATGATGTATTTATTATATGTACACAGTTCATACATTTAGCAAGATCATTTTATAGCATGGGACTGAAAATAATTAATATCTAAAGCTTCAGATTACCACACCACAAATAGAAGTGGGATAATGATTTTCACCGTTAGAACATTCTCAAGGTTACCATAATGTTTATTTTCCATCCAATCTATTCACAATATCACACAAACTTGGGTGAAGTGTTTAAACAAATATCATATTGATCTAAAAATTCTGCAACCCAAAAAGGATTTCATCGGTAGACGATCAATCCCCACTGCTTTTTGCAGTGTGGTCCACTTAATCTTCCGATCTTTCTTATTTTTTGGCTCAAGCCTAACAGGGCGAGATCGCAAAATGGACGGACGGTTTAGATATAACACATACATAGTGATGGGATCCATCGATCTTGGTGACGTGAACAAACCAGCCAGGTCGGTGGTGTGTGGTCCATCAGCTAATCCTCTTCCCACAGTTCTTGGGCATGTGTATGGTGTCACTTGGGCATGCGTGTGGTGAGCCAATCCGCTTATCGTGTGGTGGGTCCGTACGGTACCGTAGTTCTAGCCGGCATGCCACTTGTGCAGGAGGACATCAGCACCATTAAATAGGTAGGTCCCACCATGAAGATTATAAAAATAAAAAAAGAAGTCGGCTTATCAAGTGTTCCACACTATTGGAATCGACGGATAACGGACCGTTGGAATCAACATACAGGCTTGGCCCCCTTGGTGAGTGGATCAGACTGATTTTTTATAAAAATAATCTTCATGGTGGGCCCTATCTTTTTAACGGTACTGATTTCCTTAAAAGGAGGAATTTTGACGGTAAAGATGGCGCGGTTCTACAAGTTATGGTACGGTTGCCCATCCGAGATCAGTTCTCCATCCCCAAAAAACGCCCGATTGAGAAATTCACATTTTAAATGAATATAATCATCTCCCGGAGTTCAATGCCCGGTGCCGAATCCATGAATGCGATTATTATTATTATTATTATTTTGCCATAAACGAGGGTCACAAGACATGGACGGTCCGGATTATGCGAATAGCACCAAACTTTGGTGGTCCACATGCTGACAACTTTTAGCCGTACGTTTTATGTTGTTCACGGCGACCAATCAAACGAGCGAAACTGCCTGAATTTTAGGCCTCTAGATCTAAAATAATATCTCCGACGTGATGGAAAGCTAGGATCTTTCACACGTCTTTCATATATGGCAGTGTGCTTGTCTGGATGGGCAGGGTTACTGCGTCTGGCAAACTCAACACAGAGCAACAAAATCCGAGCCGGAGCGCGGATTAGGTGAGGTAGGAGTAACAGCTTAGTGGGTGAGGCCCTGGCCGTGGCACCCACATTGATTTATTTTTTGTATATCCACGCCGTCCATACATTTTTCCAGATCATTTTATGGTATGGTCCCAAAAATAAGATAGATACAATTATCAATGGACCACACTATAAGAAAACATTGGCTATTGAACGTCTATCATTAAAATTTTCATGCGATTCACTGTATTGTTTATTTGCTATCCAAACTGTTGATAGGGTCACAAAGATCTGGATCAAGGTAAAACACGAATAGAAGCTTATATGGTCCCCAAGAAGTTTTAATGGTGTAAATTCAATCCCTAATGTGTGGTCCAAATGAGATTTAGATCTGACTAATTTTTGGGACCATGGACTCAAATGATCTGGAAAAACGGATGGACGGCGTCGATATATAACACATACATCAATGTGGGTCCCACGGTCAGGGCGTCACCTGCTGAGCTATTAGCCTATCCGCGCCCTCCCAGCCGAGCCGAAACCATTAATAGAAAAATGGGATCTCCAGGCAGGAAAATATCTTGCTCTTACCCTCAAGTGGCCAAAAAGCGATGCTCGGCTAACACCATTGGCTCCAAGTGCGCCACCGACTCAGCCATTTATGTAGTGGTAAGGCCACATCGAGCGACTCACCCAATCACGCGTGATCCGGATCGTCTAAAACAACTGTTTTACTCGCGGCGTAAAACACTTAATCTTTGTGGGTCCTACCATTTTTTAAGTAAATCCAGTACGTCCATCAGGTATTAAGTCTTGTTTTAACCGTAAATACAAAATATCAGCTGATAAAAAACTTTTATTAGCCACACCTGTGGGAACAATGTAAACTTGCTCCCAAAACTTCTAAGTCCATGCGAGTGTGACTCGCATTAGTTTTGAATCAGGCTGATTTTTGAATCTTCACTTGATCCTGGTGAGATTACACTTACTAACGGTTTTGATTAAAGACACGCCATGGTCACCCAACACACAAGCCTACCGTTGGCATCATATCCTTTTGGTTTTTCTTGGTGTGGCCCACCTGAACTGTGGATCTGTCAAAATTTTATCATAAGGAACTGGAATCAAGAATAAAACTAATGGACGGATTGGATTTTACATATGGAATTTTTGGGCCCCACAGAGAGTAGATATTTTACACGCTGGATAAACACATGAGCCGTAGAGGATTCGGGTCCAAGTACATGGACCCCAGCGACTCAACAACCGATGAAAATCTGTCCAACAGCGACACGTGTCGCTTTTCTCTCAATATATTTTTTTTCCTCACCTTCTTCAGGGGCTGTGATAATCACATGTCCGAAATATGATATGAAATAGCCCATTGACCTTTGAAGTTAGGATTGATACACTGGCAGAGTACGACGCCTGATACGCAGGCACTCAAATATTTTCCACGTGGTGTATATTAATTCAATTAAACAGATTAAATTGTGGAGCTATGTCACTGAGTCACAGTCCAAAAATCATATTATTCCAGTGATCCTAACCTCTAATTCAGGGAAACAAGCTTATTGAAATTGGACAGTTAAATATTTTCATTTTCAACCGTCCAATAAGTGCCCACTGCCCACTAATCCAAAGTTTGATTAAATAAGCTTAATTTTCGGTTCATGATACGTTCAGACTTAAAACCCATGGTTTGGGCAGTTTAAACTGAAATATTTATATAGGACACGTGTGCAATTTCGTAAGTACCTGCGTATCAACTGTCACACTCTGTCAGAGTATTAAAAAAAAATTTAAGTTTTGGTCCATCACAAGGAGGGCCCACTCAATCCAACATGGCAGAAGGGGGAATAAGCAGCACCTTGAGCCTCTGATTGGAGCCAACCACCAGTGGGGGCCATAACTTGGATTGACAAGAGCGTGTCCACGTGTCCAATGGAAGGGTTGCCACGCTTCGGTAAACGGGGAAATATTAGAGGCAGTTATTTCATTTTCAAGGAGGGTTCGAAGGCGATTCGCCTCATGATAGCGCCGATTTCCAACGTCATTTGTTGCAGCCAGCCCGTGCAACAGAAAGCTCTGTGGGGTCCACCATCTGATCCTTGGGCATGTGGTTCTAACATATGGTTTCTATTCCCACTTCCCAATGGTGCGGCTGACTTGAGTTTTGGATGCGTGTCTTAACATGAGAGTTGATGCAGATGATGGACGGAGAGGATGTCACACACTTCATGAAAGGAGTCACAGCGTCCGTCCGTTTTGCCGGCATGAGCATAAGAATCAAGCCTTTTCCTACATTAATGCCCACACTGTAACGTTTGTTTCCCATCAAGGTCACACACATGGATGAAAGAAAAAAAATAAAATAGAATCAGCTTGATCTAAAACTTTTGTGGCCCAGGATAATTTTTTTTTGGCCAATTACTACTGTTTTCCAGTGGTATATATGGTCCACTTGTGATTTGCATTGCTTTATTTTTGAGCTCTTATCCTAAAATGATATGGAAAAACAGATAAATGGCTTGGATATACAGTATATACTTCAAGGTGGGCCCCACAGTTATGGCCTCACTGTGTTTGGTGAGGCATGGGTCGCACTTAATCTGCTCTTGCTCTCCCATCTCATAAATGAAACTGATACAAATCTTATATCGCCCATACCTAGTAATACCTAGTAATTGAATCCCTATCATGGGATATGGGAATGTTTATTAGCCATCCATCTGTTGAAAGGTCACAAAGATCTGGATGAAGAGACCACACCCATATCAGCTTGATCGAAAACTTTTGTCCCATGAAAAGTTTTTAATATCTGATTACCATTGTTTCCTGTTTTTTGGTACACCTGATATTTGGGTCTACTTCATTTTTTGGATCATGTCCTAAAATAAACTTTCAATATGGATGGATGACGTGGATGCAGCCACATACATCACAGTGGACCCCACAGTCAGGGGTCCCACCCACCCCGGTGGATCCCGGGTCTCACCCAATCCGCTCCCCCTCTCCTGTGGGCTGGCCCTGTACAGACGGAAACGGATCGGCTACTCCCTGCCACTAGCCCAGTGGCTGGTAGTCGTGCTATGTGAGCCCACCATGTTGTGTGTGTTTGTTTATCTATTTTTATACATCATTTTATGACTTGATTCAAAAAATAAGAAGGATATAAATATCACGTGAACCACATCATAGGAAAACAATAATGATAAGATATTCACCATTAAAATCATCCTAAGGCCCACCGTATTATTTATTTGACATTCAATATGTTAATTAGGTCATACAGAATTAGACGGAGGGAAAAAATAAAGATAAGCTTCATCCAAAACTTTTATGAACCCTAAAAAGTTTTTAATAGTGACGGTCATTCAATACCATTTCCTATAATATGGTCCACTTGAGATTAGATAAACCTTATTTTTGGTCTCATACCATAAAATGATTTAAAAAAAAAATAGATGCACAGCGTAGATGTAACACATACATCATCGTGGGGTCCACAGAGCACCCACCACTAGCCATTGGCTGGTGGTTGGGGGAGTAACCAATCCGTTTCCTGTACAAACAGGCCACGTTGGCATGTATGGCTCCACGTGGATATACAACTCATACACCGAGGTAGGCCCCACGGTCAAGGTCCCACCAACATCGATTCGAGGTTGCATCTAGTCCCCGTTCCTCAAAATAATCCACGGTCAAGATCATCCGATTGGCATGCCTATGACACCACAAGTTAGGAAGTCTTGATGTGACTAAATCTGCATGCTACAAGAGTTGTTACCGTTAAACATAAGGTGAAAAAACGCCAGAGGCAGGCGGCCAAGCGTGCACGTGGGATTACGAAATGACTAAAATGCCCCTAGACGGTGGTGAAGTAGAAAATATGAAGACCGCATGACGTGTGTATGAAATATTTCAACAAGTCCAATCTACCATGATGATTTGATGGACTAAAATTCAGCTAATGCAATTATTAAGTGGCTACATCATAAGATAAAGACGTAAAAACCCTTAAAATTCTATAGATTTACCAGCAGTCCAATTAATGATCAGATGAGCATGATGTCTTGGCAACCCATGTTGTTGGGTTGTGTGCACTTGTTAGATGGGTTGAATTTTTAAATTGGAACATCAACATGATGGGACCCTTATTATAGATGGCTTGGATCTTGTGCATATACCAGGTCAGATGGGGATTAGCTACTGACAGGTTGACTAGTAAAACTGGCCACTAAAGTGACGTCACCAAGTTACGTAGGCTACATTAAGGATGTATGTGTTGCATCCACTCGGTCCTTCCATTTGGAGAGATCATTTTAAGGGATAAGACAAAGAATAAGGTAGATACAAATCTAGGGTAGAGCCCACCACATAAAAGAGTGGGGAGAGTGATGCGCAACGTTGAAACCTTCTTGAGGTCTAACATGATTTTTATTTGAGATCCAACTTATTTATTAGCTAACACATGCATGAAAGAAAGGAAAACACAGATATCAGCTTGATCTAAAACTTTTGTAGCCTTTGAAGTTTTTAATGTTGGGTTTCGCTCTCCCCACTGTTTTTAGTGGTGGGGTCTACTCCAACTTTGGATATGGCTCATTCTTTGTCTGAGGCCCTACAATGATTCCTCCAAATGGATGGATGATATGGATACAAAACATACATAACGGTGAAGCTCACATAACTTGGTGACATCACTTTAGCAGTGAGTCTCGCTACTCAACTTGCCAGTAGCTAATCCGTGCCCCATAAGGTCTTCCAGGATAAAAAGTTATAAATAAATAAATAAAAATAACCTAACCAAATTTAGTGATAAATGAAACAATGTACTAAGAAGTGGATCAAGCTGGATGATCCAACTAGTTTTGAGTAAATTGGCTGCTAAAATAGGTTAGGTTTGTTCCAAATGAAAATATAGAGATTCTTTAGTGTTGGGAAGTTATTTTTAGTTTTTTTTTCATGTTTCTTAAAAAACGTTGGAGTTGACTTTCTTTTCTTTTATTTTTTTTTTGATATCTTTTAAGTTTTTAAGAAAACTTGAAAAAGTGTAAATTTATTCTCTTTAAGTTTTTCATTTTCCAACTAAATATTATTGGAGTATCTCGAAGGAATAGAGAAATTGCAAAATATTATAAAGTTCTTTTTTCCTTACTTTTATTGAGCAAGAAATATTGTCTTGTATGGAATAAGAGAGGATCAACCAAAAACATAATTAACTAAGCAAATATGCACAATACTCACATGCAAGGGGATGTAAATTTGGCTCCAACAAGCTTGAGCATGTCCCTTTCTAAGACCATTTACTTATGTGAAACGTGTCACCTCGAAATTGAGTGTATCTCGACTTCATGTATTTGCGTAGAGGTGATATTGAGACCCTCTATCTTCATCTGTAAATAGGGGGTGGTCTCGTAGGGCCTATTTGGTTAGATATGACTGCATGTAAATAGTGGTATAAATAAGCTTGATGATTAGTCCAATTAGAGTACGTAAATTAGCTTAACTAATTTGCCCATAAAATCAAATTGGGATCTACTTCATCTATTGTAACATTAGAGGGAAATTTAATTAAGAATAGCATTTTGCTAACTTAAATATTTTGAAGTAGTTTGATAAGGCAAAGGCAAGTGTTTTTCCTATGACATTCATTGATTCCCAAATAGACAATTTTAAATACATCTCAAAATTAAGCATCAAACATATGAGCAATGACTTATGGATGAATGGTAGAGAAAAAAAGGTTGAGCCAACAAATATGCAACTCAATGAATGAAACTTGCACAAACTAAATGTTTATAATTGAAAGATTGTTATGTTTTTGAGTTGAAGGATTATTTGCTTGGTAAGTGTGAATTTGTTCGGACAAACGGTTGCTTTCACTTATGCTTTTAATTATGTAAAAGAGGTGTAAAATTGACTTAGATGTAAAAATACATTTGATTTTTTAAGTCGTCGCTAGTCAAATAAACCTTAAAATTTATAGCCGGCTAGAAACTGTATAATCCCTTATGGGTCGAGGAATCGCGAGATTCCTTAATGTAAGTGCCTTTTATAGTTGATCCGTGACCATAGATTCTAAGTAAATGTCTCAATAATGAAAGTGAAATGTTACGCACTCTCTTCTGTCTGCACAACAACATGTGATTTTTACTTTACAATATTTTATAATTTTTATATATTTAGACATGCTTTCTTGTAACACAGCGACCCTCTAGTACTAGGGTATTGGATGCCCCCAAGTGTTGCTGATAAAAATTTCGATCGAAATAAGCAATCACACGTGCCTACATGTGCATATGCTCGAAGACTTAACGATCGTGAGTCTAAATTTAAACCCAGAAACCTATAACTTAATTGAATTCTGTACCCCAATAGATCAAACCAGATTGTAATTTCAATGAGATCGGGTGATCGGATCCCTAATCTATTAAACATTATTACGTGCGTGACTAGATAAGAATTTGTGATTAGGTGCATTAGCGGAATGCTCAATTTAAAAGATAAGCTAATAAGAGTTGAAAACCTGGGGTTATAGAACAATGGAAAGCCATATTTACTAGTAAAACATATGTTGTATCAGTTTAACCTACCACCTTGTCAGTCTGACCAACCGTGTTAGCTTGAAAATTTGAGAAAATTATATACAGTCGATTTTGTCACTACGACCAATAGTCCACGAATTTTAATACACTTTTAAATCATTGACTTTCTAATTAGGGCTATAAAAGCATGTTTCGCCATTTTCATTTATTTTTTATACCTTGAGAGGAGTTGATTGAGTGAGAGAGAGAGAGAGGAACGTGAGATCGAGAGTGGGAGAGAGTGGGTTATCGTGCATGCATGTTGTATGCCTTTTGTTGGCACATGTTTGTCGCTTGTGCTCTATCTGGCGCATGCATGCGGAGTTTCTGATGTCAGATTCTTATGTAGTAGCTTCTCAACTACATGTTTGAGCTTCATAGCGGCATAACGGCATTGGATCACCTGTGTGGGCTGAATTCGAGGTCGTGTCATCGAATCGAGTCAACCTAGGTAATTAGGTGAGTGAAAAATCATCAATTAACATCTAATCTAATGCTATTTTGAATTAATTTAGGTGTTAACCTCGAATTGCAGTATTGGGGTTGGAATTTTTCAATTTTCTCCAATTTTTCACCATAAAATCCGCCGTAATTGAAGCATATCCGGGTCAAAGCACTCGAAGCCTGAAAGCCCTAATTTCGAGAGGTGAAAATCTAAATTTTCAAGCTTTTCCCGACATTCTAGTTAGGTATTTACCTAGTATATACATTGTACTATCGCATTGTCTTTTATATAGCATATGCTGGGTTATTTATTTACTTAGGATCATAGAGATGTAATTCAAATTATATTTTTATTCGTATAATCATGAATATATAATTTGAACTATGTTAATATATTTAGAATGGTAGATATGTCGTTTGAATTACCCTTGGTATGAACTGTTTATGTGCTTAAACTATTGCTTTGTGCACTATTTATATGGTATTATCAGTCACTTTTATGAATTATTTATGTGGGTCTTAACTTTCATTTTCATGAATTATATGTGGTTTGGTTTGTTGCTTGTATAAACTGCCTATATGAATTTGGTTTCCACTTTTATGAATTGATGAAAGTATACTTTGAATAAGTGGCGCTGCCTGACGAATTGATGAATTCCATCTTTGACATTTGTGCCCTCATACTTTTATTTAAAAGAAATCTTAATTTTTGTCTTTTATCGAACTTTTTCTGGCCTAAGCCGCTTTTCGAATTGAATCCATTTGTGTCTAACCTAATGAGACTTTCGATGGAAAAGATCTTTAACTATAGTTTGTTGTTATCAGTTTGAAATGACCACTATTCGAAAGGTTTTATTATATAATAGATTATATGTAAAATAGAATTAATGATGGTTGTAGATACGCATCCGATGCATGAAGATTTTACTAGGTGGCTAATAGTATGGGTGTACTTTTCTCTATATTTTACCAATTGGTTAGCCATTATGGGCGTCGCATGCCAGCTAGACGTGCATTCTCGACTTGCCATTATCGGTGAATTGGGTTGCTTGTAAATTAAATTGCTTGCAAACATGATTAATAATAACTATACATATGCATCCGAGGCATGAAAATTTTATTAGGCACCTAACTAGTATGGGCATATTTTTGTCTTTGTTTTATTTACCGGTTAGCCACTATGAGTGTTGCATACCAGCTAGATGTACATCCTCGACTTGAAATTGTCGGTGAATTTTGTTACTTGTAAATTAAATTGCCTGCAAACGTAATTAATAGCAATTGTAGATATGTATTCGAGGCATAAATATATTTCCGAGTGCTTGACCAGTATAGGCGTACTTTTGCGTATTTCAATGACTAGTAAGTCGTTACGGGTCCTCGCATGCCAGTAAGAGTGTCTCCCTAACTTTAAATGTGTTTCTTGCGTCCCGATACTTTAATAAAACTTAATTGATGAAATTATTAGTTGTGTTGTTCGATTTTCTTTTCATGTGAGAATAATATGTTTAGCCTGTACGTTGTGAATTGTTGCTTTTGTTGTAACCTATGCTCAAATATTATGTCGTGTGTTCAATCTTTGGTGTATTTCTTCACTATATAAGTCATTGACGCTTCCATTTAATATATACAGGGGTTTAGGGGTGGCGCTGACAAGCACTAGAAATATCAGAGAGATGATAAGTTTTTCTTTCAATTGTTTTATTTGTGTTCTATACATTAGATTTATTGTGGTTGTATATCCCTAGCTGTGAGATTTAGAATTGTACACTATTGAATTTAACTTTAACATTTTATGGTTTAGTTATCTCGCTCACATTTTTATATTGCTGCGTAATAAATGTGACTCTTATTATTGGTTACAAGTTGACTGCTAATTTCATTACGCAAACATGTGGAAAATACTCACACACACATTGCTATTTAATTCACACCCCGAACTCAGGATCTGTGTCTTGTTACTTGGGTGCTCGAGTTTAGGGTGTGACATTAAAATAGACTACAAGGGTTAGACATGCAAAAATAAAAATATCTTAATTTTGTATAATTAAATAACTCAAAGTAGGCTAGTGTAATAAAGAAAGCAATATACAAAAGAAAAATAAATAATAAAAGTCTGAGTTGAAGATACGAATATATTAAGAATGTGTAGAGTGGAATACAATCTAAGCTTGATTAAGATATGAGAAAGAACATGAGAGATTGAACGCCATTTTTATTCAAAGGGGATAGTCAGATATCCTAGATTCTAACTCTACTCTTAACTTTAGTGGATTATTTTATTCAGATTTGACCTCTTGAGTTGGATAAGATCTTAACATCGTTCAAGAAATCTCCAAAGTACTGAGCACTTAACTCACCCAGTGTCACTCCATCAGTTTCTCACCACTCTCTCTATATCTAAGCCCCTATAACATCTCTCTCTCTCTCTATTTGGAATAATAGTTATCACACTGCATTTATAGACCGAGATTATCAGCTCAAGATGAGCCGATAGTGTGACAAATCTCTCTTCTTTGAGATTTCAGCATTTAGAAAGCCGAGATAGGATCTTAGTTAGGTATAAAGCATGTTAGGTGGTCGTCAACTCGTGACGGATTAACAGTCCACATGACATAATTTTATTTAACAAAATAGGTTCCTTGACATATGTTAGAATTAAAAAAGTAGGGATAATGATATCATCGTTGGCTTACTGCGAGCCTGAGATTTTATTTTATCGATTGTGTTTGTTGGCTGCCTCCAAGAGATGTCTAAACCCTTAATATGTAACTCGTTTGGATTTGTGATGCTTAACGCTCAGAATGAGCCGATAATGTGACATATCTCCATAATTTGAGATTTTAACATTTAAAAAGTCGAGATAGGATCTTAGTTAGGTATAAAGTATGTTAGGTGGTCGTCAACTCGCGACGGGTTAATAGTCTACTTGGCATAATTTTATTTAATAAAATAGGTTCCTAGACGTATGTTAGAATTAAAAAAGTAAGGATAATGATGTCATCGTTGGCTTGCCGCGAGCCTGAGATTTTATTTTATCGATTGTGTCCGTTGGTTGCCTCCAAGAGATGTCTAAACCCTTGATATGTAACTCGTTTGGATTTGTAATGTTTAATAGGTCAGGTAGAGAACTTTTATCAAAACAAAGTGTAAATAGGTCTCTAAAGAGTCTAAATGATCGACGAAATTCTAATTTATCAGGTTTCGAATATGACAATCAGGTTGGATAGTTGCTTTCGTGATGTGCCGAGAACCTTACCCATTTGACCGGTTAGATTTTCAATAGTTCTCGGATTGCCTAAAGATACTTTTATTGCAGGTTGGCCAAAGTTTAGAGAACAATTCAATCTCATATTGTGTGGAGTGTTTATAATAAGTTATATATCAATATTTTTTTTAGTATACTTATAATATTTAAAATAAAAATATTGGAAACAAATGACTCTCCATTGTAAAAGAATCTTCTTTGAAAGTTATAACATTTTTTAAAGTGGAAACTGTAATTTACTCGAGGTTTTTTGGATGTTTCCTTAACATAATTTAATGACATTGTCAATAAAATAACTAGCATTGTATTTTTTTAGGAATGAGCCTGAACGTATTATACTTTGACATTCTTTCACATATGACAATGTGTATAATATGTTTAAGATCCAATTTGTCCATGCTATTAAATGCAGACCACCAAAGGGCATACTATATGGCCTCACATATCTTATGTGACAAGGCCAGCATTAGAAACTATTCATGTTTTTTTTTTAATTTAAAAAAAAAAAACGATTTACATGCCACGCATATGCCTTATTATGATAGGGAGCTTTTACAATAAAAGAAACCAGTATGTTTTGATTTGACCTTTTATTATTTGTAGTACAAATTTTATAAAATAATTTTTAACCATATTTAAAAATATAGTTTTTGAGAATCTAAATGTTTGAAGTGGAAACTTATCATTGGACATAAAACTTTTAACTTTTCCTTACGAAACAAACAAAACTCATAGAAATAAAATATATTTTTTTGAATAGTATTGATGAAAATGATAATTAAGAAATCACTACTTTTCCACATTTACACTTGCTTCGCTTGTCTAAATAGGGCCTCTAAGAGAAAAAATTTCTTTTAGTATATTACTCATTTAAACTCTAACTTTTTCTTATTTCCTCGTCGACATCCATACATTATAAGAGTTTCATACTTTAAAGAATTCTAAAAACCATCTCTATGTGAAAAAAAAATTGAGACGCTTTCACTCCATGATAGTAGATTTTGGATCACCACATCACTTCATATATTTTGTAGCATTATTCTTAAATGATTATTGAAGTTAGTCACAGATTTACATGCTCACTCAATAATTCACGATGTAACTCATGCATGTGTCATGCCATATAATTGAGGTATACCATACCTAAATGTAATGCTCTTCTTTAATCATGGTATGTCATACTATGCAAAATAATTATGTTACTACATTCTGTAGCTAATTGGTTATAGAGGCTAAAATATGTCTGTTAGCCAAATATTAGTCTAATTATTTTTTATATGTACACATATATGATGTTATTTGTCCCTAAACAAATTAATTCATTCAATTCTTATTTATTACTTGTGTGTGTGTTTATTTAAAACAATAAAACTATATTTTACAAAACATTCTATAGTGCATTAAAATTTAAAAAGGCCTTACACTTGAAAAAATGTGTGAAATGAATTTTGCGTTAGGTGAGTTTTTTAATCCATTAAACCATACTTAAATATTAACTTGGCCTATTTTATCTTCATATATGAGCTATTGCTTGTTTAATAGAGTAAGTTTTTGCATGCAAATAAATTGTATATATGTTAAAACTATACATTCTTAAAAGATATAAGATTTCAATTTAAACAGAAGACATTCATATAATTTACCAGGTGGAACCATGTGTTTAATAAAGTTCTCTATTAGAGACGGTCTCTTTTCAAGACTTTCAAATCACTCTCTCTCCCATTTATTATGCACGTGCTATATTTACTAGCTATTAAAATATTATTATCGCCCCATGTCTAATCAAAGTGAAAATAATTTGTATCAAACTCTATAAGAAATATAAAAATGTACTTGCATATTTAAATAATATATAATAGATTTCTAAAGTCGGTAATGGTCTAATATTATACTAGAGTATGATTATTGATACTCGAGCACTTTGAGATTGTACATGTAACATATGTCAATTTAATTAAATTGTTATATTCATCTAATTAACTTTAAAATCATAATTTGAATACAAGTTTATTTAAAACTCTCAATACTTGATTAATAAGCATTTGTATATTTAATTTTGGCCATTGATAATTTTCACCTTTGTCGATAGTGGTGTATTCGATGTCCGATCACTTGAACACTAACTTTGTTAAAGTAAACTCGAAGCGGACAACGTATCATATTACTTTTCGCGGTGATGATTCAAATAAACTCCTAATATACACATTCTACAAGAGCATGATGAAACAATTTACACATCTAACAACTCCGGCGTTGATGAAGGCCAGTGCAATGACGAATAGAGGTCAATCAGCCCATGTTAATGGTAGTGCGGCAATGGTTGAATCCTACATGAGAGAAAAACTCTAGAGATTGTGTGGAATGTGCATCCCTATGAATGCCATCTCATTTCATATATATACCCCTCTGAAATTTTTTAGCAAGAATCGTGTAGGCCCTCATGTGATTTTTAGTCTTTTAGGTATTAGATTTTGCCTTAATATTAGATAAGAATCATGCTGACCACTTACCTTTTTAGGAGTCATAATTTGAATCTCAAATTATGCAACCCAATCTTATACTTGCCATGTGTGTGGGTGCTCTGGTGGGCCTTACTACACGGGGTCCACAACCAACAGTTTTGATTGCCCATTAAACAATCATCGATTAACCAGTTAAGAGATTATGTAAATGAAAATTTCAGTTTATACATGTAAATTAGAGTTCATGATTTTTATATTTTATTTTAAGTAAATTTCATACCTCGCAATCAATTTCTTAGTGTTTGCATATATGAATTGCCATATTTTGATTGTGTCAAAGTTCATCTCACTGGCAATTGTTTGGATTCATGAAGGGAAGGATATGAAGGGCTGTTTCTATAAAACTCATTTTTTATTATTTGTTAAGCCTTTGTTTATAAGAATTTATAGGAAATGTTATTATTTACTTTTTCTATGAAAATAAATAAATTTATTTTCTCACCTATACCATTGAAAAAAAAAAAAAGAAGGAATTTTCTCATGTTAGAAGAAAAATAAGTTCCTTAAGGGTTAAGACTAAATATGCCACCATCCATCTTCAATCACCTCACACTTGTTAATGTGCCAAATGAATTATTTTCATATTTTGTTATATCCACATGTGCTACTATGCCATATGGACCAATGTGCCACCATTAATCTCCCCCACGACCGACATTTATAAAGCATCCCATATGTATTAATGTACTACATGCGTTATTGTCCATCTTCCGTTGTACCATGTGTTAATGTCTCACATGTATTACTATTTATCTTCTCTTTGCCTTACACATGCAGAATACTCCACACATGCCAATATGTCACACAGGCACATAGTTGTACACGAACCGAGCTAGCTCGGTTAACTCGCTGGACTCGACTCGAAAAAGCTAAATTCGACTCGGTTCGAAGTTGAGTTCGAGCTGATTTTTTGAGCTCAAAAATGAGTTCGAGTTGGCCTCAGCTCGTGTTGAAATTTTGTGATTTTTTGAAAAAAATTGAAAATTGAAAATTTAGTGATTTTGCCGCTAAAACGTTTTTTCGAAATTTTCAAATCCAAAAGTGCGGTGTGTGCTTTATCCCACATCGAAAATGGTAGAAATCTTTTTGGAGTTTATATGTGGACTTGTGAAGAGTATTCTTACTTAGATGTTTTGGATGTGGAAATGCTCGGGTTGCGTGTTCCAATGTGTAGCACTGGAACACACGCGCACGTGCTCGGGCTCGAGCATGGGCACGAGCAGTGTGGCTGTAGTGGCACTAGTTGGCGCACTTCGCACTTCGCACGTGTGCATCGTATCAGAGCCTAAGGGTTGTGGGTCTGAAATGAGCCTGAGTTTTATAAGCGACTGAGAACGGTCAGATCATAAATCCAAAACGTTCAACAGTTTCTAAAAACGGCTAGCTGCCTTGAAAGCCACAACGGTCCGAAAACGAACGGGCCATATGATCCAATGGTCAAATCTTGTGATCTGTGACCAGAAGCGTCTGGGATTAAAAGGTTAGCGGTCAGAAAAGTTTTCCAAGCATTCTGAACCATTGATAGCCACCTAACAACGGTCCATTATCTGAGCCTATATAAACTGGACCATTCCGGTCTAAATCCATCATCTCAACACCACCTCTCCCATTAGATTCTCCAGATATCCCTTTTAGAATATTATGAACTATTCCACTATTTGGTTCTATCAGAACAGATCTACTGCGTTAAAACGTTTTGAAGTGGACCCATTGTGATTGCTGCACACCAGATCTAGATAGGCTTGTCTTATCCTAGAAGCAATTCGCCTATAACCCATCAGTAATTTGATAAGGGGGTGAATCACGCTTTGAGGACATCGTATTAATTTACGTGATTCAACCTAATGAAGAACAAATTCATATTTTATTTTATTTTTATTTTTTAGTGCATCCATCAGTATATTTTCTAACAGCTCGAATTGAACTCGAATCGAACCAGTTCAGTGACTTGGTTACTTTGATATTGATGTTGCTCACCAAGCGTTTAATGAAATGACTCAATGAAGTGTGGTTGGTGGCAAGGAAGGTATGTATATGAAACCAATACCTTTTTTTTTCTTGATTTTTATGTTACTTAAAAGGTGTTTGATGAAATACATGTAAAACCATTGCTACTATCTTAAATACAATGAGATTTTGAAGGTGCAGTCTAGGTGTTTGTGAAAATGCTGCATAGGCGAACTCGGCTAAAACTGACCCAAGCTGTTGACCGAACTGAGCCGAGTTGGCCAGTCAGGCTCGAGGACCGAGCCGAACCGAGTTCGAGCTAAGGTCAGCTAGTGGCCGAGCCGAGTTGAGATGAGGCCAGTTCGACTCGATATACACCCCTACACGGGCATCTTCTATCTTTAATTATTTTATATGTGTCAAATATGCCAATAGGCATAAGTGCTGTCATCCAGCTTCAAGTGCGCATGTGTCAAATGTACTTATGTTTATCCTGTGCCACTATACAACTCTAAACACTCCACATGTACCATGTTGCCATAATTCATCTTCAAGTGCTCATGCATGTCGTGTACATCACATGTGCAATTATCCATCTTCAAGCATCATTTTACATTTTCCGCTTGTGCTAATCCGGCATACACGCTAGTGACTACTTTCAATTTCCAAAGCTTACTAGAAACAAGGTTTCCATATAACTATTTTTCATTAAAATATTTTACATAAATTCAAATATATTCTTATAAGAAATATGGATATATAGTAGCCTGTGAATGATTTATTTCCTTTTAAATTACTAAACACCTTTAATTTTGGTTTAAATCCCTTCTCATGTATTAAATAAAATATAAGACCATAATTTATTTATTTATTTATTTTATAGACATTGCATGAGTGACATCATTTACTTTTTTGCTTTTTAATTATTTTTTTTATCCCCTCCATTTTTTTGCCCTCATTGATACATGTACACTCATAAAAGAATAATCTCGCTTCTTATTTTCCCTACATGGTTATTATAATCAACCACATATTTAAAAAAAGACAATTCTTATTCAATCTAAATTTTTTTTATCTTATTTAAAGTTTTGAACTTATCTTTTTACAGGTAATTCCTTAAAAACTTTTAAATCCATATACTGCTTTAAGTTTTTTTTCTCTTTTCTGTCTCCTTCTCAAATAATGGATCATTTGTCCAATGGGATCATTTAATGGGTCTATCGTGCATGTGCAATGGTTAAAAAATTAGGACCACTTTATGATTTGAGGATAGACATCATCACATTCAATTTAGTATAAGACATGCTTAATATGAAGTGAAAAAAATTCATTATAGCAATATAGACACCCCGCCTAAAACAATAATAAATCACTTTTTGATCTTCAACTTAACTTCAATAAATTATCTTCTATTAACTTAAAAATCATTGAAATTTCACATGGGTCGAACATGGTGTATATTCGGCACGTCCCGGAGATAACTAATGGACCTAATCAGCTAGCATCAATCCAGTAACGATTCGATTACGACCGTACATCCGAACTCTAAAGCTTCGGGAACTCTCTATATGTAGCAATTGATATGCGAAAAAAAATAATAAAATGAACTCTCTACCTAAGGATCACTTTGTATACTACTTAGTCTTTTTGGATAATGTTGTGTTGAGCCATGAAAGGTCACATCTTCAAAAGTTAGGAAAGTATGGTCGTTCTAGTATACAAAGTGACCATGATGTTATTGAAAGCATATTTTGACCGATCAATATTATTTATAGTTCATTGGAAATGTAGTCAAATAATCTTCCTAACGAACTTAAGTTTCCTCTAATTTGGATTACGATGATGAAGATCCAGTCCGTTTACTAAAACCACGCATTGCAAGCGACCAAAGCTGTAAAAACATTGGCTCGCACTTTAGACTAATCAAATGAGATCCGATTGAAGTGATTTTAGTTCCATTTAAAATCTTACCAGGCGACATTTCCAATGACCCTAAGATTATCGAAATCAAACAATCAATCAAATTATAGTTAACTTATTCACATATTGAATGATCGTAATTTTGACAAGTCAAACGAGATCCGATCGAAGTGATTTTAGTTTTATTAGAAAACTAATTTGATTATTTTTCCAACGAGACTAATATTACCGAAAACGGACGAACAATGAACAAGATACAAGCATTTAAAAATTTATATTATATATATGTATAATAAAAGTAATCAGTACTTTTATAAATAAATAAATAAATAAATGTCTTTATAAATATTTATTATAAAATAAATATATAAAGAAGTTATCATTATCTTTGACTTGTATATATAATATATATAATATTATATATTAGAATATTTACTTTATATCATATGTACGATATACATACATACATACAAACATACATACAAACATACATATATATATATATATATATATATATATATATATATATATATATATATATAAATATAATTTTATGATATAAAAGTGAGCACACACAATGTAATTCAATGCTTATACAAGGAGTTTGTTATCGAACAAAGGAAAATGAAGACTAACAGAAGGAAAGTGAGACAGAGAGGGAAATAGTGAAAGAGAAAAACAAAGAGCAGAAAGAGATGATAAAATATAGAGAAGGTTCAATGGTTAGAGTTCACTATGAGGTGTTGTCCGAAGTACCTTTGAGATTTTCAACATGTCGATATGCTGCCCTACATATGAGATAAAAAAGATAATTAAAGAAGTCATTGAAACTAAGAGTTTGTCTACTTTCATTTAAGTAACATTCCACTTCACACATTTTTAGTGTATCAATCACATCCACATTTCATTTCATTATGCATTATTCTCCATCTTCAAATGTCATTTACTTTATTTTCCTGCATATGATCTTAAATCCTGTGAATCAATGATAGTTTGTAATTTATTTTATTTATTGCATTTTTATTTTATTTGCCTACCTAATGCAATTTAGTTTTAACACTACTAAATATAAAAATGCCAAAATTCTTTTGAATCATCAAATGTTGTAAAATCTTATAAAGTAGATACTGCACTTTGTGCGGGTGAAAAATCGTGTGTAATCCCCTCATTTTCTATCACTGAGGCCCTTACTTGGAATATACGACCGCGGACCAACTGTAGGAGTCATTTAAGTTTGGGAATCGTGAGATTCCTTGACATTTAAGTGATTCTACTATTTTTAATCGGCTATAGATTTTAAATTTTATTTTACTAGTGGCGATTCTAAATTAAATACATTTTCATATTCGAGTCAATAACATACTCTACCTACACCAACTAATCAATACCAAAGCTAAAAAAGCGAGGCGCACTAATGTCCTCACGCGGGAGAAGGCATTCACAAGTAGTGAGTACCTATAGACACCCCGCCCAAGCAGACATCTTGAGAAAGCTAAGACAGTCTAGGAACCATGATCATATCTTCAACTAAACCCTAAGCCTTAAACCTTACCCTGACCCAAAAGTCTCCAACTTCTAGACTGGGACCCAAATCCTTGATCTAAACCATTCAATCTACATACAGTTCCTGCTTCACCCTGTACCCTAACTAGGACCCCTTTTACCCAAACCTAAACCCACTTATCTGAGTCATAAAACCCCAAAAGACGACCACCAGGCGAACCAACACGGTAAGCAAAACTCGCACGCTCAAACTCGTCCAGAGCAAGGCCTGGGCGGTAGCCTGACTACCGCCGGCGGTACTCGGTATGCCACCGCATGCGGCCCGAACATGGACAGTTGTCCCAGCGTCCAAAAGTCAACTTTCCCTTGGATTTACTCCCCATCCGTCTTCACTATCTACCGTTTTACCAGCCTCCAGAGCCAATGGGAGTGCGCCACGTGGCGCTCCTCTCTCCCTAGCCAATCGCAAGCCTTCATTTCATTATTTTAACCCTTACCTACTCCCTATTTACCATAAAGCACTTGGAGAAAGCTATAAATAACCCTCTCCTTTTCTCATTTCAACATCCCCAACAAGCCACTTCTCCCTTTAAGCTTAAGAGAGTAAGAGAGAAGAAGAGTGAGGAAGAGAGAGAAGGAGAGGGAAGGAGCTCCCAAGCTTTCAAAATTCTGATTTTTCAAGCTACCCCCTAGCCTTCCTCTCGACCTTTCCAGCCCATAAGCCTAGCCTGGATTTGTCATGGTTCGGTTCACATCTTAGCTTACTTAAGATCAAGCCAAAGATCCATTCTACATATTAGCACTCATCATGACATCAATTCCTTTCTCAACCCCACTGCTTTTCTAGATCTCTAGTGAATGTATGCTCTGTGACTTGCCATACATTGGATCTTGTCATATTAGAAATTCCTAGTGATCTAGTCCCTTTTTTTTTTTTACCTTTTTATATAAACATCATCACATCCGCCTTCTAGACACGTCGTTAGGCGTATGCTATATGGCTCGCCGAAATCTCGGATCTCGCCGCATCAGAAATTCATGTGTGCCTAATCCCATCTCAACCACAGCATCCATCATCCCTTGAGATTGCTTTACCACACCAAGTAGAGACCGCACATTTGTACGGGTAGAGAGGGTGCTTAACACCTTCCCTCTTTGTAACCGAGGCCCCTTATCCGGAATCCCGGATCGCAAACCAGGAGTCAATCTAAGGTAAGAAGTCTCTGGATTTCTCCAACCTTACGTATTCCACAGATTCTAGCTGACTGCGGGATTCTAAGATTTATTGGCTAGTGGCGACTCCAACATTCACAAATTAGCCTCATCACCCCCACCACAAATACATACCATACAAATTAGCGTGGGCGCCGATTTCCAGTGTCCACAGTACCAAAATGATCACATTTAACTAGAATTGCGATTCAAGCTACAAAGTACTAGTACTCTTAACCATTTGTTTTTTTACCATTTTGCTGACTTTCAATATCACAGTTCATATATGATATCAACAAACCATCTATAATGAGGCCCATTGTTTAAATGACTTAATTGGGTGAGCTCCACTGTTAGTATTATAAGTGGTCACCTACTACCTACTGAACAACTCAAATCTTACTCTAATTTTTGTTAAAGGTTTGTGCTCATTAGACCATATCAAGGGCTATAACTTTAGTTAAAGAGTAGATCATTAAATAATTTTTTATTACTTGAGATCCAACCCTCAATTCAATGGTAGACAAAGTGCGATTTCAACATTGGGGTCATGGGTTTGAGTCTCATATAAAATGTATGTTAAAAAATAAAAATCTATAAATTTTTTTTTTTTCTTATTTCCTCTACTCTCATCCTTTAGAACCTTTTAACTTATACCAGTTCACTCCCATACTTAAAATAGTTCCTACTCATTAATGCACATGCCAAACCTATGCATCTTCAATGTAAAGTTCCTATCTAAAAATACAAGGACCACTCATGTTGCATACAGTAGAGTGGCTCTACAGGTCATCTCACCTGACCATTGGTCTGTTGCCTCCTCCTATAGATGTACAATGCCAGACTACTTTCACACAGCTACCTTAGCTTTTTGATTGCCTAATAAGAGAAATACAATAATCGACCATACTGAGAAATAAAAAAAGAGACATAAATACAGGCTTTTTCTGACAGATTTGGGACATGTTCCATCCATGGGGGCACTCAATGGGGTCACTGGGCCATGGTCCATACCATTGTAATCAAAGCCCGTTCATACTCTACAAAGAAGCATATTCCTCCCATCAACGATGAATCTCAACCATCCAATTTAGGTAGCTTTCCACTTTGATAGTGGATGTGGGCGATTGTCATTTTTTTCTTGAAGCAGTTCATTTAATGGTCCATGCTAATCAAATATCTGACCTTTCCGCACTAACCCAACACAATGGGTCCCACCAAATAGCCAGCAGATAACGAACCGAGTCACAACCATAGGTGGCCACGACGGTTCGGTGCTATTTTATTTTCTCTATTTATGCAAAAGCGAGAAACTCCACCCACCATTTTTGATAGACGGGCCCTTCAATTTTACTTTTGGTAATACAATAATACAATGACTCACCGGTGCAAACAGCAAAGCAGGAAAAAAAAAACGAGATGGGTCTAAATATCTGAAAGCATAAACCTTAGTGAAATGACGAAAATAGATATGTAGCTGAAGGGTAGTTTTGTCATCTTTTAGTTAAAATGACAAGAAAATAGATACAAATCTCAAAAACCAACAACTAGTTAGGCTATAATCATTAATTATCACTAATTTAATACGACAATAATAATGGTTTATCGAGGCAAGACCAACGTCCAGAAAAATACAAAACCCTTTCTGGCTATGAGGAGTTATATATACTCGGGCAGCATAGGGTACTTGATACACGGTCACTTAGTAATTGTAGTCGTGGCATGCATCAATCCAAATTAAACCGACTGAAGTGTGGAATCTACTTTTTCTAAGTAACCTTCCTAATGTCAGGTTGGATTAACTAACCTGACCTTTGATTCGGAGATAATTGTTGGATGAGATACGACCCATTGGAATTTTTTATTTTTAACCATTAAATGTACACCCATCCGATATTTAATTTATAAAATAATTTTAATTTTAGGTTCGTAATACATCTAAGGCAAGACCCATAATTTGGATAATTTAACTTGATTATTTGAATGCCAGCTATGCACTTGCCTGTGTATCATCAATGACACATGGCCAGAGTATCAAAAGTTCCCTCTTCGATCATCTAGACCAGCCGTGCCCAATCATGTGACGCCTGCCTCGTCGGGACGTGGAACGGTGGAGCCGGAAGAACGGGAATCTCGTATAGCCGTCCATCCAGCGAGAGGAGATATCAATCGGTACCGTCCATTTAGTGGTCCTTTTGATGGATGGAATACAGTCCGAAAAACTCATTCATCGGAGAATCACAAGAATCTATTATTTGTAAATTCTTCAGTGAAAATGTACCGTTAAAAACTTTGTTTCATGATAGATATATTCGACTGTCCATTAAGTGTCATTTTAAAAATATTTTCCGTACAGTATGTGGTCCACTAGATGGACGGATCTGATTCATAATTAGAATTTCCACGTGGACTGTGATCAGATGGCTCTTCTATGACCATATTCTTCCGATTCCACCGTATCATTCAACTCCTCGTCTGGTCGCACTAACTATGGAGGGAAACCACGTAGGATGACACGTCGTCCTATGGCAGCTTAGGTTAGTCCACGTCTACTCTCGATAGTGCCACGTCATCTGCCATTAGGAGAGAAAGAGAGAGAGAGAGAGAGAGCCGTATTGGCTTTTACCCAAATCCACCCTCTTAAATACTGTGAAGAGGACCGTGAGAGGTTTTTCCTCACGGCTGCGAAAGCGGTTTTTCTGAAATTACTTGCCTTGGGCTGTACGACTCTCTGAGTAAAGGGGGAGTGGAAAAGCGGTTTCCCGAAGCGGTTTTCAGGTGGACATGCTGGTTTAGGGCTCCATTCGCGGTTTTCCTTCTGCGGAAGAGCGGTTTTACTTCGTCATCCCTCGTTTCTCTGGTTTTATCACCTCTGTTTTCGCTTTTTCTGTCGATCTGTGGATTTTGACGTCAGACGCGTCTGATCTTTGAGTAATCTGCTATTCTTTTTTCATCTCCATTTCTGATCGATTTTAGCGGATATTTATTTTTTTCTATTTTTTTTTGACGGATATTTATTTATTTCTATTTTCTCTGAATATTTGCCTCACAGATGAGTGAGGATGAGTGAATCTTCGTTTTTTTCTCCAGACATTTGAAGATAAATTGATTTTTGATTATTTTCTTTGCTTTATAAATTTTTTTTTTTTTTTTTTAAAGTTTATGGTTTTAGATCTCGTTTCATGACTAAGCGAGAGTAATCAGTGTAATGAGCTGTGATTAAGCATCTTTAAGCGAGATTAAATGGTAGAGTTAGGTTTTTTTTTTTGGTTCTTCTCTTTCCTGACATGTCATTTTGCTGGAAGTAAGGGTTTCTGGTTTAGAGATGGTAGATTTGTGGATTTCTGTCAACAGTCTCTGATCTGTACTTCTTTTTTTCTCAGTCTCTAGTTGTTTTTTTTCCCCTAGGGTTTTCAGTAGATCTGTAGGCTCTCTCTCTCTCTCTCTCTTTTCTCCTTTGTATGTTGCTTTTAAGGTTAGGGTTTTATCATGGTTTTTCTTCATTGGCATTTTTTTTTTTTTTTGGGGATTTCTGGGTTAAAGACGAGTTTGGAAATTGCAACGATATATATATTTGGGTGTTTCTTTAGTCTACGCCATTTCTGTTGGTTCTAGTTCATAAATTGATGCAGCCAATGAGCATTTTGCTGATATTGCAGTTTGCTCTCTTTTTGTTACTTTCGGCATTTGGTGTTACAAGCTAAAAAAAATAAAATAAAATCCTAAAATAGACGATTCACCCCTTTCTATTGCCACCGAGAATCGACTCTATTCTTGCTGACGTTGTAGAACTTTCGGGGTCCACGAATGGTTTCCGATCTGGGGTTTCTGTTTGTGTTCTTTTCGCTGGTTTTAGCTCTTTCTTCACTGCGAAGCATTGAGGGCTTGTTTCGTTGTTTGTTTTCATAACTATTTCAGTATGAAGAAAAAATTCTGTTATTTCCAAGCAATTACAGCCATGGAAAAATATTCTGCGTTTTGCTTTCCTTATGGGACCTTTTGTTTAACTACACTGTGCAGCACTCATAATCATGGTTAGAAAGAGGAGAACTGAACTTCCCACTGGTGGTGAGGGCTCTGAACCTCAAGAAGCTAGTAGTAGCACTGGACGTGGGCCCCAGCGTCCGGCTGAGAGGGCTCCTCAGCCACAACAGGGAGGTGGGGGAGGCTTTCAAGGTGGTAGGGGTGGAGGTCCCTCGGGCCATCAGTCTCAGCAAGGTGGCCGTGGCGGTGGTGGATATTATCAGGGTGGCCGTGGTGGATCCCACCAACGGGGTGGGATGCCACCGCAGCAAGGCGGTGGCCCCCCACCTGAGTACCAGGGCCGTGGGGGATCTCACCCACGCGGAGGAGCGCCACCTCAACAATCCGGTGGTGGGATACATGAATCTGGAGGAAGGCGCAGGGGCGGCAGTGCGGGTGGGCGTGGTGGTGGCCCTTCTTCCAGGCCTTCAGTTCCCGAGCTGCACCAAGCTTCCCAGGCGCCTTATCAAGCGGCTTATCCCAGCCAGCAACCGCCGTCTGCGAAACCAGCGGAGTTGTCGTCACAGCCCAGTTCCTCATCTCGGCTGCCTGAGGCAGCTACATCTCCATTTCAGCTGGCGCAGCAATTTCAGCAGGTTACGATCCAGCAGGAGGGGTCTTCTAGCCAGGCTATTCAGCCTGTGACCCCAGTGCCAGGGTCGAGCAAATCTGTGCGATTCCCACTTCGTCCCGGCAAGGGCAGCACCGGTGTCAGGTGCATGGTGAAAGCAAACCATTTCTTTGCGGAGCTGCCTGATAAGGACCTTCATCAGTATGATGTAAGTATTCATTCTTTCACTGTTTCTATTATTGTTTTTTTAGTCTAGTATATTAATCAGTAGTGATTTTTGAGCAGGTCTCGATTGCACCAGAAGTTACTTCACGGGGTGTGAATCGGGCTGTCATGGAGCAGCTGGTGAAATTGTATAGGGATTCACATCTTGGGAGGAGACTTCCAGCTTATGATGGGCGGAAGAGTCTCTATACAGCTGGGCCACTTCCCTTTACTTCGAGGGAGTTTGTGATTACTCTTGTTGATGAGGATGATGGTCAAGGCGGCCCTAGGTCCTTTTACAAGCATTTCCATATATAGATATATATAATTTGGCATATCTATGCATCAATCTCTCTTTCATAACAATGTTTGCTGACATGTGCTTATGTAATGCAGGCGAGAGAGGCAATTCAGGGTTGTCATCAAACTTGCTGCACGTGCTGACCTGCACCATCTGGGATTGTTCTTGGCTGGGAAGCAGGCAGATGCACCCCAAGAAGCTCTTCAGGTTCTTGATATTGTTCTGCGTGAACTTCCTACTACTAGGTAATTGTTATGATGTTCGCTAGATGTTCAAAGTGCGTTTGAAGTTTCTACCTGATTGATCAAGCTTGAACATGCTATTTGTTGTATCACTGGCTGCAGGTATTCCCCAGTTGGTCGATCATTTTACTCCCCTGATCTGGGGAGAAGACAGCCACTCGGTGAGGGGTTGGAAAGTTGGCGTGGTTTTTACCAGAGTATCCGTCCTACCCAGATGGGATTGTCGCTAAATATAGGTATTACCAGTTTTCACTACATTAAAAAAAATAAAAAATGGGCCAGCTGGAATGCAAGATCTGTTGCAATTAATGTGGGCCCAATGGCGGCATGTAATAGATTTGGGCACCACTTGTGGAGAGGATCCACAAAACCCTAGGATGAAGCTCTCTAGTTGCATTGTATGGGATTCTCCCTCCAAAGTCCCACGTGCATGATGTTGCTGCATTGCACTTACGAAGAAATCCTAGTTTAAGGTCTTGCTTCCAAACTGGCCCTGCCCTTAAAGAGTGTCATGTTGAGGTAATTATTTATCTGCCATAATGAATGAGAGTTGCATTCCTTAACTTGGAAGGTAAACATCGAGGAGAATTCCTCCTTAATGAAGGGTATCCATCGGTTATTGCAGGTTCTCAGTAATGCCTCATTGCTGCTATAATCATAGTTAGCAGAACTTCTTTCTAAACTTGTAACTTTGAGAAATACTCGCATAATTGCTTTCATGTTTAAAACATTGTATATTTCAGAAGATTTGTTTTTCTTCTTCTTCTTTTTTTTCCTGTGAAAACAGAACAATACTCATTTTTCAGAAAAAGAAAAAAAAAGAAATGTCCTTTCTTTCAAAAAAAAATTCTAGGGTAATTTAAAGTTAGTGATTGGTTGTCATCATCCATTGGTAGAAATATGTGGAAAGTTAGAAAATTTAGTGGAAGGATCAGTTTATTTTTGTTGAATACTTGTAATGAAGGATTTGAGAAAGATAATTTGCCCATGTTAATCACAAACTTCTGTCTCCCAATTTTGGCATCTTCATTTCTTTGACTGTAATTATCATCATTAAAGATTGGAACTGAACACATACTGCCATTTTGCCATAAGTTGTTTTGCGAACTATGAATATAATGTGCGTGTTGTTTATTCTTTTCAGTGGAATTTTCTCATCATTGTTAAGAAAGCTGTATATTTTCATTAAACATATATAGTTATTTATATATTTTTAGATCTTGTTTAATTAATATTACTTCAAATCTATAAATATACACGAGTACAAAGAATTCTATGATATGCTGCATGCATTTGTCAATTTGCTGTAGTTGTCTGATCATTGTGATTTGGGCACTATGGTGTATCCATGATTGGGTCCACAGAATAGTCTGGGTCACCATGTGCCATCTGTACTGCACTTTATATTGCTACCTTGCTGGTTATATAATAGGTAATTTGCGACATGCATGCCAACTTCTAAAATACTGCCACTATACAATACTCACGTATTATAATGTATGCTGTAAAATTTTCTTGTTACTAAGAAATTGTCTCTGCTGCAGATATGTCATCGACTGCTTTTATCGAGCCACTTCCAGTCATTGATTTTGTTACTCAGCTCTTGAACAGAGATGTCTTAGCCAGACCATTATCTGATGCTGATCGAGTGAAGGTCTGCTTTTCTATTGTTTCTTCTGTTTGGATCGTGATGGTTTTCTTTTTCTTTTTTCTTTTTAGATCATTATTTTGGCATATTCCACGGGTGTGTCAAATTGTCCCATTGAAGTTTAATGGGACAATTTTGCGATTTTTTTTTTTGAAACTTCTGATTATAGAATTTTCCTCAGCTATTGAAAAACCTATTTAGTTATTTTTCTCTTTTAATCTTAGTGTACTTGTTTATGATTGTCAACAAGCTCCTTGGGAGGTGTGCTTTTCCTTTTTTCCTTTGCCTGAAACCATGCAGTTTTGTTCTATTTTCAACCAAACTCAATTTTTTTTCTTAGACTAAATTGAGGCAGGCGGTCTCAGGGTGGCGTTTTTTAAATTGTGTGTGTGTGTGTTTTGTCACTGTTCTTAAATTGATTTTTCTAATGTGGTATTGACAGATTAAGAAGGCTCTTAGAGGTGTGAAGGTTGAGGTTACACACCGAGGGAACATGCGCCGAAAATACCGAATATCAGGTTTAACGTCGCAGGCAACTAGAGAGCTAACGTAAGGATCTTTTTGTCTTTTTTTTTTTTTTAAAAAAAAAAATAAAAAAAAATCATTAGTCTTTGTTTACCAATATATCCTGTCTTATGGGGTGTCTGTTTAAGTTTTCTTTATGTCTGTGTTGCTGACATGGATCATGAATTGTCTTGTTTATGGAAAATTGGAAACATCAATAGTTTCCCTGTTGATGAGAGAGGCACAATGAAGTCGGTTGTGCAATACTTCCAGGAGACCTATGGATTTGTTATCCAACATACCACGTGGCCATGTCTGCAAGTTGGAAATCAGAATAGACCAAACTATCTGCCTATGGAGGTCAGCACATTCATACACTCTTCCCTTGTTTTCTATGTGTGAATCTTCTGGACTCTTCCCTTGTTTTCTATGTACGAATCTTCTGGACAAGTCTGCCACGAATTGTTACAGGTCTGTAAGATTGTGGAAGGCCAGAGATATTCCAAGCGGTTAAACGAGAGACAAATAACGAATCTGTTAAAGGTGACCTGCCAACGTCCTCAAGATCGGGAGCTTGATATTGTACAGGTGATGTGATGTCCTACAACTTTGCATGTCTTACATCTGTGTATGTTTATTCCTTCTCTTTCACCTCTGTACATTGCTTGTTCTTTCTTTCTTATTCTGGATCATTGCTGAAAAATGACTTATGGTTATCATACACATTAAGCAGTTACTTCCTCTCACTCAGGTTATCATACTCAGTTAAATGGAGTACTATTTCGTTTATAAATTATATATGAATTGTCTTGTAGGTAAATTGACGCAGGACAGCCCTAGTTATGATGCATGCTCATGGACACAATTAAACAGCGGAAATAAAAGGAATAAATGATATAAAATTCTAACAGTAATCATCATAACTGAGAAAATCATAAAGGAAACATGCAATGGAGCGGGCCATCACTACAACCATGGGTTATGGAATTCAATTACTACTTGGGTTGGATCCGGCGAGGGATGAGACCTCCCGATCTTGCATGGTCACACCCAATCAATCATGAAGATCACTAGGCCAAAGAACCAAGAAGTTTCTCGGATTAGGGATTTGAGAATTTGGGGATTTAGGGTTTAGATCGGTTCTCAAGATTTTGATCGAAGAAGGATTAGCCAAAACTGGAAAATAGAAGGAAGAAAATTATTACCTTGAAGAAGTTGGAGGGGCACAAGAAGAAATTAGAAGAAGAAGATTAAGGGGAGAGAAGAAGCACCATTAGAGAGAAGAGAGGAAGGAGGCAACCAAAGGGTTTGCTTTTCATTAATCAATAGTTGAAATTCGTGTTTAGGGCTTTACCCCACTTAAATAAGCAAATAAAGACATAAAATTACTAAAATACCTCTAGGATAAGCAAATAAAGATATAAGATTACTAAAAGACCCCTAACTAAGTCAAAAAATGCGCAAATAACATAAGTATGGGAAAGTTTGGGTGCTCGGTCTTCTTTCTCCAATCTTCCTTCACATGTGTCTTCCCTAAGTGGGGTCTTCTATATGTCCAATCACATGTGAAAGGTCTTCAGCTCCTCAATATTCGCCTATCCACAAGGACGGCACTTGTGGTTGGCGCTTTCTTCGTTGGTACACCTTGAATGCACCTGTGTCCGCATCAATTCCCCTCGGGTGAGAAAAACTCGACTCCGACGAGTTGAAACTTTTGTAGCGCTCGAGTAGATCTGGATCAATACCTTGCAATGCGTCGCCCGACAGCCACGTAGATTCAGACGATGGTTTGTTTTTCCACCTGACAAGATACCTTTGGAAACCCCCATCTCTCGTGGATACTATCTCATCATCCAAGATTTCCTCAATTGCTTCTTTATGGGTAATGGGTGGAGGAGGTGGTGGAAGGGGTTGGGTAGCAAACTCAGAAAAAGGCCATGAAAGGGACGATGTATCAACAATGGGAGTATGGGCACGGACTAGATCTTCCACATTAAAAGTTGGATTAATGCTCATTTCAGGTGGAAGGTCAACCCGATACGCGTTGGACCCAACCTTTTGTAATATCTTGAATGGTCCAGCACTACGCGCTTGTAATTTCTTTGCAGATCCTTGAGAGAATCGCTCTGGCCTTATTCTCACCATTACAGTCTCCTTCTTGAAATTCTTGCACTCTACGATGAGAATCAACTGAAACTTTCTAATCATCATTGCTCTTATTTAACCGCTGTCTAATATGTGTATGCAAATTATGAATATGGCGTGCGAATGCATCGGCTGACTCAGAAGACCTTTGGGTAACAGACATAGGTAAGAGATCTATGGGCATTCTAGGTTTGTAACCACTTACAATTTCAAAAGGACTCAACCCTGTAGATCTATTAACTGACCCATTATAAGCAAGTTCAGCAGTTGGTAAAATTAGGTCCCAAGTCTTAACATGTTCACCCACTAGACAACGTAGAAGATTTCCAAGGCTACGATTTACCACCTCAGTTTGACTATCTGTTTGTGGGTGGTAAGCAGTAGAAAATTGCAAACGAGTTCCCATAATGTACCACAGTGTCTTCCAAAAATAGCTAGTAAATCGAACATCACGATCAGACACTATGGTTTTAGGTAACCCATGGAGACGCACCACATCATAAAAAAAAAGACGAGCAACATGAGACGCATCCGACGTCTTCGAACATGGGAGGAAATGCACCATTTTAGAAAAACGGTCCATAACGACAAAAACGGAATCGTGCTGTTTTATAGTCTTGGGAAGCCCGAGCACGAAGTCCATACTAATGTCCTGCCACGGAGCATGTGGCACTGGCAATGCCGTGTACAGCTCGGTATTTTGCTTTCTTTGCTTTGCCAGCTGACATGTTCGACACTGCCTTAAAACTTTGGCTACGTCTCGCTTGATGCTTGGCCAATAGAAACGATCTTCCACGAGGGCAATGGTCTTATCACGACCAAAATGGCCAGCTATTCCTCCTGAATGAAGCTCCCAGATGAGGGATTCACGAAGGGACATACGAGGAATACAAAGTCTGTCTCCCTTGAAAAGAAAGCCATCTTTAAGAATATATTCACCCACAATATGCTGGTCACTAGAGAGCGACGCGTAAGTACCCCCAAAATCAGGACATATGGGGTATTCATCTTTCAGTTGCTCAAATCCGACTACCTCTACACTCAAGGAGTTGAGCAACGCCACTCTCCTACTAAGGGCATCCGCTGGTTTGTTTTCAACCCCGGCCTTGTGTTTCAAAACAAACGAATATTCCTGAAGAAACGCTACCCACTTGGCATGCCTTGGGTTGAGTTTCTTCTGAGAATGCAAATATCTCAAAGCCTCATGGTCAGAAAACAAAACGAATTCTTGCGGTAGGAGGTAGTGTCGCCAATGTCTCAGGGATTGCACTACCGCATAAAATTCTTTGTTGTAAGTCGAGTATTTTTGTTTTGCCTCATTCAGTTTCTCACTGAAATAGGCCACTGGGTGTCCTTCTTGACTCAACACTCCACCTATACTGACACCAGACGCATTGCACGCTACTACAAAGACTGTAGAAAAGTCAGGTAGTCGCATGACAGGAGCTTCCACCATCTTGCCCTTAATTTCTTTGAAAGCCTTGACGGCGGCTTTAGACCACACGAACTCCCTTTTTCATGCACTCGGTAATGGGAGCCATGATTGTGCTAAAACCCCTAATGAATTGACGATAAAAAGTTGCTAGGCCGTGGAAACTTCGCACCTCATGAATGTTCCTTGGTTCTAGCCACTCAACTATGGCCTTGACTTTTTCAGGGTCTGCTCGCATCCCTTCAGATGACACTATAAATCCTAAGAACACAACTTGGTTAGACATGAATGCACATTTCTTAAGATTAGCGTACAACTTTTCCTTCCTAAGGACACTACAGACCTTCTTTAAATGTTCAAGGTGTGATTCCTTAGTGGTACTATAAATAAGAATATCGTCAAAGTACACCACTAGGAATTTTTTCATGAACGGCCTCAAAGTTTGTGTCATCACCCGCATGAAAGTACTGGGTGCATTAGTCAAGCCGAAGGGCATGACCAACCACTCATACAGCCCATCTTCGTCTTAAACGCCGTCTTCCACTCATCTCCTGGGCGTATACGAATTTGGTGATATCCACTCTTGAGGTCTATCTTAGAGAATATAGTGGACCTGGCCATCATGTCAAGCATATCATCAAGTCTAGGTATAGGGAACCTATACTTGACTGTAATTTTGTTTATGACACGGCTGTCCATACACATGCGCCATGTGCCGTCTTTCTTTGGCGTCAACAATGCAGGCACGGCACACGGGCTCATACTCTCTTGGATGAAACCCTTTTGTAGAAGCTCATCAATTTGCTTCTTCAACTCTGCATGCGCTGCAGGGTTCATCCTGTAGTGAGGAAGGTTCGGTAAAGTAGACCCTGGGACAAGATCAATGGCATGTTGTATGTCCCTCATAGGTGGCAACTCATTCGGTAAGTCTTCAGGAAATACATCACTGTATTCCTTCAGGACCGAGGTCACCTTACAGGGCAACTCTGATGGAACCTCATGTGTAATTTCTCTAGCCACAAGGGCATACACCAAAGAATCCTCCTTAGCCTCTTTTTCAAACTCTCTTGCGCTGATTATATGTAAAGACTTAGGTTTGGATTTCCCCATTTCTCTAGGCTCACTTGCCTTCTCATCCTTCTTCTTCCCTACTGTATTCTCAGGTGGCATGGGATTAAGTTTGATCTTTTTACCATTATACATAAAAGTACATGCATTCGAACGACCAAAGATCGTGACATCATTATCGAATAGCCACGGTCTACCTAGGATAACATGTCCCACATCCATAGGTAAAACATCACATCACAGGGACTCTTTGTATGACCCAAACTCGATGGGGACTAGACATTGCTGGGTGACGGTAGGGATGTCTTGTTAACCCAAGAAACTTTATACGGGTCTGGATGAGGTGTGGATTTCAGTTTTAAGCGATCTAAGGTGCTAGTGGAAATCACATTCTGACAACTTCCACTGTCCACTATCACCTTACAATTCTTTTTACCACACTTGGCAATAGTGTAGAAGATAGTGCTTCGACGCCAGTCAGCACTACTTCTAGACTGAGCTAACACATGCCTGACTACTGCAAGCGTTGCTTCTCCATCCACTTCTTCATCAGTAAGTCCTCCTTCAGGGTGATACTCTTCAACTTCATAATCACCCTGGTCATCTCCACCCTCGTGGGGCTCGCCTATAACTAAGGCTCTCCCACAGCTCTTTGTAGGACACTGATTAGACATGTGGCCAAGGTTGCCACACTCATAGCACCTCACTTGGCTCATGTTACTAGGACCGGCACCAAGAACCCCTTTGCCCTTGTCCTCCCTAGGCCTAGGCGGAATGGTCGCATGTGCCCTAGGTTGATTACCAATATTAGGTCTAGTTCCTTAGGAACTAGATCTAGCATTGGAGTCTCGGGACTTAAAACGACGAACGACAGGAGCCTTCAGATACTGCTCTAACTCCTGCACGACTTGATATGCTTCATCTAAGTCCGTTAAGGGCCGAGTAATAAGCTCGCGCTGAAGATCCGCACAAAGACCCGTCTTAAAACGCGAGAGCGTTACTAGAGGGTCTTCTTGGATATTACATCGCATCACATACTCTTCAAATTTAGCGATGTAGTCAGCGGCAGGCATTGACCCTTGGCGTAAGGATTGCCATTGGTCAAGGAGCTTCTGACGGTATGAGAGAGGAAGGTACTTCTCCTTCAACTTCTCTTTTATCTCATACCAATGTGTGATAGGGGCTCTACCAACTCTCTCTATCCTACGCTCGGTGTTGGTCCAGAAGAGTTTGGCTTGACCCACAAGCTTCATCTTAGCAAACCGCATTTGACGGTTTTCTGACATGCCATACCACTCAAAGTAGTGGTCCATGTCAGCAACCCAGTCAAGGAATGCCTTGGGATCCAAGCGTCCATCAAAACTCGGGGCCTCAACTCTCACACTCTTCATCGCACGCTCATCTAGATCATAACGGTCTTGATGACCACATGTGGCTCGTGCCTCTCGCACCACACCACGACCGTTACCACGATCTCTATCCTCGCTACCACCACGTGTGGCAGCACGTTCTTCAATGATTTCTTCCACTTGGGAGTGCGCATCTTCCCCTACAGCGGGATTTTCCTTTTGGGACGCCTCTAGTCGCTCCACCTTAGTCATGGTAGTGGTAATTTGGTTCTCAAGGCGGGCAAACTCACGCCTTTGACCTGCTTCTAGAGCGGTTATCTTTTGTATCAATTGAGCAAGTTGCTCAGATAACTGCTCGTTATTCATGGTAGGTTGAAGTCCGAAACCTCTACCTCTTCTCGTGGGCATACAATGAAGACTTGAACCAAACTCTACCTAACTAGACTACTAGGTGTTATGACTTTCAAGATGAATGCGATGAATGCAAAACTACTATGAACTTACACAATTAAGTTGAAACAGGAAACAACTCAAATCTGAAAATTTTCCAGATTAGGAACTTTTTAAAATTGGAAAGTTTCTAAACTTGGAACTTTTCTAAGTTAAACCTAAAAATCAAAACCCTAATTTGATAACTCGATCTAGACAAAAACCATGCAAGCCTAGGCTTTGATACCAAATTTGACGCAGGACAGCCCTAATTATGATGCATGCTCATGGACACAATTAAACAGCGGAAATAAAAGGAATAAATGATATAAAATTCTAACAGTAATCATCATAACTGAGAAAATCATAAAGGAAACATGCAATGGAGCGGGCCATCACTACAACCATGGGTTATGGAATTCAATTACTACTTGGGTTGGATCCGGCAAGGGATGAGACCTCCCGATCTTGCATGGTCACACCCAATCGATCAATGAAGATCACTAGTCCGAAGAACCAAGAAGTTTTTCGGATTAGGGATTTGAGAATTTGGGGATTTAGGGTTTAGATCGGTTCTCAAGATTTTGATCGAAGAAGGATTAGCCAACACTGGAAACTAAAAGGAAGAAAATTATTACCTTGAAGAAGTTGGAGGGGCAGAAGAAGAAATTAGTAGAAGAAGATCAATGGGAGAGAAGAAGCACCATTAGAGAGAAGAGAGGAAGGAGGCAACCAAAGGGTTTGCTTTTCATTAATCAATAGTTGAAATTCGCGTTTAGGGCTTTACCCCACTTAAATAAGCAAATAAAGACATAAAATTACTAAAATACCCCTAGGATAAGCAAATAAAGATATAAGATTACTAAAAGACCCCTAACTAAGTCAAAAAACGCTCAAATAACATAAGTATGGGAAAGTTTGGGTGCTTGGTCTTCTTTCTCCAATCTTCCTTCACATGTGTCTTCCCTAAGTGGGGTCTTCTATATGTCCAATCACATGTGAAAGGTCTTCAGCTCTTCAATATTCGCCTATCCACAAGGACGGCACTTGTGGTTGGTGCTTTCTTCGTTGGTACACCTTGAATGCACCTGTGTCCGCATCATAAATTATACATGGAAATAATTTTATATACAGAGGTAATTATTTTAAAGAGACAATCCATTGTTCATGTATCACTATAAGATAAGGCAACTCCTTGTTGAATGAAGAGACATGGATTATCCAATCAATAGATCTGGACTGTCCATTAGGTTCAGCCACACTTCATGGGCCACCATGCAAAATACACTTCATGGGTCTTCTATATGTCCAATCACATGTGAAAGGTCTTCAGCTCTTCAATATTCGCCTATCCACAAGGACGGCACTTGTGGTTGGTGCTTTCTTCGTTGGTACACCTTGAATGCACCTGTGTCCGCATCATAAATTATACATGGAAATAATTTTATATACAGAGGTAATTATTTTAAAGAGACAATCCATTGTTCATGTATCACTATAAGATAAGGCAACTCCTTGTTGAATGAAGAGACATGGATTATCCAATCAATAGATCTGGACTGTCCATTAGGTTCAGCCACACTTCATGGGCCACCATGCAAAATACACTGATTGGATTATCGTAACTGTCCAAAAGTTGAACTTACATTTGCTGACATTCTGTTTTCCAAAACATGGATGTGTTGGTTAGAGTCATCTGGGCAAGGTGATTGTTTGGAATCATTAACAAATGTGCCCCACCAAATGGGTGGTTAATATGTTAATTGGACCTTTTTCATATTGATCTCGACTCTCCATTTTATGGTTCTATTAATTGGATGGCTCGATTTGTGTCCCAACGAAGGGTGGGTTGGGTCAAAGGGACTGTCAAAATCGTTTGATTAGTCTGTCTAGGTAGCCCTATGCAATTGGGAGCACATAATTCGTAGAGCTGTGGGAGCACTGGATCATTTCTCTAATTAAATTTCAATTTCCTTTGTTCATAATTTCTGTGTTCAGATATCCCAAATACCAAAAGCATTTGTTGATGCATACAAGAAAGTAACAAGAACGTAGGAGGTAAAAGTGCACAAAAGATGTTCCAATGTTGCACAAAAAAAATTGCAAGTTATTCTTACCATGCCTCGAGAACATTCCAAAAGTATGCCTGGAAACTATTCTTTAGTGCATCAACATGGTGATTGGCATTGGCCTTGTAGTTTATCTTTGTTAATGCTTGTGTTGGAATGAAGTATCCTGAAATTTCATTTTTCTTTGGTTAGACGGTTCACCACAATGCTTACCACGAAGATCCTTATGCAAAGGAGTTTGGCATCAAAATCAGTGAGAAACTTGCTTCGGTTGAAGCACGCATTTTACCTGCACCTTGGGTAAGTAAATTGGTATTTTTTAACAAATGTGGGATTTGGTTCATTGACTAGCTAATTTAACCACAGGAATTCCCTCCCGTGAGTGCTTTATAATTTTTCATCATTGCTCCTGGTTGGTTTTGCAGCTTAAATACCATGACACTGGTAGAGAAAAGGATTGCTTGCCCCAAGTTGGTCAATGGAATATGATGAATAAGGTATACTCCTTCAGAAGTTGAAACTCTCATTTTAACTGTGAATTAAATATGCATGTTGGTTCTAATCGATGGCTCCAAATTCTTAGGCTCCCTATTCTTGTTGCTGCGATTAGAAAAAAAAAAACTATAGCCCTGTCCTAGTTTCTGTTCATGTCTGAAATCGATAGATTTTAATGATACAAGAAAGATGTTATTCCTATAGATAAAAAAGAGACTATTATGAGGGAAAGGAAATTAAAGGATTCAGTGTTTGACCTATTATTATGTTTAAGTTTTTTTTAAAGCAAATCTGTTTGTGGCTTTCAGTAAGGATGTGTTTTTCATTCATGATATTGAAATATGTTTTTCTTTGGCATATTGGGACATGGTTATTGTATTGTTTCTACAATTTTGATCCTCACGTGAATTCTCTCTCGATTATTTTGTTTCAGCCTGTGCAGATCTAGATTGGACTTCTTGTGGTTAAATTTCTTATTAGTAATTGGTTTTCATGTTACGTAGGATACCTTGAAATGTTGTTACTGGAGCTTGCTACTGATAGCATCTGCGGCAGATAATTTGTCAAGGCAATTTAGAGAACTGTTTACCGCATTTACATTTGTTATTCCATGATAAATCTGCATGTAACTTGTTGCAAATTACCTTGTTGTTTTTCTTCTTCTTCTTCTTCTTTTTCTTAGGTCTGGTGTTACTGGGATTATTTATTTCAAGTTTTGTGGAACTAATCATTATTGTTTAAAGTCAATGCATAAAAACGTGGTTGGTACAGCATATAAATCTGCATATAACTTGCTGCAAATTGCCTTGTTTATTTGTTTTCTCCTTTATTTCTTAGGTCTGGTGTTACTGGGATTTATTTATTTCAAGTTTTGTGGAACTAATCATTCTTGTTTATGAAATCAAGGCATAAAATTGTGGTTGGTAAAGCATGCTCCATGCTGCTGTTTTATTTTGTTTCGTTTTTTATGACGACAGGGTGTACCCGCTCCATTTTTAATGCAAGACTGCTGTTTTGTTATGATGCTCTGTTATTGAATTCTTTTTATTTTGCTGCAGAAAATGGTCAATGGAGGAACTGTGAACAACTGGATGTGCATAAATTTTTCACGTAGCGTGCAAGATGTTGGAGCTCGCGGATTCTGTCATGAGCTCGCACAGATGTGCCAAATTTCTGGCATGGTAGGGTTTCAGTGTGCTTGTATGTTGGTGTTGGATGCATAAGATGCTGGTGTGCACGGTTCTTATTTTTATATAATCCTCATTCATAATTCCAAGTTTATTTGAATTTATGCAGGCGTTTACATCTGAACCTATACTTCCACCATACACCTCTCGCCCTGATCAGGTGGAAAGAGCCTTAAAAACACGCTACCATGATGCGATGACCATTCTCCAGCCCCAGTGCAAAGAACTTGACCTGCTGATTGTCATTTTGCCCGATAACAATGGTTCTCTTTATGGTATGCATTTCGACTAATTCACATGAATGGAATGAGGCTGTTTTTTTTTTTTTTTAAATTTTTTTATTTATTTAATTTTAAAATTTAAATCTTTCTATTTCTATACCAATCCTAATTTTCTGTAAATTTGTATTGCAATTTCTGCATCACAGGAGATCTGAAAAGGATATGTGAGACAGATCTTGGATTGGTATCTCAGTGCTGCCTAACTAAGCACGTGTTCAGGATGAGTAAACAATACCTGGCAAATGTTGCCCTCAAGATAAATGTAAAGGTAGGTGCCGTGGTGTTTTGAATTCCCGGCTATATTGAGTTTATGAATTTAAAATATCTTCAACATGATTAGCTCTTTTATTGACCGATGTTAGGTTGGGGGAAGGAATACTGTGCTTGTGGATGCATTGTCTAGGCGCATACCTCTGGTCAGTGATAGACCAACTATTATCTTTGGTGCAGATGTGACTCATCCACATCCAGGCGAGGATTCTAGCCCTTCCATTGCAGCGGTATGATGCTCGGGTTCCTTTCATGTAACTGAAATTTCACTGGTTCATTTATTTTCCTCACGGATTCTTATTTCTAATTCTGTAATTTTTGCATCCAAGAACTGCAGCTCTTCTGTGTTTGTTGCATTCATCTGATTAATAAGATTTGGTGAACTTCTTGGCAGGTTGTGGCTTCACAAGATTGGCCAGAGGTCACAAAGTATGCTGGTTTGGTTTGTGCACAAGCTCACCGCCAGGAGCTGATCCAAGATCTTTTTAAAGTCTGGCAAGATCCTGTACGGGGCACCATTACGGGTGGCATGATCAAGTATTGTCTCTTATTTTCCTTGAGCTTTTAAAAAAAATGGTAGATTTATTATTTATGATCGATGTGCTCTTGTGGGGTTTTACATGTGGCCATTTTAAACAAGATCTATTTAATGTAGCTGCTTAAAATAAAGAGAGGGGATTTTAATATCACTCAGTGTTCTTTTAAATCCAGGGAGCTTCTGATTTCTTTCCGTCGGGCAACTGGGCAGAAACCTCAGCGGATCATATTCTACAGGTGACTGTTATTAAACATTTCTTTTCCATATTGAACGATTGCTTCATTTTTCACCAATAGGCTGACGATGCTGTGTATATGCAGGGATGGTGTGAGCGAAGGCCAGTTCTATCAGGTCTTACTGTATGAACTAGATGCAATCCGGAAGGTGACATCTTCAGTTTTTAAAGGGTCCTGTCCTTTCTGTTTTTGTTTGTTATATAATCTCAACTCACCTTACCTTTCCTGGTGTTTGATCTTTTCAGGCATGCGCATCACTTGAGCCGAATTACCAGCCCCCGGTAACATTTGTTGTTGTCCAAAAACGCCACCACACCAGGCTTTTTGCTAACAACCATTCGGATCGCTATTCTGTTGACAAAAGTGGAAATATATTACCTGGTAAGATGGCGATTAATAGCCTAAATATCGTACGTGCCTCAATTTTGAGAGATTAATGTAGGTGTTTGGTAACTCACAATTATACAAGTGCTAGTGATTTTGATGGATTAAATGCTTTAATTTTCCCCAGCGAAACACAAGCAATTTGTCCAGTTGATGCCTTAAATTCAATTGCTTGAAACCTGTTTCCTTAACTCACAGGAACTGTGGTGGACACAAAGATATGCCATCCCACTGAATTTGACTTCTATTTGTGCAGCCATGCGGGCATCCAGGTAAATTTGATCCCCGTCTTTCCTTTAGTAAGTTGATTTTTAAAGCTGAATCTATTTTTCGTTGATGGTATGCTGATTATTGTGTTGTTGTACTCAAGGGCACAAGCCGTCCTGCTCATTACCATGTCTTGTGGGATGAAAACAAATTTACTGCTGATGGACTTCAATCTCTAACTAACAATCTTTGCTACACGTAAGAATCTTTCCTCATGGTTTATTTTCTTTCTTTCCAATTGAGTGTTTGGTGGCCAATCCAGCCTTCAGTTCCCTGTTTCAGAGTGCAACTTGACTTGGGACTGTTTACGGGTCTTGATTCCTTGTGATCAGTTTATCTTGATCTAATCTTGTTTGCCCTTTGTTATACAGATATGCCAGGTGCACCCGGTCTGTATCAATTGGTGAGTTTATCCATTCATTAGATTTTTGTGACATTTTTTCAATCTCTTTTTATAGTTACCTACTGAATGTGGAGGAAACATCTTTTGCCTTAAGATGCCTTTATGTTTGTAAAATTGGCAGTGCCACCGGCATACTATGCTCATCTTGCTGCCTTCCGCGCTCGTTTTTACATGGAGCCGGAGACATCTGACAGTGGCTCTCTAACAAGTGGTGCTGCTGGCCGTGGTCCTCCGGGCGGTGTTGGTGGAGGCGCACGCAGTACTCGTGTCCCGACAAGTGCTGCAGTCAGGCCGCTCCCCGCACTCAAGGACAACGTGAAAAAGGTGATGTTTTACTGCTGAGGCATGTCCACCTCAAGAAACAACCTTCCAGACTCAAGAAAAAAAAAAGGAAATACTCCAATAGGAGGGATGTGAGCCTTGTCTAGAGAGTTTTTGAATGAAAATATTGATTTAAACGATTGGTGGGTTGCAAGAACATTGCCATTCTAACATTCTTGGGGTAAATGAGAACTTTTGAAGTCTTGCTCGGTCTTAAAGTGAATATCTTGGGAGCAACCAATATGGATCGCTAGTTGCTGGACTCGTGCTATCCTGATGGGGCTTTCAAGGTCCAGATAATGGGACCATGGCGGTGGCCTTATCACATGCCTCATTGTAATGGCCAAGTGGATTACATACATAATAAGCACTGAAGCACTGAGCCAGACCAATCAATCAAAAGATGGCATGTGATGGACCCCACCTTGGACTAATCATGGAACCAGACAACTTCCAGTCAAATCTACTGGAACGGCATAGCCTTTTATAATCACATCCCTGAGTGTTGTTTGATGTGATAACACCCAATGTCTTTAGGTTACTACTACTGATCCTTCTGTAAGGATATATCTGCGATGAACTTTTTGTTAGCATGGAAGTGGTGTCATTGGGCCACCTACAGGGTATCCTTGTGATCTTGGATTCATTTGGATGTCGTATCTTGCAAATGGATTAATGATTAGAAAAATTATAGAGATGGGTTGTTGATCGTTTAACCCAGTGGGACAAACACCCCCCCTCCCCTCTCCTGGTTGCTTTTGAGTCTTTTATTGTACGTGTTACTTGGGTGGGTTATTCTTTGCTTGCACAATGTTGGCACAAGTTTCGATTCTCTGGTTTCTGATTATCAGGAGGATCATTCGCTGGACTAGAACATTTTGGCTGATCATGTTGTATTGGTTGATTTCTCCTGATTTACGGACATGTTTTGGGTATCAAAATGGGATGGGGTCTTGGGCTGAGTTTAGCCATGAGAAGTAGCACTTGAGGCCTTGGCAGCTGAGTATTTGTCTGCCCGTTGGGAGAGGATGAAACAACATGCCTCTTCTTGAGTCGTACTCTCTCAGCTGCTGGCGGCCTGACAATTTGATTCTTGGGCTGAAGTCCTATCACAGCTAGACTTGGTCGGAAATTGGGTTGGTGCAGGATGTGGTGGGCTGATCCTGTCCCTCTCTAGTCTTTACTCAAATGGCTTACATCTATTATGGGAAGTAATCGCCTATAGGTGGTTGCACTGCTATTCGCCTATAGGTTGACTCAGATGATTATGTTAAATTCACTCAGCCCTCAGCTACCTTGTTGAAATTTTATACCTGGGGCTACTTTTTAGGCTCATTTGTGATTTATGTGGGCCATACCAAGGAAAAGGTTTTGGTGGGTGGCTCCCCTTACATTGTTTCCACTTGTGTGGTCTACTTGAATCATTGATGTGGCTGATTTTTGAGCCTTCCCTCTCACATGGGTTGGGGCATTAAAGTAGAGATGATTTTTATGGGAAAATCATTCTATGAATCAAAATACCAGGCAGTGTTTTTTGAGAAGAGAAGCTACCAAAGTTTCCTTTTGTATTGTTTTTCTTTAAAAAATAATGAAGCAGAATGTTATGTATGATGGTCGCGGACGTCCTAACCCCGCGTCTCTAGCCCTGAACAGGCAGTTCTGTGGGCAGGCCTACCGTGATGTATCTGTTTATTTAAGCCGTCCATCCCTTTTCTCATATCATTTTAAGGCATAAACACAAGAATGAGGCAGATCCAACGCTCAAGTGGACCACACCAAATAATAAGCTTGGTTGCATTACATGCACCAAGCATTAAATGCCAGTTGCGTTAAATGCAAGAGTCATCCGTGGTGTGGCGCATTTGAGCGTTGAGGCGGCCCGTTCGGGGCTAGAGACCGGCGGGAGTAGGACGCAATCTGCATGACTTCCAACCTGTCACACATACAATGATAACAATGATAACCACGTTAACAAAAAATCTCTTTAAATCATGGAAAGCCTTATTGGTTAAAAATCATAATTTTCAGGAAATTTTGAGTAAAAATCTTTATATATATATATATATTAAAAGGTAAATGTATTATGAGGTTGACCTCAAGGGAGCCTCTCATGAGGGTCGAACATCCACCCCATCCATCAGATACATCCTTCCGTGGTGGTCCATGGGGCTAAAATTAAGCCACTCCATAACTTAGGCCATACCACAAATAACCCCATTGAAACCTTCTTGATTGTTTATATGCTTACTAAGACGTGGCTTACAGATCTAACCCATCCGTTGTGTGTCCCATTTGGATGAGGGGTCACTCCAAAATTTAGGCCATTCCAAAACTTAGGTGGTCCCCATTGTAACATTTCGGATTTTTTCCAACTTGACAATAGACGTCCTTAGACGTAGAACTGCCCTAGGACCTTATTCTGTTGTAATTAGGGTATAATTTAGTTAAGTATTAATAGCTTGGATTACTTTCTATACAAACTACAAAGGCCCAAGTACCACCTCAGGCAGAAATCAAATAGGACCAAATCCTTTAGAAACTAAACGAGAATTAATTTAATGCTAAACTAGATTCTCTGTGCAATGGGCTCTAATCACTTTAAATACAAACCGCAAGACCCAAAACGAGTAGAATCAATACAGCTACATTACCTTGAAATCTAGAATCCATCTCTAAACCCGGTTGCTCTCGGGAGCACACCGAAACTCCGTATCGAACCTGGACCGCACGTCGAAAGTCCGATGACCGCAAAACTATACAGTCATGACCGCATTACTGGACTTGATAACCTTCTCGGAAATTAAGTCTTAATTGCGTATAGAAATGCACAACTTGAGCCTGGAGCAAAGTGTGTGAGAAACGTGAATATCTTTAGAAATAAAATCCGAATTTAAGTAATCTGAGTCGTGTCGCTTGTGGGCCAAATATAAGGATTCAGACCATCAGAATCTGACCCAAATACACCCTCGGATCAGGAGAAATGTCTCACACATGTCAGTGTACTTTGGCCCTGATCGAGTATTGGTGACCATTGAACTGAAACTGGTCCGCCACGGTCGATCTGTAAATCCGATTGGACCGAAAACTCAGCTTAACCTAGATCTAATGTCAGGGGGCTTAAGTCCGACTGCATGCAGAAAAGAGGCTTCCAGAAGTGCTCCGTTGGATCGAAACGGCCGCTATTTGGCTGTACCCTAAGTATACCATGGCCCTGGGGCCATTCCCATCAGTTCTGGGCCTATATAAGGGCCTTAAACCCTCTTTCTCTCATTCCATACGATTTTGCAATCCTAGGAGAGAGAAGAGAGCAAAGAGAGAAGGAAAGAGAGAGAAAGTGAGAGAGAGTGGGAGAGAGTTCTTGGTATCCGAGCCCATCTCTCCACGTGCTGAATCGATCTATCTGTATCGCTATACTGGCGATTCTGATTCCATTTTCGGGTAACAAATCCTAACCCTAATCTATTTTAGAGATTCCGGTAGAGTAAATGGTGAAATAGCTGACCTGTTTCATGCTATAAGTTGCCGTTGTGCCGTAAACAAAGACTTAGTGTTTAAACTGAGTTCGTTACACGTTTACCGGCGAAAGGTGCGGACTATAAATGTTTAGGTTATGGTTTTCAAGGCCTTCATTGTCAGTAATGGTTTATGACTGACTTGATTACTGTCACATGTGATTAGATGCGATGTTTCCCGTATATTACACATATATGTAAACTATGTTGATTTTAATACCTTCCATGTGTTTGTTGAAATACTTAAATGAATATGAAATTATGATTTCTGCTTGCCATGATTATTGTTTGAGAATACATGCTTGTTGTATGGGTGACAACTCCTTAGTGGAAGGATTTGCTATAATATAGGTTATAACTAATTTATTTCATATATGATGGAATGTATAGACTAAGTGTTTGATGAAATGTTTGAATGAAAAATGGTCCAATGAATTGTATTTATTTAGGGCGTTGAGATAGGATTTTCCAACTACCTTACCTAGGTATATAATTTCCTCTATGTAGTCTTAATTTCAACTACGTGGTCTATGTATAAAATGCACATGTATAATAACATGTTATATGTGATTGATAAAATGTCTGAATGAGGTATTGTTCGTTGAACTGTATTTAATAAGGGTGTTGAGATAGAATTCTCAGCTACCTTATCTATATGTATAGTTTCCTTCATGTAACCTAAATTCCGATTATGCAAATTTATGGATGAAATGCAATATATGGAAATATGTGCAATGTGTTTGATGAAATGCTCGAATGAAATTCATGTTGAAAATGTTCGCTAAATGCTTATATGATTATCACATGTCTCCATATGCTTTATCTGAATATGATTGAGACTACTATGTAGTCCAGGCAATCGGTAACAATTCCCATTTAAATGGCCGCATTAGTCTCGCCACAATTGATGTGTTTGGTGAATCCGAGTCGTACGATGATCGTCGACAACGGTACCTTGTCGATTAATTCAGCGTACGCTCGTACCAGTCGAGCTCGTCAAGTAACTCGATTGACCCGATGTATGTTCACCATGTATGGACGCTACTGCTTAAATCTAAGGTACCAAACTCACTAGTGGAAAACCCCTTTAACCTTGGTACCTCGATCCGCTAAGACTCATGAGCCGGGCATGGTGGTATGGGACACCGTGGTCGAGCAGTCGGCCTACCATTGCGTAGCCTGGCTGTGGTCCCCAGTCGGGTTGGTGACAAGTCTTCGAAAATAGACTGCCAGTTGGTAGGGTGTGGGTGGTAGTGACCTCGAGTGTACGCTGAGACTGCGTTGAGGCGACGAGTCTTTCCGTAGCAACCAGAGTACAAACTAGGCTTGCACTGATAAGGTAACAAGCCCTTTGCAGTGACCTAGAACCGCAACATCGTATGAGAATTGCTAGGACTGACGACCCTAGAATGGATCATTGTTTGGGAATTGATATAAGGGAGGTACCTTAGCTTCTTAATCCTGCTGTATGAAAAGGACTAATAAGAACTTGGTAATCACACTCATGCACCGCATTACGTGTGTGTTTGGCATAGCAGGTCAAGCACTGAGGAAGTGTTTCATGCGCGATCATGAGATGAAGTCGCTGAGGGAGTGCAGGCGAGGGCATACATCATTATTTCATATCATTCTTGCATTAATCACAGTACTTAGGGATGTTTGCTTGTATTGTGTTATCATTACTGCTTGACTGAATTGATAACATGTTAACCTTTGCTTTATTGTTCCACTGAGTTGATCACTCACTCCCACGTTACGGGACGGTGTTGTACACACCAACCAGACCCTGTTGTAGGTTCAGATGATGGTGTAGCCTGCGAGGCGGAGCCAGACTTTAAGGATGATGAGGAGGCATTATCATATATTCAGTATTCTGGCAGGTTTATATAAGCCGCTTGGAACGATGAGATTACAGGAACATATGATTAGTTAGATATCCACATTTTGTCATTTTGTACTTTTTTTGAAACAGATGTGTATTTATTTAGCTTAGTGATGCTATCATACTCAGGAGGTTGAGAAACACGTCTATGTATTTTATATAAATTCATCACAGTCTTCCGCTTGCATAATTTAACTGTCTCTGGAGTATGATATGCTGTTTTGGTATAATCCCATTCATGTTTAAGGCACTAATATGGACAACATTAAATCATCATTATCTATGTTACATAAGTGATGCGTTGGAACTCGAGAGTTGAGCCTATACTCGACCCTCGATTTTCAGGGCGTTACACCCATCAAGTGCTTTTAGATGTTTCAGGCATGATTTCACATAGTTCCGGATAGTGTAGCTAACCTATTGGCACATCCCATAACCTAGAGCAGATTCACAAAATGGATTGTCTGCAGTGGGGTCAATAGAACCAACTTCATAGTACCTTTTCTCATATATATATATATATATATACATACACACACACACGTGTGTACGCGCACGCTCCCCTTCTTTGGCATCTTGTGGGTAAAAACGCCCTTTACTCACAGCCACTCATAGATGATTAGTTCTCATCCATCAGTACTGCTTAGCCATTCTTGGCAAATCCTAACCCATGTCAGCCGAGAGAGAGAGAGAGAGAGAGAGAGAGAGAGAGAGAGAGAGAGAGAAGGACGTGTTTGGGGTCTTTTCCTTGATAAATGAGAAGGACGTGTTTGGGGTCTTTATCTTGATAAATGAGATATCATAAATGCACATCTGCATCTTTTTTTATTGATAAAATAGATAATATAAATGCAAGTTACAACATGTAATTTAAAGAGAAACAAGCTGCAACACTTTGACCTTATTTTCTTATATGGTCTTGACAATGACACAACATTCAGTCGTTGATTTTCTTATAAATGCTTTTAAGTGTTTCCCTCTGGTGTAATAGAAATGAAATGAGCAGCACCAACCAAGCCAACCAGAACCATAAAGATCGACTCCATTTCCGATCGTTAACCTCTTCAGTCTCGTCCTCTGTTTGAACCTCATCCTTCACGCCTTGAGTGTCTTCCTTTGATTGAAGCAGTTGGCTATGATGGTCAATCGGCGGAGGTTTCGGCGTCAACCTAGAAGCCTAAAACTAAGTTAAATGAATCAAATGAGTAATATATAACTAGCTGACTACTGCAAAAACAGACATAATACAATACTCTGGCGATTCTATTCACCTTGGCAGCCGGGATTGTGTGCGCCTGTTACCATGCAACAACATAAATTGTTAGATAAAAATATTAGATTAGGAATGATCAGGTTTGCATAAATCAGGTATAGGAATTCAGTAGAGATAAAAAGAACATAAATAGTTTTTTTTTTTTAATTTTTTTGTTAATTTTTCATTTTTAATACATAGTTTAAAATGGAGATTTGCTATGTGATTGAATGATGATGAATCTGATTATCATGTATGCATTATCAAAAAATTTTATGGGCTAAGAATCTGGATTTGTATTAGTTGCCTTGGTGGTGGTTGCACTACTGCTTTTGAATCAGGTTGTTGGGGTTCCTCACGCCCCACTGGGACCGTTTTCACCTGGATTAAGACACATAACCAACTGTTAAAAACTGTCGAAACCCAGCAATTTTTTTAAGCCATACCCATAAATCAAATCCTCTCAACTCACCAAGTTCCTGAACTGGAGATTGTAAAACATCTCCAGGTATCGTTTTTTTGCTTGTTTCTCTTCCTTGTTCAATTGCCTCCAGAAGCTGTAGATTGATCCCATATTCAACACCCTGTTTGCATAGATCTTCCACGTATAGCTGCAAAAACAAAATCCCATTAAACTTCACAATCTATTCGACAACGTGGGATTAGAGATTGTTACCCAAAGCTACCATAAACTCAAAAATGTAAAATCAATGCAAGGAATGTTGGTTTGATGTAGCAACCGAGAGTCTGGTTTTGGGTAATTTGAATGATGGTGTTTGGCAATGTTATTATTTGATTTGTGGGTTTTTGAATTACCATTCGTAGATGCGCTGGAGTCCACCTGTAGACATCTTATTCCAATATTCGGTGTCTTTCTTGCATTTCTCGAAGAAATCAGCAATTTTGTTGCTAGCTTCATCTCCATTGTTGGGATCAATATGGAAGCCAGAGACCCCATCGACAATTATCTCAGCTGGCCCTCCTTGATTGGTTGCGAAGGTCGGAAGTCCACAATTCATGGCCTCGATGACTGTAAGACCGAATGCTTCATACAGGGCAGGCTGTAACCAACACAAGATTAAGCTGATATAATTTTAAAAAATATGTTGAAGAAACTAGTTTCTACGCACTTGAAGTTGCAAATAACGAAAAAGTAGTGTCGATCGAACCTGCACGAAAGCACCCTTTGTGTCGGCGATGCATCGGTATAGCTCACCGTTCCGGATTCTATCGTTTTGGGCTGCAATCCATCTGATCTGACCCTTCAATTGGTATTTTTCTATCAAGGAATGCATCTTCTTTATTTCACTAATCTCTTCTCTGTCTTTCGATTTAGATGCATCAAAGAAGCCTGCAACTACGACAAGATTAACCAAGTTCCTTAGCCTCTTGTTCTTCCCATACCATTCTGTCAATCCACTGATGTTCTTTACTACATCTAATCTTGCCATCGAGAAGATGATGGGTTTCTTCCTGTCCGCGAGAAATCCACTGTTTCCAACCGGAATTCAATTCAGATGTTAGTAACATAGTAGACATTAATTGATTATGCATCTAATTTACATATGGTGTATAAGTAGATCTGGTACATAAGTAATTGTTGAATGTATGCAATGAGCTATTCATGCAATGCTCAATCGAGCATTTTGCTTGACCCAAAAACTCTGGCATGGGGCCCACTTTTGGTTATCTAAACCATTCATATGATGGGCCCATTGTTAATGTTAGCTACCCAAAAAATCCCCATGGGATGTCCCTAAGCATCCAGTTGGGCTCCCATTATGTGTGGATTTTCATCTCATGGCTAAAATCATCCAATAGCAGAGATGTTAAGGTGTGGACCATCCCATGGTGGGGCGCACCAGTCAGCGGCTTGTGCTACTGAAGCAAAGTGGGTTGTTTTTTGAATCAAACGCGATGTAAAACCCAGCAAATGAAGAGGGCATTTTTTAGCCACTCGGCGAGTATTATCATGGTATCAAAGCTGGAAATGCATCCTTTCAGTTGAGATTAAGCACCATACATGTGTTCGCTGTTATCCTCTTTACTGTACAGTAGCTCTTCAATGGCAGGATGTAATGATGTTAGTCGCTTCTGTTTCTGTGTGTAAGGGAAGTATACAGATTGATCGGCGCCAGGCGAAGCTATGTTGAATTTGGGATCGAAGACATTAATGCCTGAGACCACCCGGCATAGGCCTGGGAGTGTAAATGTATAATGACTTTCATACTGCCCTGGCCGATTGTTGCTGTGGTGGAAAACATTCAAAGTCAGTTAGAATTTCAGATCAGATTTACTTGTATCTAGCATTCAGTTTGTTCCCTAACCTGCCCGCAATCTCTTGGAATGTGCTTGTGATGACAAAATCGGTAGTGTTCATGGCGATTATGTCGGCAGTGAACTGGCATGAGAAGTGATATTTCTGGTCCTTTTCCTTCCAATTGATGTCCGAATCTTCGTACTTTGTCTTCTCTAGAGCATGTGCTATCGTTCCCTAGATTAAGAGCATAGCGAGTAAAATTCGATTAAGCAGGAAAAAAAATCAAGCATTTTGGATCAGTACTGGACCTGATAGCAAATTAGGGGCCCTGATCAGTGGTTCACATTCAATAGACAGTTCCTCCATGGAGCAGTTTGGATTGTCTGAATGTTGCGATTTTTACGATGTGGCCCATTACACCTATTTCCCCATGGAGTCAGTAGCACGCTACGGTTTTGTCTGATATTAGCATCTTTGTACATTGCACCACAATATGATGTGCTTGAGTGTAGTAAAATTAGAATGAAAAGAGAAGAACTACAACACACCTGAGTTATCCCAAGCTTGCTTGCCATTAGGGATGCTACCATGTTTCCGTCGGTGTAATTTCCAATGATAAGGTCTGGCTTTCCTTCCAAGCGTTCGATGATTCTTTCAGAGGCATCCTGATAATTCAAGAAGAACGGTTGTTCTCAACAAAATGAATGACTGCAAAGCAAAAGTACTAATGGTAGTTTGACAAAAGAAGATTCATGGGGAACAATGAGTGACGTGCCTGAGCAAATCTTTCCAGGTACGGATAGATATCGAAGCGAGAAACCCACTGCTGTAGGATTCCCTTCTCTGTCTTGAATGGCACTCGGAGTATGTGCGAGTGTTTAGTGTCGAGGATCGGCTCCAATTCTACATTGCACTTAGTCCCCCGAGCTTCCGGTATAAGCCGCGTAACCTGTTCATGCATTTTGGGCTCAGATTTAGAGGTCTATTCAAAACATCCTGTATTCCATTTTCGTCCGTCTGATCTGATTACCAGTAACTCACCACAAGAATTTGAGGCTTCACAGTCAATCCTTGCTGCTTTATTCTGAGGAGCATTTCCTCCTCCATGGCTTTTACTTGATCCAGAATGTAAACAATCTGTTTAAAACAGCTGAAAGATTACTCACTGATTTGTGCAGATGTAGGTGGGGCCCACCTCTTAGCAATCCAAGCCATGGATATGGGGTTGGCCCAGTCATGAGATGCCTGAATCCCAATCTCTCTACCATAGCAGATGATCCTTCCCATCTGATTGATGACTTGCCAATGGACAGTTGCAGCCAGTGGTCTACATTTAATTGGGTAAGATGGAGAGGCTCAACAGAAGGAGATATTTTATGGGTGTCTTCCATCCATGAAGGCCTCATACAAATGTCATGGATCACCCGAATTCGGCCGCTAATTTACAGTTTGTTTGGCTTGAGCAATTGCTCAAACTTCTATTTCCCTGGATGCCATACCTGTCCGCCGGTATCTGGCAAACCGAGAACGTCTGCCTGGCCGAAGTAGCCGTGAGGAGAGAAGATAACCACACTAAAGATTGTCGGAATTCTGCTAAAGAACTTCTCCATGTTCAGAGGATCTGGTGCTTGAAGGACCTCTGAAAGTGCATTTATCGTCTCTCTAGCACGTTCGGCAGTATCGCCCCATCCTCTCTCCAATCCCCATTCCTGAAATCTGAAATTTTGGAACACACAAAAAATCAGGCTCCAAGGCCCCTCAAACAGTTATTTCAATCCATGTAAGAAACAATTCCATCAAAAAGACACCGAGAAATCACCTGATCTCAAACTGATGGTACGCCGTTTCTTTTGGCAGTGCGCTGAGAAACACCTCGGCTAGGAGCAATGCCGTTTGAAGCTTAGACACGTTGTCAAGGCTTTGATTAATCATAAGATTCTGAAAATTCAGCAATAAAAAAGAGAAACCCGTTAATCATCGGATTGTGCTGATTGGAGAGTGAATAGTCGCCTCCCATCTGAAAACATTGTATATGTTCTGGTGGCTGAAACTGAAAGAATTGTAGCAGTTTTGGTCGTAAGGAAAAGGTTTTCAAAGCCTTAGTTTTTTCCATTTCTTCGTACCTGTCCCTGATGATTAAGAGCGATCAAATAGTCCAACAAAGGCTTCATGCTTTCAGAGCCTTGTTTCATGAGTTTTGAAGACAAGAATTTTGTGACGTACTGGACACCATTCCCAATTGAGGAAGGTAAGACCGTGTGTGGTGTGGAAAACTCGAAAGCTCCAAAATCCACTTCCAATGCGTTTTCGTCATTCGCCCTGCAAGTGGATTGATGCAAACACAATCCTTAGTCCACAAGGTGAAAAATGCAATCCATTCAATTCATTTTGTTTTGATAACAAACGTACCATTTCTCGTCAAAGATGGTTTCTTTGCATTTTAAGAAATCTGAAGCAGTGATTCCTTCTACTTGCAGATCTTCGGAGTTCACCTTAACAAATTCCCAGATTCCGGGATTGGGTCTTACCGCAAACGCAATGTAGGGAGGAACAACAGCTGCCTCCTGCAATTTGGTTGTGGAGATCTCTAAATTTCATGATGAACACCAAAGGCCAAAAAAGAAAGAAGAAAGGGAAAAGGAAAAAAGAAAAAAACCTGAGTAGAACTTATGATATAACCGAGAAGGCCCTCTAAGACCTTTGTTCTTTCAACCTTATCATCTATTGATTTCTCTAATTCCTCCATCAATTGCTTGTTTTTCATTAGCCTTTTTCCCTGTGAAATGTACCTGTTTTTCAATCAGAAAAAATAAAAAATCAGTTTGTCATTTTTGGATTTGCGATGTTTTGAAATGACAGAGAGAATTCGAGGACATACCTTGCGAAACACCTCTTCATCTGATACCTGCTCTGCCTCAGAGCTTCTGGCATGCCATCGGCAATGCTGTCTGATCTTTTGAAGCTCATGCTCTCTGCCTTTTTGAAGCTCGATGAAGAAGCCATTTTGATTTCTGAACAAAACCCAAAAATCCTGATAAAATTCAAACGAGACAAGCTCTTGAATTCCTTCGGTCTGGGTTGTCAAATGGCAGTGATGGCTATTTATAGGCGTGAATGTTGCTCGACATCTAACGGTATGCTTTCCATCTGGACAAGCCATGTGATGGCAACTGTGGAATTCTTTCTGAAATCAACCTAAGGACTGCTTTGAAGAGAAAGAACATTCTGTAAAGAATCTGCAGGACGAAACATAGAGAGAAAGAAAGGAATTCATTGCAGACAGGAGATTCCTTTGTGGGTCTGAAAGTTCTGATTTGGTTGAAGCAATTGGCCTGAGAATTTGTCGATTCGGCATTAAGAAAAGGGGTATTGAGATTTTCTTTTTTCTGTATGATTGAAATATTCATTTATTTTTTGAAATTGCTTTTTATTTTGTTTTCGGGAATTGGGTCTTCTTCTTCTGAAATGGGTATTCTTTTCTTCTGAAAGAGAGTTGAAGCTGCTCATTCTGCTCTCTTTTATATCAACTTTTTCAAAAGAACCCAACAACAGATTACCCGCCAAAAGGCGGGTACTCCTTGGCGGGTACTCCCATGTGCGTTTGACAGCTTATTCACCGGACACATGGGACATATACAATCTGATCCAGACCGTCGAAATCATGGCCCACAATGTGGATGGAGCATTGACAAAAAATTACACTTATTAGAGAATCCTAACCATTTATTTTATGGCCATTAAATCGAGAGTTGGACATAAAATGTTCTGAAGTATGATTTTAATGGAAGATATTGGATGGCCAATATTGTCCGATGAGTGTGGCGTAGTCCATTCTCCATTCACAGTGGCACGGATGACATGTACGAGATTTGTGGCAAACTCAGACAGTTGTGGGGCCCACCGTGATGTATATATTTTATCCACGCCATCCATCCGTTTTGAAAGATTATTTCAGACATAAGAAAAAAAAATGAAGCATTTTCAATGCTTAAGTGGGCCACACCATGGAAACAGTGAGGATTAAACGCCTACCGTTGAAAACTTATGTGGGGCCACAGAAGTTTTAGATAAGGCTGATATTTCTCTTATCCGTTCATCCAGGTCTGTTTGATCTTATGAACAGATTGGTTAGGAAGTAAACATCGCTGCGGGCCCTAGGAAGGTTTCAACGGCGGACGTCACTATCCCAACCTTTTCATGTGGTATGGTCCACTTGGACTTTGGATATACTTCAATTTTGGACTCATGCCCTAGAATGAGCTGGAAAAACGGATGGACGGTTGGATAAAACAATTACATCAGGTGGGCCCCACAATCCTGACCCATGTAGCTACGTGGTTTTGGGGCCACACGCAATCCGCATCCGTTGGATGAATTGCCATGATCTGAGTTTAATCAGGGCCGTGTGAATTTTAATCTTCACTCTGGTTGGAGTACACCTACAAACCACACTGATCAGAGATCTTAACCGTTTGATATCTCGTATTGTATCGGGACCGTTGATGGATTGTCCTTTAGGTGCTGGATCCAGTGGATCTGAATGCACGGGGGGAATCGTGTGTCCGTGTCGTACCTGTACAGGTGGCAGATATGGGTTAGACGACCTAAAAATAATTCATTTGATATGTAAAAATAATCAATGGATCATTATCCAAAAATCACACTGTTTGGGCAATCCTAGCCCTTCAATTTGTGACGAACAAATGGACGGCTCACAGTCGCTGAGAAAAAGTTTCTTTTAGATGGTTAAGATATGGAGGCAAAAAATTGCTGTGCCCATGGAGGCTGTGGATCAGCACCCTTCTTCTTAACTGTCCATTTCACGGCCAGCAATTGAACGGCTATGATCATGCTGATTATTGGTTCTTTCCTTCCTAATAGTGTCCAACGTTCGTAAGCTTTAGGTTGGGGTGCATGCATGTCAGGTATACTGCCGGATAATATAGGGCTGTTAAAGGGTAGACTCAGATGAGGTCCCAGGTAGGGCTGTACATCGAGATGAGTCGAGTCGAGGTGGGCCAAGCTCGGCTTAACTAGTCCACGCTATACTCGAGTTCGAGCTCGAGCTCGCCCTCGCCCTTGAGCTCAACATTGAAGCTTGGCTTGTTTGCCAAAGCTTTCGAGCCGAGTTCGAGTCATGCTAGTGGTTCGAGTTGAGTCGAGTTTGTCTCGAGCCGAGTTGAGTTTACCTCAGTAGGGTAAGGAAAAGAAAAAGAGGGAATAGAGACAGGTAGGGTCGGGTAGGGTTTTTTAGTAAAAACTTTTAAGTTTTAAATTTTTTTTTAAAACTTAAATATATATATATTATATATATTTAATATTAATATAATATATATAATATATTATTAAAATATATTACTCGAGCTCAAGCTCGAGCTTCGAGTCGATTCGAGTTCGAGTCGAGTCGAGTTAAAATACACTATACTTGAACTTGGCTTGAACTCAACTCGAGCTTTAGTAAACAAGCTTGACTCGCTTTGAGTCGGCCTTTTAAGCTGAGTCAATCCGATCTGAATCGAGCTGAGTCGAGCAAGCTTTTCGAGCTAGCTTGACTCGTGTACAGCCCTAGTCCCAGGAATCTTTCTAGGTCCCGGTATTGTTCTTGGACCTGAACCCGAACCTGGACCCTACCAGGGTACCCACAGGTAGAGACCAAGCCATCTCGAAATCTGCACCTGGATTGGTTTAAGCTTAGCTTGGATTGATTTAAAATATAAATTCAAATAAAAAAAAACTTAAAACAAATTACATCATTTAAAAAACAAACCAAGCTCAAACCACTGCAGTATTAGCTTGGCTGTGCTTAACTCGGAGCTCGGCTTGATGAAGCTCGGTTTGATTCAGATTGATTCAGCTCAAGGATTATATGCACATGGTTTCCTATGGTCTGATGTACTTGAGATTTGGATATGATTCAATTTTGGGATCATGTCTTAAAATGATATGTAATAACGTATGGACGGCCTGAATAATACATATACATGGCGATGTGGATAATACACAATACATATACATGAAAGCACACTATTTCTTGTGGTTTGGTCCACCTGAGCTTTGGATATGATTCAATTTTGGATCATGTCCTAAAATGATATGAAAAAAATGGATGGATGGCATAGATAATGCATATGCATGACGGTGGGCCCATTAAGTTTACTCAATATGCTAAAGCGGGATTCAAATTTGCTCGTGACCTCAACACTTGCCGTGTAGTTAGGGTCAAAGCCCCGTGGGCCCCACCATGATAAATTCAACCGCTCATTAAAATTTTTAGCTCATTTTATGATATGAGACAAAAATAAGGAAGATCCAAATCTAAGGTAGACCACAACACAGGATCTAAACTTGTTGGGGGACAAAAGTTTCGGATCAATACTCTTTCGTGTGGTGGAGCCCACCTCAATTATGTGATGCATATCCACGCCACCCATCCATTTTCCAACTCATTTTATGGCATAGGCCAAAAAATGAAGTAGATCCAAATATCAGGTGGGCCATATCATATGAAACATTGATCATCGAATGACCACCATTGAAATCATTAGTGTCAATATCAGCTTGATCCAAAACTTTTGTGGCCCACACAAAGTATTCCATTGTCAATCACATTTATCCACGTCTGTGTGACATTATTAGCAGTTTGGATGATGAATAAACATTATAATAGACCCTAGTGTTATCTTTGTATAAAAAAGTTCATATTATGTATATTGTTTATTAATAATAATAATAAAAAAAACAAGCAGACTTTGTTCGAACTTGGCTCGGTTCGGCTTGGCTTGAATATTTGGACCAAACCAAACTAATCTCAAGCTCAAGCTTGTATAATCTGGATAAAACCAAACTCAAACATTAAGGATATACTTGAAGCTCGACCTGTGTCAAGCTTGAACACGGTGTCACATAAACAAGCCAAACCAAACTTGGGTCAAACTCGGTTCAACTTGGCTCATGTACAGCTCTACCTATGGGTCTTTGAACCTAGGTCTCGAGTTGGGTTTCCGTTGGGTCCAAGTTAAATGAAAAACTTACACAATGAAGACATTTGAGGGATGGATTAGATTTCACACGTGTCACTTTGATGAATGCACAATAAATAATTAAGTTCTTTTAGGCGCCATTTGGATTCTTGTAAAATCTTTAGGTTGTAAAGGGATTGTTGTGTTTGTATTTCAAAACAAAAAGGTTTTTTATTTTTTATTTTTCTCTTTAAAATTTAAAGTTTGTGTTACTTTTGTCATCGATTAAGTTCCTCATCAGATTTGCCAAAGTAACTTTTCATGTTTATGAGAAGGATTATTATTATTATTTTTTAAAATTAATACCTCGGGGCTTAAGCTCTATGTGAATTTGGTGTTGTGGGCGTTATGCCAATAGCTCTAATCTATGCTATTCATCACACGTGCTAGGACGGGCCGGGCTGTGGCTGCGGGTGCGGGTGCAGGTGTACTCGTGCAAGGATGTGTGTATATGTGAAATAGAGAGATGCCTGATCCGTTGAAAAATCAATTTTCCTTCCTCTTCTAAGGACCAAACCATTTCAAAAGGGTGCCTTCTAAAGGCCAAACCATTTCAAAAGGGTGCTTAAGGCACCACTCTCTCTGGTTGCTACTGTTTTAAGAAGTTTTCAGTACTTAGTTTGTCGCTAAGTCAACTAAGTACTTTCAAGTTAAACTGCAAGTGGTTTAAGCATGTGTACAGTGAGTGCATCGTTGGGACCAAGTCATAGCCATTGTATCCTAGAGGTCGATTGCTCTGAAAACCTATTGCACTTCGGACACAATCTAAGAGGAGCAAATTTGATTTCAAGCTGAGTGACTCACGTCATGCCTTGACTAAACTTTATAAGCTTTCTTTATTTTTTGTTTTCATAATTTATTTGATTTTAACTAAATAATCTAACGGGGATTATAGGTAATCAAATTGTAGGAGTTGTTTGGATACCTGCATTTTCTTATAAAGGCTTTACAATTGTAAACACATTACAACTTTTAGTTGTAATCTAAAACTTAGCAAAATGCAATATTTTAAATTACAAATAAATTCTTTACAACTAAAAGGATATTATTAAAATTGAACATGATAGTTAATACACATTTATGATGTTTGGGTACCACCATAATGTGTATGGTACATCTAATCTACCCATTATGTGCTTCCCTTGATGGTCTCCTGTAGCCTCAAACTCCGTGGTGTGAATACCTACTATATGTATTGTAAACACTTTACAAGTTATTAGGTATGACCTAGCTCAAAATACAATGACAAAAATGGTCATTGCCCATATGGGATAACAATTTGTGGGGCTATGAGAACTGAAAAGTACTAACCAAAGAAAATTATACAAGTTAGGCTATGGAGATTGAGGTGTTGACACCCATGAAGAAGCAGAAAGAGAAAAGATGAAGGAAGAGGGTGCAGAGAGAGAGGACAAAAGTTACTTTATTAATCGGTGAAAACAATGATATGGGAAACATTAGAACAATAATAAATTAATGAAATATATAATGACACACCTATTTAGACAATTATGGAAGCAATAATCCCGGTCAACGAATAAGTTGTCTTCTTGTTAGACGAGGCGTGTACTCAGTCACTCTCATTGAGATAGTTCGTGTTAGGGATCACGCGGAAGCAAACTCAAATTTAATCAAACAAGACAAAATTAAACGTGATCAAAACATGCAAAGAACACTCAAATTTTACGTGGAAAAACCCTCAAGGGAAAAAAATCACGGTACAAAGTGACAAGCAATCTACTATGAAACAATATTACAAGAGATGATGTACATAAAATGATGAGAACTCCATTTGAATATCCCAAAACCCTAAATTTTCTTCTTTAGAACCCTTATGAACGTCTTAGTAAGCCCTTATTATGCTCTCACCTCGATTACACCTCATATATACTATCCCAATCGGAATAGGAAATAAATAGCGCACTTACGCAGTTCCACGCGCATCATCGATCTTAGTGTTGATCGATTGACACTGATCGAACACTCTTCAATTGATTGAGCAGACTAAAGCTTGAGTGATTGAACTAGTCAAAAACTGCTCAGAGAGTAAATAAGGTTTTTTTTTTTTTTTTTTTTTAAATTTAAATTTAAATATTGTTGATCGATCGACCTGAAGGCTCGATCAATCGAGTATGGTCCGAAATTGTTCAGTGAGTAATCTGATTAATTCCGAAGAGGTTCAATTGGTCGAGCAAGGCTATCGATTGATTGATGTCCCCTAATTCTGCATAAATTGAAGACATCCATTCAACAATCTCTATAATGGATTCAATTTTCATATTTAATTGCTCCGCTGCTATCGCTGTCTCTAATCAACTTTCATTATAGCTTCATAGTCTCCTCTCATGCACATTTTGTCTTCATTAAGTCTTCGCAAGTACAAAGAAGTATCACGAAACTCGAACTTTTCTGTAAGAACTACCTTAGTTAGTACGTTAGCCGGATTTATACTTGTGTCGATCTTCTCTAGAGTCATTACATCTTCCTCAAGCACCTATCAGATAAAATAATGACAAACATCAATATGTTTAGTACGCGAGTGATAAACTGAGGTTTTGGCTAAATTAATCGTGATTTTGCTGTCACAACTAACTAACATGGCCTCCTGCTGAAGTCCAAGTTTATTTATCATTCATCTCAACCAAACACCTTCTTTGAACACTTCTCTCACTGTCATATAATCTGATTTAGTCGTAGAAAGAGTTACATAGACTAAATCTTTGACATCCAATTGATTGCACCACTTGCTAGCTAACAATTCATTGATTTTCAATAGTGGGAACTAAATTAATCTCACAGTTTTCTTTGGTGTCGCCCACTTGAGTTTTGGATCGTTTTCATTTTTGGGTCCATGTCCTTACATGGCTAGGCCAAATTGTTGGACATAGTGGATTTATCATGGCATCAGTGGGGCCCATCACATTTAAAAAAAAGAAGAGAGAATTGCCATAATGATCTGTGGAAGCACGTCATCGCTTGCACCCCCGACTTTTTTTCCCCATCTCATTCTTCTTCGTTTCGCAGGAGGCGGCCTCAAACCCATCACCACTCCTCTAATATCCATCATAAAGGGATCTCAACCAATTTAAACTGTTCATAGAGTGGATAATTGATTAAATTAGCAAATTAAATTTATTTTAATATTGAGGTTTTCTAAGTAAATTGTTTAACTTTATTAGAATATAGGATATAACTTAATTAAATTGCTAATTTTATTTATATTTATTAACTTAAAGTTGAATTTAATTTAGTAATCAATTCTATTATTTAAGTTTGGATCAAATTTTAATTTGTTTCAATATATCATTTAATAAAGATATATATTGATTTTCTTATAAAAATATTTAACACTTAGAATTTATTAAGGTCAATTGGAATTATTCTTAACATTTTTAACTTGTAATCAAACGATAGTCAATCAATATTATGTGGGTTTTATTAAGGGCGGGCCCGTTTGGATAGGCGGATTGAAGGGGAGTCGATGGGATCTAATTGGATTGCACACATAACAATGTATTTAATGTGTCGTCAGTGGATTGTCTGCAATCCTATTATATAACCAAATCCAGCATTGGCAGAGTCTGGCCTGTTTGGGAAGGGCGGCCAATCCGGGGATTCATTTGAGTTGTCCCGTTTGGACGGGCATGGAATTGAATGCAATCTCATGTAATTTTCAGATAGCATGTTTGGGAAACAAAGGTTAGGTGGGGGCGGGATTAAAGCACATGTGTCACAATCCGTAATCGGATTGAAGATTGATAAGGTCATCCATCCAAAACTCTACTGACGTGGCGTCACCAAGCTCTGTGGACCCCACCATGATGCATGTGTTGTATCCATACCGTCCACCAATTTTCGAGCTCATTTTATGACTTTTCAAAGAGATTAAGATAAATCTAAATTTCAAGTGGACCCACTACATACAAACCGTGGGAGCTATCACACCCACCGTTGAAACATTTATAGGGCCCACAGTCATGTATTTTTGAGATCTACATGTAAAATTGTGAACGTAGAGATAGATGAAGTGAAAACAAAAATATTCATCGTCATCGAAAACTACTGTGGCCCCTATAAGAAGTTTTGAATAGAGGATGTCACTGTCCTCACTATTTTCCATTGTGGGGTCCACTTGAAATTTAGATTTATCTTAATCTCTTTGTAACAGTTATTTGGCGATCTATATAAATGGTTGGACGGTTTGGATACAATAGAAACATCATGGTGGGGTCCACATAAATTGGTGTCACGCCCCAGACTCGGTAACCGGACTCGCAAGGAACCCGATGGCCGGTTCTGGCCGCAACAGCCTCCGTAGTACCCTATTCTCGGCTCCTGAGGTAGGTTCCGATCCTGGAATCTTACAAGGAGGATTTTCATAACAATATAATCACTTCCAATGCGAGCATACCCAAGATCACAGTAAGTACATCTGAGAATAACAAAGGCACACATCACAAAATTCACTAAAAATTTAAACTTTTACAATCATCCAAAAGGTCCAAAAGGACATACATGAGAATAAAAAGGAAAAGAGAGAAATCAGCAACACTGGAGTCCTCACTGCTCAACTCTACTCCATGCTCTGTTGCTACGGCGCCTACCTAGAGTCTCCTGCACGTATCAATCGTGCATAAGCTTATAGAAGCTTAGAGGGTGGTGTAAGTGTGTGACAATAGTGCACAGAAGAATAGTAGGAGGTATAAGGAGAGAAGCATAATCAATGAACATATCACTAGTCTTACCAAGGCTTACCATGAATGCGATACAATAAGTAATGAGTGCCATACCAAGGCAATGTATGAAAGGGGGGCTTGTACAGCCAATGCTAATGCGATATAAGTAATGTCAGTGCTCATATCCAAACCATAAGTCAAGTACATTTTCAATCATAAGGAAATCACCGGGGTCCATTACACTGCTGAATGACTGCCGCTCTGCAGACCCCGCACAGTCAAACGAGCGTAAGAGACCTCACTACCCGCCTGTGGACAACCAATCACCAACAAGGCCTGAAGGTAGCGGACCCATTTACGAGCTGGTCAGACTCAGCCTAGCAATGCCTCCTCACACCAGGCAGGTAAGGCCACACCCCTATCCAACCGACTACACGACAGTGGGAGTTGCGGCCTAACGGTATAAGGCCCTCGTGCGCTCATGTATTCCACCCGGTCACGGCGTTGGAGCAGATCCTTGGTACCATGGAAGTTTTGGGAATCTCACCCATGGGCATCCTACGCACCCAGTATGCTCAAGTAATATTTCCGGTGTCCACACATGCGGCCATCCACAAATGTCCTTGTGGAGGCAAGGCCCTGATGAAGCAAGGGCGGTATCCTCATGAAATGCGATGCCAATGCATGAGTCGCACACAAAAATCATGCACAAGTTTCAAGCACTCAATGTGCAAAAGGGAAGAAACTCCATCTCTGAATGACCACTATACAATGCAATCAATTCATACAGATGATGCATATGGGTTGCAACGATGTAAGTGTGCTACCTGAGGAATATGAAATCGTCTGTCCCAAGGAGGGTCAAGATCTAGGCACATCGACAGGTATTCTAAGAAGAAGAGAAGTCCTCTAGTGGGAGCCCAGTACTTTGGGATGACCCACAAACTAAGAGAGTCAAAATCCTAAGGAGAAACAGTCCTAGCCAGGCCCAAGGTGGGCCTTTAACCACCTATAAGGGCCTCTATGGGCCTACCTTAGGGCCACCAAGGAGGACATCCAACCTCAACTGGGTCCCAAAAGGTAGCCTACTATATAAGCAAAGAAAGGTCCAAGGCACAATCAACCCATGGCCTAGTGGGCCATACACTAAGCCCAAAAACAAAGGCAACCTGGTAGGCCCTTAAGCAAGGTTAGGGCCCAACCATAAGGGTCATAGGTTCATTCATTGTGGTAGGCCTAATGGGTAGCCCATTATCCCAACATATGGGAAATTCTTAAAATTTTAACACATGTAAGTTGGGCCTCACATCTCGGCCCAAGTATGGATTTATTACAGTGGGCAAACAAGGGCCCAACTACTTGAGTATTTGGCCCATAAGGCCCATCACAATGACATGGTAAATATAGGACCCAAGGGTTCAATGGGCCTATCAAAAGTTCCAGCCCAACCAAGGCTATAAGGCCCTTAACTAAGAGACTAGCCCAAGAAGAATCCTATTTGGGATGAGCCTTTAATCATACACTAATTAAGCCCAAAAAATAAAAATTAAGATGATAAGATACTGACATTAATCCTCCTCAAATCTAGTAGGCCATATTGCCCCAAAGAACATCTATAGGCAACAGTTATTGGGCTCAATGCCAAATTCCAGCCCACCCAAATTTCTGGGTTGGTTGGAGTTCAGCATTAGAAGTATTTCTTAGTATAATTAATTCTGGATGGCTCACACACATCACTATGGGCCCCACCAGATGAGAGAGGATATACAATACATATATGAAATGGGCCAGACTGTTAGAATGCAAGCCCAGCAGTAGCCTAAGGCAGGGATGTCCCATGTGTAGGCAGTCCTATGGGCCTGGGGTATATGGCCCAAAAATTCACCTAATGTGTTCTAATTGAATAAAAAGGGGGCAAGTATGATCAATCCCCTAAGGACCCTACATGGATGGGTGGTGGGACATTCAACACATCGAGGTGGGCCCACGAAGCAGGCTAGATGCCCCAGCCTGGGCGTCCCTGCCTAGCAGACCACTTCCAGCCATACCACGGGCAACTCAAATGTATTTTGGATCTGAAATTTTACAGAGTGATACTTACATAGGTGACCTACACCCCCACAAAATTTCAAGATTTTTGGACACTTAGAAATATTTTAATTTATTTAAATAAAATAGACTGTCCAGAAAATCAGACTAACCTGGACGTCCCAACATGGTGGGCCAGTCTGGCCCTCTCCACGGTGTGTACAGAGGTCCATTGGCCCTGAAATTTGGTAAGTGGGTCCTAGAATGGGTGGAACATATCTCCACAAAATTTCAAAATTTTTAGACATATATAAATATTTTAATTTATTTAAAGAAATCAATCTGTCCTAAAAATCGGACTGATCTGGACACCGTATTGTAATGGGCCAGTCCAGCCACCACCATGGTGTGTACAGGTGTCCATTGGCCCCAAAATTTTGTAGGTGGGTCCTACCATAAGTGAACCACCTCTCTGTAAAATTTTATAATTTTTGGATACTCATAAATATTTTAATTAAATTAGGAATTTCAATCTGTCCAGGAAGGGATGTTGCTGTCCATGCATTGTTTACCCAATAAGGTGGGCCCAACCTTCATCCAAGAGGGGAAAAATGGAGGTTTAGTATTTTCTTCATAAAATAAAGTAAGGTGGGGTCCATAAAAGTGGCCCATCCTTCAGAGAAACCAAGCTGAAGTGTATGTTTTCCCTCCATACATGTGGGTTGGACAGCCCAACAAGGTGGACCGCCCACCCCTATGGGCCTCCTTTTTGGGTACCATATCATGGACCATCTGAGGTATGACCCATCACACCTCATGGTGGGGTCCAAACCTTCTCATTACACTCCATACTTATAAAGAAAATAATGACAATCATGATCCAAAAATCTATGCCAAAGATTGAACATGACAATCCATGCAACAGTCCAAGTTTTTGGACAGCAATACATGGCTGGACACATCAGCCTATATCTCAATAATCCCAGCCATAAAAAGGGTGTGTGGCCTTCCTCAGTGGGCCCCACATAAGTCCAGATCACATACTAGAACTAGGACACTTGCATGCATTTGATTAAGGTGTCCGATGATCATGGAGTTAGGTGATAAGAGCATCCCACCTTGCTGGATTTTTATTTTTATTTATTTTGGGACATCCAAGGCCCACTATAAATGGGCCACACACACACTATCATCTATACATCAGAGAAAGAAAAGAAGGAAAGAGAGTAATCCGGCCATGGGGGTAGGGCCCCGCCACTAGTGGGCCCTCCCAAGAGTGAATCATACCCATACAACTACATTGATTTTACATGCAACATAAAATCACTACATGTATGATATATAATTGTTATGGATGGTTGGGATGCCATCCCAACATGATCCTTAGGGTCTAGATGACCTTAAGATGGAGTGGATTATAAAATACATCATGATGGGGTCCATGGAGAATGGCCCCATCATGGATCATGACATGCATGTAGGATGGGCCAAAGGGCCACATCCATGGGATCAAATGGGATCCCCACCATGGATTGGTGGGTCCCATATGATCCATCTAGAAAGAAAAAAAGATCAAAGGGTAGAAAATAAGATCAACAATTATAATCACCCACCTTGAATCTTTAAGCTACCACCAACACTAGGTACTCCAAGCTCCAAGCTTAAAGGTTCAATGGTCAAGATGAATTTGTGGTGGCTAGATGGAGGAAGAAAGGAAGGGGAAGTTGCTGGAAATTGGGAGAGGGAGGGCTGAAAATTCTTCCATGGAAGAGGAAAATGAGAGAATGAAGGAGGAGAGAGAGGAAGGGAAGGTTGTAGGGGAGTCATCATTACTCTTCCTTCTTGGTTAGAGAAAGAAATCATGACCTATGGTGATACAAACAATGCTTGCTAGGGTAGGTTAGGTGTGGGTAGTGTTTAAGATGGGTAGTGTTTATTCCATGGGAATTGTAGTGTGTGTGGGTGGTGTGCATGGGAACTTGTGCCTGAGAGTGGTCCATATGCTTTTGTACAAAAAGTGGGCCACATGATGAAATGCTCACAACTTTTGATCTATAAGTCGGATGAATGCACAAGACGCGTCGTTGGAATCGCAACGACGATGCGGTCACAATGGTATAGGTCTCAACTCGATCCGAGTCGGGTCTTTATGACTGGGCTCACGGATGACCGCAAACACTATCCAAGGGTCACGGGTCGCCGGGATTCGACCGGTAGGACCGCGGGATCAAGATGGACGGAATGCATACTCACACACACACATGCACACATGCGAACTCGGGTCGGGTCTCACAATTGGTGACACCACGTCAGTAGCGATTTGGCCACTGAGCTTGTCAGTATCCAATCGGCACAAACACCATTCGTGGTACAGGTTTTCCATGGAATGGTTACTCTCTTTGAGCCTCCCTGTAAATTGAATGGTTTACTTTCACAGCGTGTATGCCACATGTGCAGTTTAAAATAAAACATCGGACAGGCCTGTTTATCATCCATCACACAGGCAGAGTATCAATCGTTCCATGAATAACTAATCTATGCTATATAGGTTCAGAGCTGAAAAGATCAGAAGCTATATGTTGCATTTAGACATGGATCCAGAAATAAAACTTACAAATAAAACTTGCAGGAGTATAGAAAATATACAGGAAGAAATGTAAGTATATTGTTACATCTGTTTGTGCATAAGATCAATTCATATACAGCTCTGTTAGATTCAATTGAAGGACATGTGCTGTACTTGTCTTTGGCTTGAGGCGATCATCTAGTAGTTGTTGTACTCATGAGAAATAACAGATTGAACTTTTGCGTTTTTATCTAGAGCTTGAGAAATTATAGGTAACTAGTATATCTTATTTTTGGCTTGAAGCATTAGGTTGATCAGACAATAGAGGGCACAACTCAAATTTCTTATGACCAGACAGTCTCTTATTTACAAATTGGCATCGATGCCCCAACAGAATTAAAACAAAATGTTCACTACAATAGGGGAAAGTGATTTGTTTAGATGAAATATAGCAAATAAAAGGATCTCAATACCAATTACAGGTTTACAGTCTGCATATGATCCCAATACCAATTACTTTGGCCTACAACCTAGATGCAACTACTTACCTTTCTGTCTGCATATGAAGAACCTCAATGATCTTCAGATATTACCTAATAGACACTCCAAAAAATACATGATCAGATACATCAGTATGCCATGATTTAGCAAACTTCATCCAGATAGTGTGTACGAACTATTTAAACAGTTTCCAATGGTCATCAATCAACAGTAGATATGAAAGCACGTGTTACCTTTTGAACTTTACATGTAGCTTGCGCTAATGTAGATTGCACAAGGGTTATAAAACAGATGTTTTAAATTTTCCTAGCTATTTGCCCAAAAAATGGTTACCAAAGATATCTTTAGTGGTGGCTCATTAAGAAAAGAGATGAGATAGTTCAAGATTCATGACAACCTTGACTGGTCCTGGTCAATGGTTAGACCTGATAATTACATTAGACTGTCACCTGTAAGGAGAGATGCACATTTATCCCAAAAATTCATATGACTTACCAAACATAGAGGTTAATAAACTCTGTGTGTATAACTAATCACCTATGGGTTCCATAAATGTAGACATCACTTAACAATCTTAGATAACCAGGAAACTTTATACATATGACCATGAAAAGAAATTCTATTTGAAAACAACAGATTTCATAACTAATATCCAAGTAATACCACATTAAGTAATGGATATTCCATTTGCAAAGCCAAATATTTCACAACTAGCATCCAAGTTGCACCAAGCCTTGATTAATAGATTCCAGTAATAATCCAAAGATTTCAAAACTGGCATCCAACTAAGGAGATGACTAGTAATGAGATTCCATTTGCAATGTCAGTTTTTCAGAAGTGGCATCCAAGTATAACCAATACTATGTAAAAGAATCCATTTGCAAAGATTAAGATTTCACAACTGGCATCCAAGATGCACCAAGCCTAGTAAAGAGATTCAATTTGCAAAACAAAGGTCTCAAAACTGGCATCTTACTTAGGAGATGACTAGTAAGGAGATTCCATTTGCAAAGCCACATTTATCACCCAAATAACTCACCAAGGTAATAGAGAGAAATATACAAAGAAAAATCCAAGCAAGTTCTGAGAAAATCCTAAGTTATATGACACTTTGAGAAACAGTAAAGCAATATAGATGATAGTGACCATACTAGAGATCTTTCTGAGAACTAATTGATGAGATCAATGACCTTCAATTCATTGCAACCATGCTGCCAGTAACCAACAGATTTTCACAAAAAGCTTATAACATTAGGTATATATACTCAATATAGTTGAAGTATAAAGATGGTTTCCAACTGCACATATGTATTTGAAATCCAAAAGACCCGACAACCTTGACAGGTCCTGGACAATGGTTAGACCTGATAATTACAGACTGTCACCTGTAAGGAAAGATGCACATTTATCCCAAAAATTCATTTGACTTACCAAACATAGAGGTTAATAAACTTTGTGTCTATAACCAATCACCTTTAGGATACGTAGATAAATGTGGACAAGACTTAACAGTCTTAAATAAACAGCAAACTTTATACATATGACCATGAAAAGAGATTCCATTTGAAAACAATAGATTTCATAACTGGCATCCAAGTAACAACACTATAAGTAATGGACTATAAGTAATGGATATTCCATTTTCAAAGCCAAAAATTTCACAACTAACCATCCCAGATATCCATAGAGGCCAACAAACCAGCAATTTCATGAAGATAGCATGATTTATTAGCATTAACAATGGGCCATACTACAACCCAAAACGGTATAGGTTGAAATCACATTGAAACCAGGAAATAATTGCTTGCCAGCTTCAAGTCTAACGGTAGATGCCCAACTAACATTGAAACGTCTTAAAATATAATCATTGTTATAGTGCAATCAGATCATGGTCATCCATTTAAATGGAGTCAATTTGTTGTAACTATCTATTATGCATGAAGCAATGAATTTATTCAACTCATTGTAAACCAAGCTATTCATTTAAAAATCAATAGCAATATATAAGCAATAAACAAATTTCATTTCTCCATTCATCTAGGTATCAACCTTTTCCAAAAGGTGGATACCTCTTGACAAGATATAAATACTAACCATCATCCAAGCTACAGATGCATCAGGAATAAGTCACAGAATTTGCAATCCAGAGAAACGACAGATACCTTCTAAGAGATTAACTCTCGTGCAAGTAAATAAATTCCATGAATAGCAATACACAGAAAACCTATATATCAATGAAGAAAAATTTTCAGATAACCCAAAATCCTCATTTTCAGAAGAAATCCATTTTTTCAAAACCCCCAAATAATTGAAGCCGTAATACGAAATATCAGAAAACCCAAATGGCCATACTCCTATAACACGATTAGAGCAGATGGAGAGTACATATACCAAATATATATGAAGTGTGATACTAAAATCCAACATGCACACCTAAAATATAAAAATCGAAAGCCATGACATCCAACCAGACAACACACATGCAATTCACAGGGCCATGGCCCTGTGATAATAGGGGTATATCAGTGACATGAAGAAACCCTATTCGGCCTCTCAGAAATCACAACAACTAAAGACTTAAAAACAACATGCATGAAGGATCTACAACATTTTCATGGCGTTTCAATGGGCTAGTGAGGAAGGAGATCTGCCTCAACCCTTAGTCCATCCGTCAGATTGCGATGGGAATGGTTGTGGATGAATATGGCCATCGCGATCTATATGCTACTTACTTATATAAAGATTTTGCGTGAAAACCATACTCCCGCCGCAACTCCCACCATAACTACTCCATCTCCAATCCCATCCTCCAGTCTGTACGATGGACTGGGGACAAGGCTGGGATGGGCTCGAGAAGATTTCCAGCTGCAAGAGAGAATGATCCCATTGGATTCGGGAATCCAGCGAAATATCCATCGAAATTCCCTCTCGTTTTTATCCATATGTCGCCCAAACAAGCTGGCGATAGGACGCTGTGAGATTCGACGGACGAATCCCGCTTAAATCGTCCGACTCCCCTTCAATCCGCCCGTCCAAACGGGCCGTAATTATATTCCAATTTAGGGTTACTATTACTAATTCTTGATATATATTATTTATTTAGAAATTATAAATTATATTTAAATATAAAAACAGCCTATTTAAAATATTAAACTTATTTAGTAATTAAATTACTTAACTATTTTAATATTAAATAATTAAATTTACTTGTCAATATATTCATTTAATTTAAATTTTTTGATAAATATTAAATCTGATTTAAATTTTAAATAATAAAATTGTTAGATTAGATGTCACGCCCCGAAATTCAGTGCCCGAGTTGGCCAGACTCGACTCTGAATCCCAGGTTATGCTTAAATTTTTTAAAACATTCTTAAGCACAAATTTAATAAAAACTACATTACAATAAATCAAACATTCATCCAATACAAGGCTTCACTTTTGAGTTTATTTATTTATTTATTTTTTTCACTATATATATTTTCTAATACAAATAGAAAAGATCACTACAACTAGATGAATGGTAAGATTGTTGCTCCTCTTCGCTCTTGACTAATCTCTAAATCCTAAAACACTATTAATGTTGGTGTGAGCATAACAGCTCGTGGGATCGTATTTAACCCAAATATGAAATTTGTATAATTATACAAAATGTACAAATATGAAAATACTTTGTTTAAATTTTAAAACACGAATTAAAGTACCGAATCTTAAAAGATGATGTGAATGCAATACTAGAATTGTAAAGATGATCCAAATGCCAAACTTTTCATGATTTCTATAAATAACAAAATTAAATAACTATAATCTTTTACAATATCGTACCCAAGTGGATGGCCACGTTGTATTAACGCACACGTACTAGTACCTCGAGGTGATAGACTCATTTATACAATAGCTGGTCAGACTACTGCTTCGGTTGTGCCTCAGGCGTATGTCCGCGCATACTTATACGCCGTATATAAATGAGACTCCAAAGGATCCAGTGGATTATAAGGTCTTTCACTCAAGGGACATGATCGCCCTACTTACTGGCTTTATGATTTTTTACCCAAGGGACATAATCACCCTACTTGCTGGCTTTATGAATTTTCACACAAGGGACACAATCGTCCTACCTGCTTATGCCTTTAGGGATATCCTCAGGGCAATGCACCCGTATTCCAACATTCATTAAAATAAATATGCACATGATATGAGTAACCACCATCCAATCAAATTGAAATTATTAAATCGCAACTTACTGTAAGTTAGTTACAAACTACATAGTTATATCATATATTTTTCGTTATTATCAAATTATGCATAAAAGACTAAAAGTCATTGTAAGGTTCGATAGCTATTAACTTAGTAATTATTTTAATTAGGTAATTAAAATATTTGATTATAGATTTAAAATTATTTTTAATATAACTTAATAATTAAATTATCGAAAGTAAAATTTTATTTAAATTCGAAATAAAATTTCTTTATAAAATTGTAGATCAGTAAAGCATAGACACTCTTAAAAATAACTCATGTTAAATCTCAAATTCAAATAGATTAATGTATGATTTAGATTTAACAATTTTAATTTAATTAATTTAGTAATACATGAACAAAATTTAACTATTTTATAATAATTATTTACTTTTTTCTAATAAATGAAGGAAAAATATATACTAAATAAATTAATCAGATTATCTATTTATTTCCAATCATAATAATTGAATTAAGATATATATCGATAAATCTTAATTTAATATAATATATTAGTACACTTCTATATATTATGGTTTACGTAATTAATTACATAAATTGAAAATCTATACAAATCATTAATTTTAAAATTTAAAATCTAATTAATTAAATATAAATATAAAAAATTTAGAATAAATTATTATCTGTTTTGTTTATTTAGAATTAATTTCAGAATTAAAATTTTTTTAATCAAAATTAATTCTATAATACCTAAAATTCATAATCAAACCTTAAAGTTCATAATTTAATTAAATTACTATTAATCAAACTAAGTTAAACAATATTGAAGTAAATATATGTTTAAATTACTTAATCATACATTAATATTCCTAAACTAAAAGTTTACCTGATTTATCTTTAGCTAAATAAGCTATTTAAAATTATTAAGTTTGGACTTTAATTATTATTAAAATTTACTTAATATTATAAATATAATTATTTTTAATTATTATGAATTATTTTGATATATTATTTCTAACTATTCTAAAAAATATCTAGAATTAATAACTTAAGTCACTTTACAGATTTACGTTAGCAAAATTAATTTAAAACATAACTTAAGTAAGATTTAGAATAATTTCTAATTTAATTCCTACATATTTAGATAATTAATTTTTTTCATATTAAATTCATTAATTTAGAAATTCAATTTAGATTTTTCTTTAATTTTATTTTGCAAAATCTTTATTTTTCTATATATGTCAGCAATAAATTTTTTTGAAATATCAATGATAAATAATTATTTCGTGCAAATTTTAAATTTCAAGTCAATTAACTATAACAATAAAAAATAATAATTTTAAATAAATATAATTATAAAAATTTCAGATCAGGGATGGATCACCCACCTTTGATAAAATCTTTACAAAGTTTCTTTTTTGAAAATTTTTTACTTTCTATTATTTTTTTCCCACACTTTCTCTTATTGTACCTAACCCATGTTCTATTTATAATACAAGGGTCCCACCATACATAATGTACACATGTGGGAAAAAGAACAAACCATTCTCTTTAAGTGGCCCTCATGTAAGTGAAACACCCATCACATTTAATTAATTTTATTACAAAAGTACCTCACGTGTGTATACGAAGTGATGCACGTGGCACATGGTTGTGCATGTGTGAGTAGTGTACACATGAGTATACATGTGAAATGATTAATGTACTATGGATGGTTGATTAGGTGAGTGGATTGATGGATCGAATGAATGGATGAATTTGGGTGGTGAGTTGATGATGTAGAGCGGGTCGCGGACAGTTTCATGGCTAAGATGGATCAGAAAAGGTCTGGTCGACGACAGAAGTGATCCGGACCGTCGGACCTTAGATCGGGCGTATCTCACAATCCGGAATGAGTTATCGGGCGTAAAATATATGATTTTGGGGTAGAACGAGCTACTTTAGCCAACCAACCCTGCTATGCAGGGTTGCGCAACTCGAAATTGTGAAAAACCCGTGGATCGACGGTCGTTTCCCTATTTTAATTTCATTTTTACTATAAATAGTAAGTTTTAGTTTGATTATAACTCTTCATCCGTCGGGCTTTAGGAGTTGCGCCCAATGTGAAAAGAGCTTAGAATAATTAGGAGAACGGTTTGGTGAAGCCAAATAGGACACTTACTATTTTTGGTCGAAAACCTTGCGCACTAGTAGACATCACGACCGTCTATAAATAGTAAGTTTACTATTTATAGAAGTCGCGGGTTCTAAGAGTTTTAGTTGTAGTTTGATTCTGATTTCTTTCCCATTGCTTGGTACCCCTATTTAAAGGGTTGTGAACTCGTTTTTATTCATCAATTAATCAATTTCGAATTTATTAGAATTTATTTCTATTTTCTGCTTTCTTTCCTCGTGGATTCGAGAAGTTTCTGTGAGGAGTCCAGAGAAGCTCTGTGGATTCGGAGTAGTTATCCCCATCACGTTCATCCCTGCGTCAATTGAAGAGCTCTTTACACGGCGTTGATTTGCTTATGAATTTAACGGTTTCATTCCATTGATTTAAGTTAAGGAATGGATAATCAGCTAATCTTGTATTAAAACTTGAATGATTTGAAATTTTTGGGTTGGTTATTGTGATGAGTGGTATAGAATAGTGACCCCCTAATGATAGTCACGTGCCTTTTTTTTTTTTCATCTCTAAATCCAATACTCATGTGATAATAACTTTAATACTAATTAATATATAGTTATATTTTATTAAAAATTAATAATATTTAATACATGTTATTAACTCTTTAAAATGTTAAAATTTAAATGGGTATGCTACACATGTTTAATTCATAATAAGTGCGGATCCTCTGTTTTCGGTAGTCACGAACTTGCTGACTCGGTCCACTTCATACGAGTGCCACCAACGCAGTTTTTAAATATATTAAAAGAAAAAATCCATTAGAATTATCTAACAGAGACAGACGGAGAGGAGACGGACGCGGATTACGTCCTACCCCCGCCCGGATCGTAATCCGTTTGGGTAGGGATCTATGGGGTCCACCGTGATGTAAGAGTTTTATCCACACCGTTCATTGTTTTTCTCGGATAATTTTAAGATACTATATAAAAACATGGCAGGTCCAAGGCTTAAGTGGACTAGAAAGTGGGGATTGAACGTCTACCATTAAAAATTTCTTGGGAGCTGGAGAAGTCTTAGATCAAGCTGATATTTCTTTTTTTTTTTTTTTTTTTTTACTTCATCCATGTCTAAATGACCTTAGTAATAGGTTGGATGGCAAAAGAAATATCACGGTGGCCCTTAGAAAGGTTTCAACGGTGGGTGTCATTATCACTGTAGCTTCCTTTGGTGTGGTCCAAGGGAGTTGTGGACTTGTCTACTTTTTAGGATCATATCTTAAAATGACCTGAGAAAAGTGATGAACGGAGTTGATAAAAGTTTTACATCACCATGGCCCCCACAGAGCCCTGCCCGGATGGAGGGGGTAGGATTACGTGCTGAGTAACTCAATCCGCATCCCACCGAGAGGGCTATCTCTTAATAGTTGTTTTAATCACACACTTACACACACACACACACACACACACACACAACTCAATATTTAACATTTATAGTAGACAATGTAACTATCGGTTGGTTTTTGCTTTCTCATGGTATGATTTCCGAACCAAGGCTAAGACAAAAACCTAATGTCAAAGGGGACATGTAAATGGGTACCTAACCAAATTTACATCGCAATAGCTTGTAGGCATTATTGATATCAAATATTTATTAAATATCTTAAAAATAAGGTTTACTGCCTCCATATGTGGCTTCTCAACTTAATATATTTTAATAAGTAATAGCTAAATATATCAGGCCATTAACCATTTCTCAAAAAGTAAGTGCATCTATTAGTGCAACTCTTTTTGTTGACAACTTGCGATGTGCATACTAACCTTTATATAGAACATGGCTCTTTGTTTCTTAATCCTATTAACACTACAATTTTAAGAAGCAAATTTCCTAATTAATTACCTTCCTAATTTAACTAAATTAGAACTTTCTTAATAACTAAGTATTCTAATTAAAGTAAGACTTGACAATGATTTCAAAATCAACAAGTTAGATCCGAGCCTAATTACTGGTTTGGATTAACCATTTATAGCGGACCGAAATTGAATTGTTACAACAACTGTTTCACCCAATTGCATAAAACACCTAAGCTTTGTGGGGCTCACTTTGTCTATGTCCATTAAGTGAGAATCAATGTTTGAACCACATATATAAAATTAAGAACTGCTCTGGTTAGGATTGAAATGTGAGTTGGTTCAAATTGAAAGGCTTAAATAGAAGTTGATGACCTTTATTTTATCTTCTCAGATGGTCCTTAATGGAATTGAACGGCCTAACAGGATTTTTATTAGACTTGAATGATGAAGAAGTAGGCCTTCATGAACATGTGAGTTCACAATTCCAATTGAAATTGGGAGCACTAGTCAATATGATGCATTGAGTAGGTGATTTTTATTACCTGTGGTAGATGGACCAAGCTGGTTAGTCAACCTTTTAATTCTCACCCGACACATGTTGGGCTTGAGCATGTAACTAAGTCCTGTGGGTCCAGCATGGGCATGTAGCTAGGTTTTGCCAGCTTTGATATCAAGGCCCGATAGTAGTCTGCTTGTGATGTTAATGGGCAGGCTTGCCAGTGTTTAGACCCAATTAATCTCATAATCGGGTAACCCACTACCCGATTTCAATTTTCTTATCAAAAAATCAAGCGACCGGGTGGAAGCAAGGTTTCATCACACTCGCTGAAAAATCATGGGATGGATATTTAGAAGACCGACCAAAGTCAAATATCCATTTTGTGAAGTGCCCTCCAAATGGGTCATGAAAAGGTCGAGTTTGGTTCCACCACCTGTGATTAGGGCTGTCAATGGGCCAGTTTGGCATCATGCTTTCCATCATGGCCCGTTTTATGGGCTTGGGCTTAAATATAGTAGGCCCAAGGGCTAGATCCGGTCCTAAAATTTAAGCCAGTCTATAAATCAGGCTGGTATCATGTTGCGCCTAAGAGCCTGTCAGCCTGTTCGAACTAGACCTATCCGCTCGGGCCTAGGCCATGCATAACCATAATGGGTGGGGCTCCAGCTTTTTTTTTTTTGTGGACCATCATTGGCCTGGTAAACTCAGTTGGGCCTATTATGAATGTATGTGGATTATCCACACCGTCCATCCGTTTTTACATATCATTTTAGTGGTTGATTCTAAAATACAAGCATGCTCAAAGGTCAATTGGACCACACCAAAGGAAATAGTGGGAATAATGACTTCCACCGTTGAAACCTCGCTAGGGCCAACGGTGATGTTTATTTGTCATCCAACCTGTTCATAAGATCACACAGACACGGATGAAGGGAAAACTCAAATATAAGCTTGATCCAAAAATTCTGTGGGCCTGAGAAATTTTCAATGGTAGAATTTTAATTCACACTGTTTCCCATGGTGAGGTCCACTTGAGATTTGGATATATTTCATTTTTGGGCTCAAGCCATAAAATTATTTTTAAAAATGGATGGATGGAGTAGATAAAATATGTAGATCACGGTGGACCCCACAGAGTTTACTCAGTACGTTTATCGTACTGAGTTACTCGCAATCCGCTTCCCGCGGCAAGTTCCTACACTGGGAACGCAGGTGGGGCCCACTAGGATGTTTATGAGAAATCTTAACCGTCCATCCGTTTTGTGAGTTCATTTTAGGATGTCCAATATGCAAGAAGTAATTTTTGCCACACTTATACATGCAAATTATTAATTTTTTATCTGTTTTTATGAATAATGATATTTTAATTTTCTATTAAGTAATTTATAGTTTATTTAAATTAAATAGAATAATTTTATTTTCATTTAATAAAAAATAATTTCTTTACCATATAAAACATTTCCAAAAAGGAAATAGGGGTAAATATGTCAAATTAACATATTTCAGACATTTCAGGTGTTTGTTAACAAACAAATTATTTCAAATTCAGTACTTAATTTTCAGACTTTAGCCATAATTACCAAACAAGTTTTTTGACTTCAGATTTTAGATCCAGGCTTCAGTTTTCAGATTCAGCTTTAGACTTTAGATTCAGGCTTTAGACTTCAGATTTAACAAACGGGGCCTTACTATTTTTGGCCGAAAACCTTGCACACTAGTAGACATCACGACCGTCTATAAATAGTCGGTTTACTATTTATAGTAAGTCGCGGATTCTAGGAATTTTAGTTGTAGTTTGATTCTGATTTCTTTCCCATTACTTGGTATCCCTATTTAAAGGGTTGTGAACTCGTTTTTATTCATCAATTAATCAATTTTGAATTTATTAGAATTTATTTCTATTTTCTGCTTTCTTTCCTCGTGGATTCGAGAAGTTTCTGTGAGGAGTCTAGAGAAGCTCCGTGGATTTGGAGTAGTTATCCTCATCATGTTCATCCCTGCGCCAATTGAGGAGCTCTTTGCACGACGTTGATTTGCTTATAAATGTAACGGTTTCATTCCATTGATTTAAGTTAGCGAATGGCTAATCAGCTGATCTTGTATTAAAACTTGAATGATTTGAAATTTTTGGGTTGGTCATTGCGATGGGTGGTATAGAATAGTGACCCCCTAATGATAGTCACATGCTTTAAAAAAAAAAATAAAAAATCTCTAAATCCAATACTCACGTGATAATAACTTTAATACTAATTAATATATATTTATATTTAATTAAAAATTAATAATATTTAATACATGTTATTAACTCTTTAAAATATTAAAATTTAAATGAGTATGCTACACACGTTTAATTCATAATAAATGCGGATCCTCCGTTTCCGGGAGTCAGGAACTTGCTGACTCGGTCCACTTCATACGAGTGCCACCCACGCAGTTTTTAAATATATTAAAAGAAAAAATCCATTAGAATTATCTAACGGAGACAGACGGAGAGGAGATGGACGCGGATTGCGTCCGACCCCCGCTCGGATCGTAATCCATCTGGGTAGGGATTTGTGGGGTCCACCGTGATGTAAGAGTTTTATCCATACCGTTCATTGTTTTTCTCGAATAATTTTAAGATACTATATAAAAACGTGGCAGGTCCAAGGCTTAAGTGGACTAGAAAGTGGGGATTGAATGTCCACCGTTAAAAATTTCTTGGGAGCTGGAGAAGTCTTAGATCAAGCTGATATTTGTTTTTTTTACTTCATCCATGTCTAAATGACCTTATTAATAGGTTGGATGGCAAAAAAATATCACAGTGGCCCTTAGAAAGGTTTCAACGGTGGGTGTCATTATCATTGTAGCTTCCTTTGGTGTGGTCCACGGGAGTTGTGGACTTGCCTAATTTTTAGGATCATATCTTAAAATGACCTGAGAAAAGTGATGAATGGCGTGGATAAAAGTTTTACATCACCATGGCCCCCACAGAGCCCTGCCCGAATGGAGGGGGTAGGATTACGTACTGAGTAACTCAATCCGCATCCCACGGAGAGGGCTATCTCTTAATAGTTGTGTTAATAACTCAATATTCAACATTGATAGTAGACAATGTAACTATCGTTGGTTTTTTGCTTTCTCATGGTATGATTTCCAAACCAAAGCTAAGGCAAAAACCTAATGTCAAAGGACATGTAAATGGGTACCTAACCAAATTTACATCGCAATAGCTTGTAGGCATTATTGATATCAAATATTTATAAAATATCTTAAAATAAGGTTTACTACTTCCATATGTGGCTTCTCAACTTTATATATTTGAATAAGTAATAGCTAAGTATATCAGGCCATTAACCATTTCTCAAAAAGTAAGTGCTTCTGCTAGTGCAACTCTTTTTGTTGACAACTTGCGATGTGCATACTAACCTTTATATAGAACATGGCTCTTTGTTTCTTAATCCTATTAACACTACAATTTGAAGAAGCAAATTTCCTAATTAATTACCTTCCTAATTTAACTAAATTAGAACCTGCTTAATAACTAAGTATTCTAATTAAAGTAAGACTTGACAATGATTTCAAAATCAACAAGTTAGATCCGAGCCTAATTACTGGTTTGGATTAAACATTTATAGCGGACCGAAATCGAATTGTTACAACACCTGTTTCACCCAATTGCATAAAACACCTAAGCTTTGTGGGGTTCACTTTGTCTATGTCCATAAAGTGAGAATCAATGTTTGAACCACATATATAAAATTAAGAACTGTACTGGTTAGGATTGAAATGTGAGTTGGATCAAATTGAAAGCTCTGAAAGGAGAATTGAAAGGTTTAAATAGAAGTTGAGGACCTTTATTTTATCTGAGAAGATGGTCCTCAATGGAGTTGAACGGCATAACAGGATTTTTATTAGACTTGAATGATGAAGAAGTAGGCCTTCATGAACATGTGAGTTCACAATTCCAATTGAAATTGGGAGCACTAGTCAATATGATGCATTGAGTAGGTGATTTTTATTACCTGTGGTAATTGGACCAAGCTGGTTAGCCAACCTATTAATTCTCACCCGACACATGTTGGGCTTGAGCATGTAACTAAGTCCTGTGGGTCGAGCATGCGCATGTAGCTAGGTTTTGCCAGCTTTGATATCAAGGCCCGAGAGTAGTCTGCTTGTGATGTTAATGGGCAGGCTTGCCAGTTTTTAGACCCAATTAATCTCATAATCGGGTGACCCACTCCCCGATTTCAATTTTCTTATCAAATAATCAAGCGACCGGGTGGAAGCAAGGTTTCATCACACTCGCTGAAAAATCATGGGATGGATATTTAGAAGACCGACCAAAGTCAAATATCCATTTTGTGAAGTGCCCTCCAAATGGGTCATGAAAAGGTCGAGTTTTGTTCCACCACCTGTGATTAGGGCTGTCAATGGGCCAGTTTGGTATCATGCTTTCCATCATGGCCCGTTTTATGGGCTTGGGCTTAATTATAGTAGGCCCAAGGGCTAGATCCGGTCCTAAAATTTAAGCCAGTCTATAAATCAGGCTGGTATCATGTTGCGTCCAAGAGCCTGTCAGCCTGCTCGAACTAGACCTATCCGCTCGGGCCTAGGCCATGCATAACCATTACCGTAATGGGTGGGGCTCCAGCTTTTTTTTTTTTGTGGACCATCATTGGCCTGGCCCAACTCTAACCTGGGTTTTACTATGTGGGCTGGGCCTAGACAGTCTTGGCACGGGACTAACCGAGCCCCTCGATAGCAGCGACCGGGACCGTTAAAATCAGGTTGCTGGGCCGAACGGACTAAGAAGTGGGTGGGGCCCGACCCGACCCACTGCTGCCCCTAGCAACCATAGTGAGACGATTAGACGCTGGAAGCCTGGAATAGAACGTGAAAGAATATCATCCGTCCACGTGGCCTCTTTGGCTCCTACCCGTTGTTGATAAAAAGGGGTGCGGATTGGGTACTACCCCCACCAGGACCTCGCTAGAGACAGAGGGTCCTGTCAAGGGCTCTGTCGGGCCCACCCTGATATATGTGTTTTATCTGAAGTGGACCACACCACAGGAAGCAGTGGTGACAATGAAACCTTCCTGAGTCCAAGGGTGATATTAGTTTAGTTTCCATCCAACCTGTTGATAAAGTCCACTCAAGATTTTATCTGCCTAATGTTTGGACTTATACGCTAAAATTATCTTTGAAAATGTATGGACGGATTGGATAAAACACGTATATCACAGTGGACCCACAGAGCCCCTGACAGGACCGTCCGTCTTAGCTAGGTCCCAAAAAAGACGTCCGTGTCTAGGGTTTGGGACGCGGATTGCCTGCAACTGCAACCTCCAGCACCGTGAGGCCTTCCTTTATGTTTTTGTTATATCAACTCCGTCCATCCGTTTCGGCAGATCATTTTAGTATCATGCTTTGAAGCGAGAGAGATTCTAATCTCAAGTGAGCCACACCATTAGAAAGAGTGGGGATAGAAACGACCCCCATTGAAACCTTTGTGGGGCCCACCGTGATGTTTAAATGCCATTCAATGAGTTCATCACCTTATTCCAATATGGAAGAAGGGACAACACGAATATCAACCTCCGATCCAACCACCTAAGAATGTTTCAACGGTGGACGTTCAATTCCCACTTTTCAACGGTGGATCTACCTCCTCGTATTAGGAGACGCGGTTGGGTACAACCCCCGGCCGTCAATTAGGAAGGTACATGGCTCCGTAGGGCCGCTGGGACGCACAGGTTTTTATCTAAACCGTCCATCCATTTTACCATATAATTTAAGCTTACAGGCCCAAAAATGCGATGGACCTGAGGTTTAAGTGTACCACAACACAGGAAGCAGTGGGAATAATGACATCTAACCGTTGAAACCTTGATAGGGCCTGGTTAATTGCCATCCAACCTGTTCATAAGGTCACATAGACCTGGATGAAGCGAAAGCACAAATATCAGCTTGATCCAAAGCGTCCGTAGTCCCCAAAAAATTTTCAATGGTAAGTGTTTAATCCCCAATCTTTGGTTCACTTGAGCCTTGGAACTGCCTCATTTTTGGATTTATATTCTAAAATCATATGAAAAAACATGGATGGACGGTGTGGATAAAACCTATACGTCACGTGTATCGTGTTTGGGCTCTTGTCTTATAAGACCTGGCGGAACCGATGAACGCAATGGATGTAACCCTAACATTACGGGTGGACGGTGTGGATTGCATCCTAGGGTTTCAACCTAATATCTTTATAAATATCCCATCATCTTCTCCCATTCCATCCATAGCGACTGCAAGCTTCTTCTTCCTGTTTAGGGTTTTAGATTCTGCCCATCCCTTTACAGATGGCCCATTTATTCTTCTTAGGGTTTTATGAATCTCTCCATCCCTTCTTCCTTATAGGCTTTTAGGACTCTCTCTCTCTCTCTTTCTCTCTCTCTCTCTCTCTTTCTCTCTCTCTCTCTGTCTGTCTGTCTGTCTTAGCGTCGAATACTGATTACCAGCACTCTTTCATCTCCGTGTGTGCCGTGTATGAGCCGACGCCAAATTCACCAGATCTCCATATCTGTGTCTCTAAAATCGATGGCTGTTAATGCCTCGATCTATCAGATCTGGAGAAATCCCCTCTCAGTCTCTTCTATTTCATAGATATCTGAATGTTTGATGGAGTGGAAATGATGATCCTTTCCCCAAATGATCGACTTTGATTATAACAGTGCTGTTTTTATTTCTCTTTGGAGAATCAAGCCAAGAATCTGATCCATCCATCTTTATTCTCCTTTTATGCAACTGTTATTTTTTTCTCCTTTTTTTAGTTATTTATTTATTAATAGTATTTAGATTGGAAAAAAAGGAAATGAGGATAAATCTTTCCCCATATGATCGACTTTGATTCGAACTGTGCTATTTCTTTTATCTCCCTTTTTTAAGGGACTGAAAAAGCCAGTTTTCTGATCCTTCTCTCAATCTAATTTCTTTTACAATTTTTATAATTTTCTTCCTTTTTAATGTTGTTGTAATTTAATAACCATTGGGTATTTCGAAAATAATAATTTGGTGTCTTGATTTTTCAAATCCACAGCGTGTGTCAAATCTCTGCTTTCGAAATTGTTGGTTCATCAAGGCTCTTTTAAGAAAATAATTCTTTCTTGTCTTGTTTAAGAAAAAAGAAATTATTTTTTGCTATGTTGGTTTGCCAAAATTAGCCATTAATTTTTAATATCATACCTTCTGTTTATTCATTTTGGGAGATCATTTTTTGGGCCGATCTAAAGCTCAAGTGGACCACACCACAAAAAAACAGTTTGCATTGAACGGTTACGATTTACATACTGGTTGGGCTACATTAGCTTTGCATCAAGTTGGCAGGTGATCTTGTGAACACGTTTCAACTATCGGTGGCATTATCTTTCTGTGGTGCACATACCAAGAGATGGTAGTTGTTTACAACACATACCTCCACAGGTGTGATGTGACGATACACATGCCTCCATAAGATTAGGTGTTTTTATATCACCTAGCTCTTTCCTTTGTCAATTGAAGTTAATATCATTAGAAGCCCACCTTCTGCAACCAATTTCTCTTCTTAATTTAAGAATTTAAGTAAATATCATCAGAAGCCCATCTTCGGGAGTTCAGGGATGACATTTTAGAATGTCTTTAGTCCACTCTTGAAGAGGGGCCAGCAAAGAGGCCTGTGGTTTTCCACCGTGATGTTTATGGTAAGGGCATCCGCGGTGTGGATTTGGAACCCTTTGTATTTAAAATTTTGAGATAATGGTTGTAATAAGTCTCTTGAAATATATACTTTTCCTAAAAATGATGAAATTCAAAGTCTTGGATTTGCCATAAAGCATAAGAACAGATAAGTAAAGATTTTTAACTCTTTATTTACGTGGACCCCGTTTGGATTGTATTAAAGTACTTAATGGTGATACAATTGATTATCTAATAAATTGTTCTAGGATATCATCAGTGGGCCTTTTAAATAATAGGTTTATAGTCTAGTGACATTCATGTTACATATGCAATTCTAAGAAGGATTTTAGATGTAATTTAAGCTTTGACCTTAGGATTTCAAACTCTCTATTTGGAGGTTGAAACCTTCTGGATTTGAAACCTATATTTATTTTATGGTGCCACAAAATATCATGGGATTTGAAATTATCTGCCCCTAATCTATTTTCAGTGCATTGATGATTGCAAACAGTGAATATTGAAAGTCTTATATCTATATGTGATTTATGTGGCTTAGGCTTACATCCAAGTTGCTTACTTCATTTGGCTGAATCACAAGTAGCCGTATCTTTATACTTCAGACCTGAATCATTGCATGGCATCCTTGTCTGGGTGGACCACCTGATTAGGTACTTACCTGAGGAGATGGAAGGTTTTGGATGGGTTGTGCTGGCCACTCGTGTATGTCTTGTACATGTCCATTTATTTTAACAGAACATTAGAATGTCCAAGTCCGAAAGGCAAATTGAATGATTTACTGAAAGCAGTGGTGACAATGATGACTACAGTTGAAACTCAACCATAGTTGCTACATGCATCAAGGTGGACCCCATAGGGCCCCCTTCTAGGTCGTAAAAAAAAAAAAAAACTCCAGGTAGGTCCTCAGAATAACATGTTAAAGTGGATTGCCTTAATCACAGGTCAGCTTGATCTATGATGATTATAGGAAATCGAATGATTCAGATTGCGTTGTAATGCTGTCATTCCCAGTTGCTATGATGCCCATGAGCTCCAAATTGAGCCAGACCCCAAATCTCATGTGGATCACTGCTATCATGGCCATCAGCTCCAAATTGAACCCTACCCCAAATCTCATGTGGATCACACTGCAGGAAACAGTGATTTAACTTCCCATTAAAATCTTCTTGTGGGCCATAAGTTTTTTAATGGAGCTAATATTTGTGTTTTTCCTTCATAATCAACAGATTGAATGGCAAATAAATATTACTGTGTCTGAGGAAGTTTTTGATGTTGGGTGTTCAATCACGGTTGGTTGTATCCGCCAAAATTTTTCCCCCCCTCTTACCTTGAAATGATTTTAAAAAAACATTTTGACATGGACAAAACACATGCAACAAGGTTGTGGCAGTCTGTCAGCCTAATTTTTAACCTTCCGGCCAAAGTGATGTCTCACATGCAAATAAGGGCTGTGTTTGGTTTCTTGTGAAAATTTCATTTCCAAACAATCAGGCCTATCCAAGCTAAGGGCCCGTTTGGCCGGGTGGATTGATTGGTATTAGGGTGAATGGGATCATATTTAAGGCAGTGATGGTAGCCTCCATGAATTGGTGGCAATCTCATGATATTGGTGTATCCAGTGGCCAAAATTTATGCCCATTTGAGATGGCTGACATATCTAGGGATGCTATACTCCTATCCTGTTTGGCTGGGTTTGCAGTCAATCTTTTCTATTTGGGATGGCTGACATATCTAGGGATGCTAAACTCCTATCCTGTTTGGCTGGGTTTGCAATCAATCTTTTAAGAACTGCAACAGAAAAATCTTAAACGAGGCTCAAAACTAGGAGGCCGATTTGTGGGGGCGGTCCAGAATGAGAATCTGGTTCAGAATGAGAATCTTCCACGACGCAGCTTGTCTTCTTCTCTACCAATCAATCCCTTCCACACACTGGTTTTCTCTTTCATTCTGCAGAAAACAAGCGATTTATGATTGTGATGAATTCGCGATCAATTAGAAAACTCATTTTCTTATAGGGGGTTTTGAATTCATGCATTTCGAGATAGATTTCAAATAGTTTGTATATATTTCAAAACTCACTGAAACCTCGAAGCTACAGGACCCAGCTTCAGAATTGATGTAGATTAAAAAACCGGGAAATCAGTTCAAATCTGTTCGATTTAACCAGGAAAATCAGTTCAAAATTCTGTTTGATTTTTTCCGAGCTTGATTTTGAACAGCGTTAGGAGATTTCAAGGACCCAATAGCAAAATCTGTAAATCTTCGAAAGCCAGTTGCAGATTTTAGCACTATTCATTTCTTCCACCTGGGTCTGAATTGTCGAGACTTTCGAGCTGAGATATTGAAAACTTGCAGAACCCGTGAATCTATAAGGCAAAACCCTCGAATGTGACAAGCACGCACGTAGAGAGAGAGAGTAAAGGTAAGAGATGGGATTAGGAGGGATTTCGCAATCCCTCCACATCCTCCTCAAATCTTCGATGGATTCAGACTCAATGAAATCCATCGCTGTCCAAACATGCAAGGGATGGGATTAAGAGGGATTTTACGATCCCATCCACCCTAATACCATTCAATACCATTCAATCTGCCTGGCCAAACGCCCCCTGAAGGGAACAATTGCAAGAGAGCCGTTCACCCTTAACCCTTTAAGTTTTAATACTATCTCGTTCCACGGTTTGGAGATGGAGTTACCTGGTCATCTGTGAATTTCACATGAGCATTTTGGTGGGTCCTAACCTAAATGGTCCTAGATAAATCTAACGAATGTGCCTGATGAAATAGTAGGTTGTAAAAAGAGACGTTGGTTGGACATTTATACAATTGGGACTTTCCAACATTTTGGTAAGTAGTACATTGATATAATGGTTCGGCTGGCTACCATCAGTTGTTTAGAACAATCTTCTGTACTGCACTGAATAGACTAAGTCCTTCTGGGTTCCTAATGGTTGGCATCTCATCCATGTGTGTCAATTTGTGTGGCCCTCGGTAGTTGTAATTTTTTGATTGAAGTCTGATGGGTGTTTTTGTGCTGCCTAAAAGAGTTGTTCCGGAGGTTTTGGGCCCTCATACGACCTTCTCTTGCCTTTGTGGTTGTTTGGCACCATGGATTTGAGTGGATCACATCTAAGATAAAAGCTTGATTATATCTAAAATCCTTCCAAGAGTTACGTGTAGCATATGTTTTACTGGGCTATTAATATATTGGACGCATAGCCCACTAATGATATCCCAGGACAATTAGATTATAAATTCTATCATTATAATTAATTTAGATGATTTGTGCTTGTGGCCCACGGAGACTTGAATTTCATCATCGTACTTGAATTTCATTGGCCTCGTGCAAAGTATATATTTCTATGTCATTCATTACATGCTTACACTAATTAGTGGTGTTAAATTTGATTTGATTTAGTAATTAAATTCAAACCCTTGTAAATACATTGTGCATGTCTACTTTTGGGATTTAGAGGGAATTCGGCTGCTGCCAAACACAAAAAGATTATTTCAAATCGAAGGGGGGCTCCCATATAGAGGGTTTCAACATAGATACAGGCAGCCAAAACACAACAAGAGGGTTTCATTCCAGATCCAGGGGTTCCAAATCCATTCCACCCAAACAAGCCCTTGGCCTTTTTTCCCCAAACTGCAGCTAGTCTATCATGAAATTTCTACATGTAGTATGCAAGTTCTCTATGCATTCTGTGTATAGGCTGGACCAAATCCTTGCCGTCTATCTATTGGGTCTCAACGAAATCAGCTGTTTATTCATCATGCCCATAAAACAAATTAAAATTTCCAATCTTATTAAAGGCCATTGATCAAATTGATAGTGACGCTCCTAGTCGGTTCTGACAATGGACTAAGCTTATGTTGGTTTTGTCCTAAATTTCTGTCACACCCTGCCTAAAAAATCTAATATACACTCGGGACCCGCCCATCTAATATTGCCTACGTGTTGTCATTTTTTGAAAACTGTACCTAGATTGTAAAGCCCATTTAAAAGTTTTTTTTTTTTACAGCGTTGTCCTACAGGCCCAAGACACTTTCGAGGAGTCTGATGGATTCCATTCCAAAGTGAATTGGATAGCTACCCTCCAGTTTAATCAGTGTTTGGATTGAATGCCCACCTGCAGAACAGCTCCCTACCGTTTCCTCATCAAATGGCACATGTACTAGAGATCTGGTCTGTATAAGAAATACCGTTCCTTCGTCAAATGGCACATGTACTAGAGATCTGCGCCCGTCTATGGCCAGATTACAGCACATGTACTAGAGATCTGCGTCCGTCCATGGCCAGATTACAGAATAGTACAACTGCAGAGATACTTTGGGTGCTCTTTACCGATGAGTGCATTAAGGAGCAGCACTGCACCCCTCCTGCCTGCCGACGTGCATGCGTGTGTTTTGGTGGGGGTTGGGGGTGGCAAAGTTGCGGAATGAGAATAATATATGTTCTGCTGCTTCGGTGGTGGTGGTACATGGAAGGATTATCCGCCACGCGAGGAAAGCAATGTGATTGAAGTTATCTCAAAATCAGATGAAAAAAGAGTCCGTTTGGGTAAATCTATTAAACAAAAAATTTGCATCATTTCGCCTAATCGGTTCCGTGAAGGCTCTCAACAGATATTCTGGCTCATATAAAAGCTAGATGGAGATGGTTTTTCATGTCCCATCATATTGGTTGACTAGGATTGCTGTAGTATAGCAGGCAACACTGATGTCGATAATCCATGCTGCTGTAGTTCTGTTGGTCCCACCATTATGTATGTTTTTATTAAGCTGTCCACCCAATTTGCTACTTCGTTTTAGTCCGTAAGCCCAATGTACTGGTTCATTTTAATGGTGGACGTTGAGTCACCACAGTTTTCTGGTGTGGTCCACCTGAGATTTGGATCTGCCTCATTTTTGAGCTATTATCCTAAAATGAGCTAGAAAATGAATGGAGATAATGTATAAAACACATAACATAATGGTGGGCCCAACATAGCTTTTCCAGCAGCACAACACCTCTCAAAAGTGTAGGTCGGCTACTGTCTTTTTATGAATTTTTATTTTTCCAACTGTCATTCCTGACCTGTTAGGCGATAAATAGGGGCAAAACATCAACGCTAGCTTAATTATTCAAAATTCCTAAATTTGCTTGAGATGATATGTGAAGCAGAATTTATTTGGTGGGCCACGTTTTGATGTTTATCACCGCCATCGATTTTGACTGCTAAATTGTTTTCACTGAGAATAATCTGCGGCTGTTAGGTAACAGAAACAACTGTCCTGATTTTGTTTTATTCAGAAATCATTTTGTTCTTTACCACCCATTTTCAACCATTAGCATATCTAAATTAGATTAGGTGTACCTAATTATTAGGAGTCTCTACCGACCACACACACCTCCCTTCATTGCTCTATAATCTTTAATGTTGGCTTTTTATTTATTTATTTGCTGAGCTTGGAGGTCAGGTCCATATAATTGGGCTGGCCAATCTTTACTGGTTAGCTCGTGGGCTTGGACTTGGACTTGGGTCCGTATCTTATGGGCTGGACAGTAATGGTATAAGTTCATTTAGTGAGATTTAATTGGATGGTAGACTAATGTTAGATATGAGGCCATTCAAATACATATCCCACTTACCAATTTTCAAAATATTTTTTTTATGCACTATAACCAATCCGAGTGGCACCATTGAATGAATGGTCTGGATTGGATCTATTTTGTTATAAATGACCTTGATGGTTCATTTTTTGCAAGCTATTGGCCGGGTGGATTGAGAGCATGGAGTGGAATAAAAGGACGGTTGCACGTGGTTTCTCTCTGATTATAGTTATTTTAAGGAGCTAAAAGCTAGGTTAGGCAGGCCTATGCCAGTATAGGCATTTGAAAATTTTAATTTGTGAATGTGGGTTGGACTTTAGAAAGGAGAAGGAGATGACGTAGGCTCTGAAATTAACGGACATAATTAGCGAATGTGACGCAACCATAAAAATAAATTGTCTAGATTAGTCGAAGCTTTGAATCCAAAAGTTGGTACTGAACCTAATGCAAAGTTCACAATGTGTGGCCCGTCTGAGTTTTAATTCAAGCTGATTTTTATACCTTGCGTTTATCATTCTGATTCGTATGTGATGAACGGGTTTGATGAAAGATGCCCCACTCACAAAGCTACAGTTTGCGTAGGATCTACATTGTTCCATATGGTGTGGCCAACCTGAGTTGTGAATCTGTTAGAATTTTGGCCCTAAGGTCTAGCATCCAGGAGCTAATCTGATGGACGGAGTAGATGACAAGTTGGCACGCGAATTTTACTTTTTTGGCCCATTTTCATCCATGAGAAAAACATTCCCAGGTGTGATGATGATGGACAGCCAATTTAATGGTCGGCCTTTTTCTTGTATAATCAATATGGCCATCAATTCTTCCTAACCATTGATTAGATGGTTAGGCTTACGGTGACATTTTAGTGAGATGGGTTATGGGAGGTGTGCCACACGTGATGGCTGAATGGTGCAGATCAATGGTAAAACCTGACTATCCATTATCATAACCATAGATGGGTCATGGGAATCAAAGTTATTCTGGGTAACCAAATCTGGGCCACATATAATGGAATATCTAAATCAATTAGTTCATCTTTTCTGGTATCATCCATATAGAGCATCCATTCTTCTAATCATTCATTAATATATGGCTAGGATCATTTGATCAAAATTAATTTTTGGCTAAGGTGGTCCACTAAAATAGGTAAGAAATGGACAATACAAATCAATTGAACAAAGTGATTTTCGAGAGAATTAGACCATCAAAGGTGAACCACACATGTTGGAGTCTAAATCTTTATGGATTTTCGAGCCAACCTATACACAGTCACTTGGACCTAATGGTCCAGATAGGTGATGTATGTCCCTATGATTCTGGTGGGCCCGTGTATGAAATTAGTTTAGGTGATTAGTATCTTACCTCAGCAAAACCCAATCGTTGTTAACAATATCAGATGGATTTGCAACTTAAAGGGGCGATACTTACACTTGCTTATGGATGGACCACTTCTCCACGAGGATGTTGGTTAAAGATCCTAGCCGTCGAATCTCTAGTTCTTGCTTTAATTTCCTTAGGTGACAAGACACTAAGGATGGTGTCATTGACGAGATTTCTGGGCTGTGGTCATCTTTGCCTGGGCCACTTCATTGTCTGGATAACTGACTATGGGCCCCACTTAGATGGACTGAAGACATAGTATCTTCAACACATCCTTAAGCCATTAATGGATCCCACAATTTGGTGACCCGAAAAGATTTTTTGAATTTAGTGAGATTTCATATATCTCTTTTTTTCCTATGGTAAGAAGAATTATACTCTAACTCATATATTAACAAAAAGAAACCATATGTATAATTGAGAAATGGAGAGAGAGAGAAGAGATGATTTTAGAGAGTTTAGATCCGATAAGTTTATTTTTCTTTTATAAATATTTTGCATGCATTTAATACAATTTGACTCGATATATGTAATGAATGATATGGATTGATAACATATTTATTACATTGATTTATGAATAGATATAATGTATTGATGATAAAAAATTAAGATTTCATGCAACGTTTCTTGTTGCAGAGATTGACTTGTGTCCATTTGATCAAATCAAATTAGATCTGCTTGGTTCATATGATTTGTAAGACCAAAATATACAAGGGCCATAACTTTCAGATTAATCTGAACATTGATGGCCACATTAGTTAGATTTGGGAGTGTTTAGTAATAAAAAGTTTAAATTTCTGCGCAAGCGTTTGTATCACGTCAAGATGGGCCATCGGTGTATGTGTGGTTACATCCATATAATTTATCTAATATTTAGATATAAAATATGCCAGTACCTCAAAAATTTAGATGATCTATTTATCTAGTGGGCTACTTCGATCAATCATTTAAAATTCAATTTCAAAATCTAGATGTAAAAACCATATGAATGGTTTAGATTAGTAAATCCATGGGTCTTCTTTAGTGTTTGACTAATGAGTGGGCAATGATAGGTGTAAGATTGGTTAAATTTCATCCAATGACTAGTGTACCTTAAAAGGTATTTTCTCAAACATCGATCGATAGTTGTCTGAATGTAAATTTCAAAGAATCTTAATTGAAGGTGGGCCCTACCGTGTAATATAAATAACAATATTGTGGATATAATTTTTGAATTCAAACCGACTTGATTACCTAGATTCATGTGAGCAATCCTATTGTGTCTCATGTTAATTGGAATTAAAATAAATTGTTTGTGATTGTTTGATTGATTGATGTACTGATTGGAGTGTTTTATTACAATATTGTTGGTTTAACTATTGTGATTGTATGCTATGATAAATCACATGCTAATTTGTGCCAAATTGCATAAATTATGATAATTGTATGTTAAATTCACATATGAATATTCTGATCAAGACAAGTAACTATGATAGTTATGAAAATGATGCATTCATACATCATCCATCATACAAACATATTGTATTGTCGATCCTAGGGGCCCTCATCGGAAGAAATGTCGATCTTAGTAGAGCATTACTAGATGTGGGCTATTCTCAAGATAACTGAAAGGTGGAAGCCTACCCAATAGGTGTATGCGGGTTGACGATCTCCAAACCAAGCAGATGGACTATCATCCTATCTGATGCATTTATATATCATTTGCATTCATATCATTATACATACTCCGTTTTTATTATATTTTAATTTCAATAAGAATGGATAATGTTAGGTTTTTTTCACTAAGCCTGGCTACCCTACATTCTCATTGATGAAAAAATCGTACAGAAAAACAATTAATTGATAAGTTGGCATATGAACAAAAAGTTGCGGTTGACTAGGTGCACGACCCACATGAAACATGGTTGTATCTATCAGAAGATGAAATGATTATATTTGAACTGTTTTTAATTATTTAATTAGAATTTTACTTGTTAGGATAGTATGATTCATATATAATGAATGATGGTTTTAGTTGTATAATTTTATGCATTTAATTGGTTTTATTTAATTGAATTATTTTAGGTCCGTGGCAAGTATTCATTGGTAAGTTGTATTGACTGATGAATGGTGCCTAATTTATGTTGATTGAATGTTTATGCATGTTGAGAATGGACGGATGTTAATGCTTAAATCATTTTATGTGAATGATTGTGAATGGACTTAATTGGATTATAGAATGAATATTACTTTTACTTGTAAATAATCATATAGTGAAATGAGTTAAGTACATAATATACGAGTTACAACTTGAAACTCGGGTTTGAGGGTGCACACTCTGTACTTGAATTTCGGATAGTGACATACACCATTATAGAATGGGCCTTGGCCAAAAAGCCTTTTAGATCTATGATTAAGAGCATATATGGACGGTTAAAAAAAATCGACGTCCTTTCTCACCGACCTATGGGCCTCACATTGATAAACTGAAATCATGTGAATATAATGCATATTAGATTTTTTTTACTTCGAGAGCGATGATCTAAAATATATCCTTAGGTTCGAGACTGCTTAGTTCCAGGAGAATAAAGAAAATTCCAATATGGGTTATTTTAGCCTTATTTCAATCCAAATTCTTATTTAAGGTTAGGTGAGTACAGTTATGCTTATTAACTACAATTGCATAGGTGACGTCCAATTTAGCTTGTTCATAACATAAAAAATTGCCATGTTAGGTTAATTAGTGATAAAGCTTGAATTGAGACAAACAAGAATTGTAATATTGGATAATTGCCTATATTTTTTCATTGAGAATATTACCATATTTACACAGGGAAAACAAAATTTAAAATTAATTACAAGCCAATCCAATCTTAATAAAATCTAATAAAAAAAGTAAAAAAATATAGTGAGAATAAAATATATCATAGGAGAAATATTATCTTTCCTAATACTCTTCTCCAAGTGAGTGCATGAAGATTTGTTAACACTTATAAAGTTGAAGATGAAAATGATCATGACCATGAGCTTTGACAAAAATATTTGCAAGTTATTGATTAATAAGCATGTAAGAAGTGTGAAGAACTTTTAAAAATATTTTTTCGCGGATAAGGTGACAATCAATCTTTATATATTTGGTACGTTGATAAAAAATGAAATTGACGACAATGTGATTATCATAGTAAAGTCACATATGTTCGTTAAGGGGAATGCCAAGATTTTGGAGTAGAGTTTTGAGCCAACTAAGTTTACAAGTTACATTAGCCATGACATGATACTTAGCTTTAGTAGATGATCGTGAAATAATGGTCTGTTTTTTTAATTAATTTATTTTTTAAGAGATAGGATTTTGCCCAATTATCATAAAATAATTCATAGTTGAGTACCGGGTTTTAGGATAATTGATCCAATCAAAGTTAACAACATCATTATGAGGTTAGCGAGGTTGGTGTATGAATTGACTAAGAATATTGTCGGGTCTTATGTTGATTAAGTAGATGAGACTAACAAATTGTTGATACATAGTGCGATCCTTAAGAAGAGCACTCTGTCTCATCATTTAAATACAAATTTTGTTTCAAAGAAAAAGTAGTAGGTCAAGCTATAAGATGACTACTATTATTGAGAATGTCGAGAGTATATATATTTACGTTGACTTAAGAAAATTTTGTTAGAGAATGGGTCTCCTTAGTGCCTAAAAAAAAATTTCAGTAGATTAAGATATGTATTGCAGAACTTGGTATGGAGAAATTCTTTCAAGGTAGTGATAACAATTGATTATTCGCGGTGAGAATAATATCATCATAAACAATGACCATAGTCAAGGAAACGCCATTGGAATTATTGAAAAGAGAATAATTTATGAAGGGTTGATGATATCCAGCCTCTTTGAGAGTAGATTTCCTTTGGAATTAGAGCCTGTCTCATACTTCACTTACTCTAAGCAGCTTTCTCGAGGACAGATCCTAAAAATACAAAAAATAAAATATGATAACATATTTTAAACTTTTTATGAGCTGACTAACAAACAAGAGATTAAAATAAAAATTTGAAACACAGAATATCATCTAGAACTAAATTTTGAGATAAAGAGATCGAGTCAATGTGAGTGATGGGCCGAGTGATATCTCTAGTTGGTAATATGACAAGTTTAGCATTAAAAGTTTGTGTAGAGTTTGTAAAAAGAGATAGATTGGTTGTTATATGAGTACATGATCTATTATCAATGATCCAAGTGATGGGAGAGAAAAATGTAACAAAGTTGTAAAGGAAAAAATGTGAAAAAGATGACATACTAGATAAAGTGGCCATGAAATAGGAAAGGAAGCACTTGCAGATCACGGGAGCAACAATGGATAGTGATCAATGTGGACCATGTGATGGAAGTAAATCATGGTTATGATGGGATGAACATTTCCTTCTTCTTCATCTTTTTGTTTAGAGGATGTTTCTTTTTATTTTTTCAAGGTATTATGGTCGAAATTTTATCCCAAGTCTCTAGGGAGAGAAGTAGTGATAAAAGACATTAAAACTCTAAGAGATCCAAGGTCTTCATCACTATGAGAATCCTTACAATCTGATTCAGATTCCTCAAAATCATCCCATGTTGCTACCATAACCTTTCATTTTAATTTTGGCTTGCTAGTACATTCGGAGGCAATTGACCATAACCCTCACAATAGTAACATCGGACATGTTTCGACTTTTTAGAAGATTTTCTTATTCGTTTGGGTTCAACTGATTTACCCTTTGTGTCACAATTCTTCCCTCTATTCCTTTTGAAGAATTCCATAATTTTTTTAAAAAAAAGTGATTTTTGTCATTTTTTCATCATCTTCATTATTATCACTACTGTCTTCTTCCGATTCATTTTTTTTTGTACATGCGTAAAGTTTTATAACAGTGTGTTTCTTCTTAAATGATATATTTCTCTAAAGTGTATTTCAAATGTACATAACGAACCTACAGGTTCTTCTACTTTCATATTATCAATATTTCTATATTCTTTTATTGAGGTTATTTTAGATGTAAATTTATCTGGAAGGGACTTAAGAATTTTTCTATATATATAGGCCTACAGACCTTGTTCTCCTAAATCCTACATGGAATTGCAAATATCGTTCAATCTAGATTAGAACTCCATGAAAGACTTATGCTCTTTCATTTTAATAGTCTTGAATTGTATAGTTAAGAGTCGAATCTTAGAATACTTAATTGTGCTTGTTCCTTCGTGAGTAATTTTTAAAATGTCTCATTCTTTTAAATTCATATAAGAAAATAAACAGTAAATAGTGTTGAGGGCTTTGGCATCACAATCATATCTAGCTATCTAATTAACACTCTTTTTGAATTTATCTTTAGGAGTGGTAATGTGATATTGTCAATTATGGTTTACTCCACTAGCATATGCCAACCTTGGTTTATTATCTCCCAAACCATAGGGCTAAGGGATTTAAAAAAATATCTATTTCTTTGCCTTCCAATAGGCATAGTTGGATCCGTCAAAGTATGATGGTCGTGTGAAGGAAATCCTCTCATTATTAGATATTATTCTAAGTCTCTTGTAGATCTTACGTTAGACCATTAGTCCTTGAAGAACAACCAATTCTAATACTAATTAAAATTATGTGGATTATATAACACGATAACATGTCACACGGAAACTTATGGACCTTAGAATTATGGCTGTCCTGAGGGGTAAATAGGACCACTTAAAATTATTTGGTAATTAATACAATTAAGGCGGTTTGAGATCATAAACTAAACAAGACACAACTAATTGTGTAATTAGTCTATGATGAGATATAGCAATATCAATTGTGTGTATATGTTCAATTAAACTCTTAGCATACAATCTAATCATGTATTCATATGAATTAATCAAATCTAATCATAAGCATAAATAGTATTGCATCCACATAAACAATAAAAAATAGAATGATATATAGTGGTTCGGTTAAATACCTACTCAACTATTGGCGGACGCACTCAAACTTGAGTGTATCGAATTTCGCTATCTCAATTAGTTTTTCATATGTTCACCAAAAACCTTTTCAATAGTTTTCAATAGGTTCACTATAAACCTACACATACACACCCTTGTTGATGACGGTTCTACATAAGAACCTACACATACACACCCATGTTGGTGGAATACACATACACCCATGTTGGTGGCTCTGTCGGAAAATTAAAATATTTTCTACAGGCTTACTGATAACATATGTGGTTCTATAAAAGAACCTACACATAAGCACCCGTGTTGGTGGCTTCCTTGTAAACTTCAAGAGTTTTCTATAAGCTAACTAATAACCTTCGATTAGTCTTACACAAGAACTAATCTTATGTACACTCTCGTTGAAGATGGTCCTACACAAGAACCTATTTGAGTTTGAATTGCAAATTATATGGACTCAAAGCTTAAACTCTTACTAGTTGGATAAGCCTCGTTGATAACGCATTTGTAGAGATGTTTCTTCACACTTGAATTAGTTTCTCTTTTGCTCCCCAAACTTTGATGTTGATTTTTTTTTTTTTTTTTGCTTCAAACAATCGACTTTCTTAAAGATGTACATATGAAGTATCAAGGTAATGGGAAAGATGAGTTGGTTGAATCTCCTACAACTAATGGTATAGTTGGTTTTAAGAGGTGATTCACCTAAATGAGCATTCTAGAGGGTGATAGATGAGAGATTTATCTATAAAATTAGTGTCTAGCGTTTAAAGAATGCGAGCCTAGATGAATTGAAAAAATATTAGAATGGATATAGGCTTCAAAAATATAAAAAATTCATCTCTTATGCTAAGGACCGAGTGCCCATTTTATAGGAAAAAGGCTCTAACGGATTTATAACAGTTAGTATTCGGTCGGACCTAAGTAGGTTTGGTTCGACTAAAAATGACAAGGCAGGGCTAGTTTGACCAAAATGATCAGAATAGGGTCATTTTAAGTTTAACTAAAGCAGGGCCGGTTCGACCGAAAATGGTAGGGTAGGTCAGTTTAGTCGGACTGATTCGTATCGAAAATGTCTAGAATTTGCTGATCTAGTTACTGGACACTTTTGATCTTTTTTGATCAGACTAAAAATGGTCTCGGTCGAACCAACAATTCCTGGAAAAATGTTTAAAAGCTTGTTAAAGAGTTCAAATGTATTTTTGAGGCTTGTGATGACAAAATGAATATTTTTCTATTATATAGTATCATTTAGATGTAGGTTATTTTGGAACTAAAGAGGTTTAAGGCTTGTTTCACCAATGCACCTCAATTTACCTGTGTCTTCAAGCCTTAATGATGCAAGTCTTCGAGTCTTCATTTGTCTTTGTCTTCGTCTTTTAATGAGGGCTCAAATGACTCAAGACTCCCTAACTCACGTCATTGGCAAACTGAGGCATTAACATGCAGCAGTGGTGAAACTAGGGGCACCAACCAATGATGGATTTGGTTTTCTCAAATGTTCAAGTGAAACGGTAGGTGTAACTACTTTAAAAGCTAGCAGGATGTGGTTGCGATTCAGTTATAAAAGAGAGGATTCTGTTAAAGGGTTTCAAGACTTGTGCATAGAGGATTTCAGTGAGATGGTGTTGAAGATGGTGAGGGTAATAGGTTTTTGCAGGTGAAGGTGCAATGAAGATGGTGGTAGACATAAAATATGGTGGTGTTGGGATGGGGTTAGAAGATCGTAACAATGATCAAATTCATTAGTGAGAGATGCTGGAGGTGTTTTCGGTGGCTTTTTCTTAATAATGAAGAGAGGGTAAGGTGGTGTTGGGTTGTGGTGGAGCCACTGGGTTCCGGTGGTAGTGATCATTCATAGCGGGATTGTGAGCATCAATTGGGTAGGATGTAAAGCATGCATGGGAGTGGGTTGCGGCAACAAGGGGTTTGTCAAATTTTCTATTATCGTATTTCTTTCATACTTTCTTTACAGAGATATTGTACAAATATATAGGGAGATTAACAACCCTATTCTTGGCTATACATAGATATTGTACAATCAATCAATGAGTTGTACAATCATGAATATAATCTTTCTGATTTTCTCTTAATTAACAACTCATTGATTGATTTGTCGACAACTCATTGATTGATTTGTTGACAACTCATTAATTGATTTGACAACTCACGCCAACACTCCCCCTCAAGTGAAAGCATCCAAATCTTCAATGCGCAACTTGTTTAGTGAGTTGTAGAAATCCTTGCTTGATATATATGGCCTTTGTAAGAATATTTGCCAGTTGGTCTTTGGACTTCACGAATGGAAATCGAATTATTTTAGCTTTGAGATTCTCTTTGATAAAGTATCTGTTAACCTCCACGTGTTTGGCATGATCATGTTGGATCGGATTGTGAGCAATGGCGATAGCTGCCTTGTTATCACAAAAGAAGCTCATCTCGGATGTAGGAGCAAATCCAATTTTAGTTAGAAGTCTTTTGAGCCACAGGAGTTCATAAAGTCCTTTAGCCATTCCACGGAACTCTGCTTCAGCACTTGATAATGCCACCACTTTTTGCTTCTTACTTCTCCATGTAACAAGATTCCCTCCAACAAACATGAAGTATCCTGAGGTGGATCTTCTGTCTGTGGTATTTTCCGCCCAATCTGCATCTGTATAATCATTAACTCTGAGATGGTTATTTTTCGAAAACATAAGCCCTTTTCACGAAGAGGATTTTAAGTATCATAAAATCCGGATCACCGCCTCCATATGATCCTTACTAGGTTGATGCATGAATTGACTTACTACACTCACTGCGTAGGCAATATTTGGACACGTATGGGAGAGGTAAATAAGTTTACCAACTAATTTCTAGTACCTTCCTTTGTCTGTTGGTATTTGGCTTGGATATTCTCTGAGCTTGTAGTTCTGAATGATTGGAGTGTCTGGTGGCTTACAATCTAACATTCCAACCTCACATAGTAAGTCTAATATATATTTTCGCTGAGAAAGAAATATACCTCGCCTTGATCTAGCAACCTCTATTCCCAGGAAATATTTGAGTCCTCCTAGATTTTTCATCTCGAACTCGGTCACCAATTGTTTCTGAAGCTTAGTGATTTCCTCCTTATCATCCCCTGTGATAATCATATTATCGACATATACAATTAAAGCTGTTACCTTGCCCCGTTGGTGCTTTAGAAATAATGTATGATCTAAATTATTTTGGTGGAAGCCATATTTCTTCATTGCCAGATGAACCTCCCAAACCATGCTCAAGGAGATTATTTTAATCCATACAGTGCTCGCTGCAATTTGCACACAACTTCAGCTTTTGAAGATGCTGTGTAGCCTGGAGGAGTATTCATGTAAACTCTCTCTTCAAGATTACCATGGAGAAATGCGTTCTTTATATCAAATTGGTGTAATGGCCAGTCCAAGTTGGCTGCGAGAGATAACAGGACCTTGATTGCATTTAACTTGGCTACCGGCGAAAAAGTTTCTTGATAATCTACGCCATATGTCTAAGTGTATTCCTTTGCGACTAGCCTTGTCTTGTATCGTTCTATAGATCCATCTGCCTTGTGTTTAACAGAGAAGACCCATTTGCACCGGACTGTCTTTTTCCTTTGGGCAATGGAACCAAGGTCCATGTTTGATTCTTTAGTAGTGCTCCCATTTCTTCCTCTATTGCCTGTGTCCACTTGGGATCAGCTAAAGCTTCCTGAACTGTAGTGGGAATATGACATGCGGACAGCTCGTGTGAGAATGTCTTGAGAGGTTTAGGTAGCTTTTCGGTGGAAACATAGTTGACAATTGGATACCTCGACTTTCTTTCTTCAATGTCTGGAGAGTATTTATTTGGTGGCTTGCCATGGTTATGCCTGAAAGGTAAGGTATATCCAGCAGACGTATCTATATTATTCATAAATAAGGATGTAGTGAAATTGCTTACCTTAGGAATATTCTCAGGAGATGGGTCTGCAGGCACTGAGAGATGGGGGGATTCGGGTTCTTCTTCTGATGATGTGAGCTTAGTTGCCGAAGGCCCTGAAGATGTATTTATCGATTTCTTGCCAATCATTGGTGTGTCATTCCGATCTTCAAGCCAGTCAAAGCTCAGCCAATTCAACTCTTCATCTAGTGTATCCCCCTGAAGAGAAGAAGTGGATGCCGAAGAAGGATAGAACGGTTCAGATTTCAGAAAGGTGACATCCATAGTCACATAAGTACGCTTGGTAGTAGGATCATAGTAGCGGTAGCCTTTTTGATGCGTAGCATAGCCCAAGAAGACGCACCAAAAGGCACATGAGTCAAGTTTAGTGCGCTGGTTCTTAGGGAGGTGCACATATGCCGCACACCCAAATATGTGAGGAGGGAGCATTAGGGCCGTAGGTAGAGAGACCAAGGCTGATAGAGATGTAATAGGGTCTTAAAATTTAATATTTTAGAAGGAAGACGATTGATTAAATGTATGGCAGTGGTAATAGTATCGGGCCAATGTCGTGTGGGAACATGAGTGCCTAGAAGGAGAGCCCGGGCAGTCTCAAGAATATGCCGATTCTTTCGTTCAGCGACTCCATTTACTAAGGAGTCTGAGGACATGAGGTCTCGTGAATAAGACCATGTTGTTGAAAATAGGAATGAAAGTGGTGATTAACATATTCACCATCATTGTTAAAGCGGAGAATCCGAATATGAGCGGAAAACTGGGTCTGAACTATAACATGAAATGACTGAAAGGTATGAAATACTTCATCCTTATGTTTCATCAAATATAGCCAGGTCATCTAGGTACAATCATCAACAAATATCACAAACCACCGTACACCAGATATAGTAGATAAAGGAGAGGGTCCCCATACATCAGAATGAATTAAAGCAAAAGGTGTATCACTTTTATTCATATTTAATGGATAAATAACATGATGACTTTTGGCTAAAATATAAATATCACAGTGAAATTCAGAAGTCTCCACATTAGAGAATAAATTAGGAAATAAATGGGTTAAATACCCAAATGACGGATGTCCCAAACGACGATGCCACATCCAAATCTGTCGAGCCTTAGAACCAAGTGTAGAAGATATGTGATGTGCACGACCCAAACTGAAATATTCCATGTAGTATAATCACCCCTCTTAGTACCACGCCCAATTATCTCCTTGGTGAGAATATCCTGAATAAGACAAAAATTGAAAAACATTAGCACCATACAATTTAGATCTGTAGTAACTTGACTAACAGATAATAGTTTGTGAGATAAAGAGGGAACAAGCAGAGTGTTGGGTAAATGAAGAGAGAGTGATAGGGTTACAGATCCGGCTCCTGTGATAGGTGAGGTCACTCCATTAGCATTCGCAATGCTGGTGCGCCTTGGAAGTGAGTGATGAGAGAAATCTGTGAGACCAAACGTCATATGATCTGTGGCCCCAGAGTCGAGGAGCCAATCACTACTGTCCACATTATGATGACGACTAAGCAAGGCATGACAAATGTTACCTCAATCCGTAAGAGAGAAGTCTGATTTAGGTGAGGCAGTGGGCAGGATGAGAGAGAGATAAGGTTCAGTTGTTGCCACAACAGCCTTTCCCGCGCCTTCAGTCGTACCGTCTCATTTTTTTCTGGCTTGAAGCTCGTGCCACCAATCGGGGTACCCATGCAACTGGAAGCAGTTTTCACGTGTATGCTTCATATTTCTACAATGAGAGCATGTAAGACTATCGGATGAGGTACGAGCTTTAGAGGAAGATTTCCTAGTATGCTGAGAAGTCGATCCAGACAGTCCAAACTTTAGGCCTTTCGAAGCAAGCACCGTCCTTGGAGGTGGTTCATGATTGCTAGTGTTTATCACCACCTGACGAAGAGCCTCCCTGTGGACATGGGCATATGCTTGCTCCACGGTGGGAAACGGGTGCATTTGCAACACGTCGCTGTGAATATTGTCCAACCTGTCATCAAGACCATCAAAGAATACATAGATCCAAGAATACATAGACCCGATCTTCGTGGAGAAGATTATTATAACGTTCAATATTGGTAGGGCGTTCCATCGAATTGGGACGTCGAAAATCAATCTCATGCCAGAGGCCTTGCAAATTGGTGTAGTATTTTTCCAGGGAGCCACCTGCTTGGCGGAGATATGAGATGCGCCGCTGAAGATCATAGACTTGAGAGATATCGCCACCATCAAAATAGGTGATAGCAACTGAATCCCAAACCATTTTGGCTGTGGGAAATTGAATGAAATTGCCGATTAACGCCGGATCCATGGAGTTAATCAGCCATCCTTTGACAATGGCATTGTCAGTACGCCATTTGCGGAAGGACAGATCGGTCGGAGATGGCGGAGGTAACTCGCCATTGATGTAGCCCAACTTGTCTTTGCCGGAGATGTACATCTTGACAACTTGGGACCATAAAGCATAATTAGAACCATCCAACTTGATGCCGATCGGGACAGCCGCAGGTTCAGAAAGCACGGTCGGGGCCTGAGCTTTGGACAGAGCTTCAGCCATTTTTGTGGTGAATATTTCAGAGAGGAGCGTATTATGTTTAATGGAGGAGTCACCGGACTTCGTCGGGGTTTCAGTGTCTCCTATATGTGAAGGTGGTGGTGGAAGAAGGCTATGAACAAGGGTTAGACGTAAACTAAGAGCCAGAAATCGACTGGCTTTGATACCATGTCAAATTTTCTATTATCGTATTTCTTTTATACTTTCTTTACAGAGATATTGTATAAATATATAGGGAGATTAGCAATCCTATTCTTGGCTATACATAGATATTGTACAATCAATCAATGAGCTGTACAATCACGAATATAATCTTTTTGATTTTCTCTTAATTGACAACTCATTGATTGATTTCACGACAACTCACGCCAACAGGGTCTTGTCGGATTTTGAGAAGGTGATTATGAGGGAATGGATACCATGGATGATGAAAAGCTCCAGATCAAAGGCTCTAATATTAAGACAAAATTGAAAAATAGAAAATCAAGAATTACAATATTGGATGATTGCTTGTATGCTTTCATTGAGAAAGTACTGACATAAGAGGATGGCCATGAAAAGAAATTTTAGCATCAATTACATATTGATCTCTTCTTAATTATATCTATCCAAAAATGAAAAAATACAAGGAAAATGAAATCTATTATTCTAATATATATATATGAAGAGAAATATAATCTTTCTTAATAATTAGAGAGATAGAATGCATAGCGTAGAAAGTGGACGGAAATATAATCAGAGATTCCAACAACATGTTGGGTCGATAAGAGATATTCAATTAATGGCATCGAAAAAGTTCCAATAGTCTGTACTGTTTATGTGATAGGTTTCACTTTTTATGATGGATAGAAAATAGAAGCTCCCAATTAAATTATTTGAGCCTTTGATAATTTAGCTCTTTTTCTTTAAAAATGAATGGTCAACATAATCTTATTATAATCAAAGGCTTGAAATATTAAATTGGAGATTCTCTTCGGGCATCTCCCATCTAAAGCCTTATCACACAAATAGCGCTTACGTGGTTGAAAAAAATTCAAATCCAACCGCTAGAGTCACAGTACATCAGGATGTATTCTAGTAACCTCTCTCATGCCAGTAGCTTAGTGATTAGACACTGAACAATTAGAAATAAATGTGGACGGTGAAGTATGGTGAGAAATCACACGTTTGTGTTGATAAATAGCTAATGATAGAGACATGGAAAACTAAGAAATTGGAAATATATGACCCTCAGACGGTATTTAATTTAAACAAGTGGGGTCCATGGTTCATTGATTCGGACTATGGGTTTCCTGGGGCCCACCTCGGATGGATCATTGCTAAGGCTAGATGATACCAATCACCAATCTTGAATCCTTCTTCAGTTGATTGTGGACTGACTGTTTTTTGATTAACTTTTCAATGCCTATTTATTCAACACAAGTTTAGAATTATCTTATTGAGTTAATGGGTCCTATTCGTTTCTTGGGTCCCACCTTGGATGGATCCTAGCTAAGACTAGACGATATCGACCACCAATCTTGGGCCCTTCTTCATTTGATTGTGGACTGTTGTTTGAATAAGTACTTTTTAATGCTTATTTAAATACAAATTTAGGATTATCTTATTGAGTTGGTGGGGCCTAACAATCCAATGGTCTGGATCACTGAAGCATCAACTCCAATTGTATAAAATGAAAACTTTCAGTATAATCTGAGTTCAAAATCATATAAGTTCATTGTGTGGGGCTATCCAACCCGTCTATCCTGGCCAGCCCACTGTAAAAGTTTGGACACCGAAGAAAGATGCCGATCAAACCGGACTCAGATTTGGTAGTGGCCCCTCCAGTACCAACGTGGGTGCTGGTCAGTCCTGGAAAAGCTCTGTGGGAGCCACCATGTTGTATCATGTATTTTATCCATTCCGTCCGCTCATTTTTCCAGCATGAGCCCAAAACTGAGACAGATCCAAATCTCCGGTGAACCACACCAAAGGAGTGGTGATTGAACACCCACCAGTAAAAATAACTTCTTGGGGCACAATAGCTTTGGATCAAATTAATATTTGTATTTTACCTTCATCTAGGTTTCGATGATTTAATCAATAGGTTGGATGGTAAATAAACGTTACAGTGGACCCTATAAAGTTTTGATGGTCGTTTAATCACTATTGTTTCATGTAGTGTGGTCCACCCGAGACTTAGATCTATATCATTTTTGGGCTCGTGATCTGAAATGAGCTGGAAAAATGGATGGATGGATGGATGGACGTGTTTGGGCAGTGGGATTAGAAGGGATTAGGTGGGAAGGGATTCATATGGTCCTGTGCCAATTCCACTCATGATGGGAAGAATGGAATTAGGTGGGAATTAGATTAGATGGAATTGTATTGGCCCGTGCCAATTTCACTCAATGTTAGCAAGTTGTGTAGGTCCCACTATAATGTGTGGACTATATGCACACCGGCCACCCATTTTTTGAGATTATTTTAGAGCATGGGCTAAAAAATAGGTAAATCTAAAGCTCAAGTGGACCCCACCATAGAAAGCAACGGGGATTGAATACTTACCCGTTGAAAATTTCTTTGGGGCCACATAAGTTTGGGATCTACCTCATTTTTAGGCCCATGCCATAAAATGAGGTTACAAAATAAATGAACAGTTCCGATATAACACGTGTGTTATTCTTAGTAATTTCAAATGATGGTGGGTATATCCATTCAATGTACCACTGTATTACTAGCAAAGCATGAAATTAATATTATTCCATGGCAACAGGGACAATCCCTGGGTAATAATTATATTTTTTTGAATCCCATCCCACCTAATCCCTTCTAATCCCACCGCCCACACACGCCCTAAAACATATACATTATAGTGGAGCTCACGAGCATTGAGGAGCACCGGCATCAGTGCAGGGCTGACTACTGAATCCGAGTCCAATCCAGCCATCACATGGGCACCCGATGGACTAGGAGATTTTTGGATGGTTATCCATTATCTTCTGTGGTGGGGTTTACCATGCATATTCTATATAAACCATCCAATCCATGCATTACGTTGAAACTAACAACGATGATGGGATGCCACAAAAACCAATCCTATTCAATCATTCAATGGCGACATTTTAGAGAAAAGATGGACAGCCATCTAGCCAACATGATGGTTAGATGGGCCTCTATTTTGCTACCAACCTTCTTAGTAATGCTTGACAGGATGCATGTGGACAGTTTTTTTGTTTGTTTGTTGAAAGACCGGGTGTCACGTGCCTGATTTAGTAGTAACAACTATAAGATAATGATGGAGATTAGCGACATAATCCATGTATTTGTACCTAACATAACAATATAAAATAATAACTAAAAAAGGAAGGCATTATCCTTCTCCGATTTCTACTCTTTTGACCTTTTCCAAATTACCCACATGTCTTAGGTAAAAGATAAGAACCAATCAAATCAACGGCATTGCGTCTCTTTCTCTCTCTTTCTCTCCTTCATGTATGTTGTCACATCACGATACACAAATCGTCTGGACCTGATTAGCAGGTAGAAAAGAAAGTCATTTGATACTCTAGCAGATGTAATACTCGATGCGCAGCCACTTACAAAATTCCAAACGTGCCATGCAGGGTGTCAATGTGCCGGGCTCGGGCCTGCAAAATCAGAATTTTGAGTAGGCTAAACCTGACGGCCCGGCCAGAAACAGTTCATAATCTGGGCCAAGACCAAACCCAGGCTCGGCCCGTTGACAGCCATGGCCATGCTAAAGCCTATTTGTTTCACTTTGGAACCCTTTTAATTATAGAGCCCACCTCATGCATTCATCGTATATCCACGCGGTTCATATGTTTTGCTAGCTTAGTTTATAATGTGGTCCCAAAAATGAAGAAGATACAAATTTTAGGTGGACCACACCATAGGAAATAGTGATTATTGAATGCCCATCATTGAAAAGTTCCTATAGTCCACCGCAGTGTTTGTTGACCATCCAACCTGTTGATAATGTCAAACAGACCTGGATGAAAGGAAAATAATAAATCTCATCTTGATCCAAAACTTTTATAGCACATAAAAAGGTTTTTAATTGTCTATAAGCACACTTTCTTGTAGTGTGGTCCACCTGAAATTTATATTTGCCTCATTTTTGGTATTGCAGCTTAAAATAAGTTTTCAAAACAGATGGACGGAATGGATATACAATGAATGCATCGAAGTGGGTCCTAGAGTCACGTCGCAGCTAAGTCGCTCCCTGTGTGCTTAGCTCTAGGTACCTCTCTGCGTTACTTTCTCTAATATGGGAAATGAGTTAACGTGAAGGGAATCCATGCCATCCATCAGGTGAAACACTCTCTATTTATCCTTCATCCCAAAAATCATATTGATTCAAGATTGATGTTGACCACCCAAAACAATTATACGTAAAACCTCTAAATTCACATGGTGTGGTACATCTGAGCTTTGGAATACGTTAAGTTTAGGATAATTCTTTTTTCCTAACAAGGCACATCACACGAATGGATTGGATGGCGTATAAATGGCATGGCTTGGGTGGATCCCAATATGTTCGGTACCGTGATATATGTGCCTTACATCCATGCTGTCCATCTTTTTTACTAGCTCCATGAAGCGCATCCAAATCATAGGTGGACTACACTACATATGTAACAATGGTAACTGAATACTAACGATTAAAAAGTCCTGGAGGGCCACTAAAATGTTCATTTGCTATCTAACTGGTTGATAAGATCACACAGATCTGAATTAAGGAACCACGCTAATATTAGGTGGATTCAAAACTTTTGTAGGCCATGAGAAAATTTTAATGGTTAATCACTACTGTTTCATGTAATATGGTCTGCTTAAAATTTAAATTTGCTGCACTTTTGGGATAATGCCCTCAAATAAGCCGTCAAAAAGAATAGACAACGTGGGTGTAAGGAACATACATCGTTATGTGCCTCACAGTCATGGATCCACCCACCTTAGTGGACCAAGAAATCCACCAACACCACGCGGGCATATGAACACTCCTTTCAACCATACACATACACATAACTAATGTGCATATTTTATCCCAAGTGTTTCTTCTGTTGTAGCCTACTTGAGTATTGAGTTATTATGATTCGTGTATGATTTGAGTGAAACTGCAGACTGAATGATTATTAGGCTTCATTGTCATAGCTTTCAATTTGCAAAGTAACCCTAATTTCATCAACATGGCCCCAATTTACAAAAGTAAACCCGGCAGGTGCCTAGCGTGCAGTACATACGCACACTTTTTTAACTAGGTAAGGCATGCGGAAGACCTTACTTGCACTACTTGCTCACTGAGGTGGACAAACATGCATCATACTCACCCCATCCACACTATGTTTTTACAGTGGATCCTAAAAGTCAGTCTAATACACGAGTTAGGTGGGCCAGACTGTAAGAGGTGTAAAACCATGTCTAAGACCTTTAAATTCACATGACTAATTACTCTGAGTCTTCGAATGTCCTAATCTTCGAAAATACATTCATCCTGATATGGCTAGTGCTATGAGTGGATTTGATTTTATAACATTTATACACCATGGTGGGCCACATCTCAAATTCCACCATGAATAGTGGGACTTCCCATCTTACCTGTTTCCGACGGTGTAGCCTACCTGTTGATTTTTTGGCCCCTATTAGGGTGGCACACCTTATGGATGATGTGGATCTCATCTACACTAAGTCATTCTGTCCATTTCAGCACGTGGAAGTCATGCTGGCCGTGTGCCTACGAAAGTCACGCTACCGTTTTCTTTTAACCAAGTCACAATCCTAAAGTCAGATTGGTTGAACAGTTCTAATTAACCTGTGATTGGTAGAATAGTCAGTTGGATCATTTCATTTCCACCGCCAAATAAATGTCCACCAGTGATAATTAGGTGATTATAGAGGTGGGGTTTTTGTTTGATGATACGTCTAAGCTGGGTCCCACAATTTAAACAGTGTAATCACTGTTGCCCGAGTATCAAAGTCAGTAGAATAGTCCTCACTTTTATCTGTGATGGAAACCCCTAGTCTTAAAAGTAGAAAATTATAATATAAAAGGAGGCATATATCTTTAGTTTTCTTTTGTCCAATGGGGCTACTGTTCAAAAGGTTAGGATTGTTCAGTCAAAGTTTTGTACTTCACGCCATCTCCAATGGGTCCCAGATTTGAAATGTATGGCTAGATGTGAATGTACTAGACCTTTGCATCCCATCCGCCTTGGGTTGCAGGAATCCCCTGAAACCCTAGGCTCTTTTGAATGTGCCTAATTCCTAAAGATCACTGCCTAACATGGGCTGGCACAATTGATAGATGGAGTAGATATAACTCAACATCTTGGTGGATTGGAGTTAATGTGAATTGGGTATGCCCCACCTCATCTCCTTTCTCTCTTGACAGGATTTCATTGTACTATTAAGTTACTATTAGGGGTGGGCTCATACAAAGCACGTTTGAAAGTTGATCATCAATTGGGTTTTATTTTTTATAGTGACCTGTCATCCAATTAAATTTTGACTTCTCAAAAATAGCGGGAGGTTACTCCAAACAAGGGTAATATCCAATCAACATCCGATCACATATAGATGGCTATACCTTGTTGGTGTCATTCTTTATTTTCTCCAATATCACATGGTTGAATTATATTTTTTTACTATAAGAAGAAAATTCGGAATGGGAGTCTTTGTCTTATCCCCCAGTTAGGTTTTATTTGGACAGCTGCATCCTGACGGTACTCATGACAAGCATGTATGGTGATTGAGATTGTTGACTTGGTGGACCACGCCCCATTTTTACGGCAAAGAAAGTGGACACTGGTAACCACATGGTTGGGCTCAACCTCAACTTAAGTGGACTGGTTGGGTTGGATTGGTCGTGGGTTGAAAATTCGCCATTTGACCATCAAATGAGCTGAGCCATGGGTTAAAACATGACTTTATTTGTGGGAGAAAAAAAGGAAAAATAAAAACTCAGGTTGAACGATGAGTTATTGTCTTCCCATCATACATGAACTATAACCTAGGAAAGAGATAAGTGAATGAAAGTCTCTAAAAACATGATTTTCTCTTCCATTGCTTCTCCTGTAGTTTCTAACAATGGTAAACACCTCTCTTCTTATTTTGATTATTTTAAACATCTTCCCTCTGTTTGCAACCCTAGAAGGCATTGATAATGTCTCTGATCTTAAAAAAGCACAAAAGATCAAAACGCTAAGTTAAAATGTTGGGCCCCCACCTTGCTCATTTACATGGCATGTAAGTTAGGAAGGTGGGAAGGCCTTGTTGAACACAGATAGCCTGCAAGCAGGAAGTGTAATGTAAAAGCCAATAGCCCACAACTTGTAGTCTGAACATAAATAGCCTACAACCTCAATTGCATGAAAAATTTTAAAATCCTAAACCATTTGGATTGTGAATCAGAATCATAGTGTAAGGTAAAAGCAACATCATTATGATTTTATGATATTTGTTTAAACACATTTGTTTCCCAATCAAATGCAAATGCAATTGAAGATAAATAATTTATAATCATTACAAATTTTTGTGATTTTTTTTATTATTATTATACAAACACACATCATTTTTGTTATTAACTTGACATCTCACCAATATAAAAGTATTATCATTATAATTTTACCACACCTAACTAAAAACTAAGAATTACTGGTCAAAACACCTCGGCCTTCACATTGTAATTTGTAATTATATTCTTATAAGACTTTAATAATATAACTTGCAATTTAAATATCCCTAATATGGCCCAATAAAAGAGCATCAAGTGAATAATTTAAATGTCGTCCTTGCACCAAAAAGTCAAAACAAAGAGCGTATTTCACCGTGAGATGACAATAGCATAAATATTATGATGATAAACTGACTCAATGCACTGTAGCATAATGATTTATTTTTACTTTCTAAAATACACTGTAGCATAAAATAGAAATCCATATTTCAATAATTCTCATAAAAATTATAAATTAATTATTGTTTATTTATTTCTTTTTTTTCTTTATATTATCCAAACATGCCACGAGTGACTAAATTCTCTCTTTCTGGATGGATAAAGTTACCGGAGAATAGCAAGAATGAGAGATGCAGAGAAAGTTCTCTATTCAACCACCGATGATGATGGGCCAAATGAATGAAAGGTCCTGATTAATATACACCAACCATATTGAAACACGTAGTCTACGTCATTAGAATCAGGAATGAATGACCTTTCATCCTTCCCTCTCTTTTGTCTCTTTCATCCGTCAAAAGCCAACATTCATTCATTCACTGTCCAATGCCATCTCCATCCCTTCACGTTATTCCACGTATTCTCTCTGCACACGCAAAAAAACCGGCGTCCTCGAAGCTCTCTCTACCTCCATCTCTCTGAACTTTTTTCAAAACAAAAATAAAAGAAATAAAAAAAACATAAAAAACTAGAGAAAGGACATTTTGGTCATTAATGCAACGTGAGTTTCTGTCCAGGCATCGAGGTGATCGTCATCATCGTTGGTTGCGCAGCAATTCCCATCATTCCCTTAAATAGACGAAGATTGAAGAAGAGAGACAAAAGGAATAATTTACAGCCCTCTAAAACTCCTCACATTCCTTTGGACGCTTCTACCCCTTTCTCACCTCCTGTCGCCCTCTTCTGTCATTCCTCCTTCCTACCTCTTTCCGGACATCTCCTTTCCTTTCCTCGACTTTCGTGACGTGCCATCTCATCCGCTCCTGCAACCACCCCCCGTTTTTTTTTTTTCTTTCCTTTGCTTGCTACGCACGGTAATCTGCAGCCATCTCCCATCCGTCCCCTCTCTCTCTCTCTCTCTCTTCCCACATCTGTCCGTTGAAAACTCATTTCATTTGGTGATTTGATAGGCTGTGGGGCCCATGACTAGAGGGTTTTGCTTTTACGTGGATGTATGGCACTTGGAAATCTTCCTGGCCGTTGTTACAATGGCCCCATCTTGGATTTCTCCTGAAATAAAATATTAAAATTTCTTATTATAAATTAATAAACAATTTTAAGATTCTCTTACTTAAACACGTGGCATAAATGGATGAAATTAGAATATTCAATTTAATATAGACAGAATGCCCATTCAAACACTCAAATGTTTTTAGGGGGGGATGGCCCACTTATCACATGATTAAGATAGTCTGATCAAAATTCGGCTAGAGGCCAATCGACGGCTGAGAAAATGACTCCCTTCAATTTACATATGATGAGTTCATGTTAGCCGTACCTACTAATCCAACGGTTAGGATTTTGGCATCCTATTCAGACTGGGCCCATCATAGCACGTTTGAATATGGGAAACACGACAAATTGAAAAAAGCGAGTCTATTACAGATGCTCTTGGATTGGGTCAACATAGTATAATGAGGAAAAGATTGATACTCTGATGGATATGACTGTCCATGCGCATGCATTTATCTTATTCCAAAAGATCTAAATGGTGGGCCCCAGTTAGATGGGGAATGGCCCTGAAATCAGATCCATGAGGTGATCTTAACCTATAACCATGTAAATTTCATTCGTTGATTCTGGACCAGTGGTTATTTTTTCGTTTGAACCGTTGATTTCATGGATTTAAATGGGATAATTAGGACCATTCACGTGGGACTATGATTTGGACAGTTTAGATTTATTTGTCGGTTTTGGGAGTAATACAGTCGTTCGTAGTTCTCATGCCGTGACAACGTGGAATCACGTGATACGCGGAGATCACGTGATATATATCTAGTGACAGAGAACGAAATTGGAGAAAATGGATTTGTCGCCATTCGATTTGTACGGTGAGAAGTGATCTTTATCCATCGACCAGCGGGTCCCACAGTTTATGGACGATGCAATATTCCCTCAGATTGGAAGATCCTAACCCTCCGATTAATGGACGATGTAAGCATATGTTCAAACAAAAAGTTTATGTTTACGCATTAAGATTTGACGGTTGGATCATCCATATGTACGGTGAATAAGGATGGGGCACTATTTAGGCGAAGTGGGTCCTCTTAGAATGCCAGCGGACGATCCCAGCCATAGAAAGCCTCTCTCTTATTCAATGTGGTTAACACCCATTTGAATGCTATCCATCATGTGGTTAGGATTGCTTGAGATGTGTGATTTTCGCGAAAATGGTCCACCCATGGTCGAGACTAATTGTATTGGACTCGTTGGAGTCCTAAACCATGGTACACATGGAAATTATTAATTGAAATTGTTCATACATTGGGCCCTAATAAAAGCGTTTTTTTTTTTTTTTCAAAAATCAGACCTATTTGACAACCCATTTATCAATTTCCTTTTGACCATTAATTATTTCCATTTTCTACCATTTATTTAGTTGCCACCCATCATTTCTATAGAAATGTTTAAAGGGTGTAAGTTTTTCTATGTTTTTGTTGCTAACTACTCAAAACATCATAAACATATTGAGCCAGGGTTACACCTTATAATCTTTGTTGGGCTGAGCATATTGTCCATGTAGCATCCACTCCATCTGCAGGGTTTAGCTGTTTGTGTGTGTTTTAGAAAGTGCTTAGCTAGAAAATTTTCTTTTTATAGTTGTCGTATTAGCTTCACTAAAAAATAAGGAGCTTTCTTCTGCATAGGAAATTAGGCTAGTACATGAACACAATGTACAAGTTCTCTATCTCATTCACTTCTTGAATAAAGTAAATTTGTTTTTATTTCTCTTTACACTCTCTTTTGTATTTCTATTATCTTTGTGATGCAGGGATAGATGTGATGAGGTTGATCATCATCTTCCTTAGGGGATAAGTACTCTGAATTTGCGGAGCTTCTCTGACTCCTCACATAAGTTCCTTGAATTCATGAGAATAATAGGAATAAATTCTAATAAAATTGAAAATAAATTGATTGATAATTAAAAAAAAAGGAATTTACAATTCTTTAAATAGTGACATCAAAATTAGGAAGAAATTTCAGAATTAAACTCCAACTCAAACTCCCTTAAAAATGTAACTTACTATGAATAGTAAACTAACTATTTATAGACAATAATGATTTCTACTAGATTTCATAGTTTTCAGCCAAAATAGTAGCTGTCCAATTTGGACTAATCATGTTATTCTCCTAAATTAAAACTCAACAGAACTGATTGAATAGTAGGTTGGTTGGCTAAAGTAGCTTCTCCTACCCCAAAATCATATATTATGTGTCAAAATATCTCATTTTGATTTGCAAGATATGCTTGTTTTAGAATTCTGACGGTCCTAATTACTTCTGCCTTCAAATGAGCCTTCTTTCATCTATCTTTGCCAAGAAATTATCATTAACCTGCTCTACATCACTTTGGATGCCAAGACCATTCATTCCATAACCTTCTTGTATGATTTTCTACAGGTCCAACTTAAAGGTGGCTCGTGGTATCAAAAGTGAAGGTAAATAGGGCTTCCCCTTTCCAGTTTCTCCCTATTCCAACCCCTCTAGATTGGCCCGAGTTCCCTCTAAATGATCCATCCATGTTAAGCTTGATCCACCCCTGTTTAGGTCTAGCCCATTTGACGATTCAATTTGGGGCAGCTTGGGATTAGGCATTTTGATGCCCAAAAAATTGAGCAATTGAATCCCTGCTCTTGTAAGCTGATGAGAGCGATCCAAGCTTGAATCCCCTTCCAATATCTACAGGGCCCATCATATTGTGTATGCGTCATCCACTCCATCCATCATCCATCGGGGCCAAAACTTAGTCCTGTCCACCACTCAAGTGGGTCACAACACAGGTAACGATGGGGATGGGAAACACACCATGCAACTTCCTGGATGCTGTGTGGCCCATCATAGATTTTATATGCCATCCAACCCGTCCAGTTTACCTTTGGATGAGCTACTTCTGGAATAGGCTCGTGGAGTGGATATTAAAAAGACAAAAACCCTCGGCCCCATAGATGTCGGGTATCATGGCAAGTGCTATAACATTTATGATTGTAGAGGATTTTATTGCGTTGCAAGCACGTCTCTCTCTCATAAAAACCAAAAGGAAATGAGAAAAAATTCCAATGGACTAGGAGAATGAAAAGACAGAAGGAGAGTATATTAGACTTTGGCATGTCTAAAAAGTCAATTTCTTCGCCACCACGTTATAATTGTTGTAGAAGAGGAGGGAATTTCACGTAGAAACTACATACCTACTTAGAAAATTAGTGCAAGATTCAAGTGGTTTGGTAGGTGGCTACTTGCACCATTAGGGAAGTGTATGGCCCACCCAATAAGGACCATATTGTCTAAATCATGTGTGTTGCTGTGGATGGTCTATTGAGATAAGATGATCTCAACCGTCCGACTGATGGTCAACAAAATGATAAGAAAGCAAATAGTCAGTAATACCAACATTTCAGTGGTTGCAACCAAAATACCAATTAAATGTGACGATTCTAGTCCTCATTGCCACAATGAAATTGATGGAGTTCACATTGAGGAAGTCTTTGGTAAGATGGAAATGGAATGAGATGATGCCAACCGTCCCATCGTAAATCTGTCTAATCTTTTGACCATAGCACATACATGTTTGGTCCACCGGACGAATATGATCTGATCTTTCTAACTAAAATGAAGAAAAAAAATGGAGAGAGAGAGCAATAAAGAATACATATTGTTTAGAGAGAATTCAAAACTTCAAATAAGATATGAAAGTTTAGATAAGGATTAGCTTTTTAGGGATGTGTGGTAATTGGTTATAATAACTGTGTAGAGGAAATGGGAGGTCGGACTATGTTTAGTCTGGGTGTATACAAGGGAGAGAAAAAAAGGGATAGAAAATAAAAGGAAAGATAAGATTAATAGAAAATGGGCATGACAGCTTCTCTCCAAAAGTCACTTTCTTAACGTGTGCTTAAAGAAGCCTTTGAATAAAAGACGAAAACATGGAAAGATATGGATATGATTAGTGAGAAAAAATATGAAAGCTTGTTCACTTATAGAGGATAGTGGCTTATTTATTATTATTAATAGAGTAAGATTCATAAATCTAATAACCTATGATCTAATTGAAGTTGTGGCCAGTGATAAAATGGAATCGTGGAACAAGATCCGTGTAACCGACCCATTTATGATTAAGTTTGATTGGCATTTCTGTCAGTTCTGTGTGAAATTTACTCTCACATGGGATCCAAGTGGACCATTTAGTAGATGGATGGCCCCAACTGATAAGTTAACCTTCTTTGCGCAATACGATGAAATGACTTTATCTTATTGTGGTAAATCATCTTTACGTTATCTATTTTTCCTTGATAAAATAAGACCTTATGGTCCTTTTATTTCAAAGTCTTCTCCATGGGGTCATTTGTATTTCATATTTAAAGATTTATTTGGAAGCAAGTAAAGTTTTGTCCTGATCAAGCTAATTGGGTCAAGCTGATTTGAATTCGGTTAATCAATTTAATTGGTCTAGACTAACTTAGATTATTGTTATTCATCAAGCAAATGAGACAAGGATAACCGTGACACACAGCACACGTGCACACTTCTAACTTTTCATAAATAACACACAAGGTTCTTGAAAATGCATTGAGTCACATGTGACAAATGTAGGGTGGTTGAGGATGTACAATAGCACATGTAGGAAACTTGGTGATTCATAGCATAAGCAGTGCATGAACAACTAAGTACCTGTGGCATGCAACAAATGGAGGGCTGGCATATTTTTGGAGATTAAAGCTAAGATTGTAGCACTTGTGTTGCACATGTGGCGAATGTGCTCTGCAACTGACAAAAATGAAATACAATAAAACTAGAATATATAAATAGAATTGTATTAAGTGGATATCACTCTGGTAGTCAAACTAGAGATCAGATGGCCTTTCTTTTTGGGGCCTTTATTCCATGGACCAAAACATGTATAGGGCAACTTTCACAGTACCATTGCTGTTGCTAGTAATTGTATTAACCATCAGGGCAACTTTAACTGACCTTGTTTCGCCATTTTTGTGCCACCAACAAACAGTTCAGAAACAACAACATACATAATAAGGAGTTTAGAGAATATATATATATATATATATATATATATATATATATATATATATATATATATATATATATATATATATATTAAAAAAAAAACAAACAAACAAACAGGAGGCAGCTGAGGGGAGTTTTAGAAACCTCAATCCATATGACACTGATTTCTCAATATTTGTAAAGATGGAAGAGAGAGAAATATTTGACTGAATTGTGATTGATTTTGTATTGAACTTTACAAATAAATAGATGTACAATGAGCTATGTATGGAAAAATATATTCTAAAAATAGTCTAATTACAGATTTTGTGCAACTCTTGATTTTATGCAAGTATGTTAAGAAATCTGTCAATACTCCCCCTCAAGTTGGCGCATGGAGGTCCGTAATGCCCAACTTACAAGAAAAATGATGAAAAAGTTCATGTCCCAAAGCTTTGGTGAAGATATTGGCAACTTTCTCACAAGTGTAGACAGCTTTGAGGAGGCTCGAGCGAATTTTGTCGAGAATAATATGACAATCAATCTCAATGTGTTTGGTACGCTCATGAAACACAGGATTGTGGGCAATATATAGTGTAGATTGATTGTCACAATGTAGAGTGAATGGCTCGGGATGAGAGACCCCAAGATCAATGAGAAGTTGTTTTAACCAAGTGAGTTCACAGGTTGTGACGGCCAAGGCTCGATATTCAGCTTCAGCGGAAGAGCGAGCAACTGTATTTGGCTTCTTGGTGCCCCACGAGATCGGACTGGTGCCTAACTGAATAAAGTATTCGGTGGTGGAGCGGCGGGTGGTGGGACAGCTGGCCCAATCAGAATCTGTATAAGCTATAACATGTGTACTGTTGGATGAAGGAAAGAAGATGCCTTGGCCGGGCAACCTTTGATGTAGCGGAGAACTTTGGTTGCTGCAGTCATGTGGGTGACTTGAGGAGTATGTGTGAATTAACTGAGTGTGTTGACTACATAAACAATGTCTGGTCTGGTGATAGTCAGATAGATGAGACGGCCAATAAGGCGATGGTAAAAGCCAGGATCAGGGAGAAGGTCACCATCTTGAGTATTAAGCTTTAAATGTTGCTCTATAGGAAAAAGAGCAGTTCGTGCACCAAGTTGTCCACTGTTAGAGAGAACGTCGAGAGCATATTTGTGCTGATTAAGAAAGATGCCTTTGGGAGAGCGAGCAATTTCGAGTCCAAGAAAGTACTTCAAGGAACTAAGGTCCTTTGTCTTGAAGTGAGTAGAGAGAATTTTCTTAAAAAGCTCGATTTGAAAGATGTCGTTACCAGCAACCAGGATGTCATCAACGTAAACAAGGACAAGAGTGATGCTGGTAGAAGTGATGAAAGTTTACAAAGAATGATCCGCCTGAGACTGATGAAAACATGCATCGAGAAGCACAGATGTGAGTTTAAAAAATCAGTTTCGGGAGGCTTGTTTGAGGCCATAGAGGGATTTTTCGAGGCGACAGACACGGGTCTCCCCTTGAGGATAATATCCAGGTGGTGGTGTCATGTAGACTTCTTCATCAAGATCACCGTGCAAGAAGATATTATTGACGTCAAGTTGATGAATAATCCAATTTTTGGTAGCTGCAACTACTAGTAAGCAGCGGACTGTGGTCATTTTGGCGACCAGAGTAAAAGTCTCATGATAGTTAAGTCATTCAACCTAAGTGTATCCTTTGGCAACGAGTCGAACTTTGTACCTCTCGATGGATCTGTCGGCTTTAAGTTTTGTTTTGAAAACCCATTTGCACCCAATGAGTTTCTTAACAAGAGGAAGAGGCTCAAGAGTCCAGGTGAAATTATCCTCTAAAGCACGAAGCTCAACAGACATTGCCTCGCGCTAATGAGAGTGGTGGATAACATCAGAATAGCATGGGGGGTCAGTACAGGAGGTAAGAGCAGTTAAATAAGTAATATGTGAGGGAAAAAAATGGGAATATGAAAGAAAAGTAGAAAAAGGGTGAATAGTATCTGAAGCCAGTGTAGATGCCGTGGGCTCCACATGTAAGGTGGGATAGATATAGTCGTGAAGGTAGGCATGTCGAGTAATAGTGCGGCGAGGGCGAGGAGCTGGTGGAGATATGTTTGATAAGGTCGTGGAGGTCAATGAATTACGAGAGTCAGGGGAGTCGGGAGGGTTAGGAGAGGTCATGAAATCAGGAGAAGGAGACATAATAGGTTCAGTGACGGGAAGAGGAATGATAGGAGCGGGAAGGAAAGGAGTGTCAGGAAGATCTTAGAAAGGGAATGTTTGTTTGTGAAAGGTGACATCTCGAGAGTAGAAGACGGATTGAGTATTGAGGTTGTAGAGCTTGTAGGCTTTATGTGTGCTTGAGTAGTCAAGAAAGACACATTTAGTGGCATGGGGAGAAAATTTGTCGCGGTGAGCGCTGAGAGTTTATGCATAACAAAGACATCTGAGTACCCGAAGATGATCATAGTTTGGAGGTTTATTGAAAAGAATTTCAAAAGGTGATTTATTTTAGAGAGTGCGACTAGGGATGCGGTTGATGAGGTAGGCTACGGTGAGGACACAATCACCCCAAAAAGGTAGAGGTAAGTGTGCTTGAAAATGAAGACTGCGAGCAACGTTTATAAGGTGCTGGTGTTTACGCTCCGTAACGCCATTTTGTTGAGGAGTTTTGACATAGGTACGCTCATGAATGATGCCGTGTTTGTGCATGTATATTTGAAATTGATGGGAAAGAAATTCTTGTCCATTATCAGTTCTAATAATTTTGACTGTGGTGTTAAACTGATTGTGGATAAGAGCGAAGAAGTGTGTTAAATGAGTCTAAGCCTTAGATTTAAAACGCATAAGATATACTCATGTGGTGTGAGAAAAATCATCAACAATTGTGAGAAAATAATGAGTTCCGCATAAAGATGCGGTGTGATAACCACCCCAAATACCACAAAAGATACGATTAATACGAGAATCACTTTTATTGGTATAATTGGAAAAAAGTAATCTTGTATGCTTAGAACGAACACAAACATCACATTTAGAAAGGGTATAAGGAGAATTAAAAATACTGGGAATGGTAAAACTGGAGGGATGTCCTAGAAGTTGATGCCATAGGGTCTTATTAGTAGTAGATTGAGAAACAAAAATGAGGGAGGATCGGGGCGGTACACCTAAAGCCCATTGCATAGATCACCCGCTCCAATCGGCTTCATCAATTGAGGGTCCTGAAATAAACAAGTGTTAGAGAAAAAAGAGATAACATAAGAATTATGAAGGGCAATTTGAAAAATTGAGAATAAATTAAAGGACAAAAGTGGAACATAGAAAATGTATTTTAATTTGAGAGAAGGGGAGAGAATAAAAGAATCTAACCCTTCGGCTGGAATATCTTGTCCTGTTGGAAGTCGAATGTGGTGAGGGGAGGCAAGGGACTTCAAATCGGCAAAAACATCGCGTTGGTGGCAGATGTGGTGGCTCACACCACTGTCCACCACCCAATGGAGGCGTCGATTGAAGGAGAAATCAGATGGTGAGAAGAGGTTACCGGCGAAATTTTTAGGGGATGGATCATTCGGAGGTTATGACGGTGCAAGGAGGCTGGGCAACTTTTGATACAGCTCCGATGACAATCTAGGGACCGAACTTGAAGTGGATAGAGTAAGAGAGACCAGATTTGTAGTCAACAGAGGTTACCCTAAGATGGACGACCGCGATTTGTTGGTGCGAGGCTCTCAGCCTAGAGGGTACCCGATGATGGTCCAGCAATGTTCACGAGTGTGGCCATCTTTGCCACATGCTGTGCACTTCAGAGGGGGTTGTGAGTGAGTAGTGGTGTGAGTAGCCATTGCCATCATTTCGGAGGATGATGATTGAAGGTTGAGGAGTCTCTGTTGTTCTTCTTGAAAAAAGATTGAGAAGACTTTGCTTATGGATCGAAGTAGATCATGGCCAGGATTTGGGTGCGAAGAGGAGAAAAGGAATCATTGAGCCTGAGAAGAAATTGGAAAACATGTTCATCATCAACCTGTTTTTGCAGGTCTTTGAGGTCAGTTGTGTTTTAGAGATGGCCAAGTTCATCCCAAATTTGTTTGATTTGGTTGTAATAATCATGCACAAAATTTGTGGTTTGTTGCAGGAAGGAGAGGGCTCGTTTTAGGTGATAGATTTTGACATTGTTTCCATAACAGAAACGGGAAGAGAGGTCGAGCCAGACATCGTGGGGATCTGTATGATATTCGAGGGAATTGGTGAGGGAAGGACTGATGGAGTTGATGATCCAGGTAAGGATCATATCCTTCGTTTGATTCCACTGAGTGTATTTTGGTTTGGTCGATTTATGGGGTGTGAGGCTGCCGTCGACAAAACCAAGTTTGTTCTTGGCATTAAGGGCTCTTGTCATGGCTTTTTACCATTTTGGGTAGTTGTCGCCTGTAAGAAGACTATTGACGAGAATTAAACTAGGAGAATCTGAGGGGTGAAGAAGATAAGAGGAGGGGATGGGTGGGGTGTTATTGTCGGCCATGGCAGAATGAGATCTTTTTAGGCTTTGATACCATGTAAAGATGGAAGAGGGAGAGAAATATTTGACTGAATTGTGATTGATTTCGTATTGAGTTTTACAAATAAATAGATGAACAATGAGTTATGTATGGAAAAATATATTCTAAAAATAGTCTAATTACAGATTTTGTGCAAGTCTTGATTTTGTGCATATATGGTAAGAAATGCATCAGTAAGTCATTACAAAACTTGCTGCCGAGGTTGGTTCAGTTAAAGACACAACTAGATTCATTGTAACAACTCTCTGACTATTGATTTGACACAATAAGAAAGGGCGACTCAAAAGTCAAGTGAGTCGACTCAACACAGTGAGGTTTCAAGTTGAGTTTATAATATACTCGTTATAGGCGTATACTATGTATTTACGCGGAGGAATCGAGATCCGGTATTATGGTAGATCGAGCATGGGGAATTTAGTAGGATCAATTTGGGAGGATTTGAAAACCAAATCATGTTATGACTTTGACCCTTAGAGTGTTCTGATTGACGGATATTCTAGAGTGATCTATAAATAATATAGATAATGTTAGACCATGCTGTAAAACAATTTTATTGACAATCATAAACTTCGGGTGTTCAAATCCAAGCGATCATTTGGTTAATCCAAGTTTGATAATGAGAAAAATAATTGGATGTGTTGAACCCAAACCCTAACATTAACTATAATCGCAAAAGCTAAGAAAGAGTGAGAAAAATCGACAAATTAATCCCAATCAGCTTTGATCGATCGATCGATCGAGGGAATCGATTTGTCCAAAGAACTCAACCCATAGTTCATAACCCATTTCGATCAATCGATCAAAGGGTTCGATCGATTGAGGAAGTCCTTGAGTGGTCTCGATCGACCGATGATAATCAATTTTGTCAAGTGAGCAACTGACTTAAATTCAACCGAGTTCGATCGATTGCCGAACAAGGTTCGATCGATCGAATGTGGTCGAAAGTATCCAGAGACTGAAATGATTAATCTGAAATTCATTGATCCTTAGTCAATCTATCAATGAGATTGATTGATAGTCCCTTGACTTATAAATTGAATTAATTAATCATTAATACCATAAGGATTTTGGTGGGCCATCTTGGATTGATCAAATGTGGGTCCCACTTAATGACATAGTATAATTGAAATTGGAATGTGTTGAATTATATTAATGGGGTTTTGGAGCCTAGATTCTAAAGATCCGACTATTCAATGGATTCAACTCTACTACATATCGGTGAGTGAATCCTAACATGTCTCATATATGTATGATTAAAATAGATGATTTTATGGTCGCGATTGTTTGGATTGATATGGTTTCTATGTTATATTTCTTGTGCTATTCTTACTTTATGATTAATGTTTTGAGAAATTTATGATAATGAACATGCAAGCATGTCAATCATTGGTATTATGGAATTCGTTATTCCTCTTAAAGAGATGTATCTATTGACTGCACATGCTGATGTATAGACATTGAATATGCATTACATGCATCCATTGTGATTGCATGTATACCTTGTGTGCGGGTTCCTGGGGGATTTCCTTGGATGGTTACATCTGGTAGATTCATTGCCAGATGCCTACGATAGTGGAAGCCTAATCCTACTCAAAGAGTGGATGTTGTTTGCCCATGCTTGTCTACGGTAGATGTCTGTCGAGTATAATTTTCGGGTTAACGGATATCCAACTCAAACAAGTGAACAATCATCCCACTTGACATATATATCTCATGATATCTCTATATTGATACTCATGCTGCATACATATTATATCATTTGGTTGTGCTATGTATGGACCATGCTAGGTTCACTCACTAGCCTGGCCTGCTAACATTGTGGTTTTACTACCATATAAAGGCAAATGAGATAGAAAATCTGAATCAAGTGCTGGTAATTAAGGTTGGGTTGGTGGAAGAGACTCAAGACTAATGGCCGTATTTGACGAAGGATAAGATAGCTGCATTAGATAGTAGATTCATTCTTATTAGTGATTTATTAGGAGATTTAGTTTTCATTCGTTATATTCATCATTGTTTGGACTAAATTTGAGAAATTACTTATACTATGACCTTGTTGAGTTGTGATTCATTAGTTTAGATAAATAAAGCCCTAAATGGGTAGGTATAGTTTATTTTTCGGTGCTTTACTTTGGGTTTGTGAATGAAATGGAATAAGTGTTAAAAAAAGAACATGTAATGGTATGTATGTTTGTACATTTATGTAATGAAAACTTAAAATGCATTAAAATGCACCTCGTAGCAATTAATTGATGAGTGAATTTAGGTACACTTGGTGTACGAGTCATGGGCCATAACTTGGATCTGAGGGTGACCTGTCAAGTTTGATGAAGGTTCATTATTCCAGAAGGATGAGTACAAGGAAATAGAAAAATCAGATGTTGATGCTGAAATAGACAAATGTGAAATACTTGAAGAAGCCGAGCTGCAAATAAAGGTATAGGAAGAGGTGATGCCACTATCTGTAAGGAGAAATCCACCAAGAGATCGTAAGGTACTACTGAGATATAAGAATAACTCAAATGTTGTATTTGCTCTCATTACGGATGAGGGGGCCCCTTTTACTTTTCAGGAAGCAGTTAAAGATAGAGATGCATAGAAGTGGATGACAACGATGCATGATGAGATGAATTCTTTGTACAAGAATAAAATGTGGGAGCTGGTGGAGTTATCCGTTGAGCAGAAAACGATCGGGTGCAAGTGAATTTTTCGAAAGAAACTGAGTATAAGACTAGATTGGTAGCAAATCATGCTTAAAAGAAGGGTGTCGACATCCATGGTTAAGTATCTATCAGATTTGTATTGACGTTGGTTACTCAATACATTTTGGAACTAGAATAGTTAGATATAAAGACCGCGTTTCTACATTGAGAACTAGAAGAACAGATTTAAATCAAGCAACCTTAAGGGTTTGAGGCGTAGGAAAATGAGAATAAGATTTGTAGGTTAAAGATGTTGTTGTAAGGCCTGAAACAGTTGCCTAGGCAGTGGTACAAGAAATTTGATTTTTTTTATTTTGAGTCAGCAGTTTATTAAAAGAGAATTCGATCATTGATCTATTTTAAATTATTAAGTGACTACGAATTCATTATTCTAATGTTGTATGTTATTAATATGCTTATTGTCAGCCATCACATATCTGAAATCAATATATTGAAGGCTCAATTATCCAAGACATTTGAGCTAAAGGATCTAGGGGTTGAAGAAAAAATAATGGTGATAATAAGTAATTATTATTTATAATAGGAATTCATGTGAATTGCCCCTACGGTGTGGACAACTACAGTCATTTAATAGGCTTCAATGTTAATACTAGGGAGAAAAACTAAAATATATGGGGCCCATTTTGATATATGTGTCTGATCCACATCCTACGTCCATCCATTTTACCAACTCATTTTAGGGCATGAGCTTAAAAATGAGAAGGATCCAAAACGCAAGTGGACCACACTACTCGAAATAAGAAAAATTAAACATCTACCATTGAAAACTTCTTAGGGGGCCATAAAAGTTTTGCATATATAAATTCATTCATGGCTGTCTGACCTTATGAAAAGGTTGGATGATAGATACAAATCACTATGGGCCCTAGGAAGGTTTCAACTTTCAATTTTAAATGCCATTATCCACCCTATTTCCAAATGTATGGTCCATGAGCTTATTATCTACATAATTTTTGGGCTCACACCCTAAAATGAGTTGGTCAAATAGACGGACGACATGTATCAGACACATATATCATGGTGGGACCCACAAAATTTACTTAGGAAATTCCATCCAATTTTGAAAAATGTGTTCTTATTTTGTAAGCCATAAATATTTGGCTACTTTCCTATCTTCCAAATGTTGGTAGGAAGTCATACGGTTATTTCACCATCATCTACCATGAAAAATGAAAAAACACACATGCCCTAATAAAAATTCTGTTTAATGAAAAATTTAGAAGAAGTGTTCACTTTGGGTCTGAAAATTAAATAATGATGGTAAAATCAAATAAGGTAGCCATTACAACTATAAATGATAAAATAAAATTCTTATACCATAGGGTAATAGCCACGATGGAAATTAATGAATATTTATATATACAATGGGATAAACGGAAAGGAGAGATGCCACTGAATTAGAATGGATAATCTTTATTATTATTATTTTTTTATACATGTACTATATATTATATATAAACCTTCTCGGTAACTAACGAAGGGTGAAACCACTCATTAGTGGGAAAACTTTATACCATCGGCCCTGATGGTTAAGTAGGTTGACACGTGTACAAGAGTGTGCTTGTGTGGCCATATGGCCTTACTTTTTTCTCTTTTAAAAAAGTTTCCTTCTAGAACACAGGAAAAGATGATGCATGTTTGAATCCGTCTTATAGAAGACTGATTAAACAAATTTGTAGCTTCTCTAAGTAGCAATTAAAAACTCCAAAAATAGTGGAAATTAGATAGAGCGTATACATATAGCATAGCTATGATGTAAAGAGCAGAAACCAATATTAAGAAGTAAACAACATATATAGAAATACCAAAAAAAAAAAAAAAAAAAAAAAAAAAAAAGCACGAAAATTACTAGTCATAGTCATGAGAGAGATCATTTTGTTGCCGACGATCCCGTGTCTAGCGACAATTCCACTTCATCTCTGCACCGCACTCTGCAAGTTACACTCGATCTTCAAAGTGAAGATAGTGCACAGCTCAAAAGTTGAACTGATCGAATCTATCCTGGCCATCCAATTAACAGTTAATGAATTGATGAGGGAAAAATCAGATGGTTCTTGTCTCCTTCTCAGTGATTGAGGGTTGAGAATTGGAACTGCACTAACTGTTACTGCATCACAATCTGAGTTTTAAGAAATAAAGAAGATTTTTTAAAATTTTTTTTTTATTTTTAAAATTTTAAATTTAAATTTCATCCCCCACAAGTAATTTTTGGTTAATCAGTTTTCTAGGGGTTATGTTCCACAAGTGAATGATTAAAACGGTTTGGATTGCCGTGCAACGTTGTCATGTGTACGGTGGTGGGTCATTATCATTTTGAAAATGGTGATCAAAGAGGACCATCCGGTTGGAATGCAAGTCATCTCCACCCACGTCGGATAACTTCTAACCTTTCATGTGCTTGTAACATCCAAACCATCCAATAGGTTGGCCACATCATAAGGATCCAATCATAGAGCGTCCCACACTTCTAATTCTCTATTTATCAACGATTAGATATTCTTTTCTATGTATGGTGTGTGCCATCTGACGAGTATGAAGGGCTGATTTTCACACTAATCAATTCTCATGGTGTGCTAACCTATTTGAATGGTTGAGGATTTCGCAATGACTTGACGGGATGTAAGTTATCTCATAGGTGGATTATAACCTGTGGTCCAACCGGCTGGATTTAGACCTCATGTTTTTTAATCAAAGTGAAAATGAAACTCTGGCCATTGGTTTTTACAGTTTTACGCCATCATTGCAACAGGAATCTGCAAGTCCTGATGCGGAAAGTAACTTTCTCTAGAACTACTCCGGCCCCACTGCGGAAAGTAACTTCCTCTCCCCTCCTACTTCAACATGCAAGAGTGTGATGGTTGATACGCAAGCACTCCCATATCATGCGGTTGACATACTCTAATTTAAATCAAAAGCGTCCAAACTTCAGGACTGGCCATGTATTGAGAGACCCTAAACTCTGATTGGTGGACCACGGTTTATGGAATTCAAAGAATAGTGTGTTTCATTTGTACTGTCATGTGGATGCGGGATCCTGGGTGGATCGCGCTTTTTTTACGGGTTACCTTTCTCAAGGGCTTTGCATAGGGTGTTATATTATACTGAGTTTCCATTAACAAATTGCGCTGTCTCAACAGTCGGTTAGATCCTGTAGAAACACTAAGAGAGAGGATCTCAAGATCTTTCACCTTAAAGTGACTCTTTCATATGTGACTAAAAGTTCGGAATAAGGGACCATAGTTACATAGAAGGACGGTGTTAGGCACACACTTTGCCCATACAAATGTACGGTATTTACTTTATAAGATTAAATAAATTTTCAAGGATTAATTCCGATTGTTGATGCAGATAGTGTGTGTATTACCGTGTTTAATGCAATGCTTATGATTAGCTTTGATTCGGGCTAGATAATCTTCCCTGACTTCTCTACTTGCCAAAGCGATAAACCAACTAGCACAAGTTTTTTATATGTAGGATCTGACGACGTCGGCAAGACACAAAGCATATGTTTGTATTGATTGAGTGCTGCTATGTATGTGATGCGATGCGTATGATGTATACAGTGTGTGATGCTGTGTTAAATGTAATGCGTATGACAAGCTTTTGTTCAAGCTAGATAAATTTACCCTGTCTTCTCTACTTGTCGAAGCAATCAACTAACTAATACAAATTTCTGATGGGTAGGATCTGACTAGTCGACAAGCCACAGAGCATACGTTTGTATTAACTGGATGTCGTATGCTATGTAATACAATGTAGATGGATGAGACAAGTAGGGGGTTGAGAAATGAGTAGATGTTGCAGAATACTATTGCTGCGGTTGACCGAAGTTAATTAGAGATTGGATAATTGGATGAACGATAATGTCGCAAGAATTAGATCGAGTGGCTTGGGTTTGAACTTGGCTAGCTCTAGAAGCTTCGACTATGGCTGGACTAGGTTGGGCCAAGGATAGACTCTTTCCTTCACTCTTACTCTCCTTGGTAAATGGATGAGATGACTCTACTAGCTTGGGGATTTCTGGATGCCTTGATCTCTAACCCTATTGGATCTCCGGATCTAGATGGTTGAAACAAGAGGAGGGGGGGTATTTATAGCCTCCGGACCCCATTTTTTAGTAATTCTTGTAAGCTCAGGGTTTGAAGGTTGAAATTCTGGATAGCCACGTAGCATAATTCGGGTTGCTTGATTGGCTGGTAAAATAGTGATTTTGGGTCAAATGAAGGGACACAGAGGTCTTTCCGCGAGTCTCACATGGCCCCCCAAGTGTGCTCATGAGTCACAACTCACCTCTTGTTTAGGCAAGTGGTATCCTAGAAGCCTACGGGAGCTTTGATTACTTTGGGGTTTGTTTGCTGAATACGATTGCTTTGGACTATTGGTAGGCCCATTGGTTGGGGCTTGGACTTGAGCTTGGTTTTGAGTTGGTTTTAACCGAGTTTGACTTAGTGAGTCGACTTGTTGGTATAACTCAGTGAGTTGACTCGAGGTTCTTAGGGTTTAAAATTTTCAAGTTTTAGGGCTTGAGATTTGAGTTTGGATTAGAATTTAGGATTGAGGTTTGGATTGGGGTTTAAATTGAGCTCTGGATTAGTATTTGGATTAGGGATTGGATTTGGGGATAGAATTGATGTTTAGTATGGGAGTTTAGGGTGGTCCAACCTATGATCTAACCTAACCAGCTTGTCATCCCGGGTGGGGTGTCTACAACCGTGAATTATATGACCACCAATCCATTGCTTAAAATACTAGAATCAATCTAAACTGTGGCATACTGTTAATGGTATCATTTGACTGTTTAACACCAGAATTACACGTACGCCACATGTACAGTGTCTTAGTACCCGCTTATTAACAGTGACACTTTGCCAGAGTACCGAAGTTAGTACGGGAATGATGGCGGAGAAGCACTGAATATTTTATTTATGGAATTTCATGGGGTTGGAAAGCATTCACTCCAACGTGACTGAGTACTATCGTACGCATGGGGGCCATGGGGTTCGCTCGCTACATTTTTTTTTCTTCTATTTTTTGCCCAAACTACCCTTCCTACGTCCTTTTCTACAGACCGCATAAACAAGAGATGTTCATTGCCGGCTCTCTCTGGTTGCAGTTACACAGTAACACGGGTTATTTGATACTCTGCTTGCGTATGACGCTAGATACGCAGGTCCATATAGCATATATCAAGTTATAAACTTGAGTCAAACCGACTGGAGTGTGGAACCCACAATCGATAAGTTACAAAGGCTGGACTCGGATTGGGTGGTGACCCCAACACCACCCAGCTAACTGGTGGAAAGGCTCTGTGGGCCCCACCATGATGCATGTGTTTTATCTACTCCGTCTATCCATTTTACCAGCTGGAGCATGAGTTCAAAAAGAAAAAAATAGGCAGATCCAAGGCTCAAGTCGACCAGAGTCTAAGAAACAGTGGTGATAATAACATTTAGGGTCGAAACTTTATTAGGGCCCACCATGATGTTTATTTGCCTTCCAAGGTCTAACCCAACACAAAATATTAACTTGACCCAACAATTATATAGCTCAAAAGAAGTTTAATGCTAGGAATTCAATCTCTACTGTTTTCTGTGGTGGGGTCCACTTAGAACTTTGGATATACCTCATTTGTGGGTTCATGTGTTGGGGTCCACTTGAACTTTGGATATACCTCATTTTTGGGTTCATGCCATTAATTGAGTTGGCAAAATGATGGATGAATGTGGATAAAACACATACATCATGGTGGGGCCTACAGGGCCTAATAGGACTCAAAAGATAGAGTGGTTCAACAACTCATATGTGGACACTTGCTTTTAAAGTAAGGCATGGTTTCCATTTTTAGCCATCCAATAAAGGCCTGTTTGGCCCGGGTATTAAGTTGTATTAAATAGGATTGCATTGCTAATCCAACTTCAAAGTTGGGAAGGACATGTTTGGAAGGAATGTGAGTTGGGATTAAAATTAACTCTATAGGCTTTGGAAAATGAGCCTTATGTTGGAAAATGTGAGATGAGATAACAAATCTGGATGATGAATTTTTCCTTTATCCAAGTTCAATCCAAGTATAATTTGAAAGTAAATCCCGAGACTTATTTTTTAATGCATACATTTCAAAAATGGTATTAGAAAACATATTACTTTTACAGTTCCATCCACTTTAATCCCACCTAATGCAGTTGGCCAAACAGGCCAAATGTCTAGACAAGCTCCTGCTCAGAAAATCAAGGAAGCACGTTTCTTTTTGCTAGCTCATGATGCATTTGATGTGGCAATCATATTTGGAAGGTTACCTCTAAATCAGTTGTATGCCTGCATGCATGCAATTTATAAGTAATTTTTAAGTGCTTGCGTATCATACTCTGCCAGAGTATCAAATATGATCATGAGGTGGGTTGTACGTGTATCCAGAATTTTAACCATTGGACAATCGATCCTAACCGTTTGCGTGTTTTATTCAGCTGTAGTACACACCTTCCGATAGAGTTTTCGGTTTCAATAGTGGGGCCATGCTTGGGTAATCTCAACGATTGGTATGTTGAGGCCAACCATGGCAGGAGCACGCATTAGAAACTTCCCAGGTTGAAGATCCATGAAAGCGATGAGGCAATTTTTTTCCACTCATATGTGGATAGGGAGCGGATTAGGTGAGACCCCGGATCTACCGAGGTGACTGGGAATCCTGACCGTGGGGCTTGCAGTGATGTATGTGCCTTAAATCCACACCGTCCAATCATTTTGACAGCTCATTTTAGGGAATTACCCCAAAAATGAAGCCAACTCAAATCCTAGGTGGACCATACCACAGGAAACAGTAGTGATTGAATCCCTACCATTTAAACATTCATGGATTCCAGCAGAATGTTTTGATAATTTCTATAATCTTGTATCAATTAGACCAGACTTAACATGCATTGTATGCATCCAGCTGACTAGTTTACAATCAAGATCAAAAGGAGAATCACAGAGACGTAATTATCAAGACTTCCAAACACACATTAGGGAGGAAAATTACAATCAAAATTAAAATAAAAGGCCAAAATAATCAGAACTTCCAAACACAGATTAACTAATATTTGTTTAATTCATAATTTTAGCAACAAGTAAGTAATAAAATGCCCAAGTTCATGAATTAGGTTTTGATACAAGCAGCACCTGCCTATTAGCCCTACTTGGTCAGGACCAAATGATATCAGAGAAAAGATATGGCATTTTAGATATAAATATCATTTTCATGAGAGAAGATATGGCATGCATTTGCAGATTTATTAGGACATTAAAATGGAAGGCCCGGTTTACAAGAAATTATAAGGAAAAAAAAAAAGAAGAAATTTTGGGGTTTTAGAGAGGACATTCAAAGGATTGACTTAAAAAAAATAAAAAATAAAAAAAATAATAATAATAATTTCCACCCAAATTTTATAGATGAACCTGGGAAATAAAGCCTTTCAGGCAGGTCCAAACAAAAAGAAAATGGACCCAACCTATCCTATACAAGGCTATGCAGGCAAGCAACAAGAAAATAGGAAAAGGACAGGAGAAGAAAACCATCCACCAGAGCTACTGAGAACAGGAGAACCCCAAATAAGCCTAGCTTGGGTAGGACTTCTCCACCATCCTGACCGTACCAAGCCCCGATTTGTCGAGAAGAAACTGACCCCTAGTCAGCCTGGGGAGAGACGAAAAGCTATGGAAAATACTGTTGGCTAGCGAACTAACAATTTTTGCCAGACTGTCTGCTGGCCCCTTGGCCTCTTTCAATGCATGGGAAATTCGAAAAACCCCCAGAGAATTAAGATATTTAATTCTAGATAGCCAATAGGACCACTTCCAAGTGCTGGAGCCACTGCCCTTTGAGATTCTTACGGCCGGGATGGAATCCGATTCAATAAGCACCTTTGAGATCCCAAAGGATAAGCAAATCTTCATACCTTCATAGTTGCCCGCAACTCAGCTGCATTGTTTAAAGCCTCTCCATAGACATTGACAAAAGTAAATAACATGTTACTGAGATGGTCTTTGCAAATTCTCCCACCCCCGGCCGCACCAGGATTCGAAAGGGATGATCCATTGATGTTTAATTTCTACCAGCCAACTCAGGGCTTGATCCATTTAATAAGAACAGCGGCCTGGCCAGGGCAGGGATAGCCGGAATGGATAGCGGGTGGACCATAATTAGGGCACAAACCACCACACTGGCATGAATTGCCAAGACGAGGAGGTATCCGGACCAACCATTGATTAATCTTACACTACACCAAAATCATGGATTTGCGACGGACCAAATCCGTCGTAAAACCAAATAAACGACGGATTTCGTTCGTCACTGTTTACTGGAATTTTTTTCCTGACGGATAAAATCCGTCGTTCAATCTGCAACGGATAGGGTCAGTCGTAGACTACCGACGAATAAGATCCGTCACAAAAAAATAAAAATCCGTCGCTCAAATTCGAAATAACCGACCTGAATTAATCGTCATTAAAATATTTGCGACGGATAAGGTCCGTCGCTAATACGAGGAGCAACGGACCTCAAATCCGTCGTTTATTGCAACGTTCAGAAATTAGCGACGGATTTGGTCCGTCGCTAAAATAGATACGAATTTTTTTGCCCTGCAATCCGAACTGAGGACGGGTTTTTGGAGTTAGCTCACCCTCGCGGGATCGCGACCCTTTGTCCCGGCCATTGTAGCACGTGTGTCGCCCAGGGCATAATCTAACTATAATAAAATATACGATCAACCAACATTTATCGAATTTGAAAAAGAGTCAGAGGAAATGGTTCGATCCTCTTATTTCTCGAACCGATTTTTTCGAATCTTACACCTGATAGTCATTCAAAAAATAATTCACACTATTGTTTAATAATACCATAATCAATCAATGATTAAACATGTGCATGCATGTTTCATCCATTTAGCATTCATCAAGACAATAATCAACACAATACCAATAAAACAGTTAACGGTCTATTTAATGTTTTCAGACTATAAATGCACATGAATGTCCATTTTCCATGCTACAAATGTTTATAGCAATACAATTTTCCATGCAGCCACATAGCTTGATATAGCCAAACAGGCAAAACCGTACAACTAATAAGTAACAATTTTTGGAAACATTTTACCTTTGAAAACCTTAAATCTGTTGTGCCAAACTGCACCAACCGAGAACCTGTCTCCAATATAATCCTTTCCTAGAGGCTAGCAGTTGTCCAAAAGTCTCCCTAGTAAACAGTGTCAGCTTCAGGTGAAATCCTTATTGAGGCATAATGTATCTGCGATGAAATGCCGCTTTGTGATTAATTCAACCTATAACTTGTGCCAGACTGAATATCAATCTAAGAATCCAAATTTTTTTTATCTGATTCCTCTTTATGGAAGAGATCTGTTTCATCTAGAAATTCTGTTTCATGCTAATTGCAAAATGCCCCTAAATTCACTAATTACACAGGCACGTGAGAATCTTACCTACATTTTAGCAGGGCCCATCGGATCAACGGTCTGTATCTCCCAACCTCCCAACCAGGATTACCAGTTGAGAACCAAGTGCTCGCGGATTCCATACACAATCCTTGGGGTTGAGAATGCTAAAACCTTCACAAAAATCCGATTCTTAAGATTCCCAACCCATTTATCACAAAGGCGCAAGATGATCTTTGGCCTGAGTATATGTGCAGTGTACTAGGATTTTTCTCATAGAAGCATAATTTTCCTTGATTAGCAGACCAACATCAGTTTTTGGCCGGGCATGTGCAAAGTGTACGCTACCTGATGAATGAGCTGGATTTTTGACATGTATACCATCCAATGGACAGAACAATGGTTCACTCGGGTGGATGGATCCATTTCTGGACACATTTTGGTCCCCAAAGAGCAATCAACATACACAGATTAACCTCGATCATATAAATCATGGAGCGATCTGTGATTTTATTGTTCTTTTGCATACTTTGAATTATTTCCTAAATGCAATGCACATGCATTTTACTAATAGCATCTAGTTATGAATATTGACTAGAGGAAGGCATAATACTTGCCTTACGAAGCTCAAGTTTTCCACCATTTTCTGTTGTCGAACATTTGCATGAAAGAGTCGCTCCTTGTTTGTCAAGCACCTACAAAAACAAATAAAAAAAAAAAACCCGTTGGGCATTACAGCATCTATTCAATGGAAACTAGTAAAAAAGTAGCCACAGAGGCTAAAATAATACCTTCACATGGTAATGCTCTCTCTGATGCATTACCAAATTGAGTCCTTGAGACAACCAGATCTTCAACAGCTTGCATATATTCATCAGGAACATTTGTACAAAATGTCTTCCTCACTTTAGCTTGAGCTAGAGAACAGTCACATTCCCTGGTGTCAATGGCAATCCCAAATCAACCTACATTGACGATGTTATCAAAAGATGGAAATAAGAACTGAGAGTATCCGTGTCTATTTCCAAACTGAGTTAAGCTGATTTAGGCCGCTTTTGGATGCACAAGTGAATTGAATTCCAAACAAAGATTACTGCCACTGCCCATAGGTAAGCTGATAAGAGTCACCAGACAAACCAAAAACAATAAGAAAGGATCTAGCCAAATCAGAATATTTGTGTCCTTAAAGAGAAAGGAAGTCCCTGCATGGTTATAAAAATCACACATTACCAACCAAGCATGTGGACAGCACAAGTGTGGAAGTTAAAAGAAATGCCAGTTCAAGGATTAAAAATGCCAAGTTTCATTGCTGTTTTGCTTGTGGTTTTCATCTTGTTAGCTCCTTGTAGTTTTCCTTGGTCTAGTTTCAACATTGTTTACCATTTGTTATGCAGGAAAGGCCTCATATGTTTCAATTTGTTCCTAATGGAATAGTGTTATATTGGATGACATAATACCACTGGATGAAGAAACAAAACATCCAGTGTATGCAATGGATGCAATTACATTACATGGAAGCAGTTATTGAGGAATCAATGGCTTGATTTTGGCTAACAACTATTGTTTATCTGATGTCCATCTTACATAACAATTAGCTATTGGGTGTGAATCTCAAGACCGGGTTCAATTCATGGGCTTCTAAGTTCAGCCTATCCCTGTCCAAAGTGGTTTGGACTCAGCCTCTAAGCTCATTCATTAGCTACTATCTCTCACTTCCTGTCATGGTTACCCAGAGTATACCGAATATCAATCATTAGAAAAAATTTCTGAATCCTAGGTAAATTTGGGATTGTCCAAAATACTCCTGTGAATGAAGAAAATCTCCCCAAGTTAATGGGTGTAAGAAAAATCTTGAGGATCTATAGTCTACGACTGAGATCGATTAGAGGCTCAGAGGAGTTTGAATAATGGCCACAATTGCAAAATTAAAGCTGATATTCAAAAGAAAATTACAAAGAAACTAAATAATTAGTTTGCAATCTCATGCATTGAATAATGGTCATATCTGATTTGTATAGAAATTAAAATAATAATAATAATAATAATAATAATAATAATAATAATAATAATAAATGGCTAAAGAAGTATTATCTGTTATAGCGTATACCTGGCTTCTAAGACGGCCTCCAAAAATCTGGTTTATGAAGCTGTTAGCATGTGAAGATGAGGGCTCATCTTGCAGTTTCAAGTCCACGTAGAAACTGTGAAGCCTGTCCAGCATGCACTGGAAGAATTCATGAGCATCCCTGCCAGTATCTCTGTAAAGAAGAAGATTACAGGTGCAAAATTGGCTTCAAATCAGTTTTAAGAATTAAACTAGCACATACTCCAGCAAAACGAAAAACAGCAAAATTCACTTCATGTTCTTAAACATAACAGATTGTTTAAATCAAGCTATAAGAAGGATTCTTAGATTAAAGCTACAAAATTCGCTTCAAATCAGTTTTAAAATAATCATATTTAGTTTAATTGAAGCTTCATAATAGGATTGAAATTCAACTTGCAACAAGTTCTAAAATCACGAGATTGAGTTTAGATAAATTATTGTAGATTATAGATTATAGAATGCAAACCAAACAAAAGCTCATGATATTTAATGATTAAGCAATCTAATATGGTGTAAATTTCATGATAGTTGGTGCAAATAAACACACCTGAGCAGGTGGGCTTGGATGGAACAATCTTTCTGCTAGAAATCATTCTACAATTAGCCACTAGATGTGTTATTGAAATTTAATCATGATTAAATATGGGTTTGAACTTCTGAAAATTTACGAATACATGCAGTTCATACTCAAAAGGAATTAACGGAGAGATCCTATGACAGCCCAGCCCAAACCATTTCTTAACAAAAACTCAGTAGGGCTCTTGCCACACATTTCCAAAAGAGGCATGAACTTCTTTTCTATTTGAGGTTTTTATATATATATATCTAAGCAGGTTGTTCATTAGACTCACTTTTGAATTGCACCACTCCTAAATTTGACATATTTTGAAGAAAGTTGCTCATAAAAAATTGAATTGGAGAGCATCCAAACAAGTATCAACTCACCAAATTTGCGGATATGACTCGAACTTGTTTTTCCAGTAGTGCTCCTGCAAATAGTGCCAAAACCTGAAAGATATATTCTTCAACTTAGTCTTGTGATTATATGTGCCGGAGAGTGTCTACAACCAAATTATAAAAGCATTTAATAATTACATAAATAAGAAAACGAAAAATAAAAGAAGTCGATACTTTTTCAGGAATTTCATCTAAAATTTGATGGCTAGAAAACAACTTCAAATTGTCGAAAACGGTTTCCAATCACTAGAAAACAACTACTAAATGGGAAAGTGTTATAGCGGCTGGAATTTAGTTCTTAGCAGCTGGAAATTAATTTCTCCAACAAGTTTTGTATTTCTATGATGCTTGGTACTACAATCAAACCCTGCTATCACCTATATTAGTGGTTAAAGTTTATCGTGGGCCAGTTTAATATTGATGAGATTGAAGAATAGAATCAAAAGAGCCATTTATCCTTACATCACTCTACATCAGCGACAGAGATAGTACAAGCATAGGTCACCTATCTTGCATAAGGACATCTAAATAAAATATGCTAGATGCTATGAGGGTAATTGTTTTTTCATAGAAAAAGATATGGTAAGGCCAAAGAAGCATGAATATACTCAACATGTACATCAGCATCCACCACACTTGCATGGATAATTCAACCTAACAGAAGTGAAGTAACCCAATGGCACAGAAAGAGAGGAGAAATGTAAGAATGAGTGAGTCATAGTTGTAGCAAAACAACCATCCCAAGAGAATTGAGCTGCATACGAATTAAACTAGTATAAGTAGACCATGTGCCATCCGATTGTTGGATGTGGCCTACATTAACATCCAATTGGACTGTAGACCCACAAACCCAGTCAAATGGATGGCCTGGATAGCTAGTTTGCTGATTCTGAGACCCACAGGTCCAATCGAAACTGAATCATACATCATTTATGTCATGCAATAGAATTATTACGTTTTGTATATCAATCATAGAGCCTTGAATAACCATACAATTGTATAAACACCCAATGCACAAGATAAGAGAGTAAATACAGAATTTTACTCATATATATGGCTCTACATCAACCACTTGCTAGTACATATATAACTGTACAACCTATATAGTCCATATGGTTGTATAAAATTGCCTACAATACTGTTATTTTAGGTAGCATACAAGGCCAACTACAAACATTTTTTTGGAAAGATGATGATAGGTAGCATGCAGGTTTTTGATGTCATTAACCGTATCTTGCCCGACAGAAGAATATTGATGACTTGGAAAGAAGAGAAGAAACACTGGGGGGGCACCACAATGAGTTCCCCAGTTATTAAACTTTCAAATCCCAAAAGCAGCATGTGCATGAAGTTGGCAATTATCATTAGTATAGTTTCTAGGAAGCTTTGTCAAAGAAATATACTTACCAAAGATCATTTTTTTTTTAATAAAGAGTACTTCAACTATTCTAACGGGCAGACATTGCTTCATTGAGAAAGAAGCAATATTTGTGCTGATCAGTCTATAATTAAAAAACAGACATCCCACATCAGCCATTTATTATGGATGACAAACAAACATCCCACATCACCATTATAAAAAAGTAAAAACAAAAAATGCTCTCAGTTGATTGGAGACACCGAACCCTGGTGTTATATGAAAAGCCCATGGAATAATCCAACACATCATGCTTTTGATTCCAATCTCCAAATTAGGGAACTGACAGCCACTCATTTTTCTGAAAAGCACAGAGAAATATGTGACAATCAAGAGCCTTTTTTGTAATTAAAACAAAAGAACTTTACTGATGTATCAAGTAATACTAACTTATAAGATCCAAGAACGCCAAAGCAAACGGCAGGAATATTAAGTTCAAAGACCTATGTAGACAACAAGCACTCTGCAAAGGGATGCCCATACATGTAAAAAATATCAATCGAATAAACACAAATTCAATCATAGAAAACTGCGAAACAGTTTTTACATCAATTATGCCACTGAGATCTTATCCATCTCATCTTTTTTTTCTTTTTTTTCTTTTTTTTTTCTTTTTTTAAAAAAATAAAAATAAAACAGGGTGTATCCATCTCATCTCTGGCTATTATAGTAACCATGGAAAGCAAAATCAGTTAACGTTGGCATATGCAGTACCATGAACACTAAATAAAAAAATATTAGTGGATGGGATTGACTCCAAAATCAGATTGGTGGAGAAATTCTAACCCATCTTTAACCATTGTGTAGAAAGCTCCCTAAGCCTGTGTTCAGATGCAACATTAAATTGAGTCGCAATGATTTGTTCAATAAAGTGGAAATGACCAAGATGTAAATAGCCCTAAGCCCTAAGCCTTGATCTTGAGAGACAAGGAACTGAATTCCAGATATGTTACCTTTAAGTTGGACTTGAAAGGAACTCAACAGCGATTTGGGGCCTACCTTTTTTCATTACGAGTACTGGAAAACACCATTAAAATTTCATTATTCTCTTATAATTGAAATGAACATACACATTCCAAATCAATTGTGCATCCAAACGCACCCAAAATAGAATTTACAGTTTATGGCATCACCAACCAAGGGTTACAGTATAATAGGAAACAGGTACTTTATTCCCCATGCATTACCAGTTTCATATATAAATGATATGGCTGTATCAACCCAACACGGGGCGATACGGACAAAAGAATCTGGTTTTCGTGGTGACTGCCATCACAACAATTTTCAAACCTTGTCACTGATATCACTCCCGAGCCAATGGTTCTCAACATAATCCCAACAAAGGAACTATACGTTAATGCATTGAACAAGGCTTTTTTTTCCTTCGAAAAAACCAATTCATTTGGGACCCTATAGATCCATTCATTTTCCTTTTCAAATATCAGCCCTCTGTCTCTCTGTTTTCACTTAGAGAATTCTTTGCAGATGGGCGGGGAAAAAAAGAAGAAGAAAAGATTCGAGAAAACACACGACACTTGAACAAATGCAATTCTCCATGACAAACAAATCGGACCAAATACATTCATCTTACGGAAACAGCATTAGAATTTCCAACAACTAAAAACCCAAAAATCAGAATTTACATTCAAAGCTGAATAAGAACAACCGCATTACCGGTGGTCCTTCCAATAACCAGGGACAGAAAAGAAACCAAATCTCCGCAGCATTCCTATATCAGGACTTTATTCCTGAAAATTCAACGCAGAAAAAAGATGAAATTACAGAAATGCCATTGAATTCCATCCACAGAGATCAGACTGCAGTAAATGCGATCCGACCGCGGAACTGGAATTCCACGTTGAATCCAAGAAAATGATCAATTAGATAAAAGAAGAAAACGGAAAGCGAAAATGGCTGCACACCTACGTCTGCTTGGAGTAGGAAGAAGCAGACGGGACCCGCTTGTTGCGGAACATCATATATCCGAGGGGTGCAGCGGACATAGCTCGACCGTAGAGGGAGAGGGAGAGAGAGAGAGAGAGAGAGAGAGAGAGAGAGAGGCGCAGAGAGAGGGAGAGAGAGAGAGACGTGGATGAGAGGGGTTGGTTAGGGCCGGCGCCCAAACCAGTCCTCATTAGAAGTTTTTAACGGTGGTGTCACTCTCCCCACTGTTTTCTCTGGTGGGGTCCACTGGAGCATTGGATGCGACTCATTATTTGGATCTTATACTAAAATGATCTCTCCAGATGGATGGACGGCGTGGATACAAAACATACATCATGATTTAGCCCACAGAACTTGGTGACGTCACTTCAGTAGCAGTCTCCCTACTCAAACTTGTCAGTAGCCAATCCGCTCCCCAGAGAGATGGGGCTGGTGACGTCAGCAAGTTCTGTGGGTCCTATCACGAGGTATGTGTTATATCCAAACCTTCCATACATATGGAGAGCTCCTCGTAAGGCTTGAGACAAAAAATAAGATGGATCTAACTATCAAGTGGACCACACGATCGAAAGCATGAAAACAATAGTCATCGGATATCCATCATTAAAATCCTCCTAAGGCCCACTCCACTGTTTATTTGACATCCAATTTGTTTGTTAGGTCATGCAAGCCTGGATGAAGGGGAAAAACAAAAATCATCTTGATCCAAAATTTTTATAGCTCCCAGAATGTTTTTAATGGTTGACGCTTATTCAATACTGTTTTCCATAGTGTGGTCCATTTCAGATTGGGATATAACTCATTTTTGGTCTCATGCTGGAAGATGATCTTTAAAAATAGATGAACAGCTTGGATGAAACACATACATCGTAGTGGGGTCCACAGAGTTTACTTTGGTAAGGGTAATAAGTAACCTAAATGTAGTGGAGAGAGGTTTCCTTGAAACATTCGTAATGATATATTGGGTATGGGTCAGACCAAGTTTCAGCCACATCCAAAACTCATGTGGGCTGTACCTAGTGCTTTTATATTTTTTAGGATGTCTTCACATGGTTTTAAATAGCATAGCCTACTTGAGTTTCGTATACGGATGATTTTTAGGACACATTAAATGCACGGTTTTGATGTTTGACACATATTATGATGGGGCCCACAAAACTTACTAATATCAATTCTTAAGTTCTCATGAGGTCAATAAGTTGGGTCACAATTTTGACTAGAATATTTGGTCCATTTTACATGTCTGGTCCATTCACTTTATTTTACTGATCAATACTCAATTTGACTAGTTACTCGTCTCGATCAAGTTACATATGAAAAGGACATTGGGCATGCACGATTGACCAACAATTTGAGTGAAATTGATTTAAACATCTGAAGTTATTTACTCTTCAATCTGGACTGATTAAATTGTCCAAAAACGGTTAAAGGTTCAATTAGTGGATGTGCCTAATAATTTAGTAAAAAAAAATAATTTCACAGATAAATTTTAATTTCCATTTAAAAATAACATTTTTTTCAAAAAATATATTTTTTTTACTCTTTTTTTTTTTGAAAACTTTTAAACTTCTCAATATTCTTTTTAATGCGATATTACAAATCATTTAAATATTAGTTTAATCTTTTTTTAAAAAAAAAAATTTCCACTCACTTGATATAAAAACAATTTTTTTATTTTATTTTATTTTTATTTTATTTTTACATTCAATCAATTGTTAAAAAATAATCTTAGATACAAATATGTACAATTAAACTACTGAAATTCTATTAAAAAACAATTCTTAGACCATAAAAAGAGCATAATTTTCCACCATATTCTAAAAAAAAAAAAAAATGGAAAAAATTAATGTTTAAGGTAAAAGTCCTTCTAAAATTTTCACAAATTTTAATTATTTTTCTCAAAATTTCAAAATGCCGATTTTTTTTCTTCAAAAGCACCATTTTGTTTTCAACTTTTCAATTTTCTTTTTTAAAATGATATATATATATATATATATTCAAAATCTCAGTGTTTTTATAAATAACTTTTTCTTTTAATTTCAAATTTTTAACATTTTCAATTATTTTTCAAACATTGTTAAATTTTTTAAACTTCTCAATATTCGTTTTCATGTGATATTACAAATCATATAAATATTAGTTTTAAATTTTAAAAAAAAATTCCACTCATTTGATATAAAAACTAAATAAATTTTTTTTTTTTTTTGCATCCAATCAATTGTTAAAAAAATAATCTTAGATACAAATATGTACAATTAAACTACTGAAATTCTATTAAAAAACAATTCTTAGACTACAAAAAAACATAATTTTCCACCATATTCCAAAAAAAATGGAAAAAAATTAATGTTCAAGGCAAAAGTCCTTTTACGACGGACCACCATCCGTCGCAAAAGAAACTGAAAACCATCGCCACCTGGTATTTTGGGCGGGAATTTGCAACTGATCATATTCCGTCGCAAAATCAAAATTTACGACGGATTTAGTCCATCGCTAATTTACGACGGACCAAAATCCGTCGTAAATTAGATTTTAGCGACGGAGTTTGGTCTGTCGTGAAATTCCGTGACGTTTGAACTGCGGATTTTCGAGAGACGAAGTTGCGACGGATCTTTTCCCTTAGCGACGGATTAAATCTGTCATTAAACCAAGCGGTTCGTCCATCTTAAAAGTCCGTCGCAAATCCACACTTTTGGCGTAGTGTTAAAGGAGACAGCAAGAGAAAAGAACTTGTCATCGAACCTTTTAGCATTCCTCACCTTCCATATCTCCCATAGGATGAAGGTAGGGGCTACACGGAATCCCAACTTGTTAGTAGAAACCGGGAGCGACCGATTCCACTACCAATGCAATCTGTCTTGAATCGAGACTCGCCTGAATAAAGAAATGCCAAAGAAAGTTGCATCCATGGACCAGATCTTCCCTGCTAGAGCGCCATCCAAAAATAAATGCTGTAACGTTTCAATATGGTGGGTAGAGCCGGCTGAGATCCCACAGCAACTACATCTTGAAGCCAGTACAACACCTTTATTTTGAATACATGCATCAACTAGCAAGGCCCCTTGCATCAACCTCCATAAAAAGACAGAAATTTTTGGGAGAATTTTGGTGTGCCAAACTCTATTAACCCAATCAACCCTTGTACCACTATCTCTACAAATATTCCATGCCGATTTTGTGGTGAGCTTACCTGAGGGGTCATGCGGCCAGAACAGCCTGTCATCCCACTCAGACGTGCAGAAGCTTCTCTGTTCTATATAGTCTGATAACCAACTTGGAAGAGATGCTGGGGCATTCTGAATGAGGCCGTCTACTCCAATGAAATTAGCCACTCGTTGAACCCGCATAGGCGACAAGATTTAAATCGAGGGCAGAGAAGAGAGAGGGCCCAGCCCAGTCCAATTACTAAGCCACACGCTACAACTACCATGGCCAATCTTTCACTAAGCATGTCTGTCCAAGATGGGGAAAAGAATCACCAACACCTTCCATAACGGAGACGCTGAGTCAGGGATCTGATATCCAAATTTTCTGACTCGCTTACCATGTATTTGGAGCGCATGAAGTCACCCCAAAGGCTACCCCCCTGGCTGAACCTGGCCTCCCAGGTCATTTGCAACTATAACGCTTTCATAACATCTTTTAGCCTCCTCACACCTAGCCCCTCCTCATCCTTTGGCGTAGCAATGGTGCTCCACTTCCTTCAAAGAAATTTTTGTTTGCCCTCTCGCCACCCCTAGAAGAACTTAGCAAATGAGCTTTCTATAAACTTCAAAAATTTTTTTGGGACCACCGTAGCCGCTAGAGTGTGGATTGGGACCCCACTTAGGACATAGGAAATAAGAGCAAGCCTTCCCGCCTGAGAAAGTACTCAGACTACCCTTGAATTTTGGCCGCCAATTTGTCTAGTAAATAGTTGAACACATTGCACTTTATCCTCCCTTTAATGATAGGCACCCCAAGATACACAAAACTGCCGATGCTTTGTTTATTCCCAGCAGACTTTCGATGCTTCTAATCCTAGAGGCCGACAATTTGGCAGAACAGAAGAAGGAGCTTTTCCTCAGATTCACTCTTTGCCCAGAAACAGCCTGATATTTTGATATGAAATTTTTAACAGCTCCAAGAGACCTGCAGGAACCATTGATAAATAACATAGCATCATCAGCATATAGCAAGTGTGAAATCTGTTTACAGCCTTGCTTTAGCTTGAATGGAGAGGAAAGACCAGAGGAAACCAGGTTGGAGATGCCTCTACTGAAAGCTTCGAAGGCAAGTATGAAAAGGCTAAGAGAGAGCGGGTCGCCTTGTCTCAGACCTCTAGAGGACTTAAAGAAGCCACAACTCACACCATTGACAAGGACAGAGAACCAATTATTGTTCCAGCGGGACTCAACTAACTTTATCCAAGAGGGGTGGAAGCCAAATTTCTATAGAACCTACTTAAGGAAGACTCATTCAACTCGATCATAGGCTTTTTCCATGTCAAGCTTTAAGACAATATTCCCTCCATGGACCTTTCTATCGATGTCTTTGAATATTTCTTGGCCCAGGGCAATGTTTTCCGCAATGGAACGCCCTCTAACGAAAGCACCATGTTCTAGCGAAATCAGCTTGAGGAGCAGAGCCAAATAGCCTATCTGCTAAGATTTTGGCAAAAATCTTATAAACAACATTACATAGGCTAATAGGTCTATAGTCGGCGAAAGATTTTGCATTCCCAGACTTCGGGGCTAGACATACGAGAGTAGCAGAGAAGGCCTTGGGGAGGGAGTCACCTCGAAAGAAGGCCACAGTGGCGGAGTGAATATCTTTTCCTATGATGCTCCAGTAACCCACGAAAAGGCTGCAGAGAAACCATCTGGGCCTGACGCCCCATCTCTAGAAAGAGCTAGAACAGCCTTCTTAACCTCCTCAAGAGGTGGGACTTGGAGCAGCATCTCGTTATCGTCCTCAGAGATGAGAGAAGGAATGCAACCAAAGAGCGATTCCGCATCTACAGTCAAAGCATCAGCTTGCTTGGAAGATAGAAGGGAGCACAGAAAACTGATTGCTTCCACCTGGATTGTACCCTGGTCAACAATCACTCCAGCCCCTTCCAAATGAACCTCTTGAATCGCCTTTCTTCTAACTTTTTCAGTGGCTAATAGATGGAAGAACTTCGTGTTCCTATCTCCTTCGTCAAGCCAATTGTTTCGGGCCTTTTATTTCCAAAAAAATTCTTCTACTAGCTCCATCTTGGACAACAACTGCTTAGCTCCCTCTAAGGCAGTAGGACTGATACTAGGATCTGATTGGGTCTTCTCCTCTAGCTGCACTAGCTCCCTCTCAGCTTTTGTTATATTTTCAAAGACGTTGCCGAACACGTCTTTATTCCAAGACTTCGGGAGAGCTTTCATTTTCCTTAATTTCAACTGAAGGTTGATTAAGGGAGAGGGAGACATTTCCTCGGCCCAGGTTTCTTCAATGACTTGATGGAAGGTTTCCCCAAGAAACCACATCCTTTAGAATTTAAAAGGCCTCATAATGGAGGGGCAGACCCGCGGAAAGGAAGCCAAAAGTGGAGCGTGATCAGAATTTTGCCTGGGCAGGTGTTTCACAAAAAATCCTGAGAAATAGCTAATCTAATCAGCATTACGTAGGATTCTGTTGAGCCTGGCCCACACTCTTGAGTTTCCTGCTTGGTTGTTGCTCCAAGTGAACTTGTTACCCACAAAACCAACATCCAAGAGACCGGTAGTATTGATGGCTTCGATGAATTCTCTAGTACTATCAGGATCTTGGTTCTTGTAGCCTAACCTTTCAGCTGAATCATCCACCACATTAAAATCACTGAACACCACCCACAGACCTATAGTACTGGAGGCCATAACTGTAAGGGATCTCCAGAGGAATCTTTTGTTGAACCTGGAGTATTTAGCATATATAAAGGAAATCCTACAACTGTCTAACTGATTATGCAGACAAACATCTATGGAAATAATCTGGTTAGATTTATCAATCATCAAAACATTACTCTCATTTCTGTAGAATATCCAGATCTTACCCCCTTCAGTGGAATCCTATTTTCAGGCCAATACTCACTCTTCTGCTATCTCGGGTCATAGGTTTGAGATTGGTGACAATGGAGGGGTTGTGGGCCCGAATAATCCTATTCGCAGTCCGAATTGTGGCCGCATTGGCCAAACCCCGGGCATTCCAGATTAGAATATTATCCATCAGAAACATTTCCAAAGAATCCAGCCCTATTCTTCAACTACTGCGTCCTTTTCAGCTGACCGGTTTGTTTAGACCTTGATACAGGCCTGCCCCCCTCCTAAACCAGGGGATCTTCTTCCTCTGAGGGCTGCATAGCCTTAGGCAGGGGCTTCTCCACGACCCTGGAGAAATCAGTTTCAAGGGCTCTTTGTTCTCTCCTGGATTTTGGTCCTCCATCAATGAGGGCTAGCTTATACGGGGAGAGATCAACAGCTAGCTGTAATTGTTAGTAACAAATCTACAGCCATTTGTTAACCCCTTCAGAGGAGGAGAACTCCTGCCACTGTATTAGAATGACCCAGGGAGAGGAATAGGCAATTCTTATGAATCACTCCTGTAATCTCCAAATCTATCAAAGCAAGGGGATAAAGGAGAGTTACCTGTTGATCTTTGTTCGCCTTCCCACGGGTTGTCAGAGCTGGATCTGATCACAGATAAGCTGTCAAGTCTGCCTTCCCACTGTTTGTCTAAGCGATGGCGATTCACTATCTGATGCTCGGAAGAATGTTGCGTCTGATCAGCAGTCTGAAGACTTGCAAGAGGTTTGAGCATCCGGGACTTATCCTGAATACAGACATAGTTGCTGACCCGGTTTTGAAGTGCACTATCCTTGGATTGTTCGGCGGCTTGGGGAGATATCGTTGGGGAAATTTCAGGGTCCATGTCACCAGTCAGCAACTGGAAATTCATAGGCGTATCATAAACCACCATCTCTCTGGAACGAGGGGAGAAGCACTGCTGAGCTAATCTGGCAGGGGATGGGGATCGGATCTCCTCGGCATTTCGTCGAACAAGTAGATCACCTGAAACAACACAATCTTTGGGACTAGCGGTTTCCACTCTGTCCTCCTCATTGGTGCCTACCTGACTATCAGGTACTATATCAGACTTACCTTCTAATTTTGCCCATATGCTGTAAACTTTGCCTACAACCTCCAGGTGAATAGGTGTGTCAGAGCAATGCTCCTTTGTCAGGATAACCGTAACCCTGGCAAACATCTGGAAGATACCAAAACGGGATAGAGAGTCTATTTGAGTAACCTTTCCAAAACAGTTTCCTAGGTCCCGGATCACCGATTCAAACCAGGCAAGCGATGGGATACCGAAAATGCGGATCCAAGTTTCCTCTTTCTCAACATGAGTATCAGGTGTCCATGGAGAGACTTCAACTAAGCCCAACTTCTGGCGAAATGGAGAGTCAGTAACAAATTCTGAAAGTTTCAGCTTGGTTTTGAATACAATCAGGAAACTGAATGGGGAGAGCTTATCTATATCAATCGCCGATGATACAAATCTAGATCCCCTGAAACCATCTATAATCTGGAGAATGGAGATTGATTTTTCACCTGTATGGCCCACCACTGCCAGTTCCAGCTCTCTGCATTTTTGGGAGACGAAGCAAGGTCCACAACGACGTATCCGGCCTTCTACTGATCAGGGATTGGGCGAGATACCAGCTTCTCCCAACCTCAAATGGGCTGCCTCAGAGAATTTGGAGCAGAGGGAGATGGGATTGTCATCGAGGGATGAAGAGCTGCTGGAGGAGGACGATGACGGAGCTTTGGCTTCTGGTGCACTCTGGGGCAAGCTTCTTTAACAGAGATTACCCTGCCGTCCACCCTCTTCCCATCCAGAACTCCCTTGGCCGCCTGAGCATCGTCTTCGTAGAGGAAACACACAAAGCCGTACCCTCTAGGCTTGTTCGTGCCAGGGAAAAGGGGGAGGAATACCTCTGTAACCCTACCGTATTTTAAAAAAATCTTAAAGATGTCTTCCATTGAGCAGGTGAATGGAATATTTCTTATGAATAGGCTGAATCGATCTGCTCTCTTGTCCGTTCGGCGATGGATTTTTTATGTCGCTCTTGAGGGAGCCCGATCTCTCGGGCGCCCCCTCTCGTTCCTCATATGCTGAAGGAAACCCTAACCCTCATACGCCGTAAAGTTCAGTGCTCCTGATGTATCGGGCATCCGTTATTCCAAATTATATTCCTGATGTAAAGTTCATACGCCGTAAAGGATTGACTTCTTTCTTGTCTAGATGATTGTCTCTTTGTGGTGATAGTCATCGGTTCCATACCTGAGCCCACCTATGCGGGTCCAATAAGGGTTTGGATGACAGGGGCACAAATGTGCCTTAGCACAGTCAAATTGTGGAGCAAAGAGGGAGAGGGAGATCGAGAGAGAGGGAGGAGATCGAGAGAGGGAGAGGGAGAGTGAGATGGAGACGAAGGTGGAGATCGAGATGGAGGTAGATGCCGAGGGAGGGAGAGATTGAGAGACCGAGTGAAATGAGGGTTTTTGGAAGAATATGTTGTGAATTTTCGGGACGGCTAAAGACTGTCACAAATGGTTGAAAATCAACTAAAAATTATTCGATGGCCCTTGGCAATTTGGTGGTCGATTTTTTTTAGTATTTTCACAGTGTATGTTAGGCACTTTCATTAGTGGTTCGAAGTCAAGTTTTTAGACCGAGAGGTCTACCATGCCTGGACTATGATCTACTTGAGACTGTATTCTAATTAATCTTTAAACCTGAGGAAGTGTGAGGAATTGGGATCTTGATTACAGTCTAACAAAGGATCCATTAGTTTCCTAAGAACTAATTTATGTATTAGATCTTGGAGATTAAATGTTTATCAAGTGATTTTTTTTGCTGGGCCAACACTCAAAATGTTGTTTAAATGTTTTCAACCATTCTACTTTTACTTTAAAATTTAAAATAGTTTTAAAGCACTTGATGATGATCTAACAATTTGCATACCATATTATCTAAATGGCCATTAGGTCTATGGTGGATGACCATGAGATCGGATGTGGATACCGAATACGGCAAGATCACATACTTCCAATGTAGTGGGGTATGTGAAACATTGTAGTGTGGTAGACTACTATAAACTGATATCTCCCTGAAACCGTAATTCTGCCTTTGGACGGAAAAGATACTAGATAAGAGAGATCCTTGTACATCCTCCTTTACGCATCACCAAAAGGAGAGAGAGAGAGAGAGAGAGAGAGAGAGAGAGAGAGAGAGAGTTGGGATCTACTGAGTACATGAGTCTTTCGTCTCTCTTAGCCCTGCTACAAAGGTTGACATGTGGCTCTCATTCTCTCCTTCAACTAAGATAGATTAAGGGAGACCTCATTGAAGGAATGACATTGGCAAATCGTTAGTTCATTGCTGCACTAATCAAGTAAATTCTAACAATGGAAGTTGATTATTCTTATTTTTTAGAAACTTGAGAATGTATGACATAGATCCATAGGGTTGTTAAAATCATAATAGGTTTTTGCATGCTTTTATTTTCTATTATATTTTGAAAATCCTAACAATTTACAAATGTCTACATTGCCACGTATGCCACATTGTTTACTACTTAAAGATTGATGGTGGAACATATACATGTGTAGATGCTTGAACTCGAACAATCACACACATGGCATCTTGAAACATACCACTCATGCATAAAAATGAGTATGATCCTCTTGTGCACTAGAGTTATAAATTGTCATTTACAGGCAATTCCACATCTCTTCCAAAGACACCCAATGCATGATCTAGAAGTAAAAATTCATAACTAGCTACTTATTCAAAATGCATTAGTCTCCCTGCACAAGGGTTGATAAACAAGAGATGTACTATTGTTATAATAACTACTAGTGAGGACGTTCCTTTGCCAAAATCGTTTAGGTTCACTCTGCACTGCAGCCTTGCACCATGATTGCAACCAACAATTAGATGGGCCATCATGTGAAGGGAATCTTACCAAAAAAGGTGATACACTTTACTGTTAGAGCAATCATATACAGAGAGTGATATACAAATGCTTCGGGTGGGCATCACAAAAAGAAAACCATGCCTCACCTATCATATACCAAGATAGATGAAACTAGGCCTCCCTCACATAACCCAAGCCCACCCTATCCAAGAATCGACTTGTGATAACTTATACCTCACCTAATGTGCCCACCGCATCTAACGCTTCCATATAAATGTGTTACCTCATAAATTCCCATCCAAAACTCAGGTGGGCCACAGAGAAGGGAACGAAGTGCATGATGACACCCACCCTTGATTTTCACAGGGTCCACTTGAGTTGCAAAACAGCCTCATCTTTTGCTTGACCGTTCGTCCAAGCTAGATGAGGGGTCTCTATAGCTTGGATTGCATATAAGCAATATGGTGGGCCACCACGCAAATCAAGGATAGGCATATCCCTCCCAACTTGTTCCCCATTTTGTAAGCAATTTGATTTTGAATAGAGCAAATTTTTGGCCTAGGGAGTTTCACGTGGTAACACATCTGCTGGACGGGGTGGTGTCCCACTTTCATTGATTGAACGGCCATTTCGAACGGGTTTAATGCAACAATACACCTTGGTGGGCGTCACCTTTATCATTTGCAAAATAAAGTTTTTTCTACTGATGTTGTAGACATCACGCCTCTCATGGAATTCTCTCCTTTTTCTTTTCTCTTTCCCTCCCCTCTCCCATAGATTACTTCTCTACAAGTGCTTGTAAAATAAGCTTAGTATGTCTAAGTAACTCTATGTGGCTCACTGTAATGAGTGTATCTAATCTATCCATAAGGGAGCCACACCATGAAAGCTGCAAACCCCAAAAAATAGGCTGATCTAGCCATCATGTGGGACATCATGTGAATTTGAAAGTTTTCCAATGATTGTAGATGGTTTTCTATGGTGAGGCCCATGGTGTTGTTTCTTTGCCATCCGATCATTGCATTAGTGACACCCATGACCTGGATGCCCCAAAAATCATAACTACAAAAATGTTAGGTGAGTCACATCATTGAAAACAGACATGGAAAAGATGTATAGCCATCTAAAAACATAAAAAATCACATGGTGGCTGACGTGATGGTTGGATTGTCTTGAATTTTGTAGCATCCATCTTTGATTGTCTGGCAACCCTTCTAGACAGGTTGGATGCCATACACAAACCACAATGGACCCCGGGTGCAACACTTGTAGAATAAGCTTATTCCACAATGATAGTAGACTTGGTGTAATACCTCAAAATCCCATGCCTTCCTCTGTGCAACGTATAAAATCCAAGCCATACATTGATGGATTTCAAAAAATCATACATCATATGTTGAAAAAATTCAACAAAATATGTTGGTGGGCCACACAAATGAATGGGATAGTTCAGAATGCTTGCAACTGTACATATTACGCATCTAAATTGAGCCCAACGTTTGACGATGATCTAGATTCTAGATGGTTGTTCTTAAAGTATAGGTATTGAAGATCTCTCAAAACTCTTATATGCTAGAGTTTCCTAACCCTTTCATACTGGTCTGAATCTGTACAACATGAAGTTCATTCCCTTGGTCTAGTTAAAAATAAAATGGTCAGCTGGTCAAATTTAATTGGTGAAATTAGAATATCATAGTCATCCAATTTATTCAACTTTTGGGCCACAGTCCATCAGTAAAGGAACCTACAATTTTGATGGTCTAGATTATCATGCATCAATGACACATGTATAATGAAAGAGTGACCACTGTGTTAAAAATGGTAGTGAAATGTTACACACAGTAGAGAGTTTAACAACGAGTCAGTTGAGAACTTTCCTATTTATGACGACAATTTCCCAGTGTTTGGCTAGTTTTACCTTTATAATTATTGTGGGGAGTGGCCTAATTAAACTTTTGAAAAATGGGATGTGTGTCCCTTCAATTAAGGTATTTTAGTCATTTTCCTTTTTTGCACGAATAACTCCACTCACGTCTCCATTTTCGTGTAGCCCATAATAACTATTAGGGAGACCATGCATTAAAGGCAGTATGAGTTTCATAGTAACGACGGCATGACATTCACTCTGTACAACTGTTGTGCTGCCTAATATTAAGACATTATCCCAAAATTAAAAAGATCAAACACTTTGCTTCTTTGAGTTTCATGTGAAAGCAGTCGATCTAAGATAGAAAACATATCTCGTAGTGCTTTTCCTTTCATCGTGGTTACCTCCCCAATCACTATCTGAGTATCTATACAATATTGCTTCATATTCGTATGGATAGAAAAGACCAAATTCCATTATTCCTTTGACGTACTTGAGGATTCTTTTTGCGGCTAGCCAGTGTGATTCTTTTGGCGCTTCCATATATCTGTTTAGAAGTCTAACACTATAAACGATAGCCGGCCTTGTGATTGTGAGATACCTTAGGCTTCTAATTAGACTCTTGAACAGAGTCAAGTCCACACTTCTTCCTTCTCCTTCTTTTGTCAGCTTCAGGCCCGTTGCTACATGTGTGTTCACGGCATTACAGTCTGCCATCTTAAACTTTTCAAGCAACTCCTTGGCATACTTTTTCTGAGATTATGGATGCTTTCATTTTGTTGCTTCACTTCGATGCCTAGAAAGAAAGACATAAGTCCGCCATCGGTCATCTCGAACTCTTTAAACATGGTCTTCTTGAATTCATCAAACATCGACTGATTGTTCCTTATGAACAGCAAATCATCAACATACAAGCATGCTATAAGTATATGAAATTGAGTATTCATCTTAACATAGACCGCATGCTCATACAGACATTGGATAAAACCATTCTCTTGCAGATAGTTGTCGATGCGTGCATTCCAGCCACGAGGAGCCCGCTTCAACCCATAAAGGGCTTTTTTAGTTGATACACTTTGTGTTCCTCCCCTTAAACAACAAAACCTTTAGGCTAGTCAACATATATCTCTTCTTCCAGAATTCTATTCAGGAATGCAGATTTCACATCCAGTTGGTAGATCATTCAACTGTGATGGGCTGCAAGGGAGATAATCATCCTCACAATGTCAAGGCGAGCAACAGAAGCGAAGACTTCTTCATAATCCACCCCGTATTTCTTTTTGTAACCCTTTACTATGATCCTTGCCTTGTAGCGATCAATCTCACCATCAGCATTTTGCTTGATCTTGTATACCCATTTGACGCCAATAGTTCTTTGGCCTTGAGGAAGTAAAGTAAGATCCCATGCATGGTTCTTCTCAATAGTCTAGATCTCCTCTTCCATATCCGTCCTTCAGCATTCTTCTTCTACAACCTCCTCAAATGTAAGAGACTCGTGGTCTACATACAAGTAGAATAAATTTACTTCTTTAATTTCGGCGTAGATATCGTTGAGGCTCCTCATTTTGATAGGAGTCAAGGGTGAAGGAGAACTGGATGAAGACGTGCTGACTGAATTTTGATTTGATGGAATACTTATAGAGGAGATGGAACGTATCGCTGGACTTCTGTGTGCAGATGGTTCGGCGGAAGAGGGTGTTGCAGGTGTCTGCTCCTGGTTCTCATGCTTCTTTTCATCATGTTCTTCAACTTCGACTTGATTTTCTTTGGCCGAATCTTCCTCGTTCCATTTCCAGGCTTCTTCCTCGCAGAATACATCTCTACTCACCACCACTTTATTGGTTAGTGGGTTGTAGAGTTTATATGCCTTTGACTCTTTACCGTAGCCGATGAAGATGCACTTCTCACCACGATCATCAAGCTTCTTTTTTCTTACTTCTGGAACTTGAGCGTAGGCGCATACCTAAAGATCTTTAAGTGCATCATGCTCGATTTGTAACCACTCCATGCCTCCTGAGTTGTCATATTTCTGACGCTTTTGGTAGGACATCGATTGAGCAAGTAAGAAGTACATGCAACCACCTCTGCCTAGAAGCTCTTTGGCAGGCCTTTCTCTTTTAGCATGGTTCTCATCATGTCGAGGATGGTGCGGTTTTTTCGTTCCGCAATGCCATTTTGTTGTGGCGTGTAGGCTGTAGTGCGCTGCTGCTTAATGCCTTGTTCTCTTCAATAATCTTGAAATGCACTTGAGGTGTACTCTCCACCTCTGTCAGATCTGGGTACTTTAATTTTGTGACTACTTTCAACTTTAACACGAGCTTTGAAAATTTTTAAAATAGTGAAAGCAGAAGATTTTTCTTTGATGCAATACAGCTAAAGTCTTCTACTAAAATCATCAATGAAGGTAATAAAGTATTTATTACCTCCAAGAGAGAGTGTTTCAAGTGGTCCACAAATATCAGTATGAACTAATTGAAATGATTCCTTTGCTCTTCTGGACACTCCACTTGAAAAGGAGTTCATTTATTACTTGCCAAGTGTACATGCCTCACACATATGTTCTGGAGCTTCAATAGCAGGCAAGCCCTATACTATGCTTTATGAAGACAATAGCTTTAAGCCGCTGAAATGGAGATGCCCAAAGCGAAGATGCTATCTCCATGAATCATTCTTCATAATTCTATAGAGACACTTTTCAGTTTTTGTGTTGATTTGGAGTGAAAACATGCGATTCTTCACCATTTGGACTTGAGCCACAAGTCTCCCCTTCTTAAGGAGTTGGCCGATACTGAGGATGCTACTTTTCATGGTTAGTATGTAATATACATTGGAGATAAAATTCGGCACATCATTCTTCTGATATATTTTAACTTTTCCTTTACCTTTCATAGAAACTTTTGTTGAGTCTCCTAGACTCACATTGCCACAAGCATCTTCTGCCAGTTCCATGAACAGCTCCTTCTTTCCACACATGCGTTTACTCACACCAGAGTCAAGATACCGCACGTCATGTTGATCACATGCTTCTTCTTATGCAAGAAGTGTGGAGTTTTCTTTTTCATGATTTGATGCTTCTGCACAATTAGAATGCTCGTTTTGATCTACCAGTTTGCTCCAGTAATCTGAAGCATAATGGTCGAACTTGTTGCAATTGTAACATTAAATATTTTTTGTATTTTCACGTCCACGCATGGATCAACCTCTACTATTTCCTCTTCCAAGGAAATTGGTAATCTTTTGATTTTGTGATTGGCTTGGATAATATCCATACCCTCTGCCTCTTGCATGATTGTTAGTGCCACGGCCCACTCGTTGTGTATGACCATTCTTTTGTTCATTTAGAGTCAACTTAGACAGGCATGTTCAAGCATTAAACCCGCATGCTTTTGTATTTGTTGCTCATGTACTTGCAACGAGCCCATCAATTCTTCAATGGACAGATTTTCCAAGTCATTTGATTTTTCTATGGCAACAACCACATGCTCAAATTTAGTTGTGAGGGATTGAAGTACTTTTTCAACAACCTGTACATCTTCTATCTTTTCACTATTTCTTTTCATGTTGTTAACAATAACAAGTAACCTTGAAAAAAAATCAGAAATGGTCTGACTTTCCTTCATGTGTGACGTCTCGAATTTGGCTCTAAAAGTTTGGAGACGAACCTTCTTCACATGATCAACTCCTTTGAAGATGGTGATAAGAATCTCCCATGCTTGCTTGAATGTTGTCGCTTTAGCGATCCGTTCAAAGGTAGACTCATCCAACCCTTGATAGACAAGAAACAGAGCCTTCTTGTCCTTCTTTCTTTGGTCTTTGAGGAGCGCCCTTTGATTAGTAGTGTAGAGAGCTTCTTCTTCCGTTGTGGGTTCTACATACCCATCGGTAACAATCTCCCATAAATCTTGCGACCCGAACAGTGCTTTCATCTGGATGCACCAACTCTCATAGTTGTCCTTAGACAATTTCGAAATTTACAGCTGGATCGAGTTAGTCATTTAATTAGGGACTTATAGCAAACAAATAGAAATGATGTTTACTTGTTGGATGAAGAACATTTTGGCCGTTGCACCATTGTTGAACCGAGGTTGTAAATCTGTTGAACTTGATGCTCTGATACCATATTGTTGGCTTTACAAAGCCTAGGGAGATAATTCAAACATCTACACAAGAAGGGAATAAAAAACTCTGTATTGAAAATAGCTTTCTAACTTGATTTTTGCTTGCATTGAACATGCAGCACCACACCTCTTTATATAGTGACTTGCTACCATGTGAAATTCCTAAGATGCCCTCATTCCAGAATAATCTATACCATTAACTACATTTAATCTATCAGTTTCTAACATATGGAAACCCACCAGCCACAACATGTGGAAATTCCAATAGCCATAACCTGTGACTTTTCAGATGCCCACATGTGGAAATTCTATTAGCCATAACGTGTGACTTTTCAGATGCCATGAAAACTTCCAGAGGTTGCTGGAGCATCTGAACCGTCCATTTGGTTTGGACGTTCCAACAGGGGCCACAGTTGAGGCAGCAAATGTTTCACTGTTTTGAGGTCGTGATGCCTAAAAATTTTTTTTTTTAAAAATTATTTATTAAAGATGAGCACTTTGCATTCATTTCACAGGATTTTCTAAGTGTAGGGAAATAATTTGGGCTACCGTTGGAAGAAAAATGCCTAGCGGCAGCCTCTGGTAAGGGACTGAAAACCATTGAATAAAAAGCTCGTAACGGTCTTCTCGCTCGGTCCCCCTCAGGACTTGTCTGGAGCCGGAAACGTCTCACCCTAGTTTCGCGGTCTTGAGGTTGTATTATTGGGTAAGGTCACCCCAACTCTCTCAATTCCTGCTCTCCTCTTGCATATGCATCTAACTGCATTTCAGTATATGAAGCCTAATTCTCTTAAATTTTATTAACATATGATCTTCTTAAGTGATGTGGTTTATATAAGGAGTACAAGTAGAGGGGTCATTTTCTTTAAAAAATTTAATAATAAATTTCTTATATAAATGGAGAGTAAAAGAGTGGTAAGACTTGTATTTCTATACTATTATTTTAATAAAAATAAAAAACTCTATTTTGTTGCCCCCATAGACATGAGCAGACTTCTAAATCATATAAATTTTTATGCTTTTTGTCTTTTATTTTTACTTTTCTTTTAAATTTAAATTTTATTTATTTTTTATTTTCTTTTATTCTATAGCTTTGCTTTCCTACGTTAATTAATTGTACATGGATATTTTTCCTCAAGGCACACGCCGGAAAAAGATCCGCAGATTGCTCGCCACTGAAACCATTCCAGGCAGTGCATTCTCTTTCCCGGTCCTCTCTCTCTCTCTCTCTCTCTCTCTCTCTCTCTCCGTGAATGACTTGACATTTTCCTAGTAGCTTTAAAATGAATTATGTTACTTCTAAATTCTATTACCACGAAACAGCTGATGGTTACCGTTGAAGTAAAGTCACGTGGATTGAAAATGTCTCTATTATTGCTTTCCAATCCCATCGATCTGTTTAGTTTCCATCAAATGGATGTGAAAAGTAAAAGAAAGAGCGTCTCAAATTAGAAGGGAAAGACATCAGATGGTTAATATTATCCTGTCCGTGTAATTCTTCTGTCATACTCCAACCGTCGGGTCAGCCATTTGAAGGGCGTGGATTGCCTTCAAGCTATACCAAGTTCACGGTTGAAGGGTCACCACCATTTTGCAAATGGCTCTGAACTAACATGCGAGTCTACACTGACAGGTGCAATTTCGGGCGCAACAAACGTGTACCTAGAATTTCCTACGTCATGAATACTGCCCTGGAAACCTTATTTTGGTCAAGTGGGCCAACGGTGCAGCATTGAAGATTATTATCTGGTGGGCCCCACCATGGAAAATATCCGAGGGTGGATAATCCCAACCACTTGACTAGCGGCCTGCAGGGAAAAGGTTGACAGAAAAATGCAACAAGCGGTCCCCATTCAACTGGAAAATGCCTAAGATTCGAAAACTGTCATTTTACAATCCGTGAGATCTTCAGAGAATGGGTCATCCATGGTGCGCCCCATCAAATGAATGGTTCAGATCAGTGAAACATAGGCTCCATTGTGGGCGCGGCTTCTGTGGATCCCTGAACGTGGGGCCACTGTGATGTATGTACCCTACATCCATGGCGTCCATACATTTTTAAAGCTCATTTTATGGCATGATCCAAAAAATAAAGCAGACCCAAAACTCAGGTGGACCACACCCCTGGAAAGAGTGGTGATTGACATTTAAAGACTAATAGTAGGCTACAATCATTTTGGATCAGGCTTATATTTGTATGGTCCCTTCATTCAGATCTTTGTGACCTTATTAACAGGTTGGATGAAAATAAATATTTTAGGGATCCTCAAGATATTTTTAATAGTGGACCCAATTACCACTCTTTCCTCTCTCTCTCTTTCTCTCTCTCTTTCTCTCTCCCCGTGTGGTTCACTTAAGATTTGGATCTACCTTATTTTTTGGAACATGCCTTAGAATGAGCTTCTAAACAGGATGGACGGCGTGGATGTAAGGTATATACATCACAGTATGCCCCACTGTCAGGGATCCACCCACTTGGCCGCGCCCCTCCATTGTATCCTTTACAGGGTAATTTAGACAAGTGGGCCCTACACATCAGTAATACCGACTGTAGATCTGATGGGCCCATTAATATTGGAAGATCCTAACATGCAGAGAGGTAAATCTGGTTTGTTTTGAGAGATCGGTATGGCAATGTCCTGGTCTATCTATATTTTTCAAGTTTTCATCTTCCGCTGCTTTAGTGAGTGTATGATAGGTGAGGCCCTTTTCCTTTTGTGGGACCCACCTGAATCCATGTATAAATTTTGCTATATATCAACACAAAATTACATGTGGTGTACTCAAAAAAAAAAAAAGGTGTTTTATGTATGGCTTTAACTGTTTATTTGGAGTGACGGTTAGAATTATTCAGTCATTCCACCAATGGAGGGCTATTCGGACATATCATCTGGATTGTTGAAACATGGGCCCCACTTGTAACTAATCAAGGCCGAACATGCTACATGCATCATGTCCTAGGAAGATGATCGTAATCCTAGTCTCCCCAGATGTACCCCATTCGCACGTTTACGCAAGATCCTTGTGTTTTCATCTTCAGGTGGGCCACCATTCAAACAATGGGCTACGCCGATGAACCCTCTTCTATATATCTCAGGTTATGCATTTGTATGGAATTCTAGGGTTTTGGTTAGGTTTGTAAAGTTGACTTTGAGGCAGAGAGAGAGAAGGGCAGGGTTTTGACCGGTCTAAGGGAACTGGAAGCGAGGGTGTTATGCTAATTAAACTTTACACCGCTATAAACGGACCAGAATCCTCTGCAACACCAGCCCTGTGGACCACCATGGTCTATATTCTATATGTAAAATCTGGTCTGTCCATCATGTTTAATCTTTTATTTTGAGTCCTGAGGCCAAAAGAAAACGGCCAGATCCACATTTAAGGTGGGCCAAACCACATGGAACAATCAAGATGGGCTGCCAGCCATAGGTTTATTTGTTGGCCAACATGGTGAGTATCTTCCATCAAACCCGTTAATCAGATGTAAATCACCAGGATGAAGAGAAAATATAAAATATTAGAATGATCTAAAACTCAGCTGGGCCACGAAAAGAAAACATAGATTTACAAGCAATTTTACATTGTTTCCTTTGGTGTGATCCATATGAACCTTCTTTTAGGTTGACCTAACCGAGATATTGTGAACAGAGGGTTTTCACTTGATGGACGGAGTTGATTTTAGATTTACAAGATGGTGAGCCCTAAAGAGCTGTGGTGGTTTACGGGCTGCGTAAAGAAAAAAAAAAAAGGCGTTTGTAGGCGATGCTGGTCCCCTAGAAACGAAAAGACACTCAACAGCCGTTTTTTTTTTTTTTTGGTTTTTATCTCTTTTCATGTGATTGGGATTTCTGTGATGATGGGGACCTTGGCGTTGTTGGGTCAAAGCTATTCGTAATTATTATATTTCCAGAATATCAGAAGCTCGTGATGGGAATTCTCTTTGTAGCCTGCTCGCATTAAAAGAGAGAGAGAGAGAGAGAGAGAGAGAGAGAGAGAGAGAGAGGAAGAAGAAGAAGAAGAAGAAGAAGAAGAAGTAGAAGAGAGAGAGAGAGAGAAGAAGAAGAAGAAGAAGAAGAAGGTGAACCAGGAGGTGAGAAGTTTGAGTTTCTGGGGCGTTTTGGAAATAGGTATCTCATGTTTGGGTAGGATTTTGGACTGGAAAATGGTATTGAAGGAGAGGAGGGAAAAAGACCCAGAAGCTTGAAAAGCTCGAAAGCTACGAAAGGTAGGTGTTACGAGGCTTTTGGAGAAGACCCAAAAGCTCAAAGTTGTGGAGAGTTTCTGGGGGTGTTTGGACGAGAACCCAGTTAGGAAAATAAAAAAGAAACTACTGTTTCGGATTTAGAGAGAGAGAGAGAGAGAGAGAGAGAGAGAGAGAGAGAGAGAGGAGTCATTTGATTGGGTTTATATTGGTGTGTTTTGGCGATAGAGCAATGAGTAGCTGTGGAAGGAATGGAACTGTTAGGCAGTATATCAGGTCTAAGGTGCCTAGATTGAGATGGACTCCCGATCTTCATCACTGCTTTGTGCATGCCATTGAAAGGCTTGGAGGACAAGACAGTAAGCTTTTTTTTTTCCCCCTTAGATAGGTTTGTTTGCCACTTCTTCTTTCTCTTCCAGTTGTTGAAAAGTGATGATTTTATCTTCTTCTTCTTTTCCATTTGTGGTAGAGGCCACACCCAAGCTTGTTCTTCAGCTGATGGATGTGAGAGGGCTAACAATTTCACATGTCAAAAGCCATCTTCAGGTTCTTTTTTCTTACATATATTTTCTTCCCTTCATGTTTTTATGGCATATAAGTCATGATTTCTAGGGTCTAACCTTTTGTTTTCCTTTTTGGGTTTCTATGGGGTTGATCAGATGTATAGGAGCATGAAAACTGATATTAACAGGCAAGGTATGGATGGTTTTTTGCCCCCTCCTTTTCTCCCTTTTCTTTCTATGCTAGTGAATAAGAAATACCTAAAATTTACTTTTTTATTGTTTTTTATGTATTGGATTTGAAGTTGGATTTGTGTGTGTGTGTGTGTGTGTGTGTGTGTGCGTGCGTGCGTGCGTGCGTGTGTGTGTGTGTGTGTGTGTGTGTGTGTGTGTGTGTGTGTGTGTGTGAACACACATACACCTACCTATGTTTTAGTCAGGTTTGCTAGTATTTTTTCTTATCAGTTGGGGAAGAATAACATGCTTTCAACTATTTCTTCTTTTCGGTTGGTGAAGAACAACATGTTTTCAAGAATTTCTTGTAACCAGTTGGTGAAGAATGGCATGGTTTCAAGTATTTCTTCTAATCAGTTGGTTAAGAACATGTTTTCAAGTATTTCTTCTAATCGGTTGGTTAAGAATATGTTTTCAAGTATTTCTTCTAATCAGTTTGGTTAAGAACATGTTTTCAAGTATTTCTTCTATTCAGCTGGTTAATAACATGTTTTCAAGTATTTCTTCTAATCAGCTGGTTAATAACATGTTTTCAAGTATTTCTTCTAATCAGCTGGTTAATAACATGTTTTCAATTATTTCTTCCAGTGAGTTGCTGAAATAACCTGTTATTCTTTTGTTGGTATCCTTAATTTTGTTCTTTCTAATATAATTGCTTAGGGGCCAAAAAAAGGTGGAGAGAGAGAGAGAGAGAGAGAGAGAGAGAGAGAGAGATTCTCTCTCTTTTTTCTGTTTAAATTGCTAATTTAATTCATTAGCCTACTTAATTTCTATTATTTATTAAACTCCTTTCCAGTAAAAAAAGAAATACTACATTTTTTTACAGTTCCTTCTACAAGTGATGTTGTGCGTTCCACCCAACAAACAAAACCATCTTCCGATGATGTTGCTGAAGAAAATGATGATGGTTTTTTCTCCTCTGCAAAACCCACAAAGGAATTCCAGTGTGAATCAATATACCTTTCTCTCCCTCCAAAAAGGTAAGCTTTTCATTCAAAAAATAATTAAATAAATACAAAAAACAAAACTAAACAAAACAAAAAACAAAAACCCCCTCCTTCGTATCTTTTCCATCTTTTTCATTACCAATTTCTCATAGTTTTCTATTATTATTATTATTAGAGCCCGCATGGAGACGAAATGCATGTCTGATAGCTTGCAGTGCAGCCAAAGAACATATGAAACAGTCACATATCCGTACTGTTTTGATGATTATTATCTGCAAGCTATGGCTGGGAAGAGAGGAATAAAGGAAGGTGGTGCTTTCAGATGGCAGAAAGATGCTGCAAAAGAAGAGATTTTGGCAGATGATCTTTACAATATCAATGCATTAGGATTCACTGTAGAAGAATCTCATTTCTTCAACCTCCAAAAGGTAAAACTGCTCCTCCTTTTCTCTTTTCTTTTTTGCTTTCTCCTCTTTTTTCATTTTTTCGAGTCTGCGGACTACTCAAGTGAATCCGTAGTCGCCTCGTTCGACCATACATGGGCATGAATGATCAGAACTGTTCAAGAGGTGGGTCCCACACCCTGAGTAGATCTTGGGCAATGTTTCAGCTTGCACAGATGATCATAGCCATGGAGAACAGAGTCAGAGAACTGCCAAAGGTTTACATTCAAGCCAACCTTCGAATGGTTTGGATCGTCTTTAAAGAAAAATATGACCGTCCATGTCACTTCAATACTCTGGCGGACAATGATGGTTGATACACAGGCACTTGGAATTTGCACACTGTGGGAGATAGTAGCTTAAACTGAACTATGAAAATTGTGGGTCCCATCTTGGATGGCCTGTGAATCAGAAAATTAGAGTAATTTGATTTCCTGCTAGCTTGCCTACTGGTGGACATCTTAAGGGAAGGTCAAAGTGAAAAACATCTAACTGTCCTAATCCATATGAAAAAATGCCCATCGATCAGAAGTTATGAAGTTTGGATGATATCCTCCCTGCATTGGGTCCCGCAGTTTGGACGGACACTAGTAAAATTCCAAGTGCCTGCGTATCAACTCTTACACTGCCAGAGTATCAAATTCAAAGTGCCTCGAAGGACCATCCGCCTTTTACCTACTATTAGGTTACTCTTTTCTCCTTTCTCAAGGGAGCCACTGTTTCAACGCAGAAGCGATCCATCGGGTTCAGTGTACGGAAAGCATCCCATGCACCTTGTTGCATTTGGACTTGTCGTTATACATTTCACATATCATCTCAACCGTCTGTTAGGTCCAGTCCACCCTTTCCCTTCTTCTGTTTTCTGTTTTCTGCAAAATCACGGTCATTGGATGATCCTAAACATCCATGAATGGACCTATTTTCTACCGAAGATCTTGTCCATCCACTTCTGGATGCCACTAACTTGACAGTTTGGATCATCTGATTGGATGGCCCATATAGGTAATGTGGATGCCATCAATCCAAATGCAACTGGTTCATTGGAAAGGCTTTAATACGCTGACCCACTTGATCATTTCTGATTTACTCCAGATCTGATGGATTGGATTAGATTGCATTCCTATGTTAGTTCCGGTGACTCATCTCCCCACGTGTGGCACAATGTACATGTCTCCAGCAATCCAAATAATGGGTCCTATTGTAGATGGACCATATCTGTTAAATACATCAATCAATCAATCATAATCGTCCAATAAAAGTAAAGTAGTTTGCGGTCGAAATTTTAAAGAAAATATCACATGGTTAATATTATCTTCCCAATGCAATCCTTAGCCCATGTTTCACGGTGGGTTCAAATATTTGGATATGGTTGTTAATCAGCTGGGCGGAAATAATAACTTCCATATCTATACCCACCAAAAGATTACTATGTATTTTAAATGGTCACCCATACCCATATTCTGTAAGGCGTGGATATATGCACAAGGATATCAGTTTCAAAGGTGTATTAAGTTAGATGGTAAAGATACGAAATGACAGTAAAACTGATTTTCTTTTCATTTTCTTGGAACAATGCACTCATTCCTTTGATATGACATTTTAAATTATAAAATTAAAAGAAAAAGCGGTTTTCTTGCCTAACTCTAGTTTACTGCTAATCCAGATGCTAAAAAATAGAAAGGAAAAAAAGAAGAAGTAATTTTCAAGACAAACAAGTACAAGAGGTTCCCTTCCCCAGTACTGATGTCAATATTCCTCGTGATTATATCAGAATCTTGCTTTCCCTTACCTTTTCCTAATTGATCCCCTATCCAAATAGACCCATGAATTTAAATAGGCATTATGTATCAACAGATGACACAGCAGGTTGGCCTCAGGCCTGCTTGCAGTAGCATACTGGTTTTAGTTTTGCCCACCTGGGTTAGTGGGGCCCACAGTTCAATGATCCAAACCGTTGATTTTGCCGTCCCTAATGTGAATAGCTAATGTACCAAAAATACCCAGATAGGAAGAATCTTACCCAGCAATTAGTGGTCAACAAATTGTCCGCCATTGAAAATGTTGCACCGGAGGACCGTTCAACCTGAGGGATTTGCATCACACAGACCATCCATGGTGAGGCCCCTCATATTAATGGTTTGGATCATAGAATTGCGGCCCCCACTTGCACAAACTGGAACCAAACAATGCTGTGTAACCTCTAAATGGTGTAGTGTATAATAATACCTCTTTGTTTATATTATACCCCGTTCCTCTAATTAATCCTCTATATTAGTTTCATGCTAAACATAATTTCTTGTGAGTTCTTGCCTCCTGCATGACTCAAGATGTAAACTGTAAGTGTAACACAATCTCCAGTTATAGGTGTGGATATTGAAACCCGTATATATATATGATTTTATCAATTAGAAATCACAATACAAGAGATCTAATCCGTATCTTGAACCATGTGATTCCACAACATGGCAACACTTGAGGATGATCAGTCTTGAAGACAAATTAATTATCTTGGTTGGCGATCCACTCATCCAACACCCAACATGTAGGTACTGAAGAACAATCAGCATGTTGGAGCTTGGTGTGGAGATGGCCAAAAAATCATCACTATACATTGGATCTTCTGCTGGCATCGATATTACCTCAAACAGTTGTTTGATTTCTCTCCTTCTGTTTTCTCTTATCATGACTTGCATATATAGCTACCCTTTTCACCATCCGTTTGGACTTTTTTGAACATTCTTGGAGAAACAATTCCCAATGCAAACGCCCTCTCCGGCACGACCAATTCTACTTATGCTTTGGGAGAAAATGGAACTGTTTCAATGAAATGCCGAGGCTATATGGGCATGCGCGTCTCAATATCTCCCACTTGGTCATATAGCCAACATAACTAATATATCATCAGGTTTACTCCCACAACATCATACCAATGTGATGAGGTTTATATTGCTTTTATTGGGATTTTGGCCTGCGGAATTACATAGATCTAAATCTAGGATAACAATCCAATGGCACCAAGCATACAAGAGAACATGCAGATTTAACGTGGAAAACCCTTACGTAAAAAAAATCACGGCAAAAAGTGACAGAATTCCACTATGAAAGCACAATTACAAAGAGAGAGGACTTATTCGATTCGAACAACCTCGAATCTAACCCTTTAGAATACCTTTAGGAAGCCTTATAATCCTTTAGAATAGCCCTAGGGACCCCTATTTATAGTTTAGGAACTTCCTTTTCGCACCCTTGCGAAACCGCCTCAGATTTCCACAGTCCGCACAAGATCCGGACTTAAATCAACGTAACCTCGACTAATCGAGTCGAGTCCTCGATTAGTCGAGGGACCCCCTCGACCGGTCGAGCCATCCCCTTAATTGGTCGAGCGGCCCGGACACCAAAAATCTGTGCTCGCTGGACTTCAAGTCGAGATGGCCTCGACTAACATAGCGACCCACTCAACCGGTTGAGCAGTCCACTCAATCGGTCGAGCAACCCAGAAGATTTAAGATATCTTCTCTGATAACAATCTCCCCCATGTCTTCAATCTTCAAACGTGTAGCTCTCTGACCTCTGCTTTTATCTCTACATCACATCATAGTTTCTCATGCACACTCTTTCCTTCTTTTACGTCATCGCCAAGTCCAGAGAAGTTTCATAGAACTTAAACTTCTCTGCAGAAACGATCTAGGTGAGCATGTCTGCTGAATCAAAATCCACGCGCTCAACCACCTTTGCTTCTGTCTTCTCAAAAGGAAAGACATAGTCTTCTTACTATCTCACTGCTACCTAATATTGCTTGTCGGGGTACTTGTTCACAACACTGATAGCCTGTGGAATAACCGGTCTAATCCAGACCATGGCATACACTACCAACCGCATTCGAATAAGGCTCATGAGATATCTTGCTTTTCCTCATCTGTTTTGGGACATGTCCTGAGGAAAACTTGAGGAGGGACGCGTAGGGAACACTCTCTGGCTTTACCTGGCTCATCACATCCTTGATCAATACCTACACATAAGGTATTCCTCCTGTGATTAGCAAAGCCTACTCCTCTTTCAGTCTCAACGCCGAGAACCATCTTTACAACCCCCCCGATCATTTATCCTGAATGTCCCACTTAACCAAGTCTTCAGTACATTGATTTCAGACATGTCATAATTGACGATCTACATGTTATCAATTCCTGACTCACCATAAAAGAATCAAACCACTACCTAAGCAACAGGTCGAACCACGACCTCTTGCAAAGTCTTTTCTCAGCCCCTTTAACTTCAAACCACTTTGGTTGCTGCATGTAGATTTGCTCTTCACTTTCCCTTGCAGAAGTGTAGACTCCATATCCATCCTTCTAGCCAAGATCACATTGGCCAACCAGCGCTAATCACGGATTTAATAGACATCTGTTATATCGTCAGTGTGAATATCTCTGAGAAGCTGATCCCTTCTCTCTGAGCATAACCCTTCACTACCAACCTCGCCATGTATTTATGTTGTATCTTTCTGAAGATCTACCTGCATTCAACCGCTCTCTGGCTCACTAGAAGATCCACCCGCTCCCATATGTGGGTCTGGTATCACGAATCCATCACATCGCCCATAATCACCTTTCACTTCTCAGCACCAAGTTCTCCTAAAACCATCTGAATAGAAGATGAATCCCCTGCGATATTAGAGTCATCCATGTACCTTACTGATATCCTGCGATCATGCCGTGTGATTCTTCTCACAGGTGACTGCTCCACCTGCTCTATATCCCTGTCCGCATGTCTCAGCCTTCCTGCCCTGCCTGCTCATGTGGCCATGCCCAACATGTCACATACGTGCAGATGTGGATTCCGCTACAGCCACTGCAGCTCCATCTTTTGAAGTGCTCCCGATCAACTTATACAAGTTATCGAGTCGTTACGTTTTCATGATTACCCGTACCCCCTTAGATTCTTTAAGAGCACCATCAATACCTGTGTACTTGCATCCTTTTGCCTCAAGTACACCAAGAGAAATCAGATTCTGCTTCAAATCAGGAACGTGCCTGACATCAGTTAAGGTACGCTCCACCCCATCAAACATCTTGATGTGCACCGTACCAACAGCCACAACATTACAGGTAAAGCCATTGCCCATAAACACATGTCCACCATCGCTGACGCAGGGATGAACGTGATGAGGATAACTACCCCGAATCCACGGAGCTTCTCTGGACTCCTCACAGAGACTTCTCGAATCCACGAGGAAAAGAAAGCAGAAAATAGAAATAAATTCTAATAAATTCAAAATTGATTAATTGATGAATAAAAACGAGTTCACAACCCTTTAAATAGGGCTACCAAACAATGGAAAAGAAATTAGAAGCAAACTACAACTCAAACTCTTAGAATCCGCGACTTACTATAAATAGTAAACTTACTATTTATAGACGGTCGTGATGTCTACTAGTGCGCAAGGTTTTCGGCCAAAAATAGTAAGTGTCCTATTTGGCTTCACCAAACCGTTCTCCTAATTATTCTAAGCTCTTTTCACGTTGGGCGTAACTCCTAAAGCCCGACGGATGAAGAGTTATAATCAAACTAAAACTTACTATTTATAGTAAAAACGAAATTAAAACAGGGAAACGACCATCGATCCAGGGGTTTTTCGCAATTCCGGGCTGCGCAACCCTGCATAGCTGGGTTGGTTGGCTTCAGTAGCTCGTTCTACCCCAAAATCATATATTTTACGTCAGATAACTCATTCCGGATTGCAAGATACGCCCGATTTAAGGTTCGATGGTCTGGATCACTTCTGTCGTCGACCGGGCCTTTTCTGATCCATCTTGGCCATGTAATTGTCTGCGACCCGCTCTACATCAGTCTCCTCCACTTCAAAAGAACTCGTCCTCGAGTTCTTGTCATGCTCTGGTTCATGATACTCGGTCAGGTCCACGACATTAAAAGTCTGTGAGATTGCCATGTCATCTGGAAAATCAACAATATAAGCGTTATCATTAATCTTTCGGATGATTGGGACGGGTCCAATCTTTTTATTTTTCAACTTGTTGTACGTCCCGGTCGGAAATCTCTCTTTGCGCAGATGGACCATAACGCGGTCGCCCACCTCGAACACTTTTTGTCGCCGATGCTTGTCCGCTTGTTCCTTGTACTTCTCATTCGAGGCATGTAGCTTGGTCTGCACTTCTGCATGGATGCCCATGATCTTGATCGCCATATGTTCTGCTGCAATGCTCGTGCACGGGTGCTTGGGCGGAGGGACCAAGTCAAGTGTGTGGCGAGGCACTCGTCCGTATATAACTGGAATGGTGATCTCCCTGTTGAGCGGTTCACCATGTTGTTGAATGCAAACTCGCTTGAGACAATGCCAAGTCCCACTGCTTCGGTTTCTGAAATACATCAAGGAGGTTTCCCAACGTGCGATTCACAACTTGAAACTGCCCATCAGTGGGTGGTAAGCACTGCCGAATTGAAGTCGTGTATCAAATCAAGTTCACAAAGTCCACCAAAAGTGGCTAATGAACTTCATACCATGATCAGAAGTAATAGTCTTGGGGACCTCGTGTAGCCATATGACCTCCTTGAAGAATAGATTCGCCTCGTGTATTGCATCGATGGTCTTCTTGCATGGGGACAAAATGCACCATCTTAGAGAAACGATCTACTACCACGAACACTGAATCCATGCTATGTTGTATTCGTGGGAGACCAAGCACAAAGTTCATAAATAAACCCTCCCAAGGATCGTCAGACACAGGTAACAGGGCGTAGAGGCCCATATTCTGAGATTGCCCCTTGGAGATCTGACAAATATGACAACGTCATACGAATTTTCTCACATCACGTACCAATTGCGGTCAGTAATACCACTCTTCGACAAGAGCTCACGTCTTGTCTCGCCTAAGGTGTCCATTGAGGCCACCTCTATGTAGCTTCTGAATAATCTACTCTCTTAGAGAACTTTGGAAGATGCACAATCGATTTCCTTTGAAGAGGAATCGTCTTGTATATGAAGGTCACTGAGGTGACCTTCTTGACACTTCATCTAAGAATCTTTGAAGTCCTCATCCTCGGTATACAGCTCCTTGAGACAATCGAAGCCGACTACCTCGTTGCTCATTGTAACTAGTAGTGATGCACGACGGCTAAGTGCATCACCACCTTGTTCTCCGCTCGACTTGTGCTTGTAACGAACGTGAATTCTGTAAAAACGCAACCCATCTAGCATGCACACGATTCACGTTAGTCCGACTATTAATAAACTTTAATGCTTGATGGTCGATGTACAAAACAAGCTCTCTTTGAATCCAGATAATGCCGCCAATGTCGCGGTGCCTGAACAACTACGGACAACTCAAGCTCATAAGTCGACCACTTCTTTCGGGCCCTGAGCTTCTCACTATAGAAGGCTACCGGAATGCCTTCCTGTGATAATACTCCTCCAATTCCGACGTATGAAGCGTCACACTCAACCTCAAACAATTTGTCGAAATTAGGAAGCACCAAGACCGGTGTTGTAGACAAACGATGCTTGATCTCATGAAAGCTCTTATCAACTTTATCGGTCCACTGGAACGGTCCTTTTTTCATGCAATCTGTTATAGGCGCGACTATGGTGCTAAAATCTCGCACAAATCGACGATAGAAAGTCGCCAACCATGAAAAGTCCTCACCTCATGAATGTTTGTCGGGATCGGCCATTCCCTAATAGCTCGCACCTTTTCATCGTCCACACGAATGCCTGTGGATGTTACAACAAATCCTAAAAACAACAGGCTGTCAGTTAAAAAACTACACTTCTTCAAGTTGAGGTACAACTTGTTAATTTGTAGGACCTGTAGCACCTGCCTGAGATGTTTCCTGTGCTCCGCCTCATCCTGGCTATATATCAATATGTCATCAAAATATACTACCACAAATCGGCCAGTGAATGGTTTTAGAACTTGATTCATTAAACGCATAAAAGTACTTGGTGCGTTCGATAGGCCGAAGGGCATGACCAGCCACTCATACAACCCTTCCTTGGTCTTGAATGCCGTTTTCCACTCATCACTGGATCGAATACGAATCTAATGGTACCCGCTCCTTAGATCTAGTTTAGAGAACACCTTGGCCCCTTCTAACATATTGAGCATATCGTCCAACCGTGGTATTGGAAACCGATATTTGATGGTAATTTTGTTGATTGCTCGGCTGTCGACACACATGCGCCAGCTTCCATCTTTTTTTGGCGTTAATAATGCTGGTACGACACATGGGCTCATGCTCTCTCTCAAGAGACCCTTACGGATCAATTCCTCCACTTGCCCCTGAAGTATCTCACACTCCTTCGGACTCATCCGATAATGAGGGCGATTGGGTAGGCTAGCCCCAGGGACGAGGTCTATGTGATGTTGGATGTCCCTCATGGGGGGCAATCCATCAGGTAAATCCTCAGGCCAGACTTCTTTGAATTCGTTTAGCAACAGTCTTAAACTTGGAGGGATGTTTGAGGGTTCCTCTTCCTCGCCCTTTACTACTACGGCGTATACCTCGCCAGTTTCCTTGGATTCCTCCATGAAATCCCGAATGGTCAAGAGGGAACTCCCCTCCACTTTAGAGGCTTTAGGGTGGTTCTCTGGTGCCATAGGGGCAAGGATTATTTTTCGACTATCCTTGACGAATACGTAGACATTATCTCGTCCCCGATGGGTCGCATCACGGTCCGACTGCCAGGGTCGACCGAGTAACATATGACAAGCTTCCATATCGACCACGTCACAAAGTATTTGATCCTTATAATTTTTGCCAATTGAAAACGAGATAGTGCATCGTTCAGTTACCTTGGTCTCATTCACCTTTTTTTATCCAGCCAATAGAGTATGGGGAAGGATGCTTCATCGTTGGTAGCCGCAACTTGTCCACCATTACTCTCGAGACGATATTTTCGCTACTACCACTGTCTATGATCACATCACAGACCTTTCCGTTGACGGTGCACCGAGTACGAAATATATTGTGTCCGTGGATGTAATTCCTTTCGTGGGGCATACAGAATCACCTCACAACTAGAAATTCGCCACGATCCTCGCCCGTCACTTCATCGCCACTTGCTATTCTTCAATGGTTTGTTCATGTTAATCAAAGCGATGGTCTTCTTCTCGGCCTCATATTCAGTGCCTCCTTCGTTTATAGTCAAGTGCGCTGCGGACGTTGAGGACAAGTGTTTGATAAGTGGCACGGTTGGCCAGAGGTAACAATTATTCGACCTTGGCCGAGTATAAGGATTTGGAATCCTACTTGGACTCGCTGTTGTAGGTGCTGCACGTTGAGGTCTGGATGAACCGCTCCTCGTATCACGGTTTGCGGTTGTAGGAAGTTGAGTCTGGATCTTTTCCTCGTGGCAACACGGATTCTGCGTGGGACCCGTCATGGGGGTCGATTTGAAGGATATGGACGAGCGGAGCTCTTGCAAGTTGTGTTTATGCCTACCTGCCAATTGAATCGCTTCATCCACGGTCCCGACGGGGTACATCTGAACCGGTCTTGAATTGTCGGCCGCAACCCACCTATAAATCGTGCCACCTTCTCTGACTCATTCTGACCGATCGTTTCGTGTAGCCAACCGTTGAAATTTTTCAGTGTAATTGTGACGGTTCGATTTTCTTATCTGCAATTTTGATATTCTTGGAATAATATCTGCTCATAATCACGGGAGAAATCGAGATCGAAGAAGACGTCTCATCCGTGGCCATGATGAGATGGGCGTCTTGTTCGGCGGGCTCGTGAGAGTTGTAATTGTTCCCACCATGCGGAACACCCGATTTTAATTTAAACGCTACCAATTTTACCCTTTTATGATCGCACGTCCATGTAATCAAAATATCTCTCTACTTGCTAGCCAATCGAGAAAATCTTCTATACATAATAAACCATTAAAACTAGGAAGTTCACCTTACCTCGATAGTCTCTTTCAAGGACGATCTAGATGATCACCTCCATGGATTGGTCGTCGAGCAAAACCCTCATTAAGGTCCTCGTTGCTAGAACTTGAATCATCCGGTGTAGCCCTACGGTTTGCAATGGTAGTGCTCTACGAAAATCGGGATTGTGTCGTTAGCAACCATGGGTGCTACACACAGCTTGACATATACTTTTGCAGCGTACGATAACTTACACAGGGAGTACTTCGGATAGTTGATCTGAAGTTGTTTCGTAATTCATTACGAAACAACTTCGGATCAACTATCCGAAGTACTCCCTGTGTAAGTTATCGTATGCTGCAAAAGTATATGTCAAGCTATGTGAAGCTGACGCAGGGATGAACGTGATGAGGATAACTACCCCGAATCCACGGAGCTTCTCTGGACTCCTCACAGAGACTTCTCGAATCCACGAGGAAAAGAAAGTAGAAAATAGAAATAAATTCTAATAAATTCGAAATTGATTAATTGATGAATAAAAACGAGTTCACAACCCTTTAAATAGGGCTACCAAGCAATGGGAAAGAAATTAGAAGCAAACTACAACTCAAACTCTTAGAATCCGCGACTTACTATAAATAGTAAACTTACTATTTATAGACGGTCGTGATGTCTACTAGTGCGCAAGGTTTTCGGCCAAAAATAGTAAGTGTCCTATTTGGCTTCACCAAACCGTTCTCCTAATTATTCTAAGCTCTTTTCACGTTGGGCGCAACTCCTAAAGCCCGACGGATGAAGAGTTATAATCAAACTAAAACTTACTATTTATAGTAAAAACGAAATTAAAACGGGGAAACGACCATCGATCCAGGGGTTTTTCGCAATTCCGGGCTGCGCAACCCTGCGTAGCTGGGTTGGTTGGCTTCAGTAGCTCGTTCTACCCCAAAATCATATATTTTACGTTAGATAACTCATTTCGGATTGCAAGATACGCCCGATTTAAGGTTCGATGGTCTGGATCACTTCTGTCGTCGACCGGGCCTTTTCTGATCCATCTTGGCCATGTAATTGTCTGCGACCCGCTCTACATCAATCGCACTCCCCATAGCTGGTGAATTAACTTCGATGAGGAGTCATGTGAAAAGATGCCCCCATGTCTAGCATCCACTCATCCTTACAATCATCGTATGGCCGCCTAATAGTAGACACAGACAAAACATCACCAACACATCTACTTGATCTATTTGATGTGGCAGCATTGGCCTCCCTGTACGAAGCCTCAGAATCTTCCCTCTTCGATTTAGGATTTTCACAATCCTTCTTCATATGTCCTTCATTCCCACAGTTCTAGCACTTTACCTTTCCTTTGCCCTTACCCTTGGATTTGGACCTAGAACGTGAAGAACCTGTACCTTGTTTAGAATTCCTACTCCTTATAAGCAGTGCCTCAGAAGATATCCCCATGTCGACGTTAAGCTTTCTCACAGCCTTCCCTTGAAGGGCTGAGATAATAGTGTTGATACTTAGAGTTTTATTTATGCTGCACATAGTGTCCTTGAATAACTCATACGATGTCGGAAGAGAATTTAGCAACATGCATGCTTGTTCTTCATTTTTCATTACTTCCTCCATATCCAGCAATTTGCAAACCAATTTATTAAGTTGCTGATGTGAGCCTCCAGATCTTCACTCTCTGCCATCTTGAAGTTATACCATTGCCGCTTCAAGTGTAGGTGATTTTCAAAGGATTTTTTCGCATACACATCCTCTAACTTCGCCCATAACTTAGCCGCAATTTTCTCATTGATGACGTTGTAGAGAACCTCATCCATGAGACATAAACGAATCGATGATAAGGCTTTCTTATCAAGAGTATTCCAATCATCATCAGTCATAGTAAACTTCCGCTCCTCAAGAGCACCATCTTCACCTTGCTTAATTAAGGAACTGATCATCTTGATCTTCCATAATTCAAATTTATTTTTTCCTAAGTACTTCTCAATCTCATACCTAGTACTTGCCATTATTACTAATCCTGCAAATTCGGATCTGTGCCCCGACAATTGCTTTGATACCACTTGTTGGGATTTTGGCTTATGGAATTGCATAGATATAGATCTAAGATGGCAATCCAATGGCACCAAGCATACAAGAGAACACACAGATTTAACGTGAAAAATCCTTGCGGAAAAAAAACACGGCACAAAGTGACAGAATTCCACTATGAAAGCATTAATTACAAAGAGAGAGGACTTACCCGATTCGAACAACATCAAATCTCACCCTTTAGAATACCTTTAAAAAGCTTTAGAATCCTTTAGAATAGCCTTAGGGACCTTTATTTATAGTTTAGAAAATTTTCCTTTCACACCCTTGCGAAATCGCCTATGATTTTCGCAGTCTGCATAAAATCCGAATTCGAATCTGCGTAACCTCGACTGGTCGAGCCGAACCCTCAACTGGTCGAGGGACCCCCTCGACCGATCGAGCCGTCCCTTCGACTGGTCGAGCGGCCTGGACACCAAAAATTTGTGCTCGCTGGACTTTGAGTCGAGATGGCCTCGACTAGCCTAGTGACCCGCTTGCTCAACCGATCGAGCAACCTAGAAGATTTAAAACATCTTCTCTGACAACAGCTTTCACAAATATATTACTCATAACCAAACAATCAAGCATTTTATAATAAGTGGTAAGGAATTTCATAACTTAGGTATCTCTCAAGTCTCATCAAATGTATGCTTTGAAGATAATTACACACTTAATCCCATTTTATTGATAGACTAATCACAATATTTATTAATTAATAATTTAAAGTTACCTCACATGAATAATCTAACTTGTTGGTTAATTTATCTAGATTGTGTAATTGGTTTCGAAATTGTAAGAGATGTGTTTCGTTATTGAATCTACTTTTCATCTCCTCATCAATGGTTACTAATATTGTGGTAACCCATAATTCCTTTTTTATGACCATGAAGTATTCAAAACAAGGATAACTCATTCTCATTTAGTAACATCTTTTCTTTTATCCTAGGATATGAGAATATCTTTTCCATAACCTAGTTATAAATTGATGACTTCCTGATTATTTAAGTTATCCAAGAGTTTGATTTATTCATTTTCATCACACAGTGTGATGTTCATTTGCCCCATCACCTATGGTTATTATCCAATAATCAAGGGCTATTTGACCAGCCTATCCATCCTGTCTTTATCCATTACTGATAAATTTTTATAAGATACTTATAATCATTTAGGGAACATTCTCCCACTATTTTAAGCATATATATACATGGCCAAAAAACAGTAGGTTCATTAACATCTATTATAGCTTAAACAATTAGAGAATCATCATAATTGACCGATCACTCTCAAGTAAATTATGCCTGGTTATCAACCATGTAATGATATCTAATAAGATTATATTGTGACACCACATATCTACGTATAATCAAATATTGTCCAATCATCACTATGACAAAATGTACATCAAAATATAGTAAAATCTTAATATATTAGCAACCATTAAACTACTTACTGTTTGAGCATTAGAAATATTCTTGTTCCATACTTCTAGTAATTTTACATTAGAATAGATATTAATTTATGGTTATCTATTTTAAATATTTTTTTTTAATAATGCCATGTACTTCTATTGACTTAAATATCATACTCAAGTTCCCTTCTTCCTTTTTTATGCATCTATATATAATTATTCTTAACCTTTTGTATATATATGACCACCAGTGGACTTTTCCCTTCATATCTTAAATATTCCTTTTATTTACTAATTCATGCACACACGTGTGCATATACACTTGTACAACTTAAATTATTCTCAATCAGGATTTTCATGTACCTATTTTTCGATAGCCATCTTCTAAGACTCCTTACCTATTATTTCCCTTTTAATGATCCATCGTGCGATCTATCATGCATATATATCTCAAGATTTAACACTTTATGACTATCAATCTAAATGCTCGTGACATCAGTTAATAAAATGGAACGAGTATACATAGGAAGAGGCTGGCCTACAGGCAATTCAAAGAGATAACCCTGGCTGCCCTCTCCATGTTATGTGTCGGATGGGAAGCTCTGCATAATGTAGACTGTGGTGGAGAGGGCCAATGATCCTCCATAATATATATAGGCCTGGCTTCCCACCATAGAAACCAAGATCATAACCTTTATTTGTTTATCTTGGCCTATTAAGGATTTTCAAGACAAATGGGGAACTGAATTTTTTAACATACATTTTACAAGTAAGAGAAAAACTCACACGTTTCATGTGGGCCATGCTTCTTTTTTTTCTTTTTCTTGTTTTTTCTTTCTGTTTTTTGAAGAAAGTTGTGAGCACACCACCTAAAACTTTGTTGAATATGCCATTATGATTTTAATACAGGTTCCACCTTGTGTCCAATACAATAATAATTCTAACACATGGATCTGCTGTGTGTCGTGGCCACTGACAGCCACTCAATTAGGATCGTCCATGTTGTGGACTATATGCTATATGGGCCACCACATGAAACGTAGACGATGAAATATAATTTTTTTTTTTCCATCGGCACGCATTCAACTCAAAAATCAAAGAAAAGGATCATCACTGAAGCGTGGTTTCATGCAATAGCTTGTTTATGGCACTAAAGAGAAAACAGATGTTTCAGATATCATCATACCATCTTATCATGTGGCCCAGTGGACTGATTTGCTGTTAGGATGATACAGATCCTTCTTTGAATTCACATCTCGTTCGTACATGAGAAAATGCAGAAATTTTCACGTCCATTAAGCTCCTATGCAGCCACGATGACTACTTAAATCATGTGCCCTATGCATTTACATGCATGCATGCATCGCCCGTGTTTCATTGGGTTACGTTGCCCCCTTACCACATTATCATTCCAGGTGCCATTCCACCCCCTGATTGCATCGTAATAATGATCTCAACCATTCATTTTCCGGATTCTATGATATCCTAGCCATCATTAAAACAAATTTTTAAAAAATTGTAGAACAGATGATTGTACATGAAGATGAATATTTAATGGCTCATATTCAATTCCAAGATTCAAAGGTCAGGATCATCGACCCCTGTATGGTAATATGGTACCCCAAATGAATTGTACCCATGGATCAGAAACACATGCACCCAAAACACACCCAGTTATGTTGCCTTTCAATTCATATTTCATATGAGCATTTTAACTAATTCTTTTAACTATTTTTATTAATTCAGATTGAGAGATTGGATGATCAACAGCAATGCATATCATCGCGGAAGAGAAAATCCGATGACTGTCAATTTCCATTCGTTTTGAGGCGATTATTCGACGAAGAAGAAGGCATGGAAGAAGAGAAAGGAATAGACAGTCTATCATTATCGTTGTCATTGCATCCTATTCCTATCCATCAAGGGAGCAGCACTTCATTGTGGAGACAGAGCCAAGCTAGCGATGGATTATCTTCGTCTTTGAAAGCCAATATCAGAGAAAGCTTGGGTTGTTCTGGAGGAGATGATGTAAATTTGGATCTCTCCATCTCCATTTGTGGTTCTTTGAGTTGAATTTATGTAAAATCTCTTTTTGTTTCCATACTTGTTTTTGCTGTTGCAGCATCTCCTACCGTTCATATACCAGTTCCCAGTTCATCACTTCTCTATTCCTTGCCTATGAGATCAAGGTGGGCCACACACATACATTAACCGTCCATCCTTTTGTACAGTTCTTGTTCTTGACATATGATGAATGGCATCTTGATGGTGGGACCCACTTGTACCTGTACAAAGGGCCAACCTGATGGCCAGCCCAGTTTGAGTACTTGGGCTTGATTCTAGCAGAATTTACATGATACTGGTTGGAAATGGGCTCAAAATCAGTCGTGTTAGGCACAGGTCTATGCCTGGCGAGATGGTTTTAAACACCTGTTGAACCAGTCATTAATTACTGAGCTGAGCAAGGACTGGGCCCAGATTGTAGCAAGTGAGCTTCTCACGGACTGAGATGACTCTTTGGCCCAGACCGGCCCAGTTCATTTTCAACTCCAACTGACGGTCCGATGAACATGTGCAGTCCTTAGGTATCTTAAAATAAAAGAACTCTGATTTTCTACCCGGGTGTATTGTGGGTTGATACTCTGGTCAGATAAACCGTCCAAATTATAATTTTTAATTTAATTGTTCCATGATCCAAAAGTTATGTTTTTTTGAGTATATAACTATTTTATCAATAGACATTTATATTTATTGGACGGTTAAAACTGAAAAAGATCTAACAGTCCTATTTCAACAGACAATTGTCCACAAATAAAAGGTTAGGACAGTCTAACAAATACGATGTTGGGACTGTAACTTTGTTACACTTGGTTCCACACTTCAGTCGATTTAAGCTAAGTCAGCATATGCCAAGTGTACAATTTTTTAGTGCCTGCGAATCAAGAATCATATGCTGCATGAGTAGGATATAAGTGCTCTTCTGGAATACGTATGACTATTGACACGCAAGTTATTTTTATGGAAGGCCGTTTGGCTGATGACCCCAGCACCAGCCAGCTAGCTGGTGTCAAAGCTCTGTGGGCCCACCATGATGTATGTGATTTATCCATGCTATGCATTCATTTTGCAAGCTCATTTTAGGAAATGATCAAAAAAATAGGCAAATCTAGAAGTTCAAGTGGACCACACCGTAGGAAAATGGTGAGCTTGAACTTTTACCGTTGAAAACTTCTTGGGGCAGGGAAGTTTTGAATCAAGCAGATATTTTTGTTTTCCCTTCATCGAGGGTTGTTTTACTTTATGAGTAGGTTGGATGGCAAATAAACATTGCAATGGCCTCAAAGATATTTTTAACGTAAGCATTCAATCCCCACTGTTTCTTGTGCTGTGGTCCACTTGAGCTTTGGATCAACCTCATTTTTTGGATAATGTCTTAAACTGAGCTGGAAAAATGGATGGACAGCGTGGATAAAACACACACATCACAGTGGGCCCCACAGAGCTTTGATACCAACTACAGCCAAACCACGTGTAGATGGACGAACCCGATTGATCATTCAACTGTCCACATGTACTTAAAAAAAAAAAAAAAAAACCACCTAAGAGGGGAAGCCCGCTCAACATCTCTCCAATTATGTAAAGAGGAACTTGTTTGGTAACCATACATGAAAAACCATGCACTGCCTAAGAATAAGATCCCTAAACAAATCCACATGGTCCAAGCTTTTTAAATAATTCACTTGTTTCTAACATCATGGCTCACCTAATGACCGCACCGACCTGACTTTTGGGTGGGAACATCTTGACAATTGGATACATTTGATGGACGGCTTTGATTTATTGAAAGTAAGATGAAATGAATATACTATTCCTAATAGATGCTCTTTTCAATTGGGATTGGGCTTGGAAAGATACCATGAGAGGGAAAGAAATTGTTTAAATGTGAAAGCTCACATGCAAATATTGTGTGAAAGATCACATTCATAGAGAAATGTTTTTTTAATTAGTATAAAATGTACCATTATTAGAGGTTTTACATTATTGGGCATTTTAGTGGCCAATCTGTTTTTGTGCCAACCATCTAACTGGACCAAATAAAATTCTTTATGATAAAACAATCCTGACCATCTACGCGATGACTACGTTGGATCGTTGAAAGTGGACCATTCCTCAATTTCTTTCTCTATCTATCGGCTTGCCTCTAATCACACGGTTGGGATCATCCAGGATATGGATAATCAGGGAATGTCTAATCCTTAACGATTGTATAGGGCCTGGATTTTGAATTAATCAGTCCTGGCCTTTGAGTCATGGCCCATTTTAAAGATTGATTTTGTTAAGCTCAGGCCTTGCCTATTTGTCACCCCAAAATGAATGCGGATTGGGTACTACCCCGCCCATTGAGATCTTTTTGGGGGCCACATAAGTTTTGGATCAAGCTGATATTTGTGTTTTTCCTATATCCAGGTCTATGTGATCTTATGAATAGGTTAGACAGCAATTTACCATCACGGTGGGCCCTAGGAAGATTTTGAGGGTGGGTGTCATTATCACTGTTGCTTCATATGGTGTCGTCCATTTGAGCCTTGGTAGGGCTGTCAATAGGGGGGCTGGCCTTAGTTGTCCAAGGGTCAGGTTTGGGCTTCAAAGTTGAGCCCGTGTGTCAACCAGGTCGGGCTTGGACTTAATTGTCCAAAGGCTCATTATCGGTATATATGGAAGATTTTATAAAAATTCATCTCCCTCCTTTCGAAGACGCGATTGGGTTTGTTTATGTAATATACCCCCTAAATTTTAGGGGTATCAAAAAAATTTCCACTTTTTTTTTTTTTTTTGTTTTTTTTCCTTATATTAGTCATTAGAAGGATCATTTGCACCATCGATCTTAAGATCTGTCCGTCGGATCACAGATCCACACCTTGATTATCAATCCAAACCCACGTCCAATGGAAATCAACTGTTGAATCTACATATCTATTTTTAAGATAATCATTTGACAGACAGATCTCCAAGATCTTAAGGATTGATCATTGGATCACTTGATTTTTCCAATGACCACCATCTAAATTGTCTTTCTTTTTTCTTTTCTTTATTTTTTTAAAAAATAATTTTAACACATGCACACACACCACCACACACTCACGCCGTAGTGGGTACTCGAACCCTCAACCAGGTGTTGAAACTCCTGAGAGTCTACCACGGAGAGTTAGAGGAAGGGCCCCATCTAATTTGTCTCTGAATATGTTTAAAAAAACGTCACGATGTGAGAATCTTAGCCCCATCTTAAACAGATGCTCTGATCAAGTACCAAGATCACTTCTGGATTTTAGATACCATTGATTTCTGCATGTTCTAGTGGACCCAAATGAAATATCATGTTTTCGTTATGCATGACCTTAGTGGATCTCCAAATACATGTCATTAAAACTCTTTTAGCATAGATGTAATCATGGCATTTATGAATGAAATTCTAGCCATACATCACACATGTGCCACATGGGCATTTATGAATGAAAATTTCCAATAATCACTGTCTTGATATTTGTTTTTGTATAATTAGTTAATAGTAGATCCTATTTGTGTGGCACATGTACACCCTCGGCTCTATGAGGGCACGGGGAAAATATATACCCTTTGGCACGTCCCAAGATCATTAAATCAATTTCTTTACATTAAAGTCCTTGAGGACTCTTAAGCCTTACCCTTGGATCATTGAGAAGCAACCCGTGGGACCCACATTAAGGCAGCATGTTCACCGTTGAAATATGCACCCACGTACTTCAAAACCCAACATTCCCATCTCTTTAAAAATCCACTCGGTAACACCCATCCCCCATAGACATAGAGAAGTGGAGTTGTACACAAGTTGAATCGAGTGGTGTTGGGCGGAAGCTCGACTCGGGCTCAGTCAACAGCCAACTCTAGCTCGGACTCGACTCATCTTGGTCATTGAGCTAGGCTGTCTAGCTCGGCCCAATTTGATTAGCCACTCGAAGTAGTTCGAGCTGAGTTTAAGCTCAAGCTTTTGAGCCGACTATGAGCTTGAGCTTTCGATCCAAGTTCGAGTTAGTCATTTTGAGCTAAGTTCATACTTTCGAGTCAAGTTTGACTTCGTCATTTTAATTTGAGTTTGAGCTTTGAAGCTGAGTTGGAGTTTGATCTATTAAGTTTGAGTTGAGTTTGAATTCAATTTCAAATCTGAGTTCAAAGTTGAATGTAAAACTAAAATGCATAAAATATAATTATAATCCATTATAATTACATTATTCACAACATTAATTTAATATAATTTATAGGACAAGTGCATTCCTAGCATATAATTATAGGCTCTTGCATCATCATTTGACTCATTCAAGCTGATATCTAATTTTTCATATACATATTAGTTCACTTCTTCTGAATTAGAATGTGAAGAAAAGTTTCCTTCGACTTCTTTTATAGTTTGAATTAGATTTTTCAAACTTTTTTTGTGTAAATATTTGTACGTAGTATTCATCGCCTTATAAAATTGACTGAGACAGACGAGAAACTTGAATTTATTACTCTTCTTCTTTTGCTGCTCATGCTCGATTATGCTTTAATATCATGTTGTCTTGGAGGACATCGTTGATGCCTAGAGGCCTCTTCCATACTACGTTTTAAGGCGAGTTTGAGTTTCTCTTCTATCAAAACTCTTAATCTAATTTCCTCAACCTCTTTCGTAGTAGTTCTCCGTGTACCAAAAGGTTTGAATAGAGTATAAGGATTCTCATTTGAATCTAGAAGGGCTTGAAAAAGAATTTAAACTTCCTTTAAAGCTTTAAAGCATAGTTTTGCATCACCACCTTAACTTGCTAGGTGTAACCGAAGAATAAATATTGAAAACTCTGTAAGATAATTTTCAATTTTTGTCACCTTCCTCCTCCTCATACTTGTTTCTTATTTCGAATTGCATATGCAGTTGTCTACAAGACTGATGCATTGATAAGAAAATGTTATAATAACTTTAGATAATGCTTTAACAAATGATAGTGTAATTTCATATCTACGTAACCAGTTCAAGGCAACCGGAAATATATTTTTTTAATGAAAAAAATATTCCAAGTCAAGTGTTTTGCCCACATTCTAAACTTAATTGTACAAGAATAGTTGAAATAATTGACCACACTATAGAGAACATAAGAGAATGTGTAAAATATATAAGGAGTTCACCTTCGAGATTGAGTATATGGAGTGACATCATCCAACGTTTGAATGTGTCATCTCAAAAAATATTGAAGTTAGATGTATGTACATGTTGGAATTCAACTTATGAAATACTAGATACGAAAATGGAATTGGATCTTGCATTTTTTTTAAAATACACAGTGCGTGACAAAACGTATTCTTGGTTGTCTAGTGCAGATGATTGGCATAAAGAAAAATGAGTTCACAACTTTCTCAAAGTTTTTTATGACTGCACGAAGATTTTTTATGGAAATAAGTATCCATCCGTAAATCTGTTTCTTCAGTCTCATTGAAAAATTAAGAATGTCTTACAAAAAAAATGTCAATGTGGGTCCAGATTTTATATGACAGATGACAATTGGTATGCAAATGAAACTTTATTATGTTCAGATGGCGGTAATGGAGAACTCCAAGGTTCTTCATGTAATGTAAGAATTGTACACTTCGCATAACATTAATTTATCCACAGCAGTTGTTAAAGAAATTAGAGTTACGAATGTTTTTATAAGCTATGTTGGTGTGCTCAATTAATACATGTCTTACTTAACACAAGAAAAATTAAAAATTTAGACAAAAGAATTAGAGGTAGAATTGTTTCTAAAAGAGTCAATCGTAAAATGCTCAGACTTTTATGTTTTAAAATGGTGGAAGACAAGATTTAATGAATCAAAATACCCTACATTATCTGTGATGGCACGGGACATATTATCAATACGAATTTCAACAGTAGTTCAGAATCCGCTTTTAGCACAGAAAGTAGGGTTGTGAGCAAGCGTCAAAACTCACTTTTACAAAAAAAAATAGTCGAAACATTAATTTATACACAAGATTGGTTGCATCCAATATAGGAAGGTAATATTCATGATGAGGAAGATGAAGAGATCGAGAGTCAAGATGAGACTACACCTGCAATAACAAATATATGAAAACAGTTATAAATTATTTTTATTCTGTTAAAACTTGAATGTAATGTAATGTTATTTGAGTTGAAAATAGCATAATATGACTTTTATTCATTATTGCTTATTTGTATTTATTTATCATATTAATTTTGTTTAACTCTTATATCAAGTTTTTCATTTCTAATTTCTATTTATGTTTATAAATCCGTAACATCTTAATTTAAGAAATAATAATACAATTTTATTTTTTTAAAAAATGAGTATAGATATGTCACCATCTAATGCATCAAGCAATATTTGGAACTATGGTTCCATAATCGAATCGCAAAGGTCTGGAAGAATGAAGATTGTGTGTGGGGTAAAATCTCACAATCCAACAATAATAGATAAAAATAACAACTTACCAATCTAATAAATTAATAAATTAAAAACAATTCAACGATCTAACAATCTAACAAATTAACAAATTAAAATAATCTAACAAAATAAAAACAGTTTAACAAACTAACAAATACATCTATCCAATCATCCAACCATCCATTCAGTCATCTATCCATTTAATTTAGATTGTATAATTTATAATTATATATATTAGACAATTATATATAATATATAATATACTTTAAAATTATTTAAGGGTTTTGGTGTATATAATATTATAATAATAATATACATTATTATATAATGTATTAATGTATATATTCATTAAAAGGACTAATATATATATATATATATATATAGGGAAATGGTATTATGAGGTTGACCTCATGGGAACTTCCCATGAGGTCAAGCTGTGTGGGCCCCACCGTGATGTGTGTCGAACATTAACACCATCAGTCAAATGCACCATTCTAAGGTGGTCCACGTGCTTAAAAATCAAGTCAATCTATGTCTTGGGTAGGCTACACTACATACAATAGTTGAGAGGGGTTATCCTCCTATTAAAATCTTCGTAATCATTTATTAGGCCCACCAAGATGTGGTTCACAAATTTAGCCCATCCATTATGGGCGTCCCATTAGGAAGAGGGGCCATACCAAGTTTCAACTGCATCCAAAACTCAGGTAGGCCCCACTAAGTGCTTTTATATATTTTAGGCATGTCTTCATAGAGTTTTAGATGGTACGGTCCACCTGAGTTCCATATGCGGCTGATTTTTGGGATATCCCAAGGGACTCATCAAATGCATGGTGTTGATGTTCAACACACATCATAGTGGTGCCCACACAGCTTGACCTCATGAGAAGTTCCTATGAGGTTAACCATATAGTAGTACCCTTTTCCATATATATTATATATATATTTATATATTATATATATATATATATATATATATTGTACATAAGGGGGCAGTGGGCTACCACTGTTAGCCATTGACAGTGGTTGGCAGCCTAGCCGGGCAAGGGGAGGGGGTAAAAAGAGAGAGAGGAGGAGGAGGAGGAGAGTACCTATTCTATTCCCTGCTCGACGTTTGCCGGATCGGACATGGAGAAAAGCCGGTCGAAAATGGATGGGGTGCTGGTCGATGCTCCCCAGATCGGAGAGTGGTCAACCGAATGCTAGAGAGAGGAGAGGAGAAAGGGGGGTGGTCAGGTGGGGTCCAAAGTCTGGACAACTGTGAGACCCGTATCCTAACCCGTACCGTTTCGTAGACTTCCGTGGTCCTCCCGGTCGAATTTCGGCGACTCGTGATCTGTAATCAGCGTTTACGCGTGATCTTGAGTCGTATCCCGCATTCCAGAGTCGGCTCGACCCAAGACTTGTACCCTAACGACCGTGCTGTCGCCGTAGTTCTGATGCCGCATCTCGCGCACCGAGGCGATACCCGGGCCAGGAGATGTGGAACCGCATTCAGTTCGAAGAAATGCCGCACATTTGTAAACCCAAGAGAAACATGTCAAATCAATCACATCACTAGTCAAAGTACAACACCCATCCCCAAGTACAACCACCCTCGCCAAAGTTAACTCTCTATCTTACAACTAAGTACACCCATCTCTCTCTCTCTCTCATCTCTCTCCCTCTCTCATCTCTCTCCCTCATTCTCCAAGCAACTCACGTCCAAGGTTCCATGAGAGAAGCTAGTGTGGCCCACCTTCCTACCTCCCATCTCTACCATCCAAAGATCATCTTAACCGTTGAAATCGTTCCCTTAGAGCTCTACAGGCTATAAGTGGAAGAAGGAAGAGGAGATCAAAGGTGGGTGTTCATAGTATTTGATCTCATTTTTTTTATTTAGGGCCCACATGGTGAGACCCATCTTGATGTATGCATTGCATAAGAGGGGCCCAGAGTGGCGGGGTCCCTCCGCTACTCCGATCTCCCTCTCTCTCCTTCTCTCTCTCTTTTGCCTTTTTGTGTGATGTGTGTTTGTATGGCCCACCATGATGAGCTGATCCACGCCGTTCAACCAAGTGGACCCAACTGGGGCCCATGTCGCGGCCACATTGCTGCCCGTTTGGGTAGGCCCTATTAGAGGGAAAACACAAATAACAGCTTGGTCTAACTGGTGGGCCACCACATTGGAGCCCACCTTGATGTCCACACTATCCAGATGGGCCCGGACCTGCTAGACAGTCCAGCAGACATGGACAAAGGGACAATACAAATATCAGCATGATCAGACTCATGTGGGCCACCACGTGGCACCACACCACGATGTATATATTTTTATCTAGCCATCCACTGGCTGGAACGGTGGACCCCACCATGAGGTATGTTTTATCCAACACCATCCATCTCTCTTTGGACGGGGGATGGCCACCATGATGTATGTGATCTGTGCCGTCCATCTCTCTCTCTGGACAGTGGGTGGCCACCATGATGTATGTGATCTGCACCGTCCATCTGGACGGTGCTGTGTGTGCAGGCCAGTATGATGTGCATGTCATCCACACCGTCCATTGCTGGACGGTGCTGTGAGGGACATCATGATGCGTGTATCTGGATCCACACCGTCCATCTAGACGGTACGTTACCATGATGTGCATTTCATCCTCGCCAACCATCCTTTCATCTGGACCGTCCATGTTTGGACCCCACCATGATGCATGCACTGCATCCAGACCGTCCATCAGGACGGTGGCCAGCAGGCCTGGATCCTTTAAATAAATAAATAATATAATATAATATATGATATGTATATATTACATATATCCGGTGGGTCCCACCACTGACTTACGTCAGCAGTTTCGTGGGCCACCATGATGAATGTGTTTCATCCAATCGTCCGTGGGGTCTGCCTTGATGGATCGTCCAGATCATGGACTCCATCATTATATATGTATGTTTTCCATTTGTCCAGGACGTGGCCCACCCCACACGTGTGGGTGGGATCCACATTGATGTATTTATCATATCTGCACCATCCAAATCTTCTGGACGGTGGCCACACCTTGATGTAAATGTTTGATATCCACGTCGTCCATCTGTTTTGCTGGGACCCGCCTCGGATGTATGTGATCTATTCAAGTCGTCCATCTGTTTTGCTAACATGGGACCACCGTGATGTATTTATTTCATCCACTCTGTCCAGATTGTGTTGGACAGTGCAGATTTACATGGACATTATTTGGATGGTGTTGTCCAATGCTGATCATCATTAGCAAGCCATGTGCCCCATAGAATGTTAGTGTATAGTGATACACATGTTGCACCTACAACTATTGAAATGATTTTTGATGTAATCCAAACTCCCACTTAAGGCCCATTGGTACGGCCCATTGATGCGGCCCACTCTTATATATGAGGCCCATTGGTGCGGCCCATTGATGCAACCCACTCTTGTATATGAGGCCCATTAGTGCGGCCCATTGATGCAGCCCACTTGAGTGTATGAGGCCTATGTGTAGGGCCCACCTATTGTGTATTTGAAGCCCATGGGTTGTGCCCCGATGTGATGTGTTTATTGCCCATGTGTCGAGGCCCATTGTGATGTATTCAAGGCCCATGGGTAAGGCCCGATGTGATGTATTTATGGCCCATGTCACTTGGCCTGTTATGATGAATTTTCGGCCCATATGATGTGGCACATGGTGATGTATTCGAGGCCCATGTAATGCGGCTCATCTCGATGTATTTGTAGCCCATCCGTTAAGGCCCACCTTGATACAATTGCGGCCCATGTAATGAGGCCCATTATAGGTGTATTAGGCTGTGGGACATGGCTCATTGTGATATATTTCCAGCCCATATGATGAGACCCATTGTGATATATTTCTGGCTCATTTAGTAAGGCCCATTGTGATGTATTTCTGACCCATTTAATAAGGCCCAATGAGATGAATTTTTCAGCCCATTGTATTATGTATGAGGCCTTTGTGTGAGGTCATGGGCCCATTATATATATTTGGCTTTATAAAGGTCACTCTTTGGGAGCAATGATGGTTAAATATCCACATTGATGGGTGATGATGGTTAAATGTCCACATTGTGACTTTCCCTTAGGCCCTTTATTAGGTCGATTCTGATTATCGAGGCTGATTCCGACTGTTGAGGCCGATTCTAATTTTCAAGGTTGGTATTGATTGTCGAGGCCGATTGTTGAGGCCGATTATCGAGGTTAAATATCGAGGCCGATTGTCAAGACTAATTATCGAGGCAAATTGTCGAGGCCGATTATCAAGGCCAAATATTGAGGCCGATTGTCAAGGTCGATTATCAATACCGGTTATCGATACTAATTACGAATATGTGACAGCATAGCATCATGTACATGCCCATACGCATCATTTGCATGTTCATAATGAGATGTGGTTGACCATTGCATATGTCATTGGGTAAGTTGTCATGAGACTCCCTGATAGGCAGAGATTATCTCACATGAGCGCACGGTATGCACAGGATTGATGTATTACTGGATTGTATGACTTATGCATCTTGTATTGTGTGTTGTGATTACTGTACGTCCTAGTAACATCGGGGTCATAGCCTCCGCAGGCATCTCGTGGATGGCTAGATGGAACACCGAAAATGCTTGGTTCAAACATCTGGGCACTTTGGATGTCGGTGGGTGAAAGTCCCTAAACCTTCGTGGCCAAGAGACGCCCCAACGTCTAAACCAAGTGGATACATGAGCGCCAGAGTGTCGAATACCAGTAGGTCATGTCTTGCACTATGCTGTGGTCGGTTGGGAAGGGGTGTGGCCTTATCCGCCTGAGTGAGGGGGCTGTAAGCTATACTGAGTTTGACCAGCTCCCAAATGGGTCCGCTATTGACGATCCGGGTAGGCATTGGTATACTACTGGCAGGCAGGTAGTGAGGTCTTTTCCACTCGCTGGGCTGCGCGACTGGTCGGGGCGGTAGCCAGATTAGAGTGTACTAGACCCTGGTGATGATCCAAGAGATGTACAGTACTGATACGTGGACTTATTGAGCAGGAGTTGTATTTTACTCATTCATTCATTCACTCACTATCCACTCGAGCTGATGGTGCGCAAATAATTGTTATGTGTACCTTCGCAATGGCCAGGATTTCGGTTGGGGCGCGCAACCAACCTGAGATCAGGAGTTTATCACATTGTGTTTGACTATCCAAATTTAGGTATGAGACTGGTTTAGATAGAATTCCCTTGTGATGGACCTCATAGCCTGTGATACTGCATATTATCATCCCAACTTCACTCCATCTTGGTTATTTCATTCGCATCGCATATTGCATTACATTCGCGGCATATAACATTTTAGGTTGCTACATTTCTGCACTTATTTGGCTTAGACAGACTTAGCAGGATTTGCATATTGCTTGCATCCTCGGCATCTGATATTTAGCTCTCTATGATTTCGCATTTACATAGTTGATTTGCATCGCTTACTTTGATATCGTATGATTCATGATCTTGCCAGTATTTCTGACATTGTATGATTATGGCGTTGTATTTGTATGCTTGACACTTATCTTGCGTACACACTTTCACCACCCTCTAAACTTTCTATAAGCTTATGCACGATAGATGTGTGCAGGTGGCGTTAGGTCGCAGCAGCGTTGAGCTTGGAGCGTGTAGCAATTTTTTGGAGCTTGATTTTTGACTCATGTATTTCCATTTCAGCATTGTATTCAAAGTTTATATTAGTGGATACGTGGTGATGATGTTGCCTTTGTGATTTTGGAAAACTTGTGGTTATGTTTCTTACGAGATAAATGTACGTTGAAAAATTCTCCTTGTAGGATCCCGTGATCAGAATCTGGCATATGCGCGCTGGGAGCCAAAAATGGGGTACTACAGAGGCTGTCGGCACCAGATTCCGCGATTGAAAATTTTGTGAACCCGGTTTCTGAGTTTGGGGCATGCCAACAGGCGCTTGACAGTGACAAAGGGGGTTAGGTGTGCTCGAAAGACTGAAAGGATTAGGGACTTAGGGTTTCTAGACTGTTGAGGTCGAATATTGCGTATTAGACCCCAGTTATTACCTGCTTTTACGAACATGATACTGTTTAATGCCATATTTTAATCGTATTTTTGTTGCAAGGTGAATTTAAAGAGTTTGGACTGAAAAGGGTATTAAAAGCATGGATTTAACGCTCTACAATCACCAAGGCAAGGGACGAATCCCAGGGGACCAAGATCGAAGAAATTACAGGCCAGAGATCTGAAAAAATCAGGCCACTCACGTAAAATGGGCACAAAAATCATCCAGAATGCAAGATCACAGGGTTCTCACCATCCGTTTGGCTTGAAACTTCAAATATGGCCTGAGGACCATAAATTAACCGTACACATCAAATTTTAGTCATTGGATCCTTGTGGAAGTGGCCCAATGGACAGATCAGCCCCTAAAATCCTGATTTGGGGCCCACCTGATATCTGGATGTGCTTCAAGTTTTATCTCAAACCCTTAAATGAGGTGATGGAATGGATTTCACATGTACATCACAGTGGACCCCGCATGTATAGTGCGTGTACATGGGGTACACGCACCCACGTCGCACCAAATGACCAACTCGGTCAACAGACGGTTGACCCGTCTTCTTCCCGTGCCACCGTCCAGCGGGCGAACTCTGGTTGGCCGTTTTTTTCCAGTGGACTCCACTCATCACCCAGAGTGATGATCTAGACCGTCAATTGCGTCCAGGGGGGGCATGACCCTTGCATAGGTGGACTTTTGGCCCCATACACGTGTATGCATGTGGATCATCGAAAAATGCAAGATTAACAGTGAGTTGGTTTGATATAGTAGACCGCACCAAAACTCGATAAAAACCACTCCTTCTCGACTGGTTTTTCTCTAGAAATTTAATGAACGAAATGGATTTTTCTTCCAAAGCTGATCAGGGGCTCATCGAGCATCATAGCGTACTCTGTTTACATAGCCCCTATGTCCTGAAAATCTAGAAATTCAGGGGAGTTGTGGGCCACTGTCTTTAATCGTTTTGATGATCTGGACCGTCCACATGCTGCAACAGGTGGCCATAACCCTGTCCAAGAAGTCAAATTTGAGAGATGTGGAAGAATAGCCTCCCAAAGCCACCTCAAACGCAGCTGTGTTGTGGTTTTTTACGCAGGACAAAGATACGCACCTTTCATGCACGTTGCTTTGTGATTTCTTCACACCGACACAAGCCCGACCAACCCTCTTTGCTGACTATAAAAGGAGGAGAAAGAGAGAGATCCGGTATTCAATCCTTTGACATCTGGCAATAGAGCGAGGTAATGGGCCGTCGTGGAGGCATCTAAGAGCATGGGAGCAAAATCAAGATAGAGCACGACTGGTTCAAGGAGTTCTCTTCTTCCTTTGCTCTGTTTATGCTATTTTTTAAAGAGTTTTTAGTTAATAATAACCATGGTTGGCTAAACCTCTTAGCTAGGGCTAAGAGGTGAAGCTTATAGCGTGATGGAGAGTTTTTAACGGTTTTGATTCATGTTTATGAACTCTCTTTGAGTCTGGTTTGATTATAAGAAATGCCTTTATTTTTTAATGGTTTGTTGTAACTTAAATTACAATAGATCTGCGATAGCTTTGAGTATTTCTTTTTCATTATTATGATTGTGAAGTTAGGAAGCCCTGTTGTTCACCATCGCCCCTTGGACATGGTTGGATGATGGAATCCTTCCTGACATTCATATATCTCTCAAATTGGTTGTGGATTGGTTAAATTCTGTTGTTTGCTTTGTCTCATGAGCATGGTTTTGTGATGGAATCAATTCTAATTCTCATCCTTCTCATCGCTTGAAAACTAGATCAAAGGAAGTTTAGATTTGGTTTTTAGTGATATATCTTCCAACTAGATGAAGATGGGACTCTGAATCCAGTTGTATTTGTGAATCAAACATAGATCTCCCTGATCTCTACAAGTGGATCCTTGGCACCCTAGTTTCTTACCTTTGAATTTACAAGTTTTAGAGTAATATTTCACCATTATTCCTTCACATTCACTTAATTTAGATTTCATCTTACTTTAATTCTACTTTTGGTTATTTTCAGATTACGTACAAAGTTCAGTCCCTGTGGATTCGACCTTGGTCTTACCGAGATTATTACTACATCACAACCCTATAATTTGGGTGTGAACATAGACGACCATGTATTTATATACTTGGTCAAATTAGTCGAACTGAGTAGGGTTCGAGCACAAGATTGAGTTAAGTCGAGTCGAGCTTGGTCCAACTCGGACTCGACTCGAATTTTTCGTGCATAAAAAAATGAGATGGACTCGGCCTGAACCCAATTTCGATTCGAGTTGAGACGGGCTTTAACCGAGCGAGCCGAGCGAATTACTCGAGCTGACTCGGTTCATGTACAACTCTATAGAGAAGGGAGAGAGAGAGAGAGAGAGAGAGAGAGAGAGAGAGAGAGAGAGAGATTTGGTGGGCCACCTTTGGTCAAGACTTCTATAATCTAAATCATCCATTAAGTAAGGCTTCTTGTTCATTACTTGAAGAATGGTTAAGATTGAACCTAAGTGGACCCCACATGACTTCATACATGAAAGAAGTTGGGCAGGACCACACGTTGCCCCAAGGGGACAACATAAGCATGCCTCACAAGTTGCCATGTGGCGGTCACACATGGGCTTCACTCCTTATTCATTTTGTATACGTGTGGACCCTAGATTTGTAATTTTGATATATATATATATATATATTGATTTTATAAAGAAAAATGACTTTAGTGATGGAAACCACCTCATCACCAAAAACAACGGTGGGCCTCACGTCAAATTTGACATATATGTATATTGGCCCCACTATCTAATCTTTAAAATGGGTGGGTTTTGGACGCAGTTTGGCTAGCGACGCTGTCACTAGGCAAGTGGCTAGTGGTCGGTGCTCTGTAGGACCTACCATGATGAATGTATTTTATCCACACCTTCCATTCATTTTTCCATACCAATTTATGGCTTGGACCCAAAAAATGAGGCAGATCTAAATCTTAGGTGGACCATACCATAGGAAAATGATAGTGATTGAATGTCCCGTATTAAAAATCTCCTAGGGCCCACTGCAATGTTTATTTGACATCCAGCCTGTTGATTAGGTCGCACAAACTTGGATGAAGGGAAAAAAACAAATATCAGCTTGATCCAAAACTTTTTTGGCCCACAAGAAGTTTTTAATGGTGAGAGTTTAATCAACATTATTTCTTGTGGTGTGATCCACTTGAGGTTTGGATATACCTCATTTTTGGGCTCATACCATAAAATGATCTAAAAAAATGGATGAATGACGTAGATGAAACAGATTATCATGGTGAGTCATAAAGCACCGACCACTAGCCATTGGCTAGTGGCAAGGTCACTAGCCAATCCACGTATGTTGGTTTTCCTTTTCATTTAGAAAAATCTATATAATTTACTTACGATATTTCTTGTTGAGATGTATTTTAGATAATCTTTGATTTAATTAGTGGACCTCATTGATCAAGCATGACCTTATAAGATCATGGGTCAAGCCATGATGAGAAAAACTGTAATATTGTATGGATCCCATGACCACAATGAAACACACATTTACTTTCAGGAGAAAGGTAAATAATCGTGGGTGGGTCCTACCGCAAAATCATGAAATTAGTATAATTGGTTTCTCATACTCAAAAGAACTCACTTACACGATTAGGATCCATTCTTAAACTATGTTAAAGGGCGGATTGCATCGTTATCAAATATACACCAGTAGTGGGACCTGAAAGTGCCCTGGTTTGTTAATTAGCATGAGTGTTGAGTCAGCTAGACTACAGAGCCTTATAGGAAGATCGATCAAAGCGTCTGCATCAACCGGATGTGTGCACGAACTCACCACAGGTAAATCTAAGCCTCACATCCCTTGTCCCAAAACACCAGGTGATTAAAACCCTTAAAACAAATTAGAACATCATAGGGTTTTGAGTTAGAAAACTTTTTCAAAATTTAGAAAATCTCTAAGTTTTCTAGCTCTGTCGATTTTATCGATATACTGATCGATATTATCAACATGCGTTGTCGATGTCCTCGATGACTAAACAATATCATCGAAATGAGGACAAAATATGTCCAGCAACCACATACACATCTGGATGGAATTATCGATGTATCGATATACCTATCGATATCATCGATATTCATATCTCGAGTCTATCGAAGTTGACTCGAGAAAATCGACAGCAGAGAGTCTATGTCCCTGTTTTTCTATGGAAAATCATAAAGACCTTCGATATATCGAAGTACTCCTCGATATCCTCGAAATTCAAAAACCAATGATATCGGAAGGCCTTCAATGATATCGATCATGAACACAGTTTACCAGCAATATTTGCAGGTGGTTTTTATCTTGTATCGGGGGTCACTCGATAGAATCGATATTCAAATATCGATGATATCAAGGCCGAGTCGATTGCATCAAGAATGAACATAAACTGTCCAGCAAGCTTGACTAGAAAATCCTTTGGATTTATCGATGCATCGACCTGACTACCGATATCATCGACATTCAAATTCCGATGATATCTAGTGTACTTCGATCATATCTGTTGACCTGAAATATTTCAAAGCAAGTTTCTCTCATTTTCAAATGTCGAGGAATCGAACCTTATATCGATACTATCGGAGTTCGAAATCCGATGATATCGACACCTGTCTCGATTTCCTCGACCAACTGGCAAAACATTTCAAAAGCGTATGACATTTGAGTTTGTGTCATCGAGCGGCCAGTCGATGCAATCAAGAGTATACGCTCGATGATATCGACCCTGCTCGATGATATCAAACTCTGTCATAAATGTGACCGTTTTATATCCGTTGAAACTTTTTACCTATATATAGAAAGCTTGTCTTTAGTTGCTAGTAGAGAAAGAAGAGAGTGCTTTTGTATGTTTAACCTTAGATCATATACCCAAAGTCCTTTCTCTCATGAAAGTTCATCCTCCAATCCGCCCTCATCATTGACATTCAATAGAGTGGATTGGGGAATGAACTTCCGCATTCAAGGATCCTCCAGCTACCATCTTAATGGCAAATCATTGAGCTGGGATACCTTGAATGCATAGATGATTGGAATAGCTCTATCTTCCTTATAGGAAAACATTTAGAAGAGTAGGATTCCATTATAGCCTTGACCCAACCAGTCACCATGTATTGGTACATCTTCTGAGTTGCAGATCAAGGAAGCTGAAGTTCTTCATCAAAGGAGGAGATCTTCAACAATGCACTGAAATGGACTTTTCTGCTTATTTATAAGTTATTAGAGTCCAGAGGACTCTTGTGATCATTCCTTTGTGGGATTGGGTCTAAGGTATTTCTCACCCCTTTCAAGTCCTCTAAGAGGCCTCCGGCGGGAGTGTAAGTGGTGGGTGCGTTGTGTTGACCCTTACTCTATGGAGAGCATAAATAGTTGGGGTCTTGTAGAAGATCCTTGGCCAGTGTGCCTAAAAGTAGGTGCTTGTGTTAACCCTTGCTCGTGAGAGCATAAACAAGTTAGGGTATTGTGGAAGATCCTTGGCCAGTGTGCCTAAAAGTGGGTGCTATGTGTTGACCCTTACTTGTGAGAGCATAAACAGTCACCCTAGGTGTAGGTTGTAAAGGTTAAAGGTGAACCTGATTCAAAACCTTGGGTTTGGGGTGAACTGTGAGAAACCTCTTAGTGAAATCCGGTACACTCAAGGGTTGAGTGCGGTTACCAAGAGTGGAGTAGACAAGTAGTCGAACCACTATAAAAATGACTGTGTTTGAGATTGTTTTTGTCTTTCATTTGTTTATGTAATTTCCTTAAATACTTTCATATCTGATCATTTGAGATCATACCTCACACACACTCACAGTCATATCCATCATAAACTAGTCTGCATATTGTTTATCTCTCAAATAGTTTGTGATTGGATCCTCTACCGGGCTTGGAAGCCAGTAGAGTTACTCTTGAGTAATCCTAATATATACTTGTTGTTAGGATTAAAGTGATAGGATTTTAAACTATTATAAAATTCTTAAAAAGTCATATTCACCCCCCTCTAAGACATTTTGGCATATTCCTACTTCAACTAAAGCAGTCTTTATTGCAATTTCAATTGGTATCAAAGCCAGGACTCTCTTAAGGGCTTCACCGCCTAGAGAGTGATCTTGACTGAAGTTGGAAATATGGCTAAAGGAGAGGGCTCATCGGTCTCTAGACCTCCAGTATTTGATGGATCAAATTATGCATACTGGAAGGCTAGAATGTACTACTTTCTGAGATCTTTGGATCATGATGTTTGAGATATAGTTAAAAGATGATATGTGCCACCATCAGAACAAATAGTACTTCATAATGGCACAACTATCACAAAACAGAAATCTAAAGAGAAGTGGACAGCATTCGATAAAGAAAACCAAACTGCTGAGGCCAAAGCTATGAATTCTATCTAATGTACTGTGTCCTAAGATATTTTCAATCAAATTAGTATGTGTGGGACATCCAAGGAAGCATGGGATTTGTTGGAAACAACCCATGAAGGAACAAGCACTGTGAAGAGATCAAAACTACAACTCCTGACATCACATTTCGAAAGTCTCAGAATGGAAGAGCATGAGACCCTTATGGAGTTTTTCACAAAGTTGAATATCATTTGCAACTCCATGGGTGGATTGGGAGAGAAAGTTCTGGTACCAAAAATCTGTAGGAAAATTTTAAGATCATTACCGGAACGGTTCAATCCTAAAGTTAACCATTAAAGAATGTAGAAACATAGATGAAATGAAAGTAGAAGAACTAGTAGGTTCCCTACAAACATTTGAACTACACTTCAAACAAACCCCTAAATCCAAAACTATTGTCCTCAAAACTTCAAAGAAAACAGCAAATAAGGACATTGAAAGTGAAAGAGACAATGAAGATGAGGAAGTGGCTTTGTTGGCTCAATGATTCAGAAAGTTCTTTCAGAAAAATCGTGGCCGTCCACTTAAAGGAAGAAGGATGGATAACAGACAATCTACAGGCAAATCTGGTAAAAAGACCAAAGAACCACAATATTATGCCTGTCAGAAGTTTGGACATCTGTCTACTGAATGCCCAAACAGAAAAACTAAGGGCAAGGCAATGGCTGCCACATGAGATGATACGGAAGAGTCAAACTCAGAATTTAGCGACTCTGAGAGTGATGGAGACCAGAAATACTTGAAATTTTTTATGGTCTCCACAGCCTCAATTATTCCCATTGAAATTGAGAATGAGTCTGAACCGCAAGCCACTGAATCATTTCCGTCAGATAATGAGGAAACTGAAAAGGAAGAAGAAGAAGAACAAGATGCTTACAATCAACTTTACATCCATAGCATCAACATAGTTAGAAGACTTGGAATATCTGAAAACAAAAGAGAATTGCTGCAAAAATATTTGGATAAAACTCTGAAAATTAATACACATCTAATTAATGATTTATAGCAATATCATTCAGATAATGATAGACTTGAAAGAATTAATACCTTCCTTAAATCCGAGTCTGAAAAACTAAACAAACAGGTTAAGCAATTAAAAGATAAAAACATGCTCCTTCAAAATGAAAATCACACACTCCTATTTGATTTAGAAGAATCTAGGAAAATCGTTAAGATAAATTATAAGTTTTCCCAAAGTGGCGAGAAATTGGAGAAACTCTTAGGAATGGGAAGACCCAGTAAGGACAAGTGTGACTTAGGATATGAAAAATCAAAATCAAAAACTGAAAAAGCAGCACAAATGACTATAAGATCTGCCGCTTCGGAAAGTAACACAAGAACTACTCCAGTTTGTCATTTATGTAGTGATTCGGGTCATTATAAGTTCGAATGCATGTCTCCTAGGAGGACTCAACATAGCTCTAGTTAGAATCATGTTGGAAAATTCAAACCAACTAGAGAAATGCAAAATGTCTGGAGTCAACCTAGGAATATGGATAAAAGAGATTTACATCCACCACCACTTAAAATGACTAATAAGGAGCTATCAAATCAAGTGGTTGAATTAAAGAAGAACAAAATCTACCACAATCAAAAATCCTATCACAAAATGGGTAATAAAAGAAAAGAGAAATTGTCTGGTTACTCATTCAAACCATATACCAGGCAATGAAACTAATTGGTACCTAGATAGCTGATGCTCAAGACATGTAACAGGTGACAAATCTCTCCTTACAAATTACTCAGATCTTAATAATGGAATTGTCACCTATGGAGATGGAAGCACCGGTAAGGTAATTGGAAAGGGAAATATTAAAGGAATAAACTTACTTAAAAATGAGAATGTTTTTTGCATAAAAGGATTAACTCACAATTTTCTAAGCATTTCTCAAATATGCGACAATGAGCATGTGGTTAGATTCAACAAGGAAAAATGCGAAATCCTAAACCTCTCAAGAAAATCAGTTATGAAGGGTTTTCGCACAAATAACCACTGTTATGTCATCAAAGGTAAAGGAAAGGATGATTCCTATGCCTAGAAATATTGAGCATGAAAAGACAAGTCCAAGTCATGCATTAAGATCTGGATATTTGCTAAAATGATGCAATTTTGCTGAGCTCTTAATGATATATCTGAGGTTCCTGACCTCAATCTTTTTGTATATAAATAGTCTGATGTTTATAATTTTGATTTGTACAATGCCTGTACAAAATTTTGTTGTGTATACTGTTGATTCAAAGATATTCTATTCTATACAAGAGAATTTGGAAGTGCGAAAAAATGAAAATTATTCATCTTCGATATGTCTGTCGATAAGTCATTCTCGATTAATCGATCAATGGTCGATATCATCGACACCTCTTTGGAATGTGAAGTCTTACGGTCGAGAATGATATCGAAGATAGTTTCGATAACATCGAGTGGGGTATCTCGATATCATCGAAATACTGGTCGATGATATCAAAGATTATCGCCTGATAAAAAGCGGTCAAGCAGAAAAATTCATTTTCTTTTCATAAAGGCATTTCACTTTTTCCTTACTCATCCCCTCAGCTAGAAGAACATCGGTGGGTCCCAGAAGCCCTTCAAAACTGTTATTACCCTTCCATTCCTTCCATTTAAGACTCTATCTTGCTTTTGGTCGGGTACTTTCAGTTTTTTTTTAAAAGAGAAATTTTGTCTGTTCTTCCCAAATCTGTCTTTATGGGTAAGGACAAAGAAAAGGTGTCTGGTCCTGGGAAGTCCCCTAGAGTCTCTCGACAAAAAATCCTTGCTTCAAAAGTGAAAGCAAGAGCTCCTAAACGGGGGACCCCCACTCGTCAGAGGACACGACAAACTTCGCATGGCGGGTCTCAATCCGACATACCAGCCCCTCCTCCGGCGAGAGCAAATCCACTTCCAGCTAAATACACGGGTAGGAAGCTCATTCATGAGAGGAATGTAGATAGGGACTGTTTAATACCTTACAATCTAGAGCCCCTTTTTGCTAAAATTGATTGGTTGCCTGTTCTTGACTTCGGTGGGCCATGTCATCTTGAACGAACATGCAACTTTCTCACCGCTTATCACTCACCCGTGTCTGATCCTCCTTCCATCATGGTATCTCTTGATGGTGATGAGGTACTGATCACTCCTGCTATAGTTGCAAACATCCTAGGGCTGGAAATGTCACCCGATGGTCTCCCTGAAATGGACCTCGAAAACGTTGAAATTCGGTCCATGGTTGTTAAATACCTCTATCATGGTAGAGACATTCCTTGGTACCAAGGAAATACACTGAAATCTAAGTTCATGCAACCATGATTTCGGATCCTGCACAGTATCTTCGCCACAAACATCTATCCTAGAAGTACCAACCGGACCAATCTCACAAGATTCATGACCATGATAGTGTATTCAATAGCCAACGGGATAAAAATCTGCCCCTGACTTTGATTGTACATCAATTGGTCTACACCGTTCATACATCCAGGGACCTTCACCTGCCCTATCCCTGGATCATAAACATGGTATGCAACGCCATCGGCTTCCGAACGACCAGTGATCTGGAACTTCCCCTCCAAGTCTTCAATAAGAACAACTTTTGAAGGATGGACTTGAAGTTTCATAAGTATCCCGAGGATCCAGAGGAAGGCATTCAAGTAGAAGGAGAATGAGGTGAAGGTGATGCTCCTAGTGAAGGAGTTGAGGCGGCTGGGCATGAACCTTTTGTGTCCCATCAAGCACCATCCACATCAGGGCCTGGGCATGTAAAGAGATTTAAGCTCTATCAGGACAGGATTGGAGCCATACAACAAGATGTCTCCCAGCTCAAGGACTCGGTGAATGAAAGGCTTACCATCTTGGAATGCCTAGTGAACGGAGTGCAGCAAACCGTACAACAGTTGGTCGATCTGTTCACCTGCCGTCGAGACGACACGGTGTCATCTTCCTCTGCTCAATAGTACTGGTCTTTGGACGTTATCACATACACCTCACTCTTATTTCCGGGTATGAACATTAGTATCTGTTTGGATGTTCTACGCTCTCATGGGTGTATGTGATAACTCACTAATCTGCACAATCTAACATTTTTATTTTTATTTTTTTGTTGTATATGCCCATGGTTGGGCTAAATACTGATGGTTGTTTTTGGATGCCCATAAATGGGCTTGGTAATGTTGTTGGGATAACTGTTAATCTACTGCAAATCTAGGGCAATATATATTTTGGATATTTTCTGGATATGGTTGGGTATAATTCACATATTTACTACCATGATTATCTTCCCTGTTTTATCTAATGAGTGATGCATATGATATTTTGTTTATCTATTATCTACTATACATCCGTGGTGTGCTATAATGCATGTGCTATTTTTGGTTAATATATATATGCTCTCTGAATGTTGGTTCTCTTAAATACTTTAAACTTCAGTCAATATCAACTGATATATCTATCTTTGTCAATGACTAACAAAAAGGGGGAGAACAATCCCAACACCCCAAAAGGAAAATTATATATCTACTTGAATTGTGATACAGATTCGGCGATCGAGAATATTGTGAGCCCAGTTTCCGAGTTTGGGGCGTGACATATATGACATTGTTAGACATTGTAAAATTGTGTAAAATGCATATGCACACAATTTAGGATGTGTTTGTGTAGATACTGTTCTAGGGTGTTTTAGTATTTTGTCACGTAATTGACAAAGGGGGAGATTGAAAGTGCCCTTAACGTGAGTGTTGAGTCAGCTAGACCGCAGAGCCTTATAGGAAGATCGATCAAAGCGTCTGCCTTAATCGGATGTGTGCACAAACTCGTCATAGGTAAATCTAAGCCTCACATCCCTTGTCCCAAAACACCAGGTGATTAAAACCCTTAAAATAAATTAGAACATCATAGGGTTTTGAGTTAGAAAACTTTTTCAAAATTTAGAAAATCTCTAAGTTTTCTAGCTCTGTCGATTTTATCAATATTATCGACATACGCTGTCGATGTCCTCGATGACTAAACGATATCATCGAAATGAGGACAAAATATATCCAACAACCACATACACATCTGGACGGAATTATCGATGTATCGATATACCTATCGATATCATCGATATTCATATCTCGAGTCCATCGAAGTTGACTCAAGAAAATCGACAGCAGAGAGTCTGTGTCCCAGTTTTTCTATGGAAAATCATAAAGACCTTCGATATATCGAAGTACTCTGCGATATCCTGAAAATTCAAAAACTGATGATATCGGAAGGCCTTCGATGATATCGATCATGGACACAGTTTACCAGCAATATTTTCAGGTGATTTTTATCTTGTATCGGGGGTCACTCGATAGAATCGATATTTAAATATCGATGATATCGAGCCCGAGTCGATTGCATTGAGAATGGACATAAACTGTCCAACAAGCTTGACTGGAAAATCCTTTGGATTTATCGATATATCGACCCGACTACCGATATCATCAACATTCAAATTTCGATGATATCCAGTGTACCTTGATCACGACCTAAAATATTTCAAAGCAAGTCTCTCTCATTTTCAAATGTCGAGGAATTGAACCTCGTATCGATAATATCGTAGTTCGAAATCCGATGATATCGACACTTGTCTCGATTTCCTTGACCAACTGGCAAAACATTTCAAAAGCGTATGACATTTGAGTTTGTGTCATCGAGCGGCCAGTCGATGCAATCGAGAGTACACGCTCAATGATATCGACCTTGCTCAATGATATCGAACTCAGTCATAAATGTGACCGTTTTATATCCGTTGGAACTTTTTGCCTATATATATATATATATATATATATATATATATATATATATATATATATATATATATATATATATATATATATATATATATAGAGAGAGAGAGAGAGAGAGAGAGCTTGTCTTTAGTTGCTAGTAGAGAAAGAAGAGAGTACTTTTGTGTGTTTAACCTTAGATCATATACCCAAAGCCCTTTCTCTCATGAAAGTTCATCCTCCAATTCACCCTCATCATTGACATTCAATAGAGTGGATTGGGGAATGAACTTCCGCATTCAAGGATCCTCCAGCTACCATCTTAATGACAAATCATTGAGTTGGGATACCTTGTGTCACGCCCCAAACTCGGAAACCGGGTTCACAAAATTCTCGATCACCGAATCCAGCGCTGATAGCCTCCGTAGAACCCCATTCTCGGCTCCCAGCACCCATTCGCCAGGTTCCAATGCTGGGATGCTACAAGGAGGATTTTCAACATCAGTTTGATTCATAATAAGCATAACCAAAGGCATAACCCACAAACAACAACCAAAAACTCCATCACATTTCCACTATGATCAAAAACTTTACAAGTACAATGAGCATAAAGGGAAATACAATGATGATGAACCAAAAGCTCCAAAAAGATCTGCTACGCGTCCAAGCCTCAGCGCTGCTGCGATCCAATGTCACATGCACGCAACGGTCGTGCATAAGCTTATAGAAAGCTTAGAGGGTGGTGAAAGTGTATGCTCAAGGTGATAATGCAGTTATGCAGTATCAGAGTAATGCGGAACATGCTGATGAATGCCAAGAATCCCATTAGTCGTACCAAGGCCATGCGGTGCAAAGAATGATGTCGGCCATAACAAGGCCATGCAATGCGAAATGCAACTCAAGCATGCAAATCCTCATATAAGTCCACATATCAATACAGCTAAAAATCTGAAATATCACCGGGGTCTAGTACACTCCAAGCCAGATTGCCGCCCATCGCGCGCAATAAGGTAGTGGAAAAGACCTCACTATCCGCCTGCCAATATCGAGCTCGACTCGTCAATAGCGGACCCATTCCTCGAGCTGGTCAGACTCAGCCTAGCATTACCCCCTACTCTCGGGCGGGTAAGGCCGCACCCTCTTCTAACCGACCACGACAGAGTGGAAAGTGCAACCGTCTGGTAATCGGCACTCAGCGCTCATGCACCCACTCGGTCTAGACGTTGGAGCAACCTCTTGGTACCATAAGAGTTTAGGGACTTTCACCTAGGGATATCTATCGCACCCCATGTAGAACAGTATTTCCGGTATCCAATCATGCCAACCACGATACGTCTGTGGAGGCTATAGTCCTGATGTCGCTAAGACGTACAGTAACTATATCACACAATGCGAATGCATGAATCACACTATCTAGTCATACAGCAATCATGCGCGTATCGTGCGCTCATGTAGGGCAACACCCCCTGTACGGGAGCCCCTAAACAATCTGCCCAGAGGCATATGCTATGATCAGTCATTTCTCATATCAAGCATACGTATGATGCATATGATCATGAATCATGGAATTAAACATGTTATATGGGATGGATGATGTTCATAACGAAGATGAGCTTAGACGGCCTACATATAACACGTACGGCCTATAATGAGCCCTAGGGTGAGTCATAATGCGGACATTTAACCAACACTATACTTGCAATGTGGACGTCAAACCACCATTGCTCCCAAGGCATAGCCCGACGTAAACATCATTACATAACCCATGTTGGGATCACACATTGCAATGGACCTCAGGTACATCCCATTGGGCCGTAAATATATCAAATGGGCCAAATCACATGGGCCTTATATTCATTAAGTGGGCCACATCAATGGGCCTTACCAATGGGCCTTCTGTACATCGCAATGGGCTATAACCCGTGGGCCTTAGAATGCATCAAATGGGCCTAATCTTATGGGCCGTATGTGTATCAAATGGGCCTCGCCAATTGGGCCCCATATGTACATCAAATGGGCCTAAACCCATAGGCCCCAAAACATTTTTAATGGGCTATAACCCATGGGCCCCTAATACATCTATGGGCCTCGACCCATGGGCCTTACATCTATATCAAGGTGGGCCTCAATCACAGGCCACAAGCAAACTGAGGTGGGCCTCCCACCAATATTATATTAAATATGATATAATATATAATATATATATATATATAATACATATGATATTATATATAATATAATATTATATATATATATATACACACACGCACCCACCATGCACGCACGCACCCACACACGCACGCACCCACCCACACACGCACGCACACATCACAGTGGGCTCCACCGTCCAGGCGGACGGTGGAAATAAAATACTTACATCACTGTGGGCTCCATGTGGGGCCCACCACAATGTTTCTATGCCATCCAACCCGTTGATAAGGCCACGTGGGCGTAGAGGAAGGGTGAAAATAAATTTCACCCTGATCCAAAACTTCTGTGGACCCCAAAAAGATTTCAAAGGTAGAGGTCCAATCCCACTGTTTTTTTTATGGTGTGGGCCACCTGAGTCTTGGATCAGGCTGATTTTTGGGGTGGGACCACGTCAGGTAGTGGCCCACCCTATGAACGGTGTAGATGGTGGATAAACATCCAGGTGGGGCCCACGGCTACAACCGTGGGTGGCTGTACATAACGCAGTCCGCCCGGACGCTGACGCGCAGGCAGCGCCTGCTGCCCTCTCTGACACAGCAGCATTGCTGCTGTGTTAAGGTTTTATTTTTTTTTATTTTTTTATTTTTTCATGGATTTTGCAGGTGGGGTCCACTTCTTGCAAATCCACTCCGTCCAATGGCTCTCCATGCCTCACGACAGGCAAAACAAGCCCAATATTGGGCCTGTTTCAGTGTATAGAAGCAATAGGGGATGTTTCAATGGTAAGCCCACTGTTTGCCGTGTTATGGGCCGCTTGGAAGTCTGATTGGTCCCATCTTCTGGCTCAACGCCTAAAACAATCTTGGGAAAGGAATGGACGGCATGGATTTAATACATACATCAAGGTGGGGCCTACATGAGTGGGCCACCCAAAGTCTTGAACCAAGCTAGTATTTGTGTTTTCCCAATAAACGTCCAGCGTCCAGGGACACTGGACGGTCTGCCATACAAGGTGGGCCTGCTCAGGTGGGCCACCACTGATGAATGGTGTGGGTACTACACATATAAGGTGGGCCCCACTTATGGATGTCTTACACAAAATACATGCTTCATGGTGGGGTCCATTCAAGTGGGCCACACAATAATATCAAGATAAAGAAAATAAGGAAAAGAAAAGATAGGAGAGAGAGATAGAGAATGAGATCCGCGTGATGGAGGGACCCCGGCACTATGGGCCCTCCCTTGCACCAAATCATACATCAAGTGGGTCCCATTACATGTGGGTCCATAAAATTGAAATCCAACGGTGGAGATCCCTTCTCCACTAAAATAGACGGTCTAGATGACCCTAAGCATGCAAGAAAATAAACATCATGATGGGGTCCATGGAGAATGGCCCCATCATGGAATGATCATGATGATCCAAGTGGGCCATTGGCCACATCTTAGGGTCCAAAGTGAGATCCAAACCATTGATCGGTTGGCCTCACTTGGCCCATCTTAAAAGCATCAAAAACTACCCTATCAAGACACCCACCACTTGATCTTCTTGCTCCCTTGGCTTCCTTAGCTCCTTGTGCTTCTCTTAGATGGAGGAAGATGAGAAATGGATGGTTGAGATGAGAGATCTAAGGATGGAAAGGTGGGCCACACATGTAGCTTGAGAGGAATGGGAGAGGCTCATACGTATGAGATTTTTTCTTATGGGAGAGTTTGAAATGAGAGAGAGACTTGTAAGGGAGAGAGAGAGAGAGGGAGTGATGGGTGATGGAGTGATGGATGGGAGAGAGGGATGGGTGTAAGAAGCTTTTTTGACTTTTTTGGCAAAAGTTGTAAGAGAGGTATGGGTGGTGTAAGAACTTTTTGACTTTGGGGTTTGCTTGGGAAAGGGTGAAAGGTGATGTGTACTTGACATGATGGGATTGATTGATTGATGTGACACCTTGTAGAGATTCCCTCGTAATTCGCACACGCGGTGTTTTCCTCGCACCGAACACTGGCCCACATCTCCCAATCAGGGTATCGCCTCGGCGCGCAAGTCGCGGCATCGGAACCACGGCGACGACGCGGTCGCTAAGGTATAAGTCCTGGGTTGAGTCAACTCAGGTTGACGGCGCAAATACCGGTTAAGGGTCGAAGGTTGCCGGAATTCGACCAGGAAGACCGCGGAAGCCTATGGAATGGTACGGTCTAGGATACTGGGCTTACACCTTGAATGCATAGATGATTAGAATCGCTCAATCTTCCTTATAGGAAAACATTTAAAAGAGTAGGATTTCATCATAACCTTGACCCAACCCGTCGCCATGTATTGGTACATCTTTTGAGTTACGGATCAAGGAAGCTGAAGTTCTTCATCAAAGGAGGAGATCTTTAACAATGCACTGAAAGGGACTCATCTACTTATCTGTAAGTTATTAGAGTCCAGGGGACCCTTGTGATCATTCCTTTGTAGGATTAGGTCTAAGGTATTTCTCACCCCTTGCAAGTCCTCTAGGAAGCCTCCGGCGGGAGTGTACGTGGTAGGTGTGTTGTGTTAACCCTTGCTCTGTGGAGAACATAAACAGTTGGGGTCTTGCAGAAGATCCTTGGCCAGTGTGCCTAAAAGTGGGTGCTTGTGTTGACCCTTACTCGTGAGAGCATAAACAGTCAGCCTAGGTGTAGGTTGTAAAGGTTAAAGGTGAACCTGATTTAAAACCTTGGGTTTGGGGTGAACTGTGGAAAACCTCCGTAGTGAAATCTGGTACACTCAAGGGTTGAGTGCTGTTACCGGGAGTGGAGTAGACAAGTAGTCGAACCACTAGAAAAATGACTGTGTTTGAGATTGTTTTTGTCTTTCATTTGTTTATGTGATTTCTTTAAATACTTTCATATCTGATCATCTGAGATCACACCTCACACATGCTCACAGTCATATCCATCATAAACTAGTCTGCATATTGTTTATCTCTCAAATAGTTTGTGATTGGATCCTCTATTGGGCTTGGAAGCTAGTAGAGTTACTCTTGAGTAATCTTAATATATACTTGTTGTTGGGATTAGAGTGATAGGATTTTAAACTATTATAAAATTCTTAAAAAGTCCTATTCACCCACCTCTAGGACATTTTGGCATATTCCTACTTCAACTAAAACAGTTTTTACCACAATTTCAGGACTCACCACATAAATTAAAAGAATGGTAGATCAATGACTATGAGAGTTAAAATCTATACTTTTTAATTTTATCCTGTTTAGCTAAATTATGTCGCATTACCCGTAAATTTGGGTCATTCCTTATCAAGTGGCCGATAAACTAAAGACATATCTCGACCGTCAGAACAAAAGATAATAGATCAAACCGTTAATCGAGGATCCGATCAACAGATTAAGAAACAAGCTAATAGAACATATGGAATAACTGATCTAGATTCATACTAGGCCCTTCATATTGTGATCAATCGGGCCCATCAAATTGAATAATATAATATTAAAGAAAATGAACAGTCGGATTAGATGGATACTAATATTTAAAGAATCAAAATTTGACTTTCCTTTACTTGTAGAATTACGTCTATATAAGGCCATCGATCGACGGTCAAATTTGATCATAATTATGATCTCACAATAAATACTAGATTACAGTCTAAATTTAGAAATATATTGGTCGTACCCTTGGATTTATTATCCTAATAAATAATCTTATATACATAACATGGGAAAGAGAAAATTAACCGGTGAGAAACCAATACGCAAAGAAATGAGAAGATGTCAATTTAATATAAAGAAAAAAATATTACACACACGGTAGTATGATAGTAAGTAGTCTCTTGCGTTGAGCATTCTTGATATTTAACATACAAAGTATTGAACATTATGCATGAGATTGAAATTCCATTGTGATCTTTGGTATTGATACAATTGGGTGTGATGATATCACGAATCTTAAAACACTAATAACTCGAGATTGAAGATCCTTTAAACTAGAGATGGGAAGAAATCTTGGGGTGTGATTCCCTAACTCCTTAGATGGTATCATTAGGGCCTTAAATTTTAGGTTAGATAAGAAAGGAGCCTAAACAACTCATAATTAGTTACTTATTGATCGAGGTCGAGTGAATGCACATAATAGATGAGTTAGCCACTGCCATGAAGCCTCTTATGCCTAGTACATAGACTACCACTTGGGTTAGAAATCAACTTATGCAGTCCCGATAGGTGTTGTTAGGTCGAGGTGAAAGTGGTTGATCCCTAGTTGTTCTTTGGAAATTATAGTGATGTTGTTGATATCGCATATATTTAGTACATTTCATTTTGCATATGATCTTTCTCTATAATTTATTGCATATGATTAAGAAACATGCATTCATGATTACTTAACGGGCTTCGTAGCTCACCCTATTAGAACTTAACATTCAAGGATTCAGAAAATAAGAGACATCTCCTAGAGTGTTCGTGAAACTATATTAAAATTCCTCCAAAGGAGCTAGAGAGGACATGCATGACGCTACATGATTATACCTTGGACAACTGTAGAAAGGTGATGCCTAGATGTTATTTTTTCTTTTGAATAATGAATGTACCCAATTGTAACATCCTGAATTTTTTCGTACTTGGCACTAGCATATATGTGAGTGTTATTATCGGAGAACCGTACAAGTTCGATTAATTACCCATAAGAAACCAACAAATGCGTTCGGTCACCAAATTTTTTGCCAAACCATGTGATTAATTAATTGAAGGCCAATATCTGCGCAACCCACGTCAATAAATCAAAATGATTGTAGTTAACTAAGATCCACCTAAAATCTACTTAACTAAGGGGTTATATCATGATTACCCTCTGTAAAAAAATAAAAAAATAGTAATAATTAAAAAAAATCAAATTGACAAAGTACTCATTTAGCCTGAAAATTAATGAATTATGGTAATTTGTAATGAATTACCATTTCTTCTTATTTTGAATGGCTCATGTCATAAAGATATGTAATCTAGGCCTAGTTAATCGCACACGATAAATTTTGTTAATTGTTTTATTTCATAAATGCTTAAATTAACCAAACAAGCTCTAGACTGCTCATTAGTGGACCACTAAACCAAAAACTATAAAAAGACATTCATCTTAACGGGCTTGACGTTCACCAAGGGACTTTGAGCCGAGATTATGTATCAAATTGTTCAACTTGGGCTCGCAAGGCAAGTGCGTGAGATGTGCGAATACTTTTAGAATCTGTTAGGAACTTAAGTTGATTAATTATACATGTCTAATCTTTGCCAAAGTTCTAGCTTTCGGATTGTTAAAATGTTACCTAATTTAGGGCACTAAACTAAATTAATGTCATACACATATCCCTACAGTCGAGGTTCCGATCAATGGTTGATAACCGTCAAAATGACTTTTAATCATGCCTATCGATCAACACATCTAAATGGCGAGTCGATCATATCCATACGTAGATCATCACTAGGACTAACTATACTATAGTGTAAATTAACATGTACACTCCATAGTGGACCATAAAAGCTAGAAACAACCTCTCATTGAATTATAATAGTAAGTACTCAGACTTTAGGGCCATTTATACCATTTATGGCACTCTAAATACCTCATTATTGAGTGTTAAACCTCCAGATTCAAATTTTTCTACGCTTTATAAGAATGAGATAAAGAGATAAAGAAAAAGAAAAAGAAAGAATGGGGTGGGGGTGAGGGATTGAGAGTTGGATTTGCTAGACCTTTGTTCTCTAGTGTTGCAATTATCGCAACAAACTTTAGAGGTTGTCATTTCCTTCATCGAATCTTTCTCCCTTTTATGATCGAGGTAAGAAATGAACTTTACTTTTCGATTTAGGTTTCTTAAAGATAGATTATGTGAATCTCACATACTTCTTTAGTTTGATTTAGAATATTGATATTTTTCTCCAAAAACCCTAACTCTAAGCGCAATGAGATCACGTGAAACATTTCTAAGGTGCAAAGCATTTTTCTAAGTTTCATATTATCAAGTCTTGATACTAGTAGATAATGATTTTTGATTGATTATAAGATTTCATATACTATTTGTACTTGTATTGCTTTATTATTGTAATCATAATGTTACTTGTTGTTAGTAGTCAACATTTTTAATGAAATGCTTGATCAATATGAAATTCTTACTATTAGAATCCCTTTTATACCATTTAATAAGTATTGTTGACACACGTTGGTTTGTATTGATATATATTGGATTATACTCATTAATACATGTGTTATATTGATATACTCGAGTGTGGTGTTAATTTGTGTTGTTGATATATGTGGATTGTGTTGATATATATTGGATTGTTTTAGCTTATATATGGTTTAATTGATATATCCTAATGTGGTATTAAGTGATTTGTGATTATGATTATGCATTGATGATCTAAATTATTGATGTGGTGGGTTGAGCCTTGCAAATCGCATAAGTGGATGACCCGATTTGGGTTAGTTATCTCAGACTTATATGGACGACCGAGGTTGAACATAGATGACTGTCAGTAGTTGGAATTACAGAGGATGCTTTGCACCCAATATCGGTTTTGTCTGAGGTCCCCATTTGTCAATCGGATTAGTCCAATGCATGATCTGATCATTCTTATATTTTATGGTTGTATACCATTCAAAGGAATATGGGATACCATTGTTACTTATTATTTAAATCTATTTATAGCAGTTGGTGCGTTACAATCTTATAAAGACTTATGAGCTGGGCATGGTGGTATGAGATACTATCTGAGCTGTCGACCTATGCTGGGGTGATGTGCCTATTATATTAATAAAAAATTGAGTTACAAGCCCGCCATGTTGGTAAAATATTAGGTGACGAGCCTCCCCATAATGATCATTGGTCAGTAGTGATGGCCACAGGCCTACCATATTGTTGATGGATTTAATGTCATGCCTTCTCTACATTTATGTTTGGGTGACGACCCTTACATTATTTATGATCTTCCTTAGACGAAGAATCATTACTATTGTTTAATTGTATAAATTGGACTTCTAGATGACAAATACAAAACAGAATCAAGGAACACTGGTGAGAGGCCACTATGTACCACCATGAGGTACGTGAATCCGTTTAACGACCTTTGACAAAATGGAGGTATCCGAACTTCACCAATACTGGTGTATGAAAATAGATTAATAAAAGTCAAGCTAAGCATACACACATACATGGGCATATAGGGTATGTGGCTAACTGTTAAAGGCCAATATATCTTCATGCATAGGGTGCCTATCCGACTGTGAAAGGCTAGTGCATCCTCATTCATAGGGGGCATGGTTGACTATTAAAGGCCAATGCACCCTCATTATTACGTAGATGTTTATTGGGTACCTGGCTGACTGTGAAAGGCCATGATACTATTCATTTGTTACATAGCTGACTATTAAAGGCAAAGGTGTTGTTTATTGGGTGCATGACTGACTGTTAAAGGCTAGAGCATTCAGATGACTCGTATTTTATTCCCGAGACCAGTTTTTGCATATCGTGACATACATACATCAAATCAACTAATTTAGAAACTATTTGTTTCGTATTGTTACTATTACCTAGGTTTGATTGTGTTGATAACATATGTAACTTAGAAAATGATGCTACTAAGTTACCTACTCACTCCCACCTGATACAGCATTTTAAAACACCAACCAAATGATATTATTGATGCAGGTACCACTGAGGTCTCAGATGTACACGCATAGATCGGCTCGCTTCATCACACCTTATAATTTATTTATTTTGGGCATATATATATTGGAGTCTCCAGCTGATGTGGACTCTGTGGTTTAGTTTTGTTGAATATATATTGTGGCTTGTATAGTCCTCATTTGAGTGGACACCACTTTTGGAATTATATATTTTAAATATTAGCCATATATTTCTGGGTTTAGCTGTCTATGCTTAACTTTTGGTGTCGCTAATTTAAAGATACTCTGACTATTGATCATGGGTGAATGTTAACTGGACTGCACGGGTATATGGGAACTTGTCCACGTACATTTTTCTAGGTTTATACCCCGGGAACTCTAGATCGGAGTCTCTATACTCAGATGCTAAATTTTGATGCGTGGTGCCAATTAAAAAGTTGTGGTTAAAATAAATAATTGATGTCTTGAGTATATTATATGATGATTGAGTTTGTAATTGTTGATGTTTTACCGAGTCAACTCACAACTTGGTGATTAGGTTAGGTACACCCGAGTACCGAGGATTAGGTGTGACAGTTTGATATCAAAAATATGATTTGGGCAAATAAAGAAAAGTAAAAATAAAGAGAGAAGGAGATGCTCGAACTTGCAAATGCTAACAGACTGCCTTCATTAACAGACAATGGTTGATGGGCATGTACCGGATGATGTTCTTGGCTAGCCATTGGTGCTAGATAGTTCACTTTGGTTTGAATAAAAAATCATTATAGCTTAGAAATGAATTTTCTTATGGATTTGTTTCATATCTCATTTGTTAGTTAGGTTTGGATTTTTTTTATTATATTTCTTTTCTTTTTTAAGGTATTAACAACTCCCTCATTCAAATTATAATCGAACCATTCCTATGTTAATAATGAGGAATGGTAACTTCTTGATAACAAGTCCAAGGTTTAGAAGATTACAAGTTCAACTTATAATAACGATCCAGAACTAGAATTTCAAAAAGATATTGAGTAAAATAATTATTTGATAACATAATCTAGACAAGCAATGGTACTAATTATGAATGAACTTGGAATAAAAGTTCCAATCAAGATGACTGGTTGTGATTAGAGTAGGAGTTCCAATCAGCAACAGTTATGCACTCCAGGTAAATCCTATTCTATTTTCTATATATTCTTCTTCCTCCTCTTCCTCTTCTTCTTCTTCTTCTTCTTCTTCATCAGTGAATCTCATTAGCTTGGGCTTGGGTTGAGCCTTATCTAGATGCTCCAAGTCGAGCTTGGGCTAGACTATTTTGGTCCAAGCCGAGTCTGGGCTTGAGTGGAATAATGTGGTCAAGCTTGGACAAAGCTTGGCCCAACCCTAACCCGGCCAGTTGATACCCTTAAGCCTTGGTGTTGTGATTCAGACACATGGCCACATGTGCAACGAATGGCCCAATTTCATTTATGTGTGTATGAGTATATATATGTCGGGCATGCAATAGTCGTAATTTACTCGAATCAAACCGAACACCTTATGACCCTAAGCACCAAAGTAGCCCAAATTAGGACTAAAACTGTGAAAATTTGCCTAACTACTCAGCCACCAACTGACAAGATGATAGACAATTTATGAAGGTGGGAGTTATTCCTTCGAATGGATTCTTTTTGCCTTAAAAATAAAGATTTTTATCTCAATTATGATAGCTTGATCGTGATTGTCTACAAAAATAACGTAAGAAAGTAAAACATGAATTAAATGGTCGAATGTCAGTTTTATTAAGATGGATGAAGATTCAGTACAATCGGCATATAAAAGTAAATAATTTAGAAGAAGTTATCGACAGTAATTCAAGCAAGCGAGACAGTCATGGAATGGACAATCTCCAGAACCTAGACAATTGTGAGATAGTTGTAAAAAGAATCCTGACAATGATGAGACGATCATGACTTTTTGTCAGCAAGATGTGATCGAGAAATCACTAAGTAAGAACCTAGGGATTGGAGGGGATCTAACGATGGGGGCATGAATATTTAACTAAACGAAGTTAGTTTGTTGTAGCAATGCATTAGATAGAAGTAGGAACTAAACTACGCTAAGCTAATCAATCCGGACTTGCTATAGTATCTTGGAATGAAGTGGAGAGGCTAAACTAAGCTAAGCTAATATATGTGTCCATAAGGGACAAAAGGTTGATAGGTAGTTTTAGACACCCCACCCAAAAACATGATTAACATTACTCTTCAACTTTAGGTTAGCTTCAATCAAAAGTATCCATACGACTCGACACTCGTCATATGGCCATATAAGTTGGATATGGTACAACTTGGGCGTGCAAGTCTTGGAAGCAGTCGATGAGCTAGATCTACAGATCAAAGGGCCCTCCAACCCAATTTCGTTCAAGAACACCAAGGTCTTCCGGGAACTCAAATGCACATTATTTCAATAAGGGCACCTCCATGCCTTAAAAGCCCAGGCGAGCAGGTCAGGAAAGACCCTTGACACGACCAAAAGATGATTAACAGAACAGATTAGTAGGCCTATAACCCTTTTTAACAAATCTCGACCGCTCTCCTAAGGTATCTAGGAATCATGAACCATTCAAAACACATTTTCTTTAAGCCAATGGTATTAAACATCCACAAAAGCCTAGTTGAAAGGATCCCCTACACCTCCTAGAAATAACCACTAAATCCAATTGGCTAAACTTGAACAGGAAAGTGACACAATTAAGTTGCCCACTGTAACTCTCATAAGCTCGAGAACCACCATACACGTCAGCTGCTGCGCTAAAAAAGAGCAATCCCGAAAAAAAAATAATAATAATAAATAAATAAATAAATCCCTTGAAGAGTCAATTACAAAAATGCACCAAAAAGGCAATTGTAGATACCTTGACAACAAAGTAAACATATTGCTAAAACAAAACCTATGGGTCTCAAAATGGCCTTTCAAGGGTGGACTTTGGGTCTATTTAAGGACCACAGCAGTGATCCATTCAGGGAGAGGATGGAGGGTTGAGAGCAGAGGGAATAGCCACTAAAAGCATCTACGGTTGCCTGGGGGTGTGCCGAATCGAGCTGAAATCGATGCATCATCGCCTAATCGAAGCTATACACACCCAAAATATGCTCTAATCCCCTACCTATTAAGAAGAGGTCCGAGTGCATCATTATTCCGCCAAACAAAAAATACGAATAATCAAGTCAAAAGAAGCTATTAAATTCAAAGAGTAAAGTTAGAAGCGGGGATATCTGACCATCCATTTTGTTTAAAAAAAAGTGTATCGGGTCTTTTATTTTCCTTCTCACATCTCAAATCAACCTGTATTTCAATCCACACATCCCAAGCACATTAAGAGCACACACTCACTTTTTCTTTTTCTTTTTTTACTTTGCAACACTCTCTCTTATTTATATTCTTCCCACCTGGGATCTTAAACCTTGTGAAGTCAGGCTAAGTGTTATTTATCTTCTTCTTTTTTTGTTTACCCGGAGTTTTAAATTTTGCAAAGCACGGATAGATATAGTAGTATGAAATTCTGTTAAATATTTCAAAATTTTTAAAATCTCATAAAGCAAATATCGCATGCTTTGTAAGCGGAAAAGAGTGCCGAATCCCTTACCTAGAATCTACAGTCGTTGACCATCAATGGGAGTCATTTGGATTGGAGAATCTTGCAATTCTCCAACCCTTAAGTGATCCTATAGTTTCTAGCCGACCAATGATTCTAGGCTTAATTTGACTAGTGGCAACTCCAAATTTGCATACATTATCTCATCTGAATCAACACCCCCAATAACTCCAACCGCATCAAATTAAACCAGAGTAAGAGAAGTGTTCACTCCCCAAGTATAGGGTTGTGATGTAGTAATAAACTCGGTAAGACCGAGGTCGAATCCACAGGGACTGATACCTGTACGTTATCTGAAACCAAGTAGAACTAGAACTAGACTAAGATGTGATCTAAACCAAATAGAATTTAAGAAATAATTGTGAAATAATTATCTAAAACTTTAAGGAATTCAGAGGAAGGAAACTAGGGATTCAGAGGATCCACTTGTAGAGATCAGGGAGAAATTATGCCTGCTTCAGAAATCATGGAATTTGACTAGACTTCCTTTGATATAGTTTTCAAGAGGTGAAAGGTATATGAATTAGAATGGATTCCATCACCAAGCCATGCCCAGGAGACAAAGTAAACAACAGAATTAAACTAATTACCAACCAACCAACAATGTATGAGGATCAGGAAGGGTACTGTCATCCTACCATGCCCATTGGACAATGATGAACAACAGGGGTTCCTGACTTCATAAACATAAAAAGGGAAAGAAATACTCAAAGCCATTGCAAACCCATTGTAATTTCAGTCACAACAGACCATAAAAGACTAAGAAAAATATTCCTTCAATAATCAACTATATCAAATCCAGTTTATGAATTAAAGGCACACAGTAAAATCTCCCATCTCGCTACAGGCTTCACCTCTTAGCCCTAGCTAAGAAGTTTAGCCAGACATGAATGGCTTGGACTCAAAGCAAATAAACAAGAGAGAGAAAACGAGAAAATAAAAGAAAAATAAGAAAAACTTCTTATCTTTTCTCTCCCATCTTCTCTCTCTGTCTTCCTTTCTTCCGTCCTCCACACGTTGCCAGCAGCTTGAATCCCTCCAGCCACGTCTAGCAGAAAGCCCAGCTCACGTGCTGATCTCTTCTTTCTTCAAAGCCAAGACCGCCACCCACGGTTTCTCTGCTCTTCCTCTCACGTTCCAGCTTCCAGCCTCCCTTTTTTCTCTTTCTTCTCTCTCTTTATAGGTGCCAGGGGCTGTGCAGGAGAGGCCTGGCCGGATTGCGAAATCCTTCGCGGCAGATTCCTTGCAGAACTCTGCTTCTCTCTCTTTATAGGTGTCAGGGGCTGTGCAGGGAGGCCTGGCCGGATTGCGAAATCCTTCGCGGCAGATTCCTTACGGAACTCTGCTTCTGCAACAGGAAACGCTTAACTGTTTACGTTTGGACTCAGTTTGAGAGGAGGAGTTTTCCCTTCTTTGAAATCTGCCAGCATGGCGAGTGTAAGCACCCCGTGTATGATCAAATGGATGGCTTGGATCGCTGATTCGTTCACGGACGGCGGCCCACAACTTCCCGCAACTTCCACTTTTTCCGAACGCGCGTAAGGCGTACGCAGAGGCGCTGACGTGTTCGGTGGGCCCCACAGAGGTATTTACGAAGAAATCCACCCCGTCCATTAGATTCAGGACGAAATTTCAGTCAAGAATGGGTGGTTTTGAACGTCCATTGACGCGGCCCAGAGAAGAAATCACCCCAAAAATTATTTTGAACGTCGCAGGACCGCCTGTTTGTGGCCTCTGTATCGCGCACGTGTGCTTGCATGGGTCCAAAAGTTCAGCAAGGTTTTGTAGTAGTCGAGGCCCTCTACACGATGGACGGTTTGGATTGTCCGTACGTATGCTCTGTGGGGCCCACTAGCATCCGTAAAAACAGACAGCGTCCGTCCGTTTTACATAAAACGGTAGTTGCCGTATTTGAGAAGGAGATGGGGGTCAGCGCTGCTGACCCGCGTAACGTGGTTCGGTGCGGCTCGGCACGTGTACACGTGCAGTGTACACGCCTCACGTACAAGCCCCAATGTGATGTGATTTGAAAATCTGATCCAGCCATTTACTTTCTCATCTTATTTAAACCATCGAGACCAAAGTTGAGACAGTTCCAGATATCAGGTGGGGCCCAAATTAAAGATTAATGGGCTGATCTGTCAGTTGGGGTACTTCCATAGTGATCCGATGGCTGAAATTTGATATGTACGGTTAATTTATGGCCCTCGGGCCATGTATGAAGTTTTGAGCCAATTAGATGGCGAGAACTATGTGATCTTGCATTTTTCATCAATTTCGAGCCTCTTTAACGTGAATAACTTGATTTCCTCGGATCCCTGGTGTGTAATTCCATCGATCTTGGTCCCCTAGAATCCGTCCCTTTCCTTGGGTGTCATCAGGGCGTCAAATCCATGGTTTAAGCACCCTTTTTCAGTTCATGCTTGTAAATACACTCTGCATCACAAATACAATTAAATCAGGCTATTTAAACGGTATCATGCTTGTAAATCCATGCAATAAATGGGTCCGATATGCAATATTTGACCCTCAACACAACCCCCAACCAGCATTTTGCTAGTCCCGAGCAAAATATGCGAAAAGTAAGTTGAGAATTACAGAACAATTTCTATAAACTCGCGTGATTTTTGTAGAATAATCCAGATATGAGAGTTCCCAAATTCATGAATGTTGGATATTACTTCCTCCTAGACTCAAGCGCACGGTAAACTTCATAGTCAAGTTCAAAGTATTATTCCATTAATTAGAAAAATTCTAATCATTGAGATCTATGAGCGTACAGTGTAATCTCAGGCTTATCATCATTAAAATTCACTTCTCTATTTCAGGATATCACTGGTAACCAATAAGAAGATTCATGACAACCAAAACTTGCCTCACAGATCATCTTTTCATTCCTTCAGCTTTTGATTTTTCCATTAAAAGTAACGCTAAGAAGGGGAATCAAATCCTCACCTACAGGGAGCAAACCTATGATGAAGACTGTACACCTAAAATTTTCACATATCATTCATAGGGAATTAAATCTACACCTATAAGGAGCAAACCTATGGCGTCGACCATTCGCCCAATCCTTTCAATTTCTCGGGTTGGTTCCCTTCAAGCTTAGTGAGTACCAAGTAAATCCTTCAATATCAAACTGAAACCTTAATGTGAAACCGAGATGTGACATGTGAGATCATAACTCAATCAATGTTTACAACTTCTAATCAGAGATTAACACTTCAAACTTAACTGTGAAATCTAATATAATAAATAACTGAATCTAAGAGTCATAAATTACCAACATCACTCATCTTGTAATTCCAAGTGCCCTAGATGGCCGTCAAAATCCCTTCGAATTCACAAGAAAATCCAGACAAATTAAAAAAATTTCACAATTTTTGCTCAAGACCAAGAAAACACTGATTAGGAACCCTAATCTCCCACCCCCAACCTAAAATCTACATTGTCCTCAATGTAAAAGAAATAAGCATGCAATGCACATGGGACAACAAAAATATAAGAGGAGTGATGGAAAGATAGTACCTGGACGAAAGAATCAAAAGGCTTTCCAAAGATATCTACGTAAGATCGGGTCAGCACAAGAGAGAAACCAATAGAAGTAAAATAACAAAAATAAAATCCTACCTATACCACTTTCGCAGGTGCTCTCGATTGCATTTAACATATGCAACAAGCCTTTAAACCCCTAGATTGCCCCTAGTGGAAGAGTTGTAGTCTCGCGAGGGTTTGCAGTAATGTTACCCACAAACATTAAACTAACTAACTAGGAAAATGAAACAGAATGAAAAGCTGGGTTGGCTCCCAGGAGCGCTAAGTATACCGTCTATCCTAAAATGGTATACAGGAAACTATCCTAGTCCTAAGAAAACAGGAAACCTACCTATACCTCCATCAGACTAGGAGATCATTCCTGGTAAACAGGATCAGTCAGAGGCATGGACATGTCCTCTGAATCAAATTTCTCGACAAATGGTTTCAATCGTTGTCCATTGACTTTAAACTCCTTGCCATTGTCGGGATCTCTTATCTCGGTGAAAAATTTCTTCTTATCTTGCGCAGTCCACTGTGTCGGTATGGCACCTGTAGCAAGATAATTAGCAATATCAGCGAATCAAGGTGAATGAGAGACTCTGAACAGCTGTTCATCAGGGAACATGTCGTTGATATGAGTCGTCTCAAGGGACTCAGAGGTATTGAGGCGAGAAAGGTGATCGGCCACTACGTTCTCTACTCCCTTTTTATCTTTAATTTTCAAATTAAATTCTTGGAGTAGAAGGATCCATCGTATCAAATGGGGCTTAGAATCATTCTTAGAAAGAAGATACTTAAGTGCCGCATGATCTGTGTAAATAATGATCTTAGATCCGATCAAGTAGGACCTAAATTTGTCCAAGGCGAACACTACAGCTAAGAGTTCCTTTTCCGTAGTTGAATAATTTACCTGGGCAAAATTTAAAGTTTTACTTGCGTAATGAATGACGTAGGGCCGCTTATCTTTTCTCTGGCCTAGGACCGCTCCAAGAGCATAATCAGAAGCATCGCACATAAGCTCAAAAGGTAGGCTCCAGTCGGGTGCTGCATGATAGGTGCGTGGTTAACGTGCCCTTAAGCTTGGTGAAAGCTTCATGGCATTGCTCGATCCACTCATACGGAGCATCCTTTTAAAGAAGATTACATAAAGGACGAGAGAGGAGACTAAAGTCCTTTATGAATCGCATGTAAAATCTTGCGTGTCATAAGAAGGATCGCACGTCTCTGATGTTTTTGGGGGGAGGTAGGTTAGAGATAAGATCGATTTTTGCCTTATCTACCTCGATTCCTTTGGACGAGATGATATGCCCAAGGACAATTTCCTTCTGAACCATGAAATGGCACTTCTCCCAATTAAGTACCAAGTTCTTTTCTTCACATCTTTTCAGCACACATTTAAGACTTTCCAAGCACTTGCTGAAAGATGGACCGTAAACAGAGAAATCGTCCATGAAGACCTCTAGATATTACCCCACCATATCAGAAAAGATACTAAGCTACATCGCTGAAAGGTGGCCGGGGCATTACATAGTCCGAATGGCATCCTTCGGGATGCAAAGGTGCCGTAGGGTCATGTAAATGTGGTCTTTTCCTGGTCTTCGGGGCTATCTCTATCTCGTTGTAGCCTGAATACCCATCAAGGAAACTGTAATAGGAATGACCAGCTAACCTTTCCAGGATCTGATCAATGAATGGTAAAGGAAAGTGGTCTTTCCTCGTGACGGTATTCAACTTCCTGTAGTCAATGCACATTCTCCAACCAGTAGTGACTCTAGTTGGCACGAGTTCATTATTAGCATTGGCTACGATGGTGATTCCGGACTTCTTAGGGACCACTTGAGTTGGACTCACCCATTGACTATCAGATATAGGGTATATAATACCCACGTCCAATAGTTTAAGAACCTCGGCCTTAACCACTTCCTTCATGTTTGGATTTAGTCTACGTTGTGGTTGCCGAGCGGTTTTTGCATTATCCTCAAGATATATGCGGTGAGTACAAATCGAGGGATCGATTCCCTTGAGGTCCGCTATCGTCCATCCTAGGGCTCCTTTATGCTCAATGAGAGTAGATATGAGCATACTCTCTTGTTCTTTCTCCAGGTGGGCAGAGATCACCACTGGGTATGTCTCATCTTGACCTAAATAGGCATATTTCAAATCAGAGGGCAAAGGTTTTAGGTCAAGCTTCGGCGGCTTGAGATTAGACGGAAGAGGCACTACATCGGTTTGTGGTAATTCTTCAAATTGTGGCCTCCACCGGTTAACTTCAAGTACCGGTGCAGTATCAAGCAAGGCGCACGTCTCCCTAAGCATGTCATCATCAAAATCATGGGAGTGGGCCAGGCACGTCTCCAGATGGTCGGAGGATAAGGTCAGCGGTGTCGTATCTTCCACGAAAGAGTCAATCATGTTAATGTCGTGGAAATCGTCATCATCCTCTGAGTTGCTGCCGTTATTGAAAAAAATGTTTGACTCCAATGTCAAATTTCCAAAAGACATAGTCATGACACCATTCCTGCAATTGATAATTGCATTTGACGTGGCAAGGAATGGGCGACCAAGAATGACGGGAATCTGAGTGCTCATGTTATTGATGGGTTCGGTGTCCAGGATGATAAAATCTACAGGGTAGTAAAATCTATCGACCTGGACTAACACATCCTCAATTATCCCTCTTGGTACACGAACAGAGCGATCAGCAAGTTGTAGTGTGGTTAGGGTGGGTTTTAATTCACTCAAACCTAGCTGTTTGTATACCGAGTAGGGAATCAGATTGACGCTCCTAAGTCAAGAAGTGCGTGATCAATTCGATGGTTCCCGATTACACATGATATGGTTGGGCTACCGGGATCCTTGAATTTCTGCGGCACGTCTTGCTTCAGGATGGCACTCACTTTCTCAGTCAAGAAGATTTTCTTTTGAATAATTTTTCATCTTTTGGTCGTGCATAAGTCTTTCAAAAATTTGGCATATGAAGGAATCTGTTTCATGACATCAAGTAGAGGAATGTTGACTTTCACTTGTTTCAACACCTCTAATATCTGAAACCAACCGTTGGGGGAATGGAGCAACGGGCTTCTCTAGAAGTTTCGGTTCTACTTTTTGTGGGGCATCACGGATCCATCATTGTTGTCCTCTTACGGTTCTTGAGGCTTTTCGGGCCTAACCAGGAAGAGTTTTATCAATGATCTTCCCACTCCTAAGAGTGGTGATGGATTTAGCATGCCCCATCTGATTTGAAGAGCTGGGATCATTAATCTCGTACTGCGGTTTAGGATTGGGGAGAGGTTGTGCAGGAAGCATCCCCTTTTCTATAACCGTCATACGAGAATCTATCTTTTGCATAAAATCTGTAATTCCCCGCATTGCCTGAGCCAGCTCTTGTATGGAATTTTGAACCGGTTCCTCTTGAGGTTTCACTTGATTTGGATTTTGATTGAAGAAACCTGGAGGGGTAGCCGTTTGTCCATTCCTCCAACTAAAGTTTGGATGATTTTTCCAGCCAGGATTGTATGTATTGGAGTTAGGTCCAGTAAAAGGTCTTTGATAGTTATTTACGGCATTGGCTTGTTCATTCAACACTCCTCGAAAGGCAGGTATTGTAGGACAGTTTTCAGTTGTGTGAATGTTGCAATCACAGATGCCGCAAACAATTTCATTGACCTTATCCTTCTTTCCTTCCATGGCCTCAACTTTCCTTATGAGCGTAGTCACTTTACACTTGAGATCATCCTCTTCTTTCAAGAGATATAATCCACCTTTCTCCTTTAATTGAGTCGGCCTAGACGTGGTGTTCGCCATTGGGTTATAGTCCCATGATTGTGTTTTTTCAACGAGACTATCCAGGTAATCCCATACCTCGTCAACATCTTTGTTGATGAACTCTCCATTACACATTGTCTCGACCATTTGGCGCATGGAAGATGTCAGTCCATCATAGAAAAAATTTGTAATACGCCACGTTTCAAATCCGTGTTGTGGGCATGAACTGACCAAATCTTTGAACCTTTCCCAACATTGGAAGAATGCTTCATCTTCCTTTTGGGCAAAGTTCATGATTGCTTTTCTGAGGGTAATCGTTTTATGATGTGGGAAGAATTTTTTTATGAATTCCCTCTACATGTCGTTCCATGTGCCAATGGATCTAGGACGCAGTGATTGTAACCACGTCTTAGCTTTCTCTTTTAAGGAAAAAGGAAAGAGTTTCAGCCTAATTGTATCCTCAGATACATTAGGAAAACATAAAGTAGCCATAATCTCATCGAACTCTTTCAAATGTAAATATGGACTCTCTGATTCAAGTCCATGAAATTTGGGAAGGAGTTGGATAACTCCTGGCTTGATGTCCATTTGTCCTGTGTTTTCAGGAAAAATCATGGATGAGGGCGTACCAACTCCCACCGGTTGTAGATAGTCTCGTAAAGTACGAGGCGGGGGTGCCTGTTGCACCTCATTCTCATCTTAGATATCCTCCACCCTGGGTGGAAGTAGAGGAGGTTGGTCTTCAGCCATAACTTCAATTAACTTAGGGGATTTCGAGCGGTGTCTAGTCCTGCGATGGATAGTCAACCCCTCAACCAATCCTCCTTTAGTCAAGAGACGTCGAGTGTTGTCACGAGCCCACTTGGGCATGAAACACTCGCAACCCTCAATCAAATTCACGCCTAATCCTAAGAAAGGAAAATAAAATCTAAAAAGAAAGAGAGGGAGAGTTGGAAAGAAATTACCAAATTGAAGCTCCTAAGTTAAGGACCTACAAAATAAAACAAAATAAGTTAGATTTTTAAAACAAGAGAGGAACAATGCTTTTAAAAGAAAGATAGTAGTAAACTAATTTCTAAAAGAAAGTGGAAACTTCTAAAATAAATTAGGAAAGTCCTAAACTAGAAAGTAAATTACTAAAAAGAGAATTGAAAAATGGAAAGTAGGAAAGGAGTGTACCGAATTAGAGATTTCTATCTTAAAGGCCTACAAAATAGGAAGGTTAGTTTCTAAACAAAAATTCTAAAAATAAATTAGGAAACAAATTAGATTTTAAAAGAGTTAAAATTAAAAAGTTACTAAAATAGAAAGTTAATTTCTAAAAAGGGAAAGTAATAACCTAATTTCTAAAAATAAACTATTTCCTACAGAAGGAAGGATACTAGAATTAGAAAATTTCTAAAATTTAAACCCTAATTCTAAAAATAGGAAAAAGTAGAGAGATTAGGAAGGAATTACCAATTGAGAAACTTATGTCAAGATCCTATAAAACAGGAAACAAGTTAGTTTTGAACTCAAATAAAAATAAATAAATAAACTAAAGTTAGTAAAATCCTAATCTTAAGCTGGGCCTAGCCGCCAAACCCGTTCAAGGAAGAAGACGAGCGCCGAGGCTAGCACAAGTATCGAGTGTTCACTCCCCAAGTATAGGGTTATGATGTAGTAATAAACTCGGTAAGATCGAGGTCGAATCCACAGGGACTGAAACTTATACGTTGTCTGAAACCAAGTAGAACTAGAACTAGACTAAGATGTGATCTAAACCAAATAGAATTTAAGGAACAATTTGTGGAATAATTATCTAAAACTTTAAGGAATTCAGAGGAAGGAAACTAGGGATTCAGAGGATCCACTTGTAGAGATCAGGGAGAAATTATGCCTGCTTCAGAAATCATGGAATTTGACTAGACTTCCTTTGATATAGTTTTCAAGAGGTGAAAGGTATATGAATTAGAATGGATTCCATCACCAAGCCATGCCCAGGAGACAAAGTAAACAACAGAATTAAACTAATTACCAACCAACCAACAATGTATGAGGATCAGGAAGGGTACTGTCATCCTACCATGCCCATTGGACAATGATGAACAACAGGGGTTCCTGACTTCATAAACATAAAAAAGGGGAAAGAAATACTCAAAGCCATTGCAAACCCATTGTAATTTCAGTCAAAACAGACCATAAAAGACTAAGAAAAATATTCCTTCAATAATCAACTATATTAAATCCAGTTTATGAATTAAAGGCACACAGTAAAATCTCCCATCTCGCTACAGGCTTCACCTCTTAGCCCTAGCTAAGAAGTTTAGCCAGACATGAATGGCTTGGACTCAAAGCAAATAAACAAGAGAGAGAAAACGAGAAAATAAAAGAAAAATAAGAAAAACTTCTTATCTTTTCTCTCCCATCTTCTCTCTCTATCTTCCTTTCTTCCGTCCTCCACACGTTGCCAGCAGCTTGAATCCCTCTAGCCACGTCTAGCAGAAAGCCCAGCTCACGTGTTGATCTCTTCTTTCTTCAAAGCCAAGACCGCCACCCACAGTTTCTCTGCTCTTCCTCTCACGTTCCAGCTTCCAGCCTCCCTTTTTTCTCTTTCTTCTCTCTCTTTATAGGTGCCAGGGGCTGTGCTCTAGCCGCAGAAAACCCACCTGCTGCCTCCCTGCCAAACTCTTTCTTCTCTCTCTTTATAGGTGCCAGGGGCTGTGTAGGAGAGGCCTAGCCGGATTGCGAAATCCTTCGCGACAGATTCCTTGCGGAACTCTGCTTCTGCAACAGGAAACGCTTAACTGTTTACGTTTGGACTCAGTTTGAGAGGAGTTTTCCCTTCTTTGAAATCTGCCAACATGGCGAGTGTAAGCACCCCGTGTATGATCAAATGGACGGCTTGGATCGCTGATTCGTTCACGGACGGCGGCCCACAACTTCCCGCAACTTTCGATTTTCCCGAACGCGCGTAAGGCGTACGCAGAGGCGCTGACGTATTCGGTGGGCCCCACAGAGGTATTTTCGGAGAAATCCACCCCGTCCATTAGATTCAGGACGAAATTTCAGTCAAGAATGGGTGGTTTTGAACGTCCATTGACGCGGCCCAGAGAAGAAATCACCTCAAAAATCGTTTTGAACGTCGCAGGACCGCCTGTTTGTGGCCTCTGTATCGCGCACGTGTGCTTGCATGGGTCCAAAAGTTCAGCAAGGTTTTGTAGTAGTCGAGGCCCTCTACACGATGGACGGTTTGGATTGTCCGTACGTATGCTCTGTGGGGCCCACTAGCATCCGTAAAAACAGACAGCGTCCGTCCGTTTTACATAAAACGGTAGTTGCCGTATTTGAGAAGGAGATGCGGGTCAGCGCTGCTGACCCGCGTAACGTGGTTCGGTGCGGCTCGGCACGTGTACATGTGCAGTGTACACGCCTCACATACAAGCCCCAATGTGATGTGATTTGAAAATCTGATCCAGCCATTTACTTTCTCATCTTATTTAAACCGTCGAGACCAAAGTTGAGACAGTTCCAGATATCAGGTGGGCCCAGAATCAACGGTTTATGGGCTGATCTGTCAGTTGGGGTACTTCCATAGTGATCCGAGGGCTGAAATTTGATATGTACGGTTAATTTATGGCCCTCAGGCCATGTATGAAGTTTTGAGCCAATCAGATGGCAAAAACTATGTGATCTTGCATTTTTCATCAATTTCGAGCCTCTTTAACGTGAATAACTTGATTTCCTCGGATCCCTGGTGTGTAATTCCATCGATCTTGGTCCCCTGGAGTCCGTCCCTTGCCTTGGATGTCATCAGAGCGTCAAATCCATGGTTTAAGCACTCTTTTTCAGTTCATGCTTGTAAATACACTTTGCATCACAAATACAATTAAATCAGGCTATTTAAACGGTATCATGCTTGTAAATCCATGCAATAAATGGGTCTGATATGCAATATTTGACCCTCAACAAGAAGAAAGCTAAGGAAGTGAGGGCATTCTCACTCACATGGGGGCATTCACAGTAGCATTTAGGTAAAGAGAGTTAATTGATTTGGATTGGTAAGAGTCTGGTGCTCTTCATTCTATACTGCTTTTATAAACTTAGAGAAAAGGTGGCCTTACATGTTTTTTGTTAGAAGTTTTGAATGGTAAGTCGTGCAAATCTTCTTAATCGTTCAAGTAAGTGTAACTTATCACATTCGGCACATGCATGTATAAGAGAAATTATGTATATTACTCTTCTAATCTTGTAAAGTATAAAAGGACTTTTGTTGGAGAGCTTCACGTTATTAGACTCTTGATTGCTTAAAGAGTTGCTTTTGTGGTACTCTTACGTTTAATACTTACTAGAAGTTACTTTTACTGAAATCTTACTTTGTAAAGAATTACTTTTGTTGTTCTCTTAGTATTTAATGCTTTCCAATATAATCGTACTTCTAACCTCTTGGCCACCTAATTTATTAGGCTGCCACGTGTCATTCTTAGTTGTTTTATCTAATTATGATAGGCCATATCTAAACAACTAGATCTACCTCATTTTTGGAATCGTAGCCTAAAATATTATGGCAAATGGATGGACGGTGTTATGGGAAAATGTAAGTAGACCTAATAAGGACCGACTCAATCAAATCAGATCGATCAATAAGGCCTCGGAAGGAGAACATCGCGACAAGTCCAACCTTGCTTCCGAACTACGATTCCAAAACTAGGGTTACCGGGGAGAGACAGACGAGGCAATCGAAGCCGATCTCTTATCTAAAGAATTACAGCCCTAGATTGGATAAGCCGAGCTCTTGTCTAGAACTCTCGTCCGAAGAACTACGGTCCTGGATCGGCTGAGCCGAGCCCTACTCACATCTCAGAGGCAGGAGACGTACTCTGACCACAGACTTCGACCATAAGGTCTGACCAACGGCTTGAGAGACCGAGTTCCAGAGCCAACCCCAGTATGAATGTGTCCGAAGATCATGCCTGTAGATACCCCCCATTAAGGCATACAGGAGAGTGAACTGGGGCACGATCTAAAAATAATGGCCGACATCTTCGCATGCGCGACATCCGCTTGATTGAGCGAATCATGCCGAGATTGGTGGTCATGATCTCATCGTCTCATGGGTATAAATACTAGAGGAACCCATTACAACAGGTACGCAATATCTCACACCATCTCTCTACATTACGGAACTTAAATCCAGATTCCCTAGCCTGACTTAGGCATCGGAGGGTCCCCTATTTAAGTCAGGGTCTTCTTTGCTCACCTTTTTGTGCAGGACCAAGGTCCGTTCCGAGTTCTCAGTATTGAGGAGGGTGGTCTAGATTTTGACCTCAATTGAAGATACGTACAAAACCCATAGATAAAGGTGGTCCCTCGGAGCCCTTTGCCATTCCTATGTTGGGAAGGGCGGGAGGGTGTACCCAATCTGATTTTTTGTTTTCAATTAATTTCTTTTTCTTTTTCTTTCTGAGTCTTATGCTGAAGAGGAGTCTGCCCAATTCGGGTATGGGTCATCTGTCATCCATCCAAAGGGACCACATACGGACTCGGAGAAATCAATTCACGCGGATCCCTGTTTATTAAGGAATATTCACAGGATATATGGCTCTGGCTAGGGACACTGGCCAAAAAACCCCATACTTGCATGTCGAAATAAGTCACCCATTTGTTTGAGAACAATTGCAAATGCCTCCTTTGTCTTTTAGATTATTGTAAATACCCACTTTACTAGAGAAATTAAGAGGGACATGCATCCAATTTACAAAAGACATCCTTGTTGGATGAGTTTACTTTGCATGCATAACCTGGGAATTCACCCACAATAAAACTGCTCCACCGTAAAAATTAGATGTACAAAAAAAAAAAAATCAGACTAAGCTAACCATTAGGTGGGGACACACTATATAAAGCAATGGACACCTACACAAAATACTCCAAATTCAGTTGGTAGGCCACCTAATGTTTGAAACACCCTGGGGTATCGATTTTCACGGTGAACTGACCCTACACGTACGCATTATGGTAGGCCACGTGTACGACCAGGTGCATATGGGATAAGTTAGACAGGTCAACTGCTCAAAGATATCCACTCGTTCCTTTATATGGAGGAATCTGCAAAAAAAAAAACCTTTGAATGAGGGGACAAATATATAATAATCCAAAAGCGTAGGGAGGTGATGTTTCATATATTAGAGGGAATTGTTTACAATTATGCTGCCTGCCAACATGCAACTGGTGCAGGACATGAAACCAGTAGGGTCCACAAACGAAGACTGTTCTTCTCAAAATTAGGCTGATCAGCACAACAAGTGGACAACACCTGCACGTTTGAGTCAAATGGTTGGTTGGTTGTCTATTCGTTTCAACAGTGTGACCCACCTGAAAAAAAATGTGCGGTGTGACAAGTTTATGGTACTGAGAACAATGGTTGATTATTTTCACTTGACTCATCAACTGGACATGTGATATACAGCTGCGCCGTGACCTGTACGTCCAATCACTAATACCCAATCGGAGGTGAAAGTGATTTGGATAGTTAGCATCCTAAAATAGGCATATCTTGCAAACCAAAATGAGTTATTTACCATATATAGTTTTGGGGTAAGAGAAGCTACCAACTACATCGGGTTGCTCATTCCGAATTTTTGAGATTCCATTGGATCGACGGTTGAAGATGCATTTTATTTCTGTTTTTATTATTTATAGTAAGTTTTAGTTTGATCGTAATGTTTTATCCATTGAGTTTTGAAGGTCGTGCTCAACATAAAAATGATTTAGAAAAATTAGGAGAATAACTTGGTCAGGCCACATTGGATACTTACTATTTTTAGCAAAAAAAATTGAAGCCGGCTAGAAATCATGATCCAACTATTTATAGTAAGTCACAATCTTAAGGAGTTTGAGTTGTGTTTGATTCCAAATTTCTTCTTAAGATTGATATCATTATTTAAAGGATTATAAATTTATTTTTATCAACAATCAATTTATTTTCAAAATTATTAGAATTTTATGTTTTCTTCCCTCATAAATTAAAAAAAATCCTTGTAAGGAGCCTAGAGAAACTCCATGGACTTAAGAGTAATTATCTTCGAGGGAGATGGTGCTCGACCTCATCACATCCATCCTTGCATCATTTGATCAGCGTGGTTTCTTGCACAGTGGCATGTGAAATGTGCTCTGGAGTTAATAGACCGTTGATTGATATAATTAGGCTCCAATCATGGCTCAGTGGCAGACGCAGCGTACTTCAATGTTGAGGTCGTGGAAAAATCAAATAATGCGTTAGAGCTACTGATCAGTGCTACGTGGGTTCCATCATATATATGTTTTATCCATTCCGTCCACAAAGTTTTTTACTCATTTTAAGGGATGAACCCAAAAAAAGAGGCATATCCAAATCTCAAGTGGACCACACCATACGAAACAGTTCTGTTGATTGAATGCTTACAATGAGGCCACAAAAGCTTTAGGTCAAGCTGATATTTGTGTTTCTCTTAATCCATGTCTATGCGACCTAATCAACAGGTTGGATGGAAACTAAACATTACAGTGGGCCCTAGGAAGTTTTTAATGGTGGGCATTCAATCACCACTATTTCCCAGTGGTGTGGTCCACCTAAGATTTAGATCTATTTCATTTTTGAGCACATACCCTAAAATGAGCTGGAAAAATCAATGAACGGTCTGGATAAAACACATACATGGTGGTGGTGCCCACAAAGCAACGATACGGGTTGGGTTATTATGCAATCCACGTCCAGTCTGTGAGTACAAGGAATTAAAATAAAGAAATCATGTCCCCGTAGAGACCGGATTCTGGAAACGGATCGGCTACTCCCCCTGCCACCGGCCAATGGCTGTTGGTCGGTGCTGTGTGGGCCCCACCATGATGTATGTGTTTCATCCATGCCGTCCATCTATTTATTGTATGAGACCAAAACTAAGGTATATCCCAGTCTCATGTGGACCACATTATAGGAAACAGTCTTGAACGAGCTTCAACTATTAAAAACTTTTTGAGGGCCATAAAAGTTTTGGATCAAGCTTATCTTTGTTTTTCCCCTTCATCTGGGTCTGTATGACCTAATCAACAGATTGGATGTCAAGTAAACATTACAGTGGTCTTTAGGAGGATTTTAATGGTGGATATCCAATCACTATTGTTTTCCTGTGGTGTGGTCCACTGGAGATTTATATTCCTATTATTTTCAGGATCAAGCCCTAAAATGATCTATAAAAATGGATGAACGGCATGGATGAATCACATACATCATGGTGGGGTCCACAGAGCACCGACCACCAGCCAGGGGGCTGGTGGCAAGGGGAGTAGCCAATCCGTTCCCCCGGATTCTCTATCACTGCTGGTAGAATAGGCTTGTTCTATAACTAATTCACCAACGTGTAAAAAGTTATTCACCCTCTTCTAAAAATTACTCACATACATCTTCACCTACATTTGTACTATTGCACGTGCGGGCCCATCATATTGTACGTGCGCCATGCTATCAGCGTGTTAAGCGAGTGCCACCCCAAAACCTCAAAATCACCATATTTACCTACATGATGGTTGAATCAGCCTGATTTACCGAGCGTCCATCGTTCACCACTGGGAAAACTTATTTGGACGGTTCGGATGCCACACACTCACACCATGGTAGGCCCACGCACAACCCTTTTATTGTGAGATTGTTCTGCAAGTGCCTATTGAGGAACCAGCCTCAAACAGATATAATATAATAATTTTCTTAGATATAATGGCATTACAGTTTGCCATTGCATAATGCCATTTTTTCTGGTATTTGGGATATTCATTTTTTTTAATTGTGGACCACCTTTCCACCTTTACACGTCACTACACCATTTTCGTACCGGAGTGCTCCACGACACTTATTGGACTCTACGGGTGAAACGCCTCACCTATGTGGGGCCCACCTTGTTGTGCGTGTGACATCAATCCCACCCGTCAGGTGGGGCCTCCTTACGTTACACCGTGCGGAATAATGTAAAATCACTACTAAAACTCAGTCTGCGGTGTGGCTTGCTTGATTCACGTGGAAACATACGTTCATCCCTACGTCTGATGAACGGATTGGATGGAATATTCGCACAATGGTCGACACCGTAACGGTTAGTTTCCTTTCCCACTTTTTTCCCTTGGTGTGGCCCATCTGAGTTACTGATCACACCAAGCTTCATTCCCAACGGCTAATGTAGAGGGCCACACCTAATGGACGTAATGGATTTCATATGCACAGCATTGTTGCATGGTTAGGCGAAGAGCTTATTCTTGATTTTTATTTTAATCTTAATTTCTTGCAGATATCCGACCGGCCAAACGGGCCCTTAGTAATGACCGTGTGGGCCATTTTAAACGTGCCCGTCAATAAATACGAGACTGCCAATATCAGTCTCTTTCTCTCTCAGTTTTTGAATTTCAGCGCACCAACCGACTACCATTGGATATTTTATAGGCTTTTTCAGTTTTTGGGTACACGTGTCATCATGCAGTACGTCATCAACAGTGTGGATCACCTTAATTTGGGAAACGGATTGGCTACTCCCCTGCCACCAGCCAATGGCTGATGTTCGGTGGTCTGTGGGCCCCACAATTATGTATATGTTTCATCCATGCCATCCATCTTTTTTTATATATCATTTGATGGAATTATACAAAAAATGAGGTATATAATGATCTCAAGTGGACCACATTACAGGAAACAGTATTGAATGAACATCGACCATTAAAAAAATTTTGGGGGCCATAAAAGTTTTGGATCAACCTGATCTTTGTTTTTTCCATTCATCTGGATTTTTATAACCTAATCAAAAGATTGGATGTCGAATAAAAAGTACAGTAGGCCTTAGGAGGATTTGAATGGTGGATACAATCACTATTGTTTTCCTATGGTGTGGTCCACATGAGATTTATATCCCTCTAATTTTTGGGATTTAGCCTAAAATAATCTGTAAAAATGGATGAACAGAATTGATGAAAAACATACATCATGGTGGGGCCCATAGATCACCGACCACACCCACCGGGCTGGTGGCAGGGGGAGTAGCCAATCCGTTTCCCTTAATTTGGGTACACGTGTCACCATGCAGTACGTCATCAACAGCGTGGATCACCTTAATCAGCCCTAACTGATTTTGGTGAACATATCCAGTGCATTGTGAATTGCCTCACTTGCCACGTCATGCATTTGTCTTTTACGGTATGGCCCATGTATCTGATCATGTGTATCTTTTTTCAATTACTCGAGCTCATTCGCTTTCAATACACCTGTCCTGATACAGGACCTTCATATCTGGCCTGTATGGGCCACGCCCCAACACGATGTATGTGTCCTATCCATGTCATTCCTCCATTTTTCCAGACTATTTTATGTTATGAGTTCAAAAATGAAACAGATCCAAATCTCATATGGACCACACCACAGGAAAGAATAATCACCGTTAAAATTTCTTAGGTGCACAAAAGTTTTGAATTAAGCTGATATATGTGTTTTCTCTTCATCCAGGTGTGCGTGACGTAATCAACAGATTGGATGACAAATAACATTACAGTCATCCCTTAAAAAACTTTAATGATGGGCTTTCAATCTCCACTATTTTCTTGTGGCGTGGTTTGCTCGAGATTTGGATATCCCTCATTTTTTGAATCATACTTTATAACTATCTTTAAAAATATATGGACGGCTTGGATAAAACACATATATCATGCGGGGCCCACAGAGCATTGTCAGTAGCCACCTGCTACTGACTCTGTCATTATGCAATCCGCGTCCGTTTCAAACTAGTCAGACTTTTGGACATTTTCTCTCTGTGGCTCACCTTCAAACTGAAAAAAGTCCGGATATTCCTCGCATTAATCATCCAACTTGGAATAGTGAGGCTCGAGGGACCAATGGTGGGTATTACTTGTCATTGACCTTGTGGACAGCCTGCAAAGATGTAGCTGGATTCATGTAATTGAGCTGGCCAAGTGAAATGACAGAAGCACAGACATTGGTTTCAACGCAAATGCACATTGATGCAATAGAAACTATCTTTCCACTAGGGCCTAGTTGGATCGGCGTAGAGGGGTGTATTGTATCGTATTAACAATGAATTTTTACATTATACAATGTTTGAATAGGACTTGGCATCGGATCGTACGCATGCACGCGAATACAACATTATCTCAAAATTTTCAAAAGGCGGTAGAGTAATTTTAAACGGCCTTGCATCATGCAGTGCAGTGTAGTCATCGCGTTGTATTTTCGCCGAAGCTTGTAGCTATCTCTTTGAACTGCTACATCGTCCACCCCAATGACTCGCTATCTCCGCTCAAATCATCAACCCCCCTTCCCCCGCCGCCACCATCCACATCTGCCGTCTCCTTCACCTTCCACTTCCAATCATGCAAGATCTCAGTCCTCTGCCACTTCCGAAGCTTTGAGATGTCACAGAGGAAGTCGTTCGTCTGCCCCTCAGTCATATCACTATCAACGTCGAAGATCCCGGTCTTCAGGTGGAGCTTGAGAAGATCGAAGCGGGCGACATCGTCCTCGCCGAAGAGCATGATAGGCTGCTTGAGGAAGCGGAGGCGGCGGATGACCTCGGCCCGGGGGAGATCGAGGGCATCGATCTTGGATTTCTTCCTGGCAAAGCTTCTAGATTTTCTTTTGTTCAAGTTCGGAGCATTTGAAGAATCTCTTGCCAAAGAAGCCTTCTTATTGGAGCACCTGCCGCTTCTTCTGCAGCTCTCGTTTCAGGAGATCCATCTCGGGTCCATTGGATTGGAAAGAGAGTGCGGGGAGAATGGAAATATCCTACACAAGCATTGCCCTGATCATTTCTTGCGGACGCCTTTCGTAGGAAGTTCCTGCGCTGGTAACCCAGGTAGGGCCCACTTTCATGTTTGTGAATGATCCTCATCGTCCATCGGTTCTGTGAGTTCATTTTAGGACATATTTCCATTTTAGATGCCATTTGTAAGGCTTGTATCCTAGTCCGTACCTTCCCTTAGACTTCCGCGATCCTCCCTATCGAATTCTGGCAATCCGTGACCTGTAATCAGCGTTTTGCGTGCGACCCTAGGTCGCATCCCGTAGATCTTAGTCAACTTGACTCGAAACTTATACCATTGCGACCGCGCCGTCATTGTGGTTCCAACGCCGTGACTTGCGCGCCGATGCAATACCCATGCCAGGAGTTGTGAGCTTGCGTTTATTTCGAGGAAAATGCCGTATGTTACAAATCTCAAGAGAATCTCTACCATCCATCACATCAATCAATCAATCAATCAATCACAAGTCAAGTACACAACCCATCCTTCTCTTACCAACAAAGCATGGCACTCATCTCTCTCCCATCCCCAAAGTCAACTCTCTCTCTCTCCACCCATCCCCCTCTTACACAACCCATCCTTCTCATCCCATCCTTCTTACAACACCATTTCACTCTTTCCCTCTCTCATTCTCTCTACCATTTCACAAGCTTCCATAAGAGAAAAGCTCTAAGGAGAGAAAAAGATCAAGGCCCACTTCCTACCCCCACATCTCACCATCCAACCCTTTAATCTTCATCATCCACCCTTAAAGAGGAAGCTTAGGAGCTAAGGAGTCTAAAGAGCTAAAGAAGAGGACGAACGGTGGGTGATCTTAAGATTTCCATCATTAATCTCTATTTGAGGGCCCACATGTGGTGGGACCCATCTCGATGTATGCATGTGCATGGAGGAGCTCATAATGGCGGAGCTCCTCCCATCTCCACCAATCTCTCTCTCTCTCTCTCTCTCTCTCTCTCTCTCTCTCTCTCTCTTTCTCTCTATCTCTCTCTCTCTCTTTCCCATGTGTTGTGGACCCCACGTGATGTGTGTACTCCATATCCATGTTGGCCACCTGTGCGACCCACGTTGCCGACATCCAGCAGACTAGCCCACCTTGCCCGTCCATTTTGGACAGACCCTGATGAAGGGAAACACAAATATCAGTTTGATTCAAAACTCTGGTGGGCCACACGTGGGACCCACCTGAAATGGAAGTGGATTGGCTGGGGTACCTCACACCAGCTATATAGCTGTTGTATTTACGTTAGCAAGCTATGTGGGTCCCACCAGCTGCATAGGTGCTGCTATGACGTTAGCAAGTGGGCCGATCATGAGGCATGTGTTATACCTACACCATCCCTCCATGGGACCTCATGATGTATGTGTCCTATATCAACATTGTCCATCCATTTAATGGACGTGGGACCCACCCACATGTGCTGCACGTGTGGGATGGGGCCCACCTTGATGATATGTGTTTTATTTAAACCGTCCATTTGTATGGACATCATCTAGTCTATGGACCTAGTCTTAGATATGTGTTACGTGTGGGATGGGGCCTACCTTGATGATATGTGTTTTATTTAAACCGTCCATCTGTATGGACGTCAGCTAGTCTGTGGACCTGATCTTAGATATGTGTTATATCCAAACCGTCCATCTGTATGGACGTTAGCGAGATATGTGGGTCTGATCTGAGGTATGTGTTAAATCCAGACTGTCCATCTGCTGGTGGGCCAGCAGCCCAGCCATATGGTTGTTGCATTGACGTCAGAAGTTCTGTGGGTTTCATCCCCACCGTCCGTCTGTTGGACAGGTGGGACCCACCTTTAATGCATGTATTGTATATCAGCACCGTCCATCTGATATTGCCATGTGGGGCTAACCATGATGTATCTATTCCATCCAGCCGTCCATCTGGACATTTTGCTAGGTGGGGCCCTCTTTGATTTATGTGATATACATGCACACCGTCCATCTTGATGGTGCTGCGTAGGTCACCCCATGATGCATGTGTTCTTCCAAACCGTCCATCTGTTGTGGGTCCCACATAGCAGTAGCTGCAACCCATTGACGTCAGCAAGTTTTGTGGCCCCATCATGAGGTATATGTTATATCCCAACCGTCCATCCTCTTTGCGAGCTCATCTTAAGGCTTGAGACAAGAAATAAGACAGATCTATCTATCAAGTGGACCACACTGCAAAAACTAGTGGAGGATTGAACGTCTACCATTGAAACCCGTTTGGGGTCTCAAAAGTTCTGGATCAATATGAAATTTGTTTTCCTCTTAATTCAGGTCTTTGTGACCTTATGAATAGATTGGATGGAAAATAAACGTTATGGTGGGCCCTGTGAATTGTTTAACGGTGAAATCATTATCTCCACTACTATTTGTGGTGCGGTCCAGATGATATTTCGATATGGTTCCTTATTTGGGTAATGCTCTAAAATGATCTCTAAAAATAGATGAATGGTGTAAATAGTCCAACTAGGATGATGGGTCCCACTTGATGTATATGAAGCCCATTGTTGCGGCCCATGTGATGCAGCCCGATGTGATGTATATGAGGCCCATGAGTGAGGCCCAGTGTAATGTATGTGAGACCCAGATGGTGAGGCCCAATGTGATGTATATGAGGCCCGTGAGTGAGGCCCGATGTGATGTATGAGAGGCCCATGGGACGTGGCCCATTGTGATGTATTTGAGGCCCATGGGACATGGCCCATCATGATATATTTGAGGCCCATGGGATGTGGCCCAATGCGATGTATGTGAGGCCCTTGTATGAGGCCTAATATAATGCATGTGAGGCCCATGAGTGAGGCCCAATGCGATGTATGTGAGGCCCTTGTGTGAGGCCCAAAACGATATATATGAGGACCGATGTGATATGTGATTCGACCATGATGTATGTAATAATGTTTATGATGGGCCATGTCTTGGGAGGAATGATGGTTTAATGTCCACATTGTAAGAGCAATGATGGTTAAATGTTCACATTGTAACTCTCGCTAGGGCCCATTGTTAAGCCCATTCTCACCTTCCCTTAGTGGGCTAACCCAAACCTTTGGGCCCCCATGATCGTTAAGCTCATTCTTGATATGAGTAGGCCGTCTAGGCCCATCCTTGATATGTGGAGGTACATCATCATCATATAACATGCTTAGTATAGCTGCATGATACATGCTCATGCGCATCATATATATGCTTGATATAAGGAGTGATTGATTGTAGTACATGCCATTGGGCGGATTATTATGGGACTCCCTGATAGGAGAAGTTGTCCACATGAGCGCACAGTACGCGCAGGATTGCTGCATGACTGGATAGTATGATTCATGCATTTCGTATTTGTGTGATATGATTTCTATATGCCCTAGCGACATCAGGGCCATAGCCTCCACAAGCTTATCTGAATGAGAAGATTGAACACCGAAAATACTGTTACTAGCATCAGGGTGCCATAAATGTCCCTAGGTGAAAATCTCTAAACCCGATGGTACCAAAGGATGACTCCAACGTCGAGACCGAGTGGATATATGAGCGCACAAGGGCCGTATACCAGTAGTCGCATCTCCCACCGTGTCGTGGTCGGTTGGAAAGGGGTGTGGCCTTATCCGTCCAAGGGTAGGGGGCATAACTAGGCTGAGTTTGGCTAGCTCATAAATGGGTCTGCTATCGACGTGCTGGGCCGATATTGGTAGGCGGATAGTGAGGTCTCTTCCACTTGCATGGTTGCGCGTCCAGTGGGTGACAATCTGGTGTATAGTGTACTAGACCCCGGTGATATATATATTCCAGAGATAAACTGTATTGATATGAGAATTTAGATGAGATTTGGTGTGCTTGAGTTGCACCTCGCATATAACATTGGTCCTGTACGCCTTGTATCGCATAGCCTTGGTATGACCAATAGCATTCATGCCTTACATCGCATAGCCTTAGTATGGTCGATAGCATTCATGCCTTGCATCGTATAGCCTTGGTATGGTCGATAGCATTCATGCCTTGCATCACATAGCCTTGGTATGGCTGTTAGCATTTATGGACTTGATAATATGTTTCCGCATTACTCTGATATTACATCCTGAGCACGCTTATATTACGCACTCACACCACCCTCTAAGTTTTTTATAAGCTTATGCACGACCGTTGCATGCAGGTGATGCTAGGCCGTAATTGAGTAGGAGCAGAAGTATACCGCAGAGCTTCTAGAGTTTTGTCATTATTATCATTGTATTTCCCTTTATGCGCATTGTACTCAAGTTTTGATCATAGTGGATTTTTGTGATGGTCTTCTCGTCATTGTTCGTGGGTTATGCTTATAGTTATGCTTATTACAAATCAAATTCATATTCAAAATCCTCCTTATAGAATTTCAGGATCAGAACCTGGTATATGGGTGCCGGGAGCCGAGAATGGGGTACTATGGAGGCTGTAGACGCTGGATTCAGCGATCAGAAATTTTGTGAGCCCGATTTCTGAGTTTGGAGTGTGACACCATCCATACTGTTAATAATGTCAATCCTATTGGGATACAATGGATGGATGGGTAGGATTATTCAATCACGAACATGATGGATGGGTATGATTAATCACAAACATGACAGTGGGCCCCACCTGGCATACAATGTATGAGAACTTAAAAATAGTCATTGTCATACAAGTGCTATTGTATATTATACATATATACAATACGCAGCCCTAATACGTCGTATCCAAACATTGATATGTACAATAATTTGTATACTTACCCGAACAATACCTCCTATCCAAACAATGATTAATGGCATGTTGATTTGGATGTATTCTGAAATTGATCAAACGTATACATGAACAGTAGCCGAATACAATACAATACACCCTTATACGTGAATCCAAACAGGCCCTTAGGCTAATTATGGCCATTTGAAATGACCATTTGGAAGTAATAAAATACTACTCATCTTTTAAATATATATATATATAAATAAAAATAAATAAATAAAAATAAAAAAAACCAACATATTCACTATATACATGAAAATGCAATAAAAAAAAAGTTTAATTGCATTTACCTCCCCTAAGCCATATAATGTACGCAGAGAGAGGGGGTGCAAAACACTTATTCACAAAAAAAAGGTGCATTTGGATGTTCCGGTCCATTCGATTGTTGTAATTTCTTAACCTAATAGACGGTGCAAATAGGTTGTGATATTGTATAGAAACTGTATGATCCAAACAGCTGATATTGTCGGCCCATGGCCCATGCACCTAAAATTTCTCAAGGCCTGAAGTACCATTCAAAGGTGGTCAGCAAATAAATGGTTAGGAGGGAGGTACAACAATCACTCCCAGTTCCGTGGGTTCATGATGGATAACCATGGGTCTTAGATGGAAGATCCTAAAATCATGAAAATAAAAAAATCGAATAAAAGGAGAAAAATCTCTTAAATGTCAACTTCTTTTTTCTTCTTCTTCAAAGCCCTCATTAGACTTACAAGAGTTTCAACATGAGGTCATGGGTTCGAGTACCAATTGTGGTGAAAATCTACTGTGGTGTATGTAGGGTGTAAACGTATGTAAAAAAACAAAGACCTTATTAGACATGTGTCCCTAGAAAGTGAATGGTGTGTGTGTATTGTGTTTTTTTATAACCATCTAATTAAATGGAATATACTTTTGTTTTCATGGGAAAACAATGAAATGGACATAATCTATTCATAATTTTTTAGTACCCTAAATTCTAGAACTACTTCATTGAGTTTGGATAATTCATAGTTTGTTTTGTAGTTATTGTGTTGTGAACTAACGACGAGTTCAAATCTCCACCATCGGGTATCTTATTCTTATTGTGCTTTTTTACATAAGAGTGTGATTGTTCAGTTGCTTACAAACACTCATACTAAGCTTAATTAATGGACTATCACACCGGTGAATCACTTCAAGTACCTAACTAAAACGCTCATTATGTTTGGATTATGTGGACTTGTTTGTGTGCTAACTTTAACTAATCCTCAAACCTATGGTCATATAAGGACTTCATGATCCTAGTGTTGTGGGTCTTGACATACTTTTTAATGTTATATTAGTGGTTGACACATGGGTATTGTTGGCTGCACACATTATTATATAATAAAAGTTTTACATGCACCAACAAGCGATCCACTAGTCTTCATGAAACTTAGTTATGAATAGATTGTGTTGATTGCAATGTCCATCAAGTATTTTGAAACTAACCAATGCCAATGTCTTCGAAAGATTTTTCAAAAAGTTTACAACTATTGGACTTTAGTGTTTTATCAAACTTGATGGATATTATGGATATGTTAGCCCCACAACATCGGGCGTGTGAACTCGATAGGCGTCTTGCAATGTATGTGACCTAATTTGATAATATATGGGGTGGACTTAGAATAGTGCATTTGAAAAAGTTGGAGTTGTCATTAGTCAAGGGAGGCCTAGAATCTATGGTCGGCTAGACTCATAAAATCGTTTTAGGTTGGGGAATTAAAGACTATCCAAATTAAGATATGACTCCTAAATAAGGTTTGGGACCGGGGATTCTAAGTAAGGACCTCGGTGATGGTGAGGGAATGGATTAGGCACCCTCAACCGCTCACGTTTATGCATGGTCTATACTTTACATGATCTTTTTTTTTTTTTTTTTTGAGGTTTTTAAGGTTATGAAAAACCTCATATTAATAAACTAGCATGGTTATCGACGGTACTAGAAACCGATTAGTGAGCTACTATCCCAAATCACCACTAAAGAGATCGTGATGTCTCAACCTAGGATATATTTGAAAAAGATAGTAGCTGCAAAGAAGGGAAAGAAAAGTTAATGCAATGTACGAAGAATGTAATAATATATATTAATAACTAAATGTATTACAACTTACTTAAGTTACCATATAGGGAAACCATAATGTCTAAACCTAAGGTGAACTTAAGGAAGTGGTAACTACTAGTAAAGATAAACAAATGTGATATACAAGTGATCAAAGAAAAGGAAAGCCGGTCCAAGCTAACTTGGCTTTTAATGCACCAGGATCCGAAAATTCAATAGTGCACATAGCATATAAGTAAGGATCACTCGGACTATGAGCGGGGGTATATAAGAAGCAAGATATACAAAATGGGGATAAAAAATAAAGAGGATGACTAAATTGCCGCAAATGCACTTGGAGATGTGGGAGATGAAAAGTAGATCTAAGGCATTTCTCCTAGAGGAGATGACTACAGATCTTGGATCCTAACCCTACCCCACTAATCTTGGTCGGTTGAGATGGCTTGGATGCTTCTATAGATGGGATTGGAGGGTTTGGATGGGGACACTCTCGCTTTCACTCTCTACTATCACTAATCAATCTCCATTTCTCACTAATCACTTTCTACATTCACTAATCACCTTTAAAAGCATAGTCTCTCTTCTTTACTAGCTTTTGCTGAATTAAACCAAGTATATAAAAATGAGAGGAGTGGGCCTATATTTGCGCAAGTTGGCCATGGTAATTTAGTAAATTATAACAACTTAGAGGGCAAACCCCACCACATGACATGATCTGAACAATTGGATGACATGTGGCATCATGAATTCACTTTGATAAGTGGTAAAATAGTAATTTCACCCTTTGAGAGGATGAAATAGCCATTTTACCCTATGGCGCCAATCTGATCATGCCCAGCTAGCAATTTTCCTTTACCGTTATCAAGAGAAATTTTAGAAAAGATCTTAATATCTATCCAAATTTGTGAAAATTCAGTAGGGCACATAGCATACAACTAAGGATCACTCCGACTATGAGCAGGGGTGTATGAGAAGCAAGATATACAAAATGTGAACAAAAAATAAAGAGGATGGCCAGATTACCGCAAATGCACTTGGAGATGTGGGAAAAGGAAAATTAGATCTAAGGCACTCCTCCTAGAGGAGATGACTGTAGATCTTAGATCCTAACCCTATGACTTGGATACTTATATAGATGGAATTAGACTGTTTGTGTCACGCCCTATACACGAAAATCGGATTCACAAGAATCCCGATCGCCGAATCCGGTGCCGACAGCCTTCATAGTACCCCATTCTCGGCTCCTAGCGTCCATACACTAGATTCCGATCCTGGGATCCTATAAGGAGGAATTTTTTTTTTGTATATTTAACTCGTAATAAGCATAACCACAAGATTACCCAATTCACAAAGATAACATCATCATCACATATCCACTAATATAATCATTTGAGTACAATGCTGAAAGGGAAATACATAAATCGAAAATCACGCTCCATAAGACCGCTGCAGGCTCCAAGCTCAACATTGCTGCAACCTAACATCACCTGCATGCATCTATCGTGCATAAGCTTATAGAAAGCTTAAAGGGTGGTGTAAGTGTGTGCATAAGGTAAGTGTCAAGTATCCAACGCAATGTCATAATCATACAATGTCAAAATAGGCGCAAGGTCATGAATCATACGTTATCAGAATAAGCAAAAATACTGACAAGTCCATGAGTCAAACAATATTAAAATACGCAATACAAATCAACTATACAAATGAGGAACAATATCAGAATACGCGATACAGATCAACTATACAAATGAGGAGTCATAACGAGTCAAATATCAGATGTCATATCTAAACCATATAAATGCAGAAATACAGGTAACCCAAAATGCCATATGCCGTGGATATAATGTAATATGCGGTGCGAATGAAATGACCATGCTGGAGTGTGAAGTTGGGATGATAGTACGTAGTATCGCAGGCTACGGGGTCCACCACAAAAGACTTCTATCCAAACTAGTCTCATACCTAAATTTGGATAGTCAGACTCAACGTAGTAAACTCCTGATCTCAGGTTAGTCGCGCGCCCAACCAAAATCTTGGCCATGCGAAGGTACACGTAACAAATAGTTGCGCACTACCAGCCCGAGTGGATAGTGAATGAATGATTGAATGAGTATGCAACTCCTACTCAATAAGTCCACATATCAGTACGGTTCATCTCTGGGATAATTACCGGGGTTTAGTACACTCCAAATGGCACTGCCGCTCTCCCAGCCGCACAGTCCAAATGAGCGTAAGAAACCTCACTATCCGTCTGGCCAATAGTCTGCCAATACCTATCCGGCATGTCGATAGTGGACCCATTCACGAGCTGATCAAACTCAGCCTAGCAATGCCTCCTACGCTCAGGTGGGTAAGGCCACACCCCCTTCCAACCGACCATGACATAGTGGGAGACGCGGCCTCCTGGTATTCGGTACTCGGGTGCTCATGTATCCACTCGGTCTCGACGTTGGGGCATCCTCTGGTACCAAGAGGGTTTAGAAATTTTTACCCAAAGCCATCTATGGTAGCCTGATGCTAGAACAAATTTTTGGTGTCCCATCTGGCCATCCACGACATGCCTGTGGAGGCTACGGCTCTGATGTCGCTAGGGCGTACAGTAATCACAACACAATGCAAGATGCATGAGTCATACAATCCAGTCATACATCAATCCTGTGCATGTCGTGCACTCATGTGAGATAACCTCAGCCTATCAGGAAGTCTCATATCATCCTGCCCAATGACATATGCAATGGTCAATCACATCTCATAACAAACATGTAGATGATGCGATGGGCATGTATCATGATTCTACACTGTCACATACTCATAATCGGTATCGACAATGTGGACATTTAACCAACATTGCCCCCAAGGAATGGCCCATATAGAGCCAAACATATAATGGAACCATGGCCTCACACAAGGACCTAATATACAACACCATGGGCCTTACTCAAGGGCCACATATCCACAACAGGTGGGCCCTGCTCATGGGCCTCAAATACATGACATGTGGGCCCTACACATAGGTTTTGAATACATCAAATGGGTCATGCATCATGGGCCTAATACACATCACAATGGGCCTTGCCCATAGGCCACGAATACATCACAATGGTCTTGCCAAAGGGCCTCAAATACATAACAATGGGCCTCAACTACGGGTCGCATATACATCATATAGGTCTCGACAATCGGCCTTGGCAATCGAAATCGCCCTCAATAAATCGGAATCGGCTTCGATCGATAATCGGCCTTGAATACCTCACATTGATCCTCGCCCATGGGTCTTAAATACATCATAATGGGTCTCGCCCATGGGTCTTGAATACATCATATTGGGCCTTGCCCACAGGCCTTAAATGCATTTTAGTGGGCCTCACACGTGGGCCTCATATACAACAAGTGGGTCGCACTACTTGGGCCTCGAATACACAGCATGTGAGCCCTCATATACATTACAATGGGCCGCAACCCATGGGCCCTGAATATATCATAATGGGCCTTATTAAACGGGCTGGAAATACGTCATAATGGGCCTTACCAAATGGGCTGGAAGTGCATCTTAATGGGCCACGTCCCACGGCCTGATACACACCACAATAACCCGTATGACATGGTCCTAATACGCATCACTATGGGCCACAACCAATGGGCTTCAATACACAATAGGTGGGCCTTACACATAGGCCTTAATTATATACAACCGGTGGGCCTCAATTGCATTAAATCGGGCCTCACTCAAGGGCCATAGACATATCATATGCATCTCTCTTGGGCCACATCCCATGGGCTTCATACAAGGTTCTCATGAAACAGCCCATGGCCCACACAATAAATGGGCATTATCCACAATATTCTACACACTATGTTGGGCCCCAGGTAATGGCCCCAAGGCCTAAATACATCAAAATGGGCTATATGAGGGGTAGGCCATGACCCAAAAACATCATGAGTAAGGAGAACATCCTACTCATGCATTATGTTGGGCCTCATGGGCAACGCATATGCCCCAATTAAATAGCCAAGGTGTAACCAACATCCACCAATGTGTGCTTTACAAATCAACCCAAAACTAGGCAAGTTAGGTGGGCGGCAAAGATTGAGTCACATATATAATATTGGGCCCTTATGGGGTGGCCCATGAAATCCAACAAAATAGATGGGCAGCATGTGAAACATATACACTATAACAAGCCCTCATGAGGCAGCCCATGGCCCAAAGAACCGATAAACAGTGTGCTTCCTATACATCAAGGTGGGCCTCAAAACTGTACAATGAGCGGCCAATCATACAATAAATGGGGCCCTTACACATCATAAACGGGCCTCACCAAAAGGTGGCCAGCATGGATATGGTACATTCAATATGATGCGGCCCATTTGGAATATGGAGTCCAACTCATAATGGGATCCACGACCCATACACAATCTAGAAAATGGATGGATAGCATGAGCATAGAACTTATATATGGTGGGCCTCACAAGGTGGCCCACTACCCCCAAATGGGTGAATAGTATGGATATAACATACACCTCGTAGTGGGCCTCATAAGGCAACCCCATGGTGGGACGCCCTAGCCCAACACACATCCTGATGGGCGCCCACCTGATATTTGGACCTGCTACAGCTGTGTGGGCTCACACTACAAAGCGGCCCATATCACATCAACACCAATGGACCCCACACCGATGGCCAGCGTGAATTTACAATGCTCACAGAAAGATGGGCCATCTGGTGGGCGGTCAGCCCAACAGGACACTGGACCTATTGGATGGGCTGGATGGAATATAAGGTGGGCTTCATCAATAGGCCTCATACATTATCAATGAACCTCGGTTACATCAAATGAGTTGAATCAATCCAATGGGCCGAATCAAGTGGGCCGATCAAATGGTCGAATCAATTGGGCTGATACAAATGGGCCGAATCAAATGGACCGATACAAATGGGTCGAATTAATTAAGTTTCAAATATATCAAATAGACCGCACCGATGGACCTTCTATACATCAAATCGGCCCACCCTTATGTAATTGAGATCCGACCTATTTATAAGTTAACATAGAGATAGATGAAGCGAAAGCCAAAGATCAGCTTGAGTGGGAACCACAGTGCTCCTAAGAAGTTTAAATGGTGTATGTCACCATACCCCACTGTTATTGCAATTAGTGGGGTCCACTTGAACTTTGGATCTGACTCACCCATTTATCCCATGCCATAAAATGATCTCACAAACAGTTGGACGGTTTAGATATAACACATATATCATGGTGGGTCCCATAGATAGACGGCTTAGGTGAAACAGGTGGGACCCATGGATCTCGCTACCGCCGTATGTACAGCAGCTAGTGGTGGCGTCCACATAGCTGAAGCAGGTCCCACAGACCTGTTGACGTCAATAGAGTAGCTATACAGTTGCTGCACATGTAGCTTTGCTACCACAAAGAGGGCAGAGGTGGGTCCCATGTGGGGCTCACCATCAAATATATATATATATATATATATATATATATATAATAATAATAATATATATGAGATATATTAACGCCCAGGCCCTGAATGGCCTGGACGGTACATACATCAAGGTGTTGCCCAACACCAGGGGTGGGTCCCACCGTCCTTGGACGATGGATGTATCACACACATCATGGTGTGGCCCACCCAATGGCTGGATGGCGTGGATGGGTCCCACAGACCCGGTTTGAAGAGAAAAAAAACAAATTGCATAATGCTCCAAAACTTCTGTCAACCCAAAAAGGGTTTCAATGGTAGACGTCCAATCTCCACTGTTTCTGGTGATGTGGGCCACCTGAGCTCCACAAAAGGCTGATTTTTGGGGGGCCCACTGTATCAAAGGGAACCTACCAAATGCACGGAGTGAATTTTCTACCCTCATCACAGTGGGGCCCATGGCTAGGACCCAACGGCCCCTGGCCATTCAAGTCAAACAACGTAGGACGCTGCCTGCGCATCCTCAGGCAGTAGCAGCGTCGCGCTGCACATGTGTTATATATATATATATATTATTTTTTTAATTAGGTTTTTTCCTAGGTGGGGCCCACATCAGGGAAATCTGACCCAGCCATTGGTTTTTGTGGCTCGATACAGTCTAAATGAGCCCAATATTCAATGTGTTTTGGGGTGAAGAAACATCAAGGTAGATTTTAACGGTAAAACCACTATTTCCTAGGATATGGCCCGGTTGATTATCGGATTGCCCTCATTTTTCGGCTCAACGCCTAAAATAATCTGGGAATGGAATGGACGGCTTGGATTAAATTAATGCATCAAGGTGAGGCCTGTATGAATGACCCACCCAAAAATCTAAAAACCCACTGATGTTATATATATATATATATATATTTGGTTAGCTTGTTAGTACACACCCATGTCAGTACACGCACTCCATGTTAGCTAGCTTCACGTCTAGTGTCCAGGGACGCTGAATGGCATGGATAAACACAGCATCATGGTGGGTCCCACATGTATGTGGCCCACGCTTTATCAAGGTGGGTCCCACATGAACGTGGCCCACCTAATGGGTCTGATATTTGTGTTTTCTCATCATCCATAAGGTAGGGTCCACATGACTTAGATGGTTTGGATAAGACGTACATCAAGGTGGGGTCCATCCAAGTGGGCCACACATCACACAAAAATAAAAAAGAGAGAGAGAGAAGCACCCACCTCAAGATATTGAACTCCGCCTTCCTCCAATAAGTCTTAAAGCTCCAAGGAGGTTGATTTAACGGTCGAGATGGGGTTTGGTGGGCCGGATTAGTAAGGAGATTGGATGGGAGATGGCTAGATTTTTGGGTTGCTTGGACGTCCCAAACTTACAACAATGGAGGAAAAATGAAAAAGAAAGAGGGAGGGAGGGAGAGAGGTGATGGCAATTAATGAGTTTGACTTATGGGGAAAAGGGAAGGGGTGGTTGCTTGTAAGGAGTTAGGGCTAGGGGTAGGGTAGGGTGATGTCACCCCTAGGGTGATATCATAGTAATTATGTTTCTAGGGAAGTACAACAACAGGGATAGGTAAGTCCCGCGATCAAGCGATCAACGGCCGAGATAATGCATGGGCTAGATCTCATAATCTGAGTGTCATATTGACGCACGAGACGCGTCATCGGAACCGCGGCGACGGCACGGTCGCAATGACATTGGTCTCGGCTTGAGTCAGCTCAGGTTTACAGGATGTGACTCAAGAGCATGTGCAAATGTTATCTACGTGTCGCGGGTCGTCGAAATTCGACTGAGAGGACCGTGAAAATTTACGGAATGGTACGGGATAAGATATGGGTCTTATAGTTTGGATGGGGACACTCTCAGTACACTCTTACACTCACTTTCACTCTCTACTATCACTAATCAATTTCTATTTCTCACTAATCACTTTCTAAACTCATTAATAACCTTTTAAAGCATAGTCTCTCTTCTTTAATAGCTTTTGTCGAATTAAACTAAGTATATAAAAATGAGAGGGGTGGGCCTATATTTGTACAGGTTGGCCATGGTAATTTAGTAAATTATAACAACTTAGAGGGCAAACACCGCCACATGGTATGATCTAAATAATCGAAGGACATGTGACATCATGAATTCACTTTGATAAGTGGTAAAATAGTAATTTCACCCTTTAGGAGGATGGAATAGTGATTTTATCCTAAGTCGGCAATATGATCGTGCGCAGTTGGCAATTTTCCTTTGCCGCTATCGAGAGAAATCTTGAAAAAGATTCTAGTATCTATCCATATTTACGAAGATTTGAGCAGCAATGGGATTGCCGCCCATTCATATTTTGTGCACTTTTAGTCACAATGAGTGGTTGTGTGTGTGTGTGTGTGAAGGCTTTCAAGACTTTCCTTCACCAAAGATAGATCAAGTAGAGACCTTTTACTTTGAATAATCGATATAGTGTGGATATGAGACTAAAGAGTCCGATAAAAAGATATATTGTTAGCCTTAGCTTTGTGCCTTTTTAAAATTTGACATCATCTATATAGGAAGTAGATCCACCACATAAAATTGATTTTTTTTAGAAAAAAAAAAATACTCTTCCTTCTTTAAAAAAGCTCCAATTGGCTAAAGTAGTGGTTTCAATCAATATATATATATATATATATATATAGAGAGAGAGAGAGAGAGAGAGAGAGAGAGAGAGAGAGAGAGTATGAGTGAAAAAAGAGAAGGGGAAAGGCTTAAGAGAGGAGAAAAAGGTGTGGGTTGGACATATAAGGAGGTAGTAAAATCCAAACCATTGAAGGGCCTTTCACATTTAAAATCTAGAAAGAGATAATTAGTAAAATTGTGACCGTTGAAGAGTTTTTGCAAGTAAAATCTGGATCATAGCTTACTAGCCACATGACTCTAAATTACTTAATTTCCTTTACTTGTCCATGAAAATACATTCTTCTCATGTCCCCAATAAAACCAAAAGCTCAAGTCTCCAAAAAAGATAATCGCATAGGTAAAAATGTCCATAAATACTCGCATTATATATAGCAAAGTTACGTACTTTTTCTTTGCTTTTAAATTACTATGGAAATTTCTCATCTGTTACCCTTTATCAATCGGCATTAGAGGAATCTCATTAAATGGTATGAAATGGCTCGCGTGAGGCATGCAACTAGAGAATCTAAATATTGTAGACTATAGTTTGAAAAGTCATCACACCTAATGTTCACCACGATTACTCGAAGACTGAACTCGAGTTGAATAAACATGTAATAATTACATGTTTAAAAAAATTAAGGATCTAAGCATATATTTAATGTAGTAAAGTAATATAAAATATAAATTTATCAATAAATCACTAAATGGTATGTTGGTTAAATTTATTTTTACCATAATAGAATACTCTTCTCTCTTTTAAATCTTATTAATGTTCAAACTATAACTCACAAAGAGTTTCCCAATTACTAGGATCAAAATCTCCACGGAGAGTTTCAAATGGACCCAATGAGGTTTAGAATTATGATGTAGATTATTTGATGAAAAGCTCAAATATTACAGATATATTAGCTACTCAGCCGAGGTTGACAAGGCTCCCACACACATGCGGGATTAGATTAGTTATCTTCTTCTACTTTTCTTTCTTTTGGAATAAAGAATTACATCGACTCAATTTCATAACTAATCTATTAAGGGATGGTTAAAAATAGGCATTTAACAAACAAATGTCTAGTAATAAGAGATAAGATCATTCAATTATTCTACTTTTAAGATGACGAACTACTTAAGTTGTTTGGATGCCTACAACTTTTAAGTTATAAATAAATTTTTCTAGAAGGCTTAAATGTTGCATGTCTGGATATAAGTAGTAAGTTATTTATAAGTAGCTTTTGTATTTGTGCAATATGTAAGTTGCTTATAAGTAAAATGTTGTGTTTTCACTTCAAATAGAACTCGAATTATGGAATCATTCCAAAATATTATAAGCACATAAGAAACCTTGACACGAAATACATTATTGGGTTGAGCCTATCTAGATAAATATTTAAGCTTATTCTAAGGCTAAACCAATTATCAACTAAGCCACAAAAGTGGGTTTACATATTCAACATGCCCGCAATGTAGAGTAATAACATAATATAAGCAACAAGGAAATTAGAAATATAAATAATAAATCCAAAAGCCTTTATTATTACAATCCATTACCAATAAATAAAGTGTGTCAATCAAAATATTTATTTCAAAATTATCTTCTTTAACCATATATCTCTAGCTAGGGTTCACTCTATCAAGGAACATATTGGCTAAATGTGGTCATTCTGTAAGGAATGGGTATGTCTTAGCTATACATAATTTTCTCATCGATGATTATCAAATTTCTCCAACTGATCACAAAATTTTCATCATTTTTTATTTAAATAAGATCTATTTGTCTATTGATTTGTAGTGGCCATCAAATTTTTACATGACACTTGCTATAAGAGTAGGTTCTTATTCATTAGCTTCAGAGTAGAGGTTTCTACATATGGTTAATCATTTCCTTTAGAGTATTCAGGTTGAGGTTGTCTTGTTCATATATGCATCATCCATGGTTGCAAATGGTGCATATGATTTGGAAGGACATGAGGGTAATGGAATGCCATTCATATAGTGAGATACCATTCATGTAGTGAGATGACAATGTGATATCTTCTCCTAGAGCTTTTTAACTGGAGTACATGTTGTATTACCCATAACAAAATCATGTCAACATATAATCTTGAACTCTTTTAATAGTGAGAATAGCTTCTTTTTTAAAAAAATAAAAATAAAATTTGGACTTCAAATTTTGTATGTAAAACACAAAGAATTTTAAGATTTGAAATACTCCTCACAAGTATCTTATGAAAAATATGTTAAACATTAAATATTTTTTAATTCATGTTAATAAATTTAGCTCAAATTTCTATTTCGATAGTAATACATTTTCTTTTCCCAACCTAATTGAAACTACTTTTTCTCATTGTGATTTCATCAAATAATAATTTTTTCTCGGTGTTCGTAACTAGTTCATACACTTATCAACAATCACATGCATACAAAATGTATTTTCCACCATTTTTTCGATTTTACTCATAATAGCTTCTTAAAAAAGCTTTATTATGCTTTTTCTCACTTACTAGATTAATATGTTTGTCATGCATTTATCTATATATGAAGTCCAATTAATTTGTGTCTTTCAACCGTTGTTGCTTGCTCTTCAATGTTGTGACATGCATTACAAAATTACATATTTGCAATATATATATATAAGGTAAAAATGGTGTTAGGAATGTTACATAAAATGCAAAAATACAATAATGCATTTATATATCAAGTAACAATAAGTTTATAATTATTTACATTTTTAAATAAACATTTAAAAATAATAATAATTAGCCAATATTCTATCCTGATTTATAACTTACTCAAATATACAAACCATTGGATGTGGCCCACTCAATAAGGTCATTTCTATTATGTGAAAGCCACTTTATTTAGGCATATCTGAAGTATCGTAGCTTTATTCAATCAAGTCATTGTAATATTTCTGTTTGTGCTGTGATAGTATTGTTGTAATGTTCCGGATTTTATAGCTCAAGTCTAGTACTCGTTTTCCGAAATCTCAAGTGTTAACTTTCAAGGATAGCCTACATTTCACAATAATTTTTAAAAAAAAATTTTCTATGATAAGTGGCTACCCATAGGGCTTATACAAACTAATGTCTCAAGTCATTAAAAAATTACATAAAAAAAGACTAAACTGATATAAATGAAAAATAGAATCTAGAGTCATTAGATCATCCAATTCCTCATACTTCGCATGAACGCCAACCTGCATATCATCTACGTATCATGCACCAACTGAATATGTTTTGATAGCATTAATGACTATCCTACTAAGGTATACCCCTTAAGATTTATCAAACTATCACAATAGTTACACATAGTTTGCTAAAATAGGTCTACACTAAACTATTCATAAAAATCATAATAAATGATATTACAATCCATCACATTAGCCAATGATAGTTTTAAAATGATGGATGATCTACATTAAAGGTGGGTCTACATGATAGACAATCCACATCCAATGTTTGATATGATGGATGACCCACATCCAAGGTGGCCCTGCATGATAGTAGCCAAAATGGGAGGTGAGCCTTGGAAGGTGGTGGTCCACAGTAAAGGTAGGCCCCACACAATAATGATTCACATTAAAGATAGACCAAGGTGGGCCCAATGCAATGAATGATCCATATCAAAGGTTGGCCCTAAATGATGGGCAATGGTTATTAAGGAAGAGATCATGAAACAACCACAACTAGTCTACTGGAATGAAAGATATATATATATATATATATATATATATATATATATATATATATATATATATATATATATATATATATATAAAGTGTATAAAAAAAAGATAAGAAAAAGGATGAGAAATTAACGAAAGAGATTTAAAACTTATGCTGGAAACCAAATATATATTTTTGCCTTTTACCCTATAAGTATGTTGTGTATCAAACATACTTATCTAGTGAATAAATAAAACCAAAATAAGCCATTTGAAATATAAATAAGGTGCATTGGATTAAATGGTAAGGAATTGCATTAGATAGAATAAATATCATTATTGCACAATAACTGCATGTCTAGAAATACAATGTTATTTTCATCATCCTATCTCATGTTTGTAATCAAATTCTTCCTTTAAGAAAAATATGATATTAAGTGCACCATGGAATTGCAATCAATGAATAAGATTTCATAGCTAATGCCAGCCACCTATATGCGTATACAGCTCAAATGTCACATGTAAAGGGTGTATGTGTATGGCCAACGTGGATAAAGCACATGCATCAGTGTAGGGCCCATAGATACAGTGAATTTCAAAATTCACCAGAGATCCTACAGTATCCTACCGTTAGTACTTAGATTGATCCAATTCTCCCGTTGTTTTCAAATGGTGGTTAAGATTTACATGTTGTTTGGCATTGTTTTTTGCACTAGGTGAGCGAGTGTGGCAGAATTGAAATTGTGGCTTCAATTTAAATCAAACAACAATGACCCCAAGTGCCAAGAGAGGCAGACACGTAATGTATAACCGATGTCTAAAGAAATTGGTCGCCTATTTAGCTACTCACTCAGTGTGTAAAATTGGATCATGCGATATTCAGAGGGTGGAGTTCGTCCTCTGATGATGGGTTACAACTTTGCTTTTCGTACAAAAGGACTTTTCGATATAGATCATAATGAACTGGAAAAGAGATCCTTATAGTCAGTCGCGAAGAATAGTTGAAGAACAACTTTCCGATGGATGAACTGAATTCAGTGCACGAGCGTAAACTCAAATTATAGCTAGAGCTTACTCGCTATTCGGTTACTGCTACAGATTACACTACGAAATGTAAAACAACAAGCTTGGAAAACAAAGATTATACTAATAAATGTAATTTGCTTAACAAGGTAAGTAAATATTACGCTATGGAATGTAATTTTGACAGGATAATTGAAAGATAGATTTGGTTTGTTTGAATTGGTATGAGATACATTCTTTATTATTTTACTTTGTTATTTATATTTTTTATTCGATCGTTTGTATCCTTCTCAAGTTCCGATGGTTGCCATAATCATTTTGCATTGCTAACTTGTGAATGCTTCCCACATCCTAACATCATTTGCTTCTCCTCTTGCCACCTATCATATAACCGTTTGAGCATGATCGTTTTTTCATTGGCCGCTCAAGTGCTACACGGTACCACCTGATACATTTTGGCTATACTTGCCGAGAAATTTCCTCCATACATGTCCATAGATTTTTAAATACCCCATGCATATCCCGTACAAATTACACCTAACTCCTAGATTTTTAAATACCCCATGCATATCCCGTACAAATTACACCTAACTCTGTCTAATGGTCGTGGCAGAGTATGGCAATAATGGAGATGAACACATGTAACCAAAACGCAATTCGATGCCACCTAAACCCATCTAATACTCTACCTGAGTTACCTTTAAAACAGCCCATAATTTAAGAAGCATCCGCAATGCAATTTCATAGTTTGCTCAGTTTAAGCGATGCATCCTGTGTCGTTAATTTGTGAGCGTATGTGCACCGAGTATCAAATGGCATCTCTTAGCCAAGTGGCCCAAGTCCATACAAAGTAGGAAGATATGGAATGCCGATTGCTTCCTATCCTCGCTTGTCTCTAGCCACGAACAGGCAGTTTTATGAGTGGGCCCACCGTGATGTCTCTGTTTATCTACGCCGTCCATTCTTTCTTTCGTATTATTTTAAGGTATGTACACAAAAATGAGGCAGATCCAACGCTCCAGTAGACTACACTAGCTTAGGTTGCATTAAATGCATAAATTAAATACAAGAATTATATGTAGTGCGATCCACTTAAGCATTGGATATTCCTCATTTTGGTGTTCATAATTTAAAATGATCTGAGAGAAAAGATGGACGGTGTTGATAAACAAATACTTCACGGTGGGCCCACCCACAGAACTGCCTGTTGGTGGCTAGATACGGGCGGGATAGTACACAATCCCCTTCCCAAGAGATGTAACGTTTTCTCGGAGAGTCGGGAATATGCAATCAGACGTGGCAAGCTTAGACCCGTCTAAGACGTGTGGACATGCTCGATGAATGTGGTGTCTCCGACATCTTTAGCACGAGACGACAAATGCCCTTTTTGGGCCCACCACCACCACCACCCTCGGCACTAGATCCTCTGAACCTCTTAGCCAAGCTCACCTTCTCGCCCCCACGTGTCAATAATACACTTTTCCTCCGACCACCGCTTCCCCACCTTGTGATAACGTTATCTTTCACGCATTGGCTGTGGCTGCCACATGTCAATCTCCCTGCATTTCGAGGATTGCTCCCCGGATACCTTTTGATACTCTGGCATGGTGTGGTAGATGATACTCAGCCACTGAAAGATTGCTTGGAAGTTGAATACGTGGCACACGTGCTTCAAACTAAACTGTCCGAAATATAGGTCCTATCATGACCTGCATATCTGACCGTTGACAGGTGGACATTTAAAGGACGGTTAAAAATGAAAAGTATTTTCAATAAGTGTCCCCCGATCAAAGGTCTGCATCGTGCAATAAATTTATGACTATGAGTTAGAGACATTGGATTCCACATATTAATCAGTTTAATTTCAGTTAGTGTATGCCACGTGTACCATTTTTAGTGCATGCTTATCAAGTGTCGGAAGCTGCCAGAGCATCAAATAACTCTATACTAAAGACTCCAGCCATCCAATAGTCGTACGTGGGAATCGTAACACGCATTCCAGAAAGGACTTTTGAAGATTCAGAATTTGAAATGGTTATGGATTCCCGTCAGCTGGGTTGAATGCTGGGAGATAATGGGCGCACCGACGCTCATTTGCTCTTGTGGTGCGCTGATGTAAATTTAAATTTTCACTATTGCAGAGTGGAGAAATAGGTGGCTTTGATTGAGTGGCTTCAGGACATTTCTTCATCTTTTTTAGGTGCTGATGGGCGGGCATTTTTGTAATTTAGTGGAAGTTTGTGTGAGTGGTAGAGAGTAGAACAGGTAAGTCTTCATTTTGCAATTTGTTCTTTTTCTCATTTGCTGTTGTCGTGCTTTGCTTCTCTCATCATATATGAGTGGTGTATTTGAGCTTCCAAGTAAATACGTCTTGCATTTGCAATCTGCAAAAAGAAGAAAAAAGAAAAACCATTTTCTTTTGTTTTCTTCTTCTTTTGTTCTGCTGCTGTAATCTCTGTTAGAAAAGTGGAAGATTGCAGAATTCATTTCTGGGTTTTGATTGTTGAAGTGGGTTTTTGAGATTTTTGCTTTTTCTAAGAGATTAGTCTTTTCCCTTTTCAGATATTGCTGTTTTTTGGTTGGATTTTTAGAAGGAGAGTTGGTTGAACTTGAAATAGAAAACCCAGATATATAGCTGGTTTTTAAGTGTTGGGGTACTGAAATTTCTCACTAGAGGGATTCTTAGAGAAGTCGTTATCTGGTTTGATTTGATTTTGAGTTGTTTTGGGTTGTTTTCGTGTCTCAGGAATTTTCTTTTTTTAAGGCATTATATTCAGGGCTCTACGGTTATTTTTAGCCTTTCAAAGCAGAACCCGGATTTTACCAAATTCAACTATTTTTCAGTAGTAAAGCCTGTAATAAACATCTTCTTCTTGAGTGAAAGCTGAATTTCATTCATTCTCTGTAATTTCCATTAGCTGGTTTTCCCTCTAGGAACTGGCTGTATTGATTTTATCTAGTATGAAGTAGAAAAAACAGAAAAGATAAGAGAGAAAATCCGAGGAGCGTTCGAGCATCAGGATTTCAAGATGGCCATTGCATTTTTATGGGTTGTTTCGCCTGCCGAGATCTCTGGCAGCCTTGGGTTTTCTGAGTCTGTTCGAGAGGGAGGGAGGTTTTTAAATAGTTTGAGGTCTGTGAGCAGAGGTGTGAGTTCGAGGTATGGTTGGAAGCCGAAGCAAAGGAAACCCAGTCGGAGTTCTTGCTCTTTGAATGCTGATTTGAAGTATGGTTGTTTGGGATTCGAACCGGAAAACAGCAGTAATTTCCCTATTCTTTCAAGTTTGGTTGCGAACCCAGCAGGGGAAATGGCGATCACATCTGAACAGAAGGTTTATGATGTGGTCCTTAAGCAGGCTGCTTTGGTGGAGAAGTTGAGATCGAACGGAGCGCTTGATGTGAAACCGGACATGGTTGTTCCGGGGACCCTCAATATGTTGAATGAAGCTTATGATCGTTGTGGAGAAGTTTGCGCGGAGTATGCAAAGACGTTTTACTTGGGTTAGGCTTCTTATCTGTTCTTTGATATGCAGTTTGTCTAATAAAGACAGGTTCTAGATATGGTTTCCTTAAGATGCATTCTTTGATTAGATCGGAATTGATACTATATGCAATTATATTTGATTTTCTTCTGTTTATTTTTAGGAACACTGCTAATGACTCCGGAAAGGCGACGGGCGATATGGGCAATCTATGGTAAGCGATTGATCTTCCGAGGAGTAACTGTTGAATGATTAGAGTCTATTTGGTTTCGTTTCTTTTTGAACTTTCAATTAGTAGATGGTTAATCTTCCGTGGTAAATGGGAAAGTGAGAACTTAATGGATACCTTTTTTCTTTCAATCAATGGATCGAACACAGACTATTCGCCACATGAAGTGCTCTGGTAACATGATAATACTCCGCGATTACATTATTAATTAAGATAGTATGTTTCTCTTGATATATTTTCTGTTTCAACATCATCAAGAAAACAATGGTTACAATGTTTCTAAAGAACCATGATATTAAGTTTGAGGCCCGGTGTTGTTATCCATGGACTACTAAATCGAATTAGTGATCCACTATTTGGGCCCATAATTAGTAAGAAAAATTCTATTTTATACTTAGTATTTTTAAATAAAAAAGTTAGTTTAATTGCTTCAACATTTAAAACCCTGTAGTATATTCTAGAAGATAGAAAAAAGTACTTTTTTTTGGTCAAGCTGAATTAGGCCTCTTTTTTTTTTTTTTTTCACAAAAGAAGAGAACTTGTTTTATTCAAGTTTTTGGGTGATTTAAAGATAGAGATTGGTCGTCATCGTCCATTGATGGAATTGAGTGGTAGGAAATTTAGTTAAGAGGGATTGACTTGTATAGGGATTGCTTGGAAATGAAGGATTTGAGACTCAAGTGAAACTAAGAATGATACTAACTATTCATCTCTCAGGGAAAAAAAAAAACTCACTATTTGATTACCTATGTATATTGTTACTCCTGAATATAGAAATGCTAACTGTTGTATTGGAGCTATTTTGATATCATCCACACTTCTTTTTTTAATACACGCACCCACACCCCACACACTCACACGCCCACCCACACAACATGAGCACTCGATCCCATGATCTCAATGTAGAAACAGTGTCTATCTACCACTGAGCCATGGAGCCAGACTCAGATATCATACACACTTACATGTGCATATATAGTTTTCTTTTCTTTTCTTCTTTTTTAATTTTTCCAAGTTGAAATCGTATAAAACCAGAACTTTCATCCCTCAATTTTTTGGCATGACCTTTTCTTTGACAGAGGTTGTGGACCCTTTTTTAAGGATCAAAATCAAATCAAGTGCAAGAGCTTTCCATACCTTCATCTTCTTCATTTTTTTTTTTCTTGTAGTATGGTATTTTGCTAACCATAATTGAACCGTGTGTATGGTTGATGATCAGAACCAGTCAAGAGGAAGGTCCCGCAATGAATAGTCCATGGGCAAAGTATCAGTTGCTGTAAACATCCTAGCCATTTGATCTATAGACAGATACTATCAAAGAATGGTCGATGTTTTACAGTCAACTTCATTTTTCGAATATGAGGAGCATCTTTACAACAAAAGAAATCAGCCATTGCCTATCCTAGTGGGGCCTATCTTCTGAAGTGGGTCTTATACTGATCCACATGCCCCAGCTGGTGGATTACGATTTCACTTCAGTAATCAGATTACCTTCTATTCAGAAAGTTTAGGTGATCTGCATCAAACTTTTTTTTGAATGGGTACAAACATTCCTTGATTACTTTTGGTCGCCTATGAGTAATGGTCCAAGGATCAGAAATGGAAAAGGTATAGAACCAAAGGTTGTCAGTGCATGAAATATTTTTAGCCAACCCATTCACAATGGGACTGCTAACCTAGCAACAGTCTTGGATTTGAGGCTTTTCAAGCCCGGATATAATTTATTCTATGCAATTTAGAGGTGTATTGCCCATAGAAACAGGGAAAACTCATAACAGTTTGTAGGTCACAGGTTCATCAGTTGATGGATAACGGTCTATTTCTGTGACGCCGCCTTTGTGTTGGACTAGATGTTCTGTACCCAATACAGGAATGCTTTACTTTCAGGTCCGACAAGTCGGGATTGGAACCAATCATGATTTGGGGCAGAAAAGGCAGTAAAGCAGAATCCCACTTGATCCAGTTCCTGTGTCCCGTAAGCCCGAGTTAGTTTGCCAAAAATTATGAAGAGATTGCGGTTAAAAGGTATGTTGAAACGAGCTGTAAGCATTGGAGATGAAAGATCTTTACAAGCTTAGAAACCCCTCCAGATGTTTCACACTCTCAAATAATTTCAGCTTAGAAAATTTCAACTCCATCACACTGTTACCTGAACTAACAAGATCAAAATAACAAAACACAAAAGGCTGCAAATGACTCAGAAGAGACCTTAAAACGCATCCCGTGAAAGTATGCGAGTGCAGAGCGACAGAATCACAACTACTGCGAGTAACCCACTCCCAACATTCGTCTCAGATGATCAGTACCATCCTTCTGTGATCAGTGCTGTTCTAGAAGCCCAAACAGCATAACCCTTATACGAAACATGCACCAGTATAAGATGAGCACCTTCATCTGAGTTAAATGTCACTGTCCAAATTGTGTTGCACTGTGTCATGGCCTTTCTGTTGGTTTCAACAAGTCATGTTTTCCTCAGCCATCCCTCACTTTCGATTAAATCGGAATCTAACTGCTCAATATCATTAAATCTAACTGCTACTTTTTTGGATGAAAGACAAACATTTAGAGAGATTTTCTAGTAAACCCAATATTTTCTTATAGTAGTATCTGATGTGATCATTTTCAGATTAAGAAGTTAGGAGACATGCAATTGTATGTGTCCTAATCAGTATTTAACACCCCATGATTACAAGTCATTGGCAGAATGTTAAACAAATAACCATGCCTCTTTGGATTGGTGAGATTATGATTTCTACCATGGAAAAGAAAACGTTTTCTTCTGATTGTGAGCATAAAGCAACCTGTGGAAAACTATTTTCTTTTCCATGGTTTTCACCAGAAACGGGCATTTTACTTTTCTTCCAAAAACCCTTGATAATCCACATTTCCACATTTTGTGAGAGAGATTTCACTTTTTGACCATGGACCATCCTACATTCCCTGGAATTCATGGAAACTAAAACAAACAATCTTTTTTAGGATTCTCGCATACAACTTTCCTTTATCTATGGGTTTCTTCAAATGTGATGTTTTCCTTCCTAATCTACTTTTTGAATTTCACCAATCCAAGTAGGACAAAGGAAACTATTGATAGAAAAGAAACCAGTAACATGCAATTAGGGAGCTCTCAAAGTGTACACCTCCTAAAAGTAATCATATAACTACATCTTGCATAAGAGAGAAGTTGGGCTACAGAAAATATCTAGCCTGTGAGGGATTACTTACTTCACACAAACCAAAATATAACACTTAAAACACTTTAACTGAAAACAGTGGATATTCTGATTGTATTTCATATTCTTAAGACAACTCTTCATTAGTTTATTAGTTTCGTGTCCTTCAAGTGCAAAGAAAAGCTTAGTGATTTTTTCAGAGCAAACATTACAATTAAATGATATCAATGAATTTATGCAAGCGCATGCTTAAGAGAATATCATCTTGCATGTTTGGTATTGTGGTTTCAGCATTACAGTTGTGTGGTCCTCACAAGTTCCTTTGCATGCTTCAGTGTGGTGCAGGAGAACAGACGAGCTTGTAGATGGGCCCAATGCTTCTCATATAACACCAACAGCTCTAGAAAGGTGGGAATCGAGGTTGGCAGATCTCTTTGGAGGTCGTCCATATGATATGTTTGATGCAGCTCTATCGGATACAGTTTCAAAATTCCCTGTCGACATACAGGTTGGCTGAATTCATTTCTTCTGGTTAGTTATAACTTCCATACGTCAATAGTATTCACAACTGCAACTTCTCCAGAAGATGCATCTGTTCCCAATTTTGTACCCTTTCTCTTAGTTATGGTACTTTGCTTCGAATAGTTACAACTCTTCATTAATTATTGATAATCTTGGACTAGTGTTCACCATATCATGTTGGAATAATTGGATTTTTCTCCATTCACGTTATTTCTTTTGAAAAAGTCTGCTACGCTCACATGCACCTCTATAATCAGTGACATGTTGAACCTGATATGTTTTTTGTGACATCTGAGTAGTGCATGAGGTGGGGCCCACTATGTTGATAACCCGGCATGAAATTCTGGGAGTTCCACTCATTAGAAAGTTGTGTATATGTTGAATGTAGACTATTGGCAATCTTTTAAGCCATCCTTTGCTTTGTACATCCGTAGCCTGCCTGATCAGTTGATTAGCCTGATTTGTGAGCCAGGGTACCTACATGGTGGGGTTGCCTGGTGCACAGGTTAGATGTCACATACTTGTCAGGTAACCACATATGGCTGTGTAGAGTTGCTTATGGACTTATTCTCAAACGGGTTCAATGACAAGAATGATTTTTGGATGCTGCTATTTAACACCAATTCATGAAATTAAATAGGTTTCTTGTTAGAAGTTCTGCTTGATCGATTACACGGACCAATTTACGGAGAGAGGAGCATGTCAATCATCTTTGAGTTGAATTGGGGTAGCATTTAGCTTATTTGGGACCAGGGGAAGTGGCACATGCAAGTGCAGAGAGGATAGGAGAGACAGAATTAGGAGAAATTGGAAAAAGGGGAGATAGATAAATGGATGGAGAGAGAGAGAGCATCTCCACTTTTTCCTGTTTTGTGGCCCATTGAAGCTTTAGATCTGCCTCATTTATGGACTGACATCCTAACATGAGCTGGCACAATGGATGTATGATATGGATTTCACATAGTCATCACAGTAGGCCCTGTAGAGCCTTTGTTTCATGGTCTCCCTACTACTAAACTCCGTGCGAGCTACACACAAAAAAAGATTAGAAGTTTTGAGTGGGCTACTCACATCAAAGAATGGAAAAGATGCGTGTAAAATCTAATCCGTTGCAAGCTTTTTGCAGCTGAAATCTGAAGCATATGCCAATCAATGGCCACATTTTCCAGTTACCAAAGTATCCCTTCATTTAAGATGTCTTCTCATGTCCTTTGAATATTGAAAGCTTTCCTCCCTACGAAACGAATTCTGGTGGCAAAAATGTCCAAAATCTGCTTGCATTATTATATATATTGTAGATAACTACAAGTGTTTCTCTTGCATTTGGTTGTTCAGAAACATTCACAGGCAATTCTTTCATATGTTCCATTCACTGTATGCCTCTCATTTGTTACACAGGATCAATGATTTCATGCATATTATCTTTATCCTTCCGTTTTTTTACTTCTAGTCGATCTGTCATGACACTAGATTCACACTTCTCATCCAAAACCTGATTATTATTTTTTTTGGTCTTCCAGCCATTCAAAGACATGATTGAAGGAATGAGGATGGACCTTGTCAAATCAAGATACAAAAACTTTGACGAGCTCTACCTCTACTGTTATTATGTTGCCGGGACTGTTGGCTTGATGAGTGTTCCTGTGATGGGTATAGACCCGGATTCGCGGGCAACAACAGAAAGTGTGTACAATGCTGCGTTGGCATTAGGAATTGCAAATCAGCTTACCAACATACTCAGGGATGTTGGAGAAGAGTAAGTGAAATGCTATAGAACTTGTTCTTATTATCTTCGCATCTTTTCCTGCTAAAGCTCATCGTTAACTCCAAATCTCCAAGCCATTGATTTAGGTTGTGTTCGGATGATCAAGTGAACCGAATCTCAATTAATTCATTTGGGGGATTGGACCATTTTAATTCATATGTAACCATACCCCTAATTGCAATGGGTGCATTTCGAGTTCGATTTGAAACTATAGAAACTGCAATTTGGGGGTTGGACCCTTTCTATGAATGAAGTGGGGCCCACATGTTGGTCATTCCATGCAACGTCAAAATCTATACAATTTTCTACCAACAACAAAGCCAGTGCAATAATTCTCTCTTCTTATGGGTGTTTCTTATTCAGCGCGAGAAGAGGACGGATTTACTTGCCACAGGACGAGCTCGCTCAAGCAGGGCTTTCCGATGAAGACATATTTGCAGGGAGGGTGACAGACAAATGGAGGACCTTCATGAAGAACCAAATAAAAAGGGCGAGGATGTTCTTTCAGGAAGCGGAGAAAGGAGTAACGGAACTCAATCAAGCTAGTAGATGGCCGGTACGTAAAAGATTCTTATGAAAATTTCATTATCAAACTATCCCTAACCTTTTTCAAATTCAAACCAAAGATTGGTAATATCCATAGATTAAAAACTCGAAAAAATTGACTCGACTCAATGTTCATTTGGGTCGAGTCAACTCGAAGACTCGACCTGAATTGACTCGAGTCGTCTGGATGGTTAACTATAAATTAAAAAGAGAAGGTATTGCAGGAAATATTTAAATAAGTGTAAAAAAAAAATTAAGAAAACAAGATACCTGTTACTGCATGGCTTAGTGGCTGAGTGTTCTAACTCTTTGAATGAGGTTGTAGGTTCAATCCCATGTACCTTTTCCTTTTTTGCGTTTAAGAAATACTCCAGTGTTCCCAAAGCACTAGAAGTCACAGTTTTCCTAGTTACATCGAGACACTTGGACAGTACAATCGATTGACCATTTAGTTCAGAACATATTTTATGGGTTACCATGCGAAAAATCACCCTAATCGGATGATCAATCCATCCTTAATTCCACCTTATTTATAGTGGCCATTTTTTTTTTCCATGCAATGGATGGGATGGTTACAATTGCCTAAAAAAAGTGATTCTTTAGAATAATAAGCTATCCATGATAGTCCCTAACAACTCATTGACTGTAATCAACTTGTTTATTGCAATCAACCTATGTAATAGTCTATGAGTTTTATGCTCTCATTGTTGGTCCCTGGCCTGGCTATAGGAGGGTTGCATCAGGTCGGCAGCCAACGTCAAACCTATGCTAAAACTTCCAACATGAATCTAAACAATACGATATTCCAAAACTCATACTAGGGCATTCCTTGTAAGCGGTGAGCTGCATCAAAACCTGGGTGCAGTGAGAAATGGGCAATTGTTGGTTATTGATCAATCCGTAAGGACTGCTGGGTGATACGTAGAGAGAGTTTGACTGCGTAACATAGGTTAATGGTTATGGATGCTTACATTAAGAGATAGAAGAAAGAGAATGAAATTAATAGATACCTAAAAACTAGGTGGGGGAATTTAAAATGAGAGAAGACCAATGTAGACTTGGAAGTGTAGGGGAGATATTGGGTTATTTCGGTTGACAAAGTTGTTCAACAAGATTATAAGATCAAAGAAAATGGCAGACAAATGGAGGAAAAATACCGCGGTATCTATCTTATAAGAATAAAAGAGACATACAAAGCTGCACTAATAATTGTGGGACTAAACTTATGAGTCATACTATGAAACTTCGGGAAAGAATGATTGAACAAAGGCTAAGGCGTGAGATGAATGTATCAGAAAATTAGTTTGGTTTCATGCCAGGAAAATCTACCATTAAAGTTATTTTCCTACGTAGACAATTGATGGATAAATATAGGGAGAGGAAGGATCTCTACATGGTCTTTATTGACTTAAAGAAAGCTTACAATAGGGTCCCTAGAGACTTAATCTAGGGGTTATTGGGAGAGATGAGTTTCGAGAGGATCTATTGACTTGATTTAGGATGTGTGAGGGGGTAGTAACAAATGTGAGGAACACTAGTGGAGAGACAAGTGAGTTCTCAATTACTGTAGGCTTGCACCAAAGATCGGTATTGAGCCCGTACCTTTTCACATTGGTTATGGATGAATTAACGAAGCATTCATAGGAAGAGATCCCATGGTGTATGTTGTTTGCAGATAACATAGTTTTGATTGACGAGATGTGGGAGGGCGTAAACACAAAGCTAGATTTGTGGAAAGATGCTTTTGAATTTAAAGGATTTAAAATTAGTCTGACTAAAATAGAGTATACAAAGTGCAATTTTAGTAACAATAGGAGTGGGAACAAGGAATCAGTAAAGTTTGTTGACCAAATAGTTTCCCAAAATGACCAATTTCAATATCTTGGGTTGATAATTCATTAGAGTGGACAGATTGACGAGGATGTTGAAGATAGAATTCAAGAGGGGTGGAAGAAATGGAGATTTGCCTCTAGAGTTCTATGCGATCATTGTATACCTCCCAAACTAGAAAGGAAATTTTATAGGATGGCTCTAAGACTAGCCATGCTTTATGGGACAAAATGTTGGGCAATTTAGGAGCAACATGCCCATAGGATGAGTTTAGCTTAAATGGGGATATTGAGATGGATGAGTGGCAAGACAGGTAAGGATAGAATTAGAAATGAATCATTCAAGGGAATTTAGGAGTGGCACCCATAGGGAAGGTAGACTTGGTTTGGTCATGTGCAACTTAGACCAAGAACTAATTGGTTACGAGTGAGTTCATATGAGTTGAAGGCTCTAAAAGGACAAGGGGAAGATCCAAAGGGATGTGGACGGAGGTAGTAAGAAAATACTTGATGACCTATGGTATAACTGAAGTTTTGGCCCCTGATAGAGTGGATTGGCGGAAAAGGATTCATGTAGCCAACCCCAATTAGTTGGTATAAGGCTTATATGATGATGATGATGATGATGGTCCCTAACAAATAGATGAATCAAATTGTTCACTGGAGCTATTTTTGCATAAATGATCTATACCATCCCATTTCAAAGCCATTGATCAAATGGTGAAGTTTGTCATATGTGTGTGATGTTTTCATGGTAGCCCATGAAATGTGTTAGACATAATGAACAGTCATGATTGATGGATTGGACTGAATGTCTGAATGCAACTAGGAGCACTACAACTTATAGTGCTCTGAGAGCACTGGAGCATTTCTCATTAATTAACAACAAAACTAATAAGGTGAGTCGCTTGGCCCGAGATGGAGCTTGTCACTTCGAGTTGACCGAGTTTGCAAGTCGAATCATTGAGTCTTACTGTGACTCGGCCGATTTATTCTAAGCTTCGAGATTGCAAGTGACTTGATACAGATTTGCAAGTGACTCTGCTTGAAATCTCACCTAGTCAAGTTGACTTGGCTGCTTGTGAGTTGAGTCATCAAGTTTTCAAAATATGGTAGTGCTAGAATCCTTCTCCCATCTTCAAAAGAATAAATCCTTACCTTTGATTTCTCCCAAGGACAGAGATTTCATGAAATGACCAAATACCATTTCAATGATCGTATGCAGGTATGGGCCTCTTTGCTATTGTACAGTCGGATACTAGACGAAATTGAAGCAAATGACTACAACAATTTCACTAAGAGGGCGTACGTTAGCAAAGCAAAGAAGATAATGGCATTGCCGGCTGCCTATGCGAGATCCCTTGTGAGCCCTTCAAGAACACTTTCGACCCTCGTAAAAGCATGATGGTGTAGACAAGAACCATCTTATATGAAAATTCCAAGAACTCCTACTGAAAAGAAAGAGAAAGAACAAGAAAGGATTATATCTGTATATTAGAATTAGCGTCCCAAAATGAACATCTATAGTCATTCATGGTAGTATTGTTCCTTTGTATAGTCTTGTCTTTTACTTTTATTGAGACAAGTATGGGAAAATGATGTTTTTGTCACAATGACCTTTGTAAAAAATGGTGTTTTCTCATTCGCTATTATGAAAACAGCTATGGAAAGATACGGATTCCCATTGAGAAAAGGCCCTCTTTTGTAAGTATGGATGTGTTTGGATGTCCATTGCAATTAGGAATGGGTCGGGTGCCGTTTCTCCGTGAACTACATCAGGTATGTTTTGAGCAGGGCCTCAAACGTAGCCAATGTTGATTTGCACAAAAAAACATAGGAAAACGGCATCCCGCCTATTAGAGAAAGTAGTGGAAACATGGTATCCAAATGACAGGTTCCAAATCCATGTTGCACTTATGCTTGTTTGGGTGCATCCAAACATTGCCTGGGAAAGCTTCTGTTCTTCGGGAAATGATGACAAGGAAAATGCACTCACTCTAGGTGCATGGAGAGTTGGTGTGCTTTGTTTTCCGCCATTTTAGGGAGCGCTTCGATAGTATGTCACTTTACATATGCCGCTTATGCCTCAAATTATCTTGGTTTTTACTCATCAGTGGTATATTTGGTAAACAATATACTTGTCAACCAAAAAGTAGTATTTATCCCTCAAGTTTCTTCCGTCCACCCTTAATATCCACCGTCGATCATGTGAGCTCAATTGTGAAACGTGGACCATTCATTATATTGGACCCACTTTGGCCTGTCTTCAATGTGAATTGTCCAACATGTGGGGCTTACCTTCAATGTGGGTTGTTTGCCTCACAAGACTCACATTTGATGTGGGCTATCCATTACGTCGTGCTTACCTTGGATGTGGACCATACGTCATGCAGGCCCACCTTTAATGTGGACTGTCCATCATATAGCACCTAACTTCGAAGTGGGTCATCCATCAAGTGGGGCCTGCCTTGGATGTGGGTCATTCATAATTATGGGCTGACCTTCAAGATCAACTGTCCTCATGTGAGCTCACCTTTAATATCCATCGTACATCATGTGGAGCCCACCTTTGATGTGGATTGTCCATCATGCGGGGCCCACCTTGGATGTAGGTAATTCATTATCAACACCTTTGATGTGGACTGCACATTATGTGTGGCCCCCTTGTTGTGGGTCATCCATCATATGGGGCCACCATCAAAATAAATTGTCCATCATGTGGGGCCCACCTTCAATGTCCACCACCCATCATGTGGAGCCCATCTTTGATATGGATCATCCATCACGTTGGCCCCAACTTCAATATGGGTCGTTGCTCATTCGAGGCCTGCCTTGGATGTGGGCCATTAATCATTAGGGGTCGACCTATGATGTAAGGTTGTCCATTATGTGGGGCCCACCTTTAATATTATTATCCATCATGTGGGGCCACCTTCAATATCCACCACCCCTCATGTGCCCAACCTTAATATGGATCATCCATTGTGTGGGCCTGCCTTCAATGTGGGTTGTCCATCATTTGGGGCCTGCTTTGGATGTGGATCATTCATCATTAGGGGCCTATCTTTGATATTGACAATCCATTACGTGGGCTCACCTTAATGTGGGACCCACCTTTGATTTGGACCCTCCATCATGTGGGCCCTGCCTTTGATGAGGACCGCCCATCACGCAGGGTCTCCTTTAATATGGACAAGAGAGGCGGGAGGGAGAGACGGTAGAAAAGTTAGAAGTTGAAAAGCAAGAAAAAAAAAAATAGAAGTCTTTACCAAAAAGAATCCTGGGAGTATGATATTCCCATAACATGGTTTGATTTTTCATATATATATATTTATCAAAACATTCATCTAAACGGATGTAAGATTTAAAGTCAAAATTACTTTCGGAGAATTTCAAAGAACCAGAAATGTATCTTTTCTCTCCTCAAAAGAAAAATATGCCTTGAAAAACCAGAAGCTATGTTGTGTTTTCAAAAATTCAATCTAACCACCATTTGAATAATCTAATTTTAGGCGTAAATCTAAAAAATGAGGCCCATCCTTTATTTAGGTGGACCATACGATTGGAAACATTGTACACGGCGATGCCCACGCTTTAAACTATTTCCTTCTATATAACTCACCTAAATCGTGGATTGTCTAGATTCTTGGCCCTAAGCCTAAATATTTTTGTGGAATCTAATGGTTGGAGAGGATTTCTTATAATCTTCATGGTGGGCCTTATAAAAAATCAATGTTGGACACCTCTCTTAACTGTTTCTTTTAGTGTGGTCGATCTGAATCATAGGTTATCCTGATTTATTTATTTTTTTCCTTAGACCTAACATGGGATTACACAACTAAGGGTCGAAGTGAATTTCACATAAATATTACAGTGGGCTTGGGTGTACCTTGAAATTGTGTCGATTGTCTAACATGACACCATGCTATGCGAAAGCTTACGAAGCTTAGAATTATGGATAAGTCCTAGAGGGAGGTAAATATAATCACTTAAAAATTCTATCTAATTAAACAATTTACCAATTTAAACAAATAAAGCACAAAGGTCCAAAATCATAGACTACAAATTATTCAACTAATTGAGCTACTAGTATATGACAAGAGATATGAAATACCAACTATGTGTGCTACAATTTAAATGCCTAATATACAATCTATTCATGCATCCATATGAATTAACAAATCACTTGCATTCACCTAATCAATCGCAAACATAAGGATGTATAGTAATTCGGCTAATTGCCTACTCCACTCCTGACGAATGCACTCTCTTCAAGTGTACCGGATTTCACTATCTTAGAGATTTTCAATAGGTTTACCTCTAACATTTACAATGGTTTTACAGGTTTACTACAAACCTATACATACACACCATTGTCGGTGACGGTCCTATACAAATTCCTACACGTACTCACTCATGCTGGTGGAACACATTTTCAACTGTGTCAGTGGTTTCCGCGAAGACTTCCTAGGTTTTCTATTAGCTCACCTAGAATCGATGCGATTCTAATTCAAGGACCTACTTACTTTTCCATCGGAGGCTCTCATTGAGATTAATACGTACACATCCGTGTCTGGTGAATTCGTTTCTACACAAGGACCTACGTATACTCTCGTCGAAGGTGATCATATACAAAGACCTATTTGAGTTTAGATCTCAAACTCAATGGACTCTAAAATAACAACTTTACTTATTTAATTGAGCCATGTTGATGCACCTTTCTTGAGATGTATCTTCTCTTCTTGAATCCAGTTCTCTTGTGCTCCTCCGATCTTTGATGCGGATACTTCAGCTTCTATGATCAATTACCTTGCATATGATATACTTATGAGGCTACTAAGACAATGGGAGGATGATTGAATCTCCTACAACTATTGGGATAGTTGTTTTCCAATTAGTGATTCACCTAAATGGGTATTCTATATGATATAGACAAGGTTATATATATGGGTTTGTGTCTAATCTCTAGAAAACGGGAGAAAACATGACACCTTCATAATGCTTGGATTGCTCATTGAAGTGATTAGTCATGAGAAGTGTATCATGAATCTCTTTGGTTTAGAGTCTAGAAAAGGAATAATGAGTAGGGAATCACATAGGCTCTAATTACACAAAAAACCATCAATATGCTCAAGGTCTGAATGCCTATTATATGGAAAAAGGTTTACAACGACTATAAAACGGGCAAATAATGGCTTTGTCGATAGGATCAAGTGAGCCTTCAATAGAATCAAAGAACTTGATTTAAGTAGATTTGTTGTTGGACTGTTTTTACTGATCTTCGATACCATCAAGTAGGGTTTTCGATCAAATCGAGTCCTACCGACGGCATATCGATAGGATCGAGATCTACTCGAAATGCTAAGAGTTTTGTTGTTTTAGGTTATTGATTTACAACAACTCTGAGCCTCTAAAGGTTATCTTAGCATGATCAAATTAAGGTCCTAATGCTATGGGATGATCAAACAAATGTTTACCTATTGGAGAATGGATCATCTTAGAGGCTAAAATTGTTTTAAACCTAAAGGAGTTTAAGGTTAAGGTCACTGAGGTACCTCAAGTTACCTGTTTCTATACTCCCTTATGCTTCATGACTTCACGTGTATTCAGTTTTCAACTTTCAAGGGCTTAACCGACTCACTGATAAACTGACACGCATGATTGACAAACAAGTATACATACACGCCTCTCACAATTTTATTATTGTTATTTTTTAATATACGAAAAGCTAGATCTCTTCAATCAATTGCAGGAAGGACGTCATCGAAAGCGGATTGCATGGTGTATCACACCATGTTTGTTGACGTCACCAAGTTTTATGGGCCCCCCCATGATGTATGTGTTATATCCACACCGTTCACCCATTTGACAAGATATTTTAGGGCATGATCCAAAAAATGAGACAGATCCAAAGCTCAAGTGGACCACACCACATAAAGCAATGAGGACAATGATGCCCACAATTAAAACCTTTCTCAAGCTCACCATGATGTTAATTTGCCATCTAACCTATTCGTAAGGTCACACAGACCTAAATGAAGGGAAAGAAATATAAGCTCAATCCAAAACATATGTGGCCCCCAATAAGTTTTCAATGGTAGGTGTTTAATCCCCACTACTTTATGTAGTGTGGTCCACTTGAGATTTGGTTCTAGTTTATTTTTGGGTTCATGCCCAAAAATGATCTTGCCAAATCGATCAACAGTTTGGATATAACACATACATCATGGTAGGCCCCATAGAACTTTGTAACATCAACACACCACCTAGGTCACTGGTGTGTGACATACCATGCAATCTGCTTCCGACGCCACCGCATATTATTGTGAATGCGGGAATCGCACTCATAGGAGTCTTTTCAAGCTTTTGCTTATGCGATTATGCGGTTTGACTTGGAATATGAAATATTTGATTTGTAGTCGTCACTAGCTAGTTAACTCAGATTTATGCAGTTAACTAGACCCTTTGGAATCCTTAAAAATTAGAGGATTTGAAGATTCCTTATTTTATAATGACTCTTAATCTACGTCTTGGAATTCTGAGTAAGGGACCACAGTAACAAAGGAGGGGGTTAGACACCTTCTTTACCTGCATGAATGTACGATCTTTACTTTATGGAACTTAGTGAATTATAAGGAATTTGATTAGCCTAGAGTTAAATAGTGTAATGAATGGAGTGCAATGTCCAACTTAAAAATGTAAGTGAGAGATCAAAACACAAGCGATATGTAAAAAATAAGATAGACGGTAAAGAAATGAAAAAGAACTCTGATCGGTCTGAGTTTTTTATGTGGCGAGATCCAAAAAACCATCATGCCAAAGAGCATACACTCAAACTGACTTAAATAGTAGAAACGTTTAGAAGGGAGATGCTGATGCTTAGAATGCAAGAATGATGAGGATGAAGGAATGCAATGTCCAACTCAAGAGTGGGAGCAAGGGATAGAAACGCAAGTGATTTGAAAAAACCCGTTTACCTGGGAGAGACGTTAAATTAAGAAAAAAATAAAAGGCCCTAGTCAATCCAATTTTTATGTGGTATGGTTTGGAAATGTAGCAAGCCCTAGAGCATACACTCAAATAAACTAGAGAAGCAGGGAGTTAAGGAGAGAGAATTATTGCAAATGTTGGTTCATGGATGAATGCAGCTAATCTGTGGCTTTGGTATCTGTGAGAGAGGGTGATGGATGGATAGGTTGTCACAAGGATCAACTCGAGAGAGGTGGATCGACCTTCTGGTAATTCGAGCAAATAAGGTTTGGGCATGGCTCCGCTTGCATACGGCTGGAAAGATTCCTCCCATTTGCACTCTCTCTCTCCTTGGTAGATGGATGTGATGAGCTAAGGCTCTCTCTTTTCACTCCCTCTCCCTCAAGGAAGTGTGGTGTGTGGAAATTAAAAGAGGAGGGGGTATTTATAATTGTGGTGGGAGGCTGTTTAGTAATTTATGAGAAGTTTGGGAGCTGAAGAAGATGGAAGGTTGTAATTGGTTGAGGATATGAGTGTGCCACATGGCGTCCTATCACTGTTAAGAGATATGGAATGGGGTGTAAAATTTTGAAAGCCCAAGGGTAAACTAATCATTCGGACTTGAGCAACACAACCAAGGTGAGGGTAGAATTCTCTCTCCTCCACCTTAGCAAACCTTCATGATAATCCACTCATCATTAGCTACTTGAAGTATGCATTGCACCCCGTTTTTACTAGGAGTTCTGGTGGGACCTTAGTACTTCTTGGGCTTCCTGGCTTAGTTGTTAAGGGTTTGTAGCTAAATGGACCTGGGTTTGAGCTTGAATCTGGGCTTTGAATTCGGTCCAGAGATTTCAAATATTTTGGAAAGATTTGGCCATGTATGGATTAGTTGTGCTATCTGAGTGGGTTGTCTAACTAAATCTCTTGAAGTAGTTGCAGAACGGATGCCATTATTAATTTTCGGTGAGGCCCACCATGATGTGTATATGAAATCTACTCCAATCATTAGTTGCGTAATCCGACATTAGGTCCATGGCGCAAAAAAAAAAAAAAAAAAAAAAAAAAACCGATGATTTAGATGAGCCACACAAAAGGAAACATTTACAAGAGATGTCCAACATTGATCTTTCACGGGGACACTCCAACCATTAGATTCTAAAAAAAAAAAAACATTTAGGCCTTTCGGTGATGCAGATGGGGCAATGCCCTCCAAATTTCCGATATTGGATGATCCTGACCCTTGCATTAATGGATTAGAAATAGAGGGTGTAGAAAAAAACAAAGAGTAATGGTGTTAAAGAAAGGCTAAGATTATATGGCTGGGATCTCTCAATCTGAAAGATTTTTTCGGCACCCGCATTTGGAGCAGGCCTCATCTTATTGATGGTTTGGATCACCAAATCATCGGCTCCAGTAGTTCTGATTGGCCCACCACCATGATGACAATGCCACCAAGTGCTCTAGCAAAATTATACATGCACACTCCATGATCTGGAAATCCAAACCATCTATCTGATGGACCACACAGTGGATGGTGGATGCCCCAAAAATTTTCCAGATTCAAAGATCCGAACACTTAGATATGGTGGCCAACAACATTTCTTAATAGGGATTTGGTCATGGGACCTTAGCATTCTCCCCAATTGAGGGACTCGGACATGGCAGTCACCCTACCGAGATCTCGCACTGGTCGGTGCTGTGGGCCCCACTATAATGTATGTGGTTTATCCACTCCATCCATCCATTTTATCATCTCATTTATGGCAGGAGCCAAAAAAATTAAGAAGATATAAATCTCAGGTGGACCACACTACAGGAAACAGTGATGATTGAATGGCCACCATTAAAAGCTTCCTAGCGCCCACTGTAATGTTTATTTGCCATCCAAGCTGTTAATTAGTTCACACATATCTGGAAATGGAAAACACGAAGACAGCTTAATCCAAAGCTTTTGTGCCCCTAGGAAGTTTTTAATGGTGGCAGTTCAATCACCACTGTTTCCTGTGGTGTGGTCCACCTGAGATTTGGATCTGTCTTATATTTGGGCTCTTGACTTCAAATGAGCTGAGAAAATGGATGGACTGCATTGATAAAACACATACATCATGGTGGGGCCCACAGCTTTTCCAGCACCGATAAGTACCCACCACCGTAGTGGAGGGATCATTACCGAAACCGAATCCCCAATCGAGTAGGAAGCTGGTGTACCACACACCAGCTATATAGCTGCTGTAGGTACCTGGAGCTCCGAGTTGTACGAACGGTTCAAAGGAGATCAAAGTTACATGGGCCACACAGTTATGTATTTATTATATCTACACCGTTCATATATTTGTAGAGATCATTTTAGAGCATTATCCAAAAAATGAATCATATCCAAAGATCAGATAGACCACACCACAAATAGCAGCGGAGATAATGATTTTCACCATTAAAAAATTCATAGGGCCCACCATAACGTTTATTTTTCATCCAATCTATTCATAAGGTCACAAAGACCTGGATGAAGAGGAAAAACAAATTTCATATTGATCCAAAACTTTTGTGACCCCAAAAAGGGTTTCAATGGTAGATGTTTAATCTCCCACTGCTTTTTGTAGTGTGGTCCACGTGATAGCTAGATCTATCTTATTTTTCGTCTCAAGCCTTAAGACGAGCTCGCCAAATAGATGGACGGTTTGGATATAACACATACATTATGATCAGACCCACAGAACTTGTTGACATCAATATGCTAGCTATATAGCTGGTGTGAGGTACACCATCGAATCCGCTTCTAATCGAGTGAGAGCAGATTCAGTGCGGCCCACCCTCACCTAACACGGTGCCGAACGAAAGCTGATTGGCTGGTGTACCTCACACCAGCTATATAGATGTTCTATTGACGTCAGCAAGTTTTGTAGGTCTGATCAAGAGGTATGTGTTATATCCAAACTGTCCATCCATTTGGTGAACTTGTCTTAAGGCTTGATATGAAAAATAAGATAGATCTAACTGTCAAGCGGACCACACTGCAAAACAAAAGTGGGGGATTGAACATTTACCATTGAAACCCTTTTTGGGGTCACAAAAGTTTAATATGAAAATTTCTTTTCCTCTTCATTCAAGTCTTTGTGACCTTATGAACATATTGGATGGAAAATAAACGTTATGGTGGGCTCTACAAATTGTTTAACGGTGAAAATCATTATCCACACTGCTATTTATGGTGTGGTCCAGATGATCTTTGGACATGATTCGTTTTTTGGATAATGCTCTAAAATGATCTCTAAAAATAGATGAACGGTGTAGATATAATAAATACATCACTTTGGGCTCATGTAACTTTGATCTCCTTTGAATCGTTACAACTCGGAGCTCGAGGAGCGTCAGTGCTCGTCTTCGCACGAAACTTACCTACAACAACTATATAGTTGGTGTGTGGTACACTAGCCAATCTGCTTCCGTGCCAGACGCGGACTGTGTATTGACAGTGTCAGTAGGGAGGTGCCTGTTGACAGTGCTCTGTGGGCCCGACATGATATATGTGTTTTATCCAAGTTGTCCATTATTTTTCCATATCATTATAGAGCATGAGCCCAAAAATGAGGAAGATCCAAATCTCAAGTGGACCACACCACAAGAAACAGTGGTGATTGAATTCCCACCATTAAAAACTTCTTAAGGCTTATTGTAATGTTTATTAGTCATCATATTAGGTCACGCACATCCGGATGAAGAGAAGACACAAATATCAGCTTAATCCAAACCTTTTGTGGCATATAAGAAGTTTTTAATGGTAAGTATTCAATCACCACTCTTTCCTATGCTGTGGTCCATATGAGACTTGGATTTGCCTCATATTTTAGGCTCACATTATAAAATAGTCTGGAAAATGGATGTATGGCGTGGATAGGACATATACATCATGGTGGGACCCATAGAACGCTGTCAGTAGCCACTTGGCAATCTGCGTCCAATGGTGTCGCCCTAACCATGGCCCCACTTTGATGCATGTATTATATGCACGCTATCCATCCCTTCTGCCAATATAATTGTATTGTCACTGATTTTATTAATTTATTGATTGCAGCCAAATCTTTTATGATTGGATTTAAAGTTAGTAACTTATTTTCTTTTTCTTTTTCTTTTTTTTTTTTTTTTTTTTTGTTCTTTTCTTCTCCTTAAAAGAGTTCATGGACAAGCTTAAAGACATCGGAGGAATAGTTATTTTGTAATGTATCAGCTGTGTTCGAAATGATTTCGCTAAGGAATAGTAAGGCATTTTTAGATATTGTTGGTAGCTCGATTTATTATCTATTGCACGGGCATGTCAGAATTAATACAACGACTCGATCCAAACCGATCAACTTTGACCTCAAGCGCTAAAATAAACAGATATGCCCAATATATATGATCAAATTCTAAGAAGATTCGTGGCTTACTTGGCCACTTGCAGAATTTGATCATGATCAGGCGATAATCGAAGGGTGGGGTTCTTCCTCCGAAGATGGGTTGTTGTGCAGCACGCCAACAACGCAGTGAACCGAGATCCAATCTCTGGTCTCACCCACAAACGATAAACAATAAGAAATATAGACTAGAAACAGAATCAAAATATTCCAAACAAACCACATGATAAGATATACGTGGAAAAACCCCAACAAGGGTAAAAAATCACGGATGCAAACTTCCACTATGAAGAAAAACGAAGATTACAAGGCAATATACTAACCTCTCCCTTGAAAGTATAGAAAAAACCTTTGCCCACACCTTAGAATTATTTCCCATACACTAGAAAAGCTTTCCCATTACCCTAGAAAAGCCTTAGGGACACCTATTTATAGTTTAGGCAACTCCCCTTTCACACCTCTACGAAAATCGACTCAAATTTCCGCAGTCTGTATCAAATCCAGACTTAAATTTGCGTAAGCTGGACTGGTCGTGCGGAGTCTTCGACCGGTTGAGCTGCACCCACCACTGGTCGAGCACCTCGAAAATCCAAAATCCCAACTCGCTGGAAAACGAGTCGAGCCAGTCCACGACTGGTCGAGTGGGCCACTCGACCAGTCGAGCAGGTTACTCGACTGGTCGAGCAGCCATACAAATGTGGCTCTACATCTCAACAATCTCCCACTTGAAGACACATTGCCATAAACTTTTGTCTTCTACATTCGAAGTGCACCACCTCCCCGTTTTCAAGCTTGAAGACCAATCAAAGCTGAACAAAACTTTAACTTATCCCGTGTGACTGTCTTGGTCAGCATATCCGCAGGATTCTCACTTGTATTAATCTTCTCCAGAGCAATCGATCCATCTTCCAGTAACGAATGTATGAAGTGATATCTGATAGCAATATGCTTGGTCCTTGAATGAAAGGCTGAATTCTTAGCCAAGTGTACTGCACTCTAACTGTCACTGTACAGCTTGCAATTTGCTTGCTTCTTACCCAACTCTTCCATGAAACCTTACATCCATACTATCCCCTTGCACGCTTCTGTAGCCGCAACATATTATACTTCCGTCGTACTGATAAATAGTATCTTCTGTAACTGAGAGACCCAACTGACTACTGCACTGCCCAGAGAAAAAAATAACTTGTAGTGCTTCTTCTGCTGTCAATATCTCCTGCCAAATTTGAATCCATGTAGCCTTGTAGCTTGATTTTCGATCCTCCATAACACAGCCCTACATCCTTAGTATATACCGGGTATCTGAGGATCCACGTTACAGCTTCCCAATGTTCCTTACCGGGATTGTTCATGAACCTGCTAACACTCTCACTGCTTGAGCAATGTCTGGCCTCGTGCTTACCATAGCATACATGAGACTCCCAATAGTTGACGCGTATCAGACTTTAGCCATGTAGTCTCGTTCCTCCTGCGTCTTTGCACCTTGCTCCTTAGATAGCTTGAAGTGGTTGGCTAATGGTGTACTAACCGGCTTAGCACCTCCTATATTGAATCGATCAAGTACATTGGCTATGTACTCTGCCTGTGACAAAATCAGTTTCTTATTTTTCCTGTCACGCTTTATCCTCATGCCTAGAATTTGTTTTATAGCTCCTAAATCCTTCATGGTAAATTCTCTAGACAGTTATCTTTTGAAATCTGAGATGTCCTTCATGCTTGAATCGGCTACAAGCATATCATCAACATACAAAAGAAGGATGATGTACGACGTATCAAACTTCTTCAAATAGCAAAAGTGGTCTGCATGACATCTCCTAAAACTGTTTTCCGACATAAAACTGCCGAACTTCTTATACCGCTGCCTCGAGGCCTGCTTCAGGCCATATAGACTCTTCTTCTATCTGCACACTTTGTTCTCCTTTCCTGGTGCCTCATATCCTGTCGGCTGATATATATATATATATATATATATATATATATATATATATATATATATATATATATATATATATATATATATATATATATATATATATATTCTTCATGGTCCTCATGAAGAAAGGCCATCTTAAAATCTAGTTACTCTAGATGTAAGTCATCTATAGCCACTATACTCAAGACCATGCGAATCGTAGACATTTTCACTACCGGTGAAAATATTTCAGTGAATTCGATACCTACCTTTTGTTGAAATCCTTTCACAACCAGTCTAGCCTTGTACCGTTTCGAACCATCGTGCTCCTTCTTTAGTCTGTAAACTCACTTGTTATGAAGAGCTTTCTTACCCTTGGGTAGAGTGACTAACTCCCATGTACGATTAGACTCAAGAGAGTCCATCTCATCATCCATGGCCTGCTCCTACTTAACTCGTGTATCTGACTATAATGCCTCTTCAAAACACTCTGGTTCACCATTATCTGTCAACAATAGATAATGTAAGGAGGATGAGTATCGGAACATGGGTCTCCTCTCCCGAGTGAACCTCCTCACAACTGGTGTCTGTGGCTCTACCTCATAATACTCCTGTACATAATCATCCTGTGGCGCTGTAACACCCGTCTCCAGTAACTCTTCCAACTTTACGAATTCTTTCTCCTCGACCTTATTTTCCTACACACTGTCCTTATGCGTCACTTTTTTATTAAAGACTACGTCCTTACTTCTGATGATTTTTCTGTTTTCTGCATCCCAAAACCTGTAGCCAAAATCATGTTGCTCATAACCTATAAACGTGCACCTCCTGGACTTTGCATCCAGCTTGTTTCTGTGCTCTATATCAATGTGAACATATGAAGTACAACTGAACACTCTGAGATGTGCAAAGTTCACTTCTTTCTCAGTCCACGTTTCTTCTAGTAGCTCACCATCCAATGGTGCTAAGGGACTTCTATTGATGAGATATGTAGCAGTATTTACAGCATCTGCCCAAAAGGTCTTAGGCAACCCTGCATGTAACCTCATGCTCCTGGTGCGCTCAAGGATGGTCACGTTAATGCGCTCAACCTCACCATTCTGTTGTGGTGTCCCTGGAATCATTTTCTGATGTTTAATTCAAGTTACTACACAATACTCCTCAAATTTCTTATCATAGTACTCTCTCCCATTATCTGATCTGAGACATTTTAGTGTTTTACCTGTCTCGTTTTCTACCATAACTTTTCACTTCTTAAATACATAAAATACATCAGATTTATTCTTTAAGAAATCGACCAATAGTTTTCTACTAGCATCATCAATAAAAGAAAAAAATAACGTGAGCCACCAAGAGATAATTCCTATGTCGGTCTTCACATATTAGTGTGTACAAGCTCCAACAGATGTGTCTTTGGAGCGTGTCCTGTCTTCTTGAAACTTACCCTCTTCTGCTTGTCATACACGCAGTCCTCGCAGAACTCCAAGTCAGTAGACTTAAGCCCCGGTGGCTTCCCTTTTGATAATAACACTTTCATCCATTTCTCACTCATATGTCCCAACCTCTGATGCCATAATTGCCCATTCACTCCAGTTGATGTGACTGCGAGTGAACTATACAATCCTGAAGTCACGTACAAAGTACATTCTTTCTTACCTCGAGATATCACCAAGGCATCTTTTGTGATCTTCCAGGAATCACTGTGAATGTCGTCACATAACCGGTATCGGCCAACTGCCCCACTGAGATCAAGTTCCGTTTCAAACTCGGTACATGTCTGACATCCTTCAATTTCAAAGTCGTTCCGTCTTTCTGATTTATATGAACGTTTCATTTTCCAATGATACTGCACGGCTTATCATCACCCAGGTAGACTCTCCCAAAGTCACCTGATACATAATTACGCAGAACTTCCTTACATGAAGTGGCATGAAACGAAGCACCCGAGTCTATAACCCAAAACTCATTCCTCGCATCAAGAGACAAGATTAACGCCTCTGTGTCACTCTCCTCAAATAGATTCAATGAATCCTTCCCTCCTTGAGAGCTTCTTTCTTATTTCTTGAGCGTCCTGCAATCATGTTTCATGTGCCCCTTCTTCCCACAATGTCAACACCCGTCTTTGTCTTTCGGTCCCTTGGACTTCTTCCTTGACTTAGAACATCTGTATTTATTGCCTCCTTTGTTCAGCGATCTTCCTCTTCCTTCAACATTTAGAGCATTTCCTAAATCCCTTAAAACTCTTGATGCCTTTCTTCTAGATTTTTCGCTGAGAATTACACCGGCCACATCATCAAATTTCATCTTTGTCGACCCTGAAGAATTGCTCACAGCAATCAGCAAACCATCCCAACTGTCTGGCAGACTGGATAAGATCAATAACGCCCTGACCTCATCCTCAAAAACAATGCCAACGGATTCCAACTGGCTCGTAACTATATTGAACTCGTTTAGATATTCCGCCACGCTCCCACTATATGATATCTTCATGTTGAATAGCTGTTTCATAAGACGAACCTTGTTGGACACTGAGGGCTTGTCATACATGGTGGCTAGGGCTTGCATTAATTCTTTTGTAGTTTTCATCTTGGATATATTGAAGGCGAAACTCTTAGACAAAGAGAGTCGGATCGTTCCTAAAGCCTTCCGATCCAATAAAAATCATTCATCATTTATTATCCTTTCTGGTTTCTTCTCTTTTCTTCCTAGAGGAATATAGAGGTCTTTCTGATACAGATAATCCTCCATCTGCATCTTCCATAAGGTAAAGTTTGAACCCTTAAACGTCTCAATTCTAGTCTTCCCTTCTTTCGTCATCGCTCCCAATAGAACTAAACTAATAGCTCTGATATCAGTTGTTGCGTAGCATGCCAACAATGCAATGAACCAAGATCCAATCTCCAGTCTCACCCACAAACGATAAACAAGAAAAAACATAGACTAGAAACATAATCAAAGCATTTCAAACAAACCACAAGACAAGATATACGTGGAAAAACCCCAATAAGAGTAAAAAACCACGGATGCAAACTTCCACTATGAAGAAAAACGAAGATTGCAAGGCAATATACTAACCTTTCCCTTGGAAGTACAGAGAAAACTCTTTGCCCACACCTTAGAATTATTTCCCATACACTAGAAAAGCTTTTCCATTGCCCTAGAAAAGCTCTAGTGACACCTATTTATAGTTTAGGCAACTCTCTTTTTGCACCTCTGCGAAAACTGACTCAAATTTTCGCAGTCCGTATCAAATCCGAACTCAAATCCGCGTAAGCTCGACTGGTCATGCGAAGTCTTCGACCGGTCAAGGAGCACCCACGACCAGTCGAGCACATCCCATGACTGGTCGAGCACCTCGTAAATCCAAAATCTTAAGTCGCTGGAAAACGAGTCAAGCTAGTCCAAGACTGGTCGAGCGACCATCCAGATGTGGCTCCACATCTCAACATGGGTTACTTTGTGCATTCCAAAAAAATAAGACTTTCAGAATACCAGTGCAAATTAAACAAAGAAAAAACTCACAATCAGTCCCTAGGAGCAACTGCAAGACTACATCTCTTAAAAGAACTACTTGGTGTTGGATAAAGAACAATACTGACGTATGAGTGTAGACTTAGATTACAACTAAAGATTATGGCTAAGAATTATTGCTACTCCTAGGATAAGCTGAGATAAAAGATAAATTGATAGATTTGATTTATTGCTGTGTTGAATTGATTGTGTTGTGGTTGGTTGAGATTAGATTCATATATTATTTATAAATTTATGTTGTAGCTTATTCTTCCATATCATTTTTCTATTACAACAACGATTACATTGGTTAAAAAACCTTTTTAGATTCTTCTCTTCTCTAGATAGTTTTTTTAGTATGTTTCTCTTTAAGACGGTTCCTCTTATGTTAGCTAAGGCTTTGCTTTGATTGCCCTCAGTTGCCTTTTATATCTTAAACAACTCGATCGCGCTCCACTCGACCTCTCTCTGCATCTTTTCATGTCGATTGTGCTCCACTTGACCTCTCTCTACATCTTTTCATGTCGATCGCTTGACCGCGCTTCTTGTATATCAACTACAATACTCCATCAACCAACCACTGATGTGTAGAACTAGCTTTATGACAGCTGTAATCAGTAAAAAGTACTCCAAATCTTTGAAGATATTTTTATCCACTTCTTATTCCTCATGTAATGCCACGTGTCGCCCTCTTATTGGCTTTCTCAGAATAGCCAGAAATAGGGTACAACATTTCTCCCCCACATCGCTTCACCTTTGGGAAAACATGACAGGAACATTATTTCATTGCCCAACATCATAAATGTAATCAATCATTAATTCACATATCATTTCCTCATTTATTCTACTCAACTGATGTTGTACCAAGAGATATCCTTTATCTCATGCTTTTAGGCTGTCTTTGCGACACGTCGCATAAAATCGTATCGTACGAGGAGTCATGATAATCTTTTCATTAATGTACACCTATCGCAGCCGATACATAAGCAACTCTTAAGTTGGTGCTTCTCCCCTTTCACTCTTCTTCTCTTGCATCAAACTCCTCATGATTTCCTTTCCTCAAGTCACAATGGATCCATCTTCTTCTTTTTCTGCTCTAATTTTTTACTAGAATCCTTCACCAAAGACCTTGATGTCCTATCGTCTGAAGTGCTTAATGATCTTCGACTCAACACTCCAACTGAACCAAACACTGCATTGCTGATGCCTGGTCCTGCTTTTCATCCGGCAGTCACCTATGAACAACTTCGTAAAATCGAGCCCAACTTCCCAAAGTGCTTTGATGAAGTTCTGCTTGTCTAATAAGACAATCTTCCAGACCCTCCAATGCATTCAAGTCTCTATTAGCATGTCCGAAACCGATGAATGGCTGAGCTGAATGATTTGCTCGCGTTGAAGCACAATATGGAGATACATGAAAGAGAGTAAGAACTTATGTGTAAGACCCATATTATAGTCTGTACCATTCCGTAGGCTTTCGCGATCCTCCCAGTCGAATTCTGACAACCCTCGACCTGTATCCGACGTTTGCGCGCGATCCTAAGTCAAGTCCCGCATACCAACGTCGGCTCGATTCAAAACTTATATCTTAGCGACCGTGCCATCGCCGCGGTTCTAACGTCGCGACTTACGCACCGAACCGATACCTAGGTCAGAAGATGTGGGCCTGTGTTCATTCCGAAGAAACGCCGCGCGTTGCGAATTTCGAGGGAATCTCTATAACATGTCTCATCAATCAATCAATTACCCAAGTCAAGTACACACCATACCCTATGTACAACAACTCATCCTTCCTTTTCCATAAGTCAACTCTCTCCCTCCCCTAACCATTCCTCTTTTACCAAAATTTTAACCCAAACCATACCTCTCCTTACAACATCCATTCCACCCATCCCATATCAATCCATCACCTCACTTTCTCTCTCATTTCTCAAATCTCCTAAGCACCACACGTCCAAGCCCTCTTTCCTCAAAGCCAAGTGTGGCCCACTTTCCCTACTCTCTCATCTTACATCTCAACCATTCATCCATCATCTACCTCCATCAAACTTGAAGGCAATGAGCTAAGGAGGTTAGGGGAGCAAGAAGAAGGAAAATAGGTGGGTGATCGACCGTTAACTCTTAATTTAGGGCCCACTTGTTGGTGGGACCCATTATGATGTATGTATTGTATTCATGAGGGGCACATAGTGGTGGGGCTCCTCCATCACCATCTCTCTCATTTTTTTCTCTCTCACTCTCTCTCTCTCTCTCTTTCTTTATCATACTCGTAGAATGATGTGGGCCCCACCGATTCGTGTTAAATCTACTCCATCCATCAAACGGTGTGGCCCACCACATTTCAGGAGAGATCTACTATCTATATAGTATATATCATAAATTATATTTATACTATATTAATATGTATATGCATGGTGGGCCATGTGCATGTGGGACCCACCATGGTGCCTGTGTTATTCTACACCGTCCAGCGTCTCTGGACGTTGGAAATGCCTAGCCGTGGGCGTGGGGTGAGGCTCACAGTGAAGTGTGAACTGACGTTGGGGTGTACTAACTAGTTGGGCTTGGGGTAGGCCGCTCATGCCCGCTCATGCAGGCCCCACCTTGATGTATGTATATAATCCACGTCGTCTATCTCGTTCCTCAACTCATTTTAGGCGTTGAGTCGATATTTGAGACCTATCTGATTCTCGGGGGGGGGGGGCGTACCATAGGAAATAGTGGTATTACCATTAAAACCCATATTGATTCTTCTATTCATCAAAAATACGTCGCATATTGGTCTCATTTGGTCGACCAGGGGCCGTAAATCCAATGGCTGGGTTGGATTTTCAGATGCGGGCCCTATACGTGAAAAACCATGGAATTTCAAAAAAAAAAACAAAAAAATGCAGCAGCTGACGCTGTTGCTGCCAGAAGGCAAGCAGGCAGCACCTGCGCAAAAATCGGATTCACAAGAATCCCGATCGCCGAATCAGGTGTCGGCTGACCTCAGTAGTACCCCATTCTCGGCTCCTAGCGTTCATACGCGAGATATCCTGGGATCCTATAAAGAGGATTTTTTTGTACATTTAACTCGTAATAACCATAACCACAAGATTACCTAATTTACAAAGGGAACATCATCATCACATATCCACTAATATAAACATTTTAGTATAATACTGAAAGGAAAATACATAAATCGAAAGTCAAGCTCCAGAAGACCGTTGCATGCTCCAAGCTCAACACTGCTGCAACCTATCATCATCTGCACGCATATATCGTGCATAAGCTTCTAGAAAGCTTACAGGGTGGTGTAAATATGTGCACAAGGTAAGTGCCAAGTATTCAATACAATGCCATCATTATACAATACCAGAAATATTGGTAATCCATAAATCGTACATTATTGAAATAAGCAGAAAGACTGACAAGATCATAAATTATCAGAGTAAGCAGAAATACGGACAAGATCATAAATCATAAGATAATAGAGTAAGCGAAAATACGAACAAGTCCATGAGCCAATCAATATCAGAATACGCAATATATAACAGCTATGCAAACGAGGAGTCATAAAAAGTCAAATATCAAATGCCGAGAATGCAATGGGGTATATAATTCCTTATGTGTTCACAAATACGTCAGTCATATCTAGACCATATAAATGCAGAAGCACAGTAACCCAAGATGTCGTATGCCGCGGATGTAATGCAATATGTGGAGTGTGAAGTCGGGATGATAGTACGTAGTATCACAGGCTATGAGGTTCACCACAAGGGACTTCTATCCAAACCAGTCCCATAACTAAATTTGGATAGTCAAACTCAATGTGGTAAACTCCTAATCTTAGGTTAGTCGCGCGCCCTAACTGAAATCCTGGCCATTGCGAAGGCACACGTAACAAATAGTTGCACACCATCAACTCGAGTTGATAGTGAATGAATGAATGCATGAATGAGTATGCAACTCCTACTCACTAAATCCACAAATCAGTACAGTTCATCTCTGGGATCATCACTGGGGTTTAGTACACTCCAAATGGCTCTGCCGCCCTCCTAGCTAAACGGTCCAAGTGAGCGTAAGAAACCTCACTATCCGTCTGGCTAATAGTTTGCCAATACCTATCTGGCACGTCGATAGCGGACCCATTCACGAGCTGGTCAAACTCAGCCTAGTATTGCCCCCTACCCTTGGGTAGGTAAGGCCACACCCCCTCCCAACCGACCACGACACAGTGGAAGATGTGGCCTCTTGGTATTCGGCACTCGGGCACTCATGTATCCACTTGGTCTCGACGTTGGGGTGTCCCTCGCCCGGAGGTTTAGAAATTTTCACTAGGGACATCTATGGCGCCCGTGTGCTAGAACCAACATTTTCGGTGTCCCATTTGGCCATCCACGATATGCTTGTGGAGGCTACGACCCTGATGTTGCTAGGGCACACAATGCAAGATGCATGAGTCATACAATCCAGTCATGCATAAATCTTGTGTATATCATGCACTCATGTGAGATAACCTCCGCCTATTAGGGAGTCTCATAACAACCTGCCCAATGGCATATGCAGTGGTTAACCACATCTCATAACAAACATGCAAATGATGCATATGTGCATGATTATGATGCTATGCAGTCACACACTCATAATCAGTATCAATATCCGGCATCGACAATTGGCCTCGACAATGTGGACATTTAACCAACATTGTCCCCCAAGGAATGACGCTCACAAAGCCAAACATATAATGGGACCACGACTTCACACAAAGGCCTAATATACAACATAATGGGCCTTACCCAAGGGCCACATATACATAACGGGTGGGCCCTGCACATGGGCCTCAAATGCATAACATGTGGGCCCTACACATGGGTCTCATATCCATCAAATGGGCCATGCATCAGGGGCCTAATACATACCACAACGGGCCTTGCCCATAGACCACGAATACATCACAATGGACCTCAACAATGGGTCGCATATACATCATATAGGTCTCGACAATCGAAATCGGCTTCAACAATCGGAATCGGCCTGCATAATCGGCCTCGACAAATCAGGATCAGCCTCGATACTCGGCCTCGACAATCGGAATCGGCCTATACAATCGGCCTCAACAATCGAAATCAATCAATAATTAGATTTGGTCACGATAATCGGAATCGGCAATCGGTCATGATAATCAGCCTCGATCACTAATCGATAATCGGCACCAAGGCGGGATTCATAGATGGATGGTCGATGATGAATCAAGCAATATCGAAGGGGGCCCAAGCGTTTGGGTAACCCATTGGAGAATGATGAGAATGGGTCTATCCAAGCCTAAAGGAAGGTCATAATGTGGACATTAAACCAACATTGTCCATTAATGTGACCTTTTAACCAACATTGCTCCCAGGAGTGGCCCATGTAGAGTCAAACATAAGGTGGGCCCAAATATCCAACAGGTGGCCTCAAATAGTCATCATAGGTGGGCCTTACACATGCAGCACGTGGGCCTACACATCACCGTGGGTCGATACATTGGGCCGCACCATTTGCCTAATATGCACATCACGGTGGGTCGCACCATTGGGCCGCATCAATGGGCGTCAATCCAACAAGTGGGCCTTATATACATCAAGTTGGGCCTCGATAACTGGGCTGAAAACATGTCATAATGGGACACGATATTCGGGTCGAAAATACGTCGTAATGGGCCTCGACGCATGGGTTGAAAATACATCTCTGTGGGCCTTACCAAATGGGTCATAAACACATCCTAATGGGCCTCTAACATACCATAATGGGCCTTGCATCAATGAGCCGCACTAATGGGGCTCATGCACATCAAGTGGGTTGCATCAATGGGCCGCACAAATGCACAATAGGTAGGCCCTGCACATGCAGCAGATGGGCCCCACCAGATGGTTAATGTGGATATATAATGCATACATCTAGTGGGTCACACATCCCACGGATGGTGTGAGTAAAACATACATCGAGGCTGGCCCTATATGACCTAGACGGTTAGGGTGGAACATATGAGGTGGGCTCTGCTCATGTGGGCCACCTGAGCTTTGTATATGGATGATTCTTGGGGTGGCCCACTGCCCGGAGGGAGCCTACAAAATGGACGGTGTAGGTATACAATACACATCACGGTGGGGCCCACGGCTGGGACCGTGGTCCCTAGCCCGTCCACCTATGCGACAGGACGCCCGCTGGCGTCCTCTGACGGTAAGCAGCAGCAGCAGCTGCTGCTGCCATAAATATTTTATTTTTTTTTTAATTTTATTTTTGTGTGGTTTTGTGCAGGTAGGACCCACATCAGTCAGATCCATACCATCCATTGTATTCCATGGCCTGAGACGGACCAAACAAGTCCAATATTTACTATATTTTTGGTACACCAAAACAACAGGGTGGATTTCAGTGGTAGACACACTGTTTGCTATGCTAAGGCTCGTCTGAGAGTCAGATTAACCTCATTTTTTGGCTCAACGCTTAAAATAATCAGGGGAATAGGATGCACGGCTTGGATTAAATTAATGTATCAAGGTGGGGCCTGTATGAATGACCCACCCAAAAGTCTAAAATCCCACTGACGTTTTGTATGCATTATATATTTTTTATATTTTTGGTTAGCTTGTTAGTACACACCCATGTCAGCACACGGACTCCATTAGCCAGCTTCACGTCCAGCGTCCAGGATGCTGGACAGCATGGATAAACATGGTATTATGGTGGGTCCCACATGTATGTGGCCAATGCTTTATCAAGGTGGGTCCCACATGAACGTGGCCCACCTAATGGGTCTACTAGCATTTCTCATCATTCATAAGGTAAGGTTCACATGACTTGGATGGTTTGGATAAGACATATATCAAGGTGGGGTCCATCCAAGTGGCCCACACATCATACAAAAATAAAAGAGAGAGAAAGAGAGAGAATCACCCACTTTAGATCGTGGACTTCTTCTTCCACTAATGTGATTTAGGGCTCCAAGGGAACAAGATTCAATGGTTGGGATTGATTTTGGAGGGTTGGATTTAGGGGTGGAGAGCTTGAAAAGGGTTGGAAATGGAGAGCTCTCATGGACGTTGGGAGCTCTCTCTCTTGCTAGGAAATAAGAAAGAAAGAGGGAGGGAGAGAGATAAGAGAGAGAGTAATAAATGCATGTTATAATGAATGTAAGGGAAGAGGTTAGGGGTCTAGACTAGCTATAGGTGGCTACGGGTCTAGACTAGCCATAGGTGGCTAGGAAATTATGAGGATGATGATGTCATGCATGCATAGGGTGGCGTGCCATGCCATAGGTGGGTCCCACAAATGTGATCAAGGTTCAAATAAAGCGCGGCCTACATCTTTTGATGTACATCTTGGATTGTCATACGAGACGCGGCGTTGGAACCGCAACGACGATGCGGTCGCAATGACATAGGTCTTAGGTCAAGCTGACTCGAAATTACAGGATGACACTCAAGGTCGTATGCAAATGCTATCTACGCATCGCAGGTCGCCGGAATTCGACCGGGAGGACTGCAGGAGCCTATGAAATGGTACAGGCTAGGATACTAGGATACGGACGGACGGACTGGGCTGGGACCACGGGTCCCAACCGTGGACTCCACCATGATGTGTTAGAACATCAACACCGTGCAATCTGATGGCCCCCTTTTGACCATGGGCCACCCCAAAAATCAGCCATGTACACAACTCAGGTGGCCCACATCATAGGGAACAGTGTTGATTGAATGGCTGCCATTGAGAACCTTTTAGGCGTCCAGAAGCTTTGGATCATACGAAATTTGTTTTTCCTTTTATCCAGGTACGTGTGACCTTATCAGCAGATTGGATGGCAGATACATGTTATGGTGGGCCTCACGTGGGACCCACCTCTGCCCTCTTCATGGCAGCAAAGGCTGCACGTGCAGTAGTTATATAGCTGCTTATTAACGTCAGTGGGTATGTGGGACCTGCTTTAGCTACGTGGATGCCATCACCAGCTGATGTATAGACAGCAGCAAGATCCGTGGGTCTCACCTATTTCATCCACGCTGTCTATCTATGGGACCCCCCATGATGTATGTGTTGTATCCAAACCATTCAACCATTTGTGAGATCATTTTATAGTATGATTGAGTCAGATCCAAAGTTCGACTAGACCCCACCAATTGCAATAATAGTGGGGTACAGTGGCATCCACCATTTAAACTTCTTAGGAGCCACTATGATTCTCACTCAAGCTGATATTTGGCTTTCACTTCATCTAACTCTATGTTAACTTATAAATTGGTCGGGTCTCAAATACATAAGAGTGGACCCGATTTGATGTACATGGGGCCCATCGGTGCGACCTATTTGATATATATGAGGCCTATGTGATTGGGCCTATCTTAATGTATTTGTGGCCCGATGTTGAGGCCCACTTTGATATATATGAGGCCCATTTGATGTATTGGAGGCTCATGGGTCGAGACCCAATGGGACGTATATAAGGCCCATTGCAATGTGTGATTCCACCATGGTTTATGTAACGATGTTCATGGCAGGCCGTGCCTTGGGAGCAATGATGGTTTGCTGCCCATATTGTAAGGATGATGTTGGTTAAATGTCCATATTGTCACTCTCCCTAAGGCCCATTGTTAGGCCCATACTGCTAGTGTGTAGGTCATTTAGGCCCATCTTCGTTATGAACAGAGCCCATCACCATATAACATGTTTAGTATAGATCCTTGATTCATGATCATATGCATCATATGTATGCTTGATATGAGGAGTGACTGATCATAGCATATGTCTTCGGGCAGATTCTTTATGGGCTCCCTGATAAACGAAGTTGCCCTTTATGAGCGCGCAGTACGCGCAAGATTGTTGCATGACTGGTAGAGTGATTCATGCACTTGCATTCGTGTGATTATGATTATTATATGCCTTACCCACATCAGGGCCATAGCCTTCACAGACACGTTGTAGATAGATGGAGTGGATACCGAAAATACTGTTTCTAGCATCGGGGCGCCATAGATATCCCTGGGTGAAAATTTCTAAACTCAATGGTATCAGATGATGACTCTAACGTCGAGACCGAGTGGATATATGAGCGCACGAGAGCCGAATACCAGGAGGCCGCATCTCCCACTGTGTCGTTGTCGGTTGGAAAGGGGTGTGGCCTTACTTGCCCTAGAGTAGGGGGCAATGCTAGGCTGAGTTTGACCAGCTCATGAATGGGTCCGCTATCGACGTGTTGGATAGGTATTGGTAGACTATTGGCCAGACGGATAATGAGGTTTCTTACGCTCACTTGGACTGTGCGGCTGGGAGAGCGGCAGTGCCATTTGGAGTGTACTAAACTCCAGTGATTATCCAGAATAAGAACTGTACTGATATTTGATGAGGATTGGTATACTTAAGTTGCATCTCGCATCGCATGGTCTTGATCGAGCTTGTAACATCCTGAATTTTCACTGTTTTGGATTTCCAAAATCCATCAATTTTTATTTTTTTAATTTTATTTAATTAACTTAATATTACTTAATAACCATTAACACTCAATGTCAGTGATACAGGGGTGGTACCGGTAAAGAGCCGCACCAGTCCATTAATCAACCATGGGAAGCTAATGAATCCACCCGATCACTTGAACATCGGTGTAGTGTAACGTCTCGCCCAACCAGTGTCCTGGGCGTCCACATAGGATTTGCCACAGGGACCGTTCGTTTAAGCTACTCATAGTGAGGTATTACAAATAAATTAGACCAAAATTAGCCCAATTGAATAGGTCGGACGGGTCCTGATAGATCCTGGTGCGGGCCTCTAAGCCAGATGGTCATTAACAACAGCCCGTACGGGCTATACCGTGATGCAGGAAGGTCGAAAATTATAAAAATTTAAGGGAGCATAGATCTCACGGGCTTGGGGACCATCGTGGACCACGGACCCGGTGGACACCCAGTGGAATCGGCACTTGCGGATGCGCCCACCAATATCAAAATTAGAATCGACACGTGTAAATAAAGCTGAAATGTAAGACATTTCAATCAATTTCTTCATAATTTACGATGAGGGTCTAATATATTTTTCTACACCCGCCCATAAAAACCTAGGTCCCGATCGTGGCACGGTGGCCGTTGATCGCGAATCGGACCGTGCGACCAAACCCCATATCCGATCATTTCTAAATTTTACATGGCCCTTCCTCGGGCCATGGGGCACCTATCATATAAGTTTCATGGTCAGAGGGCCACAGAACTGCCCTGGTTATCCAAACAAGCTCTAGACCGCTCGTTGGTGGACCACTAGTTCCAAAACTATAGAATAATGTCCGTCTCATTGGGCTTGACATCCATCGCGGGAATCGGACTGGTACGGTCCAGAATCGGTCAACTTGAGTGAAGGGCGAGTGCATGAGAAGTGCAAATACCCTAAAGGAAGGAGTTGGAACTTGAGTAAATTGAGTCGTCTACTCTCATGCAAAGTTGAGGATTTTGGACCATTGGTTTGCGACCAAACTTCACACATAAAGTGAGGATACTTCCTGCTCATATCCGTATAGCCGAGGCCCCGATCGACCATCGGTACTGTTGAGCAGACTTCTTACCATATCTGTCGATCGGCGCATCCAAATGGCGGGCCGATCATATCCATACGTAGATCATCATTAGGGCTAGCTATCCTACGGTGTATATTGACTTGTACACCCCATAGTGGGCCCTTGAGGCTAGAAAGACCCCCTCATAAGTCTAGTATAGTAAAAACTCAATACTTGGGGCCATTGTCACCAAATCTGGCATTATAAAAGGACCTCAATTGGGGCACCACTCCCTCATACGAATTTGCCCTAGGGAACAAAGGGAGAGAGGAGAGAAAAAGGAGAAGGAAGAGAGGAAGAAGAGAAAAGAGGAGAAAGAGAGAAGGAGAGAAGGAAGAAGGGAGAGAAAGGTGGGCCAAAGGGAGGTGAGATCTAGAAACCCCTCTTCCCTTTCCTCAAGAAACCCCACATCCACAAATGCAAGCGATTTCCATCCGATTAGGGAGGTAAGCACCCATCCTTTTTGTAATCCTTTGTGTTGAGCTAGGATTTGTATGAAATCCTAACATGCAAGTGTATTGTCTTAGGATTCCGGCCGATCAACATCGAGTTTGGCGCTTCTAGGTCGTTTTTCAAGATCTCAACGATCCATAGGTGCGGACTATTATCCTTAGGTGGCCTAGCACCAATTATAGTTGGAGTTTAATGATTTTGTTTGCTTGGTATGTTGTATGGAAGAATCTAGAGGAACCTAGGAATGGTATGTTGTTGGATTGTATGGAATGACATGTTTAGTTCTCCTTCATGTTAAATCTTGCCTCTCATGATCTAGTATATGGATGATTACATGCTCATGTTTGTTTGATTTCCTTTTCTCTTATATGTGTTGCTTCTTAGTGTGTTGATTCATTGTTCTTGTGTAATTGATCCCTTGAGTTGTAGGAAGTGCTTAACTTCCTCACCAACCCACACCACACACATACACCTTATTCATGATATTAATAGTTTGTTTGCTAGAGAAATTTGAATTGTATGTTGAGCAACATGAGAACATAGTGTTGAATATGCTTGATGTTACATTGGTAGTTAGCATGCTATGAATCACTATTCCTACCATTGGGTTGGTCAGGAACATGAGGAGAGCGAAGGTGGTTCCGTTGGTAGGACCACCTTGAGGCTAAACTCATGGGTTTGGACGAGTACTGTGGGCGGCGGTAGTTAGGCTACATGGGTCGCTTGTACCCGATGTCGTTTCACCACATACTTGCTCGGCTCGTGCGGTTTAGTCCATTGGCTAACCCACCTAGTTTGTTAACCTTATTTGCTCACATATGTATGGAAAGCTGGAACACCCCACCACCGTTGTAGCCCATCGATACGGATGGAATATTGATCCACGATCTCGTGAGCCGGTCATGGTGGAATGAGACACTATGTCCGAGCCGTCGGCCACGCTGGGGTGACGCGCCTCCCCGTAGTGACTGCGAGGGACCCCACATTCAGCACCCCCATGTGCTTGAAGTCGGGGATGGGGGAAACCTGACGGGGTCAAGGATCGCGGGGTCTCGGCCTCACACATTGGGGGGTCTTGGCCTCGTAACTAGTTCAGGGCATTTGATACGTGGGGTGTATCAGATTCTCAAATTTGCTGGATGAATGGACTTAACTAAGAACCCGGTTAACATCGTCATTGCATGACATTAGCTAGGTTGGTGACTCGGCAGTCGAGGTCGCACTGAGGGAGTGTTGGCATTGGCGATCATTAGATGTTGTCGCACGAGGGAGCGTTGTGGTGAGGGCATACATCATATCATCCTGCATCCATACACATTAACAAGACTAGATAGATGTTTATGATTGATTATTTTTCATTAAATTTTTATTATAATTGATGCTTGATGCGACTTAAGGCTAATAGCACCCACTGAGTTGATCACTCACTCCCACTCTGGGACGGTATTTTAAAACACTAACCAGACCCTTTACTAGAGCAGGTGACTCGAGGCTTGAGGAGCCTGGTGAGGTGAGCTTCGAGGAAGAGGACAAGTTCTCTTACTTCCGGTGATGAACGGGCCCTCATCGGACTGTAGATGACATGTTGGATCACCGCGCAGAGGGCTCGACTTTATTCTTTTTACATATTATCCTTTTGTGATTTTGTTGGGTGATGCCATGTGCGACCCTTTATATTTTTCCAGGCATGCATATGTGTGTGTATATATATATATATGCTAGTTCTCTTTCATTTCAGATATAGGTGCGGTTGTGTTTCATGTTCCAGAAAATTCAGGCTGCGCTTAACCCGATTAAATGCATATTAAGGAAAATCGGTTATAAGTGACACCCGGAAACTCGGGAGTCGAGTGTATGCACGACCCCGATTTCCAGGGCGTTACAGGCTAGTGCAAGCGACACAACAAGAGAAATTTGCATGGATCAATTTTCGAGATCAGCGTGATTCCGCATTACTCTGACCTTGCATTCTGAGCACGCTCATATTGCGCATACACTTACACCACCCTCTAAGCTTTCTATAAGTTTATGCACGATTGATGTGTGCAGGTGACGCCAGGCGCAGCCGTTGCTTCGCCACAGTTGGAGTGTACAGTCGAGCTTCTGGAGTCTCTGTTATTTTCGTTATCTTGTATTTTCCTTTCATATGCATTGTACTCAATGTTTTTAATTTTAGTGAATTTTGTGATGGTGTTCTTGTGGTTATTGTTCATGGGTTATGCTTATGGTTATGCTCATTACGAATCAAATTGATATTAGAAATCCTCTGTATAGGATCCTAAGATCGGAACCTAGTAAATGGGTGTCGGGAGCCGAGAATGGGGTTCTACGGAGGCTGTCGGCATCGGATTCGGCGATCAGAAATTTTGTTAGCCCAGTTTCCGAGTTTGGAGCATGACATTATGAATGCATCAAATTTTCTTTACATGAATATCCAGCCAATTCTTCCATTCTTACAATAACATTGACTTCTGGAGTCAATCAACCAATACATTCCATTTTGGATGCGGCCCCATGAGTCCATCAATTATGAATGTATGTGCATTCACTCACCTTCTACCCTTTGGGGAACGTATCTACTTGAACTTTACTCTGAAAAATCCACATCCCTTCACTGTCTCAGACAAGACTAGCAAGGCATATTCTACCTTCATAGCTCTTTAATGCAAATATCAAGATGAGGTTGATGAATAAGAACACTTGGTGTTCCTACTGATGTAGATCTGCCGATTTTTGTTATTTGTGAGTGATCTGCAAATCACTGAGGAATATATTCATCTAGCCGAGACCCTCGCTCAATGGCGTTAGCTTGCCCTTGCCCTTTTCGTATTCAATCACCTTTATTGTAGCATGTATGAAGCAACCATAAAGGGATTTTTACCACTCTGGTAGGCTTATCTGGCTGGTACATATGTTGTTTTACGAATATTTTAGAATTAAATTTGTGAAATCCGCTCCATTAGAGATAGAATTCACTTCTTCAGCCATCATAACATTCTCTACTCTAAGATTAATTAATTGTTTGTTAAATGTATGAATTTCTTTCTTTATTTTACTCTCAACAAATTCTGTCATACTTTTTACCCCTTTAAGGATAAAGAGTTCGGTCCGACATGGTTCACTGAAGAATATAAATTGCCCGACATCAAATTGAAAAACTTCAAGGATACGGCGTGGAAAAACTATTTAATATACATAGACCTGTCATATAATGGTACCATAGACATGGGCATTAATGCCATGGCCAACGGTAAACAATACTATCCCAATCTTCTTACGTGCCAGTTTGGTTTATCTTAAGGTATTAATTTTCCTTCATTCATCAGACTTATAACCAACCTCTGACTCATCGACCAGTCGTGGACTCAGTCACCATTTGCTAGACTTTCCATAAAGGGTTTGAGTCCATCAACTTTTCTTTCACACTCCCTCTTTTCACCAATCATCCACATCATCTAAAATCATTCTGCTTCTGGTGGAAGAATTATTATGGGACTCTGATCAGCGGGTCTCATGAATTAATAATCGGTCGGCTTTCTTCTTCATCAAAGGTAGAAAAACCTGTAGCCGAGAAAAAGAAAACAAATAAAGAAAGCACCAAGAAGTCGACTGCTCCTCGATCGATCGTGCCTCCTATCTAGAGAAAGACAATATCAAGGAAGGCAACCTTGACCACATCGATCATCCCATCTCTAGCACCAGTAAAGACGATCGACTCTTCTTTCTCTTAAATAAAGTCGATCAAGCCAGTTCGACCTAAACTGAAATATCAGAAGACCATAGTGGTAAATCCAGCTAATATAGTTCCAAGTACTGCTTCAATTCCAATGCTTATAATGTCTTTAACCATTTCGAAGATCTCTGACATTGGATTTCTTGTAGTGCCTCACCTTGCTCTGCCTACAACATCCAGTCGAACTACTTTAAGTATTTTCTCTTCGACCAAAGTTATCGCAAACTTTGAGAAGTATTTCAAAACTAAATTCCGACATGGTATCCCATTTGCTAAGTATTTTTAAGATATGGAAGATGTGTATAAGAGACATAAATATGCTTACTTTAATAGGGCTTTTAATAAATGACAGTGTGAAAAGGAAAGATTAAATAATCTTAATCTTCCTTTTGACCGATATCTTAATCCATATCATCTTAATCCTCCTCCTTTTTCTCACTCTAATCGACCTTTGTCTTTGGTCGTCAAGCCTACCAAAATTTCACCAGCGGACAACTGATTCATTATTATAGTTATTCGGTCGGATTTAGGTGGATGTCATTCCAACAATATACCATTTTTTTTTGTAATGATTGTGTAGTTCCCTTTACTCACTTTCTTTCTATTTCACAGTAATTAGGAAACTCTCGGCTACTAAAAATTTAGTTGATGCATCAACTCTTCGGGCCAAGTTGTCTATTTCAAATATTCTGATCGACGCTGCTCGGTCCCAAGCTAAACACTAGAAGTTTGTGAGTCATAAAGGACCACGAGCAATATTTGTCAATTAACAGATCAAACTCAAGAGAATGTAATAATATACATGCTTGTGGAGTCCTTAAGTCTTCTTTTACAGTCAATTATTGTCTCATTCGCACCTGATCAGGTTGAAGAGATTACAGAGTTAGTCGTGCCAATAACCTTGTCTCTCATCGGCTTGCTATTTCTTAAGAACCAATTGATCAAGTAATCGCTCTGGTCGATGAACATGGGATTGCTCCTCTAGATGAAGCAGAAACATCTCCACTCTTCTCGAACTATTGGCCGATGATTCTTATGCATTGACTTCTTCTTATAAAAAACATATTATCTTCCTTCGATCAATCCTTACGACATGACATACTAGTAGTTGAGTCTCATACACCTTCATCAGAAATTCAGGAACTATAGGAAGAATTATGAATGATCATTCATTCCGGTGTAGCTAACATCACTGCATTAAGATCGATCAAGAGACTTAACTTCCTCATTCACCGATACCAGACTCTTACTCGATTGGATGAATCTTTATCGGCCAAGCTATATGCACTTTATGAATTTCTAGGCTTGATTTACGAACACCATGATACAGTCGTTGAGGTCGAGAAACTTCAAGTTGAGCATTCAACCATCTCCTTCAAGATGACTACAATCACAGTTGCTTGAGAAAAACTTGTCGTAACATACAACAACCTGAAAGAATCGGATGCATCCTTAACCGATATAAAGGCTCAAATCTCGTTCATGGAAGAGAAACGGAAATTACTGAAGGAAGAACAAAAATCTTTGACTCAGCGTAGATAGGATCAAAAGGTTAGAATTAATCAATTGGGTGCCTTCATGTAAGAACATACTTTATTAATTGGTGAGATTGCATGCTCATAAGCCAAAATAAATATGCTCTCCATCGACAGGAAGTTAAGTTGTTGAAGCTTCAAAAAGCAATTACATCTTTCTCGTCTTTCAATTTCTGATTACTTTGTACTCATCTATTGTTGGTCTTGTAATTTTTTTATCTTCAATATAATGGACCAGAAAACTTACTCCTCATCTATATTATTTTATCTTTGGTACTTAGCCTTTTTCTCATGTGTACATAACTGCATTAATAACAAGCTATTTATGGGAAGTCGTGCACCCATTTGTTTCCTCTTCTTACGAAACATTTCATACAATTAATGAAGCACTCTAACCAACATGACACCTCATCTTCGGATGTAATTGTTTATCCTGAATGCCTATTTAAAGGACTCTATAGTGCTTATTCCTCTCACACCTAAATTTATTTTATTCACATCTTCAAACATTTTTTCTTTTTCCAATGACTGGTGAACCCATGTCTGCCGTCGATCACGCTTAGAGGTTTCTACGAGAAATCCTTACCATGGATATCAAAACTTTTTCTCATTCCAGCCTTTAATATAATATTTATCCATTCGTTTGCTACCTTCATTTCACTGCAAGGATAATGCTCCCTTGACTAAACTTTTGGATGCTTTGACAAAACTCCAAATCATTAATAACATATATTTCATTGTAGAGAAAGATCTGGAAGAACTTAATGCTCTTGTAAACAAATTCGTTGCCATTCTGAAAAGGCCAAGCATATTTTTCGATCAGTAACATTGGGCTTGGTACCATTGTATGCATTGGACTTAGTAACAACACTTTAACAAAGTAATGTTGAGAACTCTATAAGTTCAACGTAGAGAAATCAGTGATGATCTCTAAGAGATTGAACGAATATATCCTGAAAGATGTCCAAAATACTCTCAAACCTTCCTGAATTTCATCAATCCTTAGGTCAAATTTTACCAAGCTCAGTCGCGTGAGAGCAGTAAATAGAAGAGAGAGGCAGAGCATAAGGTCAATGTCATCATTCGCTGCATTAACAAAGTCCTTCGTTTTCTCGACCGAGTTCTAGATGGTAGAGAATCTTGAAAGGCTCAAAGGAAAATAGCTGAACTTATCAAAGAATGTGCTGTCAAAGAATTTTATGAGATGAAGGTTGTATATGCATAATTCATACTTTGTTCAAGCTTTCATTTTTTTTCTCTGTTTTTTTTTAAATAAATATAAATGTAATCAGTTAGTTGGTTGTGTTTTACTAGATTTAATCATTAAGATAACATTTATGTTTCTACTTAGTCATGTTTCTCAACCGATTTTGATCTTTACTTGCCATTTGTGATTATTCTAACCACTTTTCAGCCTGATCTTTCCAAATCTCTCATAAATTGAAATGATGCACTTTTAAAAATCGACCATTGATCAATTTTTTTTACCATCCTTCCATTTATATTATGAAAAACATAGGCTCCTTCATTAGTAACTATTACCACTGTATATGGTTCATCCCATATAGGTGACCATTTATGGAATGTAATTAACATCTTTATTCCTGATAGGCAATATTACTTTTTAAGCCTTATCGCCCTTGTCGAAAGCTTTCTTTTCCCACTTTTTGTTGTATGTTCAAATAACTCTGGCCTTGTTTGTCATAATAAAATCTAAAGCCTTTAATTGAATTTCATCTAAGCCCTTAAGTTCAAGTAGCGTAGCTTCTGTGAACTCGGTCGAGCTCAAATTAGCTTGATATGTTATCCGTAATGATGGTACAATCACTTCTAATGGTAACACAACATCATGTTCATATACAAATCTAAATGGACTCATCCCTATGCTCGTTCCGAACAAATTATGATACGTCTAAAGAGTATTTAACAACTTAATATTCTACTATTTAGGATTCCCATCAATCATTTTTTATAAAATATTCTTAATAACCTTATTACTAGCCTCGACCTGTCCGTTAACTTGGGATAATAAGGTGATGAATGCATCAACTTGATCTTATACTAATCGGCCATCGCCTTAACCTCCTTAGATGAAAATGTTGCTCCACGATATATCGTGATCGATTCAGGAATTTCAAACCGATGAATTATAAGAGTTTGAATGAACTAAATAATTTCTTGAAGATCTATTCATAACATCGGCTTTACTTTTACCTGTTTGGTAAAATAATTATTTTCTACAATAATGAAATTGTGTCCCGTAGATGACAGAGTGCCGTAGATGACAGAGGGTAAATCTTCCCTATCAAATTAATAGCTTATCCTTAAAATAGTCAAGGTTTGATAATAAGATGTAACTCGGTTGCGGGCACATATTTTATCGACTCATATTTTTAACATGCTTCACACCCTTTAACATATTAGTCACAATCGGCAGACATGCTTGGCCAGAAATACCCATAACGTTAAAGCGTAAGTCTCATTTCTCTTCTGGCCTGGTGTGCTTCACAAATTCTTTTATATACTTTACTCATGAATAACATAGACTTGTTTTTTCTCAAACATCGCAATAACATGTTACCATCCTTTTTTCGATATAGCTCCTCGTATATCAATACATATTTTACATTCGTCCTTCTAACATCTCGGTCGACCTTCGTCTGTGAAGACCGAAGATATATTACAATTGGAGCTCTTCAATCATCATTGCTCACCTTGACCAGGGAAATTTCGTCAATCAATTTTCTCTGAAAAATTGAGGGTAATGACTTCCTCTAAACAATCACCATTCTATCTTCAAATCCTTGGATAATTTGAAGTCATGATGCGAACCGTGTCATTTCATTGGTATTAATATTGTTTTCTTGAGTTATTTGTTTTAACTCGATTTTATTAAATTAACTTAATAACTGTATCACCGATAGATAATAAGACTGTAATGTTGTACTTGTACAACTAAATAAAATATTGAGTTGATTTATTACGAATAAAGAATCGCCCACAATCAATACTTCTTTTGCTTCTGGAATTATTCTCAAAACTTCGTATTCAACTTGATTATTGGTACAATCAAACTCAAGTTATAATGCAAATTCTTATTTTTTACTAACTTGATCGATTAGAACAATACCTTCTCCTGATTCTTTATCAGTTCTTGAACCAATGAAAATTAGCTTCCAGGGTGACCGCTATACTACATATAAGTCTAATGCCTCAAAAGGAAGTCATCCTTCTATGATTGAAAGATAATTGGTTAAAAAGTTTGATATGGCCTATCATTTTAAAACCATTTGCGGCACATAGAATAAATCAAATTCGGACAACACGAGAATTCATTTGCCAATTCGAGCATTCAAAATTAGCTGATTTAACATATATTTTATTAAATCAGTTACTATATCTACATTAATTATTTCGCCCAACAAATAATGTCATAATTTTGTAGCTACAAAGTACAATGATAAATATAACTTTTCCATAGTAAAATACCGCATCACCGTATCTAACAATGTTTAACTAAGATAATAAATAACACACTCCTTTTGATCATCATCATCTTATGCTAACAAGGCTCTGATTGACTCTGGGAAAGCTAAAATATACAACTTAAGCGGTCGACTATTTATTAGTGGCATTAACACTATTACCTTAGACAAATACTCTTTAATGCCGTTGAAAGCCAATTGATATTCTACCTTCCATTTAAACTTATCCCATTATTTCATCTTAAACAAAGAAGAAAACATATTAGCTTTTTTCAGCGCGATTAGAAATAAATCACCGCATAAAGTTAACATTGTCAAGAAACACTTATAACTCAGTTTTGATTTTTGGTGGCCGAGCTTCTACTATTGCTCGTACCTTATACTTATCGATCTCAATTCCTCTTTAATGTACTATAAAAATCAGAAATTTTTTTATTGATGCATCAAAAGAACATTTAAGAGGGTTCATTTTCAATTTATGAATCATCATTCTCTCAAATGACTTTCGTAAATGGTAGATATGCTCGGCTAAGTTGGTCAATGACCATTATGTCATCGATATAAATTTTCATGAATTGATCAATCATATCATGGGAAATAGCGTTCATAACTATTTGATAAATAGTTTGACATTTTTAAGCCCAAAAGGCATTATAACCCAGAAAAACATACCTAACGGACCGGGTCATCTAAAAGTTATCTTTGAGACACCCTCGACTATAATATTTATTTAATTATATCCTGAATGGTCGTCCATAAATGATATAATTTGATGCCTAGCTACCCAATCGATCAACTGATCGACTATAGGCATGGGATATTATTCGTCCTTTGGTGTGACTCGATTTAAATTCCAAAAATCAATGCGCACTCTGAGCTTACCGTTCTTCTATAACTGACACTATGTTCAAAATCCATTCGACATATTTGATGAGTTTAATGAAACTTGCTTTAAAAAATCACTCGATTTTCTCCTTGATCTTTTGCATTACTTCCGCCGACATCCACTTAGACCGCTGCTTATGTGTCCAATATCCCTTCTTTACGGGTAAATATGTTTAACTAGATGTCGATTTAGTCCAGGAAACTCACGATAATCCCAAGCAAAGCAACCGGCAAACTCTTTAATCAAATTAAGGAGTTTGGCCTGTGTTTAGGAGTCTATCAATCCACTAATAAAAATAAGTTTGAGATGTTACTCGCTCTCTAAATTTACTTCTACCAGAGGATCTTGAATCTGAGCATAAGATTCCTCCAATATCTTTGGAGTTGGTTTCAAATCCTTCATTTTAATACCATTTTCAATTTCCTGATGACATATATAGTTATGTCAGTCATATAAAAAAACACCCATTATCTTAATTTCGCAAACTCTTTTTAAGTTATTGCACTCTAACTGTGAAAACTGGCCTTGACTGACGATTATTTCATCATGAAAATTCTTCAATCGTACACCTTATAGTTGCATGGAAATGAATTATAACATTCGGTAACTCTTCACTTACTCAAATCATGGTAGCAATATCCTGTATGATATTATTAAGTTGGAGTCTAACTTCAATTTTGGTTGGTTTACCATTCTTGTTTTGCCTTATAATTCATGTAGGTTTAATTTCGTCTTCATAAAAATAAGCCTCGACTACATTAGACATAGTTAAGAATGGTTTATTATTAGCTAAAGTCAATTCTACTCTATCTTAATTTAAAAAAATCACGAATTGGTGCAATGATGATGAGATGCACAAGAACGAATAAATCCAATCCCGTCCAAGTAAAATATTGTAGTTTGATGAAGTATCAACCATAAAGAAAGCAGCTAGCACCTTCTTAGTTCCTACCATTAATTTGACTGGTAAAACACCTTGTGTTCGCATTATTCCTCTAGTGAAATTATTTTCATTTTCTAGCTCTGAAAACCTGAGTTCGCTTGACTCAGTCGCCAAGTCGAGTGTGTGACTTGATGGGGAGAGGTAATATTATACACATAACCATAACAATAATCATAAATGGTAAACTTAATTAATCATCATGCATCCAATTAAGAGTATCAAGTATCTACTAGATGATATTCAACCCAAGTTCATACATTATTATTCAAAGCAATAAATATAAAATGAAAATTTCTTTATTCTTACAACAAATCTCCAAGAGCATGTCTCTCGAAGTTATCACTTCACATGCGGAGACTCCAGTTTATTTTTTCGTCTTAAATGGTTTTCCAATCAACAGAATAAGCTAACAACCCAGCAAGTAGTTATATACATGATTAATAACATAGGTATGATACAAGTGTATACAAGAATCTTAGTTTGCCACATTACTAAATAAACAGTTTCTTTAGTAAACAACCAGTGATATAGTTGTGCAAAACATCTAGCCTGCCAGCACCCATTCGACCGATATCCGTATAATCCCAACACATGGAGGAGTATACTCACATCCTACGTGAACGTTGACCTAAGGTATCTCACGTATAATGTATAATTGTATAGTCTGGCAATGAGTTGCCTACTCTAGAGTTGGCCAAACTCCTTCCCCAGCCTTAACTGTAGTCAAAGGAGGATGCCTTATTGGTACCAACTCGGGTTTCATTGGAAACTCTACATGAGAATTTAAGGGATAACTCGATGCTCGAGTTGTCTGGTGCTCTTAATATGATTACACATCACAATACAAGGCAGTTGCATACTTTAACGAATATCAATATATTATAATAGTAAAGTAAAAGTAAGCATGTAATGTTACGTAATGCATGCAAAGAAATCCATCCATAATAGTGACTATTTACACATAGTGTTCATTCTCATTCATCAATTTAAACATCTTTGCGATCATTTGATTACTAGATTTAAAATTACGATCTTTGGAAAGTTTTTTTTTTGAGGGGCCTTACTAGAATTCAAACATTAAGTCAATGTCTTTCTTACTTAGGGTCGTTTTTACTTAGAATATTGGTAATAATGATAAATAATCTAAGATTTATACATTGATAAGCTAATATGATCCTTAGTTTCTTATATATGAGCTACTGATGGTCGATTTTATATAAAAGTCTTGTATTTACCATATTTTTAACCGTAAATCAAAGGTATTAATCCTTACCATGTTTAATCTGGGTCAAGATCTATCTTTAAAATAATTGGATATTAAGATCCATTCGATCAGACCATTCATTTCTTTATTTTTCACAATTTTAGTCTAACAATCCAAATTGATCCTTGGTCAGATGATCTGATCTAAATCTTGGTCGGGTGGATTTTTTTTTTTTAAGTCTAATCCATTAATTAGTTGATTAAATCCTTGGTTAATAGTTAGATTAGACCTGATCGTTAATTTAATAGTCTAAATTATTATTTTAATATTTTCTTTAATTTTGATGATTTGGATTTAAGATTAACCTAAAAATCATAATTAACATATAATGATCAAGATTTATAAGGTCTTTGATAGAGTTTTACACTTTTGTGAATGAGATCCACTGTTCATTCAAATATATGCAATGGGGCCCACTTAATGATGCCTTTAATGTTGGTGGGGTCCACCACTATATTACTTCGGTAGCGATGGATCTTGCATCTAAAATGATGTTAAAACTCATTCTATGGTTAGCTCTTTTATCATGTTTATAATAACAAGATCTTATGGTGGGGCCCACTTAAGATCATATTTAACACATGAGCCCTTACTCAAATGTATGATAAACTCTTCTTTTGACATGGATTTCATATCTCATCCTCAATCTAATCAATTAGATCAAGATAATATGATGGGGCAACCTTGAGTGATCGTGACCACTCATTGTAAGGTCCACTATATGAGATGATCATCATGTATCTCATTCAAGTACAACTTTAAATCTAGAATTAAGATCTCTACATCACTGCATCATTCACACATTCTGATCTTGTGGTGGGCCACCATCTTATTGTATAAGTTGATATGTGACCCGCCCATGGGCATGATCACGTGCTAGTAGAATAGATCTAATCCTCAAAGTGTGCTTATTGTTTCTTCTTTCCATGTGGGGCCCATTACACTTGATTTAAGTATGATCTACACCATTTATCTAGATCCCTATCAAGTGATGCTTTATATAATATAATGTTTCGTTATGCAAAATCTACCACTTGATCATGGTGGATCTTAACAACCATAAGAATACCAACATACATATAATAAAATTTATATTCTTACATGATCTAATCTAAATTGATTGGTGTATTTTTTGGTAAAAGAGATTTTAATACATTCTAGACCACTAGATCTATATCAAATTTGAAAAACACCTCTAAGGTGTACTTTGGATAAGACTGAGCGGCTTAGATTAAGCAGGCTCGAAACGAGGCCTACCTATCAAGACCTCTCTCTCACTTTCTGTGTAAGGCGTAAGTGCTTACGAGGAGTGGTGCACACTCCCTTATTTTAAAGGGGTTCATGTCATGTAACACATGAGAGATTAAAAAAAGTAAGAAAAAGGTTAGGTGAGAGGGATTTAAGAGGAAGTTTTGTATAAAGGTGCAAGTTAGGCTTCATGAACATGCCATATCATTAAGGGTCCCACAATGACCGATCACAAGATCTAAGGCAATCAAAGCATTATCCTAGTTGAGCTCTTTATGATAAAATTTGTCTCATGATGTGTGAATTAGGAGATGCGGGCTTTGACTGCTCATGGTATCAAAGGTGTACCTAATAAAGGTGTTCCTCTTTCCTATGTGTGAAGGTTTATCTTCAAGTGTGCGCATACCACATATATATACTCCATATGTGTGCGTTCTAATGTGATAAAAAAAAGTGTCATCTTGATGCTCATGATACATGGATTTAGAAAAAAATATTTTAAATGTACAAATATGCATAATGGATGAGATATTCAATATTTGTGAAAATGGACTATGTACATGCATATGATAAATAATATTTTCACATGTTTCTATCAAGATCTAACTATATAAATTAATAGATTTAAGCATGACAAGTATAATAAAATAATCTATTTGCATATTAGTCCACTACTTCAAGTTAAATTATCAATTAATCATGGTCATTCACACTCTTGGCCCTAGATCTGGATTTGTACTCAAGATTAAATTATGAAAATTATATCATCTAAAATTTAATGCGATGAGGAACGAAATAAATGGTGATCATTAGGTAGATGATGTGATTAAATAGTCAATTTCAGTGATCTAAGCGATCCGTTCATCAATTTAGCATCTTTCGATGGTTAATTTAACAATCCAAAGGTTATTAGTTTAGATAGTATGGATAGATGATCCATGGTATGCATTGGTATTTAAATAGATAGATCAACATAGATACAGATTTAAATGGTCAAATAATTCTACCTAATGATCAATTATGATCAATAAAATTGAAAAAAAAATTATTCCCCTCAAAATTCTCATATATATTACAATAACTCATTATGACCTCGGCTACGGTAAGGTTATCTTGAGTCTTTCCCATTTTAACCATCATTCTGGCTGGTAGAATGTTAACAACAGCTCCGTTGTTAACTAGAACCTGAGTGGTCGGACATCCTTCTAAGTGAACTGAGATATGCAGCGACTTCAAATGTTAGGTTATTGTAAGAGCCGACCTTTGAATAATGATTTTTCAGAAGGGGACCTTGGTTCGACTGTCACGGTCGACACATTTTTAGTTTCCTCCTCGGAGTTAAAAGATTCATGTTGTATAATTATTGACGAGCCAAATTCTTCCACATCTCCTTCTATCATGCTTGGTTAAGATGGTTTAGCCTGGAAACTTAATGGCAGAGTCAACACCATATTACAATTTGATGTAATTGGTGAAAATGTGTCAAATTATATGACTAAATTCGGACACTGCCCCCTAAGTTTTTCGAATTTGGTTGAGTATCCACTTCATGTGCAACTTCGTTCATGCTTCCTCTATTCAATTTAAAAGAAGATGATTATGATGCTCTTTCTTTAACAAGAAACTCTTCACTCAGAAGATCGTCTAAGAATTCCTCATAACTGAAGTATTTAGTCAATCCTTTCTTGTTCATTCCCGTCTTATCATAATTAGGATTTTTGACTGAGTCATTATCCTTACGAAATTCGATCGATTCTTTCATATCGACCAATATATCGTATTCTCATTTTGACTTTGGCATTACCGGCCTTGGTCAGGTTGGCTAATACATGTAGGATTGATCCAAAGCAACGGCTAACTACCTTCTCGTTGCTGCTTATTGTCTTTGCCAATGCTTCTTCTGAGTATGAGTCATCTATTCGGGTATCATTGGAAATTTTAGATGAATCATCCTTTTCCAAACACTTTATCAGTCGGGATGAGGTTTTACCATCATGGCCCTTAAATAGTCCGAGAATAATCGGTGACGTGTTTGTCCTTCTTAGGATAAAAGACATTTCTTTTCTTATAATTTTAATTGACTGATTATCTCACTGGATATTTCGGACAATAAGATTTCTCATTCGATCAAGTTAGCCTCGCATATTTCTCATAAAGGTGTTGATAATTTGACATTGTTTTACCTGGATATGCTTAAGCCTGGTCGACTGCAATTTCAAGCTCCTACGTCCTTCATGCCATTTTGATCATTGGGTTAATTCATCTGAACTCCAAGATCGATCTTCTGTCGTGATTGAACTAGCCTTTGAGGATTGATGGTGGCCATGTTAATCTCTATATTAGATGAAAACGGATCAGTATCGATCATCATTGATTCTTTTTCTTTTTTAGGAAATTTCAGCAACCCTTTATTGATGTTATAATGAATAACGTTCCTGAAAATAACATGTTTTCTAGTGAAATCTGACCGAGTTTCATGCCATTTATATTAATTAATTTTCTTCAATTCTTCAGCTGTTGGAATCTTATTATTAACCAAAATTTTAATAAAATTTTCAACTAACATAATATCAAAGATTTCATCAGCATGAGAAGTATCAAAGGCGTAAGATCTTTAAACTTTCTTATTAGAGGATGTTATTATCTCTGCTTTAACTAAGGCCAAATATATGAATAACTGTTTAAGTACTATTTCAGCCACTGTAACATCATAATTAGGATCATAATAATATGTCCCTATCGACAAATTCTTTTCCTCATTGACTCTTGAAGCAGGGCCTTATCTTGAAACACCTTCTTGGTTAAATTGTAAAGATTTATGAATTTCGTTCAGATAAACTTCTTTCGAAGCTTGAATTCTAGTTCATCTTAAGCAAACTAGACAAATTCTATTTTGATCGTAACTATCTTGCATCGGCTTTTTAGTCTTTTAAACTGAGTAATATAATTCTTAACCGATTCCCCTGGTAATTGCCGAAATCGCGTAAGATTAACCTTAAAAATTTCTTTGTCCTTATAAAAGAATTGAGTATGAAAATTTTCTTCAATTTCTTACCGATTTCATATAAAATTTGGTACCAAATTGGAATACTAAGTAAATGTTACCTAAGCAAGTGAATGACCAAATAATTGTAATTTATAATACTCATTATCTGCCAATTCTCCATTATGGTAAATCAATGTATGTGTTTTACGGTCGATTGACCCATATCACCTGTAAACAACGTAAAATCAGGTCAATAGTTCGTCAATAATGGATATTATTGGTTGATCAAGTCAGGATATGACTTATAATAAACCGGAGTAGTAGTTTAGCCAAGAACTTTGCCTGCTACTTTCTGAATCAGTTGAATAATTTGGTTACACTCTTAGTATTGTTGTGCAGCAACTGGAGGTACTTCGGGGCCATCTTGATATTGTTATTTATTATACTATTGATTTTTATACAAAAGTTGTCCCCCAAGCATCCCTTGATTCCTAGCTTCATGAATTATGTTCCTATTTTCATACTCAAGATGTTTAAAATCTACCGGTGGCAGTGAATTTTGCATGTTTTGGACATGAATACATTCAGGACGTTTGAAATCTACTGGTATCAGTGAATTTCACATATCCTAGATTGGATCAAGAATAGGAACATGTGGTGTGTTTAGCTGTAATGGAAGTGTTTATGGCATCAGCCAAACTAGTGATATAGGTGCTTGATTTCTAATAGAACTTGCATCGGCATATTACTGAAGTGCAACAAGTGCTCTATTAGTAAACAAAGCCACCAAACGATTTATGCTCTCAGTGTGACCGACCATTCACCTATTGAAAGTTTCGGTCTAAACTCTCGAGTATTCTACTTGAACTCGCAATAGTTATGCGATGTGCTAAATACCCCTTTGCATATCAACTATCCTAGTTAACATAATTTCAAATGGTTTAACCTAAGATGTCAATAGTCTATCTAAATTTGGAGAAACATGACACCGAAGTAAGTGGTGGATTTCATTGTTAAGGCACTTGTCGGACTTGCAACTCCTTATTTATAGGAGAGTCATTAGCCACAATAGTGACTATTAAAATATTACAACAACCCATTCGGCTTATGATTTTGAATGATTACCGCACCGACAAATATACTTGTGTCAACCAAGTAATTTGTAGTCCCACCAGGCGCGCCAAAAAATGCTGGTAGCTCGCTTTATTTTCTATTGTGTGGATGTGTTAGAATTAATACAACGACTAGATCCAAACCGATCAACTTTGACCCCAAGTGCCAAAATAAGCAGATACATCAAATATGAACATATATGACTAGATTCTGAGAAAATTAGTCGCTTAGCTACTTGTAGAATTTGATAATAATTAGATGGGCTCTTCCTCCAAAGATGAGTTACTTTGTACTTTCACAAAAAAAGACTTTCACACTACCAGTGCAAATCAAATAAAAGGAAAAACTCATAATTGATAATCAGGAGCAACTGCAAGAATGTGTTTGTTGAAAGAACTACTTGATATTGGATAAAGTACAAATCCAGTGTATGAACATATACTTGGATTAAAACTAAAAATTATGCTTAAGAATTACCGCTACTCCTAAGATAAACTAAGATAAAATATAAATTGATAGATTTAATTAATTTGATTGATTATTGTGTTGGATTGGTTGTATTGTCGTTGGTTCAGATTACATTCCTTTGCTATTTATAGATTTATGTTGTAGCGTATTCTTTCAGATCCGTCTCTCATTACTGCAATGGTTACAATGGTTTTTTTTTTTTTTTAAAAAAAGAACCCTTTTTAGATTATTCTCTTCTCTAAATCTTCTTTTAGTACGTTTTTCTTTACGATGGTTCCTTTTCTGTCGGCGAAGGCTTTGCTTTGGTTGCCCTCGGTCACCTTTTATATCTTAAACAGCTTGATTGTGCTCCACTCGACTGCTTTTTGCATCTTTCCATGTTGACCGCTCGACCGTGCTTCTTGTATATTGACCACAATACTTCGTCGACCAATCACTGACATGTAAAATAAGCTTTATGTTAGTTATATAATATATAAAAAAGTGCTCCAAATCTTTGAAAATCTTTTTATTCACTTCTTATTCCTCATGTAATATCACGCGTCGCTCTCTTATTAGCTTTCTCAATATAGTCAAAAGTAGAGTACAACATATATATTACTCAAAAGAATCTATATATTACTCAAAAGAATCGACACAATACACCTAGTCGATTGGAATTGAGAAAATTATGTCCTTACTATTACAAGCATATGATTCGTGGAGAGATAAAAAAAATAGATTGAACATAACACATGTACCATCCTTCCAATGAATAAGAACAAATTATATAGCATGAGCCAGAAAATGCAACAGAGCCAAATCTCAGGTGAACCATACCAAAGGAAATGGTGGTGATTAAGAATTAAAAACTTTTCATGGGTGATAAAAGTTTTGGATCAAGCTGATATTTATTGTTTCTATTCATCTAGGTCTGTGTCACCTTATGAACCGGTATTATGGTGGGCATTACTGCAATTACCATGGTCAGGGCTGCACCGTTTGGGGTGAGGCCAAGCCGCACCAAACCCGCTCCCCGCTTGAGCAGGCCAGTAGCCATGTTGGGAGGCCATGATGCCAAAATCATGCTGATAGGATGATTCTAACGTTTTGATGGATGGTCATTTTATTACAAATGTTTGTTTTTCATGAGCCATGATCAAATGGTTGGAATCACCTAACCAAAGTACTTATTCACAGTCACAAGCTATCCACAGTGAGGCATATTGAATGGATGTTTAAAGACTGGTCAGAGCTAATTTTTCTCGGCGGATTGAGTCCTGCCCTCGCCTGGACCATGAAATTGGACTGCTGACTGAGTTACTGAGTGGGCTCTTATTGTACTAAGTAAACTCTGTTAGGGCCACCGTGAATGTGTGTGATTTATCTATACTGTCCATCTGCTTTTCCATCTCATTTTAGGAGTTGAACCCAAAATTGAAGCATATCCAAAGCTAAAGTGGACCATACCCAAGAAAACAGCAGGAATAATAATTTCTACCCTTGAAACCTTGCTAGGCTATATAGTGATGTTTATCTGCCATCCAGGTCTGTTCATAAGATAACACAGACATGGATGAAGGGAAAATACAAATATAAGCTTGATCCAAAACTTTTGTGGCCCCAAAATTATTTTTTTCAATGGTAGACATTCAATTCACATTTTTTCCCATGTGGTAGTTCATTTGAGCTTTGGATATACTTCGTTTTTTGGATCAAGCCTTAAAATTATTCAGTAAAATGGATGGATAGAGTGTATAAATTGTACATAAATCACAGTGGACCATCCATCCATTTCTTCGTATCATTTTAGATTATGAACTAAAAAATAAGGCATATCCTAAGCTAAATGGACCACATAATGGAATTGACCTCCCACTATTCAAATCTTCTTGTGAGCGGCAAAAGTTACAAAACATGTGTTTTCGCTTCATCCAGGTCTAGGTATCTCCGTGAACAAGTTGAATGTAAAATAAATATTACTGTGGGTAAGGAAAGTTTTAACGGTGCCCAGGTGTCCTTGTGAACAGGTTGAAAGTAAAAAATATTACTGTGGGTACCGAAAGTTTTAACGGTGAGTTTCATTATCACCGCCGCTTCCTATGGCTCGGTCCACTTGAGCATTGGACTTTACTATATTTAAACTCACACGACTAGGGTCTTGCCTCGTTTTCCCTATGATGCAGCCAACTTAGGTCCTGGAACCAGCTTATTGACGGACACATATCCTAAAAAGGAGCCGCGAAACGAATGAACGGGGTGAATTTCTCACCAACGTAAAGGTGGCCCCACCTAAATTCCGAGCGCAAGAACTTCCTGCAAGAGGGTTTTGCAGCAGTCCGGACTGAAGGGGGTAGTAGCCAATCTGCGTCCATTTCTTGTAACAGGATCGGATGGTTATGAGGGCGCGGATTAGGTACTACCCCTGTTCGGAGCTCGGGACAGGCAGCGGCTCCGAGATCCACTAGCTGGCCATCGTGATTTATGATTTTTATCCACACCCTCCATCCATATTTCCATATCATTTTAAATTTCTGAACAAAAAATAAGGCAGATCTAATGCTCAGGTGGACCACACCACAGGTAGTAAAGGTATTAAGGACGCCCACCATTGAAACCTTCTTAGTGTCCATCGTGTTGATTATTTTCCATCCAACCTGTTGATACGAATAATATACAGTTGGATGAATCAAAAAAAACAAATATCATATTGATCCAAGACTCACGTGGTCCCTATGAAATTTTCAATGGTAAGAATTTAAATCCTATTGAATGGTTCATTTGGGCAGTGGACTTTCGTTATTTTTGATTTCATAATCTAAAATGATATGTAAAATAGAATGAACGATTTAGATAAATTTCACACATCATAGTGGCCCCTCAGTTGCCCTGAGAGCCTCCGCCTGTCCCCAAGCTCGGAACAGGCGGGGGTAGTACCTAATCCGCGCTCTGGTTCGGAGGATTGGATCGTTTTGGATTGTCTCATTGTCGTATGGTTAAAATACTCCCCGACGGTCACATCGAAGTCGAGCCTTCCTACATCAATACGATGGGACGCGAGTTACCGCGCCGCCGGGCCCACATGAGGTTCTGAGGTCGGAGGCTACATGGAGCTCACCGAGATGTTAAGGACAAATCCACCCCGTCTATCGGTTTCTCCATGTCATTTTAAGTTACGATCTGGAAAATGAGCCCGATCCAAAGCTTAAGTACAACACACTATAGGAAATAAATGAGAATGGTAATGCCTAACATGGAAACCGTCCCAGGGCCACCATGATGCTTTTATGCTATCCAAACCATCATATGGTGATTCTAACAGGGATGAACTGAAAAAAGGATTAACATTAGTCTGATCCAAAACTTTTGTAACCCTGTAAATGTTTTAACGGTGGGCGTTCCATAGCCACTAGTGTGGTCCACTTGAGTTTTTGGATCTAACTTATTTCAGTATCATGTCCTAACATGAGTGGGAGAAACTGATGGACGGTGTAGATTTCTCAAGGACATCTCGGCGGGCCCCACACGGGAATTTCCTATGTGCGGGGAGGCGGTGGCGTCGGGCCTATTAAATGAATGGACGGAAATCCTCTACAGCACACACTGTAGGAATAGCGTGCAACAGCCCGGGTCCACGTGTGACATGGTTCTGTCCATCAGTTGCGACACTTGATGTTAGGATTGCCGAATAATCAGGCCGATATAAAACTAAGGTGGGTCATACCACAGGGAATAGTGGGGATGGGGATGTGGATGGCCCTAGCAGCAACGTTTTAGGTCCCCCATGACATCCAACCCGTTGAATCAGGTGAGACCCACAAGGGTGAAAAGATGCTCCAAAAATAAGCTCGATCTAAAGCTTGAGTGGACCGCGATGTATAAATTTCGATGTTTAGTTTACATTGTTCCCGTGGTGTAGCTCTCCTGAGCTTGGATCAAATTGATTTTCGTTATTGACGGTTAACATGAGGTGTTAAAACTGATGGACGGAGTGGATTTCATTCTTAGGTCAATGTGGACCCCACAGAGCTCAGATATTGCACGCGCTTCCTCCAAAAGACTTTGTAGAGGATTCCGGTCCCAAATGAGCGGTTCAAAATCGTCAGTGATGACATTGGAGGCACGAGGCTTGATACCTCCCCTTCCTCCAAAGGCGCTGGCTCAATTCGGACAACGCACCGGATCTCGTACACGTGTGCCGGAGAGGGCACGTATGGAGCCATATTTGTTTGGCGCGTGCAGAGCCGCGGACTGGAAGCTGAAATGGTTGTTCCTTATCTTCCCTTCGGAACATAAAAATCGCAACTGTAACTATCGCGCTTGAGAATCCACTAATCTTTGTTCGTTTTCGAATTTCGAATCGACAAAAACAAAACCCGATAAAATCTTCGTTTTTTTAATCGATTTCCGTAAATCCGAGTTGCCGTTTCTCACCAGATATCGTTCCGATTCGGTATCCGTTTCGATTCTCTCTCTCTCTATAAAAGTCCTAGGGAGACCAAAGTTCCCTACTTTGAATGAAGAGAGCCGCATTTCGCTCCTCTTTCAGACGACAGATCCTCTCTACCATGCCCGAAAACCATGAAACCGTGTCGGATTCAGGCAATCTTCGCCGGATTCTGACGATTCTGCTCTTCCTCGCTGCCGTTGCTTTTCCTTGCGTTGTCCTCTACCGCGTTGCGCACCCAATCGATTACCTGTCTCGGGCCGACAGCATTTCTTCGGAGAGTCGCGATCCGTTGAGCGTAATCGCCGATTTTCTAGCAATGGGAGGCGACGGCGAGTCGGTGAGTTTAGCTTTTGAAAAGATCCTTCTGTTCTCTGATTGCTGGAGTCCTGTAATCCTAGCGTAGTTTAGCGAGCTAACCCTGATGTAGGTTAGCAACTATGAGTCGATGAGTTTCGCTTTTGGAAGGATCCTCCTTTCTCGTTCTATTTTCTGATAGCTGGAATCCTGCAACTCCAGCGTAGGTTAGCAGGCTGACCCTGGTGCAGGTTAGCAAGCTGGTTAGGGTTTTAAAATTCTTTTCGCTGAATACGGCAACCCCTCAGCGTATGTTAGCATCTGCGTATGGGCATCATTTCTCATTTTTCTATTTCGGCCAGGCTAGAGTGTGTTTTCTGCCACAAAATTCTGAATTTTAGAATCATCCACGGCACAAGTGGTATACATGAACGCAGATCCTAGCCGCAAATCATGGGCCCCGTTGTGGAAGTTCAATAGACCATCCGATTTTTCCCATTGAATTTGGACTGCTGCCCGTTTTCATTGTAAATTATCCATTGATGTCCACCATTTAGGTTGTTGTCATCTGATCCAGGTTGTTTGGGGTTTGTTCTCCTCCATCCACAATGGGGCCCATGGTTTTGACGGTCCAGATTGGTGCACGTACATCACCAGTACTGATATCACTAAAATGGGCGGTGTTTGGAGGGAACCGATTAGGTGCAGCTCCGGCATCACCCAAGACGGTGCGGCCCTTAGCGTGGGGCCCGCCTTGATGTATGTATTCGATATCCACACAGACCATCCATTTTTCCAGATCATTTTAGGGCATGAGCTCAAAAATGAAGCAGATCCAAATGTCAGGTGGACCATACTATTGGAAACAGTAGTGATTAAACGCCCCAATATTTAAAACTTTCTAGGGTCCATCATAATGTTTCTGTAATGTTTATTTGCCATCCAACCTGTTGATAAGGTCATTCAAACCTGGATGGAAGGCAAAAACAAATATCATCTTGATCCAAAACTTTTGTGGCCCACAAGAGGTTTTTAATGGTCAATCACCACTGGCTCTTATGGATGGTCCACTTAGTTTTGGATCTGTTTCATTTTTGGGATCATGCCCTAAAATGATTTGAAAAAAAAAAAACAGATGGACAGCGCAGATATAGAATAAATACATCAAGGTGGGCCCCATGGTATGGGCTGCACCCTCTTGGATGAGGCTAGGGCCACGCCTAATCCGCTCCCATGTTTGGAAACCTGCTCAGGATCAGATGGTCAGACTGTTTGGACCAGAACGGAGTACAAAACCAGGCTGGATCATCATTACAAACACATGATTTCTACTGAAAAATTCAAACAGTTAAACCATGAGGCTAACAGCAGATTCTGGGTGGGAATTGGGCCTGAACGAATCGGACTGGTTGGACTGACCCGCCCACAAAATTGGGTCTGCTTTTAGAACATTCAAAATAGGTGTAACATGGATCCTTGCCTACTATAGTTCCATGCACAGGTGTGGATTTATTTTTACTCCCTCAATGTTTTGACAGAGACTTTTCCTCTGTTAATTTTAACTTTTATGGAGAATCAACATAAAGCAAAAGTAAGCAAGGACAAGGAAATAGGCATATCTAATCAAAATTGGGGGGTGGAAATACCAACTCCCTTGTTGAATTTTATTTTCTTTTCTTTTTTATTTTTTTATTTTTTAAATGTCTTTGGCCACTTGATTTGACCAGGCATGAAATTCAGTATCTAGATGATGATCACTAGAGAAGAACTAGGATTGCCTTAATGATCTGCTGCCTCTTTTTCTCTTCTTCTTTTAGCAGAGGTGATGTGGAATAGCTGTCCCATTAGGAGAATAATGAGAAGGTGGGCCTGCCTGGTTTAGATATAATATGAGGTCACAGGTCAAGGGGCGAGTTGGGCATATCTAATCAAAATTGGGGGGTGGAAATATCAGCTCCCTTGTTGAATTTTATTTTCATTTAAAAAAAAAAAAAAATGCCTTAGGCCACATGATTTGACCAGGCATGAAATTCAGCATCTAGATGATGATCAGTAAAGAAAGACTAGGATTGCCTTAATGACCTGCTGCCTCTTTTTCTCTTCTTCTTTTATCAGAGGTGATGTGGAATAGCTGTCCCATTAGGAAGATGATGAGAAGGTGGGCCTACCTGGTTTAAATACATTATGAGGTGTCAGATCAAGTGGGACTCACCTCCTCATTCTGTCCTAATATTAAAATAGAAGGAATTATGAGTACCGATGTATATGGGCTTAAGAAGTGTCCTGATGCGTCCAGTCCTTAGTTTTTTTACCAGCTCCCTTGTTAAAATTTGTTTTTATTTAAAAAAAAATATTTTTGACCACATGATTTGATGAGACGTGAAATTCAGCATCTAGACGATGATCACTAAAGAAAAACCAGGATTTCATTGATGACCCACTGCCTCTTTTAATCATCTTCTTTTAGCAGAAGTGAAGTGGAATTCCACTTCCCAGGAGCTGTCCTATTAGGAGGATGATGAGAATTGAGCCTTCCTGGTTTAGTTATAATATGAGGTGGCAGATCAAGTGGGGCCCACCTCCTGATTCTGTCCTAATATTAAAATAGGAGAAATGATCAGTACCAATGCATAAGGACTTAACTAGTGTCTTGATGCTTCCTGACTTAATCAATGTCCTGATGCACCCAGTCCATAGGTGTGGGGCTCCTGCTTTGGTGATCCAGGCCGTTCATCCTAGTGGCATTCAGGTGAAAGAGTGACACCCTGAAAATCCTTTGGATTGTAACAGTGTAAGCCCTTTGACTGGCAGATTTTAATTGATGGCTTAGAAATGAATGCAACAATGATCTGGAAGAAGAGGCCAATGATTGGATTGGATGATCAGGACCTTCCAAATCGAAAGATTTATGGGCATTCTCCATCTCACTTTGGGGTCCTCACCTCAACAGTCTGGGCCATGGCCCATAGTCCATTTGTGGGGCATCCTCCATATTGACAATATTCATTTCTTTGAAGTTTAACCTAGTCTTGGGCATTTCTGTTTCTGTAGTTATTGTGATTCTTAACGTTTACTCTGTTGGGGGATTGAATGCTGTGATCAATTTCATACACATTTTTTTTTGGGGTAATTAAGTAGTGCAACGTTTGTAGGATAGTGAGGATGTCAGGCTGAAGAGAATCTTGAAGGAAGCAGCCATGGAAGACGGAACAGTTATATTGACTACTTTGAATGAAGCATGGGCAGCAACAGATTCGATTATTGACCTCTTTCTAGAAAGTTTCCGAATTGGCTATCACACACGCAGACTTTTGAACCATTTGGTGGTTGTTACTTTGGATCCAAAGGCATATGCTCGATGCTTGTCTATACATAGCTATTGTTTTGCTCTTACCACCAAAGGTGTCGATTTCTCTGGAGAGAAGTACTTCATGACCCCTGATTATTTGACAATGATGTGGAGAAGAATAGATTTTCTACGGTCTGTTCTTGAAATGGGATTCAATTTCATTTTCACGGTAAGCAATCTTTCAGTGTTTCATCTTGAACAGTATCCAGAGCCTGAGATTATGAATGCCTATAATTGAGCAGACTGCTTCTTACCAATGTTGAGCATACCTTTTATTTGAGTTGGAAATTATGTTGGCATGGTTAATTGTGATGTTTGTTACCTTTTATAAAAGAATGTATACAGTTTTATGAGTAGCCCATTATCTGCAATTTCTTCTAGTTTTTCTACCTTGTTAAAAATGAAGACATGACAATTGGGAAATAACCTTACCATATTTAATATTGATACATCATGACCATCTTGAACTACCAATAGTCCCCATTATATTTGAAATTGCATGTCGTGGGCCCACAGGCTATGCGTGCGGAAGCTTGGCGGAGCTAATGAGTGAATGGCTATGTCCTAGAGGGGGAGCGAATATGACAAATTAAAAATTATGCCGATTAAAACACAATTGTCCAACTTAAACTAATTTACCAATTATACTAAGTAAGACAATTTAACACTAAGGCTTCCAAGCCAATAGTGAGTCCAATCACATAGACTACAATAGATATGCCAATTCTAGCAACTAGTCTCTAAACGATAATATGCTTGTGTGTGCTTTACAAGTTAGGTGCCTAGCATACAATCTAATTTAAGCATTCGTTTGATTTAACTAATCAACACATAAGCAAGAATAGAATTGCAAACATCATTCCCAAGCACAAGCATATATAGTGGTTCGGTGTCCCTACTCCACTCCCGATGGACGCACTCCCCTTGAGTATATCAATATTTACTATCGAAGGTTTTTCAACAGGTTCACCTCTAACCTTTACAACCCCACACAAGGAGCTAGGTCCTATACAAGAACCTAACGTACACTCCCGCTGAAGGCTCTATTGGATACTCAGTTGGTTTTCTATTGGCTAACCAACAACCTTGATCATAGTCCAAGGACTTATGTTTACTCCCACCAGAGGCTCCTACGGAGACTAATACGTACGCACTCGTGTCAAGTGAATTCAACCTTACAGAAGAGTATAGATCCTACACAAAAACCTATTAAGTTTGGGTCACAAACTCTTAGCCTCAATCCTACACAAGGAAAAAATATATGGACCCATACTTGATAACTTGTCGGATTGAGCCCCTTATAGCGTCGTTTTTTACTTGCTTCTTCAAAGCTCCTTTGTGCTTGAATCCACTCCGCAATTGCTTCCTCGAATGTTGATGCTGTTGCTTTAGCTCCTACGGTCGTTTTCCTTTCATATGATGTGCCAATGAGGTAACCAAGGCAAGGGAGGTTGGTTAAATTTTTTACTACTTATGTGAAGGTTGTCATCCTAGGTGATTCACCTATATGAGTCTTCTGGAGGATTTAGGCAAAGGATATGCCAATAAGATTGGGTTTAATCTTTAGAAATGGTGGAGTAAGATCATCTTCAAGGTGGAGGTTGGAATCCTCATTAGAGTGAAAATCTCAAAGGAAAATGATTTGGAACAAATGGGGTTAGAGGTATAGGATGTGGGATATGAATGTAGAATCACTTATCCTTTTATTGCACAAAAAACGCATCCAAATGCCCAACGTCCATATGCCCTATATAAAGGAATCGAATTCCAACAGTAAAAAAACGGCTCTGTCGATGGTATCAAGCTTATCCTCAATGGTATCGTGAATCTCAAGATTCCAGCAGAGAAGATGTTAGACAGTTTGCACTCTTCTACCCGATGCCATCGAATGGGACCTAATGCCATCAAGAAACTGAAATAAAATTATTACAACTTGCTGGATAGATCTGAGACGAATACTTGATGCCATTGAGTGGTCTTCAATGCCATCGAAGACCCCTCGAGGACTACTCGAAGGGATCAAGAACCACGCGAAAGTTGTTGTTTGGGCAGTATGTTTACAACAATTTTGCACCTCTCCTAGCCTTATCATGTTCCAATTATGCTCCTAAGGCTAAGGGATGATCAAACAAGGTGTACCTATTAAGCCACGATCATCTAGATGTTTAGGGTTATTTTGGGTTAAGGGTTAGGGTCACCAAGGCATCTCATATACCGGTTCTTTGCTCCTTGATACTCATGTCCTATTGTGTCTTCAGTCTTCTGCTTCCAAGAGCTCCTCACATGATTGACAAACGAGGTGCATAGTGCACTAACAATATTTTGCTTCAGGAATTTGATGTCCATGAATGCTTCTCAAAACTCAATACAAATGTCATATTGTTCTCTGGGATCTGCCATGTGGAACAATTGATTGTTGAGCAATAAATAAATGATCGGCATCAGAGAATGTGCACTCCTAACCCGGATACATAAATTAGAAAAAGCAAAAAGAAAGTGCAAGAAAAGGAAATAATAGATATTTACTTTTTTTTTTAAAGATAACGGATTGTATATTTACTTTATACGTGTGCCCCACTTGAAGAGAGATTGCTTGCAATTGGGATGTTGAAGTGTGTCCACTTTAGGGGTTCTTCTTGGAGGCTGAATTCCTTGGATGAGGTGAGGAAATTTGCAGGTCTAAATCCAAAGCAGACGTTCAGGTAGAGAAGGTATCTTTAGACCTCTGCAATTTGGAAGCTGATGTTTAGCTAGACAAGGTGTCTTTAGACTTTCAGTTTAGGGTTATCTTCGTTACCAATGTTGTCAAAATCATATAGAGTCATATCGTATTGCACACCACACAATATGAATTGTAGGTTCAAATTGCAAATCCTAGTTTATTGCAATTGAATCATGTGGTTATTGTATGTATCGTATGATTATCCTATTGAGTGTAGATAATTGTGGATTGTGTAAATGGGGCCCAAAATTACATTAGAAATCTTTTTTTTTTTCCTTTCATTTTTATACAAAAATTAATGTTTTAAGCATTGGTATCAACTCGTGTATTGCACTTGCACCCCTTGGATATGGAAACACATCAGGTCGTGCATGGGAAATATTGCATACATCACATATATCACATAATGTATCATTGTTTTTGGGAACATTGGGAAATTAGTCGAATTTTTCAATAAAAATTCAGGGGATGTTAAAAAAGACATTAATACACACTTTAGAACTCAAAAGAACACAAAAAAGTACACATGATAAGTTTCCTTCGTATATGGTCCTAACTATGTGTTATATGATATAAGTGACGCAACTATTTAAAATCAGTTCATATAATTTAAATTGTAGAAGCATGTATGAAATTGATAACGCAACCAATATATTCAAAAGCCAAATCTGTTCTACAATGCATTATTCATTTATTTAAAAATATAATTTTAAATTATTTATTTAGTTTTTAATTTTTAAAATTTTAAAAAATAAATAAATGAGTGTGGCTAATGTTATGTTAAGATCAGCATACACTCATGAGTACATAAATATAGGGGATAAATAACATCTGGCCAATGTGATCGTTTTAAAATTAATGTTTATTTATTTTTTGATATTTTAATTAAAAATATATTTATTTAAAATTCCAAAAAGTTCCGTCAATCTATAGATTAGCCTCCAAGCACTCTCACATGATTTTTCCACATTCTAATTGCAAGTTATATGGGTGAAATCGGAAAATTTTTAGAATTTCCCCAAATTCTCCATTTATTTTTTTTTTCTAAATTCGAAAATCGGAAGTCAAAATTGATGATTGAGCATGCAAAACATGTAAAATCATGGATTACTAATTTCATCCCATAGATTCTGAGCAATTGATACAAGAGAAAGCAATTTAAATTAGCAAAAGCTAACCAATTTGGTTTTTGGTACCACAAATTCTCCAATCTTAATTTCCACACCCAAATCCCAAACAAGTGAAAAGGATTGGTTGAAATCCAAAAAGAAAAAACAAAAAACAGAGAAAATTGATTTTTTTTTTTTTTTTTAATTTTAATTGTAATTTTGGTGAAATTTCTAAAATTTTCAGAAAGGGACTGGCACAAGTGTGATATCGTCAATATGTGCAATACATATTGACGATATCAAGAAACTTATAATGGCAATATTTTCAGAATACCGCAATCTTCAATTGGTCGCGATTTATTGACCAATACTGGGAAGTTTCCCAACTGCAGCTCAGTTTCACATTGGCTGTACGATATCATTAGTATCAGCCACCGATACTATTGATACTGCAATCACTGACCAAAATTACGTAAAAAAATTTATTTTTATTATTTTTTATACATTTTTTTTCATCTTGTTTTTTACCCTTATGCTTTTAAAACATGTAAAAGGCCCTTCCCACTAAAAATCCTTGCGTTTATTTTTTGAGAGATGGAGAGGAGATTTGAGGATTTTGATATCCAAAAGCCAAAATTAAAAAAAAAAAAAAAATCACATTTTTTCTTTGGGTCAACACAACCAGATGCTGAAATTTTTGTTGAACTGAAACGTGTGCCCTGTTTCCAACCCTACTCTAACGGGCCCGCCACCAGTCGGCACATCGCTTCGAGGAGAGTATCTGTCTTTTATAGCTCCGTGTATCATCTTCTCTTTCATTCACTCTCATAATCATTGTCTCTAGGGATAGGAAATCTCATGATTGTTTGGCAGTTCTATGGTTGGCTGCTCACCTAACATTGACCATATGGCTTGCGACTGGCTGGTGCATCACTTCCAGGCGATTTTTTCTGGTTTCTACAAACCTGCATATCCTCTTGTTTTCCCATTCACTTCTTTCATTAGCAGTGTTAGTGAATCATGTTAAGAACATGTTCCCTCTATTGTGCTTTACACATGTTATTCTTGTTCTGCTTTTTTATCCCTCACTATCATCTTTTTCCCATTCCTTAGCAGCTTACTGAAGTCTTTCAAAGAACATAAAATGTCTCCATTATGCTTTGTATTTTATATTGTTCAGTATTCCATTTCAACGCTTCTCCCCACTTCTTTTCTGCAGGATGCTGATATCATGTGGTTTCGGGATCCATTTCCCCGCTTTTATGCGGATGCAGATTTCCAGATAGCATGTGATCACTTCTCCGGTGACCCTGCTAGTAGACAAAATAGGCCCAATGGAGGATTTAACTATGTAAAGTCCAATAATCAAACCATACAGTTCTACAAGTTTTGGTATGAATCGAGGGAGGCCCATCCTGGGTTGCACGATCAGGATGTGCTGAACGTTATTAAATTTGATCCATTCATCAGCGAAATAGGACTGGAAATAAAATTTCTGGATACTGCTTTCTTTGGTGGGCTTTGTGAGCCAAGCAGAGATTTGAATAAAGTCTGTACAATGCATGCAAACTGTTGTTACGGTCTTGATAGCAAACTTCACGATCTGAGAATTATGCTCGAGGATTGGAGAAGGTTTATGTCATTGTCACCAAGTCTAAAATTATCGCCGCTATCATCTTGGAGGGTGCCGCAAAATTGCAGGTAAGTTTGATACTAAGCTAAAAGGAGATTTCAAAGTGTTGCTTTTTCTTTGAGATGAGAAAATGCTCCGGTGCCTTATATGGAACTTCCAGTGCACCTAGTTGCATTTGAACACATCATTAGTCGATATCATCGAGCACACCAGTCCATTTGGTTCAGCAACCTTGTCTTGCCCTATTTTATATCACTATCTGTTTTCCCACTAATAGACCAGATGGCTGGCATTGCTTAACCCAATGTTTTAAAAACCTGGAACTGACCTGACTGTTGGACTGGAGCCGGCGTCGCAAATGGTTCAGTTCACCAGAAAATAGGTTCAATCAAGTATCATCCACTCTTAAAAGTAGAAAGAAAGATTACACTAGGTGTCCACAGATCTATGACCATCTGTAAACCAATGAGTCTATCCGCTTTTGCTTTTCGTAGAGGCAGATTGTTTCAAATTAAGTAGATTTCCAGGCTAAAATGAATGAGAAGGGTCTGATCACACTGAACCTGCTGCAAAGATGATGGGGTCTGGTTCAAGTTTTAAAACGTAGGTGTAACCAAGGTTATTCTTTAGGACCACAAGCAGTAGGTTAGGGCCTGCCAAATGGATGATGCAGGTTGATGATCAGGCGGTCATGATTTTCTGCAAATGATCTTGAGCATCAATTTTGCATGCCACTGAATGAATGGTTAGGCAATTCAACTGTTGTTAGTTTTTCTTTGAAGGATGGTTGAAGAAGAGTGGACTGAGCATATGGGCAGTTGAGATCAATGATATGGACCACCCACATGTCCAAAATGCGAATGTACCGGAGCTTTTCCATGCACCGGATCATTTCTATTTGATATGGCATAGCTCATTCTATTCTACTGTTTTTCAGGATGTTTTGGCAAAAGTTTTGTATTTAGTGTGCCTCTTAATACTTTCTGTTGTGGTCGTTTTCTGTCCAGCCTTTCTTCATTCCATCACTAAAATTTTCCCAGAGACGATGCTGCATGTGGAAAGACTAATTGCTTGCCATTCCCATACAATTTGTATACATACCTGGCTTGTTTACGGGTCCCATCTTTTGTAGAAAGGTAAGTTCTTCGCTTGAGTTTTCTTTGGAATATATTTGCATTTGTTCGATTCCCATACTTCACTGATGGATGGTCAGCTTGTAGGCTTAGCAAAAAGATCAGCACTTCTATAGTTCAAACCTCATCATATCCATTGGGTTAGACACAGTGATAAGTAGAATCTGTGTGGTGTGTTTCCAGTTTTCTGCCTGAGGGATTATACAGTGCTGTCAAAAAGATTGTACAATTTAGATTTCTTTTCAAGTGGGGAAAAGTGGGCCCATGGTTTTGTGATCAAAACAATTGATATTGTGGGCTTCAGTTTCATCAGCTCATGCAACCAATAATCGAAAGCCTTTCAATGGATGGGCAAAAAATAGCAACGCACATCACACCATTTGAAAAAGGCCAATGCTTATATGGATTGGACAATTCAATTTTGGGGTTCTTGGCGCATGGGCTGTGCATGTGAGGCCCATCAATGGTTTTGGCTGTCTCAAGGTTTAAAGTATTGTCCAAAACTGGTACATACTGCCGAGGCATACCCACATTGCCGATGAATGATATGGCATATGGCCATGTTGGCCCATATCAACCTGAAAAACTGGATACGGGGGCAATGCGGAGCTGTGTTGGTGGTGAACGATATGATACCTGAGACACTGGCTTAAAACTTTACTCTGTATACATCCCTCTGGCCCTGAGCATGTGCAGGTACCTCTTTCTGCGGTTGCTTCAAATGCACAGCAAAACAGATTACCTGTTCCACTTATGATTTGGTTGCATATCCTGCTCAACCTATCTGATTTGGATACATCCAAACCCAAACACATACAGGACGTTATGATTATTGGGTGTGTTTTTGAAGTGTGTCAGCTACAAACAAATGTGGCCGTTTCATGCATCTCAATCTGACATTTTGCATTTCTAAAACTTGCAGATTCAGAACTATTTTTTTCCTCCTTTCTGAAGGGGAGGTTCAGCTGCAGATCATTTGCTGCTTTTGGCTTTTCTTATTTTCTTGTTCATTTTCCTTTCATTATTATTTTTTTGTGCATACGTGCCCATTGGCAGAGAATAGAAAATTTGTGGAAAATAGTAAATATTACTCCAAAACTTGTATATATTTGCCCTCTTTTCTTTTCTTTTTTCTTTCTTTCTTTCTTCTTTTTTTTTTTCCCTCCTAGACCCTTTTCATGCATGAATTGCATTGGGATCGAGGGAGGTTAGTTGGAAACGTTAATTATTTCAATAAAGATTCTTGCAAACTATTATCACTAGCTGTTACACCAGTCCATACCTTTTCTTTTCCTAATCTCTTCTAGAGTTGCCATGGCCAAAATATTTTCCATTCTTAGGTTGTCAGCTTGCGATAACTTGTGACTTGCCAAGGATATCCAAATAGGGCGATCAACGGGGCAATGGATATATCCATTTAGCGAATTAGCCTATACATTCAACCTGAAAAGGTCTGATATGGATATCAGATTTTTACCTGATTACTCAACTTTTAACCCGGTTGGATATGAATATTATATCCCATTTAGCCAATTTGTCTAACTACAACCTGAAAAGGTCGGATATGGATATCATATTTTTATCTGATTTTTTTTAATTTTTTTTTTTTAAATACCCAATTGCTTCCGGCAGGTTGGTTATGAATATTACGATATCTATATGCGCATCCAGTTATCCAATTAATATTTTAAACTAAAATATTAAATATTAATATATTATATGTTAAATTTTATGATGTTAACCTCTATTGCATGGATGATGAGGTTGATATGGAATTATCTTGAAATTTTGTCGAAGTTGGGAATTTTTTGTTTAAATGCTCAAGGATTTGTAGCTTTGCTGTGGATTTTTTTTGAGGGGTATTTTTAAGTGGTTTTGTAAAGTATTCAACTGACTTATATTTGACTTCCTTGGGCTATTACATATCGGTATCTTTACCCCTTTTCAGCCCTACATCCAAAGGGGTTTTAAATCTAATTAAAAGGCATTCGGGAATTTTAAAAACGCCTTCGAGACAAACTCACATGCTTCCTGGGAAAAGACAGCTGGGCTTGTATGATAAGCGACCGTCATTTAAAAGACGCAGATTAGGTACTGCACCTGCCTGTCCGGAGCTCGGAACAGGCTGGGCCCCTCACCATGATTTATGGGTTTATCAACATGGTCCATCCATTTTGCCATATAATTTATATCATTTTAGGGTGTAAGCCAAAAAAATGAGGCGGATTCAAGATTCAAGCACAGGAAGATAATGGTGCCAACCGTTGAACCTTCCCAAGGCCCATCGTGATGTTTATTTGCCATCCAAGCTGTTCATCTCCACTGTGTGGTCCACATGAGCCTTGGATCTGCTTCATTTTTGAGCTTTATATCTAAAAACTATATGGCAAAATTGATGTAGAGTGTTGATAAACCCATACATCAAGACCCGCATAGCCCCCAGCGTGTTCTGAGTTGGGGAGGGGGGTAGTACTTGAAAGTGATTAATTTCCTCACGCTCAGGACTCAGGCACCAATTGGAACTGGCGGATGGAGTATACCTCAAAAAGCAGTCAACCATCAATTCCGATGGTTGAGGGTCCAAATTCCGGAGGTAAGTAGATGATGATGGTTTGGATTTCTATAAAACGATGCCACGTGAACAGTTGGGGTGTCACTGCCAGGCCATTTCAAGAGGTGGTGAATAAGCTGCTCTATGTCCCACACATGCAAAGATAAAAATAAATAAATGAATGAGGGAGGGGGTCCATTCGGCTTATAAGCCCCAAACGTGCACAGAAGAAATGCACTTTACAAAATGACTGACCAACTGTGGGACTTGTAATGCACAGATCCAGATTGGGAGCCCAGACAACATTCGAAGAGCCGACCTCATCTACCAAACAAGTGTTCTACCCACTGCAGCTAAGTGGCTTGTGTTATTTTCAGTATTTTAAGTAAGCGAACTTTCTTCTTCTTCTTCTTTTTCTATACACTTTCAAATTTGAATGCGTGAAACATTGTAAATTTAATTATTAAAATATCAAGTCGGGTTTATTAAAGGCTCAGTTGAGAGTCTAGGCATCAAGTGCAGACCTACCTTGGTGGGAATGGATATCAATTGGGGCTGGACTGTCGGTCCAATCTAGTCGGCTTTGTTGATGAAAAAAATAACCAGGTCATGTCAATTTGCATCTACATTTGGCCCACCTTATAGATGGTCCTAATTTACATAACAGAAGTAGAGTGACATCAACCTGGCTTAATTCCAAGACAGCATATTTTATTTTTTTGTCATGACTGGAATAAGAACAGGACCTAGGCCTGACCCAACCGGCTGATTAGTCATGCAGCAGAATAGCGTTAACACAGCTGGGCCATGATTGAAAAATAAAAAATAAAAAATCATGCCAATGTGAAGCTTCAATCCACACAGCCCGAAGCAAGCTGGGTGGCCAGGTCCAGACAAGTCCACTTTCACGTGTTGCATGGTTCACCCTCAACGGTCTCATCAGGTCAGTTTTGCATAGGGTGGATGTCCTGTGACATTGGGTCACCACCAATTCAATGCACATCTTTCATGAACCTTTAAATGATTTTCTGATATGATGCAGTGAATTAAACTTCACTTGAACCTAAAGCCAAGACTACTCTTGACCATGATACAGCCTGTCTTGTAAAATGCATGATGGGTTGTTGCACCTATCAGTGTTTTAAAACTCAGACAAGCTATCTTCAATCAAATCTGGCCACAAAAGCCAGCTGTACCATTAAAAAGGGACGTGGAGTTGAAGTTCCTGTGGTCAAAACACCATGATGTTTGTGAGAAATCCACCCGGACCTGCCGTTTTGCCAGCTCATGGAGGACATGAGCCCAAAAATTAGGCAGATTCAAAACTCAAGTGGGCTGCCCAACAGGGAAAAGTGGGTAGGTAAATACCTACTGTTGAAGCCTCCCTGGGGTCCACCATGATGTTTATATGCTATCTAAACCGTTCATAAGGTCATTCCTATTCGGATGAACTGGAAACACAAAAATACTAGCCTGATCCAAAACTTGTGTTCCCACGAATGTTTCTACAGTGGACTTTCAATCCTCACTGTTTCCTGCCATGCGGCCCACTTGAGCTTTGGATGTCTCATTTTTGGGCTCATGTTTTGAATGAAAGAAGAAAAAATCTCTTGTTTCTCGTGATGAGATTCAAAACCCTAATGGTTTAATGACTCAGGAAATCTCTTTGGTCTGACTCCATTGAGCATGTGTAGAGTGGTTCTGCATGTTTATCCCTTTCTTCTACTGCTATTGCTTATCTTGTTGATTATTGAATTGATTGGAGATGTATTTTGGCATCTAGAGATGGAATCAATCGTCATACTAGTGGCATGTAACTGGATCTTCATCCTTATAATGGACTTCAACCCTCGGCATCATCAGGGTCTTTCCACATAAAGGCCCTGTAGAAGATTCAGATCAATCACCAAAAAGTTTCATCATTTAATGATTATTTGTCGTGTTTGCAGGATTGGTGACAGCTCTGCTGTTTTATTGTACTCTGCTGCATTAAGATGAACTCAAAAAAAAAAAAAAAAAAAAAGGAAAAAGCATATATATTGCAAGTAAATACTTTAAACAAGTAAATCATGTATAAGAATAGGGCGGGGCGGTGAAGATGCTTGGACATGAGTGAATAGAAACTAAAAAGAAAAAGAAAAAGAAGAAGAAAAAAAAGAAGCAATAGGGCTAGAATACAGAAAACCTATACAAAAATATATATCATCAATTTTGTTAAATTATCTGAATTCTTGGAAAGTGGATGTTTCTTGTGATACCTTGACAAAGTTCTATTTGGTCTCTGTTTCTGCATCCAACTTGCTACGGCTTACAAGCACACCCTCATCCCAGATCTCAGCCCACCTGTAAAATAACATTTGAGAGAAAGAAGCAATCAGGGACTGGTAAGAACGTTACCTTGTGCAACAGATAAGAGCAATTTATGTAAATGGTGTCAGCCAGCCTATCTCATGTTCTTGGGTACAGGCAATCAAGGCATCATGTGCATGCACCACCATCTGCTGCATTAGTAACTGGTGTTTGGAAACATACAATCATGCCCATGTGCACTTTTTATGAAACCGACATTAAGGGAGCAGGACATATCTAATCAGTCGCATTCTTGGATTCTCAACTGATTCATAGAGGAGTCATTAATGATGCCTAGAGATGCTTGCCTCTTCTAGTTCCATTCAACACAGAAGCTCTCAGATCCTTATGGACTCCCGTCCATGGAGAGGGGATTCTCAAATGTTGTAGATGAGTATTTTGTGAGAATCCACCTTTGCAGTTCCACGATGTTACTGACTAAATCTATGGCAATTTGAGAAACATTCTTATTTTTAGGCACCCCATGTTCATGGATAGGCACCTTATGCAGCTCTGGTAAGAGCTATATGAAGGATGATTTGCATGTACGTTCCACTCTCCCTCCAAATCTGATGGCAGTCCCTTGTGTTTAACTTTTCCTTCTTTCCTATATTAGTAAAAGATAAATGCACTATTGCTGATAAAAGAAATCATAGTTTCATCTTTTATGCTTAAGTTTTCCTAAATTTCTAATACTTCTTGTTATTCTTTCCTTCGGTTTTCTCTAGAGAGAGAAAGTGACTAAACGAGTTGTCTCCATTTGGTACATTCCTTGGAGGAAGATGACAAACAAAAGTGCAAGAGCCGAAATAGAACAGTTTCACATTTTGGCAATGTGATGTGAAAGCACAGGGAGGTTGTGGGACAGGACAATACTCAGTTTGTATCTAATGCCATGGGATGTGAGTTAAAAAAAAAAGAAACAATTCTCCCATTAAGCAGAAATCCTTCATGCAAAGGCAGTCATGTTAGACCCAATGCAGAGAAAGCAATAAATCCATTATATATATGCTTGTATGTTCGTATGTATATGTATATATGCGTGGATGCAAGTATTTATATGCACATACAAAATCATGACAGCACTACATCTTGAAGATGCCAATTTATTTCTTAAAATTTTTGTGGCAATAATAAATGAAAAGAACAAGCTTTATATATATGATGATGCATGATAGATAACCCGGGCCCAAACCAGGACTTCAATGTTGAAGCCAAAAGTGCCTTCCATTAAGCCACAGACTCAATCCAGGGAACATAGCTTTCAATGTTAGTCCATTGAGTAATATTGAACTCAATACATTACATAAAAGGGCATGATAATAGAAATAAGTATACTACAAAATAGAAAGTACCGTAAGATAGTCAAGTTTATGTATTGACCTTGTTCCATCAATATCTATACATAGGCTATGGCCATGGCGCCATCCATCTTGAAAATTACCAAAAAAGATCTTGCCAAGCTTCGAATAGAATCGTCCTTCACCATTCGCCTTTCCCTTCCAAAAGTTTGCAAACCAACGATCCCCAGTGTGAAAATAGAGCCAACCCTACATGGATATAGTAATATAAGGTTCACTGTAACAGAAAATATTTTCTTTGGAGTACATCATGCATTAGATGTCCACAGGCTGAATATTCACTTATTACATGAAAAGCAAGATAGTGACTGCTTGTATGTCCTTATTTTCATATATGGAAAATGAAACAATTTCTAGTGCTGAATGAAAAGAGAGAAAGGCATAAATGCATTAAAACTAAAAGGCAACTAAAATATTAGTCACATAAACAGAATTGTTTGAAGCATAACATTCCTCATTGACTTGTAAATTCATCCAGGAAAAACCAGCCTCCGCTTCCTTTCCTCCCATATATATTTTTTTTAACACTCGCACACACACCCCACACACTCAAGCTTATTGGAATTTCACCACCTATGGGTACTAGAACCCTTGACCGGGTGTTGAAACTCCTGAGAGTCTACCACCCAAGCAGGAGTAAGGACCCTTTCCTCCCATATTTAAACAAGCCCACACACTACCATGTTTACACCTTGGTGGATAACAGTGCCTGGAAGAGATACACCCGTCCGTCCCTCCCATATTTAAGCAAGCCCCCACACTACCATGTTTACACCTTGGTGGATAACAATGCCCAGAAGAGATGCACCATAGGGTCAGTAATCATGTCAAATATCAATGCCATTCTGAGTCAAATCTGAAATCCTATCCCATTTGACCACATGTAAATAATTGCTAGCCAACCCAACTTCATAATGCATGGTTGGAAGCAATGTCAGCAACATAGATCCGACTGCAAGCTCTTCGCTTCCAACATAGCCGCCTCCTGTTAAAAACAGAATGCTAACATATCTCAACAATATGATCTTCATGGTCATGAAAGACGCCTGTATGCCCTCACAACTTTCATAAAAATTCAACTTGATGAAGCACTAGAGGTAGCACCCCGAGTCTAGGGGACAGCCGGACAGGGGATGTGGAATTAAACAGTCCTAACGTAGATATTGTCTCAATTGAGTTATACTATGTTAGCTCCATGGATAGGTTCTTATCCATTGAATTGAATTGGAAATCCAATATCCAATGAGGTGTTGATGAGGCCAACCAAGGGCACCCACACCCACACACCAATCATATGCAGTTTAAAGCGGTCACTGCCGCAAGAAATGACTCTCAAACACGAACCACCAATCTCAAACTCCAGTCCGCAATGACTTTGCAAACCTGTCATTTTATGAGCCCAAATAATTGCATGCTGCATGCACACTGTATTGGCACAGACCATCCAGGTCTGTTGTCTTTGATAAGCTATCCAGACCATGCTATCTTGGACTAGCTATTATGTTCCTTGTGTGAGCCATGTATGTGGTTCTAGGATTCCAGATCTCAGTTGAAAAATCGAGAAAGTAATGAGAGAGAGAGAGAGAGGAGAGAGAGAGAGAGATCATATTGTGTTGAGAAACGAGGTTAGAAGGGCTTTCTTGTGATACTAGTACTACTGTCTTCTTTGTACTACCGAGTACTGGGTGTTTGTAATTTTTCCAAAGTTGCTTATGATAAGTAATAGGGAGGCTGACACACCTAGGGTTAATCTCTCTAAAACTTCTCATTTTCTCCCTTCCTTCTCTCCTCTTTCATCTCTCTTGCTGGTTATCTTCCCTTTTATTTCTTCTTGGTATCAGAACGCTAGGAAAGCACCTGTGTTCTTTCTACATCGAACGGATGTTTCTTGGGTACCCACTGATGACATCATTATGCCGTATGGGTAATGTCAGCAATATACCATCGGATGGTCATATGAAGAAGAAAAGTATGGTATTTAGAAGAGTGATTTTATAAGAACTATGATGATTTTTTCACGATTTTTGGGTTTTACTTGGATCTTTTTGTGGAATTGCACATTGGTTTGATATGGTTGATCAATTAGCACCTCTAGAAACAAAAATCATTTCATTCCTTTGAGATTTGAGAGTTTTTTTTTTTTTTTGGAGACTAATGATATTTCATTAAAAAGGCCTAAGCCAAAGCTATACAAAGACTCAAAATATACAAATGTACAATCCAAAAACCAAGCAAACTCCCAACACACCACCTAAAGATGGGATTTAGGATTTCTCAGTTCCGCCCACTCCTTTACACTGAGAATCGCCTTCCTGAAATAATCTTTAACACTTCCCTTTCTATTTCTAAAACACCGGTCATTCGTTTCCCACCATAGAGCCCACAGAACTGCTAACATGCTTAGCTTCCACACCCTTTTCCCCGATTTCCCTACTCCCCCATCCTGCCAAGATAATAGGAAGTCCTCTATCGATTTCGGAAACAACCAATCAAACCCTAATAGCCGGAGAAAATAAGTCCAAACCTCCATTGTGAAAATGCAATGGATGAAGGGTGATCTATTGATTCTGCATCTTTGTGGCTCAAAGGACAAACATTAGGGAGAATCATATTCCTCTTCCGCAAGTTATCGATAGTTAGCACTCTACTCCTCCCAACAAGCCAACCAAAGATCGCCACCTTCAAAGGAGCACCTTAACACCATAGCCAAGATGTTGGAGCTAACCATCCCTTTCAGTTATAGATCAATAAAGGGATTTGACTGAAAACAAACCTGAATTTTCTTTTAGCCAATTTATGGAATCTGCCTCTGATAACCTTAGAGAAATCTTCTCTAACATTTGAAGAAGCTGCAAAAGTTCTTCAAACTCTTCATTGACTAGATTCCTTCTAAAGCACGGAGACCAAGTGACTACTTCATCCCTCACCCCAAAACCACTACTAACCTTCATCCCCTCATCCGTAACTAACCCTGCTAATAAAGGGAACCAATTTGAGAGATTTATGATGACATTTGTGAAGGAATGGCGCTGTACACCCTTTCTTGGTCAGATTTTTTATTTAATTTTCTTCCTTTTTAAGCCATTTAAAAAATTCTAGACGGTATTCTTGCTATACTTTGCAGAATATAAGGAGGTGTTTTTTTGCGGGGAGATGTCGACTACCAATGGTTCAGAGGTCACTTCCAATGTTACTGGTGTCACACATTTCATATCACGCATTGGTGTTTATGGTGACAATCCTAGTGTGCAGATCACAATTGTAAAGTTGGACGGCACTAATTCCTTGATTAGTCTCAATTTTCTAAGATGCACATCGACGAGCGAGGAAAATAAGATATATGAATAGCTGAGTAAAGGAACCAACAATTGATGATTGTTCGTATGATGAGTGGGAACAAGAGAATTTAAAGGTGATGTCTTGGCTATTTAACTTTATACAACCTCATATCAGTAGAGGATTCTTGTTCATGCAGACAACCAAAGAAGTTTGGGATAAAGTTGCCAGAACTTGTTCCCGGCTGCAGAATATTGCTCGTATTTATCAGCTATGCTAGGAGTTGTGACTATTCATCAGGGGGAGGAGTTCAACTATTTATTATTTCACTCTTCAGGGTTTATAAGAAGAATTAGATCATTATCAGTTATTACAATGGGATAGTAATGCAGAAAAGGAGAGGCATCAAAAATAGGTCAAACATAATAGAATATTCAATTTCTTAGTTGGTTTGAACTACGAGTGTGAGTTGACCCATGCGCAGATTTTGAGAAGAGATGAGCTTCCATGTAAAGTTAATTCCCTGGTTTAGAGTGACAAAAGTCAAATGAAAGCCGTGTCGTCAATTTATTCCACTAGCGATCATTCAGCTCTTTAGGTCTTTTCTGGTTCCACTGAGGGTGGAAAAGGATCCAATTGGAAGAATAGTGTGCCTACTGAGATGGGTAAATTGAGTTGTGACCATTGTGGGAAAGCCCATCATATACGGGAGACTTGTAAAGATATCCATGGTAGACCAACGAAGTTCAACCGTCCTGGACAACCCCTTTCCTCCAATAGCCTTGTATCTGCCTTTATTCCTCCTTTAGGTACTATATCTTCCACCACATCATATCTGTACACCATTCAGCAGAATGGAGTGGCAGACTGGAAGAATCGTCATCTAGTTGAAGTTACTCAGAGCCTCTTGACAGGTATGCATGTTCCAAGATGTTTTTGGATTGATGCAGTGCTTACAACCACCTATCTTATTAATTGTATGCCAACCAAGGTATTGAAATTAAAGTCTCCATATCAGTTCCTTTGTCTAGATCAACCTTTTTTATATCTCATATCTTTGGGTATGTGTGTTTTATTCATATCTTGGGTACGAATTGGACCAAGTTAGATCCAAAAGCCATTCGGGGTGTATGTCTGGGGTATCCCTCCACACAAAAAAGATAAAAGTGTTTTGATTCTGTCTAAGAAATGTTTCATCACCATGGATGTCACCTCTTTTGAGTTCATGCTTTACTTTTCCCATAATCTTGCATTTCTTCAAGGGGAGCTTTAGGGAGTTGGAAGAGAAGCATCCTTCTCCAGTTTATCCCCTTCATGTTCTTGTTCATTTTAGTCCATCGGTTGTTGTCCTAGTTAATCCAAAGTAGCGTACCAATACTACTATTGATGTAGCCAAAACTTACAGGCGAACGAATTGCAAGTATACACAAGCCAAAAAGGGGTAATCACTAATACGCGGCCACTCGCTAATTCTAATTCCTTGGAACCAGGTAATTTTCTCCTTTGTCTGTTCCTTCTTCCTCTGAGGATAGTGCTTCCATTATCTTACACAAAGGGAAGCATCGGTGTACTTTGCATCCTATATCTAAGTTTGTTTCATATGCAACCTTGTCGTCTTCCTATTATTCTACCTTATCTTTGGTTTCTTCTGTTTCTTTGCATTCTAGATTCCAAGATGGTTTCTTCTATTTCTTTGCCTTTTAGAGTCCAAGAGGTGATCTCTAATCCAAACTAGTGTGAGGCTATCATGGACAAAATGAGAGCATTAATAAAGAATGGCACATGAGAATTGGCAGATTTACCCAAAGGAGTCAGTGGGTTGCAAATAGGTCTTCACGGTAAACCATAAGGCAGATGAGTCTATTGAAAAGCATAAAGTCAAACTTGCTGCCAAGGGGTACACTCGGACATATAGGATTGACTACAAGGAAAAATTTGCACCTGTAGCCAAGATGAATTTCATACGGGTTCCACTATCTCCTACAAATAATTTTTCTTAGTAGTTACATCAATTGGATGTGATAAATAAAGCGATGCATCAAAGGTTCGCTCGCAAGCTGCTCTTTCTCTTCTTCTTCTTTTTTTTTTTTGTTAGCTTGTTAGTACACACCCCATTGTTAGTGCACCCCACTGTTAGCCACACCCAACTTGAGAATCGATACCAAGGCCGTAGTGTTGAAACAAGGGCTGCTCTTTCTCTTACTCAACTTAATATAGGCTACGTCGTAAGTGTGATGAGTCAATTTATGTAGGCTTCACGAATTCCTCACTTGGAGGTGGTTGATAGAATCCTGAGGTATTTAAAGACATCTTCTAGGAAGGGTTTTTTTGCTTACCAATCATAGCCATCTACACATTGAGGCTTACATAGATGCAGATTGGGCTGGTGGTGTAGATGAGAGACAGTTAACTACATGATATTATACTTTTGTAGGAGGAAATTTGGTCACTTGGAGAAGCAAAAAACAAAATGTGGTGACTAAGTCTAGCACTGAAGCAAAATACAAGGATGGCAAGTGTAGCAGAGTTATGATGGCTGAGAATTTTGTTGCGTGACTTGGGAATTAAGGTGGGGGCACCTATGAAGTTGTTTCATACAAGGCAGCCATTAGTATATCACAAATCCAATTCAGTATGATCGTACCAATAATATTAAAATTGTTAGGCACTTCATTCATGAAAAAGTTCTCTCTCAAGGTCTCTATTTACCATTTTGTAACAATTGAGAATCAACTAACTTACATTGTCACTAAGGGAGTTACTAAGACAACTAGAATATGGTCTTAGCAAGCTGAGCATGATAGATATTTATGCTCAGCTTGAGGGAGAGTGCTGAGAAATGAGGTTAGAAGGGCTTTCTTGTAATATTAGTACTAATAAGGTCTTCTTTGTAATATGAGTATTAGTAGGGTATTATTTGTAATTTTCCAAAGTTGATCATGATCTCTCTCTCTCTCTCTCTCTCTCTCTCTCTCTCTCTCTCTCTTGCCAATTCTCTTCATTTATTTCTTCTTATTGTAACATTATACTTAGGGTCATTTGTATGCAGGGAAAGTTATATTGGTGTTAGGATATCTAGGTCATGTCTTAGATGGGCTATCTAGACCATGTTGTCTTGGACTAGCTGTTATGTTACTTGTGTGCCAAACACTCTAGAATAAGTAGAAAAAATGGATTGTAGCACATATGTGGAACTTAATGGAACACGAATTGGGTAATGCCCCTACCTGAAATGAGCTCCCTTTGCCCCTAACGTGGCAAGATTTGATTGGACAACAAGCTGCTGTTAGAAATGGGCCGGGTTGGCAGTACCCAATCCATGTTCAACTTAATATGGATAGTGGCATATGTAGCATTTATAGCCCATGGGCCAAGGTGTTCCATAACAGTAACGGTTACAGCCACCACTGTTGCCGTCATGATACGGGCTATAATGGCCCTCGTATTGGCCATTATGGCTCTCTTTTAAAAAAAAAACTGTTACAAGACCATTATGACCCTTTTTTTTTGTGACAGTCATTTTGACCCCGTAATGTGTAACGGTTATGACTGTTGTTGTTACGTAACTGATTTGGGATATCATCACATGTGCACATTGACACATGTGGCACATGCTGGGTGCTTGAAGATCAATGGTGGCACATGTGCCACATGCAACACTTGAACTTAGACAGTCATACATGTGGCAAATTTGGCACATGCAATGCATGAAACATTGCGTTCCCATATGCACCAAAACAGGGCTAAGCTATCATCGTTATTATTCTAAGTTTTTAGCAAAGACATGATAGACTTGCTAACAGTCAAATTTTGATGACAAATTGTCCTTACTTCCCTAGGTGCAGTGCAAAAATGGGTTTGACAAACCCAGGACAAGTTGTCTGTCCCAAACAACTTGTACCAACAAAACTTTGCTAGAATCTAAACAGCCCCTTAATAGCGATAAATTGGTTTCATACATGTTACATAACTTTCATGTGTCTTTTTCACTCATAGCATAGTGCAACATTTCATGTCTCTATTCACAAACACAATACGGCATGACTTCACCATTTATTTTTTTTGCCGACTCGGCCTATTGTTTTTACTTGCCTAAGTCATTGAGCCCCGAAATATCTCGAAGAAACTCACCAAAGGCATATTGATTGCATCCTCAACATGCCTACCCTTTCTTGATTTGGCGTGGCATGAAAATATGGTCGACTTAAGTGAGTTGCGGATCGACTAGCCAACTTGGCCAACCTTGTTTTTTTAATGTAAAATGCGATAGATATTTTAGCTGTAAAGAGGCGGCAGATATTCCAATTAGGAGGTAAAACAAGATAAAGAAATGGTTGTTATGGATGCTGTGATTCAAATAAAATTTTGAATTCTAATGTAATGCCTTGAGCCCATTTTTAGAAAACATAGTAAATTTAAAATGACAATGTATCAATTTTAATAAATTATTGTAAAAAAATTAGCAATTATCAAAAATTTCTCAAGCTGGTGCAAATATCAAATGAGTCAACCAGTTCTAGGTCCTTTCACCATTTTTCCAACCCACCCAATCTCAATAATAGCATTCACTCATGATGTCTAAACATGGATAAAGTACTGGTTCATGCCCAACTCTGGTGGGTGCCAAGTCCAACTCATATGCCAAAACTGCAACGGCTCGGACATGTCGCACCAATATGGCAGCACTATATCTGCTCCAAAATATAGTCGTAGGACATGCCAAGGAATTAGCAACTTAAAGAATGTTATCTTTCTGCAGAAGTACTCCAAAAAATGAAGAAAAACAAAATATCTGGCAAAATTTTAAGCACAAGCCTTTCAAAATCATGGGAGAACCTGCACTAGTCAAGATACCCAGAATCAGAAGTGAAATGCGCATGCAGGTAATTGGGATATCCATCACAAGTAGCTGCCAAGATGAGATAGACATGCACCATTCTAGGCATTAGGCATCTATTATTGAGCCCTTATTTAATAAGGTCAGTATTTCATGACAGAATAAATACCAAAATTCAATTACAGATAAAGAAAAACATACCTTTCCATGCATAAGGTCATCTCTCCAAGATCCCTGGAACACATCCCCATTACTGTAGTAGAATGTACCTAAACCTGATCGCTTACCGTACCGCCACATACCATCGTAGAAGCTTCCACCCGTGAGAGTTAGACGGCCCTGTGGCATGAAATGATCAATTTAGCATTAGAATGGGACAGAACTGTTCTAAGTGTGTTGTCCACCAAAACCATGCTGGTCTCTAAAAAGGTAAAAATTTTCTTTACTGCCATTTGTACCTTTCCCTCTGGAAGACCTCCTTGGCAACGTCCCCTATAAATTCCCCCCCTATATTGCATTTCCATTATAGGACTCCACTTTTTCTGTGGATCTCTTTCAGCTTCCTGTATGGAAAATTATCATTAGAATGCAACTTCCTGCTAATGAGCAAATTTTCTAGCTGGAAATGTGTGCATGGGCCGATTGCTCTGCACAGTGGTTCAAGTGAAAACAAGCAAGCAAAATAAATAAATAAATAAATAATAATAACAATAATTAATAATAATAATAATAATAATAATAATAATAATCTGACTTTAATAATTGGTAACAATTTCCATTAGAATACATACAACAACACATTATAAGATGATGAGTGCACCTCAAGTGCTGTCAGAAGGCTATTCCAAGAAATGAAATTTACCAGCATGGATGCTGCACGGACAGAAAGCAATCCTTGTTTCCTAGACAAATCTGCATGTTTTCCTTTTAGAACAGTGGATGCTGCATCATAAATATCCATTACCGTCTCAAAACCCATATCAGTCAACAGATCCTGCGGAGGCACATTTGGACTGCCCAAAGGTTCTCCTTCCATATCATTCAGCATCTTCATCTCTGCAGGCTGAGGACTTGATGATTGGGGACCATCTGTGGTCTGCTCAGAGGGTTTCACACCAACTGGAAGAGTGTAAACATTTGATTTGTCAATGTTGGCAGTAGCTCCAAATGCAGCTGCCCGTTCTTTTGCCCATTTTTCTGCAATGCGGAACCCTGGCCCAATGTTCCAGTTATTGAGTGGCTCCCTTTGAAAAGCATGTTCTCCTGGACAATGCACCAATTAGAGATTACTCAAAGTGCATTTGTTTAGCAACATTGATGGAAGATGAACCATAAATAAACTGTTAGCAATTCAGATATGCAATTCACTGGTAAAGCCACCAATGCAAGTTCATTTGTAAATGACAAACTCAAGTTTAAAGGCACACAGCATTGAAAGTTCCACATAACATATACCTTCATTAGGTGGAAGATGAAGAGGGGAAACAGGCTCAGGACTGGCCACTGAATCTCCGACTGCAGTTCTTTTATCTCTACTATCAGACGTTCTACAACAACATAATTTAGCTTACGTTTCTCACTCCATTGGTAGATGCTTTTAAAGCTAAGCAAGACAGGACCAAATGAACACACCTCGAAGGATAGATTTCATCGTAACTGTTGTTGGACAGTGTTTCCAATTCTTCAGAGTATGCATCAAGATTTTCATCAGACCCATCAAGAATGTCCCTACCAGTTGATGAGTTCAAGACCTGTTGAGGGCATAGATCTCCAACCAACTGTGCTGATAGATTGCTTTTAGATTCTTGGTCTCTCCCCAAAAATGAGAAAAGAAAAGGGAAACGCGAAGCCAGACCAGATAAAAAACTCTTCTTCGGAGGAACCTTTTGCTTGTTGCAGCTGGCAATCACAGAAAACTTCAATCTCAAAGACTGCATGATAAAGTTCACATTCAACCACTAATCAATAGCTAAGAAAAAAGCTTAATGAGTTTTAGTGAGGCTCTTACCCTAATACTAAAAGTGTTGTAACTATTAAATTTGGCTCGATATTAGGTTCATGAATGCTAGAAAAAATGATATCCTTGGTGCACTCAGTTGTTTGACGGAAGGCATGCATGAAGGATTGTAGATCGCTTTTGTCCATGACAATGCCACTTGCGACATTGCATATAACTATGCCATCTAAGTCCTGTCCGACAGATGTCATTAGCAAGGGGCAGTCCAGACACATAAATCATTGCGCTAAATAAACAGCTGTGTATTGCAAGTCCTTGGAAACAGAATGTGCGGCCAATATGAGTGAAACTACAGTTTTTTTATTATTATATAAACATATGAATGAGTAATGAACTTCTAAAGGGGAAAAAGACAACACCCACCACAAAAGATATATATGTCCGTTTGGGGGAGACATCATTTCTCAATACACGCATAACTTTTTTTTTCCTCCAACATTAACTTTTATTAATAGATAATAATAGCACATTCTCCATAAAGATTATGAATAATAGAAGAGAAGAAAAGATAAAAACCAAAAAACAAAAAAAGGGCATCATAAACAGGCAAAGGGATATGTTCCTTCTGTCCAGGATAGATCTTTGCCTAACAAACCCCACTACACAAAATTCCACTCTATATTAATAACAACTTTTCGACTGTGATCATTTTGTCATCACGCACCCTTCTATTCCTCTCCTTCCAAGGGTTCCGCATGATAGCCACAAGAAGCAATTTCCACATCTGACATTTCATTGAAAGCTCATGCTGACCACCCCTCATATAACTCAGAAATTAATTTCAATACTTCCCGAAGAAGAATGCCCACACTGACCTTGCAACTCCAAAATTCAAAATTGATGATCTATATTCACCTAGCCACACCAACACATCAAATGCATTTGGAAATGTTTGCTTTCTACTCTGGAGAGAATCTTACATTGAAATGGTTTTTTTTTTTCCAGAAGTACCAGTGGCCTTTTCTTTGGGTAGAACTCAAGCTCTCCCCAATTCTACATGTCGACTTCTTGGGTTAAAACGGCTTTAGATGAGAACTTACCCAATGGCCATTGGATCCAAACACTTTCTTCCCTAACTTTTTCTTTTTTGTTTACTTTTTTTTTTTTTTGAAAACATCTTTCTTTCTTCTTTCATCTGGAATTATGTTGGCCTCCTCCAATGATGACATCAATCACTCACCGTTTTGTCGTGTGCAATCACATATGCACATATCCATATGCAAATCGCATATGCGATCGCATGTGGCATATGCGAAAATATGCGATGTATGCGATCGCATATTGGCCATGGCACATCAAATTTTTTTAAAAATTTTTTATTTGCAAAAAACAACATTTTGCCTATAAGAAGGCTTCCAAATCTCCTCCATTTGCAATATTCTCACTCAAAAACTCTCTTACTCTCTTCTTCTCTTACATTTCTTAAATACAAATACAAATTCAAACTCTCTCTCTCTCTCTCTCTCTCTCTCTCTCTCTCTCTCTCTCTCTCTCTCTCTCTTGTATTTCCTATTTCCAAGTGATCTTAATCTCTCTCTCTCTCCTACATTCCCTCTGTCTTCGAAGTTGGAAGATCAAGATTCTAGCACTTTCAAGTTTCAAGGAAGATATCTTGTTGATTTTCTACAATAATAAATAAATAGCTTGTTGATTTTGTTGTTACTTCTTGTTAACTATATTGTTGAATGTCAATGACTTGATGTATAATTGATCTTATCTCTCTCAAATGTATTTTAAATGTGTAAAATTAGAAAAGTTCCCCTTAGTTTCTTATTTTTTTTACCTTTTTTTTTTTTGAAATTTTCCCTATTACACACACACACACACACACACACACACACACACACATGATCGCATATGTGATTCGACAACATTGATCACTCAAATAAGGGAATTCAAAATCCCCTAAATTTCTTTTAAATCCCACATTGCATACCACCTTCCCCTCTAGGATATCACAAGTCCTTACAAAAACATTCTTTCAAGGGATCAGTGAATATTGTCTTGGAAATCAATGTGGCAATGAGCTCTCCCCAAGCATAAGTCATCCCACAGTCTGATTCTTCCCTTGGTTGCACGGTCCTTTGAACAAAGAGCTGCTCCCACTTTGGACTCATGCTCCTGCTCCCTAGTTGTTCATGCTTGCTAACATTTTGAAATTGACACTTCTCCATTCCCGCACCCGAATCTGTTACAGCTCCACACCTCATCCAGTTATAACTCTTCCTGCTTCGCCAGCTTTGAATCTTACTCCTGCAATTTTTTGGTCAACTCCCTTTCAACTAGAACACTGAACTGATGAACCTCATCATTTTTTTTTTTCTTTTTGGTTGGTAAGATTGTTAAGAAGACCAAGAAAAGAAACACCTGCAGGAGGCGAACCTCCTCAAAAATATAAAGCCATCCGATCACTTCGCTCCACACTTCTACATTTTATACTGATCTGATGGACACCAGTATGGGTTAACTGTTTGTTCCTCTCTCACTCTCTCAAAACATTTTATAATTTGAGAACTTTCACAATAACACATAAATTACGTATACATATATAACTATGGTTTTGCTATGTGCCCAAACCTTTTAAATGGCACACGGGGTGACCTATTGTCGATCCAAACCATTCATTCATACAAATAGGAGCAAGTGATGGTTCAAAAATCATGCCAATCGGGTGATCCTAACCTTCCAATCAATAGCAAGAAAATGAACGGTCAGGATTGAACAGAGAAACCACATAGGTCCAATCATTATTTTGAAACATCTACTTAGATAGATCCCACTTTATGATTCTAAACATGTGAATTATGGCTAATAAACAATAGACAGTTGTAACAAATTGGCTCCATTCATTAGGATCATCCAAACGGTGTGATTCTTGCACCAGGGCTTGCTCCTCACTGTATGAATGAATGAATGGTTCATATTGACGATAAGTCACCCATGTGACATTTAAAAGGTTTGGGGACGTTAGCAAAACCCTATAATTTTAAAATGTTTGAGTTTTCCATTTCAAAAAAATAAAATGTTTTGAGTTTTCAGTATGGAGTGTGCAACTAGGCCATCCACACCTGGTTACAGGGAATGTAGCAGCATGCATGTTATTCTGATACATTCTAAATATGTACAGGAAAACATATTGACTGTTGGTGCTTCCTTTCAATATATAATACTGGCGCGTGCGTGCATGCACACGCGCAGGCACACACACACAATGCATTTAGCACGTAAATGACAAACAAGTAGAAAATTGAAAGAAACCAACTGTTCAGAAAGGATAAAATAATATGATCATCAAGTATCCAAACCTTCAAGCCACCACTTAGAAAAGGACAATCAAAGACAGCTCGTGCAATTGATGATTTAATGTTGAAACCAGCTCCAAATCCAACTTTTGCTTCTCTGTAGCTTCCCAAAAGCTGCAAACAATAGTGTGAACCTTCATAATGGGTAAGAATGATACACTAATAGTTGTCAGGAAAAGAAAACATCTACAACATAATGAAAGATCAATATGGTGTAAAGAATAATCAGGAAATAGATATTTGGGATTCTTTTCAATGCCTAGAGGAAGTTCTATATTCAGAAAATATAATACTTGTTGAATTGCGCTACAGATGAAACAGAAACATACTATTAGAGTACTCCAATTTTCCAATATCACTTTAGAAAGTGACTTTTACTTTGTATGTAACTTATATTTTTTAGACATTATCCTCACTTTACGAGTCACTTTATACACTTTGTTGATCACTTCTATATTTTAGAGGTGACCATCACTTTCTGGTCACTTTGTTATATACTTAGACGTCAAAATATGAGTCGGTGAAATTCAAGCAAAGGAAGTAGACGATGGTCAGAAAACTTACTGTTAAAACTTCAGGAAGTTTGACTTCCTTAAATTTATCATGTGGTGCATCAAGAAATTTTGGGTGCATATCCTGCAAATTTTGCAGATATAAGATATCTATGTAAAGGATTTACAAGTTTGAGAGTGCAAACGTACCAGACAAGCCAACTTACAGATATGAGAACAGAAATAGCATTGATGGCCAACAAAACTACATTACTGGCAGTTCTTGAAGCCTCAGCTAGAGTTACCACTTCCTTCTTAAGTAAAGCATCAGTGTCCACCACTGCCAGTTACAAAAACAAAAACAAAGCAGAAGAAAAAAAAAAAAAAGAAGAAGGAGAAGAAGAAGAAGAAGAAGATGTTACTTATGAACTAGAAATTCATCTTTAAAATAGTTTCAGAAAAAAAAAAAAAAAGAAAAAGAAAAAAAAGAATGTAACTTCCTCTACTGAGCAGTAATCACAAAAAGGATGGAAAAGGCTTTGGTTTTGGGACAAGAATATCTAGATAATCGAATATGTAATCATGAGTGGTATCCTTATCTTCTAGAATGTTGTCTAATCTTGCAAAGTATGATACTGGACTTATTATTTATAACTAGTAGGTATGGCATGTACAGCACATGTGGAGAGAGGAGGGGAGGGAGAAAAATCAAAAGGAAAAGTGTGGGCCACACATAGAAAGAAAAAAGAGAGAACAACACCCTAGATCGTTCCAATGGTGGCCATCCCAATCCCATTATTTCCTGAGTTATGGTCTAGTTGACTCTTTAATCTCTCTCATTTTTGGGCTATGTCCTAACATGAGCTGAGGCAACTTATTTATGTCAGGCATGTCACACAGTCATCATGGTCAGGTTCACAAAGGCCTCTCTTGCATGGGCTCCCTAATAATTCTTGTTGGTGCAGGCTACTACACAAAGGAGATGTGGTAGAGCGCTACTTTCATGAAAGTCTTGAAAGGACAAAACTGCCCTCCGTTAGAAGATATAGAGACATACCATTTTCCTTCTAAAATCAAAAGTTCACGCTGAATTTTGTTACTAATTGTGTGCATAAAGTTGTCCAAGACTACTCTCATTATATATAGCAGAGACAACAAAGTGTCAGTCATTGGACTAAAAGCTCATTTTCTTGCCCTAATCTCTCTCTCCCTTCTTCCTCCCACATTCTTCTTCTCATTTCTCTTAATTCTTTCATCTTTATTTAGACATCCGTGTGTGGGCCTGTTGGCCCTTTGGGTTATGGGCCTTTGGTCCTCGGATTATTTATCTTTAATAAGTAATTTATATTTTTCTCTTTTGCCCTCTTTTCTTTCTTTAAGTGCTAAGGGCATATTTGTAATTGCACATCTCCTCATATTATAAGTAAGGGTTGGATGTCCAGCCCTATAGTGCTTTTTCTTCCTTCGCAAATTGATTTCTTCTCTGACATGGTATCATTGTAATGAAAGCTTGAAGATTGCCAAGATTTGTGAAGACTATCAAGCATTGTTATTTGTAAGATCCCTTTTTCTTTTTGTGGACTGGCTTGGATTTTTTTTATTTTTTTTTTAGGGCTTTGCTTTGTAAGGCCCTGCTAGTTATTCTTCTTCTATTTGTTAGAGATTTACAATGAATTCATCTTCCACATTTGAGATTGTTGATCCCATCAACTCCAAAATGGAGAAGTTATTTATTTTGAGAATCCCAGGTTACAGATTGCAGTACATACACTTAAGCTCGGCAATTATCTTCAATGGTCAAAAGCTATGAGATGTTTGTTGGAGGAAAACAAAAGTTGGGATATATAGATGCCAATATATCAGAACCACTTAGAACTGATCCAACAAATGGTGAATGGAAATCAAACAATTTGTTGGTTGTCCTGGCTCTTAAATTCTATGAACCAGATGTTAGTGAAGGTTTTATTTTGCTATTCGCTGCACGTGAGATTTGGCTGACGGCTTGTGAATTGTATGCTGATCAGAACAATATTGTCCTCATCGCAGACTATGTAGTGCAGTGTAGCTACAACGCTATGTAGTGTATGCAAATAGCGTAAATCCTTTGCAGCATACGCTACAGCTATGTAGTGTGTAGCATAAGTAGTGTATGCTACAATCTATATTATTTCTATGAGTTCTCTTTAACTATAGTTTTCATGTAAAATGATGGTGACCCATTCTTATCATAAACGGTGTAAAATTCACACTTCAATGTAACTTAAAAGTTAACTTAAAACAAAAGGCTTTCAAAAGAGGGTTTTCGAAAACCTCTCTTTCTAAACTCTAAGTTGACGCAAGCACCCCTCCCCCTTAATCCCTCTCTTTGATTCCCTTGATCCACAAAGCCATTGAAAGAAGATTTTGGCCGATTAATTGACCCTAAAAGAAAGTCCATTTGTTGTATTTTCAAGATCATCGGAGCTCGAACAAAGGAGAAAAATCAAATTTCCCCCTTTTCACATCCATGCAGCTACGAGGCTCAAAATTCCTTTTTTTTTTTTTTTTTCGAATCTCCTCTCAAGCTTGATAGAGGTATGTTCTTGCCCCTTAATATTTGCTATTAAGTTCTTTTTCATTTCAACTGAAGATCTATCGTTTCTTTCGGGATTTTTTTTCCATTTTAGGTTATCGGTTACTATGCAATGTAGTAGGATAGGGGTTGCTTTTTTTTAGGGGCCTGCTATGGTGTGTGTGTATAGCATGTTTCCATGCAATGCTTTAGGACAGAGGTTGTCATGCATTGTTTTTTTTTTTTTTTTTTGGTTCTTTGTTCTTTCATTTTTTTAGATGGCCCATTGTAGTGTATGTATGGCATGCATGCAACCCATAATTAATAACTTGTTTGAACATGTTTATACTCGAAAAAGTGAATGTTTTTTTAGGCATTTTTATATTTTTTTTCTTACCATTTATCATATTTTTAAATTACAAAATAAAGGTATCGTGTAGCTTACGCTACACACTATAGAGAGCTCAACACTATGCAAAACACTACCGCTATTTAAAACACTGATATTTATTAAGAGATTAGTCATTGAGACAAGGGGAGAGACCAGTGTGTGGTTATTATGCCAAGATGAATGGTCTGTGGTAGGAACTGTCTTTCTTGGATGATCTTCAATTTGTACGTTCCGCAGATGCAAAGGCATATAAAAATATGTTGAGAAAAAAATTATTTTTGAATTATTGGCAGGTATCAATCCAAAATTTGAACCTATTCGCGCTTATATTCTTGGTTCACCCTCTTTACTGTACTTTATAGTGTATACGCCTTACCGTTATGTGATGAGAAGAGTCAGATTGCTATGGAATCATTTATGGTTGAGAAATCTACCCTCATGATAGGATTCAAAATTTTTGATAATGCTGGTGCTTGTCATGGTAGAAGCACAAGAAGAGAAGGTCATGATGGTGGTCGAGGTTGTGGTTGTGGCATGGATTGATTGCATACTCATTGTAGTAGATATGGACATACTGTTGATTATTGTTAGATCCTTCATGGTTGACCTCAGGGCTGAGCAACCAATTATGCAACTTCGGATGGCAATGATTTACAAGATAATGTTGGGGACATGATACCTTATGCAACTTCAATTGTGGTTCCATGAGTTGGTGATGTGGTCCATCTCTCAAAAAGTGAGTATGAAGCCTTGATAAGGGACGACACTCAGAATAAGATCTCTTTGTCTTCTTCCTTAGCTCAGACAATTAATATTGACACTACTCTTGGCACTACTTCTGCATCAAGTCCTTGGCACTTTTTTTTTTTTTTTTTTTTTTTAATGATGCTTCTCGTATGACGTGGATTTATTTAATGAAAATTAGAGATAAGGTTAGCTCCATTTTTAAAGTGTTTCATATTTGGGTTAAAAATCAATTCAATATGAATATTGGTACTCTTCGTATAGATAATACAAATGAATATCTTTCCCATACTATGATATTTTACCTTCAGGAGCACGATATTAATTCTCCAACTTATGTATATACCCCACAACATAATGGAACTACTAAAAGGAAAATTAGACTTTTTCTAGAACTTGCACGTGCTCTTTTTATTGGTATGTCTGTTTCTAAATCTTTTTATGTCAAATGTTGTTCTTACTAGTTATTTGATTAATCATCTACCTACTAAGGTTCTTGCTAGGCAATCACTCATTAATATTTTTTGGAATTTTAACCTATATCAAAATTCCATTGTGTCTTTGGGTGTGTTTGTTTTGTCTATAATACTGATCCTCGTAGAAATAAATTGTCAAATCGGACTGTCAAATGTATTTTCTTGGGATATTCATCTTCACAAAAAAAGATAAGTGTTTTGATCCGATCACTAAAAAGCATGTCTCTATGGATGTTATATTTTTTGAAGAAGCTTCATACTTTTCTATTAGACAAGAGGAGCACAATTTTATGGTTCTTTCAGTTCCTATCCTTGAGTACGATCAGATATTATAAGGTTTTTCAAAACCTAATAATGTTAGAGATAAGGTTGTTTTTTATTCCACTAAATTAAACTTGAAGGTATATGAAAGAAAGAATATTCATACTCCAATTCTCCCTTAAGACACCATGAAGCACGCTTCTTTGGTGACAGGTCTTGATAGTGTTCCTACTAGTTTGATTATTTATACCAATCAATATTGATGCCGATCCAACACATAAGAAAAGGAAAAAAGGACACAAGCAAGAAGTAGAGAGAATGAAGATTGCTTTGATTAAAAATGGATGTGACAATACACTACAAATGCCTTGAGGAATCACACAAGCAAGAAGTCCCAATCTTTTTAAGGATAGGGCATGGCTCGATCATTTTGTTTTTCAAAATGTGATAACTACCCGTTGGAAATCGTTCTTTCAACAAGTATGCCATACCCAAATCTCTTTGTTTGAATTCCAAGTGACAGCAATGAACATCAATGGATTCTCTATACCGAGCATTTGCAATTTTTAGGTTGGCATGAACTTGTTCTTAGACCTCTTGGATATGGCTAACAAGTTTGTCGGCTTCCATGCTACACTTTCCCGGGTTAGGAATTGATACCCGGTCCAAGATATGATTCGTGTTTCTTCCGTAAACCACTTCAAATGGAGTCTTTTGAGTAGATCAAGACTTAAGAGTTGTTATAGGCGAATTCGGCTTGAGGCAATACAAAATCCATTGTTGTAGGAGGTCACTCGTCAAGCATCGTAGTAGATCACCAAGAGATCGGTTGACAATTTTAGTTTGGCCTTGGCTTGTGGATGATAGGCACTTGAAAATTAGATTTGAGTACCCAAATGTTTTCAAGAAGTTCACTAAAAGTGACTCACAAACCGTGTCTCGATCGGAGGTGATGATTCTTGAAACACAATGGAGTCGATCATTTTTTTTTTCAAATTGGCAAGGAGATAGTCGACCCCACTCCCCTGGGCAGCAGCTACATCAGTCTTCCCCTCATCAAAAGAACTCATCCTTGAGTTCGACTTGGAGATCCTCTTCCACAACTCTTTATTAAGATTTTATAGCTCCTCTCCATTAATCTAAGTATCTTTGGAATTTGGCTTACTTCCATCAGACAAGATATTGAGTATAGGTTCCTCACCTTGTACTAATGAACTGTACATCAATGATATCAATAATTTCATATGAGATAATTGAAGAATGCATGCCCAAATCTTGGTGGAGATTGATTTTGATCACCATGGTATGGATAAAGGTCAACGATGTTGAAAATGGGACTAATCCCCATTCTTTCGAGTAGTTCGAGTTAATGAGCATTTGTCCCGATCTTTTTAATGATACAACATGGGCTGATCATTTTGCTTTTCAAATTGTGATAACTACCCGTTGGAAATCATTCTTTCAACAAGTATGCCATACCCAATTCTCTTTGTTTATGAACATCAATGGATTCTCCGTACTGAGCATTTGCAATTTTTAGGTTGGCTTGAACTTGTTCTTAGACCTCTTGGATATGGCTAACAAGTTTGTCGGCTTCCATGCTACTCTTTCCCGGGTTAGGAATTGATACCCAATCCAAGATAGGATTCGGGTTTCTTCCATAAATGACTTCAAATGGAGTCTTTTGAGTAGATCAACACTTAAGAGTTGTTATAGGCGAATTCAGCTTGAGGCAATACAAAATCCATTGTTGTAGGTGGTCACTTGCCAAGCATCGTTGTAGATCACCAAGAGATCGGTTGGTGCTTTTAGATTGGCCTTGGTTTGTGGATGATAGGCACTTGAAAATTAGAGTTGAGTACCCATATGTTTTCACAAAGTTCACTAAAAGTGGCTCATGAACCGTGTCTCGATCAAAGGTGATGATTCTTGAAACACAATGGAGTCAAGCGATCTCTTTACAGAAGATGTGAGCAATGTGAAAGGCATCAATAGCATTCTTGCATGGAAGGGATACAATGTGTCATTTTAGAGAAGCATTCGACTACAACAAAGATAAAATCATAGCCTCGTTGTGTTCTTGACAACCCCAGCACAAAATCAATACTAATGTCTTCCCATAGATAAGTTGGTATAGGCAAAGATTGATACTAGTCATTATTTTATTGCCTACCCTTACCTCTTTAACATGTCATGCATTTTTTAACAAACCGCTCTACATCATGATTCAATTGAGGGCAATAATAACAGTCACGAACCATAACAATGGTTTTATCTACCAAAATGGCCCCCTAAGCCACCACATATAGCTCGATGATGACTTGGATGGTAGGGATCCTTCAGGAAGGCACAATTGGTTACCCTTGAAATGGCACCCATTCACAATGGCATTGTCTTCATTTTCCCAGTTTTACATTTTTTCCAAACATTTTTGAAGTATGGGTCGGTTTTGTTATTTTCTGTCAACAAACCAAACTCAATCACTTCAAAAGATAGATTAAAGAAGATCATGGTACCAATCTTGTGATGAATGTGATGAATCACAAGGTATACTCTTGTAAATAGAAGACCCACTTAGCACGCCTAGAATTATGTTTCTTTTGGGCATTAAGAAAACTGTGAGCTTCATGATCAGAGTATAACACAAACTCGTGTATTAAGTAGTGACATCAAAACCGCAAGACTTACATAATGGCATAGAACTCAACGCTACAGGTGGAACAATACTTCTTAGCATCATTGAGTTTTTCACTAAAGAAGGCAATTGAGTGTCCCTTTTGACTTAAGACGGTCCCAAAACCTATGGGATGCATCACATTCTACTTCAAACACCTCATCAAAATTAAGCAAAGCAAGTACAAGTGCTTCAATTAGCTTCTTCTTAATAAATTTAAAGCTCTTGTCAGCTTCTCGTTTCCAAGCAAATTCCTTGGATCTTATGCAATTGGTCATGAAGGCAATGAAGTTGTTAAACCATCAGTAGAATGTTGCTAAGCCATGGAAGCTTCATTCTTTAGTGTGTGATTGGAGCTCACGTTGTTTTTTTTTTTTTTTTTTTTTTTTTTTTTTTTTAAATTTTGCTTGAAGAGACGCAAAAGGTATAATTAGGTGTTGCCCACGTAGCATTGAAATCATTGTGGCCTTAATGTCAAGGATTCCTATTCATGCAACCCACGTGTGCGTTCGCATGTGCAAATCAATCAGGAAATAAAGGATAATTAATGAGTTGAAGTCCATTAGGTTATGCCCTCCTCAATAGAAGCTCTTCTTTGGGCATGGCATGGAGGGAACCTAGCTAAGGAAGAATCAATCTTTTGGTGTATGATGTTGCTAGCAATTCTATGGAACATTTGAGGGGAAGGGAATAGAAGGTGCTTTCTCGACAAACAAGGTCTGTGGGAAGAGGCAGTTTGGAAGTCCAAACAGGATGTACTAGAATGGGCATCTAGGGTAAAGAATATGAAAGGTTGTAATATTTGGGATTGTATTCTTTCTCGCTTCTACTTTGTCTTAGTGATTCATCAAAAAATTAATTATCCTTCAAAAAACAGGGAACACCCTAGCATGAGGTTGGAATGTCATATTGTTCGGGTTCATGTTGGAAGTTATGGCATAAGTTTGATGTCGACTGCCAATCTGATGCAACCCTCCTTTATCCAGGCTGGGGACCAACAATGGGCACATAAAACTCCCATAGGTGCAATGCAATGGATTATTACATATGTTGATTACAATCAAGCGCTATCTACTAGTCCATTACATAGGTTGATTACAATCAACATATTCCAAAACAATTACATAATAGATATAATCAGCCATTACGTAATGATAACGATGGTAACCGTTACGTGTTATGGTTCATATGTAAAGATTGACTCATAACGGTCCATTATGGGACCGAAATAGGTTTTTTCTCAAGAAAAAAAAAAAAAAAAAACATAACTGCCCGTATCATAACACTAATGGTGGCTGTAACGGTCATCACCATTGACTTGATTACAATCCGCAAGTTGATTACAATCCGCAAGTTGATTACAATCAATGAGTTAACTTGTAGGCCTAGAATATTATTATATAATGAGAAATTAAGTATTTGTTTGAAGGTTTAAGAGATGACATTATGAGTTATAACCTAATAACTTCCAACCATTGTTAAAAATAAGAATTAAGAGCACGTTACAAAATGGAAAAAAAAAAAAACAGAACATATGAGATCCATGAGAATATATAAATATAAATATATATATATATATAGCCGCTTTTTACTAAGAAAAACAGCATTATATACCAAAACATAACATCGCTCTATTAATAAATTACTGTGCTAAATAACAGCCATTGTTCCTTATATAGCAGCCTTTATTGAGAAAATAATAACCATTATTTAACAAGAGTTTTCGCCACAATTTAGTTTGGATAACAATTAAATAGGCGTTTTTTGTTACCCAATGCCTCATAGAATGATGGTTCCCATTATAGTGCATTATGATATTTTACTAAACCTCAATTTGGATCCCGTAAATAATCATTCCAACTGAAAATTGGCACGCTTCTACAGATAGAATACATATCATCCAGCAATCATTAATTTATAGTGTAGCTTGCGGCTCACAGACCAGTTAACCGGAAGCACAAACAAGAAGTCTTAACTCATCAGTCCTCACCAATACAAAAATTTGTGCCCTCCCAAAGCTTGTTCACCAAGTTCTCCACCTGTAAATGAGGTCAAGATTTAAAGTAAGACTCAAACATGAAAGTAGAGGATCACAAAATGAATGAAGGCCGTTGACCAACAAGAAACATTAGTAATGAGTTCAGATGAATTCCACTTCCTTGATAGAGAGCAAAAAGAACAAGGTAATTTTATACATTAGAGCAAATATTGAGATATAGTAACTTATTAACACCAAAAGCAACTATTACAGAGTTGAGTGTGAGCATTGAAACATAGAATGATGAATTAATTCTTGTTCAAATGAGGGTCCTCTAGAGAGTTAGTGTATAGCGTGTGTGGTTAGTGGCTCTTTTAATGTAAGTGCATGTACACACTTTCCCCTTCTCCTGCAGTGTATTATATGCTTTATTCTAATAAAACATTGTGTTAGGGCATGTTAGTTAACACACGACATTTTCCCAAACTCTCCTCTTTCTTCTACTCTCTCACTCTTCTGTTCTTTTCTCCACACCATAATCATCAAATCATCTTCTACTTGGTATCAGAGAATAGATCCAGGCATTTCGCATTCAACATGTTGAGAGGTGATACGTCACCTTATTGACGTCAGCGTTGTACGGACACATGGACCCCATTTGAGCTAAAAATTTAGGGGTTTGGTATATCTTGATTTTAGAAAATTTGTCATGATTTTTTCAGAATTTTTTGGGCATTCTTTCATGGTGTTTTGGCTGAAATAAAGATATTTGAAAATCGGATGCCTCATTCGTTTTTCTTTGATCTACCTTAAATTGGTAAGTTTTCTTTCATTTATTTGCTCAAGATGGACCGAAATCTTCATCCCAAGCTACTCATGGAGGATTTTTTAAACTAAGATTCATTTTTGAGTGGTTTTTAACCTCAAATGGACGTGCGACTGAGCCGTTTTTCACTCGGTTGCGTCAGATCTAACTGTAATTCTTGAAATTTTGGACGATTGCTATTTGTTTGAGGTTTATCTCTCACTCTCTTGAAGGATTGAGTGAGAAAAAGTTGTTTGAATCAATCCTTCTTATTTGGAGTCTCCTATGGATGACAAAGGGCCCTCATCTCTTGGCATAGGCTCTCTTGAATCCAACCCCTTGAAGATTACCTGCATTAAATTGAATGGTGACAACTATCTTCAATGGGCGCAATCTGTAAAAGTGTTCTTAAGAGCCCGTGAGAAGTTGTCGTATATTTTGGATGATCCTCTGAGCTCTACAGAGGCTACTTACAAGTCTTGGACAAGGGGAATTATCAAGTTATTGCATGGTTGTTGAATAGTATGGACTCTTTGATTAGCCACTCAGTGATGTTTTTATCCTCGACTAAAGGCATTTGACATACACTTCATGATATGTTCTCGAAGTCTCAAAATTTTTCACAGGTATTCCAGCTTATTCAAGAAATTGGTCAGGTTCCAACAAAACTCAAGATCATTAAAAGATTACTATTCGACGCTTCGGGGCATGTGGGATGAGTTGGAACTTTATCAGCCTCTTCCTTCCAAATGTAAAGAGGATCATGAACATGCCCATAAGCAGCGGGATGATACTCGTATCATGCAGTTCTTAGCCGAGTTGAACTCCGATTATCTTCATGTTCGAGATCAGATTGTTATGCAGGATCCTCTTTCCCCATTGACGACAATCTATTCCATGTGCTAGCGCGCTACTGTCTCCGCTCTCCCTTCTCATTCATTTGTGCCACCAAAGAATTTGGCACACCTTGCTAGCGACCAGTCCTTTCTTGGCCTTCGGGTACCATCCTTGAGTTTAGGGCGCATTTCTGGTTATAATGGTCATGGTAGAGGCCACGAGGGAGATCGCAGTTGTGGCGGTCGTAATCTTCGTAGTCGTGGTGGACGTGGACGAGGACGTGATGGATCCCGCATTTGTTCGTATTACGGTGGAACCAATCACACTATTGTTTATTGTTGACAGCTCCATGGTCATCCTACGTATGCCGCTGCTTTTATTGTCTCCATAGTTGCTCCGAAGGGACAGTCTTCCACCTCGACAGCTGAGCAGTCTTCTTCAAGGGAGTCTCATCATTTCTCAGGCTGCATATGATTTTAGACGGATATTTGTTTAGGAGTGACCGCTTGTGCTTACCACGCACCTCCCTCCGCGATTTTCTTGTCTGGGAGTTACATTCAGGAGGGGTTAAGAACATTGCCTTAGTGGAGGATAAGTTTTATTGGCCAAGACTCAAGCGAGACGTGCCCAAAATTATAGGGCAATGTCATACTTGTCAACTGACAAAGCAAAAGAAACAGAATACAGGATTGTACACACATTTGTTAGTCCCATTCATCCCTTGCCAGGACATCAATATGGACTTTGTGCTTGGACTTCCCAAGACTATTCGGAAACATGATTCCATATTTGTTGTCGTGGACCGTTTCTCTAAAATGACCCACTTCATTCCTTGTTCTAAGACCTCCAACGCATCTCATGTTGCCAAGTTATTCTTTAGTGAGGTCATCAAACTACATGGGTTACCAAAAACCATAGTGCTTGACTATGGCGTGCGATTCATGAATTACTTTTGGAAGACACTATGGCACATGATGAATACTAGGCTCCAATTTTCTTCTGCCTACCACCCTCAGATTGATGGCCAGACTGAGGTGGTTAATAGGAGCCTAAGGAGTTTATTTCGATGTTTAGTAGGGGAGCATATCAGGACATGGGACATCGTACTACCCATAGCCAAGTTTGCATACAATAGTTCTGTAAATAGGTCCACAGGTCTAAGTCCTTTTGAAGTCGTTACTGGTTACAAGCCTAGGAAGCCTATTGATCTTATCCCCATGTCATTGTCCCATAGGCCATCAGAGTCTGCAGAGTCTTTTGCGCATCACATACATTCATTGCATCAAGAAATCAGGCAAAAGATCACTATTGGGGACTCTGTGATGGTCCGCATCAAGCCCGAGTGGTACCCTCCAGGGGTGGTTCGTAACTTACACGTGCGTAGCGCTGGGCCCTTCAAAATTATAAAGCGAAACGGTCTCAATGCGCATGAGGTAGATCTTCCACCTTCCATGGGAATTACTTCCATATTCAATGTGGAGGATCTACTTACTTTTCAGAGACCCACTGATACTTTGTCCGGCCCTTCACCTACCCATCCTCATTCCCCAGATTTACCCCTTGATCCATGGCTTCTTCCCAACCTTTCATCCCAGCCTCTGCCTCCCATACCTAGCCTTCACACACCCAAAGAGGAAATAGAGGATATCCTGGACCATGAGATAGTTTCAACATCGAACGGCAGGCTTCAGAAGTACCTAGTTAAATGGAAGTCACGCCCAACTTCAGACAGCACGTGGCTCGCTGAGGAGGAGTTTCAAAGACTTGATCCTGACATCCTGGAGCGGTTCAGGAGTTTTATTTCGCCATTCGCGAAATCTTCGCAGCCAGGGAGAGTTGATGAGGACATCGTTCACCTGCACGCCGCCTACACACGCAGGCACACCACCACCTCTACGCACGTACGTACGCAGAAAGACCCTACCATCGATTTGGCTCGATGATGATGTCCAGGGAGGGCCTCCTAGCTAGAAGACAAGTTTTCGTTCAAAAAAAGTGGGCCCGATAGTCAAGAAAAGCCCATCATGGGATCTCATGATCGTGGCCCACTGTCAGATTGATTTCATATTTTAGGTGTTGCTTATTGTTATTATTTAGAACATCGTGAACGCTTTAGATTTCTTTGTTTGGATTTTATTTTAGTTTACTTTATCGCCAAGTAATAGGTTGCACACAAGGTGCAAGTTTTTGGAGTACAAGTTTTTTTCCTATAAATAGGCACCCCTTGTAGTTCTTTTCATTCATTCAAGTTTAATAAAAATTCCTGCTTTATTTTTTTCTGCTTTCTTCGTGAGTTGTGGAAGAATTCAAAAGTGGGTGCGAAGCCCTCTCTTTTCGAAGGGCTAACTACCGTGGTGCGAAGCCACATCAATCCCGATTCACCCTCATCTTCCATCATCTCTTTTTTCTCATCTTCTACCATCATCCGTGCTTTGAATTCGTCCTTTGTTGCATCAGTTTCTTCATTACAGCAGATTTTTAGATTTCGACCCTGCAGGACATCAAAAACTTCGACGGAGTACTACGCACAAGCCGTTGCTCGGATCAACCCGAAACTTCGGGGTTTTGGAGCCTACCCCCAACCGACCAGTGCCAAGGAGGGCTTTCTCGAAAACGACGCCCCCTCGCACGTGCGGCCAGGCACCTACTCACGTGTAAGGTCCCCAGGCCCGCTGTCCACACACGAGAATCGTCTTTGGTTCAGGTTTTATCCCTCTTTGCCTCCTTATACATATTTTCTTCATAAACCCTGAATCTAGATTGCTTTTTCCCTAAATTGTTTGCCGTTTTCATCACCCTAGGGTTCCTTGAATTGAAATTGGGGAATCCCTTAGATTAGGAACTGATTTTTATGCATGTGTGGTTGATTTCTATTGCTCTTTGACATCGTTTAGTTTATAATTTTTTATTAGTCCAGTCCTAGCCTATGTCAGCCTGGACCCGCAGAGATTCCCCTTTTAATTGAATGATTTGGACTGTCATGTGGGATGTGGAATTTGTGTAGCTGTTTCTGAATTGGTATGATCTAAGCTTGAATTCTTGCATCTCATACTTAAATTTCATGTCTTGCATCACCTTTCTACCATTCTTGCAGGAGCATGGTATTGTCTCGAACGTCGTGTGCTCGTACACCTCAACAAAATAGTATTGCGGAATGAAAGAATCATCATCTTCTTGAAGTTGCTCGCACCCTTCTCCTTGGTAAGCACCTACCTAAACATTTTTTGGGTGATACTCTTCAACCGCTACTTTTCTTATTAATCGTATACCCTCATGTATCCTGTCTTACAAATCTTTATTTACTATATTGTATCCTCATGATAATCCATTTCCTCTACCATCTAAAGTTTTTTGTTGCACATGCTTTGTTCAAATTTTTGATGGAAGTAATGATAAACTTAGCCCCAGGGCAATTAAATGTCTTCTTAGGGTACAGTCGGAATCAAAAAGGGTATAAATGTTATGACCCCTTGACTCGCAAAAAATATGCCTCTGTCGATGTAACCTTCTTTGAGGATATTTCCTTTTTCTCAACTCTAGGTCGATCTCTCTGTGATCCTCTTGCGAGTTGGGGGAGCATGACTCTTATCCTCTTCCTCTTTCCACTATTGATCACGAGGAAACTCCTCTCCCCTCCATTCAATATCGTATTGGTAATTTGGGTGACCCTAAGCCTCTGCGGGTGTATCATCATCGAGATAAATTTTCACACGCTCAGTCATCCACATTTCCGCTCACTTTAGATGTTGACTAAGGTGACTCTCATATCTCGAGTTTAGATCTCCCCATTGCCTTGGGCAAAGGGTCACGATCTTATACTCAACACCCCATTAGTAATTTCGTTTCATATGATCATCTTTCACTGTCCTTTCAGTCGTTTGCAGCTTCCGCTTCATCACATATTATTTCTCAGTCTCTCTCATATGCTCTTCAAAGTCCTGACTAGACAAAGGCAATGATAGAAAAAACGTCTGCTCTTTAGAAGAATCATACTTGGGAGCTTGTGCCTCTTCCTTTAGAGCATAAACCTGTTGGATGTCAATGGGTTTATACGATCAAGTTTCTTTCAGACAACTCCATTGATCGCTATAAAGCTCGTCTTGTTGCTAAGGGTTACACACAAACTCATGGTGTGAATTATTTCGAGACATTCTCCGGTGGCTAAGCTTAATTCAATTTGCGTTATGATCTCCTTAGCTGTTAATTTATCATGGCCCTTGTTTCAACCAGTGCTTGAAATATCGATATCGCGTTATGTATCACACCTTTGGGATACAAATACGTATCGGTTATCTCATGGGATATATCGGTTGTATCGCGTAATGTATCGTTGTTGCTGACAACATGGGGAAATTGGTCGATTTTTTCAATGGAACTTCAGTGATTGTTAGAAAAACACATCAACACACAAATCAAAACATTAAAAAATATGTGCACATAATAGGTTTTCTTTATATGGGGTCCTAATCTATGCGTTGTCTAACTGAATTGATGCAAGTATATTCAAAGTTCATTCATATAATTTATAAATATAAGAAGACATGTGGAAATACAACCAATACATTAAAGAGCAAAAGAAGAATCACTAGATTAGGTCACATACATGTTTGATTTTATGTTTGAACATAAGGATTGCAACCGATTTGCGACCAAGTGGGAAATTTTGATTTTTTCAACTTTCCGCAACTCAGCCCATCTCCTCCAAATCTCAAAATTGAAGCTCCCAATCCATGTATTTGTAATAATTTGATGCTAATTTAACATGATTTACTGAAGAAAAAAAAAAAGGAGGATTGAAAATCGAAAATGCTCACCGAATCGAACATGTGAGATATATCGCACTACTTGCAAGTTTCGCATCGCACGGGTGGGATACAAGATATATCGTGGGATATATCGGCCAATATCGTCGATATTTAAAACATTGGTTTCAACTTGATGTTAAGAATGCATTTCTCCATGGGGACCTTGCAAAAGAAGTCTACATGCATCAACCTCCTGGTTTTGTTGCTTCCCACAACCCTGCGTTTGTATGTCGGTTGAAGAAGGCTCTTTATGGACTCAAACAATGCCCGCGTGCATGGTTCAAAAAATTTATTCAAGCTCTCTTGGAATTCGGCTTTGTTTGTAGTCATGCCGATCATTCCCTCTTTATATGTCATCGATCGACAAACATCTTGATTCTCATTGTGTACGTGGATGATATTGTTCTGTCCAGTAGTGATTCGGTTGGAATGAAGGTCAAAGAATTTTTGAATACCAAGTTTAAGATCAAGGATCTTGGTCCTCTTCGCTACTTTTTAGGAATTGAAGTTGGCCGCTCCTCATCCGGGTTGGTCTTGTCACAACGAAAATATGCACTTGATCTTCTCATGGAGACTGGTATGTTAGGGTACAAACCTGCTACCACCCCAATGGATACTTCGCAGAAGCCTTGACTAGATGATGGTGCTCCTTTCTGATCCCGGAATGTATCGACACCTTGTAGGATGGCTTATTTACCTGACTATTACCAGCCAAATCTCTCCTTTAAGGTGGGCAATGTTAGCCAATTCATGTAAGCTCCTCGTGCTTCACATCTCACGGCTATATACAGCATACTTCGGTATCTAAAATCAGCCCCGGGTCTTGGCCTCCACTTTTAGTCACACGGTTATCTTCATCCTTCTGGCTATTTCGATGTTGATTGTGCGGGTAGTACTTATGATTGTCACTCTACATCCAACTTTTGTACCTTCCTAAGTGGCAATCTTATCACATGGAAGAGCAAGGAGCAACCAATTGTTGCTCAGTCCTCGACTGAAGCAGAATATCATGTTATGGCTTATGCGACATGTGAGCTTGTATGGTTTCGCAATCTTCTTAAAGAACTTAGCTATCCTCCTTCAGTTCCTATTAATCTTCATTGCGACAACCAAGTGGCTATTCATATTACTCGTAACCCGGTTTTCCATGAGCGAACCAAGCATATTGAGGTCGAATATTACTTTATTCAGGAGAGAGTTGCCTCCAAGGAAATCATTTACCCTTTTGTTCGATCCAGGGATCAGCTTGCTGATGTTCTTACAAAGTCCTTGAGTCGAGATGTTCTTCATCGTGTTTGTGACAAGTTGAGCATGATCAACATCTATGCTCCAACTTGAGGGGAAGTCTAGAGTGTTAGTGTATAGTGTGTGGTTAGTGGCTCTTTTAATGTAAGTGCATGTGCACACTTTCCCCTTCTCCTACAGTGTACTATATGCTCTATTCTAACAAAACATTTTGTGTTAGGGCATGTTGGCTAACACACAACATTTCCCCAAACTCTCCTCTTTCTTCTTCTACTCTCTCAGTCTTCTTTTCTTTTCTCCACATTATAATCATCAAATCATCTTCTATTGGTCCTTATATGTTCATGTTTTCTTCGACAAACTTTATTATGTGAATGTTGACTTATGCTCTCTCTCTCTCTCTCTCTCTCTCTCTCTCTCTCTCTCTCTTTTCCAATTAACACCAATGCATTAGATGACTAAATGCAAGATACAATCTCCCAGTCCAAGATATCAAAGAATTCATCCAAGTTTAATGCAGGTGCTTTTGTAAAGGTGATACAATTTTCAGCGCCAGTCAGGTTTTTGGATTCTCATTTGGCAGAGGCCGCAGCTCTGCTGCAGATGTTAAAATTTATTATTCAGTTTAATCTCTTCCCCATAACCATCAAAGGAGATTCCTTGAATGCGATTTCGTGGGTGTGAGGAGGGACATATCCCTGGAGATTAGCAGATACAATCGAAGAGATTAATGATCAATGCTCTGAGCATGTCTTTTTTCCTTTGCCCCAATTCCTAGAGATGCTACTGCTGACGCAGATACCTTAGTTAAACGAGGTGCAAGTAGACCAAATTTGTAGATTGAGGATCCCTGGTGTCCGGGTCGGTTTATGTCCCCTGTTGGGTTGTCTGTTTCAATGTCTTTTGTGAGTGGTTTCTTCATGAAGCTGCCTTTTGTCGCATGCATCTGTTGTATTATGCCTTCATTTTTCTCTTTTTAATAAAGTTTGGTTTGCCCATTAAAAAAAAACAAAAAACAAAAAAAAAAGATCCTTCGTAATGACAAACCCCCACTCAAAACTCCTGAAGCAATTTACTAAAATTGAATTCTTGATAATTTTTTATGATCTATTGGACATTAGGATTGCAAATAAGTGAGGAAAACCTTGAAAGATATAAACACATTTCTTATACATTTATTACTGGGCAGTATCTAGGATGAAGTTCCTTGGTCTTGTTTGTAGATTTAGTGCTAGTGGATAAGGATAATGAGGGGACGTGTGCTAAAGCAGGGTGTTGAGGCATTCTCTTTTGATATCTGGTTACAGATCCCTTCCCCAAGCCCATACGTGTTTCCGTAGGTCTTACAGTAACGGGTTTGTTGGGAAATATACATATGGTCTGAGTTGCTATTTCTCTGTTCAGCAGTTGCTCTTTGTTGTCTGTGTTTCCCCTGGGCCTGTGTTGCTCTGGCTGGCGCAGTGTTGTATTAGTATGTGTTTTCTTAATAAATTGGTGTTACCCTTCAAAAACTGAGAGTGCAAGTGCTAATTGGTGGTCTAAATGAAGGATTTAAGAGTGGAAATGTTTAAAAATTAGCAGAACCAAGAAACGACAACTTTAACAAGAATAATTATACATGCAATAGCTCGCACTAGATAGATGCTAAAATATTAAAAGGGTCATGTTCAGTTGAGAAACAATGCCCATCTCTTTAGCTCCAATTAAAGTTTCAAGACTAGCAAAGAAGCAGTGGAATGCTTAGACATGACAAGGGTTTGCTCACTAAGACCATCCTAAAGCTAAAGCTATTGTTATCTCACAGGTTTGTTTTGGCAGAAAAAATCTGGCACCATATTGATTTAGTTTCTATATATATGTATGTCTAAGCTTACACCAATTACATAGTTATTTTATTTCTTTTATCCTTGAGTTCTATCAACAATAACACCTTCATGTTCTATCAGTAGCAACAGACCTTGGATTTTTATTTTTTAATGGTAAATAGAGATTTATATAATAATAAAGAAAAGTTCATTTATTGGCCCATTTGATTCCACCAAGTCTTGGGTCGACCTACGACTGATCGACTGTAGTGGTTTGGAAATTATAATATCATATCTTCAATCTAAACAATAGGTTCAAAAAAATGTATATGATAAACAATTTTTTTTAAAAAGAAATACTGTGGAAAATGTGTCGTGACTTGTATGATATTCATAAAAAAGAAATGTCATTTGTGTCACCCAATGCGTAATGGTTTCAATAGCTTTCTGATACACGATCGGATGCTAGCATTTAAACCATGTATAGATATGATGACTGAAAAGACCTAAAAGCCTCATTCTAAAATTTCTACAAGGTTCTGAAAGGGAAGGGCAAGAGCAAGGTTTTGAATAATGGCACCAGTGGGAGCATTAGCTGGAGGGTGAGGGGGGTGCAAAATCTTCTTTTAGCCCAAAACTGTTATAAATTTATTGGGAAAATGGGAAAAATGTAAACACCAAAATTTATCTCCTTTTTTTTGGTAGTTTTAATCAAAAGTATTCAATGGTGTACCAGACCATTCTTTGATGAGAATGTTGTATTTCGGCTAAACCTGCTGAAAGTGAGCCAATTAAGCCAAATTGAACACAAATCAAGTGCCATTTGGTGCATTACGGCCAATTTCATTGAAATACCCAAAAAAAAAAAAAAAAAAAAAAAAAAAAAAAAAAAAGAAAAGAAAGATGGAAAATGTAAAAACAAAAATTTGATGGCTGACCGCTTTTCCGGTTTCTCCCAGAAATTGTTCATACCGCTTTTATTGATTTAGTCCCTCTCGAATCTAGTGTTTTGATTCACAAAATAGTCCTAAATCTACTCCAAAATGAGTATCTACACTTCCTCCAGGTTTGCACATGCACGCACACACACACAAGGAGAGCCTTTATGGACCGATCAGCCCGCATCGGGTGTATCGGCCCTGCATCGGTGGTAATACGGCCCATATTGGACTATACCAGCCAATAAGAGCATATACTTTCCAGTCAGTTGATTCAGCCCCATATCATGTAACGGTAGGGACTGAACCAATATGGTTACAACATGGCTGTATCGTAACCATTTTTTAGAACCTTGAGTAAGAGCATAGCTCAGAATTATGCCTTATCTGTCAACAATCCCTCTATCATATCATCCTATTGTAACTGCTATTGTAACTGGATGACATCATTATCTCTAGGAATTCACGTGATGGAATAAAGAAATTTGAGAACAACTCCAAACTTATTTTGGCATGAAAGATATAAGAAGCCATAAATTCTTTATAAAATCTTTAATGCAACTAATAGGTAATCGACTGACGCTGACTCAATATAAGTATTCTCTTGATTTACGGAAAAAAGTTAGGATAGGCCAAATGTAAGCCACTCAAATTGCATTACACCTATGAACTAAAAGGAATTGCAGCCCCTTGAACCTGATGGTACAGAAAACTTCAACTATCTCATAGTTCAGAAATGCGCTTGGCAAAGTAATGGTTATAAAATGAAGTTACTTTACTGAGTATGAATTCTAAACCCAGGAAACAGACTAGTACTGAAAATTGCAACAATGTAATAGTTCACAAAAGGTGCTAGGCAAGATAACTGTTACAAAATGAAAATAAGTACGGAAATGAGAAACCGCTCTACTAATGCTATTTTATTATAACAAATAAAAAGAAGGAAATGGTAGCATGTTCATCATTGTCGTCAGCATCATCACCATAGCCTTGTCCCGGCTATCTGGGGTCAGCATTATATATCCTATTTTGCCAACATGGATGTAATAGGAACTCCCAAGATTGCTTGGCAAAAGTTTTATGACCAGCTGCCTACCTGACATCAACCCTTCTCCCTTACCAGGCTTTTGACCAGCAGGTGCTGCATCTTTACCAGGCAGAGTTTTTCATAATGTTCGATAGTAAATAAAATTCAAGCATCATGATTAACAGAATAGAAACAGCACTATATAATTTTGAATATTCAATAAATTTATTATTTTCCATTTCTTTTCTTTCCTTTTTTTTTTTTTTTTTTTTTTCTTTTTTCCTGGTACAAACGCATGTTGAGTCATAGCTTTGAAGAAAGGGTACATTCAAAAACAAATTAATGCTACCTCATGTTGGCGCCTTTGTCCCTCGAAGCTAAAAGGCTTCAGAACAATGGCAATCGCCAATCCTCCTGCTGATTTTACAACACTAAGAAGCTCTAATGCTGTTACATGATCTACGCTGTATCCTGCACTAGCTACCTATAATAAACAAAAGAGATCACTGACTAGGAACATTTTGTTTTGAAAAGGAATTTCACATAACAACCTGATACCCACAAATTTTGGTTTTCATCCAATGCTTATGCTAAGGAGAAATGAATTGACATATTACATCACAGGGCTTTCTTGTATGGCAAATCAGAGATGAGCTTTTCAATAAAGATAAAAGAATTCCTCTGATCCACCCATCCAAATCCAACATTTGCAATTCCTATTCTACTGCTACCATCAGTTAAGTTCTTCTGTGAAATTAATTAAAGTTAACATAGTATGCTCAATTGTGACACTAGAAAATGGAATGAAGAGTCATAGATAAAATGTGAAAGGAAATGCAAGATCAGAGTGTCATTATGCTCCACTGGTTTACTGGACACCCGTATGATACCAAGAAACATAAGTGCATAAAGAGGTCAGTAAGTAAAGGGAAATGCAAGATCACAGTGCCATTAAACTCCACTGGTTTACCAAATACCCATATCATACAAAGAACAATAAATGCCATTACACCCTCTCAAATATAAGTGCATAAAGAGGTTTTCACTGCAGTATTTTCCAGTAGTCGTTTGGCTCAATAATCGCTTTCATAAACTTCACCACAAAACATTTGAATTTAAGAACTAGCAAACTGGTGATATCTGCAGTTTCCTCCTTTACCAGACAGAAATTGATATATAACATGTTTCATGATTAAAAGCATGTCCATCATCCCAACAAACAATTAGACCGTGTTTCACAAAGCATTTTGATTATTGCTAGAACAAGTTGGTTTCAAATGACAAGTAACAGCCTATGCCAACAAGTCACTATTTGGAGCTGCCGAAAATCAACTTTATCACAATGAGAATAAATGAATACAGATCTCTGAAAGGATTAATTGGTGCAAGAGCATGTCTGTCACTTATTTTCTGGGCCACTTTTTGGGGGACAAACGACGTCCAAATAGCACAAAATTGTTGTTGTTATCCACCCACAGATCAAGCATTACCACATTCAGATAAGTACTGAAGAAAAATGACTGACTTACAAAAAAAAAAAAAAAAAGGATTATGAAGAAAATTAGGGTTTTGTTAACGATGTCATCATGTGGGGTCAATCACAAGGTCCAAGAATCAAATTGCTTGAACATGATTTAGAAAAGGCTTCCTTCATAGACCTAGAAACTAATCGCGGTTGGAATAGCTGTTGGACCAATCAAAGTTAGTTGCTAAGTTAGCTTCATTATTGAGTTACCATAGTTGAGAGTCTTGATTAGCTACATATATTGGCAAAGGATTGTTTTTATTTATTGTCACTTTGAACTTAGTGGGTTTATGAAAGTTCTGTGGGAAAGTTTTACACCAATCTAACTCATTTTCTTATTTTTTTGGTTTAATAGGTTTTAGAAATGCCTCAAACACTAGTAAGTTGAGATAGGAGTGTTTCAGATTTAGAAGGTTGGATTTTAGAGTTGTTTAGGTGGTTATAAATATGGTTCTATGAGAGAAGTTACAAATTTTCAACCTGTGCATTTGATGGAACGAAAAAATTTCTTTGAGGTCTTCTTTTAGCTTTAGTTCTAAAAGAGTGATTTTTCCAATCTTTCTATAGTTTTGCTACTAGAAGACTGTTGGGATCTTTCCAGTCTTATTCAAGTTAGGAATTATTCTACTTGTTATGTGGCTTGGTTAAGGGAATCAACTATAATTTAAGTCCGGTACACACAATATTCCCTTGAATTCTTCAATTTAGGGTTCAATTTTTCGACTAGTACTAAAAATGATAAGCAGAAGGATCAGAGCAGAAAAAGAGGATGAAGAATACCAGTTGCAACCAAAAAGGATATGTATGTTTTATACTGCAAGTTCAGAATATTCATGCATCTTATCTTTTGGTCCGAAGTTAATTTGATGCCACTTTTAGAATGCAAAAACAGAGTTTCTTACTTTTATATTACCATACTTCGTAATTCATCATCCATTGGCTTCTTGTGATAATCCTCAAGAAAAGAAAAGAAAAAAAAGTCCTACCCATACAAACCTAATTTCGAGGCTCCTGAAAATGTTTCTCTTGACATTAATGCAGCATAACAAAACTAGCAGTACCAACTCATTCCAGGCAACAGCAAGTTACAATCCTGACTAATAGTCCTCCTGTCATTAAAAAAGGTTGCAAACAAGCCGGACTAAAGCATGCCCAAGAGCCCCAAGCTACCTTCTTCCGGGCCCAGCCCAGCCTGTCAGCTAAGGAACCAGGCTCATCCAAGCTGGGTCCACCAGTCAAATACTAACCCCACCAATATTAAATAGGACAATCTGGGCCAGCCCACTTGTTGGGCAATTATCCTAAAACTCCAGCCTTGTACAGCCCACAGGCCTCAAGGCTCCAAAATCCATCCATAAGGCTATTCGTGGGGCCAGTTCAGCCTAGGTACAACCCTAGCTTTAAATGCCTGAAGCCTCCCAAAAACCTCACCTACATGCATATAACCAATTTCCATCCATGTTCTGTGGATTGAGGGGTGACTCTCAACAACTGTCCATGTGGTGTATGTGCAAAATTCCCTCCCTAACTTGATGCCTTCATATCTGCTCTTATATTGTATAGTTCGAATGATGTGCAACATGCAATCAATTGAGCTTCATAATTTTGAAACAAAAAAAAAAAAAAACAACAACAACAAAACAAAACAAAACAAAAAAAAATTGCATTTCTGTCAGCATGCACTCACCAGGAGTATATAGGGAGCATGTATGACTCAGAAGATAGGTCTTGATTCTAGCAAGTCACAGATGTTGCCTCTAGCACAGATGTTAGTTGCAAGATCCTTCTAACTAGGTACTGCTCCCACTTTGAATCCCGCTTTGGAATCCCACTCCCACCCCTGCTTCCCCACCTATTAACAACTGTTTACATTTTGAAACAGATGCTTCCCCGCTCCTACACCAAATCCGTTGCCACTTTGTTTCACGCTTCGTGCAACTATCAAACCGATGAAAAGCATGCCGTTGGGATGAGAGAACATGGAGATGTTGCAGAATTAGTTGAAATATGAAAATATGACTGATGCAGGACAATTAACCACTTGCTCTAAAAGCTCGAACTAATAGAGCATGGCAAATTAATCCCTTTATCTCATAGCCCAGCCCCCACATCCATGGGTTAGGTCCTTGGCCAAACCTTCCTCGTGGGCCCCAAATCCATGGGTTCTGCCCCCTCGTGGGCCCCAAATCACATGTTCTGCCTCACACGGGCCCCAAATCACATGGGTTCAGCGGGCTGCCCACCCCGAGTGTGTCCCCGCATCCCACAAGCCACCCCACTCGAGCCCCATGTGAAAATGCCCCTGCATTACTGACCGCTCAAGAATTAAGAGGAAGGATATGGATGGCATTTTGATCAGATTTCCAAGAGAGATTGAATACGGTGAAAGATGAACGTTCCTGCCACACCTTAGTGAATCCCTTCAGGAATTACGAATGTCTTACCATTCAGGAGACTTAATTAAAGCTCAAATTCACAAGGTTACCATTTACGTGTACATACATACAGTCCCTTCAGGTGTCACATAAAAAATTCACCTTACATGAAGAAATGAAGATGAAAACAATATGTTGAATTGGCTTACTCTCCCCTTTCTACTATCAGCCTCACGCAATCAATTTCCCTCAATTCTTTTCCAGCAGTTAGGAAGCCCATTACCCCATACATGCAGAGAGCATTTTTACTTTAAAAAAAAGAATGAAAAGGGAGGCACTAGAAATGTAAATGGGAATGCATCTTGAAGAGATCAAATCAAACAATTGGATACAGAAATGAAATCTAGCTCTAGTCACCTAAAAAAGCTTCTTTTTTTTTTTTTTTCCCTCCATAATAACAAAAAGGCAGCTGCTCTTGCAGATATATATGCTTGAAATTGTCATGTGAAGCAAGCATTTAGCGTTGTGTTTGTTACTATGTATTTTGAGCAATAAAGGAACAGAAATGGAAAATAGATACATAGGTATATAAGGTAAGGAATGTACAAACAAGGATAGTAGCCCGAGGATAGGATTGCGCTGATAGTAGACCTTCCACATTTCTTAGCACTGTGTCTGGAAAAAAAAAAATGAACGACCATAAATGCTTGTATAAACTTTTCAACTTAATGCTGCAAACTCCTGGATTAAAAAAATAATTATTATTATAGAATAGCCCAACTCCCAGAAAAGAGAATGGCATGGGCAGTGTTCAGAGTATTGGTATTTAGTATCATTACATGTATCGATGACCGGAGATACAGAAACATGTATCAATATTGCCGATACTAGGAAAAATATTGCCATTTGAGGAAAATATTGGGGAAATGTTAGGGAAAAGGTGGAATTTTTAGTGAAACTTCCGGAGATGTTAAAAAACATGTTTATACATGTAGGAATCAACATATTGTAGAAAACAACTATATATAATAAGTTTCCATTTTATAGGGGCCTAACCATGTGTTGTAAAAAAAAAAAAAAATCAATATAAATAAATGCATAAAATTTGTAGCCAATCAATAGATTGGTCAACACTCATTAATATATAAAATTGCTGCAGGAATTAACAGAAAAGAACACATTTTTCAATATAAAAATAGAAACATAGGATTTTCCCAATTTTCTCCATTGTTCACTTAATGTTTTTTTTTTTCCGCCACAAATCCATGTCAATGCATGAGGACCATGCATAGAAATGGATTTCTATTGCAATCCATATTAACATATGAAAAAAGAAGAAGAGGAGGAAGAGGAAGAAGAAGACGAAGTTTCTATGGATTTTTCGTCACCTTTGAATTCCTATCTGTCTCCATTTCGAGTCGAGATTTCTCCCCAAATCGAAACTTTTATTCAATAAACCCAAAAAAATGATATCTTTTGGGGTTTTGGAAAATTCCCAATTTTCACCCATTTACAGATGTTTCCCTAGTATCAGGGATATTATCGCTACTATCGAGGATATTAGTGATGGTATTGCCAATACTAGGGAACTTTTATAAGGGACTCTTCTCAAAGTATCAATGATATTGATATCACCGATATTATCAAAATATCAGCAATCTTTGGAAATTTGTATACTTCTAGCAGTTTTGGTATCCCTAACCTCCCAATGATGATAATATCAGCAATATCATCGATCATATCATTGATACTTGGAACATTGGGCATAAAGCATAATAAGTTATCAGCAATTTAGCAAGCAAGCTAGCCATAGTTAAGTAAGACAATGCTCTGTAGTTATGTCTGGATTGTGAACCTTTTCTCTCTAGACAATGGGCCGTCTCTTATTCTCCTCTTATTATTATTTTTTGTTAATTTGTTTTTCCTCTTTCGCCCTCGGTTCCAAGGGTAGTTTATGTAATTAGGGACATCAGTTAATATAAATAAGAAAGGGGTTAGATGTCCAGCTTGAGTTGAGAGTTTTTTTTTTTTTTTTTCTCTCCCAAAGGCTTTTTCTCCAGTATGGTCTCATAATAAAAAAGCTCCCAGGGTTTTCTCCTCATCCTCCCTTTCTCTTTCCTCTTTTTCCTTCTTATTTTCTTTCTTCTTCACAGATTTCTCTCGATTTGAGAGTCGTTGCAACCTATCAGCGATTGAAAGTGATTACAGAGGGATCTAGTGGAAGTTTCTGAGTTTCTTTGAAAAGTTGTTGGACATTCAGTTTGGATGAAGTTTTAGGGACATTATTCTTCAATTTTATCAAAAACTGGTTTGTAGCAGCTAGGGTTTGCTAGATATTTTCATTTGAACAGTTTTTTGAGTTCTTTTTGTTCCAATTTACATAGATTCTTTTGCAACCAATAACCAGGTATTTGAGATTTATTTTCCTTTTTGAAGATTACCAAGATTTATTAATATGTAGTGAATTTGGCCATAAGATCCCATTCTCCTCTTTGGTGGTTTGATTTGGAGCTACGAAGATCAGTGCCTCTTTTTATTTTTGAGGTCTTTTTTTAGACTACCGCAAGCTATAGTTGGATATAGTAGCTTTTTTTTTTTTTTTTTTTTGTATTGGTGCAAAGTCTTGATATTTAATACTCTTTTAATTGTTTGGGATTAAATATGGTTTCATCATCAACATCTGAGACAATTGCTCCCATCACCTCCAAGCTTAAGAGGTCAATTGCTCATTATGAGAATCCTAGGTTGCAGAGTACAACTCATAAACTTAAGTCCAGTAATTATCTTCAATAGTCAAAAGTGGCTGAGATGTTTGTGATGCAAGACACATGATTTAATGCTAGCATGCAACGTGAAGATTATAAAAGAGTCCATAAAGTAATTCAATTAACAAAAGATGCTAACCTACCAAGTAATTAAGAGTAAACAATAGGAAATAAAATCTGATTTGGCCTAAATCACATGCCCGCATGCTAAGAAATCACATAAATCAATTAAAACTAGGACCGATGGAAGGATAGAACTTCAAATTTAGCATAGGCACGTTCCACACTCAAGGGACAGATTTGAAAGTTTTATGATTAGGGTTAGGATGGAGAAAATCTGAAACTTGAAGAATTAGAGTTTATGGGAATTGAGAATTTTGGAATTAGGGTTGTTTTAGAAATTGGGGAAAATCTAGGAAAGTTAGGGATTTTAAGTTTTAGGGTTAGGATTTTGGGAATGGAAGAAAGGAGTTTTGATACAAGGGTGATGGAAAGCCAAAAAGGGTTAGGTGGGATTCACACGTGTGGTTGTACGGTCACACGTGCGGCATGAGAGGATGGGTTTAGGTTGGTTAAGGTTTGGATTGTGGATGTGTATGGGAAAGTAAGGTTTGGGAGAAGACGAAGATCTGGGATGAAAGAATTAAGAACCTGAAGAAAATACCTGAATGGGGAAGAAAAGAGAAAATGGTGTGGAGATAGATAGAGACCTCGCACCTCTGTTGATGAAGATTAGCTTCTCACCAATCTCCCTTCCAAATCACATGAAGTATCTTCAAATTACTTGAAAATGGAAGAAGAAAGCAAGAGCTTTTCTCTCCTTTTTTTTTTTTAAATTACAAAATCTAATAGAGTTGGATCTCCACCCCCCTGTGTTTTTATTATTAAAAAATCGAAATTAAAAATTCAGCATAATTACAATTATGCTACTTACTTAAGTGAAGTAGGCCCATCGTCCAAAATAAGAAAACTAAAACATTTATTATTAATCTCAACCATCAAATAACTCATAAAAATAACAAAAACATAAAGAAAGCAATATTAGAGTCCCAGGGGTCCGGATCTAAAAGATCTGGTGGCTCGATGGCCTGATTGACAAGATCCAACGGTCGGATCGATACAAAATAGAAATCTTATGACTAAAATGATCTCCTAAGCAGCCCACATGCATCATCTCACAGTGGGGTCTTTCTTATGCACGTCCGATGCATGTGGAGTCTTCAAAATGGCCCAGCGAGCCTCATCTAGAACTCGTCTCTCAACCACAAAGAAAGTTGTGCTGATGTGAGTGGTCATCTTCGTCTCTAGTACACCCGAGTAGGTCCTCTAGTGTCCCCATCAGTTTGTTGAAGGAAAACAAAAATTGGGATGTATAGATGGCAGCACATCGAAACCTCCTATGACTGATCCTTCTTATAAAGAGTTGAAATCGAACAAATTTTTTAATGATATCGTTAAAAAAATTAGTTACATCATAATTCCTTAATTCTATTAAAACAAAGATTAGCGAAGGACATTTCTTGTTGTCCACTGGCATAAGATTTGGTTAACTAGTTATGAATTGTATGCAAATCTAAATATGGCCTAAATTTACAATATTTATCAGGAAATTAGTCATTTGAGATTGGGGGGGGGGGGGGGGGGTTGGAGATCGGTGTCGGATTATTATACTAAGATGCATGGTTTGTGGCAAGAATTGTCTTTTCCTAGATTTTCTTCAATTTATTTGTTCTACAGATGAAGAGGATATAAAAGGTTAAGAAGAAAAGGACATTTAAATTGTTGGAATTATGAGTTTGAGCCTATTCAAGCTCAAATTCTTGGTTTTCACTTAACAATGTATATGTTTTTGCTTTTATGAGATGAAAAGCATCATATAAATATGGGATCAACTGTAGTTGAGAAATCTACCCTAGTGACAGAATTAAGGAATTTTGATAATGTTGGTATTGACCAAGGTAGAGGTACGAGAAGAGGAAGGATGGTGGCTAAGGTCATGGTCGTGGTATGGATCATCTGTGCACTTATTGTGGTAAATATGGACATACTGTTAATTATTGTTAGATTCTTCATGATTGATGACTCTTTCTAGATTATTTTACGAGGGATTTGTAGCCTACATAAAGTCAAGAGAAAACATACATATTTATAGATGTTCTTGGCTATAGAATGAAGTTCTCTTGAAAGTTCTCTCAATTATATCCTTTTATGGTCAATAGCAATAGTAGGTTGTTAACTTTATTTATTTTATTAAAAAAAAAAAAAAGCAATAGTTGGAATCCTCAAACAGTTCATTATTTGAGATTTTGTCATCATTCATGTGGCATGCTGAGGCGTGGGTCTAAATGTCACATGAAACCAATTCAACTTTGCCGAGTGTTCTTGGTTTTGGTGGGAAACAAAACGAGTCTCCAGGGGGCAAGTCATACACACTTAGTCCCAAGCAAATGGCACAACGAAACCACATTTAAAATCATGCATTGAACGGAATCTCGAGCTGCTAATTGGTACATATCCATTATCTCTAAGTCCAATTTCTTTTCAGTTTGATGCATCACAGAAGACAGTTGTTACATTCAAACAGCAAACTGTTAGTTGATCTGATTCAGCCTCATTAAACTAGCCGTACCAATATAGCATCCTTCATTATCATATAGCATCGTTCATGATAAGATAACATCAAGAAGGACCCGATTCCACATATTCATATAAATACTGTTTGTAAAAATGTGTTCCAGAATAACTGAAGCTACTAGTGAGGAAAACAAATACCTTTCCCAAGGGATCTCTGCAGTAACTGCACCTTTTGGGAATCTCTCATATGTACAGTCCTACAATACAATTGAATGCCATTGGCAGGAGAAAATTTTTTTGAAGGTATGTTGCAAATGGCATATACCAAATTGAGTGTATATTCAAGATTTATTCTGCATAGCATGTACATTCAAGAATATCATCCATGTCACCAAAGAAATTGCCTAAAAAGCAAAGAATCTGGGTCACTGTTTCCTTCGCTAAACAATCAGCCACGGAATTAGCTTCTCTGAGGATAAGACTAAAAGAAATCAAATACAAGAATAGTTCACCACCATTTTGAAAACAGTGGTGACTCATCCTTTTCACTCATGGCACTCGTGTACGCACATTGTGGATGGTGCATATGAAACAATCGCCCCACATCCCACACGTGCACGGTGTGCACAAGAAAAGGCCCACTTTCCTTTTTTTAGCCTAACTCTACTTTCCTTTTATTTCAAATCTCTACATTAAGAAATTTCTTTTTCTATCATATCTTTATATTAGGCAAAAAAGTAATCTTAGATTTTTTTTTCTCATTTAAGTGTTTTCTTAATTAAAATGCTTTCTTAGTTAAGTAATTTCCTATTTTTCAGATCTTGGCTAGCTAAGAATTTTATTTTTAGATTCCATAAATTTTATTGAAGATTGCAAGGACTCATTTATAAATAAGGCTTAGGCCTATGGAATAAGATAGTTGAATGATATTCTCTTCATGAAAATTCTTTTATTTCTCTATGGTAGTTATTGACAGTCTCACATGTTTTTCTCTTTGTGGGTCAAACTTCAATCTGGTGCATTGAATATTACCGTAATTTTTTTCATCCTTGATCCAGTTGGCATCAAATTGGTATCATAGCAAGTTCTGCTCTTGGGAATTTTTCTTTTGCTCTTTCACTTTTCTCTCATCTTCCTTCTTTCCCTAATTTTTGTCCCCACATTCATCCCAAACCTACCCTCAATTCCCTAAATCAACCTATCAATTTCAGCCCCTATGCCACAAACCATATATAATCTCTATCTCACTCAAACCATCACCGTCCCTCTTTTCTAAATTCCATTAAAAAACAACCCATACCCTATCATACACCCAACCTTCGCAATATCTTTTTCCATTCCCTATATATAAAAATAAAACAAAATAAAATAAAAAATTGCTCATATTTGATACAGACATCAGACCATTCAAAGTATATCAATGCAAGAGGTATGTATTACCTAAGTTAATGTGGTTAGATGATGGATAGGGGTCAGGTTTCTAGAAGTTGAAGACCTTACACATGTGTTCATGACATGTGTAAATTACTTGAAGGAGATATTTGGACCGTTGGATTGCTAGGATGGTGTGATCGGACCATTAGATCATCACAGCCCACCTTCATTGCGCTATCACCAGGGCCCATCAGGCATCTTAGATTTGAATTTATTTTATGAACGTTTTATTTATTTGAGTTTTAAGATAATGCATGCACAATTTTTTGTGCGGATTTCTTTTTTTAACCTTTTTTTAGTAAGGGTATTTTAGTCATTTAATGTAATTCCGAATTTATAAGGGTGTTTTGCCCGATACCTTAAAAAAATGTGTTATGTTATGTTTATGAAAAAAAAAAAAAAAATTTGCTTTTTCAAAGCTGGATGATTCCGTCTTCAACTTCCAGTGATTCAAAGAGGGCAAGAGGCCTAGGGAAGTGATTTCTCATCTTCTCATTCTCTCTCTTTCTTTCTTTTCTCAAGATATTCTCTTCTTTAAACCTATTTTCTTCCTTTTCTTCTAAATTCTCTAGATGTAGAAGTCGATCCCTTTTTTTTCCAATCCAAATCATTATCTCTTAGAAGATTTTGACCTTCTTCACCCAATGCCTTATATTTGAATTATAATCAAAGAACCATTAATTTCTCTGAATTTTCAAGATTTCCCAATCCAGAAATTTCTTATTTCCTATATTTGAAAATCCACTTGAATTGTCAAACAGACCTATTACAAGACGAAAGTCCTATCTTTCGTTGTATCCGACTAAATTCAGATTTTAAGGTTCAATACAACGTGTTTGTGATGGATGGCCATGATCATTACTGAATTTTTCTTAGTTCCTTCTTGTTTTATGATGTATAATGCTGAATTTTCATTATTAATGCTTGCATAAATCTGCTACTTTTAAATACCGCATTCATTTTTGCAAAAATCTACCCCTTTTAAATACCACATTCATTTAGGGTTAGATTAGGCCGTCCTACACCAATATTCTTTTCCAACCCTACCAAATCCTAATCCTATTCCAACCCACAAATTCCCTTGCCCTTTCTCTTTTCCTTACCAAAAACCATCCCAAACCCCATAACCCTCGTAACCTTCGATTTACAACCCAAGCCTATATAGTTCAACCCATGTTCTTGTTCGGAAATGCTATAGATACGAATATGTTCATACGCCTCATATAATTATCCCCATCTAGATTCTCTTACCTGTCCACATCCATTGCATTATTCTTATCCGACTCATTTTGACTCACAATCATCACCCCTATTGCCCCGAATCTCACCCATCATCATATTGAAGATTTCTTTTTAATGGCCCTCCAGATGTTATGAACAACGACAACCACATGTCGGCTACTCAAAAAGCATCCCATTGCATGGAAATATCAATGATGACCGAGAATGTTCAAGAGAAGTGGAAAAAGAACTTACAGGAAGTTAAGAAGGAGATTAGCGCATTCAAGGAAGATATTGTAAAAGAATTCAACGAACTCAAGGAGGTGGTGAGAGCTTGCTTTGAGCCCTTAATTGAACCGGAAAAGTGCTATGGGTTTCAATCTATTTTATCTAGACCTCCTAAGAAGGGCATAGTTTTAGATAGTGTAGCGACCCAAGAGGAATCCTCCTTTGGATTGCTTAATGGATTCATGGATGGGGATGGATCAATGGCTAAATCGAAGGAAGTTCAGGTCAAGCTAAAAGATCAACTGACAAATTACCCAATTGAAGAGACTAGTGATTTAACATATATTGATGATTCGATGATCAAAGAAATGGATAATTACATGATCACCATGGTGCCATCTCAATGTTAATCAAGGCTCACAGATCAGAAGCCGACAGTAACGAAGGAGCCACAGTTGATGCCTAGAACATGGAGGACCAACAAGAAGGAAAAGAAAAGATGGCGAGTGTTTCAATATCGTATTATGCACAAGCATGTAAGTCTCCACCATTGATTGTCAGCGAAATTGAAGAAGACATGCTACAAATGAGGATCTTCACAAGGGAATAAGACCACCAATTTAAACTTGAGTACGAGTTCATTTTGAAGGCGGGTGGAATTGATGCAACCAAATGGCCACACAAGCCGATTAATCAAGAAGTTGAGTGCAAGGCACACTAAGTAGAGTGTTTATATTCAACAATTCACATTCAACCTAAAACATCAAGCCGGCATCCATGGTGTGCCATAAAGGCCATTACAAGGCCGTAAAGGTAACAGTGGCAACCATTACACGTTACAGGGTTGTAACAGTCATAACAGCTATTATGGAAAAAATAAGTTGTGATCATCGTTAACAGCCCATTACGCCTCCTGCAAAGGCCATGGCCAGTAATAACCCCATAATAGTCTATTACGGGCCAGATATAGGTTTTTTAGATTATTATTTTTCAACATTATGGGGTAGATACGGGCTTTTCAGGGTTTTTTTCAAGAACAAAAGAGACCATAACGGCCGTTACGGGGGCCGTTACGACCCGTATCATAAAGGCAATGGTGGCATCCGTTATGGCCACCGTCACCGTTAGGGAATACCTTGCCGACATTGAAAATAAGGTAGCAAGCACCCTCAACTGAAAATCACATATATTGTATATCTTATCAGTTTTTGTTATTAGGTTCGAAGAACTTAAAAGGGGCTATGCATCAAATGATGATTTTGTAAAGATATTTTCATTATTCACTGCCAGCTCAGGCATCGAGAGCCTACAATTTAACCTGCCCGATGGGTACTTATTCTATGATATGAGGTTGTGTCTTTTGAAAAGTTCCTTGCAATAGCTTCTTATACAAGTGCTTCATTCGGGTGGCCTTGGTGGTCATTTTGGTATCAATAAAACAACGTTGGTCGATGACCATTTCTATTGGCCAGGTTTGAAGAAAATGTAGAATAATTGAGTCAAGTGTGCCAACTAGGTAAAAGTAGCAAGCATAATACTAATCTTTGTACCCCACCACCAATGCAAGATGCTCCATTGAAAGACATCAACATGGATTTCATCTCAAAATTGCCTAGACTCAACATGGCTATGACTCTATTTATGTTATGGTTGACAAATTCTCGAAGATGGCCTATTTCATTCCTTGTAAGAAGATACTAGGCGACATGCACATCGCCAATTTTTTCTTTAAAGAGGTGGTACATCTACATAGTGTTCCCAAAACAATTGTATTTGATCGTGATGTTAAGTTTATGAACTACTTTTGGCGCACCTTATGGTCTAAGATGGGAACTAAATTGAAGTTCTCAAGTACTTATCATTGGCAAACAGATGGCGGACTCAGGTCATCAACTGCAATCTTGGGAATTTACTTTAATGTCTAGTTGGTGATCATATCAGCTCATGGGATATCGCATTACCACAAGTTGAGTTTGCTTATAACAATTCCATGAACCACACTAAAGGACTCTTCTTTCAAAATTGTGACAGGTATACGACCTCAACAACCTATCGATTTAGTCCTAGCTCCTATTGCGACTCAATCGAGCCAGGACGCTAAAGCTTTTACACATCTTAAGGAGATACATGAGGAAGTCAAGCGAAAGATTGCCCATAGTAATAAAAATTACAAGGGACATGCAGATGTTCGATGGCATTTTGCACAATTTCAAGAAGGAGAAAAGGTTATGGTGCGGCTTAATCCTAAGAGATTTCCAGTAGGCCCTTATATAAAGACCCTGATGCAAACCCCGAATGGGGAAGGAAATAGATCAAAGAAAAGAAGAAAAGAGGTTGTAGGAAAGGACCCAACGATACTCTAGCTGAATGTTAAAGACCGCAAATGCAAGACTATGAGCAAGCTCAATGGTAAACCCCCCCCCCCCCCCCCCCACTGTTGTGGATGAATATGAGAATTATTCAAAGAAAATATCAATCAACTTGTGTTATTCCATATGCCATAGGCCATATTTATAATCGGTCTTTACAATCTGCAATAAAACCTATGGAATCTAAAAATAGAATTCCTAGCTAACCAAGATCTGAGAAAATAGGAAACTACTTAAATAAGAAAATACTGTAGTTAAGAAAACACCTAAATAAGAAAGTACTTAAATAAGAAAATTCTAAAATTACTTCTTGCTTAATATAAAGATATGAAACAAAAAAGAAATTTCCTAATGTACAGATTTTGAAGAAAAAAGAAAGTAGAGATGAGCTAAAAAGGAAAAGTGGGAATTTTGTGCATACGTGAGATGCGGGCCTTTTCTTCAAATCTTGATCGATCAGCTTGTGTGGCCATTTATTTGCATCAGATACACTCCAAAAAGGCATGTTCTTATCGTATTTTGAAAAGTTCGGTGATAATGCATACCTAATCAGCTTCCACCCAAAATGAAGATCAACCCTATTTTTAATGTGGAAGACCTTACAATTTATCTTGGACATCATGAAAACGAGAGCACGGAAGAAAAGGTTATCCAGATACCCGAAGTAGCAAACTAGCTCAAAGAAATCATTGAAGATGTGTTGGATGATAATAAATAAATAAAAGTTTCCACACGCCAAGGAGGGTATCAAAAGGTTTTTTTGTCAAATGAAAGGGTCGACTAAGATCTGACATCACGTGGATTTCAGTAGGATGATTTCCAGCGCATCAACCCAGAGCTCTATGAGGAGCACATTTCCATCAACTCGACGAAACCGAGTTTTTCCAAGCTTGGGGGAACTGATGCAACTACTCCACATCACACGTGTATGCTCCGCACATGTCCACAAGAAAATGCCCACTTTCCTTTTTTACCCTACTTTTACTTTCCTTTTCTTTCGAATCTCTATATTAGGAATTTCCTTTATTCTTTCATATCTTTATGTTGGGCAAGACATAATCTTAGATTTTTCTTATTTAAGTATTTTTCTTATTTAAGTGCTTTCTTAATTAAAGTACTTTCTTATTTGATAATTTCCTATTTTTCATATCTTGGCTAGCTAGGAATTATATTTTTAGATTCCATAGATTATACTAAAGATTGTAAGGACTCATTACAAATAAGGCTTAGGCTTATGGAATAAGATAGTTGAATGATATTTTCTTTATGAAAATTCTCTTGTTTCTCTATGGTAGTTTTTGAAGAGGGAGAAATGATCTCTAGTTTAAGACTAGAAGACTGTTGAGCTCATTCACAGTCTTCCATTCTTTTCTTTTTGTGGCTCAAACTTCAATCCAGTTAATGGAATATTATTGCAATTAGTTTCATCCTTGATCTAGTTGTATCAGCATATCTCTAATATCCCACCAGTCAAGCAATCCTAAATGTCTAATTGATAGCTATTAAATGGATGATTAGAAGTGCAATAGTGAATGGTTGAAATTCCAAGGGCAAACTCAAATGGTTACCATCATATTCTAAGTCTTGGTTTATGCTCTATCCACAATCCTCTCATCGATTTGGACAGTTCTGGATTTCTGTTCAACCCTGCAATGTGTATCGTTGAAGAAAAACGTGGTGAATTATCATAATAGTCTAGCCCTGATTCTGCTAATGAAATTTGTCTCATTATTACTTGCCAGGGCCATATCAACCTGTATTAATCAGAATTTTTTTTTTAAGTGAAAAAATACGGAAATATATTAGAAAAATAGGAAAAATGAGATATTCAAGAATCTATCTTTTTTTAAATGTTTTGACCATGTATTCAACGGTTTATCGGATCATTCTTAGGTAAGAATGTTGTCCAAATGGGTTGACCTACTAGGTGTGATGTTGATTTTTTTTTTAATAAATTTTTTATATATGTCAAAAATTGATATTATATATTGCTAATATGATTATCTATCTGCTACTAACTACTATAATTTTTTATTTTTTTTTCTCGTCTTGCTTTCAATAGCTTTCCTTCTCTTTCTTTCTCTTGTATACGTTTCATAAAGCGATGAGGTGTCAAAAAGGGGTTAGCTACTATAATTTTTCTAAAATTATTTTTAAAAAAATAAAATATGCCAAAAAATTAACTTGAAAATAGAAAAAATGTAGAAATGTTTTTTTAACCAAAGCATGCGTGAAATCATTAGATCTATAGCCTTTTGATACCACTCGAGCATCACAATTTTAAAACTTTTTTATGAAATTTTTAGAAAATACATGCGTAAATTGAAAATAAAAAATATATATATATAAAAAAAACCCCAAATCTTCAACAAATCAATAAATCCATATTCTAATACTCTTCAAGAATTTAAAAATAATAATAATAATAATAATAATAATAATAATAATTTAAATTCTTTTCTAAAATCTTCAGAAAATACCTTCGTAAATAGAAAAAAGAAAAAGAAAAAGGCCCAAATCTTCAATAAATCAATGATCTATAGTCCTCTCATACTCCTCAAGCGTCATAACAAGAATTTATAAAATTAAATTAATTAATTAATTAAAAAAACTAATTTAAATTTTAAAAAAAAAAAATTCAAAAAATACGTACATAAAATTATTTAAAGAAAAAAAAAAACAAATCTTCAACAAATCAGTAAATCAATAATCTTCTAATACTCCCCAAGCATCATAACAAAAATAGTATAAAAAATTAATTTAAAAACATTTTTCTAAACTTTTCAAAAAATAACTGCGTAAATTTCAAAAAATTAAGAAAAAAGGAAAACACCCCAAATCCAAATCAAATCCACCAAGATCTGATCGAAATCATCTATATTGTTGTTTCAATGGGATTCCAGATCGAAACAACAACAAAAATAATTTTTTACCTTTTTTTTTTGTTTTTGTAAAACCAGACTTGGGAGCTTTGATTCTTCGATTTGATGCAAAAAAAAAAAAAGTTTCGATCTTCAATTTTGATCTAGATTTGGTCAGAAATGCCTTTTTAAAACAATCCCTCTCTGTAAAGAAATTAAAAAGGAGGAGAAAACAGGGGGAAAAAAAGTCTTTTTTAGTCATATCGGTTTCAGCCGATGCGGCTATCAAATATTGGTGCCGATACGGCCCGATACAGCACCATTATTTTCATAATGGGCCGATATGAACTCATATTGTGTATCATATCTGGCCGATGCGGATACGATACGGCCGTATCGGCCAATACGATACGGATATTCTGATGTATGTTTCAACTTAATGTGCGTATGTGTTAGTCAATAGACTAACATACACAACACAAATTGCCCTAGCCTCTCTCTCTCTCTCTCTCTCTCTCTCTCTCTCTCTCTCTCTCTCTCTCTCTCCTACTTTTACAAATTTCTTCTCAAATCAACTCCCACTTGGTATCAAAGAGGTTTGTGGATCTAATCGCAGCCTACAATAGTGGGGTCCACTCCTGACGTTGTCCATACGTACAGATGATGTCCGCAGGGTACAGCTAGATAGTTTTTTTTTTTTTTTTGCAGAAAAATATGAGATCTGAAAGATAATGATTTTAAAAGGATAATAGTGATTTTCTGAAATTTTTAGATAAGTTTTTTGTGGTGTTTTAGCGAAAAGAGAAAAAATCAGAAAAAGTTTAGATTTTGATTTTCTTGTCGTGCTGTTTTTCTAGAAAGTGAATTGCATACTGAGTAAACTTTGTGGATTCCACCGTGATTTATGTATTTTATCCACTTCGTCCAACCATTTTACCAGATAATTTTAAGTCTTAAACCCAAAAATGAAGCATATCCAAAGCTCAAGTGGATCACACCACATGAAATAGTGTGAATTGAATGTCTAGCGTTGAAAATTTCTTAGGGGACACAAAAGTTTTGGATCAAGCTGATATTTGTGCTTTCCCCTTTCCCTTCATCCATGTATATGTGATCTTATGAACAGGTTGGATAACAAATAAACATCACCGTGGGCCCTAGCAAGGTTTCAACGGTGGAAATCATTATTCTCACTGTTTCCTGTGGTGTGGTCCACTTGAGCTTTGGATATGCTTCCATTTTGGGCTCAAGCCCTAAAATGAGCTGGAAAAACAGATGGAAGGCGTGGATAAACCACATACATTCATGGTGGGCCCAACAGAGTTTACTCAGTACGATAAAAGCATACTGAGTAACTTAGTACGCAATCCAATTTCATTTTTCTAAAGGTTTTTTTGACAGATTTTCCACATGGAGCAAGTGCGGTTGATCATGTGCAATCACCGAAAATAAGAATCGTGAGGTTTCGTCGAGATTTGGGTGTTATGACGTTTTTATTTTTGCGAGAAATGGGTGTCGTTGGCTCTTTTTTTTTTTTTTGCTAGAATTTCTTTATTCCGCCATGTTTTGATGTTATAGGGCTATGAAATGCAATGTACAATCATATTGATGGTGACTGTGTAGTTGATGTTCTTATTCCGTGCTTAAAGATACTACACTGTGCACACAAACTGTTCGACATAATACTTGACTCAACTTGACATAGGGGATTTTTACACGTAGTGGAGCTTTCAATTTTGTCCATCATATCTTCTTTTATTAGGCCCTTGTTGTTAGTTGTGAGTGTAATTCACTCACATAGTGTTGCATGTACTGCACATGTATCTTCACATGCTATTGTGTGTGTATTCTCTCAAGTGTTGTGAGTGTATTTCCTCATTTATTGTGCAATGTCCCACGTTTTTGTGAGAAGATTTTGCATGTGGATGATGAGTTGGTGACTCAATGGTTGTCGAGTTTGGTTATGGCCTCCTATTTGAAAAGAAGATTCAATGAACGAGGAAAGATCAAGCTACATTCCATAGACAACAAACAATCGAAGATCTTGTATCTTGCTAAGTTGTGTTTGAGGGAGAGCAATGGCCCATGCTGATCATCATCATCTTCTTTGTTTGCATTCCAAGCTAGGCATGATTGATATCCATGCTCCAGCTTGAGAGGGAGTGTGGAGATACATGTAACTGTGTATGTTTTGTACTCCTATGGAGCAATGTATGTCTCTTTCAACTTTCAAGTTAATATGTGTGTGGGGGTGAGTTAGTCAATAGACTAATATACACAAAACAAGTTGCCCTAGCCTCTCTCCCTCTCTCTACCCTTTCTCTCATACGCCTACAGATTTCTTCTCAAATCAACACCCACTTGGAGGACATGGGACCCACCAAAATCATGATTAAGCTTAATCCCAATTTCATGGGATCCTTTACCCAAACAAACTCTAAACAAAGTGAAAGTGTATCGTCGCAACATTTTCTTCACATCTGCTCAGTGTTATTGAAATTTCCTTTTGTTTTAAGTTGGATTTGTTTTAATTGTTTCAAGTCCAACTTAAAACAAACAAAAACACGAATCAAATCAAGTTTTTCTCTCCAAATAAAATCGATTATACATCCAAACGCAGCCTTAATTCGCTCTATCTGATACATTTCTCTTAATTACAGTTGCTTCAAGTGACTACATTACGTCCCAAGGAAGTGTAAATCCGCGACTATGTTTGAGATTTTCCGCACATTCGTTCCAAAACCTATTTCCTACCAATTTGCGACTCAAATTGAGGGGAAAAAAAGGGGGGGGGGAAAGGAGGCAAGAAAGATAATCCCCATACCAAAACCTCATGGAGGTCGACTCGAAAGAAGATTCGAGGCAAAAATCGAGGACAGCATCCTTCCTGCTGCCAATCCCGATCACCTCGACCGAATCGGAATCCCGCCAGAGATCCTCGCAAGCCGATCGAGATTCGCGATCAGTGTGGCCGTTCGACGTAGAAGAGGTTCGGAGAGGGGTCGCGATGCGGCGGGATTTTCCGCGCGGGAATCTGGTGCGGGAGAAATCGCAGAGAAATGCGAAGTTGGGAGAAGAGCCGCATGAAGTGGGGGACGAGAATGTGAGAAAGCGGGTCGAAAGATGAAGCTCCATGGAAAGAAAGAAAGAAAAGGATGACAGAAGAAGAGGCCTTTGGAGGTAAAAGAAATGGAGGGAGGGAGAGAAGGAGATACCGTCGATTCATGTCATACATATTCACCATGTTCACCGCCATTTTAATGGGACACATGGGTAGTTGTACGGAAATCCAGACCGTCCATGTCACTGACCCGATTTTGGATAGACTGCAGGTAAAAAAATAAAATTAAAAATTTTTAAAAAATAATAATAAATCCAACCTGAGAAGATGATAGTGACCGTCTGCCGCAGTATGATTTTCTACCTATGTTCCATCGAGTGGATGGACTGGTTCGATTGGTGTGATGTTTTTACCCACCTCGAGCGGATGGGTTGGTTCGATTGGTAGCGTGTTGCATCCACGATCTGCCCCAGTATTTGGAGGGCCTTGGTAGCCCTTACATGTTGAGTTACTATTGTTTAATAAAAGGTGGTAAACTGTCGTACGAGTATAATTCCTACTGTATTTACCTGATATTTCTTGTGTAAGACAGTTGATACGCGGGGCTCAGAAGCTGACTGGCATACTGTGCACACTGCTTCTTTTTGTTGCAAAATATTAATTTTATCAAATATATTTTAAAATAAAAAATAATAAAATATATATTAAAAAGTTTTGGAAAAGTTTTTTGGGAGTTTTTAAGAATAGTCCCACATGGTAAATGGAACAGAAAATTTTGTGTTTTATATGAAAGATGTGGAGTATTATTATACTTACACACTTGGTCCAAAGGAAAATGGAACTTGCATGCGCGCTCGCGCTTGGGTACGGTCTCGGACTCGGACTCGGTCACGAGCTCGGTGCGAGGGAATGGGCATGTGAGACATGTGGAGTATTATTATACTTACATACTTGGTCCAAAGGAAAATGGAACTTGTGTGGCACTGAAACACCCGCGCGCTCGGGCTCAGGCTCGATGCGAGGGCATGGGTATGTGAGGTAGTGTGGCTGTAGAGTCGCTAGTGGCACACTTCGCACGTCCGCATTGTGTCGCAGAGGGTCGCTCCTTCGCGACCTTGAGCGAACCAGAGCGAGTCGCGGTGCAACTAAGTGGCTAAGGCAAAGGCAGATGGTTGGCTAGACGAAATCTAGATAACTGAATGAAAGTCCCTCTGAATATATAGAGAGCTGAAAAAAGAGTTGTTGCAGCAGATCTGTAACAGCTGTGCCATTAGTGCAAGGTCCAACAGTAACTGCTGCATGGCTAGCCTAACAGCTAGAAAATGGCTAACTGCTATCTCACAACAGTCAGCATACAGCAGCTTAATGACTCATGTACAACAGTCAGAAAACGGCCATAAAATAGCTAGTTTTCTCCAACAGCTATAAAATGGTCATGGAATTTATGTCCCTGGACCATAATCCCCAGCCACCATAGCCTATAAAAGGAGGGCCTGGATGAGTTTCCAATCCATCTCTCAACTCACTCCATCAAACCTATACAATCTGAAACAGCCCTCTACTCCTCTCATATACTCCAGCAAGACAACAAGAGTTCAACCCTTTGCTTGAAGAACAGACCAAAGGTGTGGTCTAGAACAATTCGATTGAACCAGTGGCTGAATATTTGACCAGTGCAGTGGTCTAAATGACATAATTTTCTTCTCTTTCTTTCTTCTAGGATTTTTTCTTTTATTGTATTTTTGCCAGACTGAGTGTAACAGAGTTTCAATAGGTAGGCCTTCGTGTTTGCTGAACGCAAACCCACACTAGGCTTGTTGTATCCTAGAAACGGTTTACCTGTAACCTATCAGCATACTCAATTCACTTAAGTAGGGGCAAATAACGTTTTAAGGACAATGTTTCAGGCGTGCTTCAGCCTGTCCATATTTCAGATTAATTTACATTTTTGTGATTTCATATTTTACAGAAAAAAATATTATTCTGTAAATTTCCAACAATCTTAAAACGTTATTTGATGGAAGCTAACAGTGTTTCATCCATCCAGTTGATGAATCAGGACTTGAAACGTTTTGATTAGTTCGATGGAATCAATTTTACGAGATGACAAGACAAACTAAAATTTCTTCTTACGGTGCTGAAGATCTACTATATATTAGATCCAAATCTGCAAGCATTACCTAAAACATCCTACACAGACACACCTGAACAGGTGGTTGCCCGCGCCAAACAAGCCGAAGACGAACTCATGTATCTAGGACACATTCTGAATGCGCTCTCCGACCGCCTGTACGATCTGTACCAACAGATGTCATCAGCAAAGGAGATCTGGGCCGCTTTGGAGTTCAAATACAAGGCTGAAGAAGAAGGAACCAACAAATTTCTCATCACCAGGTATTTTGACTTCAACATGGTAGATAATAAACCACTGCTGCCCCAAATCCAATAACTACAGCTAATAGTAAACAACATCAAAGCAATTAAAATCAATATTCCTGAATCATTCCAAGTCAGGGCTATTATCGCCAAATTGCCACCGATGTGGAAAGACTATAGAAAGAAGTTGTTGCATAAAATTGATGACTACACACCAAAATAAATCTAGAAATACCTCAGAATTGAGGAAGAATCCTGTAACCACGACAGAAAAAATGATAACGGGAATACCTCGTCAAAGGTACATGCAGTAGAGAATACTAATAAACAAAAATCCCGAGAAGGATGATTCTCCGAAACCTAATAAAGGAAAATTCAAGAAAAATGCCCAAAAGAAGAATGGAAAGTTCAAAGGCCTATGCCATGTCTGTGGAAAAGCCGGGCACTATGTCGAGTATGTTGATATCGCAAATTTAAAAAAAGACAAGTGCAGTAAAAGAAGGCGATATTATGGCTATGATCACTGAGGTAAATACTATCTAAGGCAAAGTTCCAGGTTGGTGGTATGATACTGCTGCTACAGTACATGTGTGCTCGACAAATCAGCCTTCAAAACCTATGAGGAATTGACCAATGGTTAAGAAGTCCAAATGGGTAATGAAGTCCAATCGAAGGTCGTCGGCAAAGGAATTGTCGAACTGATATTCACCTCTGGGAAGAAAGTGATTCTAACTAATGTACTGTACATCCCAGATATGAGGCGAAACTTAGTTTCTGGGGATCTTCTAGGTAAACCAGGTATAAGGGTGGTATACGAGTCAGGTAAACTAATTCTGTCAAAGAATGAGAATTTTGTCGGAAAGGGATATGCTTGTAACGGAATGGTCAAGTTTTCTCTAAATAAAAGTAGCACTTCTGTGTATATTGTTGAATCCATTGGACTGTGGCATGAAAGACTAACCCATATAGTGTATAATACTTTGAAGTTCATGGTTAAGAATGGTTTTATCTCATACACAGATAATGAAACCAATAAATGTGAAGTGTGCATACGATCCAAAATGACGAAGAAACCTTTTCAAAGTGTTGAAAAATCGTCTCAAGTATTGGATCTTGTGCACAGTGATATTGTGAGTTAAACAACATTCTTACTCGTGGAGGTAAACAGTACTTCATAACCTTTATAGATGATTGTTTTAGATATATGTATGTATACCTATTAAAGAGCAAATATGAAGCATTGAACATGTTTAAAATATACATAGCAGAAGTAGAGAATCAACTAAATAAGAAGATAAAAATTCTCCATAGCGATAGAGGAGGAGAATACTTCTTCAATGAATTCGATAACTTCTGTGAAGAACATGAACTGATACATCAATGTATAACACCATACACACCTCAACAAATGGAATAGCTGAAAGGAAGAATAGAACATTAGTAGAGATGGTCAACTCAATGCTGATAAGAGCAAAGTTGTCACTAAGTTTATGTGATGAGACACTGTTTGCAGCGTGCCATATATTAAACAGAATTCCATCTAAAAGATATAAAATGTCTCCATATGAAACATGGAGAGGTAGAAAATCTAACCTAGAATATCTAAAAGTGTGGGGGTGTCTTACATATTACAGAACCCCTGATCCAAAAAGAACTAAGTTACGACCAAGAGCTATTAAGTGCACCTTTGTAGGGTATGCACAAAATAGTAAAGCTTATAGACTACTAGATATAGAGTCTAATACAATAATAGATCAAGAGACGTTGAGTTCTTTGAGAACTCACTATCCTTGGAGTCAAAGGATAATGAAATTCAAACTCCTAATAGAGAACTAGATAACACAGCTCCACAAATAGTGGAAGCTCCTATTGAAACTCGTAGGAGTTAAAGGACAAGAATAGAAAAGAGTCTAGGAGATGACTATATAGACTCACAACGCATCATTTTCCATCTTGTAGAAGGAGATAGAGAAAATGTTATAGGAAAAATACCATAGTAATGACTATAGAAGATGATCCTAAAACATATAAAAAGTTGTATCCTCTAGAGACTCAGCTTTCTAGAAAGAAGCTATAAATGATGAAATGGAATCCATACCATCAAATCAAACATGGGAACTAGTAAACTTACCTCCAAGTTCTAGACCCATAGGTTGTAAGTGGGTATTTAGGAAGAAATATCACACTGATGGAACTATCCAAATCTTTAAAGCTCGATTAGTAGCTGAGGGTTTTAGATAAAAAGAAGGGATAAATTACTTTGACACATACTTACATGTAGCTAGAATAACATCCATTAGGATATTATTTGCGCTAGCTTCCATATATCATCTTCACATCGACCAAATGGATGTAAAGATCGCTTTCCTACATGATGACCTCAATGAGAAGGTATACATGGAACAACTTGAAGGATTCGTTCTATCAGGAAATGAAAACAAAGTATGTACATTAGTCAAATCTTTGTATGGATTAAAACAAGCACTAAAACAGTGGCATGAGAAGTTTGATTCTAAAAATACTATCTCATGGTTTTATGCATAATGTAGCCGACAAATGCATATATTTTAAAGTAGATGGTGGTTGTATTGTTATTACTTGTCTGTATATTGATGACATATTAATAATAAGTAATAAAATGGAAGGTGTGACTGAAACGAAGAGGTTTCTATCTTCCGTATTCAAAATGAAGGATCTTGGACAAGTTGATACTATCCTTGGTATCAAAGTTAAAAAACATTGTGGGGGTTATGCTTTGTATCAATCTCATTATATTGAGAAGATGCTAAACAAGTTTAACCATCTAAATATGAAAGAAGCAAAGACCCCATTTGATGCAAGTATCAAGCTAAAAGAAAATACCGGAAGAACAGTTGCACAATTAGAATATGCGAGTGCTATAGGGAGTCTTATGTATGCTATGCAATGCACTAGACCTGATATCACATATGCTGTGAGTAAACTTAGTAGGTTTACTAATAACCCAAGTACTGAACACTGGAATGCAATCAGTAGAGTCCTTGGTTACTTAAAAGCAACCAAAGACTTAGGACTATTTTATTCAGAATTTTCTACCGTATTGGAAGGATATACCGATGCAAGCTAGATATCGAGTGCAGGGGACAACAAGTCTACTACAGGGTGGATATTCACCCTAGGAGGTATAGTTGTATCTTGGGGATCCAAGAAATAGACTTGCATAACGCACTTGACTATAGAGTCTGAATTCATAGCCTTGGCTGTAACTGGCAAAGAGACTGAGTGGTTAAGGGATCTTCTATTAGAAATCCATTTCTGTGTAAAGCCTATATCGGCTATGTCACTACCTTGTGATAGTGAAGCCACATTAGCTAGAGCCTATAGCGACACTTATAATGGTAAGTCTACACATATCAGTCTTCAACATCATTATGTCAGACAATTGATTCGAGATGGAAGCATTGCTATTTCCTATGTGAAATCAAGCAATAACCTGACAGACCCTTTTACTAAACCTCTATCGAGAGAGGTAGTAAAGGCTACATCTAGAGGGATGGGATTGAAACTCTTTAACCAAAGTTTCACCGGTGATGGTAACCCAACCTAAAGTCAGAAAATCTCTAATTTTGGGTTCAATGGGTAAGAATAAGTCATTGATATGTGAAAAGTTTTCAGCACCAAATTATATAACCTCATCTATAATAGATAAGTGTTGAGTGTTATGAAAGAGGGTTGAGTCTTAGAACTCTTAATGAAATCCAGTCTATAGGACATGTGTCTTATAGTAATAGAGACACTGGAAAGATTTCACGTATATAAACGTAGAGATGGTGCCGTCTCTCATGAGAGTTAGGAGTTTTCTCTCAGGATCATTCACAAATTAGGATAAGCACATAACCATTAATTGTGCTGAGCAAAATTGTGAGAACTCTAACAAACACATAATGAACATATATGTGGTTTCTCCGACTCTGTTATCTAGGAATAACTGGTTCAACGCTACGGCTACCAGTTATTTCGATAAAGTTTTGAGATACTTACACTAAGGAAAGATTAAAATCGAAAGATCTCTTTCTTTATGCATATAAGTTGATTATTTTGACAGAAATGTTTAACCGAGAAATTATATTTTAAAAAATCAAGTAGGGGATTGTTGCAAAATATTAATTTTATCAAATATATTTTAAAATAAAATATAATAGAATATATATTAAAAAGTTTTGAAAAAACTTTTTGGGGATTTTTAAGAATAGTCTCACATGGGAAAGGGAAGAGAAAATTTTGTGGTTTATATGAAGGATGTGGAGTATTATTATATTTACACACTTTGTCCAAAGGAAAATGAAACTTGCATGCATTGGAACACCTGCGCGCTCTCGCGCTCAGGCACGGGCTGGGGCTGGGGCTCGGACTCGGTCTTGGTCACGATCACGGTCACGGTCATGGGTTCGGTGTGAGGGCATGGGCATGTGAGGCAGTGTGACTGTAGAAGTGCTAGTGGGGCACTTTGCACTTCTCACGTCCGCATCGTGTCACAGAGGGTTGCTCCTTCGCGACCTTGAGTGAACCGGAGCGAGACGTGTGCGAGTCGCGGTGCGACTAAGTGGTTAAGGCAGAAGCAGATGGTTGGTTGGACGAAATCTAGAGGACTGAATGAGAGTCCCTCTAAATATATAGAGAGCTGAAAAAGGAGCTGTTGCAGCAGATTTATAACAGTTGTGCCATTAGTGTAGGGTCCAGCTGTGAGACCCTACTCGAGTTCGCATGTGTGCATGTGTGTGTGTGAGTATGCATTCTGTCCATCTTGATCCCGCGGTCCTACCGGTCGAATCCGGGCGACCTGTGACCCTTGGATAGTATTTGCGATCATCCGTGAGCCTAGTCGTGAAGACCCGACTCGGATCGAGTTGAGACCTATGCCATTGTGACCGATCGTAGGCGCGGTTCCAACGACGCGTCTTGTGCGTCCATCCGATGTGTAGATCGTACGTTGGGTGTATTTTATTTTTTAAGCCCTTGATCATGATCATGTGGCCCACCTAAGGGTGGTGTGCATGGATTTCTAGGTAGGTCCCATCTCTTGGAACTATTTCCAACACACACTACACTATTTTCAACACACACTACACACACACTACCTAGACCCTATCCCTACACCACTCATCTCTAAAACACCACCCACTAACCTAAAAAGCCTACTAACCCTACAACATTGTTTCTAACTTCCTATTGCCATGATTTCTCTTCTCTATCCAAGGTAAGAAACTCCCTATTGCCCATGTGGTTTGAGTAATGGGTTGCCCACTAGGCCACCACAATATATGAGATTAGTGGCCTTTATGTTGAGCCCTAACCTTTCCCCTATGGGCCCATAATGGTAATTATGAGTTGGGCTATGTGTGTTTCCCTTGGACCCATGTTCTGGATAGGCCTTGGGCTGCCCTTTCTAAAGCCCAACATGAGTGTTTGTGGTATGACTATGGTTGCCCGTTTCTTATTTCTGATGTTGCGTGGTCCTGGAGCCTTAATCCATAATCAATTAGAGATGGGCTACCTCTTGGGGACTAATTGTGGTTGGATGTCACATTGGTGGCCCTAAGGTAGGCCCATGGGCTTCTATGGGTGGTTAAAGGTCTACCATAGACCTTTGCTAGGCCCGTTTCATCTATTTAGGCCCATACTATTGTTTCTTTAGTCTCGTGGGCTACCCCAGGTATATGGGCCCCACTAGAGGTTGTATTCCTTATGAGGAATTGGTTAAGTACCTATACCCTTCATGGTTAGGTAGAGAGTTCATCTTCACCTCATTGGCACCCCTATTCATTTTCATGGCCCACTCCCATACGCATCATATGCATGCTTGGTTAAGGTGTGATTGGCCATGGTTGTGCCATTGTGTAGGAAATGTTGGTGTCTCTCCGAGAGATGGATGCTTAGGATTGATGCATGGGTGATTGTGTGATTCATGCATCTGACATTGCATAGCTTGTGGATATCCGCCCTTACTTCATTAAGGCCTTACCTCCACAGGGGCATTCGTGGATGGCCGTATGTCTGGACACCGAAAATATTAGTTGAGCATACCGGGTGCATAGGATGCCCATGGGTGAAATTCTCAAAACTTCCATGGTACCAAGGATCTGCTCCAACGTCGTGACCGGGTGGAATATATGAGCACACGAAGGCCTTATACCATTAGGCCGCGACTCTCACTATCGTGTAGTTGGTTGGATAAGGGTGTGGCCTTACCTGCATAGTATGAGGAGGCATTGCTAGGCTGAGTCTGATCAGCTCGTAAATGGGTCTGCTACCTTCAGGCCTTGTTGGTGATTGGTTGTCCATAGGCGGGTAGTGAGGTCTCTTACGCTCGTTTGACTATGCGGGGTCTGCAGAGCGGCAGTCATTTAGCAGTGTAATGGACCCCGGTGATTTCCTTATGATTGGAAATGTACTTGACTTATGGTTTGGATATGAGCACTGACATTACTTGCATCGCATTAGCATTGACTGTACAAGCCCCCCTTCATGCATTACCTTGGTATGACACCCATCACTCATTGCGTCACGTTCATGGTAAGCCTTGGTAAGGCTAGTGATATGCTCATTGATCATGCTTCTCTCCTTATACCTCCTATTATTCTTCTGTGCACCATTGTCACACACTTACACCACCCTCTAAGCTTCTATAAGCTTATGCACGATTGATGCGTGCAGGAGACTCTAAGTAGGCGCTGTAGCAGTAGAGCGTGGAGTAGAGTTGAGCAGTGAAGACTCCAGTGTTGCTGATTTCTCTCTCTTTTCCTTTTATTCTCATGTATGTCCTTTTGGACATTATGGATGATGTAAAAGTTCAAATTTTTAGTGGATTTTGCGATGTGTGCCTTTGTTATTCTCAGATGTACTTGAGATCTTGGGTATGCTCGTATTGGAAATGATTATACTATTATGAAAATCCTCCTTGTAGGATCCTAGGACCGGAACCTACCTTAAGAGCCGAGAATGGGGTACTACGGAGGCTGTTGCGGCCAGAACCTGCAATCGGGTTCCTTGTGAGTCCGGTTACCGAGTCTGGGGCGTGACAGGAGTTGGTATCAGAGCTTAGCAAGTAATTCTGGAATGACTAAGGATAACATCGCATGTCTGCCAAGAACATGGGACAAGTAGTGTCCCGAGATCCTTCCTTTCGCTCCGTATTGAGCCTGTAATTGTCTTGATTCCTTGCGTCATCATTATTTTGTAAACAATACCGGGTGGACGTGGCACCCGTGGTTGTGGCACTATTGGTCGTAGCGCCCGTGGTCGTGGTGCCCGTGGACTAGGCACCCGAGTTACCCATCCTACTCGAGCACATCTTGCTCCCGTTGTTGAGGATTCGATTATGTAGCTTATTGCCACCGCATTGCAGACCCGTCAGCCTACTAATGCTAAGGTTTCTGGGCAGTCTGACTTACCACGTGCTAGTGCGATAACCCGAGAGTTTCGGCAGCATGATCCCCCGAGGTTTAGTGGTGACCCTGACTCTTCTGCCACCGAGGCTTGGCGCACTGAGGTTACGAGAATTTTTAACACTATTCAGTGTCCTGCGGGTCAGAGAGTATCCCTTGCGACCTATCTCCTTCAGGGCGAGGCCCGTCATTGGTGGTCATCTGTATCTAGGATGGTCGGACCTCAGTTTGTTTAGACATGGGAGGAGTTCGTGGTCCGTTTTGACCAGAAGTTCTTCCCTGAGCACGTTCAGATCCAGCGGGCGATCGAGTTTGAGACCCTAGTGTAGGGTGATATGACTGTATCTCAGTATGAGGCCCGTTTCTTGGCCTTGTCTAGATTTGCTCCTCATCTCACCAGCGATGAGAAGATGAGGGCTCGTCGTTTTGTGACTAGTTTGCGTCCTACCCTTCGCAGTCGTGTGGTAGGGCATTGTTTAGAGACATTTGACCAGGTCGTTCATCGGGCACTGGTTTATGAGGAGGACTAGGCTATGACCCAGAGGTCGAGAGAGCAGAGTTCCGGTGGAGACCGGAAGAGGAGGGCACCAGCCGGTAGTTCTAGGTAGCACCGTCAGCAGAGACGAAGGGGTAGGTCAGGATTTCAGTAGCCTAGGGTTCAGACATTAGCTTCATCATCATCGTCAGCACCATCTTCCGGCCCCTTTTCTGGTGTATGCTTTGGTTGTGGACAGGCCGGGCATCGGAGGCGTGAGTGCCCTCTCCCCATTCAACAGAAGAGGCCAACGCAGTTGCCTCCTCCTCGTCCTCCTTAGCAGCAGCAGAGAGCTCAACTTCCACTTGCCGCTCCTAAGGCTCCTCCTCAGTAGCAGAGGCAGCCAGGCAGACCTCCTCAGCAGCGACAGCAGCAGCCGCAGCACCAGTAGAGGGGATATCCGCATGTCCAGTCCCTGGGTCCAGTATGTATCGCAACCCAATAGGCATAAACTCAGGACCCTTAGTCTTCCGGGTTACTTCCCCTACCAGCTCAGGGCCGCTTTTATTCTGCGTAGCAGGCGTCAGGCCAGGACCCGCAGTCATCGACCGGTGGAGTAGTCGAGGGTATTCTTCTTGTTTCTTCCTGCATTGCTCATGTTTTATTTGATTCTGGTGCCTCTCATTCTTTTGTGGCTGAGCAGTTTTGCCGATCGACCGTGTCTGAGGCTTTGACCGTTTCGACTCCCATGGGGAAGTCTATAATGTTGACCCTTCACTGTCCTTCTTGCCCGGTGTTAGGGGGTGAGATGTTCCTTCTTGCTGATCTGTTCATGATGCCGATATCAGGTTTTGATGTGATTATGGGTATGGACTGGCTTGCAGAATATGGTGCCATCTTAGACTCTGCCGCGAGGACGGTTACGTTTCACATTCCAGGCTTGCCAGTGTTCCAGTTTGTTGCTGAACCCAGAGGAGAGCCGTTATCTAGTTTCTTGGCTTCAGTCGTTGAGGATTCTGTGGCAGATAGTATTGAGCTGCTGCCAGTTGTTTGTGAGTACCCGGATGTGTTTCAGGAGATCCCGGGTTTGCCTCCACGTCGGCAGGTGGAGTTCCAGATTGATTTGGTGCCCGATACTGCGCCTATCTCGAAGGCCCCCTACCGGATGGTACCATTGGAGTTGAGGGAACTGCAGGAGCAGTTGGATGAGCTTCAGGAGTTAGGTTTCATTCGTCCCAATAGTTCACCTTGGGGAGCCCCAGTATTGTTTGTGAAGAAGAAGGATGGTTCGTTACGACTCTGTGTAGATTAACGTGAGCTGAACAGAGTCACCATCAAGAACCGATACCTGCTTCCCCGTATTGATGACTTGTTCGATCAGTTGCGGGGTGCACAATATTTTTCTAAGATAGACTTGCGTTCTGGTTAGCATCAGATTCGGGTCCGAGAGGAGGACATTCCGAAGACAGCTTTCTGGACACGTTATGGTCACTTCGAGTTCCTGGTCATGTTGTTTGGACTGACCAACGCGCCCGCTATATTCATGCAGCTGATGAATGAGGTTTTTCGGCTGTTCCTTGATCAGTTTGTGTTGGTATTCATTGATGATATTCTTGTATATTCGAGGACTCAAAGGACCATGCTGAGCACCTGCGGATTGTGCTTGAGACCCTCCGTGCCCACAAGCTGTATGCAAAGCTGGAGAAGTGTGAGTTTTGGCAAGAGGAGATGAAGTTCCTCGGTCATGTGGTGACGAGGGAGGGTGTCACTGTGGAACCCTCGAAGGTTGATACAGTGCGTCATTGGTGCCAGCCCATGAACGCATCCGAGATTCACAGCTTCCTTAGTCTAGCGGGATATTATCGACGGTTTATCGAGGGTTTCTCCCATATTGCAGCACCACTGACCTACTTGACGCGGAAGGGCGTCGAGTTCGTCTGGAGTGATGCCCGCGAGAAGGCATTTACAGAGTTGAAGGACCGCCTCACGTCTGCTCCTGTTCTCACTCTCCCTAATGAGAGTGAGGGTTTCGTTGTTTTCACTGATGCCTCCAGAGTTGGCTTGGGTGTTGTACTGATGCAGCACGGGAAGCCAGTGGCATGTCTCGTGCCAGCTCAAGGTTCATGAGCTGAACTACCCCACTCATGATTTGGAGCTCGCAGCAGTCGTCTTCTCACTGAAGGTGTGGAGGCATTATCTATATGGGGTTAGGTTCGAGCTCTTCTCGGATCATAAAAGCTTGAAGTATCTATTTTCGCAGTCTGAGTTGAACCTGCGACAGAGGCGATGGATGGAGTTGCTGAAAGACTATGATTTTGACCTCCAGTACCACCCGGGCAAGGTAAACGTGGTGGCGGACGCGCTCAACCGCCAGCCATGAGGCCTGGTGGCACAGATGATGGTGCGTGAGTGGCAGATACTCGAGGATGTATAAGAGTTTGACTTTGAGTTCGGTCTACAGTCTTCCATTGTTCAGCTTTCGAGCTTGTCGATTCAACCCTCCTTAGTGGCCAGGGTGATCGAGGCTCAGCAGACGGATGAGTCACTTCGAGAGTACCGAGCAGAGGTCGCATCCGTGGAGCAGTCAGACTGGCAGATTGGTTCCGATGGTGGATTACGCTTCAGAGGCCGATTGTGTGTCCCGGACGTTCCAGAGTTGCGTCGGAATTTGATGACCGAGGCACACCGATTGAGACTTACTATCTACTTGGGCTCCACGAAGATGTATCGTGATATGAGGAGGCAGTACTTCTGGCAGGGGATGAAGCGCCAGATTACGAGTTTTGTGGCTGAGTGTGACATATGCCAGCATGTTAAGGCCGATCATCAGAGACCCCCTGGTCCCTTGCAGCCGTTGAGTATTCCAGAGTGGAAGTGAGAGCATGTATCGATGGACTTCATTGCAGGTTTACCGAGGACTCAGCGCGGTCACGATACCATCTGGGTTATCGTTGATCGTCTGACGAAGTCGGCTCATTTCATTCCAGTACGTGCTTCCTGGTCTATGGACCGGTTAGCGAGGATATTCATTGAGGAGATAGTGAGACTGCATAGCATCCCAGTTTCAATCGTTTCAGACTGAGACTCCATATTTACGTCTCAGTTTTGGAGGAGTTTTCAATAGGCATTGGGGGTCACTTTGCATCTCAGCACCGCATATCATCCGCAGACGGATGGGCAGACCGAAAGGGTCAACCAGATCCTTGAGGATATGCTCAAGGCTTGTGTGATCGACTTTGCGGGCAGTTAGGATGATCATATGTGTCTCGCCGAGTTCACATACAACAACAGCTATCAGCCAACTATCGGCATGGCTCCTTTTGAGGCACTTTATGGCAGACCATGCAGATCTCTTAGTTGTTGGACCGAGGTTGGAGAGCGTCGTCTCTTAGGTCCCGAGCTTGTGGTGAAGACGTCAGAGGTTATTGATGTTATCAGGCAGAGGATGCGCACAGCTTAGAGCCAGTAGAAGAGTTTTACTGATCGTCGGCGTCGACCCCTCGAGTTTACAATTGGGGACATGGTGTATCTCAAGGTCTCGCCTATGAAGGGCGTGGTTCGCTTTAGTGTGAAGGGCAAGCTCGCTCCGAGATTCATCGGACCTTTTGAGATTATCGAGCGCGTAGGCACTGTGGCCTATAGGTTGGCCTTACCTCTTGAGTTATCTGCGATCCACGACGTGTTCCATGTTTCTATGTTGCGGAGATGTGGGTCGGACACTATTCCTGTGATTGATTGGCAGCCACTTGAGGTCCGTGAGGATGCTTCCTATATTGAGCAGCCGATTTGTATCCTTGATCGGAAGGAGCAAGTCCTCAGAACCAAGGTCATTCCCTTGGTGAAGGTGCAATGGGGTCATCATTCAGAGGCCAAGGTGTCTTAGGAACGCGAGGCTGATATTAGAGAACGTTATCCCCATTTGTTTGATGATTGATTGATATATGATTGTTTGTATTGCCTTCCTTATATGATGATTGCTATATGATGGTAGTGTTTTGTCTTAGATTTTCAATTTCGAGGACGAAATTTTTTTGTTGGTGGGGAGGGTTGTAAGACCCAACTCGAGTTTGCATGTGTGCATGTGTGTGTGTGTGAGTATGCATTCCGTCCATCTTGATCCCACGGTCCTATCGGTCAAATCCCGGTGACCCGTGACCCTTGGATAGTGTTTATGGTCATTCATGAGCCCAGTCGTGAAGACCTGACTCGGATCGAGTTGAGACCTATGCCATTGTGATCGCATAGTCGCTGCGGTTCTAACGTCCCGTCTTGTGCGTCCATCCGATGTGTAGATCGTAAGTTGGTTGCATTTCATTTTCTAAGCCCTTGATCATGATCATGTGGCCTACCTAGGGGTGGTGTGCACAGATTTCTAGGTAGGTCCCATATCTTAGAACTATTTCCAACACACACTACCTAGGCCCTATCCCTACACCACCCATCTCTAAAACACCACCCACTAACTTAAAAAGCCTACTAACCCTACAACATTGTTTCTAACTCCCTATTGCCATGATTTCTCTTCTCTATCCAAGGTAAGAAACTCATGATTACTTAGCTTAAAAGAGATTTTTCTCTTTTTCCCTCTCATTTCTCTCTCTCTCTTCTCTTCTTCCCTAGCAACCTTCCTCCAATAATCTCCAAATTCTCTAGCCCCTTCTCCTCCTTTTTCCTCTTAATCCATCCATTGAAAACCCATCTCATCCATCTATCTTGGTTCCTTAAAGCATTTGGAGCTTGGTGATCCAAGTTTTAGTGAAGATATTTAGGTGGGTGCTTCTTTATTCCATGCAATCTCCTTTCCATAGTGTAGATCTTTTCTTCTTTCATTCAGAAAGTGTAGGACCCACCAATTAATGGTGGAGATCCTACACAATTCCTTTGATGTGGCCAAATGATCCATCTTATGCATGCATGTCCTATGCATGGGGTTTCCTCTTGATAGACCTCATCATGGAGGGTTCTTCACATTCCATAACTTGATGGTCATCTAGACCCTTGCATCATGGTTGGGATGGTATCTCATCTATTCATCTCAAGTATAGATCATGCATGATGAAGATCCATGGTGAAATATAGATGGAAATGCAATGTATGGGTGTGATTGTGTTAGGGAAGGCTCAATAGTGATGGAGCCTTCTCCCAATGGCCGGAATATTTTTTTTTCTCTTCTTCCACCTTTCCTATGATTGATGATGATGTGTGTGGTCCACTTGGTGGGCTTGGATAGTCCAGAAAAGTCCAGCTAGGGTGGGACATCCATACCCACCTACACTATGGTTGGGTGTCCCATTTGCTGACCTTTATTGATGCATGCAAGTGTGGTAACCTTGGGATTTATTTTGGATATTTGTGGGGCCCACTAGGGAGGGCTATAGCACCCAGTTCTTGGAGTATTTCCCATTTTTATTTAACTTATATAATTAATTTTATCCAAGTACATGTTGCTGTCCAGAATTTTCTGGACAGTTTTTGGTTGATTTTGGACCAGATTTTGGGACTATTTGGGGGACTATTCATAACCACCAAATAAACTTTTCTGAAAGGTGGGGATCTCATCTTGATGTCTCCCAAATTTTAGCCCCATCTGACATTCATTGGGGTCCCAAAGGTGTGGTCCAAGTGAGGTGGACAATCTGAATTTTCTGCACTGTTCCAACAGCAATCCACCCTGGACAGGTTAGAATTTTAAAATTTATTAAAATATTTTTGGGTGTGTAAAAATTATAAAAAATTTACAGGAAGGTGGACCACCCATGGTGGGACCCAACTACAAAATTTTGGGGCCAATGGACAGCTGTACACACCATAGTGGTGGCTGGACCGGCCCATTTCAACATGGTGTCCAGATCAGTCCGATTTTCAGGACAGATTGATTTCCTTAAATGAATTAAAATATTTATAGATGTCCAAAAATTTTGAAATTTTATGAGGGTGTGGCCCACCTATGGGAGTATCACTTTGTAAAATTTTAGCCCCAACTAACCTCATTTAGACATCCAAAAGAATGGGCTAAGATAGTTGGATTGCCAGATTTTCTGCTATGCAGTCCAGCAATATCCCTTGATAAAACCATAATTCAAAAATATTTTATCTGATGGTGGGCCACCTTTTTGAATTTCCTCTCATTTTATGCATGATGAGAGGCCTTGGCCCTCAATTTCCAGAGTTTTAGAGGCCTGGGACCGACTCCAATGGAGTGCCCAAATTTAGGACAGCAACATGTTATAATTATGCTTGGTCTTTGGGCTGAAATTTTGATGAGTGAGGCCCACCACATTGTGAAGATCTTAGAGGAAATAATTTATACCTTTAATTCCTTAAATGTTGGGCTTAATAAATGTACTTTTGAGGCCCACCACAGTTGAATTTAATTGGGTCCATGAATGTAGCTAGTTGTTGAACTCTTTAGGCCCAATTGGGCTGGGACTTTCCAAATAGACCCATTGAACTCTTGGGCCATTTTTTTACCATACTATTGTGTTGGGTTAGTGGGCCGGATTACACAAGTAGATGGGCCCTTAGTTGCCCACCAAATCAACTTTAATACTTGGGCCGGGTTGTAGGCCCAACTTACTTGACTAAGAGCATGACATTTGCCCATGTGGTTTGAGCAATGGGTTGCCCACTAGGCCACCACAATATATAGGATTAGTGGCCTTTATGTTGAGCCCTAACCTTTCCCCTATGGGCCCATAATAGTAATTATGAGTTGAGCTATGTGTGTTTCCCTTGGACCCATGTTCTGGATAGGCCTTGGGCCGCCCTTTCTAAAGCTCAACATGAGTGTTTGTGGTATGACTATAGCTGTCCGTTTCTTATTTCTGATGTTGCGTGGTCCTGGAACCTTGATCCATGATCAATTAGAGATGGGCTACCTCTTGGGGACTAATTGTGATTGGATGCCCACATTGGTGGCCCTAAGGTAGGCCCATGGGCTTCTATGGGTGGTTAAAGGTCCAGCATAGACCCTTGCTAGGCTCGTTTCATCTATTTAGGCCCATACCATTGTTTTCCTTAGTCTCGTGGGCTACCCCAGGTATATGGGCCTCCACTAGAGGTTGTATTCCTTATGAGAATTGGTTAAGTACATATACCCTTCATGGTTAGGTAGAGAGTTCATCTTCACCTCATTGTCACCCCTATTCATTTTCATGACCCACTCCCATACGCAGCATATGCATGCTTGGTTAAGGTATGATTGGCCATGGTTGTGCCATTGTGTAGGACATATTGGTATCTCTCCGAGAGATGGATGCTTGGGATTGATGCATGGGTGATTGTGTGATTCATGCATCTGGCATTGCATAGCTTGTGGATATCCGCCCTTACTTCATCAGGGCCTTACCTCCACAGGGGCATTCGTGGATGACCGTATCTCTGGACACCAGAAATATTAGTTGAGCATACCGGGTGCATAGGATGCCCATGGGTGAAATTCTTAAAACTTCCATAGTACCATGGATCTGCTCCAACGCCATGACCGGGTGAAATACATGAGCGCACGAGGGCCTTATACCGTTAGGCCGCGACTCCCACTGTCATGTAGTTGGTTGGACAGGGGTGTGGCCTTACCTGCTTGGTGTGAGGAGGTATTACTAGGCTGAGTCTGATCAGCTCGTAAATAGGTCCGTTACCTTCAGGCCTTGTTAGTGATTGGTTGTCCAGAGGCGGGTAGTGAGGTCTCTTATGCTTGTTTGACTGTGCGGGGTCTGTAGAGCGGCAGTCATTCAGCAGTGTAATGGACCCTGATAATTTCCTTATGATTGGAAATGTACTTAACTTATGGTTTGGATATGAGCACTGACATTACTTGCATCGCATTAGCATTGGCTGTACAAGCCCCCCTTCATGCATTGCCTTGGTATGACACCCATCACTCATTGCATCTCGTTCATGGTAAGCCTTGGTAAGGCTAGTAATATGCTCATTGATCATGCTTCTCTCCTTATACCTCCTACTATTCTTCTGTGCACCATTGTCACACACTTACACCACCCTCTAAGCTTCTATAAGCTTATGCATGATTGATGCGTGCAGGAGACTCTAAGTAGGCGCTGTAGCAGTAGAGCGTGGAGTAGAGTTGAGAAGTGAGGACTTCAGTGTTGCTGGTTTCTCTCTCTTTTCCTTTTATTCTCATGTATGTCCTTTTGGACCTTATGGATGATGTAAAAGTTCAAATTTTTAGTGGATTTTGCGATGTGTGCCTTTGTTATTCTCAGATGTACTTGTTGTGATCTTGGGTATGCTCGTATTGGAAATGATTATACTGTTATGAAAATCCTCCTTGTAGGATCCCAGGACCGGAACCTACCTTAGGAGCCGAGAATGGGGTACTATGGAGGCTGTTGCGGCCAGAACCGGCAATCGGGTTCCTTGTGAGTCCGGTTACCGAGTCTGGGGCATGACACCAGCAGTAACTGCTGCATGCCTAACCTAACAGCTAGAATACGGTTAGCTGCTGTCTCACAACAGTCAGCATTCAGCAACTTAATGGCCCATGTACAATAGTCATAAAATAACTACTTTTCTCCAACAGCTAGAAAACGATCATGAGATTTATGTCCTTGGACCATAACCCCCAGTCACCACAGCCTATAAAAGGAGGGCCTGGATGGGTTTCCAATCCATCTCTCAACTCACTCCATCAAACCCATACGAACTGAAATAGTCCTCTACTCCTCTCATATACTCTAGCAAGACAGTAAGGGTTTAACCCTTTGCTTGAAGAACAGACCAAAGGTGTGGTCTAGAACGGTTTTACTGAACCAGTGGTTGAAGATTTGCCCAGTGCAGTGGTCTAAATGACATAATTTTCTTCTCTTTCTTTCTTCTAGGATTTTTTCTTTTATTGTTTTTCTGCCAGACTGAGTGTAACAGAGTTTCAATAGGTGGGCCTTCATGTTTACTGAACGCAGACCCACACCAGGCTCATCGTATCCTAGAAACGATTTACCTATAACCTATCAGCATACTCAATTCACTTGAATAGGGGCAAATAACGTTTTAAGGACAACGTTTCAGACGTGCTTCAGCCTGTCCATATTTCAGATTAATTTGTATTTTTCGGATTCCATATTTTATAGAAAAAAATATTATTTTGTAAATTTCAACACTTTTTTTTAATGGAAGGGAGCGAGCACACCACCTGAATTTATTGATAATAAAAAAAGGCTTTACTCAGGTGTGCCTATTGAAAACTAGGCCACACCTATCATAAAAAACAAGCCAAAACAAAAAGGAAACCAAAAAACCAGCCCTCCGTGAACAAGAAACAAGAGACTGGCCTTTGAAGCGGTGCAAACTAACTCAAATTAAATTGGTTAGGTTGTGAAACCTACCGTAAATATATTGAAATTTTTCAATAGATACAGATTCGTCTCATTTATTCTGTCAAAACAAAATATTTGAATTCCAAATGTATTTCATTTACTTCCCTTGAAACACAATTGCATAAGTCATTAAGGCCTGAAATGTTTCCATAAACTACCATGGTAACGTATAGTAAAACTTACATTATTACATCTTTAATGTGATTGTACATTGCCAACTATCGATAATTCTTTTTAATCCCACAAGATATGAATGGGCGAAGAGACATTTATATTTCATAGTTTTGTGTGTCCATCCATGATGTATGTGTTATACGGAAGCGGATTGGCTGGTGTAGCTCACACCAGCTATATAGCTGTTATATTGACTTCGACAAGTCGTGTGGGTCTGTTCACGAGGTATGTGTTATATCCAGGGACGGCTCTAAGGGGTAAGTAGGTGAGGCAATCGCCTAAGGCCTCCTAATTAAGAAGGGCCTATATTATAGCAAAATTAAAATTTCTTAATTATAAAGGTCCTATATTATAGCAAAATTAAAATTAAGAAGAAGAAAAAAAAACTTAAAATTTTTTAAAATAAAATTTATTGAAAGGCCTACAAAATAGAAACATCTAAAAATTAGTTTACAAATTTGAAATTGAAAATAAAAAACAAATCCTAGAAATTAGCATTATCAATAATAACAGTCTAATTCTATAATCTCTTTTTAAATAATAGCATCATTCCCAATAAATTCTTCTCCTAAAACCTAGGACCACAACTACCTATTTTATTACTAATTAAGTTCTCAAAAAATTAAATTCTAACGTCATTTTTCTAAATTAAATTCTAACTTCATTTTTCTAACTATTTAGATTTATTTTCAAAATTAAAAGTTTTAAAAGAAGTTGCAAAAACAGTAGCCAAGAGGCTACTGAAGTGATGTGGTGAAATAGGATTGGTTGAATGCCAAGAGTCTGTTGCCTTACAATTAATGCTCTTTCCGTTAGAGCTCTGTTTCATGTCTCTCTCTGTTTGCTAGTGCGCGCACTCGAGCACATAAGGATAAACACTTTTCAGGTCATTTCTTTTCTTAGCCCCTTGCTGAAGTGACGCTCGGGACTAAAAAAATGCTAGTTGGGGTGTGTTGTGAGACCCGACCCGAGTTCGCAGGTGTGCATGTGTGTGTGTGAGTATGCATTCCGTCCATCTTGATCCCGCGGTCCTACCGGTCGAATTCCGGTGACCCGTGACCCTTGGATAGTGTTTGCGGTCATCCGTGAGCCCAGTCATGAAGACCCGACTCAGATCGAGTTGAGACCTATACCATTGTGACCGCATCGTCGTTGCGATTCCAACGACGCGTCTTGTGCATTCATCCGACTTATAGATCAAAAGTTGTGAGCATTTCATCATGTGGCCCACTTTTTGTACAAAAGCATATGGACCACTCTCAGGCACAAGTTCCCATGCACACCACCCACACACACTATAATTCCCATGGAATAAACACTACCCATCCTAAACACTACCCACACCTAACCTACCCTAGCAAGCATTGTTTGTATCACCATAGGTTATGATTTCTTTCTCTAACCAAGGAGGGAGAGTAATGATGACTACCCTACAACCTTCCCTTCCTCTCTCTCCTCCTTCATTCTCTCATTTTCCTCTTCCATGGAAGAATTTTCAGCCCTCCCTCTCCCAATTTCCAGCAACTTCCCCTTCCTTTCTTCCTCCATCTAGCCACCACAAATTCATCTTGACCATTGAACCTTTAAGCTTGGAGCTTGGAGTACCTAGTGTTGGTGGTAGCTTGAAGATTCAAGGTGGGTGATTATAATTGTTGATCTTATTTTCTACCATTTGATATTATTTTATTTCTAGATGGATCATATGGGACCCACCAATCCATGGTGGGGATCCCATTTGATCACATGGATGTGGCCCTTTGGCCCATCCTACATGCATGTCATGATCCATGATGGGGCCATTCTCCATGGACCCCATCATGATGTATTTTATAATCCACTCCATCTTAAGGTCATCTAGACCCTAAGGATCATGTTGGGATGGCATCCCAACCATCCATAACAATTATATATCATGCATGTAGTGATTTTATGTTGCATGTAAAATCAATGTAGTTGTATGGGTATGATTCACTCTTGGGAGGGCCCACTAGTGGCGGGGCCCTACCCCCATGGCCGGATTACTCTCTTTCTTTCTTTTCTTTCTCTGATGTATGGATGATAGTGTGTATGTGGCCCATTTATAGTGGGCCTTGGATGTCCCAAAATAAATAAAAATAAAAATCCAGCAAGGTGGGATGTTCTTATCACCTACCTCCATGATCATCGGACACCTTAATCAAATGCATGCAAGTGTCCTAGTTCTAGTATGTGATCTGGACTTATGTGGGGCCCACTGAGGAAGGCCACACACCCTTTTTATGGCTGGGATTATTGAGATATAGGCTGATGTGTTCAGCCATGTATTGCTGTCCAAAAACTTGGATTGTTGCATGGATTGTCATGTTCAATCTTTGGCATGGATTTTTGGATCATGATTGTCATTATTTTCTTTATAAGTATGGAGTGTAATGAGAAGGTGTGGACCCCACCATGAGGTGTGATGGGTCATACCTCAGATGGTCCATGATATGGTACCCAAAAAGGAGGCCCATAGGGGTGGGCGGTCCACCTTGTTGGGCTGTCCAACCCACATGTATGGAGGGAAAACATACACTTCAGCTTGGTTTCTCTGAAGGATGGGCCACTTTTATGGACCCCACCTTACTTTATTTTATGAAGAAAATACTAAACCTCCATTTTTCCCCTCTTGGATGAAGGTTGGGCCCACCTTATTGGGTAAACAATGCATGGACAGCAACATCCCTTCCTGGACAGATTGAAATTCCTAATTTAATTAAAATATTTATGAGTATCCAAAAATCATAAAATTTTACAGAGAGGTGGTTCACTTATGGTAGGACCCACCTACAAAATTTTGGGGCCAATGGACACCTGTACACACCATGGTGGTGGCTGGACTGGCCCATTACAATACGGTGTCCAGATCAGTCCGATTTTTAGGACAGATTGATTTCTTTAAATAAATTAAAATATTTATATATGTCTAAAAATTCTGAAATTTTGTGGAGATATGTTCCACCCATTCTAGGACCCACTTACCAAATTTCAGGGCCAATGGACCTCTGTGTACACCGTGGCAAGGGCCGGACTAGCCCACCACGTTGGGACGTCCAGGTCAGTCCGATTTTCTGGACAGTCTATTTTATTTAAATAAATTAAAATATTTCTAAGTGTCCAAAAATCTTGAAATTTTGTGGGGGTGTAGGTCACCTATGGAAGTATCACTCTGTAAAATTTCAGATCCAAAATACATTTGAGTTGCCCGTGGTATGGCTGGAAGTGGTCTGCTAGGCAGGGACGCCCAGGCTGGGGCATTTAGCCTGCTTCGTGGGCCCACCTCGATGTGTTGAATGTCCCACCACCCATCCATGTAGGGTCCTTAGGGGATCGATCATACTTGCCCCCTTTTTATTCAATTAGAACACATTAGGTGGATTTTTGGGCTAGATACCCCAGGCCCATAGGGCTGCCTACACATGGAACATCCTTGCCTTAGGCTACTGCTGGGCTTGCATTCTAATGGTCTGGCCCATTTCATATATGTATTGTATATCCTCTCTCATCTGGTGAGGCCCACAGTAATGTGTGAGACATCCAGAATTAATTATACTAAGAAATACTTCTAATGTTGAACTCCAACCAACCCAGAAATTTGAGTGGGCTGGAATTTGGCATTGAGCCCAATAACTGTTGCCTATAGATGTTCTTTGGGGCCATATGACCCACTAGATTTAAGGAGGATTTATGTCAGTATCTTATCATCTTAATTTTTATTTTTTGGGCTTAATTAGTGTATGATTAAAGGCCCATCCCAAATAGGATTCTTCTTAGGCTAGTCTCTTAGTTAAGTATGGGCCTTATAGCCTTCGTTGGTGGAACTTTTGATAGGCCCATTGAACCCTTGGTTGCTATATTTTGCATGTCTTTGTGATGGGCCTTATTGGCAAAATTCTCATGTAGTTTGGCCATTTTTTTCCCACTATAATATATACATACTTTGTCCTATATTTGAGGCCAAACTTACATGTTTTAAAAAATTAAGAATTTCCCATAAGTTGGGATAATGGGCTGCCCATTAGGCCCTCCACAATGAATGAACCTATGACCTTTATGGTTAGGCCCTAACCTTGCTTAAGGGCCCACCAGGTTGCCTTTGTTTTTGGGCTTAGTGTATGGCCCACTAGGCCATGGGTTGATTGTGCCTTTGACCTTTCTTTGCATATATAGTAGGCTACCTTTTGGGACCCGAGTTGAGGTTGGATGTCCTCCTTGGTGGCCCTAAGGTAGGCCCATAGAGGCCCTTATAGGTGGTTAAAGGCCCACCTTGGGCCTGGCTAGACCGTTCCTCCTTAGGATTTTGACTCTCTTAGTTTGTGAGTCATCCCAAAGTACTGGGCTCCCACTAGAGGACTTCTCTTCTGCTTAGAATACCTGTCGATGTGCCTAGATCTAGACTCTCCTTGGGACAGACACTTTCAAATTCCTCGGGTAGCACACTGACATCGTTGCGACCCATATGCATCATCTGTATGAATTGATTGCATTGTATAGTGGTCATTCAGGGATGAAGTTTCTTCCCTTTTGCACATTGAGTGCCTGAAACTTGTGCATGATTTGTGTGTGCGACTCATGCATTGGCATCGCATTTCATGAGGATACCGCCCTTGCTTCATCAGGGCCTTGCCTTCACAGGGACATTTGTGGATGGCCGCATATGTGGACACCGAAAATATTACTTGAGCATACTGGGTGCGTAGGATGCCCATGGGTGAGATTTCCAAAACTTCCATGGTACCAAGGATCTGCTCCAACGCCGTGACCGGGTGGAATACATGAGCGCACGAGGGCCTTATACCGTTAGGCCGCGACTCCCACTGTCGTGTAGTCGGTTGGATAGGGGTGTGGCCTTACCTGCCTGGTGTGAGGAGGCATTGCTAGGCTGAGTCTGACCAGCTCGTAAATGGGTCCGCTACCTTCAGGCCTTGTTGGTGATTGGTTGTCCACAGGCGGGTAGTGAGGTCTCTTACGCTCGTTTGACTGTGCGGGGTCTGCAGAGCGGCAGTCATTCAGCAGTGTAATGGACCCCGGTGATTTCCTTATGATTGAAAATGTACTTGACTTATGGTTTGGATATGAGCACTGACATTACTTACATCGCATTAGCTATACAAGCCCCCCTTCATACATTGCCTTGGTATGGCACCCATTACTTATTGCATCGCATTCATGGTAAGCCTTGGTAAGACTAGTGATATGTTCATTGATCATGCTTCTCTCCTTATACCTCCTACTATTCTTCTGTGCACCATTGTCACACACTTACACCACCCTCTAAGCTTCTATAAGCTTATGCACGATTGATGCGTGCAGGAGACTCTAGGTAGGCGCCGTAGCAGCAGAGCGTGGAGTAGAGTTGAGCAGTGAGGACTCCAGTGTTGCTGATTTCTCTCTCTTTTCCTTTTATTCTCATGTATGTCCTTTTGGACCTTTTGGATGATTGTAAAAGTTTAAATTTTTAGTGGATTTTGTGATGTGTGCCTTTGTTATTCTCAGATGTACTTGCTGTGATCTTGGGTATGCTCGCATTGGAAATGATTATACTGTTATGAAAATCCTCCTTGTAGGATCCCAGGATTGGAACCTACCTCAGGAGCCGAGAATGGGGTACTACGGAGGCTGTTGCGGCCAGAACCGGCCATCGGGTTCCTTTCCGTGGGCACCACCATGATGTATGTATTGTATCCACATCGCCCATCCATTTCGCGAGATCATTTTAGGACATAATGCAAAGAGTGAGAAAGATCCAAAATTTCAAGTGTACCCCACTGTAGAAAACAATGGGGATTGAATGCCTACCATTAAAACCTTTTTGAGCATAGAAGGTTTCATTCAAGCTAATATTTATGCTTTACCTTATTCCATGTCTTTTTTAACTTATAAAAAAGTTGGATCTCAAACAAACATCATGGTTGGCACCAGGAAGGTTTCAATGGTGGCTGTCACTGTCCCACTTTTTTCCCTGATGGGGTCCACTTGAACTTTGGATTAGCCTAATTCTTTGGCTCACTCTCTAAAATGATCTCTCCAAATGGATGGACGGTGTGGATACAACACATACATCATGATGGGGCCCAGAGAACATGGTGATGTCACATAAGTAGCCAGACTCGCTACGGTCTGGTTAAGTAGCCAACCGACTTCCGTTTCCAATGGACACGGATTGCAGCCAAAGCCATTAGCATGAACTTCCTTCAACGGCAAGCTAGGTGGGGCACACCATGATGTTTGTGAGAAATCCACTCTGTCCATCCTTTTTTCCATATCATCTTATGATGTAGGCCCAAAAATGAGGCAAATCTAAAACTCATGTGGGCTGTACGGCTAGAAACAGTAAGTGGGGGAATTCATGTTGTGGAAAATTTCCCAGGTCCACCACGATGTATATATGCCATCCATATGGTTCATGAGGTTATTCTTCTAGGGATGAACTGAAATTATAAAAACATTAGCATAATCCAAAACTTTTGTGGCCGCTTGAATTTTCAATGGCGGAAGCTCAATCCTCACCTTTTCCTACCATGTGGCCCACTCGAGGTTTGGATCAATATTATTGTTAGGTCCATGTCGTAACATAATCTAAAAAAACTGATGGTCGGGATAGGTTTATCAAAAACATCACTGTGGGCGCCACCTAGACATGTTACTACTTTTAATACTCTATGTGACGGCATTTTAGTAATTCATAGAGGATGGGATTTTTAATTCTTTAAATTATATAGGGTAGGGAAGTGGGCTTGCTACTCAACCGGATGGGAGCGAGTCTTGTGAGACGTCGCCACGTTTTGTGGGCCCCACCATGATGTATGTGTTGTATCCACACCATCCATCCATTTGGAGAGATCACTTTAGAGAGTGAGCCAAAGAATTAGGCTGATCCAAAATTCAAGTGGACCCCATCAGGGAAAAAAGTGGGATAGTGACAACCACCATTGAAACCTTCCTGGGGCCAACCATGATGTTTATTTGAGATCCAACTTTTTTATAAGTTAAAAAAGACATGGAATAGGGTAAAGCATAAATATTAGCTTGATCGAAACCTTCTGTGGCCCAAAGAGGTTTTAATGGTAAGCGTTTAATCCCCATTGTTTTTTTGTGTGGGGAGCATTTGAAATTTGGATCTTTCTCACTCTTTGGATTATGCCCTAAAATGATCTCGCAAAATGAATGGGTAGTGTGGATACAATATATACATCATGGTCCAACGGAAAGAGCATTTACCGTTTCGTGGTTGAGTGACTGCACTGCCAAACGCAGAGAGAAGCCTAACAGAGCTCCAACGGAAAGAGCATTAATTGTAAGGCAACATACTCTTAGCGTTTAACCAATCCTATTTCACCATGTCACTTCAGTAGCCTCTTGGCTACTGAACTGTTCAGTATCTAATCCGCGAATTGTTCTTTTTACTAAACAGCAACACAATCGCACAACACGACCGGCTTTTTTACTAAGCAAAACAGCTTCTCAATCAAGTATTTCTTACTTTTTTACTAAACAATATCTGCAAAATAACTTCTTAAATAATCGGCAAATCAGCTTCTCAGAGTCTTGATCCGTTAGTTATTGTTGCTTCAACAAATCTTGGATTCGTCAGGTTCTATTGTTCAAGAATTTATATTTCAATTTATTATTTATATCAACTAGCTTTTATTGATTTATTAGTATTATTCCTTATTTGTGTCAACTTGTTAATCTTTAAAATGACTAGTAGAAAATATGTATTTGGATATGAAAAACTCAAGAAAAAAAATGAGAATAGAAAGTTTAGTGCAATCTCAAAAAGGGGCCCTTAACAAAATCCTGTTGACAAAAGGGAACCAAATTCTAATCAAGAGGTAATAAGTGAAGAACCAAGTATTAGGGGGGACTTAGAAGAAGTTGATAATGTTGATGTGACTCAAGGGGAGAACTTAAAAGATAATGTTGATGTGACACAACAAAATGAAATTTTGGAACAAATGTTAGTGAGACATATATAGATAGTCCAAGCTGTGATGATCAATCTATCTTAAATATCACTTGTTATGATTCTGGACATTGAAAGGAAATTAATACGAAGTTACGAGATATCTTAGTAGAGAAAAGTCCAATTAGAATTGATGATATTGAGTTCCTAAAAGATGAAAATAATAGACATTTCTTAAAAGAATATTATATTCGTAGACTACCAAATGAGGAAAAGCAAGATAGGAGATAGTTAGTGTATTCAATAGATACAGATAGAGTATTTTATTTTTGTTGTAAATTGTTTGGCTCAAAGTATAGTACAAGTCAGTTAGTTAACGAATGATGTAGAGATTGAAAAAATCTTAGTAAAAAACTCAAGTCTCACGAAATATCTAATGAGCATATTATCAATATGACTAGATGGTTTGACTTGGAAAAGAGATTGTTAAAAAATGAGACAATTGATAAGCGTGTCCAGGATCGAATTAACAAGGAGAAAGAACATTGAAAATTTTTTTTGTTAGAATCATTGTTGTGGTGAAGACATTAGCTAGAAACAATCTTGCGTTTTGGGGGAAGAAGGAAAAATTATATGAAGATAATAATGGGAACTTTTTAGGCCTGATAGAGATGATAGTAGAGTTTGATCCTATAATGCAAGAACATATTAGACGTGTTCAAGTATATGAGATTCATAATCATTACTTGGGACATAACATACAAAATGAGTTGATCTTGATGTTAGCCGATGAAGTCAAAAGTATGATCATCAAGAAAATCAAAAGAGCAAAGTATTACTCGGTTATTCTTGATTGTACTCCTGATGCAAGTCATTAAGAACAAATGACTGTTATACTATGAAGTGTTGATACTTCAGTAAGTCTAATAAAGATTGATGAACACTTTTTATAATTTTTTTACGGTAGATAACACATCGAGGAAATGACTTTTTGATGAACTTTTAAGTACACTAAGGAAACATGATCTTGATGTAGATGATGTTAGAGGACAAGGCTATGATAATGGATCTAACATGAAAGGTAACAAACAAGGTGTGCAAAAAAGGCTTTTAGATTTAAATCATAGAGCATTTTATACTCCTTGTGGCTGCCATAGTTTGAATTTAGTTCTTTGTGATATGACTAATTCATGCTCTAAAGCAATATCATTTTTTGGAGTATAATGTATATATTCTTTATTTACTTCTTCTACAAGAAGATAAAAAGTTTTATTATAGTATATTACTTTGATTCTTAAACCTTTGTCCCAAACACGTTGAGAAAGTCGCATTGAAAGTGTCAAAGCTCTAAAATTTCAGGCCTAAAAAATTAGGGATACTTTATTGAAATTAGCAGAAGTTAGTAAAGATCCTAAGACAAGGAGTGAAGCCAAATGCTTAGCAACCTATGAGATTGAAAGTTTTGAAATTCTATTGGGAATGAATAGTTGGTATGAGATATTGTTTGCTATAAATTCCATTAGTAAGAGCATACAACTTGAAAATATGCATATAGATCTTACTAGGGATAAATTAAAGAGACTTATTACTTATTTCAAAAACTATGGAGAAAATGGTTTTAAATCCGCTTTGGATTTATCTAAAAAAGTTGCAGTTGAGATGGATATAAAAGCTATATTCTGTAAAAAGCATGTCATTCATAGGAAAAAATAATTCAATGAAAATGAAGAAAATGATGATGAGATGATGAAGTCAGCAGAGGAATCTTTCAAAATTGATTATTTTTATTATATTGTAGATTAAACAATATCTTCCATGCAGGATAAATCTGAACTATTTTCAAAGTATGATGACATTTTGGCTTTTTGTTTGGTCTTGAAAGATTAACATCTTTTGATAATTGCGCTCTAGAAAAACAAATGTCTCAATCTTAAAAATTTTCTTAAGCATGACATGCATTCTGATATTGATGGTTTGAATTTATTTTCGAAATTAAAAGTTTTAAAAGAAGTTGCAAAAACAGAAATTAATACACCAATTGGAATACTTAATCTAATAAAAGAACTAGATTATTTTTCAAATTATTTTATTGCATATAGAATACTACTTACCATACCTGTTATAGTTGCATCTGCAGAAAGAAGTTTTTCAAAACTAAAGATTATAAAAAATTATTTACGAACAATTATGTCTCAAGATAGATTAAACGGTTTAGCAATTTTATCTATCGAAACTAATTTATTGGGTAAACTTGAATACAAAAGTTTAATAATTTTGCATATAAAAAGGTAAGAAGCAAATTTATGGTTTAATTTTAAATTTATTAATTTTTTTTAAAAATTTTTTAAACTAAAAAGCCTCATTTTTATGACTTGCCTAAAGCCCCCAAAAATGTTGAGCCGCCCCTAGTTATATCCAAACTGTCAATCCATTTGGCGAGCTCATCTTAAGGATTGAGAAGAAAAATAAGACAGATCTAACTATTAAGTGGATCACACTACAAAAAGCAATGGGAGATTGAACATATACCATTGAAACCCTTTTTGGGGTCACAAAAGTTTTGGATTAATATGAAATGTGTTTTTCCTCTTCATCCAGGTCTTTTTTTACCTTATGAACAGATTATATGGAAAATAAACATTATGTGGGCCCTACAAATTTTTTAACAGTGAAAATCGTTATCTCCACTGCTATTTGTGGTATGGTCCAGCTAATCTTTGGATATGATTCATTTTTTTGATAATGCTCTAAAATGATATCTAAACATAGATAAACAATGTAGATATAATAAATACAGAATTGTGGAGCCCATGTAACTTTGATCTCCTTTCAACCGTTCGTACAACTCGGAACTGGAGGAGCGTCAGTGCTCGTCTTCTTACAACACGTACCTATGTCAGCTATATAGTTGGTGTGTGGTACACCAGCCAATCTGCTTCCCTGTTATACCCACGCAATCCATTTATTTTTGTAAGATCATTTTGTGATATGAGATAAAAAATGAGATAGATCTAAAGTGAAAATGGACCACACCTAGAAGTGTACATGAACCGAGCTAGCTCGGTTAGCTCGCTTGACTCGACTCAAAAAAGCTCGATTCAACTTGGTTCGAAGCTGAGTTCAAGCTGAGTGGAGCTAATTTTTTGAGCTCGAAAATGAGTTCGAGCCAAGTTTGAGCAAGCCCCAGCTCGACTCGACTTGGTTCGAATCCAACTCGAATCAAACTCGGATTGAACCAATTTCATGACTCGGTTACTTTGCCATTGATGTTGCTCACCAACTGTTTGATAAAATGACTCAACGAAATGTGGTTGGTGCCAAGGAAGGTATGTACATGAAACAAATACCCTTTTTCTTTTTGTTTTTCTTGGTTTTTATGTTACTTAGAAGGTGTTTGATAAAATACATGTAAAACCCATGCTTTTGTTTGTAAAACCATGGGATTTTGAAGTTGCAAGTCAGGTGTTTGTGGAAATGCCTCAATGACCAACTCGGCTCGATCTTGGCTCGAACTTGGCCCGAGCTGGCTTAAGCTACTGACTGAATCGAGCCGAGCTGGCTAGTTAGGCTCGAGAACTAAGCCAAGCCGAGTTCGAGCTGAGTTTAGCCAGTGGCCAAGCTGAGTCGAGTTGAGGCCAGCTCGACTCGGTTTGACTCGATGTACACCCCTAGCCACACCACAAGCAATGGGGATTGAACGCATGTCATTGAAAACTTTTTGGGGTTCACAAAAATGTTGGATTATGCTTATATTTGTGTTTTCCCTTCACATAGGTTTGTTTGACCTTATGAACAAGCTGAACGGAAAATAAACATCTTGGTGGGCCATAAGAAGTTTTCAATTGTGGGCATCATCATCCCAATGTTTTTTTGTGGTGTGATTCACAGAAGCTTTGAATCTTTCCCATTTTTGGGGACATGCCCTAAAATAATATTATAAGATGGATGAATGGTGTGGATATAACACATATTGATGAAATTAAATCCAACTATCAGGCTCAAGAATAATACTTTAAATGTCTGGACACAAAAGTTGTAAGAGGTGTACATGCATATAATAATAAAGTCTCTTTACTTCTAACCTTGACAGTAATGATAATAATTACTCATTTACTATATATTACGCTACTTTAACGTGAAACCCACCAAAACAAACAAGGCCTTAGGGGTTGATAGGCACCCTAGAAACGGTCATAAGAGGTAAGAATTGGTGGTAAAGACATAAAATAAGTGTGTTTGGATAGCAATACAATAATGTTAAACAGATTCCACTTGCCATCTTTTAACTTATTTAAAATTTCTTGATTAGATGTGTTTTCAACCTACATTACCATTCTTTACCATGGATGATGTTAACACCAAAATGAACTATATGCTTACTTCAAGAATTGGTAGCCCCTAATATGATTTTTACATGAAATCCCACCTCGATCACTAAGTGCGTAAAAAATTAAGCCCATCCTCAGTTCATATGGGCCACACAAAAGGAAATAGTTTGGACAGTGAGGGTTACTATTTTCCTTCATATGGCCCACCTAAATCACATAACAATTTGATATCTGGGCTCTATGGTTAAAATTAAGTGATTCACCTATTGATTAGGGATGAATTTTACATTAACATCACGGTAGCCACGTTCCCAACATTTTTAAAGCCTAAATGAGTTCACATCATGGGATCTCTGTATGAAAATAATTGTAGTTGACTTCAAAAATTTGTGTGTCCACACCTTAATGTTTATGTGAAATCCACGGTGATCATTAGGTGTCACTCTATTTTAGCAGTAGGGCCCATAAGTTAGCTCAATTTGTGATTCAAGTGGGCCATATGAAAGAAAATAATTAGGAAAGGTATGACCTATATATTATTTACAATCGTGTGGTCGACCTAAATCATGTCTCGAGCTGAGTTTTGGGCCTTACGACAAAAATGGAGTGACATACTTGGTGGTCAAGGTAGATTTCACATAAACCCTATGGTGGGCCGATATTGAGAATTCAATAAAATGCATGTCATGCATAAAAAAATGTGCCGAACACAAATTTTAATTTCACATGAAATTCATATGCATAACGTCAAACACCATCGAGGATTTCGATTTACCATGAATTTTATGATAATTGTGATTTGGATTCCAATTCATATGGAATTCATGCTACCAAATGACTCCTTACCTCATTCATTTACCTTCAATTCCATTTCTAGTTTACCTTATTTTCACAAGCTCCTAAACGATCCCTCATATTCCACCTGCTACATGGTATTAATAGCAAGTAATAATAGCTGATTTAGGTTTGTTAGGGGAAAAAAATACTTGGATACCTCACATAAGGTGTGAGATACCTACCAAGGTCACTTTCTGTCAGGACTGTGTCCTAGTGACCATTCCCTTTTCGTAGGATCCCGCAATCCTCCCGGTTGAATTCCAGCGGCCTGCACTGCGTAGATATCATTTACACGTGCTTTTGAGTCACATCCTGTAAACTCGAGCCGACACAACTCGAGACCTATGTCATTGCGACTGCGCCGTCGCCGCGGTTCCGATGCCGCGTCTCGTGCGTCAATGTGACACTCAGATTATGAGATCCGGCCTAGGCATTATCCCAGCCATTGATTGCTTGATCGCGGGACCCACCTATCCCTGTTGTTGTATTTCCCTAGAAAACCATAATTATGATGATGTCACCTTAGGGGTGACATCACCTTACCCTACCCCTACCCATAATTCTTTACAAGCAATCACCCCTCTCCTTTTTCTCATAAGTCAAACTCATGATTTGCCTAGAGACCATCACCTCTCTCTCTCCCTCCCTCTTTCTTCTTGATTTTTCCTCCATTGTTGTAAGCTTGGGACGTCCAAGCAACTCAAAATTTCAGCCACCTCCCACCCATTCTCCCTACTAATCCAGCCCACCAAACCCCATCTCGACCGTTAAATCAACCTCCTTGGAGCCCTAAGACCTATTGGAGGAAGGAGTAGATCTAGAGGTGGGTGCTTCTCTCTCTCTCTCTCCCATGTTTTGCTGGCCCACATGATGAATATGTGTGATGGATCCAGATCGTCTAGCAGCAAGGATGCCCTTGTCGTCCAAGTTGCTGGACGTCTAGTGATCACACAGGACTTGATGTAGGGGAAAGACCCAAATACTAGCTGGATCCCAGCCTTGTAGCCACCTGTGTGGACCCACATGTGGACACTACCGTGATGTATACATCCTGTATCCTCGCCATCCATCAGTCTGCTCGCCTAGAGCATGGTTAGCAGGGCCGTCCATCAGTGGAATGCTGTTGGACCGCTGTCCAACAGCCGTGGGACCCACCATAATGTGTTTTATCCACGTTGCCCAGCAGCTGTGGAACCTACTTGATGTATGTGTTCTATCCTTACCATCCAGCACTATCCAGTGCATGGGACGGTGGGACCCACCCGTTGTATGTATTGTCCAGACCGTCCAGTGTGGGACGGTGGGACCATTTGATGCATGCGTTTCATTCACTGTCCAGCGTAGACGGTGAGACTACCTGATGTATCTGTTTTATCCAAACCATCCATACAGAAGGACTGGCCCACCTTTGCTGCCCATCATCAAGGGGCAGCGGCCCACTGTGATGTATGTGATCCACCAGCCTGTCCGTCTAAGACAGGCCTGGACGAAGGGAGGAAACAGAGATTAGCTTGATCCCAAGCTGGGTGGCCCACCAACGTGGACCCCTCTGATGTATGTATTTTTATCTATGTAGTCCACCTAGTGGGCCCACCTTGTTACCGTCATTGGGCCTGCATGACCGGCCGGTCATGTAGGGCTATTTGATGGGAAAACACGAATATCAGCTTTGATTCAAAAGCTGGTGGGCCCACATGCATGGACCCCACCTTGATGTGTGTAATATATCCACTATCCATCTAGTCTCTCAGATCATTTTAGGACCTTAGAGCTGGCCAGATCCAGTAGAGCAGGACCGTCCAGCAATAGCAGGTCATCCATTGATGATGGTGCGTCTGAACTTCTCAAGCCCACTGCAAATATATATATATATATATATATATATATATATATATAACCTGCTCTCCAATCTGAGGACTGTGGGACCCACCTTGATGTGTGTTGTGTATCCACACCATCCATCCGTAGGACCAAGGCTTTTGTCGGCTGCACCATAGCAGCAACAGCACTACTGTCCATGCTGCTGACGGTGGACCAATACCTCTGCTAATTGTAGGGAAGGAAATCATAAATAGTAGCTTGATCCCTTGTGGGGTGGCCCACTCACGTGGACCCCACCTTGATGTATGCTATAGCCACACCCTCTATTTGGAGGGATTATTTGAGTGTGAGCCCAAGGTTGGGGCAGAGCCACCGAGCAATAGCGCCCAACCGGGCCCACTGAAATTTATGTGTTTTATATCTTCTCAGTCCATCTGACTGGGTGGGTGTTTGGGTCCGGCCCACCTCCTGGGTGGCCCAAGCCATTGTGGGACCCACTTTGATGTTTGTATTGGATCCACACTGCCCTTAGGGCTGGCCCACAAATCAGGCAGACCCACTGCCTGCTGGACCGGCATCCAGCAGCAGATGGGCTTGCTGTGATGTTTATCCACACCGTCCTTGCGTTGTATGCCCACTTGGACGCCCATGGCGGATCGTTTATAAGTGGGACCCACCATGATTAGATGTTTTATCCAGGCCATCCATTTGTTTACCGTCCAAACAGGGCCAGCAGGTGGGCCGACCGTTTAGCAGATGGCCCACCTTGCTGCATGTGATGTACACTCATGTTGGCCTTCGATTGTGGGGCCCATTACTGATGTGTGGGCCCCCCCACACCATATGTGCATGTTTTATCCATGCAGACCATCCGTTTGGATGCCCAGCAGGGTAGGGGCGCTGCTGGACTAACCGTCTAGTAGCTGGCCTATCTTGATGTTTGCATTGTATTTATATTGGCTATCTGTGTGGGGCCCATTAATGATGCATGGAGACCCCCACACCATGTATGTGTAGTATCCAGACCATCCATCCAAATTTCCATATCATTTTAGACAATGGGCCGAGAAATGGGACAGACCCATATCTCAAGTGATCCACACCGTAGGAAGCAGTGGGCTGACCGTCCAGCTAAGGTCCATCTGCTGCATGCATTATATCTCCACGCCACTCATCTAGTGGGGCCCATTGATGATGTATGAGGCCCACTAATGAAGCTCACCTTATATTTATGTATTCCAGCCAGCCTGTCCACCAAGTCCAGCGTCCTGTTGGGCTAATCGCCCACCATATGGCCCATCTTTCCATGTGCGCTGTTAAGCCATGCTAGCCATCGGTGTGGGGCCCATTGGTGATGAAGTGGCATGGGCCCACACAGCTGCAGCAGGTCCAAATATCAGGTGGATGCCCACCGGGATATGTGTTGGGCCGGGGTGTCCCACCATGGGGCTGTCTGATGAGGCCCACCTTGTTGTTTGTGCTATATACATGCTGTCCATTCCTTTTCTCAGGGCCGTGGGCGCCATTACCCTGAGAAACCCACTTTGACTTATGGATTATATGCTCACCATGGGGCTTCCTTATGAGATCCATCTTGCAGGCCCACCTGACGTTCAAGAAGCCCACCATGATGTATGTGATTGTATATATACTGCCCATCTATTTTCTGAGCCATGGGCTACCCCATGAGGGCCTATTATGATGCATGTGTTGCACATGCTTCCCATCTATTTTGTTGGATTATATGGGCTGCCCCATGAGGCCCATTATGATATATGTATTATATGTACTATCCATCCATTATGGTGGACTCTATGGACTGTTTGTAAGCCACTATGATGAATATGTCATACACCTGGCCCAACTATTCTGGAGCCCACGGGTCGCCCAAAGAGGCCCACCATGATGGACGTGCTAGATGTACCTTGCCCAATCATTTTCCGTAGGCTAAGGGCCACTCCCTGTAGCCCATCTGGATGTACATAGACTATGGGCCATCCCTTGGAGCCTAACATGGTGTGTAGAATATTGTGGATAATGCCCATTTATTTTTCAGTTTATTGTGTGGGCCATGGGCTGTCTCATGAGAACCTTGTATGAAGCCCATGGGATGTGGGCCAAATGTGATGCATATATGGCCCTTGTATGAGGCCCAATATGATATGTTTATGGCCTTTGTATGAGGCCCAATATGATATGTTTATGGCCTTTGTATGAAGCCCAATATGATGTATTTATGACCCTTGTTTACGCCCAATGCGATATATGAGAGGCCCATTGGACGAGGCCATTGTAATGCGAAAGTCCACTATAATTATGTTTGCCCAATCATTCTCTTGGTTAGTATAAGCCTTGGGCCCCCATCATGAGATAGATTCTATGGGCCATGCCTTGGGAGCAATGATGGTTAAAAGTCTACATTATAAGAGTAATTGTGGTTAAATGGCCATCTTGTGACCCTCCTTAGGGCCCATTGATTAGGCCCGTTCTCATTCCCTCCTTAGTGGGCTAGCCTAAATGGATGGGTCCCCACTATTATTAGTATGATCCATCCCACCTTATTGGGCTATCTCAATTCTTTGGGTCCCCATTGATGCTAGTAGAAGTACCCAAACATGGAAGCCCATTATTAGGCCCATGAGCAGGCCATCTAGATCTACCCTTATTATGAGGCCACTACATCATCACTGTAGATGGTAGGATCGGTGGTATTGGATTTGGTCTATCTACCATTGAGGACTGATCCTCATGTTACGAATTAGATCTCCTGTCTTTTTAGGGACCCCGCTGCATATAGGCCGATTATTGATTCCGACTATGTTAGTATACGCACTGGGTATGTGTTAACATAGCATTATGTTCACATGAGGCCCATGAGATTAGGCTCCTTGTGATGGTATGAGGCCCATTATGACTATGTAAGGCCCATTGTGATTGTATGAGGCCCATTGTGACTATGTAAGGCCCATTATGATTATATATGGCCCATCGTGACTATGTAAGGACCATTGTGATTGTATGAGGCTTATGGTGCGAGACTCGATATGATTGTGTGAGGCCCATTGTGACTAGATGAGGCCCATTGTGATGTGAGAGGCCCATTATGATTGTGTGATCGATCATTGTTAAGTTCGATAATCATGCACAGCTTCATGTTACATGCCATACGCATTATGTTGAGGGTCAAATATTGCATATCAGACCCAGTTATTGCTTGGACTTATGAACATGTTACCGTTTAATAGCCCATTTTAATCATGTTTCTATTGCAAGGTGGATTTGCGAGCTGGGACTGGATCGGGGTGGTAAATGCATGGATTTGGCACTTCAGAATCACCATGGCAAGGGACGGACACCAGGGATCCACGAAAATCGAGAAACTGAAGCTCAAGCAGCCTGAAAGTCAGCCAGAATGCAAGATCACGAGGTTCCCACCATCCGTTCAGCTCAAAACTTCATACATGGCTAAGGGCCTACAAATTAACCGTACATGTCGAATTTCAACCCTCAAATCCCTCCGGAAGTGGCCCAACGGACAGATCAACCCCTAAAATCGTGATTTGGGGCCCGCCTGATATCTGGATATACTTAAATTTCATTATCGACGCCTTAAAGTGGATGAGGAAAAGGATGGACGGAACGGATCTCTCACAAAAATCTCAGTGGACCCCACTCAAGAGAGTGCATGTGCACAATGTGCACGCACTCGCCGTGCACCACAGTTGTCCCAATCGGTCAGCGTTATGCTGACCGATATCTTCTCAAAAATTTTAAAAAAAAAAAAAGCTCCAGCGTCTTCACATTGCAGCTGCGGTTTTGGCCAGTGGGCCCCACTAGACACCCGGAGTGATGATCAGAGCCGTCCATTCATTCCAAGGGTTAGCTAAAACCGACGCCTAAGTTTCCTTTCTCCTTCATGCAAGCATACGGGTGAAGATCTTAACCGCACGTAAGATGAACGGTAGCTCAGAAGATCGTATGGCCACACCGATTCCAGTTCAAAAATAATCCTTTTCGAATGATTTTTCGAGTGCATTCCAATGAATGGATCGGATTGTCCTAAACACCTTGATCATAGGCCCACCGATCATCAAAACAGAGTTCTGAAAGCTCTGTTTCGTAACGGAGCTTGCGAAAAATTATGTTGGGCCACCATCTGAATTGATCAGGACGATCCAAGCCATCCATTCGTTCCAGAAGGGCGAACTGATCGTATAAAAGGAGTTCCTCCAAACCCATGCACACACACTCAGAAGAGTTTTTGTCAAATGTAGTCGGACGGCTGAAGCCCAGATTTAGTGGGACGCATCATCAGAAATAAAAAATACTCCATGTCTGATTGGAATGAAGCGAAGGAGCTGATGGACGGTATGGATTTATTCCCTGATGCCGATCAGGTGCTTCACCAAGCATCAGCGCAAGAGCCTTATTTGTAGCCTGTGCGCGCTCGAGAAAAAAACGGCCGCTGTTGGCTGATTGTGTGATTCTGATAAGCTTCGGACCAGTAATCCAGACCGTTCATCTAAAAGCTACATAAAAACTGTCCATAGGGACAATTTCTTTTACAAAAACTGGGCCCAATGCAGATCAGATGCATTGTTTTTTCTTCCCTGCTGCGTAAACCTTCTGCATGGAGTGCGGAACCTCACGACCGATCTTCTCCAGCTTCCGCAGCCTAATTCTTTTAGGACTCCACAGCAGTTCCGGGAAGAGCTTTTTGTCTTTAAAAGGGAGCTTGGCTGAAACGTGAAAGGGAGAGAAAAGAGAAACAGAGAAGACAGGGAGAAAAGGATTGAAGGAAGGTGGCTTTTGGCTGGACGTGGAGTAGGGAAAGGAAAAGGTTTTTTTTTTCTTTATTTTTGTAGCCACATCATGACGGGCTAATCCTCCTAGCTAGGGCTAAGAGGTGAAGCTTGTATTGAGATGGGAGACTCTACTTATTGATTTAATTATTTAATTGTGAATTAAACTTGATTGTGGTTTAATTATTAAGGGATGTTTGTAGTTTTTTAATGGTCTATTGTGACTGAAATTACAATGGGTTTGAGATAGCTTTGAGCATGTTCCTTTCTTTTTGTGTTTATAACGTCAGGAAGCCCTGTTGTTCACCATCGTCTCATGGGCATGGTCGGATGACGGAACCCTTCCTAACTTTCATGCACTATTGATTGGTTGGTAATTAGTTTAATCCTGTTGTTTGCTTTATCTCCTGAGCATGGTTAGATGATGGAATCCATTCTAATTCATATACCTTTCATCTCTTGAAAATCAGATCAAGTAAATTCAATTTAAATTCAATAATTCTTGATGCAGGCAAAAGATCTCCCTGATCCCTACAAGTGGATCCTCTGAATCCCTAGCTTCCTTCCTCTGAATTCCTTAAGTTTTACATTAATCTATCACCATTATTCATCAATTTACATTGGATTTAGATTGCATCTTAGGCTAGTTCTATTTCTACCTAGTTTCAGGAAACGTACAAGTTTCAGTCCCTGTGGATTCGACCTCGGTCTTACCGAGTTTATTACTACATCACAACCCTATACTTGGGGAGTGAACACATTATATGTATGCGTATTATGAGGAGTGATCATAACACATGCCATTGGGCGGATTATTGCACAACTAGGTGATATGACGTATATATCTCAGCACTTTGTGATATGACCACCGTACGCCCTAGTGACATCAGGGCCATGACCTCCACAGGCATGTCATGGATGGCCAGTTGGGATACCGAAAATGTTATTGAGCATTTAGGGCACTTAGGATGTCCTTGGGTGAAAGCTCCTAAGCCTCCATGGTACTAGGAGACGCCCCAACGCCTAGACCGAGTGAAAAATATGGGGGCCTGAATGCCTTCACCTTTAGGCTGCGTCTCCCACTGTAGCGTGGTCAGTTGGGAGGGGGTGTGGCCTTACCCGCCTGAGTGAGGTGGCATAAGTAGGCTGAGTTTGACTAGCTCGTAAATGGGTCCACTACCGTCGAGCCTTGTTGGTGATTGGCTATCCACAGGCGGGTAGTGAGGTCTCATACACTCGCTAGGTTGTGCGACTTAGAGAGTGACAATCAGCAGGTAGTGTACTAGACCCCGGTGGTGATCCCAGAGATGTACGGTTTTGGATATTGTGATGACTCGTCAATGTTATACACATGGGCGGACGCTGATGTGGGCGGGGCCTAAGGGCCTGGGCAAGCTACCAGTGGTTGGCAGGTTACTGTGCTGACAGGCTACTGTACATACAGTGAGGTGGAACCTTGTCCCACATTGGACACTGTGGCGGTTATATGCAGGTTTGCTAGCAGGATTTGCATACTTAGCTCTTGATCCATTTATTCATTCATCCATTATACACTCGGGCTGGTGATGCACAACTAAATCATTATGTGTATCTTTGCAATGGCTAGGATTTCGGTTGGGCGCGTGACCAACCTGAGATTAGGAGTTTACCACATTGAGTCTAGCCATCCAAATTTAGGTATGGGACGGGTTTGGATAGAAGTCCTTTGTGATGGACCCCCATCGCTTGTGATATTACGCACTATCCTCCCGATTACACACTGTAGCTTGGTCATCCGTATTGCATACTCTGATATCATATGATTCATCTTCATCACATAGCATTTGGTTTTCTATGTTTCTGCATGGCCTAGATGAGGCCGATGGTATTCGTGGCTTGTTAGGTATTGCATATTGTATTGTATTCTTGGTGATTAATATTTGGCTTACTATGTTTCTACATTTGCATAGCTGATCTACATTACCTTATCAGTTCATGGCACTAGCTTATTATGTATTTGCACTGCATATCCTAGGTAATGTTGTAATATTTCTACAGACTTTCTAGTATTTTCGCTTACTCTGATATCTGTATGCTTGGCACTTATCTTGCGTACACACTTACACCACCCTCTAAGCTTTCTATAAGCTTATGCATGATAGATGCGTGCAAGTGTCGATAGGACGCAGCCGAGTTGAGCAGTGGTGTACAGTGGAGCTTTCTTTTGGAGTTCTAATTATTAGTCACTGTATCTTTCTTTATTTCGAACTATGTATTGTAAAAAAAAGTTTTTATTCTTAGTGGATTTTGTAATGGTGACCTTGCAGTTATTTTCTGTGGTTATGATCTTGGTTATGCTGATTATGAAACAAACTTATGATTTAGAGATCCTCCTTGTAGGATCTTAGGTTCAAAACCTGGTGAATGGGCGTTAGGAGCCGAGAATGGGGTACTACGGAGGCTGTCGGCACCGGATTCGGTGATCAAAAATTTTGTGAGCTCGGTTTTCGAGTTTGGGGGGTGACACTTTCTTTAATGTGGAAAATTTTCTCACCGTCCATGAAATCCATGTCGTTTATCAAGTACACCACCCATTTTTTGGCCTTAATTCCAAAAATCAAGTTGATTTAACTCTTAATTGGGCCAAACCATAAGATTACACCTAAAACATCAAGTTTATGTGGTATAGTCCACTTGAGTCTTTGAATAGTGTTATTTTAGGTGATTCTTTCATCCGTTAAAGTGCATCAGATGAATGGATTGGAGGGCATATAAACACCACGGTGATCCCTACACAATAATAATGTTGGGTGTTCGATCGCAGGATGGTCTAAAGTATTGGGAAATCATAAGTTTCGGGTTTAAGGGTGAATAATAGCCAACATACATGATGGACGGTAGATCTTATGAAGGTTCCACTCATGTGGCACTCATTTAGGGGCCATTTGGATTGTAAATTACTTTAAATAAGCTACTTATGGCATAAGTAGCTTATCTTGATTTTTTACTTAACTAGCAGATAAGTATGTTTGACAAACAACATACTTATTGTCTAAAAAATAGAAAATCATATTTAATTTCCAACATCATAAGTAATTGTACCAAAAGTCTGCTGGTTCCTCTCACATCCACTGTTCATCATGTGGGGTTCAACCTTGGATGTGGATCGTTCATTGTGTGGCCCTACCTTTAATGTGGGCCATCCATCATGCAAGGCCCACCTTGGTTGTGGGCCATTAATAATCATTAAAGGGCAACCTTTAATGTGCACAATTCATTAGGTAGGGCCCACATTTAATGTTAGTCATCCATCATGTGGGATCCATCATCAATGTTATTGTCCATCATGTTAAGCCCACCTTTGATGTGGACCATTCATCATGTGGGCCCACCTCTGATGTGGGCTGTCCATCATGTGGGACTCGGCTTAGATATGGGCCACTCATCATTAGGCCGACCTTTGATGTTGATTGTCCATCATGTGAGGCCCACCATTATTAGTTGCCCATCACGTAGATCCCACATTTAATGTGGGTTGCCCATCATGCAGGCTCACCTTGGATTTGGGTCATTCATCATTAGGCGCAAACCTTTAATGTAGGTTCTCTATCATGTGAGGCTTACTAGATCACTTACCCATTCATTGGATGATTCTCCAATGTCATGAACTTAGAAGGGATTCATGGGTCATGGCCACATAGAACATATTTCCTTAAATAATTTTCTAAGTTAGTGCGTCACCATGAAAATAAGGAAATAAGTTATTTTTGGAAGTTGAAAAACTATAAAAAAATTATAAAAATAAGTTACTTAAAAAAAACATTATTTATTTAAGATTAATAACTAAACTAACTTATTAACTTACGTAAATTAAAAAGGCTATTTATTTAGTATCATCTAGAAGGCCCACAGTGCAAAGTTACCTACAGTCATTTGCTAGTCTCATGTGCACCTCTACACAAAGCCGTGAATATCGGGCCATCTATTAGAAGGCAACCACTATTTTGATCATTTTTTGCCAAAATCTGAGGCTTTTTAATCGTCAGGTAGGCCACATATCTAAGAAAATTGATGGATGGTCTAAAACCTGCAGAAATTTCCTGACCGTCCCGTAGAGGTGAAAGTTTAGAGCTCACACCCTAGATTTGGGCCTAAACTTCTACCCTTTGGGAGTGGATTAATTAGGTGTTATCTTGATTGACACGTAGGTGCCTATCATGGAAGGGTTGAGCATGTAATTGGCTCACTTTAACAATGGGTGTCTGTTATAGAAGGGTTGAGCATGTAATGGGCTCACTCTAACAGCATCTACACATGAATGAAATGAGGTTAGATCCAATGTAATTCGGGTAACACCTAATCCACTCCCATCTCCTTTTACCCACTGGAGGAGGATATAGGACCAGTTATCCAGAAGGTACTCCAATCTATGGCTATATGTGAATAGTCAAATGGATGACATCCTAATCATCTAGATGGTAGTGAGTTAACGAACGATTATGTTGTATTTTAAATTATTTTAAAATAAATTAGTGTTTCAAAATTTCTATCGGAACGAGCCATGGCTGTGGCTATAGGTGAGCTATGCTCTTCGAATGTGTCTTTTCACACTAGTTTGAAAAGTTGCGCCATTTCATATTTTGTTTTGAAAAGTTGTGTCTTATTAAATTTAACGGTCACACCAATTAGATTTAAACCCAATAGTCACAACTCTTTTTGAAGGGGTGTTTTTAAACCCTTTAAGGGTGTCTTCACAGAGTTTATAAATAAACTTTCTCTAATCTATTTTAAATATAAGAAAAAGTTCAGTTTTATGTTTAAAATATGATTTAAGTATTGTTCTAGTTTGGGTTAAGACTATAAGTGGTTTAAACCTGCGTATAGTGAGTGCACCGTTGGGACTGGATCAAAGTCATTGTATCTTGGAGGTCAATTACTCCAAAAACCTATTGCACTTAGGAGACTGTCCAAAGGGAGCAAATTCGATTTCAAGCCGAGTGACTCATATCATGCCTCGACTTCTACAAGCCGATAAGTTTTCTAACTTTCTTATTTTAATTTTATATAATTTAAATAGTTTTTCAAAATCCAAATTCCAACATATTATACTTAACTTTCTAAGTAATGTGAATGTATGATAGGTGGGATCGTTTCCAATAGCAATCCCCATCAGACCTGGGAACCATGAGCTCTTGGTAAATTCTACCCACTGCCCTTTTCCGACACCATCATATCACACATATAAATTTGGTGCACGTGTGAGAGACCCCAGCAGTGTAAATCCAACTCACCTATCTTATGTCCAAACTCAGGCTGATCTCAAAATTACAGGAGTCACTCAATCATCTATTTCTTTTGTACATTATGGCCCACCTGATGATCAAAGTAGCCTTTTTCCCATGAAGAATCTATGCACGTATTGGATCTCACATATAACGTGCCATGTTGCAACGTGTACGAAGTAGTGCCAAAAAAGTGACTGGCTCGCACAGGGAAGGTGGGCCCAAATTACTAGGAACAGGGGTTAGTTTTAAACGTTCAAGTCCGATAATTAGGCTGGTGTAGGGCCGAGCCATGATAATATATGCTGGATGTGTACATGTTTACAGTGCATGCCATTAACATTCATATGCCATGCACTCGGTATTATAAAACTTGGTACATGTATGCCGACTGGGCTGTCCAAAAAACAGTTGGGCCCCTGATGGATGATCGAGAACTCTTTAATTGTCCACCGTATCAAAATCAATTGGATGCTTGTGATCATCCAGTTAATTTGATCTCTAGGTTATGCTAAATCCACAATGGGCCGCACAACTTGGTAGTCAGATTCGCGTGCATGTATGCTACGCATCAAATGTTGAGTCATAATCGTCGATGGACCATGACCACAACGTTTTCAGCTGTTGGTGGACTATGATTGATGTTTCTATGTTTGTCATGATCATCTATTGTAAGTAACCAAATGGAGGTTAGGATTCTACGTAAAGAAAATATTTACCGGTCAAGTCGTGGTTTGGCCTTTTGGGCCTGGCCCGTTATAAGTAATAACTCAGTTAGGTTTGAGACTAGTTGTGAATTGATTGGGCTAGGTTTGCTTAGCTAGGTCTATTTTAATGTTTCTCGCACTAAGATCAGCCCATTTGCCACCCTTATTATGGGTTAGGTCAAATTCCATGGACCATCCGTGACAAGTACTCTTTTATCAGACTGAGTAAACTCAGTTGGTCCCACTATGAATGTATGTGGTTTATACAGGCCGTCCATCCAATTTTCGGCTCATTTTAGGGGTTGAGTCCAAAATTGAAGCATACCACTCAAGTGGACCCGCATTGATTTCCACCTTTGAAACTTTACTAAGGTCGACATTGATGTTTATTTGTCATCCAACTTGTTCATAAGATCACAAAGGCATGGATGAAGGGAAAATATAAATATTAGCTTAATCCAAAATTTCTATGCTCCCCAAGAATTTTTCAATGGTAGGCCTTTACATTGTTCCTTATGGTGTGGTCCATTTGAGCTTTGGATATGCTTAATTTTTGCGATCAATCCCTAAAATTACTTAGTAAAATGGATGAACGGAATGGATAAAGTACATAAATCATGATGGACCTCAGAGTTTACTCGGTACGCAATCCGCTTCCATGCTAAATAGAGCTAGACACCAAATTGAACTGAGTCGAGCTTGGCCTAGCTTGGCTTGGTTCAGTTAGCAACCACCCCCAACTCAAGTTTGGCTTGGCTCGGTGATCAAGCCTGATTGGGAAGCTTGGTTGGGCTCGGTTAACAGCTTGGGCTAGATCGAGCTGAGTTCGAGTTCGAGTTCAAAGTTGAGCTTTTGAGTTAAAGGTTGTACATAATATTCAATCAATAACATAATAGAAATGAAAATAAAAAAATAACTTACGAATTGAAAATTAAAAATATTACAATTACAAACAATAATATTAAATGCGTTTCTTTTATGTTGTCATTTAAGTATAGGAGGGGAGATTCATTTATTGAGCTCGAGCTGCTATCTAATTTTTCATATACGTACTCGATCATTTCTCCTGAATTAGAAGGTGGAGAAAGTTTTTCATCATGCTCTTATATAGTTTGAAATATATTGTCAAACTTTCTTCGTGAGCAGTTTATATATAGTTCCCAATACCTTATAAAATGCACCGAGATCGGAGAGAAACTTGGATGGTTTGTTACTCTTCTTTTTCCTTATGGAGCTTGATCCTGTTTCCGCATCATGTTGTCTTAGAGGACATCGTTGATCTCTAGAAACCTCTTCCATAAAATATTTCAAGGATAGTTGGAATTATTTTTCTTCCAATACTAATAAATCGATCTCTTCATTTACCTTGGAAAGTTTGGATGGATGTGGAATATTTTTTTATTTGCATCAATAAGGGTCTGAAAAAGAAGTTAGACCTCATTTGGGGCTTTAAGACACTGTTTTGCATCTTCACATCGACATGATAAGTGTAACTTAAGCCAATTAGTTTTGTTAACAAACTTGGCTCCACACAAAAAAATATAAAATCTTCAATTTTTCATATTTAGGACGGTGGACTAAGGAATTGTAGTCACAAATGTCGGTCGACGGTTCAATTGATGACATATCTACACTCTATGTATTGGAGAAATTAGTATTTTGGCAATAATGAAATATGAAAAATAAAATATGATAAATAAAAGCAGTAATGAAATATGAATTATAACATAAACAAAAGTATAATATGAAAATGAAATAAAAGCCATTGTTGCATTACACTTATAACATTCATTAACATTATATCCAAGTACACATAATACATCACATTAGTTTCAAGTTTTAACAAATTAACAATATAGATTAACCTAACCCCTTTCACATAGTTGTTGCTGCATATATAGTCTCGTCTTGAGACTCGTTTTCCTCCTCATCCTCCTCCTCTATATCAAAACTATTACCTCCTCAAATCGGACACAACCAATCTTGTATACAAATTAATTCTTTAACTGTTTTTGGTTCAAGAAAGCTTCGATGCTTGCTCCCTATGCTATAAGCAAATTTTGATGCTACTGTTGAAATTGGAATTGACAATATTCCATACCATCATTGATAGTGTAATGTATTTTACTTTACGCTCATCTCCATCACTCCAAAACATCAAAGTCCTAGTCTTAACGCCTTGCGATTGGTTCTTCTAGATATAAGTCTATTTCTAATTCATTTTTCTCATTATCTATATTTTATTGTGCTAAGAAAGACATGCATTCATTGTTGTGTATATTGTCATTTTTTGTAGAAACATCCGGAGTTCTAACTTCTTTATCACCTCATATGGTTGTGTGTAAAGTAGAAATACAAAGTGTATAATTCTTCAATTGCGTCACGAGCTTTGGATGTTTTGCTTATCGTCATTTGATCATAATAAATCTTCATAAAAATGAAGTTAACATATCTAATCTTGCACTGAGAATCAAGAACAACTGTTAATGCTATTAACAAATGACATCTATCTCAGTACTTATTGAACTTCATTTGCATATAAAGTGTTATCAGTTGTAAAAAAATCTGAATCCTCACCAACACTTTTTCTTAAGGCTTCCTTGATCTTCCAAACAAATGAAAGAAACAAATTTACTGTGGGATATTTATTTTTAGAAAAAAATATTCATACAATTATAAAAAACTTTGAGAAACTTGTGAACTTATTTTGCTTCGCTCCAATCATCTTTAGTACGCAACCTAATAATATGTTCCATCGTGTGCCACATATTTAGGAAATGCAAGTTTCAATTTTACAGTCAAATCCAATATTTCAAAAGTGAAATTCTAACGTGTACATATATCTAACTTCAATAATTTTTGAGCCTTCACATTCAAATGTTGAATTATATCACTCCATACACTCAATCTTGAAGGTGAGCCCCTTGTATATTTTACACTCTCTTATATTCTCTATAGTTGAGTCAATTGTTTTAAGCCCTTCTTTTACAATTAAGTTTAGTATGTGGGTACAATACCTATCTTGGAATATTTTTTCTTAATAAAATAAATTATTAGTTGCCTTGAATTGGTTTCATACTAATGAAATTACACTGTCATTTGCTGAAGCATTATCTAAAGTTATTGAAGATATTTTATTTTCAATGCCCAAATATTTCAAATAACTATAAATGTAATTTGAAATAACAAAACCAGTATAAGGAATATAAGGGTGGCGGAAGTTCAAAATTCTCTTATAAAGTTTCTAATCTTCATCGACATAGTTTGTGGTCAATGAAATGTATCCATTTCTTTGATTAGATACCGTCCATAAATCAGAAGTCAATCTTATTCTTGAGACTGATACTAAAACTATTTTCAGTTTTATTTTTCGTTTGTATACATGTTCATGCACTCCCTCTTCATAGTGGTGTGAGAGGCCTTCTCAACCTGTGGATTAAGAAATTTACTGTCTCCTATAAAAACTTTGCTATTTATCATTCTAAATAGTTTCTCTTTAATGTTCATAAGTCTTACATACCACTCTTTCAACTTCTCTTTATTAAACTAATGAGTGGAAAGTTTACTTGAGACTTGCCCCCTTTAGACTTGGTAAATGAAAACATATGTTGGCATGAAATTGTGATTTTTGGTCTCTTTAAACAACTTTACCTATATCTGTTTAAATGTGTAATTGATCCCCTATGATTCTTAATGTATAATGATTTGCATGTATATATTTAATCTTAATCACACCATTAACTACAACCTTTTCAAATTCATCCCACATAGTTGATCTTTTGTTTCATTTGGTTATAACTGAAGACCCCTGTCACGCCCCAGACTCGGTAACCGGACTCACAAGGAACCCAATGGCCGGTTCTGGCCGCAACAGCCTCCGTAGTACCCCATTCTCGGCTCCTGAGGTAGGTTCCGATCCTGGGATCCTACAAGGAGGATTTTCATAACAATATAATCACTTCCAATGCGAACATACCCAAGATCACAGCAAGTACATCTGAGAATAACAAAGGCACACATCACAAAATCCACTAAAAATTTAAACTTTTACAATCATCTAAAAGGTCCAAAAGGACATACATGAGAATAAAAGGAAAAGAGAGAGAAATCAGCAACACTGGAGTCCTCACTGCTCAACTCTACTCCACGCTCTGCTGCTACGGCACCTACCTAGAGTCTCCTGCACGTATCAATCGTGCATAAGCTTATAGAAGCTTAGAGGGTGGTGTAAGTGTGTGACAATGGTGTACAGAAGAATAGTAGGAGGTATAAGGAGGGAGGCATAATCAATGAACATATCACTAGTCTTACCAAGGCTTACCATGAATGCGATGCAATAAGTAATGAGTGCCATACCAAGGCAATGTATGAAAGGGGGGCTTGTACAGCCAATGCTAATGCGATGTAAGTAATGTCAGTGCTCATATCCAAACCATAAGTCAAGTACATTTTCAATCATAAGGAAATCACCGGGGTCCATTACACTACTGAATGACTGCCGCTCTGCAGACCTCGCACAGTCAAACGAGCGTAGGAGACCTCACTACCCGCCTGTGGACAACCAATCACCAACAAGGCCTGAAGGTAGCAGACCCATTTACGAGCTGGTCAGACTCAGCCTAGCAATGCCTCCTCACACCAGGCAGGTAAGGCCACACCCCTATCCAACCGACTACACGACAGTGGGAGTCGCGGCCTAACGGTATAAGGCCCTCGTGCGCTCATGTATTCCACCCGGTCACGGCGTTGGAGCAGATCCTTGGTACCATGGAAGTTTTGGGAATCCCACCCATGGGCATCCTACGCACCCAGTATGCTCAAGTAATATTTTCGGTGTCCACACATGCGGCCATCCACAAATGTCCCTGTGGAGGCAAGGCCCTGATGAAGCAAGGGCGGTATCCTCATGAAATGCGATGCCAATGCATGAGTCGCACACACAAATCATGCACAAGTTTCAGGCACTCAATGTGCAAAAGGGAAGAAACTCCATCCCTGAATGACCACTATACAATGCAATAAATTCATACAGATGATGCATATGGGTTGCAACGATGTAAGTGTGCTACCTGAGGAATATGAAATCGTCTGTCCCAAGGAGGGTCAAGATCTAGGCACATCGACAGGTATTCTAAGAAGAAGAGAAGTCCTCTAGTGGGAGCCCAGTACTTTGGGATGACCCACAAACTAAGAGAGTCAAAATCCTAAGGAGGAACAGTCATAGCCAGGCCCAAGGTGGGCCTTTAACCACCTATAAGGGCCTCTATGGGCCTACCTTAGGGCCACCAAGGAGGACGTCCAACCTTAACTGGGTCCCAAAAGGTAGCCTACTACATATGCAAAGAAAGGTCCAAGGCACAATCAACCCATGGCCTAGTGGGCCATACACTAAGCCCAAAAACAAAGGCAACCTGGTGGGCCTTTAAGCAAGGTTAGGGCCCAACCATAAGGGTCATAGGTTCATTCATTGTGGTGGGCCTAATGGGCAGCCCATTATCCCAACATATGGGAAATTCTTAAATTTTTAACACATGTAAGTTGGGCCTCACATCTCGGCCCAAGTATGGATTTATTATAGTGGGCAAATAAGGGCCCAACTACTTAAGTATTTGGCCCATAAGGCCCATCACAATGACATGGTAAATATAGGACCCAAGGGTTCAATTGGCCTATCAAAAGTTCCAGCCCAACCAAGGCTATAAGGCCCATACTTAACTAAGAGACTAGCCCAAGAAGAATCCTATTTGGGATAGGCCTTTAATCATACACTAATTAAGCCCCAAAAAAAATAAAATTAAGATGATAAGATACTGACATAAATCCTCCTCAAATCTAGTGGGCCATATTGCCCCAAAGAACATCTATAGGCAACAGTTATTGGGCTCAATGCCAAATTCCAGCCCACCCAAATTTCTGGGTTGGTTGGAGTTCAACATTAGAAGTATTTCTTAGTATAATTAATTCTGGATGGCTCACACATCACTGTGGGCCCCACCAGATGAGAGAGGATATACAATACATATATGAAATGGGCCAGACCATTAGAATGCAAGCCCAGCAGTAGCCTAAGGCAGGGATGTCCCATGTGTAGGCAGCCCTATGGGCCTGGGGTAACTGGCCCAAAAATCCACCAATGTGTTCTAATTGAATAAAAAGGGGGCAAGTATGATCGATCCCCTAAGGACCCTACATGGATGGGTGGTGGGACATTCAACACATCGAGGTGGGCCCACGAAGCAGGCTAGATGCCCCAGCCTGGGCGTCTCTGCCTAGCAGACCACTTCCAGCCATACCACGGACAACTCAAATGTATTTTGGATCTGAAATTTTACAGAGTGATACTTCCATAGGTGACCTACACCCCCACAAAATTTCAAGATTTTTGGACACTTAGAAATATTTTAATTTATTTAAATAAAATAGACTGTCCAGAAAATCAGACTAACCTGGACGTCCCAACATGGTGGGCCAGTCCGGCCCTTGCCACGGTGTACACAGAGGTCCATTGGCCCTGAAATTTGGTAAGTGGGTCCTAGAATGGGTGAAAAATATCTCCATAAAATTTCAGAATTTTTAGACATATATAAATATTTTAATTTATTTAAAGAAATCAATCTGTCCTAAAAATCGGACTGATCTGGACACTGTATTGTAATGGGCCAGTCCAGCCACCACCATGGTGTGTACAGTTGTCCATTGGCCCCAAAATTTTGTAGGTGGGTCCTACCATAAGTGAAACACTTCTCTGCAAAATTTTATGATTTTTGGACACTCATAAATATTTTAATTAAATTAGGAATTTCGATCTGTCCAGGAAGAGATGTTGCTGTCCATGCATTGTTTACCCAATAAGGTGGGCCCAACCTTCATCCAAGAGGGGGAAAATGGAGGTTTAGTATTTTCTTCATAAAATAAAGTAAGGTGGGGTCCATAAAAGTGGCCCATCCTTCAGAGAAATCAAGCTGAAGTGTATGTTTTCCCTCCATACATGTGGGTTGGACAGCCCAACAAGGTGGACCGCCCACCCCTATGGGCCTCCTTTTTGGGTACCATATCATGGACCATCTGAGGTATGACCCATCACACCTCATGGTGGGGTCCACATCTTCTCATTACACCCCATACTTATAAAGAAAATAATGACACTCATGATCCAAAAATCCATACCAAAGATTGAACATGACAATCCATGCAACAGCCCAAGTTTTTGGACAGCACTACATGGCTGGACACATCAGCCTGTATCTCAATAATCCCAGCCATAAAAAGGGTGTGTGGCCTTCCTCAGTGGGCCCCACATAAGTCCATATCACATACTAGGACTAGGACACTTGCATGCATTGATTAAGGTGTCCGATGATCATGGAGTTAGGTGATAAGAGCATCCCACCTTGCTGGATTTTTATTTTTATTTATTTTGGGACATCCAAGGCCCACTATAAATGGGCCACATACACACTATCATCCATACATCAGAGAAAGAGAAGAAGGAAAGAGAGTAATCCGGCCATGGGGGTAGGGCCCCGCCACTAGTGGGCCCTCCCAAGAGTGAATCATACCCATACAACTACATTGATTTTACATGCAACATAAAATCACTACATGCATGATATATAATTGCTATGGATGGTTGGGATGCCATCCCAACATGATCCTTAGGGTCTAGATGACCTTAAGATGGAGTGGATTATTAAATACATCATGATGGGGTCCATGGAGAATGACCCCATCATGGATCATGACATGCATGTAGGATGGGCCAAAGGGCCACATCCATGGGATCAAATGGGATCCCCACCATGGATTGGTGGGTCCCATATGATCCATCTAGAAAGAAAAAAAAGATCAAATGGTAGAAAATAAGATCAACAATTATAATCACTTACCTTGAATCTTCAAGCTACCACCAACACTAGGTACTCCAAGCTCCAAGCTTAAAGGTTCAATGGTCAAGATGAATTTGTGGTGGCTAGATGGAGGAAGAAAGGAAGGGGAAGTTGTTGGAAATTGGGAGAGGGAGGGCTGGAAATTCTTCCATGGAAGAGGAAAATGAGAGAATGAAGGAGGAGAGAGAGGAAGGGAAGGTTGTAGGGGAGTCATCATTACTCTCCCTCCTTGGTTAGAGAAAGAAATCATGACTTATGGTGATACAAACAATGCTTGCTAGGGTAGGTTAGGTGTGGGTAGTGTTTAGGATGGGTAGTGTTTATTCCATGGGAATTGTAGTGTGTGTGGGTGGTGTGCATGGGAACTTGTGCCTGAGAGTGGTCCATATGCTTTTTTACAAAAAGTGGGCCACATGATGAAATGCTCACAACTTTTGATCTATAAGTCGGATGAATGCACAAGACGTGTCGTTGGAATTGCAACGACGATGCGGTCACAATGGTATAGGTCTCAACTCGATCCGAGTCGGGTCTTCATGACTGGGCTCACGGATGACCGCAAACACTATCCAAGGGTCACGGGTCGTCGGGATTCGACCGGTAGGACCGCGGGATCAAGATGGACGGAATGCATACTCACACACACACATGCACACATGCGAACTCGGGTCGGGTCTCACAACCCCTCTCCCTACACAATAAGAAAAAATGTGGCCGACGCACTAGCACCGTGGGTAGTCGAGATTTCCTCACTAGCCATCCATAAATATAAAAATAGGAAACTAACTTTTAGGCACTTATTAATACAAAGTGGTGTTTACTTAAATGGCCCTCCAAAGTTTTTGGAATTGCCTAAGTTTCTAAATCAGTCACCTAGTCAAGATTGAATAAATTGTAATTCTTTCATTTTTTAATTTAAATGCCATGTCAAAATTTCGGCAGCATCTCTCCTTATTTCTCTAGATATATTAATCATGTATTTGATTCCCACGTCAACTATCTACACAAAGTGTGAATATTTGATGATAGAAATAAATGTAAAAAATATATCCAGAGATAAGAGTAGAGACGAATCGGAATAGGCATATGTATTTAAATTAAAATAAATGAAAGCTTTCCTATCTATCCAACCTTGAACTGTAAAAAAATAAGACAATTTGAGAATTTTTATATATTTAAAAACACACTGAATGTATGCCTAACAACATATTAATCCTCAAATGGGCAACTGATTATTCTATACTTCAATAATAAAACAGAGAAATAATCTAACCGATTGACCATTAACAATAGTATTAATTTAACATTAACATTAATAATCTAACATTGACATTAACAATAATAAAAATAAAAAAATTACCTGTTAATAATCTAACATTGACATTAACAATAATAAAAATAAAAAATTAACATTAACATTAACATTAACATTAACATTTAAAATCACATAATTGATAACTAATAATAAATAACATTAACATTAACATTAAAAATCTAAATTCTAAAATTAATATTCAAATATGACATAATTAACATTAACAATCTAACATTTATATATATATAATTATATTAATGTTAGTTATATATATATATAAAATAATAATAATAATTATTAACTAACATTAATATATATACAGGCTCTTTAAGCTTTTTAATAAAATATATATAAATATATTTATATCATTATATATTTATTAAAATATATAATATATTATATATATATAATATTTAAATATTAATGGACAACAGGCTCACAACACTTGGCCGGGTTACTTGCTACCATGGACAACGTTCGGCTAGGTTGCCATGGATGGTGCCTGGTCGAGTTGCATTAGAAAGGATTTTAAATTATTTTTATTTAATATATATAATATATATTATTTTTTTAAAAAAATATATAAATAATATAATACATAAACACACACACATCACACACACACATGTGTGTGTGTATATATATATATATATATATATAAAATCTATTATCTATATAATATATATACATATTACTGTATTAATTAATAATATGTGTCTTGACAGTTGACACTCGACCGGGCTACCAATGAACAGTGCATGTCTGGGCTGCCATGGACAATGTCCGACTGGAGGCCCAAGCAAATACAAAGGCTAAGGATGAGAGAGAGAGAGAGAGAGAGAGAGAGAGAGAGAGAGAGAGAGACGGGAACATATGGGCATGTAATGGTAAGGCAATGAACTGAGCTCTTAGAGGCAGGGACGACCGAACGGTTGAGGTCAGTGGACATAGGGACGACCGGACGTGCTCGGATAGTGAGAGAACGGGGAAGGGAAAAGGGGGCTCGGGCGCTCAGACAATGACAGAGGAGAAAGGGGGTTAGGGCTCAGGCGTTCTGATGGCTTAGACGAATAGAAAAATAAAGGGAAGGTTTAGGGTTTTTTTGGGTATTTATATTATCGAGCTGAGTTGGTCCAAGTCGGGTTCGAGCCCTAGTCCGAGTTGAGCTCGGGTCAGCTCGAACTCAACTCAAAATTTTTTTGAGCTACAAAAATCAGTTTGACTCGGCTTGAATCCAGTTTTGAGCCGAGTCAAGTTTTTTTGAGTTAAATCAAGCAAGTTAATCGAGTTAGCTCGGTTCTTGTCCAACTCTAATGCTTAAGGGTTGAAGATTCTAGCCTAAACGAGGCTTATCCTCTATCAGGTTGGATTGTGCATTTTAGGAAAATTTTGACAAAATTTTGAACTTTTTCCTCACCCTCAAAAGAAGTTACCTAAAAAAAAATTTAATTAGGGATATAATGCATTGGATGAATTAAAATATTGAAAAAGTTACAAATTTGGGTACCATTCCGGTTTATTTATTTACGAAGACCTTAAGATGGATGGCACATGTATAAAAATTATACCCATTACACATTCCTATCTATATTTAGGTGGCTATTTAATTTAGAGTAGAAAATGAAAAAAACTTTAATGAGAAAAAATGATGGATAGTACTGATTCATATGCTTAATTTTTGAAATATATTTATTACGGCCTACTAAATGGATGGACCTCATTGATGATTCATCCTGCCATTTACACCACCCATATTCTAAAAAATGGGAGCAAATTAGGTGCGACCTTGACCTCATGGATACTCAAACCCTTGACTGGGTGTTAAAACTCCTGAGTGTCTACCACCGAAGCAAGAGTAGGTTTATGTGATCTTTTTAATAAACATTACTAAAACATAACGGTGGTCCCTAGAAAGTTTTTAATGGTAGGGTGTTCACTCACCAATGTTTCTTATAGTATGGTCCACCTTAGATTTAAATCTTCTTCATTTTTAGGCTCATGCCCTAATGTGACATGGAAAAATGGATGGACAATATGGATATATAATACATACATCAAGGTGGGACCCACAGTAAGGGCCTCACCATCTTAGGAGAAGTCGGGACTAAACCTAATCCACTTCCCAACAATATATATAAGGAATTTCAAGCTAGTTGTAGAGTACATGTCATGATGGCAGAAGACCACACATCCACGACCAAGCCGGGTTGCTTAACATTTATTTGTTGGGTTCAACTCGAACCAGATTTGTACTATCTAGTTAGGCTTGGGTCGACCCATGCTAGGCCCATTAACACCTATAACACACAACAAGGTCCATTAGATGAATGCTTTGCCCATATTATCAAAGAAAACTCTTCATAATGCTAAGTCATAGGGCAAGCAATTGTGAAACTGAAGATGATTTTTTGTGGAGCAACAATGGATCCCCATAATGCAAGTGGTGACATGGATGCGATTTAGATTGTTATCCTGTCATCCATATGAAAATTGATGGGGTTAGAGATTCCCAACCATTCAATCAGTGGAATTGTCCCATGTACAATAAAGCCACATATGAAAACTATTAATTACAACCAGGATGCTTTGGAATCTCAGTCTGACAACCAATATCGGATCTTCACATATAGGGAAGTCAACAGATGGGCCTAGGTTGGCTTTCACTTGGATTTTGAACTATTAAGGACGAGCTTATTCAAAAATTTCATTTTGCCTATACCATGTCCAGCCCATTGACAACCCTATTTAGAGTGACTGTTAGTCTTAGCCCATGTTGGATCAACCCCATTTGTCCAAAGAATAGTTTTGACTCAGCAACTTGAATTAAAACTCAACTTGAATTAAGTTGTCACAATAAGATTTCAAGTTAAGAGTCCTGAGGAAACTTGATATTGATTGTGACTGGATCTCCAGTGGACAAGACTTGTCGAGCTTGTTTGGGTCAACTGGATATGATGTTAACTAAGTCACTGCTTGAGGAGCAAACTTCATGATCATGGCCCCATATTGTCACGCCCCAGACTCGGTAACTGGACTCACAAGGAACCCGATGGCTGGTTCTGGCCGCAACAGCCTCCGTAGTACCCCATTCTCGGCTCCTGAGGCAGGTTCCGATCCTGGGATCCTATAAGGAGGATTTCCATAACAGTATAATCATTCCAATATGAGTATACCCAAGATCACAACAAGTATATCTGAGAATAACAAAGGGTACACATTACAAAATCCACTAAGAATTTGAACTTTTACAAGTTTACATCAGGCCCAAAAGGACATACATTAGATAACAGGAAAAGAGAGAGAAATCAATAATACTGGAGTCTTCAAGCTCAACTCTACTCCATGCTCTGCCTCTATGACACCTATCTAGGATCACCTGCACGCATCAATCGTGTATAAGTTTAGAGGGTGGTGAAAGTGTGTGTCAATGGTACACAGAAGAATAGCAGGAGGTACAAGGAAAGAACATGCTCAATGAGAATATCACTAGCCTTACTAAGGCTTATCATGAATACCATGCAATGAGTACTGGACGCCATACCAAGGCAATGCATGAAGGGGCTTACACAACCAATGCTAATACGATGCAAGTAATGCTAGTTCTCATAACCAAACCATATGTCAAGTATATTTCCAATCATAAGGAAATCATTGGGGTCCATTATACTGTTGAATGACTGTCGCTCTACAGACCCCGCATAGTCAAACGAGCGTAAGAGACCTCACTACCCGCCTGTGGATGGCCAATCACCAACAAGGCCTGAAGGTAGCGGACCCATTTACGAGTTGGTCAGACGCAGCCTAGTAATGCCTCTTCACACCAGGCAGGTAAGGCCACACCCCTATCCAACTGACTACACGACAGTGGGAGTCATGACCTAATGGTATAAGGCCCTTGTGCGCTCATAGTTTCCACCCGGTCATGGCGTTGGAGCAGATCCTTGGTACCATAGAAGTTTTGAGAATTTCACCCATCGGCATCCTATGCACCTGGTATGCTCAAGTAATATTTTCGGTGTCCACTCATAAGGCCATCCACGAATATCTCAGTGGAGGTAAGACCCTGATAAAGTAAGGGCGGTATCATCATGAAATGCTATGCCAATGTATGAGTCACATACACAGATCATGCACTAGCTGCAGGCACATAATGTGCATAGGGGGAGAAACTCTATCTTTCAATGACCACCATACAATGCAATTAATTCATACAGATGATGCATATGGGTCATAATGATGTAAGTGTGCTACCTGTAGAATGTATTCCTCCGTCCTAAGGAGGGACAAGGTCTAGGTATATAGATAGCTACTAAGGAGAAGCAAAGTCCTCTAGTGGGGGCCCAAAACTTTGAGATAACCCACAAGCTAGGAAAATCATAAAGCCTCAAGGAGGAGACGGGCCGAATAAGGTCCATGGTGGGCCTTCAACCACCTATAAGGGCCTTATTAGCCTACCTTAGGGCCACCAAGGAGGACATCTAACCTCAACTGGGCCTCAAAAGGTAGCCTGCTACATATGTCAAGAAAGGTCCAAGGCACAATCAATTCATGGCCTAGTGGGCCATACACTAAGCCTAATACATAGGCAACCTGGTGGCCTTTAAGCAAGGTTAGGGCCCAACCATAAGGGTCATGGGTTCACTCATTATGGTGGGCCTAACGGGCAGCCCATTGTCCCAACATATGGAAAATCCTTATATTTAACACAAGTAAGTTGAGCCTCACATCTCGGCCCAAGTATGTATTTATTATAGTGGGTAAGTAAGGACCCAACTACTTGGGTATTTGGCCCATAAAACCCATCATAATGGCATGGTAAATATAGGACCCAAGGGTCCAACGGGCCTATCAAAAGTTTCAGCCCAACCAAGGCTATAAGGCCCATTAACTAGAAGACTAGCCCGAGAAGAATCCAATTGGAATGAGCCCTTAATCATGCACTAATTAACGCCCAAAAATAAAATTAAAATGGCAAGATAACTGACTCAAATCCTCCTCAAATCTAGTGGGCCATACTTCCCCAAAACAAACATTTATGGGGCGGCAACATTGGGCCCATTGCTGAATTTCCAGCCCACCCGCTTTCTGGGTTTGTTGGAGTCCAGCAAATAAATTAATTTATAATATTTATTTTTTGATGATCTATACACATCATTGTGGACCATACCAAATGAGAGGGGAATGCACAACACACACTAGGAGTGGGCCATGCTGCTGGAATACAGGCCCAACAACAGCCCAAGGTAGGGGCGTTCCATGGTGGGTAGTCCTACGGGCCTGGGTATTTGGCCCAAAACTGACCCAAATTTACAGGCCGCACCACGGTCAGCTCGAATGTCTATTAGGTCTGAGATTTTTTAGAGTGATACTTCCATGGGTGGGCCACACCCCCACAAAATTTCAGAATTTTGGATATTCCTAATTATTTTAATTAATTTAAACAAAATAGTTTATCCAGAAAATCGAACTGACCTAGACGTCCCAACATGGTGGGCCGGTCCAGCCCTTACTACGGTCTGTACAGGGGTCCATTGGTCGCAAAATTTTGTAGGTGGGTCCTAACATGGGTATAACAACTCTCTATAAATTTTCATAATTTTTAAATACTCAAAAGTATTTTAATAAATTCCGGAGTTACAATGTGTCCAGGGTGGAATGATGCTGGAAATAACTGTTCTGAATTTGGGCCATCCAAATGGGTGGGTTTTGGGCCTTCAAAATTTTTGAAATTTGGACCCAAGGTCCCTAATAAAGTATAAAATAATTTGGAACCCATAAATATGGCCCACCTTCTTAGAAAGTAATTTTAAAATTTTATTTTTATGGGACTATGCTGCTTGACTGCACAGCAGAAATTTCTGGCAGTCTAGTATGTTGGACCACCCCTTTGGATGCCCAAATTGGATCCTTTGGCCCTGAAATTTTGTAGGTAGGTCCTAAAATAGGTGGGACACCTCTCTGAAAAAATTTAAAATTTTTAGGATACTAAAACTATTTTATTTAACTCCTGCAATTTATGGACAACAAGGTCCAGATTTTTATTTTCCTATTGCAGCAATGCTGCTGTCCCTGACTTTTGCACCCCATTTAAGTGGGCCCAGGTCTATGTAAATTTGAAAAAATGCAAGGAAACCCTTCCTATACAAGTATACAGCAATGTGGGGTCCACAAAGGTGGCCCACCATTTCAAAATTAGGCTGTTATTTATGATTTTCCAGCAAACAGTGTGGCTGGACAGTCCAGAAAAATCTGGACTGTCCACTCTCCTTGGCCCACCCTTTTTGGTGATCAAACAGGTACGGATGAGGGTGAAAATTTTCATACTTCTAGGTGGGGTCCACACCTCTAGAAATAATCAAATAGTGGAGGTAAAACATCCTCCAAATCAGTCCATAGACTATGCCAAAAACAATCCAAAAATAGTCCAGAATTTTTTTCTAGACAGCAAGGTATGTCTTGAAATAACTAATCATAACCATTGATTTAAAGGGGGAAATACCCCATAAGATTAGTGTTGTGGTCCACCTCAGTGGGCCCCATAAACTTTCAGATAAAAATTCCTTCACAAAACCCATTGCATGCATCCAAATAGGAGCAAATAGGGTGTTAACGTCCAAAGAATGGACAACCATGGGCATCCACCTTACTTGGACGGTCTGGATATTCAAAGGCCCCTAAGTGAGCCACATACATCAGAAATGAAGGATAGATTAAGGTAAAAAAAGGAAAATCTGGCCATAAGGGAGGGTCTTCGCCACTATTGAGGCCCTCCCTTCATCACAACAAATACATGTCATGCATTGATTCACATACAAACTATATCTAGCTCCATGCATGTACTAGGAATTAATCATATGGTGGGAGTGCCTTCTCCCACCAAAATCTATGGTCTAGATGACCCCTACATGACATGCATCAAAAGAAATTGCCATGATGGGGTCCATGGAGAATGGCCTTATCCATGGATCATACATGCAAGAAAATAGGCTATTGGCCTCAATCATGGAGACATGGGGGACCTCCATCATCACTTGATGGGTCCCACAAGTCTCTAAAGATGAGATGAACGAAGATTTAAGAGCACCCACCTTGCTTAGATCTTCAAAGTTCTTAATGCATTAAAATCCTTAGGCTTCAAGGACCATGGATGAAGGGTCAAAATGGAAAGTGAAGGGTTAGATGAGGAGGAAGATGGAAGAAATGTGGCTGGAATTTTCAGCAAGGTAGGATGTTTGGGTGATCTTTCAAGGAGGAGAAGAGAAAATGAAGGAAGAGAGAGATATGGAAGAGTAGTAGAGGTGCAATGATGAGGGTGTAAGGTCATTATAAGTTTTGGTAAGAGAACCCATCATAGCACATGGGGGAGAAAATCCAATGATGGTCTTGGGAAGAAAATCCATAATGAGATTGCTAGGCTAGGGCTATAAGTAATAGGCTAGGTAGCCATAGGTAATGATGGAATCTAGGGTGATGTCACCCATCTAGGAGAGCTTGCACAAGCACCTGGTGGCTCCCACATCATGATCAACAGTCCAAATATTGCTCGGCCTACATCTTTTGATGGACATGTCAGATTTACGCATGAGACGCAGCGATGGAACCGTGGCGATGATGTGGTCGCTATGACACTAAATTTGGGTCGATCCGGATTGGGTCTATGTGATCGAACTCGATGAACACTGCAAACGCTAACCAAAAGTCGTGGGTTGCCGGAATTCGACTGGTAGGACCACGAGACCAAAATGAACGAGATGCATACTCACACACACATGCACACATACGAAATTGGGTCGGGTCTCACACATATGTCTAAAGCATAATTTTCTTGACTTGAAAATCAATCAGAATAAAATTATCACAATGGGATTTCAAGCCAGGTCATGTGGAAACTTGATTTTGATAGTGACGTGGTCTTCGTAGAGTTGGTTCGAGTCAACTCAACGTGATTCAAATTGAATTACTCATAGCCAGGGGTGTCAATGGGCTCGGTTGGCCTTAGGCTTAGTCTGCCTCAGGTTAGACTTAGGCCGCAGTATTAGGCTTGAGGGCCGAGCACAGGCTTCAAAATTGAGCTCGTTTTAAAATCAAATAGGGCTTGGATATAATGTCTGAAAGCGAAGCCTAGCCCGGCTCGGCCCGGTCTGTTAGGGTTTCTTATCCATGACTCCATCTCTCGCACCTCCAGTTATTGGGTGGAGCCATGATAGCTTGTGATAGATGGCGATGCATCTTAGATGTGTCGGCCTCACTTACAATAGACACAATATTCGTAGAGACATGAAAGAATGTGATGCTAGTGCATTGATTTGTGCATCTAATTTGTCAATCACGTGAGTCCTTGTATCATGTAGTCGGTTGAGTATCTAGAAGTTCAAGACTGAAGACACAAGAGATCAAGTGCATCAAGGAGTAAATAACATATAAATAAGGTGCCTTAGTGACCTTAACCCTTGATTCAAAACAACCCTTGAACCTATAAATGATCTTGTCTTAATATGTAAACCTTGTTGATAATTCGTTAGCCTTAGAAACCTAATTAGAACATGATAAGTAAGGTTATAATAAGTGAGAAGCTACTGTGAAAACATATGCCCAAAACAGTAGTTTTCAAGTGCTATTTGATCCCATCGAGCATACCTCGAGGGGTCTTCGATGTATCGAGGATCCCCTTGATGGCACCAGCAGAGAAGTTAAATCTGTCCAACAAGAATTCATCATTTTATTTGATTTTCTTAATGGCATCGACGTTTCCTTTGATGGCATCGAAGGTTCACTTAGATGGTATCGAAGACCACTCAATGACATCGATAGGTGACTCATATATGTCCAGTAAAAACAAATCACATTATTTAATTTTCTCGATGGCATCAAGGTACCCTTCTATGGCATCGAAGGTACACTTCGATGGCATCAAAGACCAATCGATAGCATAGATAGAGCTGTTATCTGTCAGTTTTCTAACCGTTGGACCTCGAACTTCTTATAAAGGGCATTCGGTTCTTGGGTATAAAAATGAATTTTTAGTGCAATAGAAGCTCATGATATTTCATGATCATATCCCTCATCCCAAGCTTCTAAACCAATGAGTTATATGTCATCTTTCTTGATATTATCACTCTAATGATGACTTTAACCTCCACCTTGAAGATGTGCTTGAACTTATTCATTTTCTAGAGATTAGACTCAACCTCTATAGGCATACTATTATCTAAATATTTACTTAGGAATTATAACTTTCCATTAGTTGTATGAGATTCAACTAACCTCCCATCACCTTAGTCACCTCAAAGGAGCACTACATGTAAGGTCTTTGATGTTAGATCCGAAGCCTTGACAAAGCATCAATATCATGATCAGGGAGGAAAATGGGAACTGATTAAAGCACGTGAGAGCATTGATCAAGCTACCTAATAAGGTACTACAAAAGGGGCTTAATTCGATAAGTAAGTTGTTAAGTATAAGAATCTATATACTCTCTTTTCTTATGTAGGATTGATAGTAAGAGTTTGTGACCCAAACTTGATTAGATTTTTGTGTAGGACCTTGACTCTGGTGTAGGGCCTAAATTCATGTTCTTGTGTAAGACCTTGACTCTTTTGTAAGGCATAAACTTAGGTTCTTTTATAAGACCTTGGCTCTTGTTTAATGCATAAATCAAGTCCTTGTGTAGGCCGCCAAACATGGGTGTGTACATGTTAGTCTCCATGGGAGCTTCAGGTGAGAGTTAATGTAGGTCCTTGGACTAGAACTGTAGTTATTGGTTAGCTTACGGAAAACCAAATAAAGTCTCTTGTGGAAGCCTCTGACGAGAGTGTACGTTAGTAGGTTCTTATATATGACTGAAGTTTGTGGTGAGCCTATAAAAAACCATACAAAGTCTCTTGCGGGAGATCTTTCTTGTGTAAGGTTGTAAAGGTTAGAAGTTAACCTGATTTAAAACCTTCGATACTGAAATTTGGTACACTCATGGGTTGAGTGCATCTGTTAGCAGTGGAGTAGAAAAACCAAACCACTATATATGCTTGTGTTTATGATTGTTATTTGAGCACTTGTTTAATTATACTTATGTGATTAAATGTTTAATTATTGTATACATGAATAGATGAATGCTAGGACTTGATAGTTAGCACATCACACACACACATGTACACTATCATGCTTATAGACTAGTTGCTTAATTGGTATATCATTTATAGTCTATATGATTAGACCCTCTATTGACTTAGAAGACTTAGAGTTAATTGTCTTGCTTAGCTTAATTTGCATATTAGCGTAAGTAGGCAATTGTAGTTTAAATGATGAAAATTTTAATTGATTTTATTCACCCCCCTCTAATACATAGACTTAATTCCTTAGCTTTACCATCTTTCGCATGTGCAGCCATGGTAATTCTATTATACCATAGGTGAAATTTCAAATGGTATCAAAGTGGGTAGCTCTTGAAGGGCTTAACCATCTTAAATTAATTCAATGGGCTTAAGAATGATGTCTACTCAAGAGAGGTGTACTGTTACATGACCACCGTATTTTAATGGGTCTAACTACACCTATTGGAAGGTTGGGATAAGGGTTTTTATAAGATCCATTGATCCCATGGTCTGGGCTATTATCGAACAATGATGGACAATTCCTATAGAATAAGTCGTAGTTGATGGTAAAACCATTAGTGATCTCAAAGATAGATCCAAGTGGAGTACCGATGAGAGAGTGCGGTATACTTATGATGCCAAGGCTCTCAATACTATTTACTGTGCGGTTTCCTCGATGAATTTAAACACATTTAAACATATGAAACTGGGAAGGAAGTGTGGGACATGTCGAAAATCTCCCAGGAGGGAACTAGTACAATAAAAAGATCAAAGCTTCATCTCTTGGTGACCCATTTTGAAAATATTAAAATGAAAGAGTCCGAAACTTTTATAGAATTTTACTTTACAATGAATGATATTTGTAATTTTATGTGGGGTTTAGAAGAGAGGATTCCAGAAGGGTGTATATATATATATATAAATACTTAGATCCCTACCGGATAGGTTTACTCTTAAGATAAGCTTGATAGAAGAGTATAGGAACATAAATAAGATGAAAGTAAAAGAATTCTTAAGTTCCCTACAAACATTCAAACTACACTTTAAGGCCCCATCTAGTGGAAAGAAATTAGTCGTCTTCAAAATATCTCATAGGCAGTCACATAAACATAGAGAGATTAAATATGAAAGTAATAGTAATGATGAGATCAATTATCTAAACTTTTTAAGAAATTCCTCAAGTTTAGTAGATGAAAGAGTTATGACAAGAAGGATAAGATGGTTGAAAAGCGTAAAGGTAAAGCTATTAAACCACCTAAGCAAGTTTAATGTTACAACTATGAGGGTTATGGACATCTTGCTCCCAATTGCTCCAGTAAAATAAGATCTAAAGGTAAGGCTATGGTGGCAACATGGGATGATACGGAGGAGTTTGAATCCATTTCAGAAGACTCCTCTAGTGTTGAAGACCTTAGTCACTTACGTGTCTTATCTGCTTATATCACAACATCCCTCCCTAGAGATTTGAGAGACCATAACACCTCAAGAAGGTGACCATAGAAGGTCTCTTTGGGCCAAATAGTTAAATGAGAGGATTTTAGCCTCATTTTAAGCATATATAAAAATATGAGGATTCTAGCCTCATCTGTGCTTATTGGTAAATCTGAAGATTACGCCTCATTTGCATTGATAGTTTAAGCTTTAAAGTTTATGAAATTTGATATTACATATTTTTAGCTTAAACTATCATTGGTCATTCTCATTTTAATTAGTATATATTTTAAATGACCATAATTAGCATGTTTCATGTTTTTAATGATCATTTGTAATCTTTTAACCTCTGTTAGTATGTGCCTCATAATTGCTAAATGTAAGGCCCGTATCCTAGTTTGTAACAACCCTAAATTTTGGTGCATTAAAAAAACTAAATTAAATATTTAAAGATTTTATTTTTAAATAAAAAATAAGAATAAGTCAATAATTGAGTTGGTAAAGACATTCTTAGTTGAGAGAGAGGTTTAGGGATCGATTCTTGAAGTAGTAATAATAATTTTTTTATCAAATGTTATAAAAAAATTCAAATTTAGGATAAGGGAGGATGTGCTCATCCGATTTTATGAGAATTTTCTTTAAAAAGGAATACAGAAGGTTTCTGAATAAGAAAAAAAAAAAGAAGAGATAGACAGCCTTAAAGAAAAAGGGAGAGAAGATTTTAAGAGGACTTGATCAGGTAAGTTCCAACCCTTAGATCTTTTTAATTTTTTTATTATATTGTTAGTTTCTTCTTGATTTATACAATGGATGGTGTGGATCATTCACATGATCATTGTATAAGTGTGTAGAGACAATTTTAACAAAGTGATGCTTTATAATTTTAAATCTGTTCAGTAATTTTAGGAATAAATTTAATGGGTGCAATCTAATTGTGTTAAGATAGATCTGAATGGGTCATTTGATCCTAAGCATCAAAAGATAACAGTGCCTTAAATTCCAGATTGATCTAATCATCCAATGGGCCACCCCGATCAAGTAATTTTTGATCAATTTTATAATATTAAAAAGAAAATAAAAGAGAGAAATTTAAAATAGAAAATTTAACTATTTGATCATTTTGAATTTGGCCACCTAGGATGTAAATCAAAGGTGGGCCCCACCATATAATAAAAATAGATGAATAATAATATTGTTGATATAATTGATAGGACCTAGGAATTCAAACCCGTCTAATTTTCTTGTAGAGTCTATACTACCAGACTCAGGTGAGAAACCTAACTTGTCTCATAATTCATTAAAATTAAAATAAATTATTTGTGATTGTTTGATTGATTGATATACTGATTTTAGTATTTTGTTATGATAATTGTACGGTAAATTCATATGTGAATATTCTGATCAAGACAACTATGCGAAATATGAAAAATATGCATTTACATATCATCTATCATTCATTATATTTGCATAATGCATGGTTGATCCTAGGGGCCCTCCTTAGAAGAAATGTCAATCCTAGTAGAGCATTACCAGATGCCAGCTATGTCCAAGCTTACTAAAAGGTGGAAGCCTACCTAACGGGTGGATGCGAGTTGACGACCTCCAACCAAGCAGATGGACGATCATCCCATCTGATGCATTCATACACCATTTGCATTCATATTATTATACATATATTTTTCTGTTATTTTAATTGCTATAATTATGAACCATGCTGGGTTATTTCATTAAGCTTGGCCAGCTTACATTTTTATTGATGGAAAAACTGTACAAAGGAGTCATTAATAGATGATGTGGCGCAAGAACCGGAAGGATCTATCGTACTTGAACACGACCCATGTGAAACGTAGTCATACTTATCTGAAGATGAAGTGACAGCATTATACCATTTCTGATTATGTGATTTATTTGTTAGCATAGTTTGATTAACGTATAATGCATATTGGTATTGGTTTTGAGATTTTAAGAAATTATTTAGATTTATTTCATTGAGACAATGTTAGCATGGAATAAACATAATTATACTATGATGGTATAATAAATGAATAGTTTTTAAGGTTTATTTTATTTTAAGGGTTGCCAAGATTTAGATATGCTTGGTTGATTGATGCTAAGTGTTATGTATGTGTGATTGAGATTATAGTGAAACTTATACTGAATGTAATTATCATCTCTAATTAAACTGATTAAGGAATTAAGTTAGTACACTTTATGTATGAGGTATGAACTGAAACTCAGGTCTGAGGGTGCACACTCTGTACTCGAATTTCAGGGCGTGACATAGTTCGTACCATTCCTTAGACTCCTGCGATCGTCCCCATCGAATTTCGGTGACCCACGATTTGTAGACAATATTTGCGCGTGACTCTAAGTCGCATCCCATAGATCTGAGTTGACTTGACTCGAAACTTGTACCCTAGGGATCGCACCGTCGCCGTGGTTCCAACGATGTGTCTTGCGCACTAATGCGATACTCAGGCTAGGAGTTGTGGGCCCGCGTTTATCTTGAGAAACATTCCGTGCATTGCGCATCTCGAGAGAATCTCTACCCAATCTATCACATCAATCAATTAAGTACAAGTCAAGTATAACCTATACCTAGCTCATCCATTTCTTACCAATAAAGCATGACACCCATCCCTCTCTCACCAAAAAGTCAACACAACCATACCTCTCGTGTCATTCTTCTTACACACCCATCCCTCTCTCCTTACATCTCCCATCTTTCACTCATTCTGTCACGCTCCAAACTCAGAAACCGGGCTTACAAAATTTTTGATCGCTGAATCCGGCGCCGACAGCCTTCTTAGAACCGCATTCTCGGCTCCCGGCACCCATTACCAGTTTCTGATCCTAGGATCCTATAAGGAGGATTTTCAACATCAATTTGATTCATAATGAGCATAACTATAAGCATAACCCACGAACAATAACCACAAGAACACCATCACAAAATCCACTATGATAAAAATCCTATAAGGAGGATTTTCAACATCAATTTGATTCATAATGAGCATAACTATAAGCATAACCCACGAACAATAACCACAAGAACACCATCACAAAATCCACTATGATAAAATTTTTTTAAGGTACAATGCGTAAGAAGGGAAATACAAGATAATAATAGTAAAAACTCCTAAAGTTTGACTGCACACTCCTATTACAACTAAGCTACAGCTGCATCTTGATGTTACTTGCACGCATCAATCATGCATAAGCTTATAGGAAGCTTAGAGGGTGGTGTAAGTGTGCGCAATATGTGCGTGCTCAGAATACAATGTCAGAGTAATGCAAAAAATGCCGGTAAGTCCATGAATATCATCAGCCGTAACAAGGCTATGCGATGCAAGGCATGAATGCTAGCAGCCATACCAAGGCTATATGATGCAAGGCCTATATAGCCAATATCATGAATAAAAATATAGCTCAAGCATACCAATCTGCACCATATATCAGTACAGTTCCTCTGCATAATCATCGGGGTCTAGTACACTTTACACCACATTACCGCCCACTGGACGCGCAACCGTGCATGTGGAAGAGACCTCACTATCCGCCTACCAATATCAGCCCAGCCTGTCGATAGCGGACCCATTTATGAGCTGGTCAGACTTAGCCTAGTATTGCCCCCTGCCCTCGGACGAATAAGGCCATACCCCTTTTAAACCTACCACGACACAGTGGGAGACGTGGTCTAATGGTATACGACCCTCGTACGCTCATGTATCTACTCGATCTCGACATTGGAGTCATCGTTTGGTACCATCGGGTTTAGAGATTTTCACCCAGGGACATTTATGGTGCCCCGATGCTAATAACAGTATTTCTGGTGTCCAATCCTGCCATTAACGATATGTCTGTGGAGGCCACAGCCCTGATGTCGCTAAGGAGTATAATAATCACGTCATACAAATGTGAAGTGCATGAATCACACTATCAGTCATGCAGCAATCCTGTGCGTACCGCGCACTCATGTGGGGCAACTCTGCCTATCAGGGAGCCCATAAACAATCTGCCCGAAGGCATATGCTATGATCAGTCACTCCTCATATCAAGCATACATATGATGCATATGAGCATGAATCATGGAGTATACTAAGTGTGTTATATGGTGACAGACTTTATTCATAACGAAGATGGGCCTAGACGGCCTACACACAATAAGTATGGGCCTAACAATGGGCCCTAGGAAGACTTATAATGTGGACATTTAACCATCATTGCTCCTACAATGTGGACGTCAAACCATCATTGCTCCCATGGCATGACCACCATAAACATCATTGCATACATCATGGTGGAATCTCACATCGCAATGGGCCTGATATACAACACATTCGGCCCCACACAAAGGCCTCATATACAACACATTTAGCCCCACAAAACGGCCTCATATACGTTTCATCGGGCCTCACTCATGGTCCTCATATACATTACATTGGACCTTAACCCATGAGCCTCAAATACATTAAGTGGGCCGCATCACATGGGCCGCACCAATGGGCCTTATATACATCAAGTGGGCTACATCAATGGGCCGCACCATTGGGCCTCATATACATCAAATGGGTCGTATCAATAGGCCACACCAATGGGCCTCATATACATCAAATGGGCCGCATCAATGGGCCACACCAATGGGCCTTATATACATCAAATGGTCGCATCAATGGGCCGCACCAATGGGCCTCATATACATCAAATGGGCCGCATCAATGGGTCGCACTAATGGGCCTCATATACATCAAATGGGCCACATCAACGGGCTGCACCAATGGGCCTCATATACATCAAATGGGCCGCATCAACGGGCCACAAATACATCAAATCGGGTCGCATCATGTGGGCCTTAAATATATTAAATCGGGCCGCAATACAACACATCATCAAGGTAGGGCCCACCACAACGTTATTTTCCATCCAATCTGTTTATAAGGTCTCATGGACCTGACCTAAGAGGAAAAATAAATTTCATATTGATCTAAACTTTCGTGACCCCAAAAAGGGTTTTAATGGTAGCTGTTCAACACCCCACTGCTTTTTGTTGTGTGGTCCACCCGATCATCGGATCTGCTTTATTTTTTTTTGGTTCCAAGCCTTAAGTTGAGCTTGCCAAATGGATGGACGGTTTGGATGGAAAACATCCATCATGGTGGGGCCATTGACCGTCCAGCAGATGGATGGCCCTAATACTGTCCAGATGGATGACGTGGAATACAAAACATACATGACTATGGGTTTCCACAGATGGATGGACAGTGTGATATATACGAACATCAAGGTGGGCCACTGCACGGACGGTGCAGATTCAACACTGCATCATGGTATGTCCCACATGGATGGAGTCCACCGTCAAACGGATGGTGTGGATCGATAGATACATCACGGTGGGACTCACATGGCACTGCCAGATAGACGGTGCTGATATACAGCACATACACGAAAGGTGGGTCCCACAAAATTTGTTGACGTTGATCAGCTATGTGGCTGGTGTGAGATGCACACTGAACCACTATAATTCTGTGTTATGTGGTGAATATTTTTATATTTTATGTGGTGAATATTTGTATTTACATTTCAGTTAAAGTGGTGAATGATTGTAATATTTACTTTTATTTACTCTTGTAAAGTTTGGGATTTTGATTTTAAAAAATATTTATGAAATAATGTTGTCCTGCCTAAACTTTTAGTTGAAGGTTGTTTTACAAATCATTTGAAATCAACGCTTCAATACTTAAGCAATTGAGATCTCCGATTTGTTTATTATTCAGTACTTTATTCGATTATTTGGCATAGTCCTATTAACCCCTTTTAAGACTTCTTAAGCTCTCCTTTTCAAGTGGTATCAAAGCGGGTTGCTCTCTCTCTCTCTCTCTCTCTCTCTTTATATATATATATATATATATTTGAATTAATCTCCTTGAGTTAGATCCAGAGCTTTATTATGTCAAATTTTGACTGTTTATTTATTACCAGGTCACCTCCTTTTGATGACTCTAATTATTCATACTGAAAAGTTAGAATGAAGATTTTTCTAAAATCATTAGATGAAAGTGTATGACAAGCCACTGTGACTAAATGGAAACCTCCTATGACTGAAGTAGTAGTCGAGGATGGAATCAAATATATGAGAGAAATCACATTCTATTTATGGACTGCTAGTCAAAAGAGTGAAAACAGTGCTAATGCTAAAGCCTTAAATGCCATAACTTGCGATATATCGCCTGATGAATTCAAGAGAATTATTTCATGCGATACATGTCACGCCCCAAACTCGAAAACCGGGTTTTACAAAATTCTCGATTGCCGAATCTAGTGCCGCCAGCCTTCGTAGTACCCTATTCTCGCCTCTTGGCACCCATTTACCAGGTTTTGATCCTGGGATCCTATAAGGAGGATTTTCAATATGAATTTTATTTATAATAAGCATAACCGTAAGCATAACCCATGAACAATAATCACAAGAACACCATCACAAAATCTACTATGATCAAAATTTTTAAGGTACAATGCGTATGAAGGGAAATACAAGATAATAATAATGGAAACTCTTGAAGCTCGACTGCATGCTCCTGCTGCGATTAAGCTACTGCTGCGTCCTGGCGTCACTTGCACGCATCAATCGTGTATAAGCTTATAGAAAGCTTAAAGGGTGGTGTAAGTGTGTGCGTAATATGAGCGTGCTCAGAACGCAATATCAGAGTAATGTAGAATCATATTGATGAGTTCATGAATGCAATCTGCCATACCAAGGCTATGTAATGCAAGGCATGAATGCTATCGGCCATATCAAGACCATCGATGTAAGGCATGAATACTATCGGCCACATCAAGGCCATACGATGCAAGGAGTGAATGATGTCGGCCATACTAAGGTCATACGATGCGAGATGCAACTCAAGCGTACCGGTCCTCGTCTGCATCCACATATCAATGCAGCTCATCACTAGAGTATCAAATATCAGTACAGTTCTCACACTGGACAATCACCGGGGTCTAGTATACTCTATGCCAGCTTGTCGCCCCTATCCGAGCGCACAACTGGGTAAGTGGAATAGACCTCACTATCCGCCTACCAATATTGAGCCCGGCTCGTCGATAGTGGACCCATTCCTCAAGATAGTCAAACTCAACCTAAATATTACCCCCTCACTCAGGTAGGTAAGGTCACATGCCTTTCCAACCGACCACGACACAGTGGGAGACACGACCTACTGGTATACAGCCCTCGTGCGCTCATGTATCCACTCAGTCTTGTTGTTGGAGTCATCCTCTGGTACTATCGGGTTTAAAGATTTTCACCCAGGGACATCTATGACGCTCTGATGCTACTAACAGTATTTTTGGTGTCTGATCCTGCCATCCATGATATGTTTATGGAGGCCACAGCCCTGATGTCGCTAGGGCGTATAGTAATCATGTCATACAAATGTGAAGTGTGTGAATCACACTATCATTCATGCATGAATCCTATGCGTACTGCGCGCTCATGTGGGGTAACTCCGCCTATCAGGGAGCTTATAAACAATTTGCTCGAAGGCATATGCTATGATCATTCACTCCTCATATCAAGCATACATATGATGCATATGAGCATGAATCATAAAACTATACTAAGCATGTTATATGGTGATGGACTCTATTCATAATGAAGATGGGCCTAGACGACCTACTCATAACAAGTATGGGCCTAACAATGGGCCCAAGGGAGAGTTACAATGTGGACATTTAACCATCATTGCTCTTACAATGTGGACGTTAAACCATCATTGCTCCCAAGGCATGGCCCGCCATAAACATCATTCCATACATCATGATGGAATCACATATCGTAATGAACTTAATATACATCACAATTGGCCTCACACATTGGCCTCACATACATCTCATTGGGCCTCACTCATGGTCTTTATATACATCACATTGGACCTTAACCCATGGGCATCAAATACATCACAACGGGCCTCATATACATCAAGTGGGCCGCATTACATGGGCCGCACCAATGAGCCTCATATATATCAAGTGGGCCGTGTCAATGGGCTGCACCAACGGACTAATATACATTAAGTGTGCCGCATTATATGGGCCGCACTAATGGGCCAATTTACATCAAGTGGGCCGCATCATATGGGCTGCACCAATGGGTAAATATACATTAAGTGGGCCGCATCATATGGGCCGCAACAATGGGCTAATATACATCAAATGGGCCACATTATATGGGCCGCACCAATGGGCTAACATACATCAAATGGGCCGCATTATATGGGCCGCACTAATGGGCCAACATACATTAAATGGGTCGCATTATATGGGAAGCACCAATGGGCCAACATATATTAAATGGGCTACATTATATGGGCCACACCAATGGGCCAACATACATCAAATGGGCCGCACCATCTACACCATTCTTCTATTTTTAGAGATCATTTTAGTGCATTAATTGAAAAGAAATGGATCACATCGGAGGATTATCTGGACCATACCACAAATAACAGTGGAGATAATGATTTTCGCCGTTTAAATTCACGGGGCCCACCATTTTATTTTCCATCCAACTTGATCATAAGGTCACAAAGACCTGGATTAAGAGGAAAAATAAATTTCATATTGATCCAAACTTTCATGACCCCAAAAAGGGTTTAAATGGTGGACGTTCACTTTACACTGTTTTCTGTGGTGTGGTCCACCTGATCATCAGATTTGCTTCATTTCAATTTTTTTTATTGTCCCAAGCCTTAAGATGAGCTTGACAAATGGATGGATGGTATGGATGTAACACATACATCGGCAGGCCCCACAGAACTGCCGATGTCATGGGGCCCACTGATGGATGGTATAGATGAAGCATGTACATCGTGCGGATCCACAGGGCTTACTGATGTTGTCAACAACCACATAGCTGGTGTGTCGTGTTCACATACATGTGTGGCCCACCAGAAAGAAATGGACGAACGGTCTAGATCACAGGTTGATGTAAGTACTCCAGCTACACAACTATGTGGTACTCCAGCCAATTTACTTCTGATCTAGGTGGGTTCCTGAAAAGGCCGAGCTATATGTCCTAGAGGGGAGAGGGTGAATAAGACTATGCTAAATAAAAATTAATAAGTGGAATATAGACAAAAAATAGCCAAAATGAATGTAAATAACATAAGGAAATAACAACCTCAAAAATTAAGTATTGAGAGGTTGATAAAAACTTGGTTCTAAGGACAACCTAAGACTAAAAACTAATGGCTTATGGCAGGACAACCTTACTAGAACGTGGGTGAGTATCAAAAACTCAAACTCAAGAGGATATGAAAGAAATAGAAACTAATCTATTACAACATTCACCACACAATGCTGAAATATTAAGATTACAACATTCACATCCACAAATACATCCCACAATCTTAAAACCATAAAAGATAAAGAAATAAATCACACATCCACCAAACACAAAGAATTATAGTGGTTCGTTTATGTGTACACCAACTATTAATAAATAGCCACACAACTACTCCACTCCTAATATCCACTCCCTCGGGATATTAGCGTTCACTAATCAAAATAGGTTTTTCAAGGTTCACCTAAAACCTTCACAATTGTGTCTTTAGATGGGCTTACACAATTCAAAAACCCATCGCTCTGAGATTTTCTGGATCACCTCCGATAAAACCAAAATAGAGATTTTCTGGAACAATCTCACAAACTAGAAATGAATTGAATTACAGAAAAAGTAAAAACTTATCTGTTTGACAATTCTGAGGCAGTCCGGTAGAACTAACTTGTTGACGATGCAGATGTTCAACGTTTAGTCTCACAAGTGTATAGGGTTCTAAGTCTAGATAATTTTTAATTAAATCAGTAAGGGCTTTGTATTAATTTTGATCTCAAGAAAGGATAAATCAAATATCCCTTTTTAAAATGAGAATGGAATAGAGAATCAAAATAAAAAAGAAGAGCTACTTTAAAGAATCTTAAATATGCATAAAATAGCTTAGAATGTACTCAAAATTATCTCAGAGTGATTGCTTAAGAATGATAAGAATTGAATAGAAAACTCTGAAATTCAAGCACTATTTATAGTTGAAAAATTGGTTCGCACGACTAGCGTTTGGTTAGCTACGACTGGCCTTATCCAAATAGATTTTTAACAATTCTGGCACGATAAGATTTTTCAGCTACACAATTGGCCTTGTGTATCCCACGATTGGTCGAGTGGCCTGCTCGACTGGTTGTGGACACCACACGACTGGTCGTGTGAGTCCAGATTACTAGCTGAAAAATGAGTCGAGCACTGCATAACTGGTTGAGCACTATTCACATGACTGGTCGTAGACCAATAGAAAAATTCTAAAAATTCATAACAAATCCTGGACTGGTCAAGGAAAAACTAGGACTGGTCGAGCCAGTGCTAGGGCTAGTCGAAAGAACAGAATTTTATACTTATAAAATGACCAAAATGACCGACTGAAAGTATGAAATGATCTAATCATGATCTAAGGTCAATCTAGGTCAATCATACCTTACTTGTGAGATAGAACATATGAACACTTAATCTATTGATCACTTAAGTAGCTTTAATTCTTGCAATCTTCAAAGCTTGAACTCGACATACCAAACATAATCTTCAACTAGGTCTTGAGTTCTTAGACTTTTTTAGTTCCAGATCTTGAATCACAATGTTCTTGAAAACTCTATCTTCACTCAATATATGAAAGTCTTCACTTTCTTCCAGTTTGAAGATCTCGGTAGGTTCGTCATAGATGTCAGCAAGTTAAATTCAGCACGAACAAAACAAATGTCGAAGATTCAATGTGAACAAATGCACAAGCTTGATACAATCAAGATACAAACTTGAATTGGTTTATCACACCAAAATTTGACAATACTTAGGGTTTATCAACATAGCACTTTTAATCTCCCCCTTTGTCAAATTTGTGACAAAACTAAAATTACAATATGCAATAGATATTCAAACAACACATTGTACAAACATATTGCACTAACATGAATACACATGTATGAAATGATCCATAATAGATATCATGCATAATAAACAACTCTTCCTCTTAATCCACTATGCGGAAAAAATATTAGCTACATTTCATTATATCATATCCACATATCATTCAAGATTACAATGTCTCCCCCTTTTTGTCACAACATGACAAAGGAAGCGAAAAGGAAAAATGAAAAGAATAAGAGAGCATGTAGAATTAATAACTACTCATCCAAATCAAATTTTTAGAGTATCTGAACTGAATATATAAGAGTTTAAACAAAATCATCCAATTAGTCACAGGGAAAAGGGTTAGAATAAAGTTATTATAGATACCATTAAATCAAAACAAAATTAATCAGATCCTGAAGAGGGAGCAGGAATAGATGGATTAATTTGATGTAAACTCTTATTAATGCGCCTTATTTATTTGCGCATATAAGCAAATTGAGAATCCTAGGTTACATGAATCTGAGCCACCTGTTCCTCAAGATTACACAACCTCTCATCAAAATCAGAAGGTTGATAATCAGGGTCGGCCTTAGAATCTGATTCAAGTTCATCAAATAAATCATCCATATTAACATCTTCTTGAGGTAAAGCATCAGCTTCTTCAGCTTCTTCATCTCCTCTAGCATTCCCATCAACTTGACCAGGTGCCAAGTCCAGGTTTATCTTGTTGATATTAGAAATGTTAAATGGACAAAGATTAATAGAACCTTCTCCAATGGGCATAGCTATCAAAGCATGATTAGTTAAGGCAGTCATAAGATAAGAGAATGGAATATCACTATGACCAGGATGGAGATGAAACTGAATAATATGATGACAGATAAGAGAATGAACAGATATGAATGTAAGATACAACTGAATGTATAATGCGTGCCATAAAAGAGGTCAGCTCAGTCTTGTTACTTGAGCGAGGATAGACATTCGAAATAAAAATCTGATACAAGACCTTGTATCTGGGCAACATATATTTGAAACTGAGCATAGTACCACTGTTCTATTCCGCATTCATGTTACAGAGAACTCTTGTAATCAATTATTTAGCATTTTCAGAAGGTCTACATTACAAAGTGGATATGGTTATGCCGTCATCAACAATAGGTATATTCATAATTACTGAAATTAAATGACGATGTACCTCAATTGGACCTTCTCTAGTTGACACAGTAAATGTCAAATCTTCTAGAGAGAACTCAGTAATGCAAGCATACATGGCCTACATAATGGATTGGTATGTAGGACCGCCCTAAGATAGTATATTTTTCCAACCTACAGCTTGAAGGAGAGAGACAATGTTGAAGTGCTCAAGATGATCAATAATGACAACACGCTCAACAATAATATTTCTAAGATGGAAATCCTGCACATACTTGGGATCCTCTTCGGGAGGCTGAAGGTGACGCATGCTAATGGGTGCGGAACAGGATGAAGAGGGACCACGAGTAGTTCTCTTCTTATTTCTTCCTTCCATTGCAACAAGAAAACAAAGACACGAAGGATTGCAAAAAGAAATGAAAGGATTCCAAACAAATCAGATTTTAAGAAAAAAATCCTTTCAAACCACCATAAATCTTGAAATAAGAAGCAAAATCAAGATTAAGGATAATTAAAGAACTTAAATCCACAAGGAAATAAAAAATGAAGCATTAACTGGAGAGTAATCAACAGATGAGTTCGACCGGTCGTGGTTGGGCTTAATGGAGAAGAAGAATGGGCTTAATGGAGAAGAAGAAAGAAATGAAAAAAATAACATTTTTTCCAAATAAAAACCCATTTCATGAGTTTCACGACTGGTCGTGTACATACTTGACCGGTCGTGCCACGACTGGTCAAGTGTGTACTCGACTAGTCGTGTAACACTGAAAATGTGCAACTTTGCATATATTTAAATTAAAAAAATACAAAATAACATATATATACATTATGTTACAAATGAGCACAAATCATTAGTTCATATTGCACATACCATGATCAAATTTCAATTTTGTAAATCAATTTTTGTCAAGCGATTTTCTGAATATGTCAACTAGTTGATTCTCGATCTGAATATATTCTAATGAAATTATCTTTTCTTCCACTAATTCACGAATATAATGATACCTAATGTCAATGTGCTTGGTTCGTGAATGCTGAATAGGATTTTTGGAAATATTAATTGCGCTTAAGTTATCACGATACAACATCACAGATTCTTGCATAATTCCATAATCTCTTAGCATTCTCTTCATCCATACTAGCTGAGTGCATGCATTACCTGTAGCAATATATTCAGCCTCAGCAGTGGAGAGCGATACGGAACTTTGTTTCTTACTTAGCCAGGAAACTAGATAGTTCCCGACATAGAAACAACCTCCGTTGGTCGATTTATGATTATCAATGTTACCAGCCCAATCAGCATCCGTGTAACCAGCTAATTGCACACTAGTATCATGTGGATACCAAAGGCCAAGATTAGCTGAACTAGTGACATATTGTAAAATTCGCTTAATAGCAATCAAGTGGGACTCTTTAGGGTTCGATTGATATCTGACACAAATTCCAATGTTAAAAGCAATATCAGGTTGACTTGCAGTTAAAGAAAGTAAACTTCCTATCATACTGTGATATAACTTAGGATCCACACTCTTAGCTGTTGAATCCTTAGAGAGTTTCAGAGTGGTACTCATTGGAGTATCAAAATTTTTTCCACTCTTAAATTCGAACCCTTTAATTAAGTTCAGAGCATATTTGGTTTGAGAGATGAAGAATTCATCAGGAATGTCCATAAGGCTAGCATTTAGATGACGATGTGTCACGCCCCAGACTCGGTAACCGGATTCACAAGGAACCCGATGGCCGGTTTTGGCTGCAACAGCCTCCGTAGTACCCCATTCTCGGCTCCTGAGGTAGGTTCCGATCCTGGGATCCTACAAGGAGGATTTTCATAACAATATAACCATTTCCAATACGAGCATACCCAAGATCACAACAAGTAAATCTGAGAATAAAAAAGGCACTTATCACAAAATCCACTAAGAATTTGAACTTTTACAAGTTACATAAGGTCCAAAAGGACATACATAAGATAATAGAAGAAAGAAAGGAAGGATGCAATACTGGGTCCTCAAGCTCAGCTCTAATCCACGCTCTGCTACTTTGGCGCCTACCTAGAGTCTCCCGCACGCATCAATCGTGCATAAGCTTATAGAAGCTTAGAGGGTGGTGTAAGTGTGTGATAATAGTGCACGAAGAATAATAGGAGATACGGGAAGGAGACATGCTCAATGAGAATATCACTAGCCTTACCAAGGCTTATCATGAATATGATGCAATGAGTACTGGACGCCATACCAAGGCAATGCATGAAGGGGCTTACATAACCAATACTAATGCGATGCAAGTAATGCCAGTGCTCATAACCAAACCATATGTCAAGTATATTTCCAATCATAAGGAAATCACCGGGGTCCATTACACTGCTGGATGACTGCCGCTCTACAGACCCCGCACAGTCAAACGAGCGTAAGAGACCTCACTACCCTCCTGGACAACAAGGCCTGACGGTAGCGGACCCATTCACGAGCTGGTCAGACTCAGCCTAGCAATGCCCTCTTACATCAGGCGAGTAAGGCCACACCCCTATCCAACCGACTACACGACAGTGGGAGTCACGGCCTAATGGTATAAGGCCCTCGTGCGCTCATATATTCCACCCGGTCACGGCGTTGGAGCAGATCCTTGGTACCATGGAAGTTTTGGAAATTTCACCCATGGGCATCCTATGCACCCAGTATGCTCAAGTAACATTTCCGGTGTCCAAACATGGCCATCCATGATGTATCTATGGAGGCTACAACCCTGATGAAGCAAGGGTGATAATGCTCATATATTATGCAATGCTGGATGCATGAATCACACAATCAACTATGCATCAATTCCAAGCATCCAACATGCTCAAGAGGGAATATTACGTCCCTCGGGAAGACAGCATGCAATGCCCAATGGCACAATCATAGCCATATACACAATGTCATCCAAGCATACAATGATGCACATGGGCCATGAAGATGGGTCTAGGCGCATTATGCGGCGATATACAAAGTAAATTACATTCCTCCTATCCAAGAAGGAACCAAGACTAGGTACTTAGACAATATCCATAAGGAATCCCACCTCTAGTGGGGGCTCATTTACCTGGGGTAGCCCATAAGACTAAGCATACAACTACGGGTCTAAGTAATATAGAAATGAGCATAGCAACTGTCTAAGATAAGTATCCAATCACTTTTAAATACAATCAGACCTAGAGGGGTCCATAATGGGGACATTTAACCACCATTCTCCAAAAAGGCATATCTACCATGAACTATATGGATAAAAGGCCCAAGGCCTACATTTAAGATAAAAATAAAAGTAACCACATACATATATTCCTCATAATAGGCCATAAAAATATATAATACCACTTTTAACAACATGGCTCTAAGAGGGGAATTAAGGCCCAAGGCCTAATTCCCAATGGCCATAGAATCCATGCATTAAGTTGGACTTGGTGGGCAGCCGGCGTACACAATATACGGCCCAAAAATATGTTTAAGTTTTGATGAAATGGGCCCCACTACATCAGCCCAATAATTAGCAATTTAAGTAGGCAATCGAGGGCCTAATACTATCCTTACCTCAGCCCACAAGTCCATCAAAATGGTGGAAGTCGGCCCAATGTATGGTTGGGCCAAGCTGGGATATCCCTGCCCAATCTGGGCTCACTGGATGTCCCAAAATTCTGATCTTAAGATGGGGGTCCTCATAAGATCACTAAAAGTGACCCAAAAGAATGCACTGATTAAGCCCAAGGATTATAAGAAAGCTTAAGCATGTAACACGTACACAAGTTCTCAATATGGTGAGCCCCACAGCTTAAATAAAGTTGTAACCATAAAATTGTACATTGAAGGCCCTTTGATAAACTTTTGGCCCGTTTGACTTCCTGGGCCTGCTAAGGTCCGAAATTAGTTGAGTATGTGGAAATAATCTCATGAAGGCCAACTATACTCACCGGGAAACCCCCCAGATGGAGAGTGTGTATATATCATGAAAAGATCAAGTAGGCCTACTCCTGGATTGTGAGTCCAGCAGCAAACAAGGCAGAGAGTGCTTCCACAATCGGGCGATCCAAGGCTTGGACGGCCTGGACCAAACATGCATTAAGGTAGGTTCTACATACATGCATATTGAGCCTTAAATAAATAGCCTAAGGTCTATGGTGGGCCTTTAACCACCCATAGAGAAACCTATGAGCTTACCTTAGGATCACCCAGGAGGACATCCAACCTCAACTGGTTTCCAAGAGGTAGCTCACCACTACCCATATAATGAAAGATCTAAGGCCTAAGCAATGCGTGGACTAGTAGGCCATACACCAAGCCCAACTCATAAGCCATATAGTGGGCCCTCAAGTAAGGTTTGGGCCCAACCACAAAGGTCATAATTCCACATATTGTGGTGGGCTTCATGGGCAGCCCAGTAATTCATTTACATGGGCAAGTTTCACATTTAACACAAGTGAGTTGGGCCTCACTTTTGGCCTAAGTACAGGGTCAGTTTAATGGGCAGCCATGGGCCCGACTTCTTGTGTATCATTGCCCCTAAGCCCATCACAATAGATAGGAGAGTATAGGCTCAAGATCAATGGGCCTATCCAAAAGAACTGAGTCCACAAGGCCTACTTGCTAACACAAACATGCATATACTATATCACATAATGGGCCCTAAAGAAATGGCCCAAAACAAAAGTCATCCAATTCACACATTATGGTGGGCTTGAGGGCAGCCCATAAGCCCAAGAATACACATGGGCAAGGCCTATACTGACAGTGTGGGCCTTGCCACATCAGTCCAAAGACTTAGTAAGGCCCTCCACAATATACATTTATGTGGGCCCCGCAAGTCAGCCCATAATTAAGCATTTCATGAGGGCATCACGGCTAATAAATACACACGGTCAGCCTGTAGACGGCCCGTTGGGCCCGTGAAACAATAAGGTCAGGCCCTGCATGATCTTGGGCTCAAGAAATAGGTTTCCAGCCCATTGGGCCTATAAACTACCAAAAATCTGGTTAAGGCTAACCCCCAACATCACCACAAAGGTGGGCCTTAAGAGGAACTAATTACGCCCAAAAATATCTAAGGAAATAAGGCAAGGAGTATGTGCAACACTCCCTTAAATCTGGTGGGCCACAACAGCTCCAAAACAATCAACTATGGAGCAAATTTGGGCCCCTTGTTGGAATTTCAGCCCACCCACTTCATGGGCCTGCTGGAATCCAGAAATTTATGTAATTCAGATGGGTCACTAGCCCATGGTGACCCACACATATCATAGTGGGTCCCACCGGATGAGAGGGGAATGCACAACACATATTAGAAGTGGGCCATGCCGCTGGAATACAGGCCCAGCAACAGCCCAAGGTAGGGGCGTCCCGTGATGGGTAGTCCTACGGGCCTGAGTATCTGGCCCAAAACTGACCCAAGTTTGCAAGCCACACCACGATCAGTATAGGGACCCGATGGCCATGAAAATTTACAAGATGGTCCTCCCATAGGTGGACCACGAATCCTCAAAATTTTGTGATTTTTGGACGATCAGAAGTATTTTAATTAATTTAAATAAATCAGACCATCAAGAAAATCTGGTGAATCGGGACACCTAGACGTGGTGAGCCATTCCAGCACTTGTCACGGTGTACACGGGGCTCCATTGGCCCCAAAAATTTGTAGGTGATTCCCACCATGGGTGAACCACCTCTCTGTAAATTTTCATGATTTTAGGATACTCAGAAGTATTTAAATTAATTTAAAGAATACAATCTATCCAGGGTGAAATATTGCTGGAATATAACTGTCCTGAATTTGGGCCATCCAATGGGTGGGTTCTGGGCCTCCAAAATTCCTGAAATTTGGACCCAAGGTCCCTCATCAAGCCTAAAACAAGTTGGCATCCAGAAATATGGCCCACCTTCTTAGAAATTATTTTTTTAATATTATTTTTACGGGACTATGCTGCTGGGCTGCACAGCAGAAATTTCTGGCAGTCCAGTATGTTGGCCCACCCTTTTGGATGCCCAAATAGGATTCCTTGGCCCTGAAATTTTGTGGATAGGTCCTAATATGGGTGGGACACCTCCCTACAAAAATTTAGGATTTTTGGGATAGTAAAAATATTTTATTTAACTCATGCAATTTATGGACAGCAAGGTCCAGATTTTTATTTTCCTGCTGCAGCAATGCTGCTGTCTCTGACTTTAGCACCCCATTTGAGTGGGCCCAGGTCTATGTAAATTTGGAAAAATACAAGGCCAACCTTCCTATACAAGTATACAGTAAGGTGGGGTCCACAAAGGTGGCCCAGCATTTCAAAATCAGGCTGATATTTATGAGTTTCCAGCAAACAGTGTAGCTAGACAGTCCAGAAAAATCTGGACCGTCCACCCTCCTTGGCCCACCCTTTTGGGTGATCAAATAGGGACATTTGAAGCTGAGGTTTAGCATACTTTTAGGTGGGGTCCATACCTCAAAGAGAAGTCTAAGAAATCAGGAAAAATGAGACCACAAACAAGGCCTACAACACATACATTACAACATAAAAATTCCAGCAATCTGGACAGCAACATGTTGCTGTCTAGATCAGCCCAAAAATTTAATAAATGGGAAATAAATCATAGATTTCACAAGGTGGGGTCCACCCTGATGTGTCACACAACTCCCAAGCCCAGCACCTCCCCAAGAAAATCCATAAAATCAGGCCCAAAGGCTTTCCAAATCAAGCAGCAAAACTAGGCAGCACAGTTGGGCCTGGGTGTCCAACAACTTGGGCCTGGATGTCCCAAAATTTAAAAATTCTGGTTGCATGGTACATCAGGTGGGCCACACAATCATTACATCCAAACCATAGAAAGTGGAGAAGAGAGGAATAAAGGAAATCTCATCAAGATGGGGTCCATGGAGAATGGCCCCATCAAGATCACATGCATGCAAGTGATGGCTAAAAAGACCTTATCCAAGGAGTGGTGGACCTTCACCATTGATGTGGTGAGTCCTACACTCTCCATATGAAGCAACAAAAGATCTATGACAATAAGAATCATGCAATCTATCCTACATGCTCACCCACTTGTTGGATCTTCAAGATTCTTCAACCACCATGCTCCTTAAGCTTCAAGGAAGGAGGTTCAATGGTGATGATGGATCTTTGATGGTTAGATCTAGGGGAGAAGAAGAGGATAGAGGGCTGGAAAATTCAGCAATGGAGGACATTTGCAAAGAGGAGAAGAGAGAAATGAAGAAAGAGAGAGGGAGATGAGAGAGTTTCTAAGGTTGAAATGATTGCTTTCTTAGAAAAAGATGAATTTTTGAAAAGAGAAATAATCATTGCTCATGGGATAAGGTGGCTCATCATTGCCTAGAGAAGCTAATCTCATCATGGTTTTCTTGAGAAAAGAAGCCATCATTGCTAGGCTAAAGGTGACTTACATTGGGAATAGTGCACATGGGGTAATTTGCATTCAGGTTGGTCCCATTAAAAATGCAATCAACGGTCCAAATAATGCGCGGCCCATAACTTTCGATGGACACGCCGGATTTACGCATGAGACACGGCACTGGAATCGCGGCGACGATGCGGTCGGAATGGCATAGGTCTTGGGTCAATCCGAGTCGGGTCTCTACGTGACCAAACTCGAGGGTGACCGCAATCACTATCCGAAGGTCGCGGGTCGTCGAAATTTGACCGGTAGGACCGCCGGACCAAAATACACGAGATGCATACTCACACACACACATGCAAACATGTGAACTCGGGTCAGGTCTCACAATGGTCCACTTGAATTATGGATTTACCGAAAATTTGGGATCAACCCACACCACAGGTAGATCCATAGATAATGTCATCGATATAGATTTGCACTATTAAAATATGATCGTTATGTTTCTTAATAAATAATGTTTTATCTACACTCCCATAATAAACTTATGACTTAACAAGAATTTAGTTAATTTCTCGTACCATGCCATGGGAGTCTGTTTCAAACTATAGAGTGCCTTTTTTAAGCGATAAACATGATTAGCATGCTTAGGGTCTTCAAAACCCTTTGGTTGTTTAACGTATACTTTTTTATGTAAATCACCATTTAAAAATGCACTCTTAACATCCATTTGATATATTTTGAATTTTTTAAAATACATAATGGATATAAACAGTCTAATTGATTTAAGACGAGCTACTGGGGCAAAGGTTTTATCATAATCAATACCTTCAATTTGGGTGTATCCTTATACAACCAGCCTAGCCTTGTTTCTAATTATGTTTCCAAATTCATCAGACTTATTCTTAAAAATCTATTTTTGTTCCGATAATATATTTATCAGTTGGTCTTGGAACTAAATACCAAACATCATTTCTCACAAACTGATTAAGCTCTTCTTGCATAACTACAATCTAGTTTTCATCAGTAAGGGCTTCTTTTACGTTAGTCGGTTCCATCGAGATGTAAAGCACACGTACTTACACATATTTTCTAATTGTTTATGAGTGTGTACACTAGTGAGGGGATTTCCAAGGATTTGATCAGTAGGATGATCTTTATTTGTTCATAGTTTAGTGTTATTTTGATTAGATGAAGAGTCTGGTTTATTAATTAGAAGAACCTCATCATCTTCTGAACATGAGACAGGTGTATTCAAATGATCATCAATGACCACATTAATAGATTCTTATATTACACCGGTCCTCTTGTTAAGTACCCGATATGCTCGACTATTCAGAGTATGCCCTAAAAATATCCCTTCATCACTTTTGATGTCAAATTTACCTAGATGTTCTCGGTCACACAAGATATAACATTTACTGCCGAAAACTCGAAAGTATTTGACAGAAGGCTTCTTATCAAACTACATCTCATAAGCCGTTTTATTATTAGATTTTCTAATATAAACACGGTTAATTATATAACAAGTAGTATTTATGGCTTCAGCCCAGAGATTTTTAGAAAGCTTTATAGTATTTAACATTACATATGCCATTTCTTGAAGCACCCTATTTTTCCTTTCCACTACCCCATTTTGTTGTGGTATTTTGGGAGCAGAATATTCATATGATATTTCTTGGTCACTACAAAATTTCTCAAAACTGTTATTTTCAAACTCAGAACCATGATCACTATGGATCTTAGTGACTCGTAACTCTTTTTCATTTTGGATACGTTTTAGTACCCTTTTTACTTCATCGAGAGTTTCATATTTTTCTCTTAAGAAGACTACCTAAGTATACCTGGTAAAGTCATCTACAATGACTAGAATATACTTCTTGCCACCTTGACTCTCCGTTCTAGTTGGTCCAATGAGATCCATGTGAAGAAGTTCAAGTGGTTTAGATGTGACAGTGGAGTTATATCTTTTTGTGAACACTCCTGGTTTGTTTACCAATTTGGCACTTGCCACATATCTTATCCACTTTCTTTGTTTTGGGTAGACCTCTTACCAAATTACTTTTGCTCAATCTATATAAGTTGCTATAGTATACATGTCTTAGGTGCTTTTGCCATAGTTTGGTCTCATTGGTATGGACCATGTAACACGATAGCTTAGATGAGCTTAAGTTACTAACTATATAGTAGTTCTCAGAAGTTCTGTGACCAGTTAATATTACAGAACGATTCTTATTTAAGATTTCACACTTTTGGTTTGAAAATTTTACATTGTGATTATTATCGTAAATTTGAGAAATGCTTAATAAATTATGTTTTAAACCTTCTACATATAAAACATTCTCAAATAGAGGGAGGTTAGGGAGTTGAACGGTACCTTGACCAACAATTTTGCAGTTGCTACCATCACCGAATGTGACTGAACCATCAGTCATGTCTTTAAGACTGGTGAATAGACTTTTGTCACCTATCATATGTCTGGAGCAACCACTATCTAGGTACCACTTTGAAAGGCTCGTGGCTTTGAATGTAGTGTGGGCAACCAAACAAGCAACCTTAGGGACCCATTTCATTATAGTTTTGGGTTTAGGAGCATAGTTGGTCTTCTTCTTATTATAATTGTTATACGTCCTACCCACTGAGTTAAATTTTAAGAGCTCCTTAAGCAAGTCTACAATTTTCTCAGTTAAAGGATTATGGTTCTGATTTTTATAGTTGATATGGTTCTTTTTAGGATTTAAGGACTGAAAAGTTTTAGTCGTTTTAGAAATATTTTGATTCAAACTTTTTCCTTTTGAGTTAGAAGACTCTCCTTTAACAAATTTAGGTGGAGTATTTTTATATTTGGGAGGAATATTTTTATCGTAGCCCAATCCAGATCGATCACTACATTTTTTGGATCCGAATAGGAGTTTTTCTAATTTAAGGTCACCTTGGGCATACCTCCATGTGTCCTTCAAACTCAAAAGTGAAGAAACTTCTAGTTTTAGGTTTTCATTTTTAGATTTTAAGTTTTCAACTTGGGACGTTTTGAAATCTAAGTCATACTTAGTTTTTTCAAAGCAATCTGAAAGGTGTGGTTTTTCCAAAACCAAATTATCAAAATTCTCTTTCAATTTTTAAAACTTTTCTTTTTGTAGTTTTAATTTAACAGTTATTTTACAACTTTCCCTGTATAGGGCATCATAAGCATCATGAAGATCTTCTTCATTCTCATGATTACTTCCCATATTTTCTTCACTGGTTGTATCATTATCTAAGAAAGTGAACTTAGCTAGAGTCATTAGGGCTTTAACATCATTACCTGACTCAGTTTCAGAATCTTCTGACTCAGAAGAGCCTTCACAGTAGGAAGATTCATCCCATGTAGTGAACATATCTTTCTTTTTTAGGTTTGTCCATTTTAGGACATTTGTTCGCTAGATGCCCATATTCATGGCAGTTGTAGCATTGGCTGTCTTTTAAAGATTTTCAATTTTTTGATCTTAATCTTTTCTTTTCAGTAGGTTTTTGAACATCAACCCTCTTTTTACTTTTGAAAATCTTGTAAAACTTTTTAGCTAAAAGGGCTATATCATCTTCAGAATTTTCTAAATCAGAATTGTTATTTTCATGAGACATGCTTTTAGAAGTCTTAAGGGCGATAGATTTACCTTTCGGAGCTTTAAAGTTTAACTCGTAGGTGTGTAAAGAACCAACCAGTTCTTCAACCTGCATATGGTCTGTATCACGAAGTTCCTGAATGGCCGTGACTTTTGAATTGAACCTTTCAGGTAGTGAGCGTAGTATCTTTGCAAAGACTTTATTTTCTGGGATGTTATCTCCAAGACACCACATAGAGTTGACTATGTCATTCAACTTAGTATAGAAGTCCATGAATGTTTCACTTTCTTCTATACGTATTTCCTTAAACCTAGTGTTGAGGATTTGTAGTTTAGATTTCTTAACAGTAGTTGTACCCTCGTGTGTCATTTCTAAGATATCTCAAGCTTATTTTGCAGTATCACAAGATATAATTCTTTTGAATTCATCTGGTGACAGTGCGCAAGTAATTACATTTAAAGCCTTGGCATTGACACTACTCTTAGTTCTCTGAAGAGTGGTCCAAGTGCTATAAGGAGCAACCCTTGGAGATTTAGTTCCATTAAGGCCTAGAACTTTAACAGTAGGTGGAGTCTATTTAGTTACTGTGGCTTGCCACGCATTCTCATCAAGAAATCTTAAGAATATTCTCATTCTGGCTTTCCAATAAGCATAATTAGAGCTATCAAAAGGTGGAGACCTAGTTATAGAAAGACTATCAAAATTTGACATCTTAAAAGCTCAAATCGGTTAGCTCAGGAATTAAATCCAAATAAACAAACTGTTAAGCTCTTATACCACTTGAAAAAGCTGAGCTATATGTCCTAGAGGGGGGGGTGATAGGATTATGCCAAATAAAAATTAATAAGTGGAATATAGACAACAAATAGCCAAAAAGAATGCAAATAACAAAAGGAAATAATAACCTCAAAAATCAAGTATTCAGAGGTTGATAGAAACTTGGTTCGAAGGACAACCTAAGACTAAAAACTAATGGCTTATGGCAAGACAACCTTACTAGAACGTGCATGAGTATCAAAAAATCAAACTCAAGAGGATCTGAAAGAAATAGAAACTAATCTATTACGACATTCACCACACAATTCTGAAATATAAAGATTACAACATTCACATCCACAAATACATCCCACAATCTTAAACCATAAAAGATAAAGAAATAAATCACACATCCACCAAACACAGAGAATTATAGTGGTTCGCTTGTGTGTACACCAACTATTAATAAACAGCCACACAACTACTCCACTCCTAATATCCACTTCCTCGGGATATTAGCGTTCACGAATCAAAATAGGTTTTTCAAGGTTCACCTAAAACCATCACAATTGTGTCTTTAGGTGGGCTTACACAATTCAAAAACCCCTCGCTCTAAGATTTTCTAGATCACCTTAGATAAAACCAAAATAGAGATTTTCTAGAACAATCTCACAAACCAGAAATGAATTGAATTACAGAAAAAGTAAAAACTTATCTGTATGATGATTTTGAAGCGGCCCGGTGAACCAACTTGATGATGACGTAGATGTTCAATGTTCAGTCTCACAAGTATATAGGGTTCTAAGTCTAGATGATTTTTAATTAAATCAGCAAGGGCTTTGTATTAATTTTGATCTCAAAGAAGGGTAAATCAAATATCCCTTTTCAAAATGAGAATGGAATAGAGAATCAAAATAAAAAACAAGATCTACTTTAAAGAATCTTAAATATACACAAAATAGCTTAGAATGTACTCAAAATTATCTCAGAGTGATTGCTTAAGAATGATAAGAATTGAGTAGAAAACTCTGAAATTCAAGCACTATTTATAAGTGAAAAATCAGTTTGCACGACTGGCCTTTGGTTAGCTACGACTGGCCTTATCTAAACAGATTTTCAAAAATTTTGGTGCGATAAGATTTTTCAACTGCACGACTGGTCTTATGAGTCCCACGACTGGTCGAGTGGCCTGCTCGACTGGTCGTGGACACCATACGACTGGTCATGTGAGTCTAGATTACTCGTTGGAAAACGAGTCGAGCGCTTCACGACTGGTCGAGCACTATTCACACGACTGGTCGAGCAATTTTCAGGACTGGTTGTAGACTAATAGAAAATTTTTAAAAATTCATAACAAATCCTGGACTGGTCGAGGAAAAACTAAGACTGGTCGAACCAGTGCTAGGGCTAGTCAAAAGAATAAAATTTTACACTTATAAAATGACCAAAATGACTGACCGAAAGTATGAAATGATCTAATCTTGATCTAAGGTCAATTTAGGTCAATCATACCTTACTTGTGAGATATAACATATGAACACTTAATATATCGATCACTTCAGTAGCTTTAATTCTTGCAATCTTCAAAGCTTGAACTTGACATACCAAAAATAATTTTCAACTAGGTCTTGAGTTCTTGGACTTTTTTGGTTCCAAATCTTGAACCGTAATGTTCTTGAAAACTTTGTCTTCACTCAATATATGAAAGTCTTCACTTTCTTCAAGTTTGAAGATCTCGGTAAGTTCATCGTAAATATCGACAAGATATATTCAGCACGAATAAAATGAACGTTGAAAATTCAATGTGAATTGATGCACAAGTTTAATACAAATCAAGATACAAACTTGAATTGGTTTGTCACATTAAAATTTGACAATACTTAGGGTTTATTAGAAGCGACATTGGAACCATGGCGACGCCACGGTCACTAGGGTACAAGTTTTGAGTCGAGCCGACTTAGAATCACTGGATGTGACTTAGGGTCGCGTGCAAATGTCGATTAGAGGTCGAGGGTTGCCAGAATTCGATGGGGAGGATCGTGAAAGCCTACGGAACAGTACAGACTAGTATATGAGCCTTAGAATACAGCTAAGCAAGCATGTGACATTCTTGAAATGACACATGATGGAACTACTATTGTCAAGAAATCAAAAGTTCAAATCTTCATAACTAGATTTGAGGCAATTCGTATGGAAGAAAATGAGGCTTTCATAGACTTTTATACGAAACCGAATGACATAGTAAATTTCATGTGGGGTCTAGGAGATGAAATCCATGAAAGCAATGTTTGCGCAAAAATACTCCGATCTCTTCCTTAAAGCTTCAATTCTAAGGTTACTGCTATACAGGAATTAAAGGATATTGATATTATGAAGGTTAAGGCGTTAATTGGTTCTCTTTAAACTTATGAGTTAAATTTTAAGGCTCCTAAAAGTAAGTCCATTGCTCTTAAATCTTCTAAATCTATTTCAAAAGAAAATAATACCAATTCTAATTTTGAAGAAAATGAAGATGATATGACAATGTTAGCTAAGAAATTTTATAAAATTTTCAAAAACAAGAAAAGAACTTATTTTCAACAACCATCTGATAAAAGAAAATGAAAATCTAATTCTTAAAAATCTAAAACAAAGGATAATCAATATTTCAACTGTCATGAATATGGGCACTTGGCTAATAAATGTCCTAAAAAGGACAAGTCTAAAAGAAAGGGCATGATAACTACTTGGGGTGAATCATCTAATTCTAAAAGTACTTCTGATTCTGATAAATAAGACCAAGGAAATCTAAATGCAAATGATGTGAAAGCCTTTATGACTATAGATAGAGTCACTTCTTTAGATAGTTGTAATATATCTGACTATGAAAATCTTAGAAGTGACCCTGAAAATGAAAATGAAGATGATCTTTAAGATGCTTACAATGCCCTATAAAGAAAGAGTTGTAAAATTGCTGTCAAGTTGAAAATTTAGAAAGAAAAATATGCTAAACTGAAAGAAGAACTTAAAAAAGCATTTTTAGAAAAATCGCATTTTTTCAATTATTTTGAAAAAATAAAATTAGATATAAATTTTAAATATTCTAAAGTGTAAAAGCTCAAAACAGAAAATGAGAAACTAAAACTTGAAGTTTCTTCCCTTCAGAGTTCAAAGGATACTTGGAATTATGTCGTTAGTGACTAAAAATTTAAAAATTTGTTTACCTCATCAAGGTGATGTGCTGACAAATCTGGTTTGGGTTATACTAAAAATAATTCTTTAAAATCCAAGGATTCTGCTCCTATCTTTGTAAGAGGAGAATACTCGAACTCTAAAGGTAAGATTTTAAGACTTTTCAATCGTAATGATTTCAAAAACTCAAAATGTAAGGCCCGTATCCTAGTCTGTACTATTTCATAGACTCCCGTGATCCTCCCTGTCGAATTTCAGAAAATTGTGACCTATAATCGGTATTTACGTGCGACCATAAGTCGCATCCTATAGATCTGAGTCGACTCGACCCAATACTTGTACCATTATGACCACGCCGTCGCCACAGTTCCAACGCCGCGTCTTACGCACCGATGTGATACCCAGGCTAGGAGTTGTGGGCTCGCGTTCATATCTAGGAAAAGGCCATGCATTGCTAATTATGAGAAAATCTCTACCCAATCCATCACATCAATCAATCAATACTAGTCAAGTACACCTCCCATCACAACCCATCCCTCTCTTACACAAGCTATCCCCAAAATCAACCCTCATGTCACTCACACCCATCACTCACCCATCCCTTTTCATCCCATCACCTCTCTCTCTCTTTCTCAATCCATTTCCCAAGCAACCCAAGAGAGAAAACTTCCAAGCTCTTCCCAAAGAGAGCCAAGTGTGGCTCACTACCTACCTCCTCATCTCTCATCCCAACCCTTCAATCTTCATCATCTTTTGTCTAAATTGAAGCTGAGGAGCTTAACATTCCAAGGAGCCTAGAAGATTAGTAATTAGTGAGTAATTTTTAGGATTAGATTGTGTTTTGATGATGGGCCAAGTGGGGCTTACCGATTGATGGTATGGATCTCACTTTAGACCCTAGGTTTAACCGATGGCCCATCATGATTCATATGATCATCCTATGATGAGGCCATTCTTCATGAACCCCATGATGATGTTTATTTTACCATTGTGAAAGGTCATCTAGACCTTATATTTGTTTGGTGGAAAGGGATCTCCACCGTTGATTTTTATGATTTAAGGCCCACATGATTTGGGACCGATTTTGATGTATGTAGTGTATTTACATAGCCCATCTAGGGAGGGCTCATAGTGGTAGAGCCCCTCCCCTCCACACGTTTCTCTCTCTCTCTCTATCTCTCTCTCTCTCTCTCTCTCTTTCCTTAGTTGATGGCCCACCATTGATGTGTATATGGGATCGACACTGTCTACAAGTGGGACACCTTGCTGGACCATCCAGGGCCACCTTGCTACCCGTTTTTGGGCTGGCCTGGACAGTGGGGAAAATACAAATACCGGCTTGATCAACCAGCTATACAGACCCCACGTGGACCCTATCATGGTGTATAGGTGTTGTATATACACCGTCCATCAGTGCTTACCAACATGGCCAGGTGGGCCGTGAGTAGGCAGGACAGGCTGCTGTGCAGGCCGTCCAGGACGCAGCAAAACATAAATATCAGTTTGATTCAAATCTAGTGGGCCACACTCACATGGACCTCACTTTGATGTATGTTATACTACACTGTCCATCCAATTTCCCAACTCATTTTAGGCTTTGAGCCAAAAAATGAAGCCAAACTGAGTCTCTGGTGGGCCACATTGTAGAAAATAGTAGTTTTGGGGATATAAACTGTTAGGGCCCGCTGTGATATTTTTATACAACGAAAGACATCAAATATTGGGCTCATATATCTATCATGAGCCTGAGAATGCAGCAGACGGACTAGATCGTCCTGATGTGGACCCCACCTATGAAAAACCACCGATATTTTAAAAAAGGGTCTGGATGCTGTTGCTGTTACTGCTTGTTGAACGTGGGACCATAAGTCCCACCACAGGCCCCACCATGATGTATATGAAGCATCAACACCGTGCATTTGATGGGTCCCCTTTAATTAATGGGTCACCCCAAAAATCAGCCGTACACGGAACTCAGGTGGCCTACACCATCAAAAATCATGTGAAGACATGCTAAAACATATAAAAGTATTTGCTGGGACCCACCTGAAATTTGAATGCATCTGAAACTTGGCTTGATCCCTTAACCAAGTGGACCACTCATAATGGGTGGCTGGATTTGTGAACCACGGCTTGGTGGGCCCCACAAATGATTGTGAATGTTTTAATGGAGGGTAAACCTCTCAACTATTGTGCATGGTGTGGCTCACACAAGCCACAAATTGACTTGATTTAAGTCCCAGGCTCCACCATGATGTGTGTATTATACACACACTGTTCAGCCATTCTTCCAGGGCCGTGAGCCCCATTGCATTGTATGGCTCACCATGATGTGTGTATTATATACACCTTATCCATTCGTTTTCTTAGGGCTGTGGGCCCCATTGTCTTGAGAGGCCCACCCTATGTATGTGCCCAGCCATGGGCTACCTTATGCAGGCCCGCCATGATGTATGTTATATACATGTGGTTCATCCATTCTTAGGGGCCATGGGCTGCCTTATGCAGGCCCACCATGATGTATGTGTTATACGCACAATGCCCACCATGTTAGGGGATGCCTTGTAAGGCCCACCTTGATGTATATGATACGCACGTTGTCCATTCATTTTTCCTAAATAGTACTAGGGCCTTTGGCCCATTGTGAGTTAGATTCCAATCCCAAATGGGCTACACCTTAGGAGCAATAGTGGTTAAAGGTCCATCGTTGTAAACCTCCTTAGGGCCCATTGTTAGGCTTATTTCCACCCTTATCTTGTTGGGTTAACCCAAACCATTGGGCCTTATTGATGTATAGATAAACACCTTCCCTTATTGGGCTATACCAAATCTATTGGGCCCCCATTGATGATACCCATGTCACCCTACCAGGCTAACCCAAAACATTGGGCCCCCATTGGTATTAGCGATACCTGTCCTTCTTGTTGGGCTAACCCAAAGCATTGGGTCCCCATTGATGTAGAGATAACCACATACCTTTATTAGGCTAACCCAAACCGTTAGGCCCCCATTCATAATGGTGCTTCCCGCCATGCCTTGTAGTACTGTCCAAATTTTGAAGCCCACCTTGTGTTTACACCAAGCCTTCCATAGAAAGGTGGCCCATCTAAATGCATATTTTGCCCAAGTTTAGTGACCATACCTGGCCCACTTAGGTGTTGAGCGGGCTACCCAATCTACTTGGAAGGACACATAGTCTTAAGTGTAGGTACTCCACCAAACCCACTTTGTGTACGTATCAGGCTTCCCATAGGAAAGCCCAGTTTATTACATGATATAGAGATTTAGGAAGCCAAATTGTCCACCCTTTTAGCTCACCTTGTGAACTCACCTTGTCATATACCCACTTGACTCACCATGAGAGGTGTATCCTACTCTTGTACCCATTTACTAAGACCTCGTGACATGTACATATCATTCGCACCATCTGTCTCTTTGTTGAGACAAGTGTGAGGTCCATCTTGGACATTAGTGTATCATCTAGGCTATCCGTTGCTTAGTACATTATTACCCCTTGTCTAAATAGAAAAATATGTAGTATCAGGTTTGGTATATCTACTATGTAGAACCCATCTTGACGAATGGACTAGACCTGTCATCCCCATCTTAGATCATGCAGAGCCTTGGAAGGCTAATGTAAGACATTCCGCATAGGCTCTTATAGTTGTAAAAGAAGCACGCCGTTTAGTTTATACTCGTAGTATGTGACAAGCTGGTGATGGTCGATTATGGAGTATTGCTGTCTGCCCTATCAGATAATCATGCCTATATACTTTATTACATTATGATACATGCCCATACGCATCATATGTATGCTTATTATGAGGAGTGATTGATCATAGCATATGACATTGGGTTGGTTTATTATGGGACTCCTTGTGAGACAGAGTTGCCCCACATGATCGCGTGGTACGCGCAGGATTGTTGCATGACTGATAGCGTGATTTATGCATTGCGCATTTGTGTGACATGACTACTATACATCCTAGCGATATCAGGGGCGTAGCTTCTATAGGCATATCGTGGATGGCCAGATAGGACACCGAAAATCTTTTTCTACATGGAGTGCTATAGATGTCTCTGGGTGAAATTCTCTAAACCCTCTTGGTACTAGAGGACGCTCCAACGTCTAGACCGAGTGGATGCAGGAGCGTCAAGTGCCGAATACTAGGAGGCCGCGCTTCTCACTATGTCGTGGTAGGTTGGAAGGGGGTGAAGCCTTACCTGCCCGAGGGAGCAAGTAATGTTAGGCTAAGTCTGACCAGCTCATAATTGGGTCCGCTATTGACGAGCCGGGCTGATATTGGTAGGCAGATAGTGAGGTCTCTTCCACTTACCCAGTTGTGTGCTTGATGGGGCAGCAAGCTAGCGTAGAGTGTACTAGACCCCGGTGATGATCCCATAGATGTACGGTACTGATATGTAGACTTACTGAGCAAGAGTTGCATACTCAGTACTTGGTTCATTCATTCATTCACTCACTATCTACTTAGGCTGGTGGTGCACAATCAAATCATTATGTGTATCTTCGAAATGGCCAGGATTTTGGTTGGGTACGCGACCAACCTGAGATCAGGAGTTTACTACATTAAGTCTAGCTATCCAAATTTAGGTATGAGACTGGTTTGGATAGAAGTCCTTTGTGATGGACCTTATAGCTTGCAATACTATGTACTATCATCTTGACTTCACACTCCAGCTTGGTTATTTTCTTTCGCATCACATATTGCATTGCATCCTCAGTACATCGCATTTGGTTTACTATGCTTCTGTATTGTCTAGCCTGAATAAGGTTGATGGCATTATGGAGTCGCTAGGATGTGCATATTTCATTACATCCGCGGCATATGACATTTTGGGTTGTTTCTGCATTTATATAGCCTATATGAGGCTGGTGGTATTCGTGACTCATCATGAATTACAATTGTATTGCATCCTCGGTATTTGATATTTGGCTCATTATGACTCCGCATTGCATAGCCGATCTGAATTGCATACTCTGATATTGAATGACTTAAAGACTTGCCAGTATTCCGCTTACGTAGATATTTATGTGCTTGGCACTTATCTTGCGCACACACATACACCACCCTCTAAGATTTTTATAAGCTTATGCATGACCATTGCATGCAAGTGACGTTAGATCGCAGCAGCATTAAGGCAGGAGCTTGTGGAAGATTACTTTGGAGTTTTTGTGATTTATGTATTTCCCTTCCAGCATTGTACTTGAATGTTTATATTAGTGGATATGTGGTGTTGATATTGTTGTTATGATTTAGGTACACTTGTGGTTATGCTTCTTTATATAAAAAAATCATACTCAAAATCCTTCTTGTAAAATTCTAGGATTGAAATCTAGCGTATGGGTGCTGGGAGCCAAGAATGGGGTACTACCAAGGCATCGGCGTTGGATTTGGTGATCAAAAATTCTGTGAGCCCGGTTTTTGAGTTTGGGACGTGACACAAAACCCTTTCAAGTCCCTAAAATAAATAATAATGCCATCAGCTATAAACATCAAAAGAATAATAAATCACCCTTAGTTGAAAAAATTATGGACTTGCTTAAAGAGCTTTTGAAATCCAACTCAGAAGATATATGAGTTAATAGAAAAAGGAGAAATCCTAACTCCCAAATACAACAAAAATCAAGAGATACTCCTAAACCTATATATAACCGTAATGAAATGGGTTCCAAAGGTTACGTGTCTTGTTGCCCACACAACTTTTAAAGCCATTAGCTACTCAAGATGGTACCTCGATAGTGGATGTTCGAGACACATGACAGGTGACAAGGCGATATTCTTAAATATCAAAGAAGTAAATGGGGGCTTAGTCACTTTTAAAGATGGAAGCAATTGCAAAATAATAGGCCAAGGTAATATACAACTTCTTAACCTACATCTCTTTGAAAATGTGCTTTATGTTGAAGTATTAAAACATAATCTTTTGAGCATATCTAAGATTTGTGATAATAAGCATAGTGTGAAATTTTTTGATCAGCATGTGAAATTATGAATGAGAAGGGTAGTGTAATATTAAATGGTCATCGAACATGTGAGAATTTCTATATAATTGATAACTCTTGCTCATCAAACCATTCATGTTACATGGTCCAAACAGACGAGATTGAACTATGACATAAATGTCTTGAACATGTTAACTATAGAGATTTGTATAAATTGAGCAAAAGAGATCACTTACGAGGCTTACCCAAGCTGTAAAAGATAGATAAAGTCTGTGGCACATGTCAAATTGGCAAACATATTAGGAGTAGTCACAAGAAAGTGAACTCCTTAGCCATGACCAAACCTCTAGAACTATTCCACATGGATTTACTAGGACCAACTAGAATGGAGAGTAGAGGTGGAAAGAAGTATTTTTTAGTCATTGTTGATGACTACACCAGATATACATGGGCGACCTTTTTAAGAGAGAAATCAGATACTCTTGATGAAGTAAGAAAAAATTTAAAACGTATCCACATTGAAAAAGAGATATCTATTAGAAGTGATCATGACATTGAATTTGAAAATATCAATTTTGAGAAGTACTGTAATGATAATGGTATATCTCATGAATTCTCTGCTCCTAAAACACCTCAACAAAATAAAATTGTTGAAAGAAAAAATAATATTTTATAAGAAATGGCTAGTGTAATGCTAAATAACATGAATCTACCAAAAAATTTATGGGCTGAATCTGTTAGTACCGCATGCTATATCATAAATCGTTTTTTACATTAGAAAAGTTAAAAACAAAATAGCTTATGAATTATGGTTTAATAAGAAGCCCTCAGTTAAATATTTTCAAATTTTTAGAAGCAAGTGTTTTATATTGCGTGACCAAGAAAATTTGAAAAAATTCAAAGCTAAGAGCAATGAGGGAATATTCTTAGGTTATGCTATAAACAGTCGGGCATAACGAGTTCTTAACAAAAGAATTGGAGTGATTCAAGAATCTATAAATGTTATGATAGACCATCAACAAATCACACCCACTTTAAATCAAGATGATGATGAAGTCAATGTGATTGATATACCTGTCTCTTTATCTAAATTAGTGAATATTGAAATAAGATTAATCAAAGACCATCCGACTAATTAAATACTTGGTAACCCTTGTACTGGTGTTCAGACAAGAAGACAATTAAAAAATATATGTAATTATGTCTACTTCGCTTTCTAAATTGAACTGGGTAATGTAAATGAAGCACTTACCAATGAAAGTTAGATAATGGTTATGCAAGAAGATTTGAATCAATTTATTAGAAATAATGTATGATACTTGGTTTCTAGACCTACTAATAAACATGTAATTAGAACCAAATAGATTTTTAAGAATAAAACATATGAAATGGGTAATATTATTAGAAATAAGGCACAATTGGTTATATAAGGGTACACTCAAATTGAAGGTATTGATTATGATGAAACCTTCGCACCAGTTGCGCGTCTTAAATCTATAAGATTATTTATTTCGATTGTATGTCTAAAAAGTTTAAAATTTATCAAATGGATGTTAAAAGTGTGTTTCTAAATGGTGATTTGTATGAGGAAGTATATGTTAAACAACCAAAGGGTTTTGAAGACCCCACACTTTCAAATCATGTGTACCATCTTAAAAAGGCATTTTATGGTTTGAAACAAGCTCATATGGCATGGTATGAAAATCTGACGAAAATTTTACTTAATCATAATTTTATTATGGGAAGTGTTGATAAAACCTTATTCATCAAGAAATATAATGATCATATACTAATAGTTCAAATCTATGTTGACGATATCATTTATGGATATACATATACTAACATATCTTTTGAGTTTACAGATCTAATGAAATCCAAGTTTGAAATGAGTATGGTTGGCAAACTAAACTATTTCCTTGGATTTCAAGTTAAACAACTTAAAGATGGAATATTTATCTTACAAACAAAATATGCCTTGAATCTTGTAAAAGGGTTTAGGTTTGAGAATGGAAAAAAGTTTAATACTCCAATGAGAACAACTCTTAAACTCTCAAAGGATGAATCAGATAAAAGTGTAGACTCCCGTCTATATCGAAGTATGATTGGTAGTCTTCTATACTTAACTACCAGTAGACCTGATATTGCTTTTAGTGTTGGAATATGTGCTAGATATCAATCTAATCATAAGAAATCATATTTAAATGCTGTTAAATAGATAATCAGATATGTCACAAGTTCTGCTAACATATGACTTTGGTATCCACATGATACTTCTGTACAAATTGTCGGATATATTGATGCAGACTAGACATGAAACATTGATGATAGAAAATCTACCAGTGGTGGATGTTTCTACGTAGGGAACTGTTTAGTATCCTGGCTTAGTAAGAAACAAAATTCAGTATCTCCCTCTGCAGTAGAAGCTGAATACATTGCAGCTGGTAATGCTTGTACTCAGCTAATTTGGATGAAAAGAATGCCAGCTGATTATGGAATTACGCAAGATACAATGACGCTGTATTGCGATAATTCAAGCGCTATTAATATTTCAAAAAATCCAATCAAACATTCTCGTAGGAAACATATCGATATTCGATATCATTATGTTCGAGAATTAGTTGAAGACAAGTCTATCATGCTTGAATACATTCAAACTGAGAAGCAACTTACAGACATACTGACCAAACCGCTTGACAAAAATAGATATTCCAATTTAAAGCATAATATTGGTTTGCATATTATTAATTAATTAATTATCTTGTTTATGTAATCCGTTTTGTTTTATGTTTAATTAATTAAGTCAAAAAAATTAGATTTTGTAAATCTTCGACCAGTTGGAGTATATACTCGACCAGTCAAACCTTCAACCAGTCGAGTACATACTTGACTAGCCGAAGATCATGCAATTTCACTTTAAAAAGGGAAAATTTGTTTTTTCTATTTCATTTTTCTTCATCTTCCTCGACTAGCCAGTGTCTCACTCAACTTACCCATCACCCAATCTTGGTTGTAAGTGTTTGTTTTTCAATTTCCTTTTAGTATTGGGTATATCTTTGCTAGTAAATCTCATTTTTGGGTTGTATTTTTGAATTAAAACCCTCTTTGAGGTGAGTTTTGCTTAAAATCTGATCTATCTTCATTCCTTTCATTCTCTTTGATTTCTTTCTTGTGCTAATCATAATGGAGTCTCGATCAAAGAAAACGACAACATGCAAGAGCCGTGGTAGTTCATCAATTAGGTCGACTCCACTAAGTATGAGAACCCTACGGGCCATCGAAGAAGATTCGGAGCACGTTAGGGATTTCCCCACAAGGGATATAATCATAGAGAGATCATCTTGATCACATTTTGCCTTTTGGTCTTGTTCCTATTCTCACCGAAATCGGTTGGGAATGCATTTTTTGGTTGGGGCGGAACGACTTACCGCTCTATTGTACAAGGAATGTATGCTTCTATATGTGATGTGTTCCTTAAAGATCTCATATTCACGATTAAATTCATTAAAGGGACATTCACAGTTAATCGCTACACTATTTTGGCATTAACTGAAATTACAGTTGCGGAATATGGCATTCCCATTGCTAATTTAACTGACAAAATGACCCATACTGAAAGGCAAGCGATAATACGTAAATTGTGTCACTTTAATGCCGAATGGAAGTTGGGTAATGCCCTCCCTGTTAACCAAATGCTCCTAAAGTATTGAGTTTTGCATAAGATTTTTACCACCAATGTTTATCCTAGATAAAGGAATAAGTTTGAACTTACTCCCTTTATGGCTTGAGTTCTTCATGCTGTTGAGTCAGGTATTCAAGTTTGTCTTCCTTCTTTAATCTATTACATCATTATTCAGTTTCATTTGCATCCTAAGCATGGTTCTATTCTGTTTGTATACCTTATGACTCACCTTGCTTTACATTGTAATGTCTCCATTCCATCATCTGAGGCATCAGAATTAGAACTTCCTTTTAACAATGCCAACCTAAATAAGATGAATTTAAAACCTCTTCCTGGCCAAAGTGAAGAAGAGGAAGAAGCACATGAACCTGATCTAACGCCCCGTATTTTCAAGACTCGAGTATATGACTTGTTTCCCAAAAACCTCAGTGTTAACCTATAAGAACCAAATTCCATACATTTTTTTAAAAATCTTTCAGAGTTAGTAGTTCACAATAGAATGGACAAATCAACATAAAGGAAAATTTACAATTACATTTAGAATATACAAGAGGCTGCCCATAATGACTTATACAAGCCAATGTCTTCGAAATAACAAATACAAGAATTTCATAATTTATACAAGAGAAATAAAAAGAAGCATATAAATTTGAGCCGCAAGATCGTGCAGTTCCTCTAAGCAGGTATGACCATGCATCCTTGTCAATCGTACTCGGCTCCTCATCAGCCTGAACCTGAATATCACCTAAGCCACTTGTGCTACCTGTATGATTATATATTTGATGGATGAGTGACTAACTCAGTGTGAATTCCCCTTAAGATTACACACCGCCGCCTTAACTAAGCATAGTTAAAAATAATAAGCATTCAAAACAAATAAGATGTAGTCTTATTTAAATGAATGGATGCGTGAATACACATTGACCTGGGGATGCTCATCCAGTTGGACTTGGGCTCGTCACCCATACAACATCAACCTGGGAATGCTCATCCAGTCGGACTTAGGCTCGTCACCCATGCATATGACTGGTCATCAACGTAGCATATCTCATACAGCATGGTGCCAAGTCATCAAGTAAGTCGATAGTCGGTTGTCTGGAAGCTAGCGGAACGATACCTCGCTAAGTCCAAGGGCACGTGCTACAGCATTCAGAATTAGCCACCCATCATCGCTAACATGCTATGAGTGCATGATTAGCCAAATCATTATTATTCCAATTACAACTAGCCAATTTAAGTATACTCAAAGGTCATTATGGGGGGCTCGTCACCCAGCGTAGGCCGACAGCTCAGGCATAGTGTCACATGACCACCATCCTCGGCTCATGAGGCTTTCCCATCTTAGGATGTTTAACAGAACCCATCGACTAGTGGTCAATCAAATTCAATACAGAGGAAAATACCATCGCATGGTTGTATGGGAATAAATCATCGAAGCCACAAGGGCAAATACCAAATTTTGGGATAAAATAAGTCGGTGCGGTAAAAAGGGCATAAGTAGGGCAACGTCAAACCAGGGTGGTAAAGAGTTCATCCCAAGGCCATGTAGGCAAAACCATCCCATGAATGGTAAATCCACATCAATAATCCACCCCCAAAACAACCACCAAGTCGAGGATCTATTTTTACACACTCAGTCTCGTTACACCCTAAGTAAGGGCTCACATACACAAGTGGAATTTTTCGACTAGTAGGTGTAGTGAAATGACTTCCAAGCGACTTACAACAATTCATGTGAAGGCACACAATTATAGCATTATGCACATATGTTAAGCATTTAATTTATAATAATTGTAATAGGTCATGGTATGAACTATCAATTGAACTTTAAATGAGAACTATCATATAAATAACTATCGCATGCAATCATGGTTCACAATTATCAACTAAAAATTAGATGTAAGCCATGTCTTAAGAATTTATAACTAATGTAAGAGGTCGCATGCCATGAGATAACAATTGTGCTTCTCAATAAAGACTATTACTTAAACTAATTTGGAAATGGAAAGCTTAAGGGGAAGAAATCATCACCTTAGGTTTTGAACTGCCTATATCATTGCTAAGAAATGTGCGTTCCCTTATAATCAAATCCTCCATAAATCACAAGGTTACACGGTTGGATCCAGCTTTACACACCATTTGGGGTTAAGTCTTAACCTAGGATTTGAATTAAGTATTCTTAGGGTTTGATGTCTAATTAGGGTTTCATCCTTGAGTTTAGTCCTAAACTTAGATTTTAGGGCTAGAGCTCTGGTTCATGTACCATTAATTACAATATAACTTAATAATCACAAAAGGACTATTAACATTAGTGTTATAATTTATATTAGCTAACATGACACTAATAATCATTAGTGTTATAATTTATAATAGCTAACATGGTAGTAAAACTCATTATGATGTTTATTAATAATAGAATTATAATTGATGATAATAATACAATAACATTAATCAGTACACTATATTATTAATTATAATTTCTAGTCAATAGCTTTAAAATAACATTAATCGTTACAACAGACAAAATACTAACGATGTTATTAATAACGAAAGTAACTAATGACGAATCTGATTGATGAAAAGAAATGAAAATTCTCACCTTGTTGACTCGGCTCAACACAACCGCTAACACCTCTCCTTCTCTCTTGCTTCTCTCTCTCTCTCTCTCTCTCTCTCTCTCTCTCTCTTTCTTTTCTCCTCCTATTTATTTTCCACATGCTGGAAATCTAGCTACGTCTGGGCTGGGCCCAAACTTAACTCGACCTAGTCAGACTCGGTCTTCACCGAGTTGACTCGACGACAGCCACAGCCAGCCTCCCCTCTCTTCTCCTTTCTCTTCCTCACTGCATTCTTCTTCTTTCTCGGCTAGAATGTCCAGCAGTGGGTCTAGACGGACCAAACCCAAACTAGGTTCAAGCCCAACTCAGTTCTAGCCGAGTTGACTCAGTAACCTCCAAGGAGTTAAAGTCTCTCCCTCTCTTCCTGGATTTCCCCAAGACCTGGAATGGACCAAACTCAATTGGGTAAGAGCTTAAGCCACAACATATGTTGTTGGGAGGCTGGACTAAATCGGTCCCAACTTGAATTCTGGAAAAGCTCAGTCCAGTGATTAATCGAGTTAACTCAGCAGCAGCTTGAAGAGCATGAGTTTAACCCGGTTTACTTCAACTCAAAATCAACCCGATACTTCTCCTACATAGCTTGAACGCGCACGATACAACCATCACACAGGAACAACTATGAGGACCTTGGATACAAACTTGACCCGAAGCACCCCTAGTGACTCAGCTCCTTGTGCCTTGAGCAAACTGGTGCGGTGTGGCAGCGAGCGATGGTTGCTCCTTCCTCCTCTTCTTATTCTTCCATTTCTTCCTTCTTACTTCCCCCCCCCCCCCCCTCTCTCTCCTTTGGCCATGGCCAGCAGGGCCTCCAAACAAATCATATCTTGCCCCAACTCGAGGCAATTGGTGCGGCTTAAATGGGGAAGAAGATGGCTGCCATTAATGGCATTTTCCCTTCTAGCGCTTCTTCCACCATTTTCTTTCTTCTAGATGGTCCAAATGGATCGTATGAAGCTTGTGGGTAAGCTTTTTCAGAGCTTGGGAGAGGTTTGGGCGGTGGGTTCGAGTGAAGGAGAAAACGGCCGATTTTCTAGGGCTCTTGAAAGAACGGTTGTAGGATTGGTTTTCTCTCTATCGTATCCTACCTTATATTGCTGCCCTAACACTTTTAAGCCATCGGATCGATAACAACGGTCTAGATGAGGTCTGGTAGAAACCTCCTCCAAATACGACTCGTTTTGTTCTACTAAGGTGGAAATTGGGTTTGGACGGCTGAGATCTCATCAAATGGACGTCTGAGATAAAAGAAATTCTCCTCACTCAGATCGCCAAGCTGGTAAATTGCAAGGGAAATGAAAACTTTCTGTTTTCTGCAAAAAAGTCGCATGCATGCGCCTGCTGCACTAGGGATCGTGCGCATGCACGGACACCTAGATGTGTATGGACAGTGTGGATATGTTCGGGCCCACCTCCTAGATCAGATGAAGGGTCTGGATCTCCCAGTTGGAACGATATGGTGGTCCACATATCGATCAAACGCAAGAAGAGAAGAATAAATGCATTTCTCTTTTCAAACAACTGCAGGCGGGAACTCTCCTATTTTTGGAAGAGTCGGGTCAAAGCCAGTTGAACGAGCTTCTCAGCTCGGTGCACATCAGGTGCACATGTTAGTGTACACACGAGTGATTAGGTGGGGTCCATTGGAATTGTTTGGATGAAATCCACTCTATTCATTAGATTCCATGGATCCAAGTAGGACCTCTGACCATAGATTAGGCTGGGTGAAAGCCCAAGTGGGCCATACATTTAGATTTATATCCTATATGTGTAGTGTCGCCTTGATCCTACGACCATATCACATTCAATCTAATCATCAGTGGCTACAAGGACCTTAGGGTCTGCCCATATGAAATCAGGAGGTTGGATTAATGGACTGATCACCTAAATGTGGCACTCAGGTGATAAACCATTAAATTGGATTTGTAGATTCGACGAATGGTGGATTTGCTGAGTTAGGTCCCGAAATTAACGATGTATGGTTCAATTGTTCTAATAGAGTAGTAAGTGAAATTTCATCACGATCAAATCCCCATAACTAGGCCTTTTGAAGTTTGACAACGATTTCATGCAGGTGTGATGGTCCATCTTTAAACTAACGGGCGAATCATTTGATTTAAGGATGAAGATCTCTTCTAATAGTCCTGAGGGTCATAAGGTTTGTCTTGATGAAGATCCCTAGTTGAATTGACTAATCTTTAGTTATTAATAGCCTTAGGAACCCTAAGAAGTAATTAGGTGTGATTTGGTAGTCAAATCCAAAGGATGGATAATCCAATGAGATGTTATAACCTAATGAATGGTGGATCTTGTGACTTTGATCTCTAATTTACTTTATGTGATTTAATTGTACTAAATAGGTGTATCCTGAAATATCATCATGATCCAGATTCTAATGATAGGATTATTTATTTATTCATTTATTTAAGTACAAGGTCAATTTAATCATGTTGTGGTGGTTAAACGGACAGATCGATCTCAAATATTACGATTGTGTTGTGAGTAGTCTTAGTCCAACATCAGATTGTTGAAAGGTCTTGTCATCATAGTCAACATCAAATGGTTAAGGTGGATAGATTGAAGGTGACTGTTCAAGTAAGCTAGGTTATTGTTCATACTAAGTTGGGTGACACGATAACTGTTGACGATTCCTAGGGTTTTTAGCCTAGTTTAGGATATCATCAATTTAGTTAGATTACATGGTAACACTCGAGTATTGAGAAGTACGGGGCATTACAGCTAAAGATACAACCATGGATGATATTTTTGATGAATTGGAGGAATCCGATGATCTAGATGATCCCTATTATGAGCCCTCTCAGGTAGATGATCGTCTCAAATCCCTGGAGGAGAAGGTTGAAGCACTAATTATCTCACAACAAAATTTGGTTCAAACCCAAAAATCTACAATGAAGTACATGAAGAAGTACTTCCATCGCATTAGCCGGAGTTTGAATGAACTTGACCTGTCAATGCCTGCTCCTTCCTCGTTTGGATCTGATTAAGATTATTATCTTTTTAGTGGAACTATTTTTTGGATATGTAATTATTAAACTATACTTGTGTTGGTGCTTGGATAGACTCCCTAAAACTATTTAATGTCAACTGCTTTCCTAACATTAACAATTTCATATGCTTATGTTTATTCATTATTCACTTCTTTCATAACTCTATCTTATGCTTATTCTGAATGTTCTTTTTATCATTCTCCCTTTGTCAACTTGTGACAAAAAGGGGGAGAGTTGATTGGAGAATGCATAGAATGCATGTCATGTATGAATGCTATATATGCTATGGAATGTTATATGCTATTGTTATGAAATGGTATGCTTGACAGGGGAAGCATTATTTGAGGGGGAGTAGTGTAATGCCCCGATTTTTAGAACCCGAGAGTTAATAGATCATTAAGTGGCAATCAAAATAGAATCAAAGTTAATAGAGAAATCAGATGTAGCATAGGCCGTAAACCAAACAATAACAATATCTTGGCCCACTCAGCTGGGGACCCAAATACAAAACCTCAAGTTCAAATGTACTAAATAAACAACAACATCTATATTTACTGATTTAGTCCAAAGTATTCTACCGCTTCTTGATGCGGCTCCTCCTCGTACAACTCCTCATCTGCTCCAGTTGCAACAGTCTTGAGATCCCCAACATAATCGCTCATACTTGCACCTGCGTCCTCTATATGGTTGAACATTGATGGATGAGTAGCCAGCTCAGTGTGAATTCTCCTCAAGATTACACACCGCCACCTTAAACAAGAATAACATGAAAACAACAGGCAAACAAAATATAACAAAATGCAGTCTTATTATATGCATGGATGCGTGAATGCATCATCGACCTGGGGATTCTCATCTAGTCGGCAGTTGGGCTCGTCACCCATGCAAAGGCTGACCATTAGCGAAGCACATCACATCACGTGCGTACATCACGTACCGCATAATGACTGTCTATCGTACATTACATACGTAAATCGATAGTTGGTGGCCTGGCAGCTAGCGAAATGATACCCTAATAACTTGGAGGCACGTGTTACAACATCCAGCAATATCCACCCGTCATAGTTAATATGCCATGTATGCATGATTAACCAAGCCATTATTTATCCAATTACAATCAACTGACTTAATAAAGCTTAAGGTCACTACGTGGGGCTTATCACCCAGCGTAGGCCGATGGTTCAGATATAGTATCCTATTCCACCATCTCCTGCCCATGAGTCTACTGCCTTAGGGTGTGGATAGAACCCATAAACACGTGGCCAATCAATTCTCGATGTATAGGAAACTACCATCGTATGCTGAATAGGAACGAAGTGTTGAAGATATTAAATACAACGATTAAAATGAGTCGGTATGTATGAATCAAATGTGAATAAACAACAACGATAAAAATGTTGAAAGGTTCATTCCATAGTCTGGTAGGTGGAATCACTCCACAGCTGGTAAATCCCATGAATTAAATTGCCACTAACAAAACCTCCATGTTGAGGGTCTAGTCTTATCACAATCAACCTTGTTACACCCTAAGTATAGACTCTCTTTAAATAGAGGTTTCCCTAGAGAGATTTCAATTCATATGTGTCTTGCAAACAATATAATAATATGAGAGGACGACATAGAGATTAAGTAACGAACTATCTGAAGTGACTAAGGCATGATTTAATAATCAAAGTAAAACTCATGTATCCATATAATTCAAGAGTCACTTAAATAGTCAAGTTCTAACATTCATATTAGATATGTATAATCATAACTTATTAATTCTAAGACATGTATTCAAGTAAGCTAATTAAGTGATTTAATCGATTCTAAGACATGTATTCAAGTAAACTAATCAAGAGATTAACCAATTCAAGGATATCATTCTTACTTATTATAGAGACTATCCTTGGTCTGATTTAGAGATGGAAAGCTTAAGGGGAGAAGTCATCACCTGTAGGGTCATATTCTCGTTCTCGATCCAAGTTCCCCTGAGTACCTTACGGCCCAAAATCACACAAGTAATCTCCTAAAGTCATAGTTTGTATTAGTCAAGTGTTCTCAAGGTTTTATCTAACTAACACATTGAAGTTGTGTGGGGATTTGAAAGGTCTCATGAATAAGGTCATTTGGGCCTGCATTAGAGTGACCATGCCCACTAGATTTTGTCCAACAAGTAGCCTAGATTGGGCCTGGAATCTACCCATAATTAAGGCTTGAATTGGGCCGAACTAGACCTAGCCTAGTAGACCCAATAGATGCTTAGAAATTGGGCTGGGCTGGCTATCCTTGGCCCAACAATGGATGGCCCAGCTGGCCAATGGGCCACACTCGTGCACTAACAGAACTGGGTTGGATTCATATTCGGCCCAACAATAATATCAACCTTTGGGGGGGAGGGGGGGGGGGGGGGGTGGTTTGGCCCAACACATTATAGTTCTGAGGTGGGCCGACTGGTTTTCGACCCACCAGTCATTTTTTTTATATAAAATCCTAACAGCCGCTAGGCTGGGCTCATCTTGGCGTAGTGACCACTTGAAATACCTTTAAGCTGGGCTGTTTTCTGGCGCTGTAGCTCATCAGGGACACTCATATGCTGGGCCATTACATGGAAAGGCTAGCCCATAGCACTGCTTGGTGCGACCCATTGAGATTTACATTGTGGCCCACTGAGCGTGTAACTCGATGATGCGCACTGTGATTTATGGTGTGGCTCACTGAGTGTGTAACTCGATGGGGCCCGCTGTGATTCATGGTGTGGCCCACAAAGATATTCCTCAGGTGAGGTCTACTGAGATATTCCTCAGGTGTAGCCCACTGTGATGTGTGTGGTGTGGCCCGCTGAGATATTTCTCAGGTGCGGCCCACTGCAATGTGTGTGGTGTGGTCCACTACGATATTTCCCAGTGAGGCTCGAAAGTTGGAGGAAGATGACAAGCATCTCAAACCTAGAGTTTGCCATCTGGAGTAAAAGTGTCTCAGGGATAACTCCTTCCACCATTCCAATTTTGAAGCACCAACTCCTTGCATCGTTCCTGATTGACATGAACCATCGGACACAAAGTAAGATAGCCTGTTCATTAGCGCCCTCACATGCGCTCCCAGAAATGGTGTGGCCCATTGAGTTTCTGACTTATTGACGTGGTGTGCCCAACTGAGTTGGAAGGGTATCAGAGAGGTCGAAATGGGGCTAGGCCCAGCATCACCAGTAGGGTTTGGCTCGAATCTGGCTACCGATCCTAGTCGTTAATAACTCCAACAACCATGTGTTGTTGGATGGAAAGAAAATGAAGGGGGATTAAGTGTCACCTGGCTTGCTTCGATGCTGGCTGAGTCGACTTAAGCATATCACAACTACAACCAATGCAACGGGTTGGATGACCCACACCTGCAGATATTTGTCCCGGGTTAATAAGATCTCATGGCCGTTAGGAGCTAACTGAGACATCTAGGGGCCTTACCTGATGAAAGATCCCGGTCCTAGAACTTGGTGGGGCAGCAACTTGCCCTGCCTGAGTGGCTGAGAATGGATTAAGTCGAGCTGACTCAGAGCTTAGTGCAGCACCCTTGTTGCCTCTCTCTCACTCTCTTCTATTCTCCTTCCTTTCCTTTCTTTAGTGGGGATCCCGAGGCGACCTAACGGCTTTTATAGCTGAGGAAGATTTCTTGCACGTTTCAGCCAATGGCTGGGATGAAAAATAGCTCGTGTGCATGGGGTCCATCCGACCCTGGGGATGGATTCCCACTGTAATGGCCCACCAGAAAAGTAAGTTTTCATCCCTGGTGGGGCCCATCTCGTCGACATGGGTTGGACGTTCTAATGGAGAAGATGAGAGGGTCGTTAATGGCCAATCATCATCCACGGTGTTTTGCTAGGATCTGGTCTGTTTGAACATACCAGATAGAGTTTCTGATCATCACGGGGCCCACTTTTTGGGCCATTTATGTGTGTTTCAGAATATCCTATGAGATACTCCATATCTCGCCATTTTCTCGTGAGATGAGATGTCTCGCGCTTCCAACTCATGTTGCCCTAGAATGAGTGGCTGAGATTGATCCACGTGACCCAGGGAAGGGTCTGGCTCGCGCCAGCACTCATTTCCTAAAAGGGAAATGTCCCTTTTTCCTTTTCTTGGTGTAGGCTACTACTCAGTTGTTTTTGGTAATAGGAGAACGCGTTCTCTAATGGATGAACGGATGGCTGGGATTGCATGATCAGGCTGATCATGGATCGCCCATGTGACAACAGGTTGACCCACCATCCATGATCCCAGCCAATCACGTGGCTTTGATTGCCATTGATCCTAAAACCACACGTTGTTGCAAGGACCCAGACAGACCACTATGGTTTCGTCATCTAGGGCCCGCACGTTTGATGGACAGTTTGGATTGGCTAGATAGTGGCCAAGGTGGGCCGTCATGGGATCGGATGATCCTTGGTTTGAAAATGTAAGCTGGCAGGAGATTTTTCCCATTTTCTTCAAAAGGGTCGAGTCAGCACTAGTCAAACCAGTGAGCACCGTCCTGTGTACTTCTTGCATGGGTGTTTTCGGTGTACTCACACTTTGTGTGGGATCCACCATGATGTTTGTGATAAATCCACTCCATCCATTCATCTTAGGAGCCCCGCCTAGGGGTCTTGGCCAAGTATGGGGTGGATGTGAGGCCTAGGTGGGCTGTATTGCACATCCTAGACCTTATTTAATTAGTGCGCATTGATCCAATGGTTGGATTGGCTTAATAATTGGTTTCGACAATTAAATGGGGATTTAAGAGACAGTGATTGCTTGGTTAGCTATTCACTAGCCCTCGAAAGTCGATCATAAGTTTATTGCCCCGATACTCTTTGACCAGATGATTTGTAAACTGTTTTAACTTGAGGTGTTCAGTTAAGCTTACCCTCAAGAAGGGTCCAACTTAGCTCCTAGAGTCTCAGATGGATGACTTTAATGATGATTAGAAGCCCCATCTTGCATTCATTGAATTTAAGTTGTTTGTTAATAAATCTTGAAATCTCATTGATATGAGTTTAATTGGTAACACATGCGTACCAAAAGTGCGGGGTGTTATAAGTAGTAACTTTTGAAAACTTCAAAAAGCTCCTACAACAAGATTACAAGATTTCATTATTTTAATATTTGTAAAGATATGTGTTTTGTCACTAAATTGACAAAGGGGTAGCTTGTAAGTGTTAAAATGATTAAAGCATACTTTAGTTGTCAAATTTCATATAGTCAAAACAACTTGTAAAGAAATCTTCAAGTCTGGTTGTAACGCCTTGGATTTCGAGGGTCGAGCAAAGCTCTACTCCTGAGGTTCAGCACATCACTTATGCAATATAGATAATGATGTTTATATGTCGCCTATATCAATGCATTAAACATGAGTGAGATTATACTAAAACAACATATCATACTCCAGAGATAATGTAATTAAGCAAATGGAAGTCTGACGTATATGTATTAGAATAAGTAAGCAATTCACAACCTCCAGAGTATGATGAAGTAACAGGGTTGAATATATACAAAATCTGTCTCAAAATGTACAAAATATGGAAATGTAAGATGTCCAACTAGACAAGTATCCTTGTATCTCGGCAAAGCAGCTCAAGGTTTACATAGACCCACCTGAAAGCTGACAGTAGGAGAACTCCTCCTCCTTGTCCATGAAGTCCTGCTTCACCTCATAGACCTCATCATCATTTGCATCTAAACCAGTTTCTGGTTGGTGTTTTAAAACACCGTCCCAAAGTGGGAGTGAGTGATAAACTCAGTGGTACTATAAGGTAAAGGTTAACATGTTATCAAGTCAATCAAGTAGTAATGATAAAGCAACAAAACAATCACTTCCTAGCTACTCTTGTTAATGCAGGAATGGAATGCAAGTAATGATGCATGCCCTCACATCAAAAGCTCCCTCAACAAGCGATGCCGATACCATATCGTATATAACTACACTGCCTCCTGTGCGACTTCCACGCCTTTAAAGCACGTCCTAACTAATGTAGTGTTATGCATGGTCATGTTAGCCCAGTAATTAATTAAGTTTATTCATACAATAGATTTGGGAAGCTAGGGTACCTCCCTTTATATCATTTACCTGAACTGAAGGATCCATCTTGGTTCGTCACTCTTAGTTAAGCACATACGATAGGCAAGCAGTCAATAGGCAAGTTGTAGGGTCATCACTCCCAATGGAAAGCAGTCAATAGGCAAGTTTATAAGTTTATACTTGCGGTCACTACGGGGTGGCTAATCACCTCGGCGTAGGTCGACAGCTCGAACACGGTGTCCCATACTACCATGCTCAGCTCACGAGTCTGAATTTACTCACTGGTCACTACGAGGTATCTAATCACCTCGGCGTAGGCCAACAACTCGAACATGGTGTCCCATTCTACCATGCTTGGCTCATGAGTCTTAGCGGATCATGGTACCATAGTTAAGGTGGGCCTTTACATCGAAGGGGGTACCTTAGATTCAAGCAGTGGTGTCCATACATGGTAAATACACAATAGGCCAATTTGCTTATTAGATAAGTTTGATTGGTATGAGCGCACGCCGACTTAATCGATATGGAACGCATAAGCATTCCTTGTAGCCTAACCACTTTCGACAATCGTCATGCGACCCGGATTTGTCGAATATACCAAATGTGGCAAGACTAATTCATCCACCTAAACGAGGACTATTACCGATTGCTTGGACTACGGCATAGCCCCAATCCTACTCAGATGTAATAAGTAAACACATGTGATAATTGGTTCAGCATTTGACAAATAATCCAAGCAAGTTCCTCATTTGAGCATTTCATCCAACACATTGCTCATGTTCCATACACTTACATATTATCAATGATTTGCATAGAGGCAAGCATGATTACATGAAAGAAATTATACATATAAATAAGATAACTAAAAATCCTATCTTAATACTCTTAACAAATACAAATCACCAACATTTTCTTATTTAGACAATTTATTAAACACTTAAGTTATATTTCACCAAAATACATAGACTAGATTAGTTACGACATATATTATAGTAATTCCTTACACAAAGAGGTCATCGTGCATATGCCAAACATGAATCCTAAATTAATAGTCATGGTAAGCATCAATCACGTTTACAAATTCATTCAAACATTTCAACAAACACATAGGATGCATATTTTGTTCAACATAGTTCATACATATAAAATATATCAAAAATGGCGTATCTAAGTCAACATGGTAGCAATCAAGTCAGATATAAATCATTAGCTGACATTGAAAGCATTGACAACCAAAACCTAAAAGTTTATAGTCCGCACCTTTCGTCGGAATACTCGATTTGGACTCGGTTCGAATTCTACGTTCCCAAAAATGGAACGACGGGTACCTAAATCATGAAATAAGTTAGCCCGTTTGTTAATTATACTCAATCTAGATCTCTACAATGATACTAGGGTTAGGTTTTCTTACCCAAATCGTAGCCGAAAATGATTATGTAGCGAAGTGGGAAGGTGAATTAACACGTGGAGTAGTGGGAAAGAATCACTGCAGCAATCTCCAAAGATTTCTCTTCTCTCCTTACTCTTTTCTCTTCTTTTCTCTCTTCTCTCTCCTAGGGTTTGGAGAAATTTGTATGAGAGAGGGGTGGGGTGGTTTAAGAGCTATATATAGGGCCAGAAGTGATGTAAATGGCCCTAGGGCCTTGATATACTTAGGTTAAATCCAACAGGTGACTGTTTTTGACAAATGGGGCTCATAGGGAGGTCCATTATTCACTTACGTCATAGGAGAAGTTCCCTAACAATGGATCTATGCCAGGATGTGATTTCAGCGCGATTGAATAGGTTGATTGACCGTGAAGGACCCGTATCAGATCAACGGTCATACTTACTTGATCGTGGCCACAAGTATACAGATTTGTGTAGCAAAATTTCCCTTTCCCGTGGGTGACATTTGATCAGAAACTGATGGTCCGAAATCTTTAGTTTCGCACGTAAGCGAACGACCCAATTTACTTAAGTTTTATTACATTTTATAAAGATATTCGCGTTTCTCACACACTTTACTCAAGACTGAGTTATGCACTTTTGGACACCATTTGGGCTCGATTCCCACAATGGTTGTCAAGGCCAGTAGGATGGATATAACCCTATAGTTTTGCAGTCATCGAACTTTTGACGTGCGGTCCAGGTCCGATACGGAGTTTCAATGTACTCCCGAGAGCGACAGGCTCATGGGATTTCTCCTAGGTTTTTAAGTAGTGTTGAGTCAGTGGTATTAATGATTTTAGGTCTTACCATTTGTGAAAATGGTGGTTCAAGCTAAATCCACTGATTAATTAGTTTAGTATTTAATTAATTTTTGTCTAAATTACGACAGGGTACGATCCTTAGGTCTTTTCTGCCTGAGGTGAAACTCGGGTCCTTGTACGGATTTTTTCAAGATGTTACACTGGTCCAAGATTAAGAGAACATCAAGTTCAAGTCTAGTCCAAGATCAAGCTTAAGATCAACTAATGTTCTAGTAGAAGATTAAGCTCTAATGACAAGATGAATTTACTAATCAAGTTCAAGACAAAGAAGTTCAGTTATTTCACATTTCAGGCAATATAAAACCCTAGAAAGACCTTAGGTTTAGGTACTTTAAAAAATTATTTAATTTATGTTTTTACACTTCTGTTTACTTGGAATTTGACCTGCCTAAGGTTTGGTCGGACTAGTCTAAGTTTTCTCGGCCAGTCCAAGTTCAAATCGAAGCAAAACAAATTTTTTGTTGCAAATTCAACTAGTCGAATTTTCTGTTTGACTAGTCAAAGGAGGACCTTCGACTAGCCCAATGAATTTCAACTCAAAGTCCAACAACTAAAATGGTTCGGATTTTGACCACCTTTGACTAGTCGAACAGAGCTCTTCGACTAGTCCAACTCGGCCTCCGACCAGTCGAAGATTGGATAAATCTTATCCTGCTCAAATTTGAAAATCCGTTGAATGGAATCCGGTGCTCGGGCTAGTCGAAGACTGCCTCGGGCCAGTTGAATATTCAACTTTTTTGCCTATAAATTGATGTTCCCAATCAATTCGAAATATCAATTATTATCATTAAAATTATTTTGCAAGAGAGAGAGAGAAGCTCCAGTTATTAACAAACTATTAAATGGTATTTATAAATTATTTTATAGCTTTGTTTAATTCCCTTAATCTCAGATTCTGTCATTCTGATTCTAAAGAGAGTGAATGCTACTCTTCTTTTAAGATTTAAGAGAATTAACTTAAGTAGCCATTGATTTTAACTTAATTAAAAATAATAAAACCCTGGACCTTTTCTATTTGATTAAACATTGAACAATTGACATTCAAGAAAAACGATTCTTCGGTTATAGCTTCTGAAACGTCTTCTATGGTGAAGATAAGTATACCTTCAATTCTTATTTTGATTTTTTTGAGATAGCTAGAAAATCTTAGTGTAAGTTTTGTCTGAGATAACTTGAAAATCTCAGTGAGGGATTCGATTGTGATAGCCTGATAAAATCACAACTGTATCAAGTTTTAAGGTAACTTTGAAAAACCTTTTTCATAGTGAAAGCCAAGATTATGTGTTGAGTAATTTTCAGAGTGGAGTAGGTGTGGCTGTTTTAGAACAGTTTTTGACACACCAAACCACTATAATTCTCTATGTTATATGGTGAATATTTTTATCTTTTATGTGGTGAATGTTGTATTTACATTTCAGTTTAAGTGGTGAATGATTATAATATTTACTTTTATTTACTCTTACAAACTTTAGAATTTTGATTTTAAAAAGTATTCGTGAAATAAGGTTGTCCTGCCTAAACTTTTAAATGAAGGTTGTCTTATGAATCATTTGAAATTAATGTTTCAATACTTAGGCAATCGAGACCTGTGATTTATTTATTATTCAGCACTTTATTTGATTATTTGGCATAGTCGCATTCACTACCCTCTAAGACTTCTTAAGCTCTCCTTTTCACTTAACCATTAAACTTAGCTAAATTATGTACCTTACACCAGATTCAATCTAACCATTCATGAAAATTCAGTTCTAATTGTATATCTTAAGTAATGGATCATTTTAGCAATTGTAGTTGTAGCTAGTTACTGGTAAATGGTCAATATTGACAAATGTTTGGGAAAAATCAAGGCTAGTTAGCAATGGTTCATTGAGGTTAGGATCATATGGTGATCCTTGAGTCTAAAACTAAAAGATTGGAACCAGTTATGCGAGCCACCAATGTGCCCTTAATCCATGATTTTAAAAAATAAAAATTAGACTCATGTGTATAAAATTCATTAATTCTTAATTATATGGGTTTAGGATTGCATAAGGTTGATTTGGGTCCATTACAAATGGTGATCAAAATAAAGATATTGTTTAACAAGACACGAGGGGTATGGAATAATTAGTGCATGTAAGACAAGTTTAAAAGATCAATCTCACCCAAAGGTATTAGATATCTTATATTTATATAATTGATGTTGATTAGCTTCATGTTTAGTAAAACCATTTATGTATTGTTGTATTGACCCAAAGGGTTACGACGATGCGTTAGGCTTTTGACATAATTGATAAAGTAGGTACATTATTCTAAGTAATCCAAATGAAGACCCTAATCAATTGAATGAAAGTGTAGTGTGTCTTTTTCCCTTTAGTTTGTGTTGATGCATTGTTTAAATGAAACATGTTTATTAATTTGTGTGGATATGCCTGTTTATACATTCAACTAGAAACATTTCCAACATTCCAACTTAGTATAATGACATACCATCTTTAACTGGGTTAAATTATCTTAAATGAAAAAAGCTCATTGAATTTGTCTTAGGTTGCATGGACTTGGAGCTTTAGATAAGAGTAGGAATATTGCCTTTGATTGGTTAGTTGATGTGTTAATAGTTTTCAACTAGACTTGAATTCCTTACATACTTTACATGCCTACATGGTTAAGTCTTTTATATGGAAATGGAAATGGTACTAAGTGAGCTTAGAAAATGAAAATTTCTTAATGTTATGATGTAAGTGATTGGGCTACATCTCTTGTGAAAGGATGAAAAGACTTGTGTAAAACAAAATTCTTTACCCCAAAACTTTTTATACTTTGTTGTCTACATCGATTACATCAAGGGAAGTAGATCAGGACTTAGAAAAGTGTTCCACTAAGAGTATAAGACTCTTAAAGGTGATACATATAAACATCTGTAAACCATTTCCTTTTGCATCTTGGATTGAATAAATGTATTTTATCACCTTAATATATGACTATTGTCGAGTACTTATATATTAAAAATGAGAAATCAGATGTTGCATATGTATTTCAGATTTATAAAATTGTAAGTCAAGAATAAACTCAACAGAAAAATCAAAGTCGTCAGATTTGATTGTGGTAATGAATACCATGAAAGGTATGATGAATCATAACAAAATCCAAAGTCATTTGTTAAATATCTGGAGGTTATGATATTATCGCCTAATACATTATGCTTGGGACCCTAGAGCATAATGATATAGTTAAAAGTCTAATCGCACCCTAAAGGATATGGTAAGTAACATGATTAGTAATTCAATATTGTCAGAATTTTTGTGTGATGACGGGTTAAAAATGCAATTCATATCCTTAATCGAGTTCCAAATAAGGTTATATAAAAAAAACTCCATTTAAAATGTGAGCTGGGAGAATTTTGTTTTTGACATTTTCATGTATGAGATTGTCCTATAAAAGCTAAATTTTATAATTTGTAAGAAATAAAATTTGATTATAGGATAGTTTTTTTTATTAGATACTCATAAAGGTTAAAATATTTTAAATTATATTATCCTCCCAGTTCATCAATATCATGGAGATTGGGAATACTAGGTTTATTAAGGACACTGAAAATAGTAGGAGTACAAACTTAAGAAATATTATATTTAAGAAAGAGTGAATTGTGATACTCGCCATAATTATTCATAGTAATGTGGTTATTCTTCCTATAGTAGAGCATGAAATCATTGCAGACCACTATGTATAACTTCAATACAACCCACTGAAAAAGAAATATAAAACTTAGTTCAAAATAATGAGTAATAAAGAAGATTATAGAGATGAGATATGCAATTCCTAATAACTATGTCATTTATTTGTAGGAGCACAAATGTGACATAGGCTTGAAAAATGATCTTGTATCATGTTTACAAGCTAAATTGAGTGTTAACTTTTCTTAGTGATTTGATGTTATGAAAGATAAATTAAAATCCATCAAAGACAATAAAGTCTTAAATCTTGTTAAATTGTTTAAAGGGATTAAGCTGATTGGTTGTAAATGAGATTTAAACCTAAGTGGGACTCTAAAGGATTATATCAAATGATATAAATTCTAGTTGTCAAGAGTTTTAACCATCGCAAAGACATTGATCTTAAGGAGACTTTTTTTCTAGTATTAAATAAAGACTTTTAGAATCATAATAGCCCTTCTAGTTCATATGAATTTAAAGTAGCATCAAATTGATATTAAAATTACGTTTCGATCTAAATGTGAACATATATATAATACAATCAAAAGGTTTTGTAGCCAATGAATTAGAACATCTAGTCTGCAAACTTAAGAAGTCCATTTATAAGTTAAAATAAGTATCAAGACAATAATATATAAAATTTTATAAAGTAATTTTCTGATTTGATTTTATAAAAAAAGTTGTTGATGAGTGAATTTATGTAAAAATCAATATGAGTAAATTCGTACCCTTGGTCTTATATGCTGATGATATTTTGTTGGCTAACAATGACATTAGAACATTGTGTGAAACTAAGATTTGTCTTAAAATTTTTGAGATGATAGATCTTAATGGCGATTTTTTTATCGTCGTTATTGAGATATGATTTGACATATTACATTGACTTCTTAGCTTGTCATAGAGCTTATATCTATAGGAATATCGAAAAGTTAGGTATGCAAGGTTGTACTCCTAACTAAACACCTATTATAAAGGATAATAAGTTTCGTAAATGTTAGTGCCTTAAGAATTACTTAGAAAAGAATTGAATGAAAGATATTCCTTATATGTCAGTGGTAGGGAGCATCATGTATGCTCAAATCTGTACACATTCGGATATAACTTTTGTAGTTAAAATGCTAAGTATGTATTATGATAATCTACAGATGCATCATTGGATACATGCAAAGAAAGTGTTGTGTCACTTACAACGGATAACGGACTTTGCACTCACGTATCGATGAATCAACTATTTGAAATTGGTTAGATATATAGACACATATTTTATTGGTTGCCTTGACAGTAAGCAGTCCACCCTGGTTATGTTTTTATACTGATTAGTGGAGTTGTACATTAAAAAAGAAGTGTGAAACAATCTATTACAACCTCATCCACTATGAAAGTAGAATATATAGCATGTCATGTGGTATAAATTAGGTTATATAGCTTTAAAGTTTTTTCTTTGATTTACGGGTTATGCAGTACATGATTAGATAAATGGTAGGAGTTGATAGTTAGAACATCCCATACACACATGTACACTATCTTGTTTAGACCAGTTGCTTAACATGTTGCATCTTTTGTAGTTTATGTGATTGGACCCACTATTGGCTTGGAAGCCTTAGTGTTAAATTGCTTTACTTGGTATAATTTGTATATTAGTTTAAGTAATAATGGATTTAACTGGCTAAAATTTTACGTGGTCCTAATCATCCCCCTTTAAGACATAACCTTAATTTTATAGCTCCTTCAAGCTTCCGTGTATAGCCCATGGCCCACCACTATAAGACCCGTACCTTGATTAATCAACCATACGTGTTAACTTTGGCATAGGCGTGTTATGGGTGGATCGGATCTCTGAGTTTTAGTACCATAACACCTCGAGACTTGTACCACAGTGACTGCATGGGCGCTATGATTCCAACGCTGTATGACAAAACCCATTGCGACCTCTAGATTAGAAGTTTTAGTTTTGACACAATCTGAGATGGGCCATGCAACATACGTGGGCTCCACTTGCACAAATCCCAAGGTTTTCTAATCAATTAATTAACCCATCAATCAACCAATCACCTTTCTACCCTATTAGTCAAAAAAGCCCATACCTTTGCCCATGCAACCCATGCCTTGCCTATGCTAAGTCACTCATCTCTCATTTTTCCTCTCCCCATTCTACCCCTCTACCTTTTCGTAATCTCATCTCTATCCTAAAAATTCTACCACAAATCCCCTACCCTCTCTCATTTTTACTACATTTACTAGTAAGAGAATAAAGAGTGATTAAGAGAAAGAAAAGAGATTATAAAAATTAGGGAGAGATTAAGAGAGAGAGAAAAGAAAGAAAGATTAGAGAGAAAGTTGGGGAAATGGTTTGAGAAAAAGAGAGAGCTTGAGAGAGATTAGGGAGAGATTTAGAGGTTAAGAGAAGAGAGAAAGGAAAAGTGAGATTAGAGGAGATTGGGAGTGGAGATGAGCTTGGTGACTGTCTGATCGTTGATCCACACCAATCCAACATTCTACCATCATCGTGAGTGCATGGGAGGATAAAAAATGTTATTCCATTTTGGGTGGGCCACAAGGGTGGGACCCACCTTGAGCATGTATGGAGTTTATGGTGGACCTCATAGTGATGGGGGGCCACCCCAATGACTAGATCTTCTTCTCCTATTTTTTTTCATTCCCTTTTCTTTCCCTTTCTCCTTCTTACTTGATAATGTTATGGGGCCCATAAGTGGGCCATGTTGTTGGAGAGTGTGCCCTGCATGATATCAGAGCATGGACCACCTTTTGTAGCCCATCGTGATATTTATTTTCTATTTAACTCATTAATAAGTTCAGGTAGATTTGGTTGGTGAAAGGGCACCAAAATCGGTTTGATCCAAAGCTCTTTGGCCCACCATGAGTTGGCCAATATGATGGACAGAGTAGATCTCCCATGGGCCCCATTGCTATTTAATTTAGGAAGAGAAAGAGGGGACAACGATGGTTGATGTTGTGTGCAACAACGTCCAAAGGTGTTGCCCAGTAGTGGGTGTTGCTTGCTTGAACGTTAGGGAGGCCATTGTGTGGGCCCAGTCATGGGTCCCACCATGATGTATTTGTTTCATCCACTTCGTCCATTTGAATCACCGACTCATTTTGGCCATTAAGCCCAAAATGGAGCTGATCCATATCTCAGGTGGGCCACACCACAAGTTGTAAGGGGCTGGTAAGCCTTGCGTTGCCGACGCTTCTGCATGGAGAAGTTGGGGAGTGGGTTCCCACTCGTGGGACTCACCTTGATGTATATCTTAGATCCACACCATCCATTTGTTTTCCCAACACATTTTGGCCTTAAGCCTAAAAATCAGGCTGATCTAGCCCTCAGGTGGACCACACAAAAGGGAACGGTGGGGTTAAGAACACCCCGCACGTTAGCCTATGTAGATATAGGAGGGGTGCCCCCCACTCTTGGGACCCACCTTGATGTGTTTATTGAATCCATACCATCCATCTAGTTCTCTAGATCATTTTAGGCCATGGGCCAAAAGATGAGGTAGATTCGAATCTTGAGTGGGCCGCACAACAAGGATTAAATTCTTGTTATTGAAACCTTCTAAGGCCAATCGTGGGGTCCCTAATCATCAAAATTAGCCCAAGTTAAGGCCGATTGGACCTCTCTCTCCAGCTAGCCAATTCGGTAGATGGATTAGATCATGTAAATGAGGCCCACCTTGAAGGTAAAAAAGCAACAATAAAAGGAAAGCTAGCGTACAACTGGCACTGTTGCTAGCATCTAGAGGGAGGGTGCACATCCACCAGGGGCTTGGAGTGGGGGCCCACTTGTGGGACCCACCATGGTGCATATATTTCATCCATGTCATCCATCTATTTTGCCAAATCATGTTAGGCCGGGGGCCAAAAAATCAGGCCGATCCGAATCTCATTCAAACCACACCAAGGGAAATAGTTGGGCAGGGAGGGTTGCTCCTGTTTGACAGCAATTAGGGTCCCACTCATGTGACCCACCTTGATGTTTCTGTTCCATCCATGCCAACCATCCTTTTTATAAGTCATGTTAGGCCATGGGCCCAAAGTTCAGGCCGATCCAGATCTTAAGTGATCCACACCATAGGGAACTGTGGGGGTGGAAATCTAATTGCTTTGGATTTTCTTAGATTTTGAATCCCTTAGATTTGGGAATCCCTTGGATTTTGGATCCCGTGGATTTGGGATCCCTTGGATTTGAAGTCCCCTTAGACTTAGGATCCTTGGATTTCTGGAATCCCTTGGCTATGTTTGGCGCCCTGGATTTAAAATCCCTATCATCCTAAAGTAATATGCATAATATATTTTCAAGGGTTTGAATTTAATTATTAAATCAACTTTGATATTTTCAATTAGTGTACATATGTAATGTTGACACTATAGTTGTAATAAATCCGTTGAAGCATATACTTTACCTAAAATGATGAAATCCCAAGACTCAAATGGACCATAAGCACAGGATTACATCCTAGTGACTAACCAACGATTTATAACCATCGATTACATCAACAATATTCAGATGGTGCAAATCATCCTATTGGAGTAATTAGAGTGATGCGGATGATAATTTGATCGTTTTGGGATATCATCAGTGGGCCATGTGCCCAATAGATTGATAGCCTAGTGGCACATATGTTGCACATGTGGGTGTCCACTCGGGTCACTCCCTGTGGGCTCCTCATTGATAGCCTAGTGGCACATATGCATTTTATCCATGCCTTACATCCGATCACTAGGCATTTTACGTACAGGCTACATGAAGATCTGATCTTAGTCTAACGTGGGCCACACCACATAGACCTCTATACTTCTAGTGGGGGTTTGCCATTCGGGTCACGCTCTTTGTATATGATGTGCTAATTAAGGCTGATTATCGCATGATATGTCTGATAACATGCTAGTGTACTTGGCCTGATAGGACACACTGATAATGTGCTTAATGTAATGATATCATGCCCATTTATATGCCCATACATATCATTTGTATGCCTGTTGTGGATGACAATTGTTCATAGCATATGCCCTTTGACTTGAGAAACTTAGGAGAATCTATATGAGATAGGTTTGCCCCACATAATTGTGTGATATGCGTAGGTTTGGTGCATGACTTGGATAGTATGACTCATTTATTTTATATCCTTTATGTCACAATCAAGTTTACGTCCTTAGCCTCCACAGGCACACTGTGGGTGGCTGGATTGGATACCAAGAATATGTATTTTAGCACTAGGGTGCTATCGATGTCATTGGGTGAAAGTCCTTAAACCCTGTGGTACTAATAGGATGCTTCAATATCGAGACTAAGTGGATAACATGAGCGTCTGAGTAACAAATACTAGTGGGCCACATCTCCCATTTTGTTGAGGTTATTTGAAAAGGGGTGTGACCTTATTCGCTTGAGGGTAGGGGGTTGTAAGCTAGGTTGAGCCTGACCAGCTCGTGAAATGGGTCCATTATCAATAAGGGCATTGGTATCTGATTGATGAAGCGGATATTGATGTCTTTTCCACTCACTTGGTCATGTGCACGATGGGTGGCAACCGGTGTTTAAGTATACTAGACCCTGGTGATGTTTCCAGTAATGAACTGTTTGATATATGAACTAATTGAGGATTGACATGTTTGCATTGCATCTCTAGCATATGACACTCAGCCATGTAGGCCTTGCATTGTATAGCCTTAGTATGGTTAACAACATCCATGGACTTCATAGCTTAACACTCCATCATCTTCCACATAGTCTGATATTTGCATTCTGGACATATGCTTTGTGTATGCACTCTACTGAGCTTTGTAGGAGGCTTATGCATATTTGTTTATACCGCAGGTAATGCTAGGGTGTATCAGTAGCATTGAGCCTGGATCATGAGCTTGATCTTTTGAGTTTTTGATTATATCTTGTATTTTTGTTTCTAATACTATACTCAAAGATTATTAGTGGATATGTGATAATGATGTTTTTGTGACTTTGGTATACTTATGGTTATGATCCTTTACAAAAAAGTTTACCCTGAAAATCCTCATTGTAGGATCTCAGGATTGAAAACTGGTGTATGTGAGCTAAAAGCCAAAAATGGGGGTACTACAGAAGTTGTTGGCACCAAATTCGACAGTCGGGAATTTAGTGAGTCTGGTTCCTGAGTTTGGGGCATGACAACCACCATGCGCAATTTCATCTACGACTTGAGCTACGGATTGGTGTGACACTTATTTTAAATTGTCCACTAAATGAGCCATATTCAAAAGCCTTAACTAGCAAGCAGTGGAAGGAGAGATTTAAGACTCAACTTCGCCTGAACGCGAATTAACACCTCGCGTTAATGCGAAGTGGCACTGTCATTTGCATGGACTTTCGGTGGACAGACAAGGACCATTCGCTTGAACGCGGATCGGCATAGCATGGTCATTTGCGTTAACGTCTACTAATCACGTAAATAATCATGTAAATGATCACCACTTAAAATGGGACCCATAATATCGATGTCGTAGATGATTCAACTTTGAAGGTTACAACTAATACAAATTTGTATTGATTAGTTTGACTCGAGTGGGAGAATGTAAGACTTCTATTAAGTGGGCCCCACATGATCAATGATTTAAATAATCTAAATGTTAGATTATTTAGAGTAAGCACACCGGTGGACCACATAATAATTGTGATTGTTTAGATACACAATGGATGTTGCGTTTGAATTGTACTACATATGTACAATATTTCAGGCAGACATGGGCTCTTGTAGTGTGGAGAAGAGTAGTTGTGATAGGGTTAAACCACTCTAGCTCTCATTATGATAAATATAGGTCTTGGTCCCCTCACCTATATAGAATAAAATTTTAGATTTAGTTCCTAGTATTAATGCGTAGATCAATCTATTATTTTGTAATTCTAATTTTACATAAGACTCATAGTGCTAGCTTAGGTCAACTTGACGTGACTTGAGCTGAGTTACTTAAGGGATATTTGAATTTTCAAATACATTTGTAAATACATGTAAATAGGTTATTATTACGTAACTATGTAATTGTAGCAACAAAACCAAAGTCAATGTTGATTAGGAGTATGTTTGGACGAAAACAATGCTAAAATTGAGGGAAAAAATGGAAATTTGGGCAAAAATTATGGGGCCCACTATTTTGTATGTGTATGATCCACACCATTCATTCATTTTTGCACATATTAAGGCATGAGTCCAAAAATGAGGCAGATCTAAAGCACAAGTGGACCACACAGGAAGAAATAAGAACTAAACGTCTATTGTTAAAAATTTCTTGGGGGCCACAAAAGTTTTAGATCAAGTTGATACTTGTGTATTCTCTTCATCCATATGTATGTGACCATAAGAATAGGTTGGATGATATGCATCCCTCGGGCCCTAGGAAGGTTCTAGCTATCAGCGGTGGATGTAATTTTGAGCATTGTTTCTTGTTTTGTTATAACACCCCGAACTTTTCAATACTCGAGTATTGAAAGTCTTCGAGCGTTACCATAGAATTTAATTTAGTATATACATGTGTATGTCACCAATTTAGCTTATCGTAACCTTAAATCTATTCACTAACCTAAATTTGATTGTTGGGAATAATCTTCATTCATATATCAAGTCATCTGACCGTTCTTTTTAAGACATGATCATCATATATCCAACTATTCTCATATGTTCATCATAACTAATCGTTCAGTTAATTATTCACCGCTAGGTAAAGATATCCGACTGTCCACTTTGAGTTAGACCACTCGATCATAGTAAACTAACTACTTGATCTCCACATTCGCTCGTACACGTATCGAATCAAGATGTCGATCCATTTATCTTATTCATCGTCTATGATATATGCTTAATCAACCATCAAAACTATAATATGAGGAACTCACACATGTGAACAAGTTACTTGAATCTAATAGTATACATGTTCTACCTCTTGATGACTTTAGAAACCCACATGTGTTCATCCGTTTACAAAATTGACCGTACACCCACCTACATACATGATTAGAGTATTAACTATCAAGTTTTCCTAATTTTAACATGTCATCTGACCGTCCATCATATTTGGATCCACCAAACGGGCTGCGCAAATATCAAAATAAACTTCTTACTTCGAAGATCATAAGGTATATGCCACAACTAACCGCTAACTTCTCTATTAAACGTATGAAAGCGTTGATTTAGACATCGGGACAGTATAACCTAGTAAAAATGCATCTTGGTCATCTATAAATGATCAAGGTCCAACTGAGGTGATAAAAGGAGTATAAAAATAAAGAATGTTTGTCAAATTTCAATGCATTCGGATGGTGTATTTCGACGTTACGAACGTCAAAATCAGAGAAATAAAAGATGACATAATCGTAAATACTTACTGCCATTAACTTAGACCCTTGAATTCTAAATAATATAGTTTTTATGATCCGTTTGATGTGAAATTTTATACCATACCTATGTAACATAAATTAACTATACATGTCGAATTTCAGACATTAAATCATTGTAAAAGTGGCTCAACTGACAAATTAACCCTTAATAATTGATTTTGGTATTCATCGAGTGAGGAAAGCTCATGGTAGAATATTTTCCTTCATATGAACGACTTGGATTGCTCATCACATGGACCGAATGTGAAATGTGAGAACCCCACCTTGGCAGTCTTTTTCGTAGGCACGAAGTTAGCTATTTTAAGCTTACCAACTCTTCCTAATTCTGGAGCTTCCGATTGACCCACTTTACACCGTCAATTGTAATTCAAATTTGTATCACACTTTGACTTTATATGACTACGAGATCATATAAAATTTAGACCCCAATCTATAATCCTACACTATTGAATGATGACCCCCTTAACTCTAATTCCTTCATTTTGGTGTAAAAGGTAAAATTTCATATTTAGGCCTTTTCCACCATCAATCAACCACCAATTTTTGTCTAACCGTTTGCCTATTCTGGATACATATTTCTCTCAAAATTGGGCCTTGATCGTTAAGCGTGGACTGTTAATTGGGATCAAGTCCGTTTTGACACCCGTTACGAGAATTTTTAAGATAAGCCCATCTAAATTTTAAATCACCAAGAAAATTATGTACCCTGTCCCTATTCGACGTCCCCATTATTGTGAATGAATTAGGTTTGAAGAAAGATTGTTAGAAGAGACAAATTGGAGAAACCCAATTCAAGTAGGATGAGAAACTTAATTCGAGAAACCCTTTATAAAAGAGTGTGTGCGTCCCTTTTTCACTCAAAATCCCACACTCGCCACCCTCTCACGTCTAAGAGAGAGAGAGAGAGAGAGAGAGAGAGAGAGAGAGAGAGATATCCAAGGCTAGATGCCCGTTCCTTTTCTTCCTTCCCCACATGTGTGTTGTCTCCCTCTTTCCTGAGTGACATCGTGGTTCATGTAGTAGCCCTCTTACATCGAGATCTACTTAGGGTTTACATCTAAGTCTAAGGTGATGGATTCCTTTAAGCTTACACTAATTTAGGTTAATATATACATGATTTTTCTTATTTTTACATGCCTTCATATTATTATGATTTACATGTCATTGATTGATGGACTGTTATGAATATTTATCCTTGTGAGAATTATGGTTAAGGTATGATTTTAATTATTCGTGATTTTTATGAATTCCTGTGGGGTGATGGATACAAGCCTTATCATTTGTCAATTTTGAGAGCGACGCATGCTTTTACTCTATATTGAGTTGGATTTTGCTCATCTCCCCTTATTTTTGTTAAGTTAGCTTAATGCTACTCTTCTCCTTTGTTAGGTTAACCTTGTGCTACCTCCCTTTATGGCTTCGCATGTGTCTTGGAATTTTAAAACTCCCATGGTTCGATTTATTTTCCTATTGATGCAAGTGATGTGTTGGAGGTCTTATATCTAATGATTCATATATTTTATCATGGACGTAATGCGCTCTGAGTAGTGACCCTCTTGGTCGACGCATAATTGTATGTATTTTAAATAATGGTGCACAAATCAATGTAAGTAATACGCATGCATGTTACATTACTTCTAGGATTAGATGTCGCAAATAGTTGCTCTATGAGAAAATCATGTCACGTAATTCATCGGATTTATGTGTGGTGTCATCTTGAGGTGTTCACATAAATCCACGGTAGTGTTGGACACGCCAACAAATCTCCATAATATGGGATGCAAGGCGAGTCAAGTTTTTTATGAATTATATTCCATATTGTGATGATCACTACGTATGATGGACCACACATACTATGTTAGGCATGCATTCATGTAGATTGGTTGCGCATATCGATACCACTCGTAGTGGTGGAGTATAAGATGTATCGGAACCCTCACATTATTCTTATGAATATCTTAAATTATTGTTAATCTTAAAGGATAACCATCACTATGAGTAGGGTATCGATCCTCTCCAATCATACATGTAAGGCCCATATCTTAGTACCATACCGTTTGGCCAACTCCCATGATCCTCCCTGTCAAAATCTGACAACCTTCGACTTGTAGACAGTGATTGCGCATGATCCTAAGTCACATCCTGAAGATTTAAGTCGACTTGATTCAAAACATATACCCTAATGACCGCGCCATCACCGCAGTTCCAACGCCGTGTGATGCTTAGGCTAGGAGTTGTGGGCCCGCGTATATTTCGAAGAAACGCCATGCATTGGGAATCCTGAGAGAATCTCTACCCAATCTATTACATCAATCAATCAAGTACAAGTCAAGTACAAACCATACCTAGACCATCCCTCTCTTACCAACAATGTAAGGCAACCCATACCCCATGCCACCTCATGCCCCCAAAAGTCAACACAACCCATGCCTCTCATATGTCACTCCTCTTACACCACCCATCCTTCTCATCCCATCCTTCTTACACAACACCATCCCTCTCTCCCATCCTTCACTCCATCCCATCCCATTTCTCTACCCAAATCCTAAGCAACTAAGAGAGAAAATTCAAAGGAGAGAAAGAACCCAAGATCAAGGCCCACTTTTCTACCCCCAAATCTCACCATCTAACCCTTTAATCTTCATCATCCTCCAACAAAGAGAGAGCTTAGGAGTCAAGGATTCCAAGGAGCTAAAGAAGATGACCATAGGTGGGTGTTTGTAAGATTAGATTATGATTTTAGTGATGGGCCAAGTAGGGCCTACCAATTGATGGTATAGATCTTATTTTGGACCCAAGGTGTGGCCAATGGCCCACCATGATTCATTTGTTTAATCCATGATGAGGTCATTCTCCATGGACCCCACCATGATCTTTATTTGATATCCAACATGCAAGGGGTCATCTAGACTCTTGATTTGTGGTGGGGATGGCATCCCCATCTTGATTTGTTGATGAGAGGGCCCACACAATCTTGAGACTCATCTTAATGTATGCATTGTATCATAGAAGGGGGCTCATAGTGGCAGAGCTCCCTCCATCACCACACGTCTCTCTCTCTCTCTCTCTCTCTCTCTCTTTCCCTTGTATGATGGCCCACTTGATGATGTAAGTATTTTATCCACGTTGTCCATTTAGTGGACTGCATCCACTGTCTAAACAGGGGACCCACCTTACTGTTGCATCCAGCCGGTCCACCCTAGCTGTCCATTTGGACAGGCCTAGATAAAGGAAAAATACAAATATTAGTTTGATCCAAACTCTGGTGGGCCACCACGTGGACCCACCTTAATTTATATATTATATATCTCCACTGTCCATCTGCTGGACGGTGGAATCCACCCTGATGTATTTATTTACCCCACAGTATCCAGCTAGGTCGATGGTGGGGCCTGCCCTGATGAATGTGGTGCCTGCACTATCCAGCAAAGGACGATGGGATCCACTTAATGTATGCATCTTATCCGCGCCATCTGTGCGTGGGACGTGGACCCCCACCGTGATATATGTGTGGCATCCACATCTTCCAGCACATGGACGGTGGGACCCAACAGTGATGTATGTATTATATCTACACTGTCCATTTGTGTGGAACCCACCAAAAGTATCTGTTTTATCCACACCATCTATGGGATGTGGACCCACCTGCCGTGCATGTATCGTCCAGCATGTGGGACGGTGCTGGACACACCTGATGTACGTGTTCATCCCCCCGTCCAGCCAGTTGGGATGGTGGGACCCACTGGTGCATATGTTTCATCTCCGTCGTCCGTCCATAGGATGTGGGACCACCTGATGTATGTTTTATATGCACGCCGTCCAGTGGGCAAGGCCAACCTGCTGCACGTGTGCGGCCCATCTGTTACATGTGTAAGGCACACCTGATGCACGTGTGCGGCCCACCTGTTGGTGTGTGAGGCCCACTGTGATGTGATGACGCCCACTTGCTGTATATATGAGGCCCATGTGTGAGGCCCATTGTGATGTATAGGCCCATATGATGAGGCCCATTATGATGTATGAGGCTCGTGTGTGAGGCTCATTGTGATTGTGTGAGGCCCATTGTATATATGAGGCCCATTACGATTGTATGAGGCTCATGTGATGACGCCCATTGCGATGTATATGAAGCCCATGTGATGAGAACCATTGTGATGCGTATGAGGCCCATTGCGATGAATATGAGGCCCATGTGATGAGAACTATTATGATGTATATGAGGCCCATGAGATAAGGTCCATTGTGATGTATGAAGCCCTTGTGTGAGGCCCATTATATGTGTGAGGCCCATTGTATATGTGAGGCCCAATTGTGAATGTGTAAGGCCCATGAGACGAGGCCCATTGTGAATGTATGAGGCCCATTATGAGGGATGAGGCCCACCATATGTGTGTGTGTGTTATATACACACTGTTCATCTCTTTTTTTAGGGCCGTGGGCCCCATTGCCTTGAGAGGCCCACCATGAGGTATATGTATTCCAAGCCGTCCATTAGTAGGATGCCCAGTTAGGTGTAGCAAGGCCCGCCACGATGTATGCGATCTTGTTCTCACCGCCCCATCTGTTTTCCAGATAGTGTAAGGGGACGAGGGCCCCGTTCTAACTTATATTCAAATCCCAAGTGGATCGCACCTTAGGGGCAATAATGGTTAAATGTCCACCGTTACAAGCCTCCCTAGGGCCCACTACAAATCCACTACCTATCTTTCCCTTGATTTGGGCCACCCCAAATTGTTGGGCCCCCATTGATGTTAGTGATACCCATCTTCCCTTGTTAGGCTATTTCAAACCATTGGACCCCCATTGATGATGGTGTTTTCTCCCATACCCTGTAAGATTATCCAAACCTTGGAGCCCATCTCGTGGTCATACCGAGCTTTTCATAGGAAATGTGGCTTACCTAGATCTATGTGTTTACCCAAGTTTGGTGACCACACCCATAGGCCCACTTAGATGTTGAGCAGGCTACCCAATCCATTTGTAAAGACACATAGTCCTAGATGTATGGACCCCACCAAAGCCCACCTTGTATTAATATTAGGCCTTATAGGAAGGCCCAGTTTATTGCATAATAAAGAGGGTGAGGAAGCCCACTTGTTGTACATAGTTTCACCCTCTTAACTTACCTTGTTGTATAGTCATTAGACTGCCCATTCTTTATCTAAGTATGACAATTAGGCTATCCATTGTTTAGTACATCATCACCCCTTGCCGTAGATGGAAGAATATGTGGTAACAGATTTGGTACATCCATTGTTAAAGCTTATCTTGATTTGTGCGTGAGATCCACCGTCCTTGTAGGAAACCTGTAAGACCTGTATCTTAGTCTGTATCATTCCGTAGGCTTCCACAGTCTTCCCGGTCGAATTTCGGTAACCCTCGACTTGTATTTGATGTTTGTATGCAATCTTAAGCTGAGTCCTGCATACCGAAGTCGGCTCGACTCGAAACTTGTATCCTAGCGACCGCGCCGTCGCCATGGTTCCAACGTCGCGTCTCACATGCCGATATAATACCCAGGCTAGAAGATGTGGGCTTACGTTCATTTTGAGAAAAACATCGCGCGTATGAATTCTGAGAGAATCTCTACGACCTATCCCATCAATCAATCAATCAATCAAGTCAAGTACACACCATACCACAAGTACAAGCAACCCATCCCTTTTCCATTTACAAAGTCAACTCTCTTTCTTTCTCTCTCTCTCTCTCTCTTCACCCATCCCTTTCTTACAACTCCATCACTCTACCCATCACCCATCACTCCATCCTTTATCATCCTATCACTTCTCTCTCTCTCTCTCATTTCTCAAACCTCCCAAGCAACACCCAATGTCTAAGCCCTCTCTCCCAAATCCAAGTGTGGCCCACTTTCTCACTCTCTCATCCCCCATCTCAACCATTCATTCAACATCTACCTCCATCAAAATTGAAAGCAAGGAGCATAGGAGTCCAAGGGACTAAGAAGAAGGCCGATAGGTGGGTGATCCACTATTGATTTTTAATTTAATGGCCCACTTGTTATGGGACCTAATTTGATGTATGTGTTGTAATCATATGAGGGGCCCATAGTGGCGGGGTCCCTCCACTACACCGTATTTTTCTCTTTCTCTCCCTCTCTATTTTTTTTCTATTGTAGCCCACCTTGAAGAATGGATTAGATCCACACCATGGGCGGTGGAAATCCCACCATGATGTGTTATCCACACCATCCTTCTCACACGGACCTATATGAAGGAAAAACACAAGTATCAATTTGATCTAAGTGGTGGGCCACGCTGATGTGGACCCACCATGATGCCGTGTTATATCCATGTCGTCCAGTGTCCCTGGACGCTAGACGTGGTAGCACTAGGGTGTGGCTAACAGTGTAGTGTGAAGTGACGGTGGTGTGCACTAACCAACTATAACAAAAAGGGAGAAAAATAATAATAACAATATTTTAATATATACTCAGTACATATATGGTGGTGGCCACACGTGTGGACCCACCATGTTTTATGCGTTAGGTCCCCACCGTCCAGAACGTCCAGAGAGTTTAGACGGTGGGCATTAGTTAAAATTATATTATTTTATTATATATCTTATGATAGTATATCATATTATATTATATAAGGGATATAATATATATATATATATATATATATGATGAGAGAGAGGAGGGTTAGGTGGGCCATGTGCGTGGGACCCACCTGGTGAGTGGATTGGCTGGTGAACCTCACTTAGCAATGGATTCACGTCAGCAGGTTCTGGTGGGACCCACCGATCATGTATGTGTTTCATCTGCATTGTCCATCTGGACGGTGCCACGTGTGCCCCACCATGATGGAAGTTTTCCATCCAAACTGTCTATCCACTAGATCATTCAGGACCGTCCATCTGCTAGACAGTCAGTGCCCCATGATGTTTGTGTTACAGCCAAACCGTCCATCCATTTTTGTGGGGACCACCGTGATGTCAGGGTCTTAACCGCACCGTCCAAATGGTTGGACGGTGGGTCCTACCCACTGATGTGCGTGAACCATCCATCCATTTGGCAGTTCATCTAAGGCTTGAGATTAAAAAAATAAGACAGGTTTAGTATTAAGTGGACCACACTAAAGAAAGTAGTGGAGTTGAATGCCCACCATTGAAACCCCTTTGGCTTACAAAAGTTTTGATTCAATATAATATTTGTTTTCCTTCCCTGTTCAGGTCCTTGTGACCTTATAAATAGTATGGATGGGAAATAAATACTATGGTGGGGCCCATTGGAATTTAACTATGCAAGTCATTATCACCACTGCCATTTGTGGTGTGGTCCAGATGATCCTTTAGACATGATTCATTTTGTTATGCTATATAATGATCTCTAACAATGGATGAATGGTGTATTGGACTTGGCATATTGGACTTGGCCTACTTGACTCGGCCTATTCGACCTAGCCCATTTGATTCAGCCCATTTGAATCGGTCCATTTGATTCAGCCCATTTGATTCGGCCCATTTAATCCGGCCTATTTAAATTGGCCCATTTGATTTGGCCCGATGTACATATATATATTGGCCCATGAGTAAGGCCCAATATGATGCGTATATGCCCCATAAGCAAGGCCCATGATGATGTATATTAGGCCCTTATATGAGGTTGTGGGCCCATTTTACGATTGGCCCTATGAGCGTCATTCATTAGGAGCAATGTTTGTTAAAGGTTCACATTGATGGGCAATGATGGTTGGACGTCCACATTGTGACCTTCCCTTAGGCCTTGTTAGGCCCATTCTCATCATTTTCTAGTGGGTTAACCCAAACACTTAGGCCCCATTAATCCATCATCGGCTATCCATCTATGGACCCCGCCTTGCGTCGAGGTTGATCATCGATGCTAATTGTCAGTGCTGATGCCAATACCAGCTACCGTTGTCGATTATGAGTTTGTGGCAGCATAACATTATGATACATGCCCATACACATCATTTGTATGTTTGTTATGAGGTGTGATTAGCCATCACATATGTCATAGTGTAGGTGGTTTATGAGACTCCCTGATAGGGAGAGTTACCCCACATGAGCGCACGGTATGCGTAGGATTGATGCATGATTGGACTGCGTGACTCATGCACTTTGTATTTGTGTGATTGTGATTACTATGCACCCTACCGACATCAGGGCTATGACCTTCACAAGCACATCATAGATGGCAGGATCAGATACCAAAAATATTGTTACTAAGCATTAGGGCACCATAGATGTCCTTGGGTGAAAATTTCTAAACCCGATGGTACTAGAGGATGACTCCAACGTCGAGACCGAGTAGATATATGAGTGCACGAGGGCCGAATACTAGGAGGCCATGTCTCACACTGTGTCGTGGTCTGTTGGAAAGGGGTGTGGCCTTACTCGCCTGAGGGTAGAGGCATTTCTAGGCTAAGTTTGATTAGCTCGTGAATGGGTCTGCTATCGACGTGCCGGATAGGTATTAATAGACTATTGGCCAGGCGAATAGTGAGGTTTTTTACGCTCACTTGGACTACGTGCTTGGGAAAGGGGCAGGTCCATTTGGAGTGTACTAAACCCCGGTGATTATCTAGAGTGAGAACCGTACTGATATTTGATGCTCTAAGTGATGAGCTGCATTGATATAATGATGAGGATTGACATGATTGACTTGCATCTCGCATTGCATGGCCTTGATATGGCCGATAGCATTCATGTCTTGCACCACATAGCCTTAGTGCGACTAATTGCATTCATGTACTCATTAGCATGATTCCACATTACTCTGGCATTGCATTCTGAGCACGCTCATATTGCACACACACTTACACCATCCTCTAAGCTTTCTATAAGCTTATGCACGATTGATGCATGCAGGTGATGCCAGGACACAGCCGTAACTTCGCTGCAGTAGGAACATGCAGTCGAGCTTCAGGAGTTCCCGTTATCATTATCTTGTATTTCCTTTCATACGCATTGTACTCTAAATTTTTTTTATCATAGTGGATTTTGTGATTGTATTCTTATGGTTATTGTTTGTGGGTTATGCATATGGTTATGCTCATTACGAATCAAAATCATATTAAAAATCCTCCTTGTAGAATCCCAGGATTGAAACCTAGTGTATGGGTGTTGGGAGCCGAGAATGGGGTACTATGGAGGTTGTTGGTGCCAGATTCGATGATCGAAATTTTGTGAGCCCAATTTTTGAGTTTGGGGCGTGACAGAAGTTGGTATCAGAGCATAACTTGGGAACAACATGGAACAATATCACATATCTAGTATAAATTTAAGTCAATTAGGTTCCGAGTGCTTAACCTTCTGATTTAGTCCTTTAACGTGCCTTAAGGAGTTTTTAAGTATTGATAGGCACTTTTGTTCTTTTCTATAGGACATGCCGCCTAAGAGAGTGACCCGAGCGACTCCCACTCCACCACTTGAGACTCCTACTTTACCACCCATGACTCCCCCTCCACCCTCAGAGATCCCTGTTCCCTAGCTTGAGGATGTCGTTCCTTCACCCGAGACCGGTGCAGATCCGACCGTATTTGTGAGTGCCTCCTAGTTACAGTAGATGTTGCAGGTTGTAACGGCTGCGCTTCAGGGATAGGACAAGTACCCAATTATTTCGCCAGTGCAGGCAGAGTAGGAGCGCGTGAGCGCCCTTCTTCGAGAGTTTAGACAACTCGATCCTCCGCGTTTCCAGGGTGAGCCCGATCCAATAGCAGCCGAGAGGTGGCACTCTGATGTGGAGAAGATTTTTGATAATATGGCATGTACGACCAAGCAACAAGACCAGTTGGCAGTATTTCTTCTCCAGGGTGAGGCCGATCACTCATGGACCTTTGCTACCCGTGTTGTAGGGCTCGACTTTGTCTAGACATAGGATAATTTTATAGATCGATTTGAGAAGTAGTATTTCCCTGACCACATTCATCATCAGCGAGCATTAGAGTTCGAGACTCTAGTGCAGGGGGACATGTCCGTGGCGTAGTATGCGTCCCATTTTGTGGCATTATCGAGGTTTGCGCTGTATTTGTTTGATGACGAGGGGTGGAAGGCCCGTCGTTTCGAGAACGGATTGCGTTACAGTCTTCATGGTCGTGTTATTGGGTATGAGCCTCCGACCTTTCATATGGTAGTACGGAGGGCTAAGATTTATGAGACTAAGTGGGCCGATAGGCAGAGTAATTGAGATCAAAGGAGAGGTCGGAAGAGGTAGGCCCCCTCCAGTAGCTCCCAGCAGTATCGACGGCCACAGAGGTACAAGAGCCACCCATCTGCCAGATCACCATCAGCACCAGCGGCACCTCCAGCGCGACCCCAGTAGCCATTTATAGGGACTTGTTTTGGATGTGGTGGGACAGGGTACCGCATGTATGAGTGCCCTCGCCCTCATCTGCAGCAGTCGAGAGGGCCACAACAGCCTCCAGTGCAGTAGCGATAGCAACAGTAGCCTCCAACGCAACAGCGGCCTCATCAGCGGTGACCACAGCCGCCTTAGCCATCGAGGGCCCAGCAATAGCAGAGACAGTAGTACAGGCCACCACAGAGGCAACAACAGCAGCATGAACCTCAGAGAGGACAGGCACATCCCCAGCCAGCTCAGGCTAGGTTCTACGCGGCTCAGCAGGATCTGCAGTCATTTGGAGGAGTCATCGAGGGTATACTCCCAGTCTCTGTATGCATCGCCCAAGTATTATTTGATTCTGGTGCTTTACACTCATTCATGATCGAGGATTTTTGTTATTCGACTAGATTACCTACAGATTCTGCTTGCGAGGGGTTGACCATATCGACCCCCTTGGGGAAGACTACAGTGTTAGGCCGTTTCTGTTCATCTTGCCCTTTTTTGGTCGGTGATATCTTTTTACCTGCTGATTTATTTGTGCTGCCAATGTCAGATTTTGACGTTATCTTGGGCATAGATTGGCTTGCCAAGTACTACGTCATCTTAGATTGTTCCACGAGGATAATCACGTTCTGCACACCAGGCTTACCGTAGTTTTAGTTCATTGCTGAGCCTAGAGGAGAGTCATTGTCTTGTCTCATGTCCTGTACAGTTGAGGAGCCCGTTGCCGGTGATCTACAATTTTCTTGATGTGTTTCAAGAGATTCTGGCATTGCCGCCGCGCCAGCACATTGAGTTCCATATTGATATTGTGCCCGGTACCGCGCTTATCTCGAAGGCCCCGTATCGTATGGCATTGATGGAGTTGAGGGAGTTGCAGCGTCAGTTGGACGAGATGCATGAGTTGGAATTCATTCGTCCGAGCAGTTCACCTTGGGAAGTGTCGGTACTCTTCGTCAGGAAGAAGGATGGCTCGTTGAGGCTCTACGTGGATTACCGTAAGCTCAACCGGGTCATGATTAAGACCAAGTATCTGCTCCCAAGGATAGATGATTTGTTTGATCAGTTGTAGGGTGCATAGTTCTTTTCGAAGATTGACCTGCGTTATGGTCATTTTGAGTTTTAAGTCATGTCCTTCGGACTGACCAATGCACCCGCGGTCTTCATGCAGTTGATGAACGAGGTCTTCCGTCCATATCTTAATCAATTTGTTGTGGTATTCATCAACGACATCTTAATATATTTGAGGACCCGTGAAGTGCATATGCAGCATCTGGAGATTACTTTGCAGACCCTCTGTGCCCACCAGCTCTATGCGAAGCTGGAGAAGTGTGAGTTTTAGCAAGAAGAGGTGAAGTTCCTCGATCACATGGTGACGAGGGAGGGTATTGCAGTGGACCCCTCGAAGGTTAAGGCAGTGTGTCTATGGGGCCAGCCCACGACTGCATCCGAGATCTGTAGTTTTCTTAGTTTGGTGGGCTATTATCGGTGTTTCATTAAGGGCTTCTCCTGTATTGCAGCCCCGTTGACCAGGTTAACTCGGAAGGGCGCAGATTTTGTTTGGACTGACACATGTAAGCAGACATTCGTAGAGCTGAAAGATCGTCTGACGTCCGTCCCTGTCCTCACTCTTCTCTCTGTGAGTGATGGATTTGTTGTATTTACCGATGCCTCACATATTGGTTTGGGTGTTGTCCTAATGCAGCACGGGAAACCAGTGGCTTATGCGTCTCACCAGCTTAAAGTTCATGAGCTAAACTACCCCACGTATGATTTGGAACTGACAGCAGTCGTCTTCACACTGAAGGTGTGGAGGCACTATCTCTATGGGTTCAAGTTCAAGCTCTTCTCCAACCACAAGAACTTGAAGTACTTATTCTCTCAGTCTAAGCTGAACAAGAGGCAGAGACGTTGGATGGAGCTCCTGAAGGACTGATTTTGACCTCCAGTACCACCCAGGCAAAGCGAACTTGGTGGCGGATGCCCTCAGCCGTTAGCCACGAGGTCTAATAACACACATGATGATTCAGGAGTGGAGGATGCTCGAGGATATAGCAAAGTACAACTTCGAGTTTGGTCTGCAGTCTTCTATCATTCAGCTATTGAGCCTGTTGATTTAACCCTCTCTTGTCGTAAGGGTGATCGAGGCTCAACAGACAGACGAGTCGTTACAGGATTACTGAGTAGAGGCAGCATCTGAGAGTCAGACAGATTAGCAGATTAGTTCTGATGGTGAACTTCGCTTTAGAGGCCGATTATGTCTCCCGAATATTATTGAGTTGCACGAAAATCTTATGATCGAGGCACATCGATCGCGGTTTTCTATCCACCTTAGCTCGACGAAGATGTATCGTGATATGAGGAGGCAATGTTATTAGGCAGGGATGAAGCGTCAAATTACCAATTTTATGGCCGAGTGTGACACATGCCAGCGTGTTAAGACCTATCATCAGAGACCCCCTGGTCCATTGCAGCCGTTGAGCATTCCAATGTGGAAGTGGGAGCACATATCTACTAATTTTATCATAAGTTTGTCGAGGACTCAGCACGGTCATGATGCCATCTGAGTTGTTGTGGATTGCCTGACGAAGTCGGCACATTTTTCTTGCAATTCATGAGACTTGGCATGTGGACCGGCTCACCAAGCTGTTTGTCGATGAGATCGTGAAACTGCATGTTCCTATCTCAATCATTTCAGACTGAGACCTGAAGTTCACATCTCAATTTTGAGGGAGCTTTCAAAGAGCGATGGGTACTGATTTGCAGCTCAGCATCACGTATCATCCACAAACCGTTGGGTAGACCGAGAGAGTCAACCAGATCCTTGAGGATATGCTTCGGGCCTGCGCGATTGACTTCGGGGGTACCTAGGATGAGCATCTGTAATTGGCTGAGTTTGCATACAACAGCAGCTATCAAGCAACCATTGGCATGGCTCCTTTTGAGGCATTATATAGCAGACCGTGCAGATCTCCGAGTTGTTAGATCGAGGTTGGAGAGCAGCATCTCTTAGGTCCCGAGATTGTGCACCTAATTTAATGTACGTGTTGTAATCATATGAGGGGCCCATAGTGGCGGGGTCCCTCCACTACACCGTATCTCTCTCTTTCTCCCCCTCTTTATTTTTTTTCTATTGTGGCCCACCTTGAAGCACACCATGGGCGGTGGAAATCCCACCATGATGTGTTGTCCACACCGTCCTTCTCACACAGACCTGCATGAAGGAAAAACACAAGTATCAGTTTGATCCAAGTGGTGGGCCCTGATGTGGACTCACCATGATGCCGTGTTATATCCATGTCATCTAGCATCCTTGGACACTAGATGTGGTAGCAGTGGGGTGTGGCTAACAGTGTAGTGTGAACTGACGGTGGTGTGCACTAACCAACTATAAAAAGGGGGGGGGAAATAATAATACAATATTTTAATATATACTCTGTACAAGTACATATATTGTGGTGGCCACACGTGTGGACCCACCATGTTTTATGTGTTAGGTCCCCATCGTCCAGAACGTCCAAAGAGTCTGGAGGTTGGGCATTAGTTAAAATTATATTATTTTATTATATATCTTATGATAATATATCATATTATATTATATTATATTATATAAGGGATATAATATATATACATATACATATATATGTGTGTGTGTGTGTGTGTGTGTGTGTGTGTGATGAGAGAGAGGAGGGTTGGGTGGGCCACGTGCGTGGGACCCACCTTGCAAGTGGATTGGTTCGTGAACCTCACTTAGCAACGGATTCACGTCAGCAGGTTCTGGTGGGACCCACTGATCATGTATGTGTTTCATCTGCATCGTCCACCTGGATGGTGCCACGTGCGCCCCACCATGATGGAAGTTTTCCATCTAAATTGTCCATCCACTAGATCATTCAGGACCGTCCATTTGCTGGACGGTCAGCACCCCATGATGTTTGTGTTACATCCAAACCGTCCATCCATTTTCGTGGGGACCATCGTGATGTCAGGGTCTTAGCCGCACCATCCAAATGGCTGGACGGTGGGTCCAACCCACTGATGTGCGTGAACCATCCATCCATTTGGTAGCTCATCTAAGGCTTGAGACAAAAAATAAGACATGTCTAGTATTAAGTGGACCACACTATAGAAAGCAGTGGAGTTGAACGCCCACTACTGAAACCCCTTTGGGTTATAGAAGTTTTGATTTAATATAATTTGTTTTCCTTCCCTGTCCAGGTCCTTGTGACCTAATGAACAATATGGATAGGAAATAAATACTATAGTGAGGCCCATTGGAATTTAACTGTGGAAGTCATTATCACCACTGCCATTTGTGGTACAGTCCAGATGATCCTTTGGACATGATTCATTTTTTTATGCTCTATAATGATCTCTAACAATGGATGAATGGTGTATTGTACTCGGCCTACTCGACTCGACCTACTTGACTCGGCCTATTGTACTCGGCCTATTGGACTCGGCCTACTCGACTCGGCCTATTCAACTCGGCCCATTTGATTTAGCTCATTTGAATCGGCCTATTTGGTCGGCCCATTTGGTCGGCCCATTTGATTTGACCCATTTAATCCAGCTCATTTGAATTGACCCATTTGATTCGGCCCAATGTTTTATATATATATATATATTGGCACATGAGTAAGGCCCATTGTGATGCGTATATGCCCGATAAGCGAGGCTTATGATGATGTATATTAGGCCCTTATATGAGGCCGTGGACCCATTTTACGATTGGCCCTATGAGCGTCATTCCTTGAAAGCAATGTTGGTTAAAGGTTCACATTGATAGGCAATGATGGTTGGGCATCCACATTGTGACCTTCCCTTAGGCCTTGTTAGGCCCATTCTCATCATTTTCTAGTGGGTTAACCCAAACGTTTGGGCCCCATTGATCCATCATCGGCCGTCCATCTATGGACCTCACCATACGTCGAGGTTGATCATCGATGCTGATTATTGGTGCCGATTGCGGATATCGACTATCGTTCTCGATTATGAGTTTGTGGTAGCATAGCATTATGATACATGCCCATACACATCATCTGTATGTTTGTTATGAGGTGTGATTAGCCATCGCAATGCCATAATGTAGGTGGTTTATGGGACTCCCTGATAGGTAGATTTACCTTACATGAGCGCACGGTATGCGCAGGATTGATGCATGATTGGACTGCGTGACTCATGCACTTTGCATTTGTGTGATTGTGATTACTATGTGCCCTATCGACATCAAGGCTATGACCTCCACAAGCACTTTGTGGATGGCAGGATCAGACATCGAAAATATTGTTATTAAGCATTGGAGCGCCATAGATGTCCCTGGGTGAAAATCCCTAAACCCGATGGTACTAGAGGATGACTCCAACGTCGAGACCGAGTGGATACATGAGCGCACGTGGCCAGAATACTAGGAGGCCACGTCTCACACTGTGTCGTGGTCGGTTGGAAAGGGGTGTGACCTTACTCGCCTAAGGGTAGAGGGCATTGCTAGTTGATTTTGACCAGCTCGTGAATGGGTCCGCTATCGACGTACAGGATAGGCATTGGCAGACTATTGGCCAGGAGGATAGTTAGATTTTTTATGCTCACTTAGACTATGCGCCTGGAAAAGGGGCAGTGCCATTTGGAGTGTACTAAACCCCGGTGATTATCCAGAGTGAGAACCGTACTGATATTTGATGCTCTAAGTGATGAGCTGCATTGATATGTGGATGAGGATTGGCATGCTTGACTTGCATCTCACATCGCATGGCCTTGATATGGCCAATAACATTCATGTCTTGCACCGCATAGCCTTGGTACGGCTGATTGCATTCATGTACTCATCAGCATAATTCCACATTACTCTGGTATTGCATTCTGAGCACGCTCATATTGCTTACACAGTTACATCATCCTGTAAGCTTTCTATAAGATTATGCACGATTAATGTGTGCAGGTGACGCCAGGACGTAGCCGTAGCTTCGCCGCGGTAGGAGCGTGTAGTCGAGCTTTAGGAGTTCCCATTATCATTATCTTGTATTTCCTTTCATACACATTGTACTTTAAAGTTTTTGATCATAGTGGATTTTGTGATGGTATTCTTATCGTTATTATTTGTGGGTTATGCTTATGGTTATGCTCATTATGAATCAAAATTATATTAGAAATACTCCTTGTAAATTCGCAAGATCGGAACCTGGTGTATGGGTGTCGGGAGCCGAGAATGGGGTACTACGGAGGCTATCGGAACCAGATTCGGCGATCGAGAATTTTGTGACCCGGTTTCTGAGTTTGGAGCGTGACAAAACCCCACCTTAAGATATATGATATGCTAGTACCTTGAGTAAGTTATGATAGTCTAATAAGGACCAAGTATAGCTCATTAAAAGGGATAAAACTTGCTTCTAATATGTTTTGAATCTAATTTAGTTGATATATCTATAGACTCCTAGTAGAACTATTCATATACACAATTCCATATAGGATATGTTGTAGAGCCGACCACCAACTGATGTTGAAAAATTAGTATATGTTGGGAACGATATAAGGGCAGACGTGAAAGTTATCGGAGTCTATAGATTGTAACACCCCGAACTTTTCAATACCTGAGTATTGGAAATTCTCGAGTGTTACTATAGAATTTAAACTATTTTGTACTTGCGTATGATACAAATCTAACTATCCTAACCTTACACCTATTCTCTGACACGAATCTAACAATTGGGAATTATATCTATTCACAGATCAAGCCATCTGACCGTTAATTTTAAGATAAGACCAACCATCATGTGATTTGACGTAGGTACCTTCCCTTGAATGAATTGGTAAATAACTCCCTATCTATAATGATCTAGATGTGAGTCCATTTGTAAGAATTATTTAGAAAGGCGCATACAACCACGTAGAACCATAAGGTTTCACGAAACTCTTAGATCAACAATAATTATGAAAATGTTGTTAACCTATACCTTAAATTTTAGATCATAAGGTTCTCACAATTCATTTGATGAGAAACCTTATACCATGCCTATACATCATGAATTAACTGTACACGTTAAATTTCAACCCTAAGATCGGGGAGATTCGTAGTTAAAATAGAAATTCACTTGATATGGACCACCGAAGGATCGTGATTGCCTGATACATTCAGATGGGCTATACCTATAATTGACAAAATGAATGGAGGGAGTAAATTTCTCTAAAGCATCACTGTGGACCCCACAAATAACCTTGAGTGTGCACGACACATGTGCACTGACATTGCACTAAACCAGAAGTCAAGTCAAACAAGGTTTGACTTGATCTCCAAAACAAACCCGGTTTCCTGCTACTAGAGTTTTGAACAGACAACGTCCATTTGAGAGCTAGTGGCCCACCTCCATGATCATTCACGATGATCAGGACCTTCCACCATGTCCAGGGGGCAAATTTGACGATACCCTAGGTCGTTTTGCACATAGACAAGCTCCCACACACGCACAAATCCAGCCACAATCGGACTGCTCCTAACTTCTCCCTCCTTTCCTGCCAAGGATATCGTTCGTGTTTTGTGATCAGTGGTCCACCATATATATATATATATATATATATATATATATATATATATATATATATATATATATATATATATATATATATATATTCGAGAAATTCTAACAGTCCATCTTGTAGACGGAACAAAATCGACCAAAACCTAAACCTTTCCACATCAAGCTCAATCGGACAACCTAATAGATTCCCGTCCACAAGATCCTCTCACGTGTAGTATCAAGAAACCAAGATAGCTTCGAATACTACCGCGTAGGAAAAAATGAAGGATCTTGGATGTGATCAGGACCATCCAAAACAAGGTGGAAGGGATTTCGATCCCCTCACGTCGACTAAAGGAAGGAAAGAAGGGGGAAGACTCGGCAATCGCCAGACTTATGCACCTTGCGAAAGTTTTCTTCGCAACTGCAGGTCAATCAGACCATTGATCTGGTGGGCCAAATCAAATCCCAGTAGATCATACCGGATCAGAAGGGCCCATGAAGAAAGGAAGGAAGATCTGGAAGAATGTATGTTGGCCATCTCACCTTCCCTAACAGTGCAAACAGAAGGTGCGTAAGGCCTTTTGTAAGTCATAACCGAGCAGCAAGGGCTGTGTAAGGTAGCTACAGGAAGAGTCTAGAGACTCTTATGGTTATAAGACCCCTCCATCCGATGATTTGAGGGGATATCACAGCAAGAAATGGGAGAGAAAGAAAGAGAAAGAGAAAAAATAAAGAAAGCGAGGAAGAAAGATAAGAACGAGAAAAGAAAGAGAAAGAGAGAGGGAACATCTATCTCAGGAAAAATATTGGTGTTGCCACAATGACTCACTAAGTTAATGACTTGGGTCCAAGATCGAGCCGAGTTCAACGTCCCTAGAGTCGAGTACTGTTTAGGTATAAATCGTTTGCCTACTTCGTGGCCAGAATTCAAGTTTCCCTTAAATAGTTAAATAACTAGACCTTCGACCTAGGTCACAGACACCACCTTAAATTGAATCTGAACCTTACAAAATATGTGGTCTAAGATAAGGTTTTATTTGAAGCAATATACATACATACATACATATATATATATATATATATATATATATATATCTATCCTCATTCAAGAATGGTTCAATTTTAAAGGTGAGGGTTTTCTCGTTTAAGCTTACTTGATTTAGAGATGATATTATCTTGACATTTACATGGTTTCATGACACTGTGAACTTCCCTGCATTTGTTTAATTTATTAACACTCATTGTTTATCCTTTGGGAATAGTGGTTAAGGTGTGATGTTAATCATTCACGGCCTTTCAAAATTTATGTGAGGATTTTATCCTTTAAGCTTACCTCGATTTAAGTTGATATGAATTATCTTGCCCCTTTACTTGTTCTTATAATTTTCTCTCCGTAAATGTTTAATTTATCATCAATAATTATTTACCCTTTGGGATTATGGTATGATGATAGTTACAAGTGATCTTTATGAATTTATGGGGGGCGATGGATACGAGCCTTGCCCTTGTCCTTACCAATTTTTGTTGAGTTAGCCCTTGCTACTCTTCTTTTATTGAGTTGGTCATTTTCACTCTCCTTATTATTGAGTTAGCCATTGCCACTCTCCTCTTTATTGAGTTAGCCACTACTACTCTCCTTATTATTGAGTTAACCATTGTCACTCTCCCCCTTGTTGAGTTAGACATTGCTACTCTCCTCCTTACTTTACTGGCCTTGTGCTATTTACTTTTAAGGCTTGGGCATGTGTCTTGATATTCCAGAACTCCCATGATTTAGTTTACATTCTCTTAATGCAAATGATGTGTTAAAGGTATCATAACTAGTGATTCAAATATTTATCGTAGACGTAATGAGTTACGGGTAACAGCCCTCTTGGTTAGCATGTAATTTCGTGGGTTGGTTGGCATAATGCATAATCGACGAAAGTAAATCGCTATGCGTGTTACATCACTTCTCAGGATTGGATGTCGCAAATAGTCGCTCCATGAGCACATCATGTTACGTAAATCCCCCAACCATGTTGTTGTGTCGCCTTGAGATGTTTACATAAATCCACATTAACGTTGGACACGCCGACGAATATCCGTAATTATAGGATGCGGGTCGAGTTGGGTTTTCTATAAATTGTATTCCACATTGTAATGATCACTACATATGATGAGTCGTACATACTTTGCTAGGCATGTATTTATATATATATATATATATATATATATATATATATATATATATATTGGTTGCGCATGCTGATACTTCTCGTAGCAGTGGAGTACGTGACGTATTAGAACACTTACATTCCTCTTAAGAATATCATGAATTATTGTTAATCTTAAAGGATAACTAACACTATGAGTAGGGCATTGACCCTCTCCAACCATACAGATGATGCAGGTGATGTACAGATTGAAGACCCAGAGGACCATCTTCCTATGGAAGATTATATCGAATGAATAAGAAGTTAGTTTTATGATTTAGTTTTATACTTCTGCTGCATACTTGATAAATGTAATAAGCTCCCATTGACAGGGCATTTGATTATTTATTTGAATTCTTTTACTCTGATAAAACAATCAATATAGTCAATTTTTTCTCGTGAATATTACCTTCATGAATGTATCTGGATGTGATCTAAAAAAAAGGTGCGATTTTTAAAACATCCAATTTATACATTATTAACACCCGGTTTTCTCAGGCACGTGTATAAACTCTGGCCATGAAAATTCGGGATGTTACACTAAAGGCTTAGGTTATCATAATGATACTTTCTAAATCTACTAGATACTATTTGTGTGCCATCTATAAGGCACAATTTGTTTTCTATTTCCTTTTTAAACAAGTGTGGTTATGTGTTTAGATTTAGAAATAGAAAGTTGAGTATTTGGTATGATTTGGTTGTAATTGGTTATGGCACTTTAGTTAATAACATTTATTTAATTAGATTTGAATGTTTCATATGTCTTTAGCATTAATACTTAGCATAGAAATACTCAAGGTATTAAGTGAAGTTAGATTGTGAAATTTTTTTAATGTTATACCACAAACAATTATGCCTTATATCTCGTGAGAGATTGGAAAGGCTTGTGCATGAAGGAATTCTCCACTCTCTATACTTCTCAGACTTTTGGGTCTGTATAAACTACATTAATGATAAATATAATTAAATTAGAAAAGAATATGTCACTAAAGTGTAGGACTCTTAGAAGTGATGCATAGAGACGTCTGCAAATCATTTCCTGCAGCATATCGGAATGGGAAGAAATATTTGATCACGTTTATAAATGACTACTCTCATTATAAGTACATATATCTTGTTAATAATAAATTAGATGCTCTATATACATTTAAGATGTATAATGCTGAAGTCAAGAATCAACTTGACAGAAAGATCGTAGTCATTATATTTTACCATGGTGGTGTGTACTATGGAAGGCATGGCGAATTTGGGTGTAATCCAAGGCCTTTTGCTAAATACCGATAAGATTGTGGCATTGTCGCTTAGTAAACCAGCCCTGGTACTTTAGAGTAGAACATTGTAACGAAAATGTGTAAATGCACCCTAAAGGATATAGTGCAGTTTATGGTCAATAATTCAACATTGGTGGAATCTTTGTGGGGTGATGAGCTTAAAACGATTGTGCATATTTTAAATAGGGTACTAAGTAAGGCTGTATTAAAAAATCTATATGAATTATGGACACGACGAAAGCTCAATTCTTTCATGTATGAGGCTATCCTACAAAAGCCAAATCATATAACCCCACATGAAAGAAAGCTTGACCTTAGAATTGTTAGTTGCTTCCTTATAAGATATCCGAAAAGGCCTGAATGATTCAAATCCTATTTTCTATCCTATTTTATGAGAGTCATTGAGACTACGAATATTATGTTTATTGAAAATACTGAAGTTAGTGAGAGTACAAACTTAGAGAATATTGTATTTAAGGAAGAAAGGTGTAAGACCCGACCCGAGTTCTTGTGTGTACATGTGTGTGTAGGTATGCATTTCATTTCTCTTGGTCCCGCGGTCTTACCGATCGAATTCCAATGACCAGCCACCCTTGGATTGTGTTTACGGTCATCCTTGAGTCTGGTCACGTAGACTCGATTCAGATCGACTCGAGACCTATGCCATCTTGTTTGCATCGTCGTTGTGGTTCCAACGATGTGTCTTGTGTATCCATAAAATATATGGATCAAAAGTTATGAACATTACATAGTATGACCCTTAATTATGTGGCCCACTTTTGTGCAATGTATGTGGACTACCTCCTTGACACAAGTCCCTATACACACTACACACACCACATAAATTCTATGAAAAACACCACCCACCTCGACACACACTACACAAGCCTAGCCTAAAGCTTAAACATTGTAAACTCCTCCCTATGCAATGATGACCTCTCTTACAAACTCATCATAACCCCTTCTCTCTCTCTTTATTTTTCTGATTTTCCTCCATTTTCCTCCATTTGCTAGCAACCTCTCCCCTTCCCAACGTTCATTTCTCCCTCTTTTCTCCAGCCCTCTAATCCCCAACATATTTCCAATCCCACAATTAGAAATAGATCTCCACCATTAAAACCTCTTCTTAGGCTCAAGATCTTCTTAGTGTAGAAGTTTGGAGGCTTACTTTGCATGTGGGTGAATATAAATTTCTGATTTCTTTCCTGAGCTTTAATCTTTTATTTTCTTCATAAATGGATCATATGGGACCCACTAATCCATGGTGGGGATCCCATTTGACCCCATGGATGTGACCTTTTGGCCCATCCGACATGTATATCATGATACATGATGGGGCCATTCTCCATGGACCCCATCATGATGTATTGTATTATTTATTTCAATTCAAGGGCATCTAGACCCTAGAAGTCATGTTGGGATGGCATCTAAACCACCCATTTTAGTTATGGATCATACATGCATTGGTTTATTGTTGCATGTACAATCTACATAGTTGTATGAATGAGATTGAATCTTGGGAGGGCCCATTAGTAGCGGGGCCGTACCCCCATGGCCGGGTTGTATTTCTTCTTCTCCTTTCTCTTATTATTGTGGATGATGATGTGTGTGGCCCACTTGGTGGGCTTAGGACATCCCAAAAATTCAGCAAGGGTGAGACACCCCTACCACCTTATTCCATGGTTTTTAGACACCCTAAATTAATGTATGTAAGTGTCCTGACCCTAGTTCATGATCTGGACATGTGCGGGGCCCACTAAGGAAGGCCACACACCCTTTTAATTGCTATGATTATTGAGATATACGCTGATATGTCCAGCCATGTATGGCTATCCAAAAAAATTTGGACTGTTACATGGACTGCTTTAGTTAATGTTTACTATGCATTTAGTCTATAATTCTACTATTTTTTCTTGATGATTGTGGGGTATAATATGAAAGTGTAGACCCTACCTTGAAGTGTGGTGGATCACACCTTCGATGGCCCATGAAATGGTACCCAATAAAAGGGGGCCCAAAGAGGGGTGGGCGGTCCACCTAGCTGGACCATCCAGCCCAAAAGAATGAGGGGAAAACCCAAATTTCAGCTTATTTTTCTGAGTGGTGAGTCACTTTGGTGGACCCCACCTTGCTATATTTCATGAGAAAAATACTAATCATCCATCCCTCCCCTCCTATATGAAGTTTGGGCCCACCTTATTGGATAAACATTGCATGGACAGCAATATTTTACTCTGGATAGATTGTAATCTTGAATTTAATTAAAATATTTTTTAGTATCCATAAATTCTAAAAATTTGCAAAGGTGTGGACCACCAATGGTAGGACCCACCTACCAATTTTTGGGGCCAAAAGACCCCTGTACACACCGTGACAAGGGCTGGACCGGCCCACCAGGCTGGGACGCTCAGGTCAAACAGATTTTTTAGATAGATTGTAATTTTGAATTAAAATAAAATACTTCTGATCATCTAAAAATTAAAAAATTTTGTGGGAGTTTGGCCCACCCATAGAAGGACCACCCTACAAATTTTTAGGGCCATCAGGCTCCTATACCGCCTGTAGTGCAGCCTAGAGTGGCCCACCAAGCTGGGACGCCCAGGCTGGGGCGTCCAGCCTTGGCTGCCTATCCAGGCCACTTTGTGGGCCCACCTTAATATGATTTATATCCCACCGTTCACCCATGTGGGGTCCATAGGGGACATGATCATCCTCCCCTTCAGTAGCATCCAAATGGGGCTTATTGGATGAGTTTCTGGGCCAAATACCCAGGCCCATAGGACTGCCCACCATGGACGCCCAACCCATTGGGCTGCTGCTGGACGTCCAGTCCAGCAGCATGGTCCACCTGATCTATGTGTTTAATCCACTCCCTTCATTTTTTGGACCCCTGTGACATGTATGGGTCACCAGGAACTAAAATAAAAATAAAAATTAATTATTTGTGAATTTTCAGCGAGCCCAGATTGTGGGTGGGCTGGAATTTCCGCAATGGGCCCATGGTTGCTGCCCATGAATAAATGTTTTGGGGAAGCATGACCCACTAAATTTGGGGACATTATTACACATATATTGCCCCATTTTAATTAGATTATAGGCTTAATTAGTGCAAGTTTGAGGCCCACCCCAGTTGGGGTTTTTATTGGATCCACACTTCTAGCTAATAGTTGGGCCATATAGCCTTGGTTGGGCTGGAACTTTTGATAGGCCCATTGGACCTTTGAGGCCTATATTTATCATGACATTATGATGGGTTTTATGGGCCAAATACTCAAGTAGTTGGGCCCTTGGTTGCCCATTAAATTAACCCTATACTTGGGCCAAGAAGTGAGGCCCAACTCACTTGTTTTAAATATAAGGATTTCCCATATGTTAGAATAATGGGCTGCCCATTAGGCCCACCACAATGAGTGGACTCATGATCTTTATGGTTGGGCCCAAACCTTGCTTAAGGGCCCACCATGCTGCCTAAGTATTGGGCTTAGTGTATGGCTCACCAGGCCATGGATTGCTAAGGCCTTGGGCTTTGCTTTATATATGTGTAGGTAGCGGGTTACCTTTTGGGACCCAGTTGAGGTTGGATGTCCTCCTTGATAGCCTTAAGGTAGGCCTATAAGGTTCCTATTGGTAGTTGAAGGCCCACCTTGGGCCCTTGATTAGGACCGCTTCTTCCTTGGGTTTATGACCCTCTTAGGTTGTGGGCTACCCCAAAGTATTAGGCCCTCACTAAAGGACTTCTCCTTAGAGTACTTGTTTATAGACTCTGTCCCTCCTTGGGAAGGAGTATGATCTACATCATCATCGTCGAGTAGCGTACTTACATCATTATGACTCATATGCATCATCTGCGTGAATGGATTGCATTGTGTGGGGTCATTGGGTTGACAGGATAGAGAGATGGAGTTTCTCCCCTTGTGCGCATCGAGTGCTTGAAGCTAATGCATGATCTGTGTGTGTGACTCATGCATTGACATCACATTTGATGATGACCTGCCCTTGCTTTATTAGGGCCTTGCCTCACAAGGACATTCGTGGATGACCGTATGAGTAGACACCAGAAATGTTACTTAAGCATACAGGGTGCATAGGATGCCCATGGGTGAAATTTTTAAAACTTCCATGGTACCAAAGATCTGCCCCAATGCTGTGATCGAGTGGAAACTATGAGTGCATGAGGGCCTTATACCGTTAGGCCGCGACTCCCACTGTTGTGTAGTCGGTTGGGTAGGGGTGTGGCCTTACTTGCCTAATATAAGGAGGCATTGCTAGGCTGAGTCTAACCAGCTGTATGGGTTCACTACCGTCAGGCCTTGCTGGTGATTGGCTATCCACATGTGGGTAGTGAGGTCTCCTACGCTCGTTTAACTGTGTGGGTCTGTAGAGCGGCAGTCATCCAGCAGTGTACTATAGGCCCCGGTGATTTCCTTATGACTGGAAATATACTTGATATGTGGATTTGGACATGACCACTGGCATCACTTTGCATTGCATTCGCATCGGCTGTATAAGCCCTTTTGTGTATTGCCTTGGTAAGGTGCCTAATACTCATTGCATTGTATTCATGATAAGCCTTAATAAGGCTAGCGGTACTATCATTGATCATATTTCCCTTCATGTATCTCCTATTATTCTTCTGTGCACTATTGTCACACACCTTCACCACCCTCTAAGATTCTATAATCTTATGCATGATTGATGCGTGCAGGTAATCCTAGGTTAGTATCGTAGCGGCAAAGCTTGGACTAGAGTTGAGCTAAGGACCCCCAGTGTTGCAGATCTTCTTCCTACTTTTTCTATCAGATGTATTCCTTTTCTACTTTATACTTATAAAAGTTCAAATTCATAGTGAATTTTGTGATATGTGCCTTTGTTATTCTCAGATATACTTGCTGTGATCTTGGGTATGCTCATATTGAAAATGGTTATACGGTTATGGAAATCCTCCTTGTAGGATCTTAGAATCAAACCTGCCTCAGGAGTCAAGAATGGGGCACTATGGAGGCTTTTGCGGCCAGAACCGGCTATCAGGTTCCTTGTGAGTCTGGTTACCGAGTCTGGGGCGTGACAAAAGGATTGTGATTCCCACCATAATCATTCTAAGTAACATGGTCGTCCATCCAGCAGTGGAGCCTAAAATCCCCATGGATGGCCATAAATAACCTCAAATATAACCCATCGATGAGGAAATGAAAAATCCATTTCAAAATAATGAGCCCTTAAGAAGATGACATAGAGAGAATATATGTTAATCTAAATAATTACATCATCTATCTATAAGAGTATGAGTTTGACATGAGGGTGAAAAAGGATCATGCGTCTTTTTATAAGTCAAATAAAGTGTGAATTCTTCTCAATAGTTCAATGCCGTGAAGGATGAAATAAAATTCATGAAGGACAATAAAGTTTAAGACCTTGTTAAATTTCTTGAAAAGATTAGGCCAAATAGTTGTAAGTGGGTGTTCAAAACTAAACGTGACTCTAAAGGCAACATCGAAAGGTATAAAGCTAGATTAGTTGCCAATGGTTTCAGCGAGTGTGAAATCATTGACTTTAAGGAGTTTTTCTCACTTTTATCTAAGAAATACTCATTTAGGATCATTATGGCTCTTGTGGCTCATATGGATATGAAGTTATATCAAATGAACATGAAAATTGCATTTTTCGACGGAAATTTAAAGGATAACATATATATGTTGCAACTAGAAAGTTTTAAAGCCAGAAACTTAGAACATCTGGTCTATAAGCTTAAGAATTTTATTTATAGTTTAAAATAGACATCACAACCGTGGTACCTAAAGTTTCATAAAGTCTTTTCTCATATATTTTCATTGAAAATACTACAAATGAGTATATATATATATATGTAAAAATCAGTGGAAGTAAGTTTTTTTTTTTTTTTTAATCTTATATCTTGACAATATTCTGTTAGCCAGCAATAATATTAGATTGTTGCGTGAAACTAAGAAATTTCAATTTCAAAATCTTGAGATAAAAGATCTTAATAACACCTCATTTGTCATTGACATTTAAATATGCTAAAACAGATCATATGGACTACTTAGCCTATCGTAGAGGGCCTATATCGATAGGGTTCTCAAAAGGGTTGGTATGCAAGATTATGCTCCTAGCTAAGCACCTATCACAATTGTGATAAGTTTAGTCAATTTCAATGTCCTAAGAATGACTTAAAAAAGGATATGATGAAAGATATACTTTATGCGTTAATAGTAGGGAGTATTATGTATGCTTAGGTTTGTACATGTCTGGATATTGCTTGTGTGGTTGGAATGTTGGGCGAGTACTTTAGCAATCTAGGGATGAACCATTGGATAGTTGTTAAGAAAATGTTGTATTATTTCCAAAGGATAAAGGATTTCGTAATATATATATATATATATATATATATATATATATATATATATATATATATATATATATATATATATATATATATATATATATATATATAAGGTCCGATCATTTGAAACTGGCTGGATATATAAATGTAGAGTTTATTAGATGCCTTAACAACAGAAAGTTCACCTCATGCTACGTTTTCAGAATAGAACTATATCATAGAAAGCGTGAGATCGTATGACTTCATCTATTTTGAAAGCAAAATGCATAACCTTTCTTAAGCCTATGCATAAGGCGATACGACTTTAAGTTTTATTTAGTACAGAATTATCTAGTGTCTGCAGAACTGATCTATACAAAGCATATGATGATGGATCTATACCTTAAATGTTGTTCTGTCATGCTACTTATGGGGCCTATATCTTCTATGGGAGTTGTTGACCTGAAAAAGTATTGGATTAGTGGGAGCTTCAGTTTAATCCAATTCATTTATAATCATGTGGAGATCTCATTTATTTTGACAATTATGTTATTCAGTTTTATCATGCTTCTCCTTTAATGTGCACATTTAGTTTTGAGTAAATAAGACTTTAGTTTTTGTCTCGTTCGAGACATGTTTAGTAGGATTACTATAACACCCTGGTTTCCGAAACCCGAGTACACTACTCATTTTCTAAAAACCTGAGTGTTAACCTTTAACTATGGCTCAAATTTCACATACATTTTGTTTCTTTATCAGAGTTAGTAATTTAGCGAAATAGAAACAACTCAAGTATAAGAGGGAGTCCAAATATTCGAGTGGTTGCTCGAAAACTTATACAACTCAATGTCTTAAATTTTTACAACACATAATAGTACAAATGAAATTAGGAATAGAGAGTCGCAAGATCATATAGCTCCTCCTATTCCACATAATCACCAGCATGCGCATCATTTGCGTCTCCTGCACCTTGAATACGGTTTGATAGCGTTAATGGCTATCAGGTATACCCCCAAGATTTATCATATCATCAAGATAATTAAGCATAATTATCAGAAATAGTCTATAATGAATATTTCATGATGATCATTATAAAAATAAGACAAAGTTTGCTAGATACGAATATATTTAATAAATTCCACAAAAATATTCTTGTTTAAATGCATGAAAGCATGCACATGCTCACAGACCTGGGGATGCACATCCAGTTGGCAAAAAGGACACCTAAGGAGAACTAGTCACCCAGAAAAATACTCAAAGGTATGCCCAAGGAGAACTAGCCATCCAAAAAAGACCATGCAACAAGGACACCTAAGGTAAGCTAGCTTCTTGAAAGAGTATTCTATGATACGTCCAAGAAAAAATAGACACTCGAAAAAGTCCATGCGAAAAGGACAGCTCATGGTAGTCGAATGCACGTAACAAAAACTTAAGATCACCAGGTAAAGTACTCTACAGTACAGCCTGTAGTGACCCAAGAAAACTTCGCATCTTGTATCGACCACTCGGTAAAGTCCGTATGCAATGAAGATACATGATTAGCCCAACCAATATTATTCCAATTTCAAACAACCATTTTAAGGAAGCTCAAAGGTTACTATGGGGGGTTTGTAATCCAGTATAGGCCAACAACACAGGCATATTGTCCTATTCCACCATCCTTGGCTCATGAAACTAGCAAATAGGATGTTTAAAGGTAACCTACTCAATTAGTGGCCAATTATAGTTCTACAAGTGGAACTTACCATCACAAGGTTATATGAAGACGGTTCATTAAAGCCACATTAGGAAAATATTACATTAAGCTGCATATGGAAAACAATCCATCCCAAGGATGTGATAAAAAATGGATTATCCCAAAAGTCGCTTAGGCAACAAACGATCCATAAGATAATAAGTCAACATTAAATGTTCCATTTAATATATTAGACAAAGTGGCCACTAGTTTTAGGACCTCCAATCATTCTATCAAGTGACCATAAATGACAAATTAAGTCATGTATAATATCGATATAGCACATGCATATTTAAAGCATTCATTTCAAATCAAAATAGAGGTATTTAGATCTTACTACATATTCTAATATTGAATTTAAATCCAATTTATTAATCATCTTAAGGAATCAAAATCAATAAGAGCAATGAACCACATTAAGCAATCAATAAAGTAAATGAACAAAGACAAATGAGCAAGCTAATTATCAAAATGTAGAAAAGCTTGAAGGGTGATCCTCACCTAGGATTGGGGATTTTGTTTAAACGTGGTTTAGGAGGTGTAACCCGGCCCAATTGCGAATTGTAAGAGTGTAAATCTAGAGATGGGGTCAAGCATTCCACATTAAAATCATGATTCTAAAGCTAATTAGCCTAATTAAGGTCACTTTAAAATTCTAAAGGAGACTTTAGGAATTGGCTCATCTCAACTTCTTCAGTAAACTCCACCCCATTTCTACTACTCCAAGTTTGAACTGGGTCAAGGTGGATCAAGAAGTGGGGATTTTGTATGTCAATACCCCTATATCCATTTAGAATTTAGTCGCGATTCATCATAACCTAAATTTGAACTTAAATTCCAACAAAAAGTTAAGAGGTTAATTCACCCCGACCCAATTGAGGATAATTCAATCTCATTGCTATAGGTAGGCAAACCCTTTCGTAAGGATTTAAGAGTTCTACATCAATTAACATGTGAAGAATCATTAGTTAATTTTTGGATCATATAGGAGGTTTGGATGAATCGATTTACTTAGAACTTAATCAGCTAGGTTTTGTCTTAAATCTAATGAAGGTAAACATATATTCTCACATGCTGGCTCATTTTAAAGTGAAATGAAATCAACATCCAAAATTCTGGATCTGTCTTACCTGCTTATCAAGTCAACTCGACTCAATAACTCTGTCACAAACCGACGATATCCAACCTGGCTCAAACTGCGAGTGGAAAACCATCTTTTCCAGATGTTGAGCACAAACAACTTTGATCTGCTAGACAAAACAACTCATCATAGGGTAGATTCGGCCATAGCTGAGTCAACTTGGGTTGCAACTCAGCTGTGCTCGGAAATGTGACCCACCTGGTAACTCGGTAGCAGCACACCCTGATGATTCTCTTCTTTTTTCTATGGAGGATCTACCGGGTAAAATAAATTTAGGCCCTAAACTTGAGAGATGGTAGCTCGAAAGACTCATTGAGTCACTGATCTCACAATTAGAACTCGACTCAATGCAGCAAGGGGCGGTGCAGATTGGCAAACTCGTCCACTGCCTCCCACTCGTTCTTTCTTTTCTCTTCTTCCTTTCCTTTATTCTTCCTTTTACTTTCTTTTCTCCTTCTCCTTCATCTTCTTCTTTCTCTTTTGGAATGACCAGGTGAAGCCCTGGACTAGGCCTAATCTTGCAGCGACTTAGACTGAGTCAGTGCAACACAGTGCGGCAATAGACGAACGACGCTTTTCTCTCTCTCTTTCTCTCTCTCTAACTTTCAGGGCTTCGTTGGCATGTTTCTCGAATTGGAAAGGAAGCTTTTATAGCTACCTAAGTAGCTTCCAGAATTTTTGTGTGTAACTAATCACAAGGTTAGTTACAAGTGCTTGTCCTAATCAAGAGTGTTACAGACAACAGCTTAAGATCTGGCCTGCATGGCTAAGATCTGATGATATGGATGATCTTTTGATCGTATGGCCCATTAAAATGCCGTATCTGATTAACAAATAAGGCCCACCCCGTGACGATGGGTTCTTCGGTCAATTGGAGAAGAAGGTGAGACCTATCATGGCAAGATCTCATTGGAGGGTTGATCTCAAGATCTGACGCATATGAAGGGTTCAAATGGTTCACAAGGACCATGTGGGACCCACCATTTGCACTGTTATTAGTGTTTTCCTAATGGGTGTGGGATTAGCATGCGGTGACGTCTCTCCTATTGTGATGGGAACCCTAAAGCTAGCTTGGAGTGTATGGCAAAGATGTGTTGAGGTGGATGGCAGAGATGGAAAGGAAAGAGGGTGCATGGATTGCCAGCTATTTGCATAGGGGGTGAAACGACTTCCGTTTTTGAAAATTCCCCTTGTATACACAAGCCTTCTTGTAACACCCCGTACTTTCGGTACTCGGGTTCTACTGAGTAACCATACTTAGTGTAAATATCAACCTAGCTTAAGAGAACGTTCATGTGTAGTCTAGTAAAAAACCGACCATCAGGGTTACCATTGCAAGGCCCATCATTCTTAAATGCAATCATGTTATCCTAATCCATATTCAATCCTTGTATCACGCTTAAACACTCGTTAAGATCCTTGGACCATTGATAAATGATTTTGAGGCGAACCAACCATTGAATTATAAAGCAAACATTGCAGTCGATGTACAACATGAAGATGTGCATTTACTTAAGATTACTTAATCAAGTGGTTGGATGGAGAGGTGCGCTACAACCTACGAGTTTAATGGCTTAAGAATCATGTGAAGACTGTAATTGCGGTAAAGACCGCTTTAGTTGAAGTAGGAATATGCCAATATGTCCTAGAGGGGGGTGAATAGGATATTTTAATAATTTTATGATAATTTAAAATCCTATCACTCTAATCCTAACAACAAGCATATTTTAAGATTACTCAAGAGTAACTCTACTGGTTTCCAAGCTCGGTAGAGGATCCAATCACAAACTATTTGAGAGATGAACAATATGAAAACTAGTTTATGATGGATATGACTGTGCATGTGTGTGAAGAGTGATCTCAAATAATCAGATATGAAGGTATTTAAGGAAATCACATAAACAAATAAATGACAATAACAATCTCATACACAGTTATTTTTATAGTGGTTCAACTGCTTGTCTACTTCACTCCCGGTAACCGCACTCAACCCTTGAGTGTATCGGATTTCACTAAGGAGGTTTCACATGGTTCACCCCAAACCCAAGGTTTTAAATCAGGTTCACCTTTAACCTTTACAACTTACACCTAGGCTGACTGTTTATGCTCTCACGAGTAAGGGTCAACACAACACACCCACTTTTAGGCATACTGGTCAAGGATCTTCCATAAAATCATAACTGTTTATGCTCTCATGAGCAAGGGTCAACACAACACACCCACTTTTACGCACACGGGCTAAGGATCTTCCATGAGACCCTAACTGTTTATGCTCTCCACAGAGCAAGGGTCAACACAATGCACCCACCACGTACACTCCTGCCGGAGGCCTCCTAGAGGACTTGTAAGGGGTGCGAAACACCTTAGACCCAATCCTACAAAAGAATGATCACAAGGGTCCTCTGGACTCTGATAACTTACAGATAAGCAGATGAGTCCCTTTTTGCTTGTTGTCGAAGATCTCCACCTTTGTTAATGAAGAGTCTTCTACTTCCTTGAACTGCAACTTAGAAGATATACCAATGCAAGGCGACAGGTTGGGTCAAGGTTATGATGGAATCCTACTCTTAAATATTTTCCTATAAAGGAGATAGAGTGATTCCAATCATCTATGCATTCAAGGTATCCTAGCTTACTGATTTGCCATTAAGGTGGTAGCTGGGAGATCCTTGAATGCAGAAGTTCATTCCCTAATCCACTCTATTGAGTATCAATGATGATGGTGGATTGGAGGATGAACTCCCTTGAGAGAAAGGGCTTTGGGTATATGATTTAAGGTTAAACACTCAAAAGCGCTCTCTTCTTTCTCTACCAGCAATAAAAGACAAGCTCTCTATATAGAGGCAAAAAGTTTCAACGGATATAAAATGGTCACATTTATGACAGAGTTCGATATCATCGAGCGGGTTCGATATCATCAAGCGTATACTCTCGATTTATCGACGGGCCGCTTGATGACACAAACTCAAATGTCATACGCTTTTGAAACTTTTTGCTAGCTAATCGATGGAATCGAAACAAGTGTCGATGTCATCGGATTTCGAACTCTAATTTCATCGATACGAGGTTCGATTCCTTAATATTTGAAAATGAGAGAAACTTGCTTTGAAATATTTCAGGTTCAAAGGAATGATCGAGGGACCTTTGATATCATCAGAATTTGAATGTCGATGATATCGATAGCTGTGTCGATGCATCGATAAATCCAACGGATTTTCCATTAAGCTTGCTGGACAATTTATGTCCATGTCTGATGCAATTGATACCGTATATTTGATTATCGGTTCTATCAAGTGACCCTTGATCAAAGATAAATTATCCTGAAATATTTGCTGGATATTTGTAAGTCCAAGACCGATATCATCGAAGGCCTTTCGATATCATCGAGATTTGAATTCTGATTATATTGAGGAGTACTTCGATAGACTTGAGATTCAAATATCGATGATATCAATAGGTATATTGATACATCGATAATTCTGTCCAGATGAGTATGTGGTTGTTGGACATATTTTGTCCTCATTTCGATGATATCGTTTAGTCATCGAGGACATCGACAGTGCATGTCAATAATATCGATCAATATATTGATAAAATCAACAGAGCTAGAAAACTTGGAGATTTTCTGAATTCTAAAAAAGTTTTCTAACTCAAAACCCTATGATGTTCTAATTTATTTTAAGGGTTTTAATTACTTGGTGTTTTAGGACATGGGATGTGAGGCTTAGATTTACCTGTGACGAGTTCGTGCACACATTCGGTTGAGGTAGACGCTTTGATCGATCTTCCTATCAAGCTTTGCAGTCTAACTGACTCAACACTCATGCTAATTGACAAAGCAAGGTACTTTAAATCTCCCCCTTTATCAATTACGTGACAAAATACCAAAACACCCTAGAACAACTTCTATACTGACATCCTAAATTGTGTGTATATATACTTTACACAACTTTACAATTTAATATAGTGGGCACACACATAATCATTCAGAAGGATTCAGAAGCTGCTCCCCCTATCTGCAAACTCCCCCTATCTTGGTGCAGTTGCTCCCCCTAACACCTGCATCATAATATTCAAGCCAAGACACATTTTCTGTCGAGGTGTTTGAATCATTCTCCCCCTTTTTGTTAGTCATTGACAAAGGATAGCATAACAGTAGATATTGACTGAAGTTTGAAGCTTTAGGGAGAACCAAAATTTAGAGAGCATATATATATAAAAGATAGATGCATGATGATGAAAACAGTGATTTAGACATCTCATGTTTGGATCCTATTTATGCAGAGCAGACCAAGTAAGGTAGTGAAATAGGTAAGCTGGATAAACACAACATTAAATACATTGCATACCATCTGCAATATAAGCACAAACCTCATATACTTAGAGAAAACAGGTGATCACATATAGAAATATGGTAGTAAATAACTGTGATTAATACCCAGCCACATCCAAAATAACAAATCGTATACCGCCCCTTCTTAGCAGTAGAAACAATTATCCAAAAAAAAAATAGGCCCATTCATGGGCACCCGGAAGTAACCATCAGTAGTAAACCCGCACAAGGGCATATACAACATGTCGAAAAAATGTCAAACTGTTAAGGAGCTATCTCATTCACTCATGAGAGCGTAGAGCATCCAAAAATATACTTATGCTCATACGCAGAGATAAAAGAGGGTGAATGTGATAGCGTTCAGAGACCCATACTATGGCAGAGGAGCAGAGGTAGATGGTGCCATGTCGTCTCGACGACAGTTTATCAGATTAACCAATTGTTGTACAGTTTGTTGTAGTCCGTGACCAACCGTTCGAAGACGGTAAGACGCTCGTTCATCGATTCCCTGAACTGGGAGACATCCCGCTGAATCGCTCTAATCCGATCCTGATGGAGCTTAAATCGTTTAGCATGCCTGGGAGTTGATGTCGACAGTGCATGATGGGGTCTAGGAGCTTCATCTCCAGCTGTCTCAGTCTCTTCAGTGGGAGCGTCACCTGCACCTCCTTCTCCTTCTACTTGAATGCCTTCCTCTGGAGGATCCTCGGGATACTTATGGAACTTCAAGTCCATCCTTCTAATGTTGCTTTTGTTGAAGACTTGTAGTGGAAGTTTCAGATCACTTGTAGTTGGAAAACCGATGGCGTCGCACACTGTGTGTATGATCCAAGAGTAGGATAAGTGGACATCCCTAGTCGTATAAAAGGCATAGACTAACCGGTGCATGATAAGAGTAGGCAAACAGACCTTGACTCCAGAGGCTACTGAATGAATTATCATAGTCATGAAACCCATAAGATCGGCCCTGTTGAAACCTCTAGAATAGATGTTCGAAGCAAAGATACCATGCAAAATCCGAAATCGAGATTCCATGAATTTGGCTTTTAGAGCATTGCCTTGGTGCCACTGGACGTCATGACCATGACAAAGGAACTTTGTGACCATGGACCGAATCTCAATATTTTCTAGATCCAAATCCGAAAGTCCGACGGACAATAGGGTAAGACCTAAAATACCTGCAATTGACTCAGGGGTGATCACCACATCATCACCCTCAATGGACATAGTGATGGACGGTGGATTAGATACTAGAGAATGACAGGTGGCGAAGAAATTATATGTTCTTTCAAGATGACAAGGCCCGTTAAAATTGAGAATGGGTAACTAATCTATGACAGCAAGTAGAGGTTCCAGGTTGTATGGAATTAGACAACTCCTATCGACTTTTCTCTTATGAACAACCTTTCTCCCAGCGAACTTTGCTAACACCGGATTTACTTTAACCGGTGGAGGTGTTGGGGCCTCTGACTAGGAGCCTCTATGCGATCCCTGTCTAGTGCGATGCCTTATAGGGGTCCCACGTTCCAGAACCCTTGCTTTTTCTTTTGGAGCAAGCACTTTTTGTCGAGAGGATCTCGACAACTCACCCGGTCCGGATACTTTTCCTTTGTCTTTTCCCATTTGGACAAAAAGAGGATTTGAAAGTTTTGGGAAAGACGAACAAAACCCAACTAAATAGGAGATACCCAAAAAAAATGAAATCTTGATGTATAAAAGGGTATTACCAGATTTGTGGAACGTTTGGGGTTGTCCAACGAGGCTCTGAGCTGTCCAGTTGAGAAGAGCCAGCAGGGAAGAAGACAACAAAAACTGTGAAAAATTGCCCTTTTTCATGCTCCACCATCTTATATCGGGCGACAACTTTCGATATTATCGACCAGTGTTTCGATGATATCGATGATCCTCATTCGATGTTATCGACAATGGCTTCGATGACAGTCTCAATCATGTGACTTTCCAAATTCTGAAGAGATGTCGATGATATCGACTATTGATTGATTTGATCGATGATGCTCATAACTTATCGATAGACATATCAAAGATGAGTATTTTCAATCCTTAGCATTCAGTTAACCTCTCAGGTATACTTTTAGTATATCTACGAATCAATAGTATACACAACAAAATTTTGTACAAGCATTGTACAAATCAAAATTATAAACATTAGAATGTTTATATACAAAAAAGATTGAGGTGAGAAACCTCAGATGTATCATTAGAAACTCAGTAAAAATTGCATCTTTTCAGCACATATCCAGATCTCGATGCATAACCTGGACTTGTTTTTCTATGCATAATATTTCTAGGCATAGGGATCATCCTTTCCTTTACCTTTAATGACATAACAGTGGTTATTTGTGCAAGAGCCCTTCATCACTGATTTTCCTAAAAGGTCTAGGATTTCGCATTTTTCTTTGTTGAATGTAACCACCTGCTCATTGTCACATATTTGAGAAATGCGTAGAAGATTGTGTGTTAATCCTTTAATGCAAAAGGCATTCTCATTTTTGAGCAAATTTATTCCTTTAATAATTCCCTATCCAATTACCTTGGCGGTGCTTCTGTCTCCATAGGTGACTATCCCATTATTAAGATCTGAATAATTTGTAAGGAGAGATTTGTCACCTGTGACATGTCTTGAACATTCGCTATCCAGGTACCATTTAGTTTCATTGCCTGGTATATGGTTTGAATGAGTAACCAGACAATTCTTCTTTTCTTTTAGAACCCATTTTGTGAAAGGATTCTTGACTGTGGTAGATGTTGTTTTCTTGTTTAATTAGACCACTTGATTCACTAGCTCCTTGTTAGTCATTTTTGGTGGTGGTGGATGTGAATCTCTTTTATCCATCTTCTTAGGTTGACTCGAGACATTTTTCATTTCTCTAGTTAGTTTGAGTTTTCCAATATGATTCTGACCAGAGCTATGATGAGTCTTCCTAGGAGACATGCATTCGAATTTATAATGACCCGAATCACCACATAAATGACAAACTGGAGTAGCTCTAGTATTACTTCCTGAAGTAGCAGATTTTTTAGTCTTTTGTGCTGCTTTTCCAAATTTTGTTTTAAAATTTTCATATCCTAAGCCGCTCTTGTCTTTTCCAAGTCTTCCCATACCTAAGAGTTTTTCTAGCTTCTCACTACTCTGGGAAAACTTACAGTTTAGCTTAGTGATTTTTCTGGATTCTTCTAAATCAAATAGGAATGAGTGATTTTCATTTTGGAGGAGCATGTTTTTATCTTTTAATTGTTCAACCTATTTATTTAGTTTTTCTGACTCGGATTTAAGGAAGGTGTTAATTCTCTCAAGTCTATCATTATTTGAATGATATTGCTGTAAATCATTGATTAGATGTGTATTAATTTCCAGAGTTTTGTCCAAATATTTTTGTAGCAATTCCTTTTTGTTTTCAAATATTCCAAGTCTTCTAACAATGTTGATGTTATGGATGTAAAGTTGATTGTAAGCATCTTGTAGTTTGTTATGTTCTTCTTCTTCTTCTTCCTTTTCAGTTTCCTCATCATCTAATGGAAATGATTTCATGGCTTGGTGTTCTTTCTCGTTCTCAGTTTCATTGGGAATGATTGGAGCAGTGGAGACCACAAGGATTTTTAAAGATTTCTAAATCTTCATCACTCTTTGAGTCCCTAGATTTTGAGTTTGACTCTTCTGTATCATCCCATGTGGCAGCCATTGCCTTACCCTTTATTTTTCTGTTTGAGCATTCAGTAGTAGGTGTCCAAACCTCTGACAGGCATAACACTGTGCTTCTTTGGTCTTTTTACCAAATTTACTTGCAGAAGGTCTGTTGTCCATCTTTCTTCCTTTAAATGGATGACCACGATTTTTCTGAAAGAACTTTTTGAATCATTGAGCCAACAAACACTTCCTCATCTTCATATTCTCTTTCACTTCCACTGTCCTCATTTGTTGTTTTCTTTAAAGTTTTTAGGACAGTTGTTTTGGATTTAGGGGTTTGTTTGAAATGTAGTTCAAAAGTTTGTAGGGAACCTACCAGTTCTTTTACTTTCATTTCATCAATATTCCTACATTCTTCAATGGTTGTTACTTTCGGGTTGAACCGTTCCGGTAGTGATCTTAGTATTTTTCTACAAATTTTCGGGACCAGAACTTTCTCACCTAATCCACCCATGGAGTTGCAAATGATATTCAACTTTGTGAAAAACTCCACAAAGGTCTCATGCTCTTCCATTCTGAGACTTTCGAACTGTGATGTTAGAAGTTGTAATTTGGATCTCTTCACAGTGCTTGTTCCTTGATGGGTTGTTTCCAACAAATCCCATGCTTCTTTAGATGTCCCACACATACTGATTTGATTGAAAATATCTTGGGACACAGCACAGTAGATAGCATTCATAGCTTTAGCCTCAGTAGTTTGATTTTCTTTGTCAAATGCTGTCCACTTCTCTTTAGATTTTGGTTTGGTGATAGTTGTGCCGTTTTCAAGTACTGTTTATTCAGATGGTGGCACATATCCTCTTTCAACTATATCCCAAACATCATGATCCAATGATCTCAGAAAGTAGTGCATTCTAGCCTTCCAGTATGCATAATTTGATCCATTAAATACTGGAGGTCTAAATACCGATGAGCCCTCTCCTTTGGCCATATTCCTAACTTTAGTCAAGATCACTCTCTAGGCGGTAAAGCCCTTAAAGAGAGACTCGCTCTGATACCAATTGAAATTGTGGTAAAGACTGCTTTAGTTGAAGTAGGAATATGTTAATATGTTCTAGAGGGGGGTGAATAGGACTTTTTAATAATTTTATGATAATTTAAAATTCTATCACTCTAATCCTAACAACAAGCATATTTTAGGATTACTTAAGAGTAACTGTACTGGCTTCCAAGCCCGGTAGAGGATCCAATCACAAACTATTTGAGAGATAAACAATACGCAAACTAGTTTATGATGGATATGACTCTATGTGTGTGTGAAGTGTGATCTCAAATAATCAGATATGAAGGTATTTAAGGAAATCACATAAACTATTGAATGATAATAACAATCTCAAACACAATCATTTTATAGTGGTTCGACTACTTGTCTACTCCACTCCCGGTAACTGCACTCAACCCTTGAGTGTATCGGATTTCACTAAGGAGGTTTCACATGGTTCACTCCAAACCCAAGGTTTTAAATTAGGTTCACCTTTAACCTTTACAACCTACACTTAGGTTGACTGTTTATACTCTCACCAGCAAGGGTCAACGTAACACACCCACTTTTAAGTACACTGGCCAAGGATTTTCTATAAGACCCTAACTGTTTATGCTCTCACGAGCAAAGGTCAGCACAACGCACCCACTTTTAGACATACTGGCTAAGGATCCTACCTATTTTTGCTTTCCACAAAGCAAGGGTCAACACAATACACCCACCACGTACACTCCCGCCGGAGGCCTCCTAGAGGACTTGCAAGGGGTGAGAAATACCTTAGACCCAATCCTACAAAGGAATGATCACAAGGGTCCTTTGGACTCTGATAACTTACAGATAAGCAGATGAGTCCCTTTTTGCTCGTTGTCGAAGATCTCCTCTTTTGTTGATGAAGAGTCTTCTACTTCCTTAAACCGCAACTCAGAAGATATACCAATGCAAGGCGACAGGTTGGGTTAAGGTTATGATGGAATCCTACTCTCAAATATTTTCCTATAAAGGAGATAGAGTGATTCCAATTATCTATGCATTTAAGGCATCCCAGCTTAATTATTTGCTATTAAGGTGGTAGCTGGGAGATCCTTGAATGCGGAAGTTCATTCCCCAATCCACTCTATTGAATATCAACGATGATGGTGGATTAGAGGATGAACTCCCTTGAGAGAAAGGGCTTTGGGTATATGATTTAAGGTTAAAAACTCAAAAGCACTCTCTTCTTTCTCTACCAACAACAAAAGACAAGCTCTCTATATATAGGCAAAAAGTTCCGACGGATATAAAATGGTCACATTTATGAAAGAGTTCGATATCATCGAGCAGGTTCGATATCATTGAGCGTATACTCTCGATTGTATCGACAGGCCGCTCGATGACACAAACGCAAATGTCATATGCTTTTGAAACTTTTTGCCAGCTGATCGATGGAATCGAAACAAGTGTCGATGTCATCAGATTTTGAACTCCGACTTCATTGATACGAGGTTCGATTCCTCGATATTTGAAAATGAGAGAAACTTGCTTTGAAATATTTCAGCTTCAAAGGAATAATCGAGGGACCTTCGATATCATCGGAATTTAAATGTCGATGCTATCGATAGCTGTGTCGATGCATCAATAAATCCAACGGATTTTCCATTAAGCTTGCTGGACAATTTATGTCCATGTCCGATGCAATTGATACTGTATCGATATCATCGATATTTGAATATCGATTCTATTGAGTGACCCTCAATCAAAGATAAATTATCCTAAAATATTTGTTGGATATCTGTGAGTCCAAGACCGATATCATCGAGATTTGAATTCCGATGATATCGAGGAGTACTTCGATATATCGATGATCTTATGATTTTTCTTAGAAAAAACAAGGATTCATTTGCTCTACTGTCGATTTTATCAAGTCAACTTCGATAGACTCAAGATTCGAATATTGATGATATCGATAGGTATATCGATACATCGATAATTCCGTCCAGATGAGTATGTGGTTGCTGGACATATTTTGTCCTCATTTCGATGATATAGTTTAGTCATCGAGGACATCGATAGCGAATGTCGATAATATCAATCAGTATATTGATAAAATAGACAGAGCTAGAAAACTTAGAGATTTTCTGAATTCTAAAAAAGTTTTCTAACTCAAAACCCTATGATGTTCTAATTTGTTTTAAAGGTTTTAATTACCTGGTGTTTTGGGACATGGGATGTGAGGCTTAGATTTACCTGTGGCGAGTTCATGTACACATTCGGTTGAGGTAGACACTTTGATTGATCTTCCTATGAGGCTCTGCGGTCTAACTAACTCAACACTCACGCTAATTGACAAACCAGGGCACTTTCAAAGACGACTATTCAAATGCACCTATACTAGTTCGTGACCCCTAAAACTACTCTAGGTTAAGTGAGAGGCTATCCGCCTATGGAGCAAATTAAAATCAATTTAATCTTTGTCATTGGAAAATCTATAACCTAGCATTCAGAAACTATAATAAAAAATTATTTAGTGTGGTCCACTAATGCATGTAATTCACCTTGAATTTGGGACCGAGGCTTAGTAAGAACTTATAAACTTAACAGATGTCGCTGACAAGAAATAAAATAAAATAAAATTAGGCCTTAAAAAGAAGATAATAGTAATATTATCATTAGTTAAAATACTTAATGATATAAAATCATGAGATAAAAGTCCTAATGACCTACAGGACCACAACATGTAGTATACATGTGTGTATATGCATATAATGATAAAGATATAAAATGGAATTTGAAACTAATATTATTATTTGGGTAGCAACGAGTTTGGAGTTGTACAAATGATCTAGTAGGACCTTTTAACCATTGACGTTCAATCTTGGGAAGATCCGACCATTAGATCGATGGGAATCCCCAAGTAGGCCCCTAAACCAAGTTGTATGGCTCACTGACGTTGAAGATTAGACTAACCCTTGATCTGGAGTCATAAGGGAGCCTTACCAACCAAATGGACAGAGTAGATCTCATCACAACTGTAAGACCCATATCATAGTCCGCACCGTTCCGTAAGCTTCCGCGGTCCTCCCGGTCAAATTTCGGCAACCCTCAACCTGTAATCGATCTTTGTATGCGACCCTAAGTCGCATTCTGTATATCTATGTCGACTCGACTTGAAACTTGTATCCTAGTGACCGCGCCGTAGTCGCGGTTCTAACGTCGCGTTTCATGCGCCGATGCGATACCCGAGCGAGGAGTTGTAGGCCCACATTTATTTCGAGGAAAATGCCACATGTTGCGAATTCTGAGAGAATCTTTACAACCCATCACATCAATCAATCAATCACCAGTCAAGTACACAACCCATCCCTCTCTTACTAACAAGGCATTAATCTCATCTTTCTCCCATTTCCAAAGTCAACTCTCTCTCTCTCTCTCCACCCATCCCTTTCTTACAACATCCATTCCTTTCATCTCATCTCTCTTACAACACCCTCTCCTCTCTCATTCTCTCCACCATTTCCCAAGCTTTCATAAGAGAAAAGCTATAAGGAGAGAAAAGATCAAGACCCACTTCCTACCCCCTCATCTCAACATCTAACCCTTCAAACTTCATCATCCACCCTTAAAGAGTTAGCCTAGGAGCCAACTTGATGTATGTGGGTGTTTTGTAGGGTTAGATTACGATTTTGTGATGAACCAAGTGGGGCCTACCGATTGATGGTATGAATCCCATTTGGGACCCATCTTGATATATGTATTGATGGATGTATTAGAGGGGCTTATAGTGGCAGGGCCCCTCCATCACGCATTTCTCCCTCTCTTTTTTTCCTCTCTCTCTCTCTCCTTCACTTTATGGTAATGATGAGGTGTGTGGCCCACTTAATGTGTTCAGCTAAATCCAGGCTGTCCAGATTTTTTTTGGGCATCTAGTTGGTGGAGCCCACCTTCCTGTCCATTGCTAGACATGTCTGGATGAAGGAAGCCACAATATTAGCTTTATCTAAAACTATGGTGGCCCACACGTGGGACCACCTTGATTTACATCTAGACCATCTGTCTAAACTAGGGACCGTGGGCCTTATGCAGCTAGTAGCTGCTTTGATGACGACAATAAGATTTATGGGTCTGATCACTTGTGTTATATCCTAACTGTTCATGCAGGAGGTGGGAACCCACCTTAATATGTGTTCTATATTTAGTCGTCCACTTGGCTGGACGTGCAGCCCACCTACACGTGTTGCAAGTATGGGATGAGACCCACCTTAAGGTATTTATTCTGTATCCACACCGTCCGTACTTAGACAGTGTAGCCCACCATGATATCTTATCCTTGTTGTCCGTCCATTCCTAGACACGTGAGGCCCACCCCACACGTGGCACATGTAGGGGTGGGACCCACCTTGATGCATGTGTAGCCTACCATGATGTATGTGGAGATCCTCATCGTCCTTAGCTTTGACAGTGGGGCACTTCAATGTATGTATTTTATCCAGCCGTCCATCTATCTAGACGCTGGACGCTGGAAATCAATAATATATATATATATATATATATATATAATCAAATAATAATAATAATATAATATTATTTATACATGTATGTGGTGGGCCCCATGTGGGAGCCACCTGCTGACGGATTGGCTGGGGTACCTCATACCAGTTATATAGCTGGTGAGTTGACATCAGCAAGCTCTGTGGGTTTTGTTTAATGTATGTGTTACATCCAAACCATCCATCCAAATGGTGAGCTCGTCTTAAGGCTTGAGACTAAAAATGAGGCAGATCTATTAGGTGGACCACACTGCAGAAAATAGTGGGGGATTAAACACCTACCATTGAAACCCTTTTTGGGAACACATAAGTCCTGGATCAATATGATATTGTTTTTCCTCTTAATTGAGTTCTTTGTGACCGTATGAATAGATTGGATGGAAAATAAACATTAAGGTGGACCCTAGGAATTTTAAAGGGTGGAAATCATTATCTCCACTGCTATTTATGGTATGGTCCAGATGATCTTTCGATGTGATTCATTTTGGGTAATGCTCTAAAATGATCTGTTAAATAGATGAATGGTATAAATGGTGTGGCCCATGTGCTACGGCCCACCTTGATGCATTTGTGGCCCATCCATGAGGCCCACCTTAACGTATTTGTGGCCCATCCATTAAGGCCCACATTGATGTGATGCATATTGGACCTGTATGAGAGGCCCATTATGATGAATTCATGGCCCAATTGATGTATATGAGGCCCATGTATTGCGACCCATTTGATGTATATGAGGCCCATGTATTGCGGCCCATTTGAGGAATAGGAGGCCCATGTATCCTAGCCCATTTGATGTATATGAGGCCCATGTACCTTGGCCCATTTGATGTGTATGAGGCTCATGAATTGTGGCTCATTTAATGTATGTGAGGCCCATATGATGAGGCCCAATGTGATGTATATGAGGCCCATGAGTGAGGCCCAATGTGATGCATATGTGGCCCATGAGTGAGGCCCATGGCCATGTATATTAGGCCCTTGTGTAAGGCCATGGGCCCACTATACGTGTGGCTCTATGTGGGCCACTCCTTAGAAGCAATATTGGTTAAATGTCCACATTAATGGGCAATGATGGTTAAATGTCCACATTGTGACCTTCTCTTATGCCTTGTTAGGCCCATTCTCATCATTCTCTTAGTGGGTTAACTCAAATTATTAGGCCCCATTGATGTTGCATGGTTCATCCTCACCATAGACTCCGTGCTACCGGAATTGATATATCCATGGTCGAGGGCCGATCTTTATATTATGGTTTAGATCGACTATTCATCTATGGACCCCGCCTCACATGTAGGTCGATTATCGAGGCCGATTGTCGAAGCCAACTATCGATACCAATTATCGATGCCGGTTATCGACACCGATTATAAGTATGCTTAGCATATTATCATGATACATGCCCATACGCATCATCTATATGCTTGATATGAGATGTGGTTGACCATTGCATGTCATTAGGCAGATTGTTATGGGACTCCCTAATAGGTGGAGATTGTCTCACATGAGCGCACGATATGTGCAGGATTGATGCATGACTGGATTGTATGGCTCATGTATCTTACATTGTGTGTTGTGATTACTGTATGCCCTAGCGACATCAGGGTCGTGTCCTTCACAGGCATATCGTGGATGACAGGATTGGATAACAGAAATACTGTTAATAGCATTGGGGAGCCATAGATGTCCATGGGTGAAAATTTCTAAACCTAACGGTACCAGAAGATGCTCTAACGTCGAGACTAAGTGGATACATGAGCGCACGAGGGCCGAATACCAGGAGGCCCCGTCTCCCACTGTGTCGTGGTCAGTTGGAAGAGGGTGTGGCCTTACTCGCCTGAGGGTAGTGGGCATTGATAGGCTGAATATGACCAGCTCATAAATGGGTCCGCTGTCGACGTGTTGGATAGGTATTGGCAGGTTATTGGCCAGACAGAAAGTGAGGTTTCTGACGCTCACTTGGACTGCAGGCATGGAAAAGAGGTGGTGTCATTTGGAGTGTACTAAACCCTAGTGATTATCCAGCATGAGAACTGTACTGATATTTGATGATCTGGTGATGAGCCGCATTAATGTGTGGATTCGGATGAGGACTGGTATGCTTAAGTTGCATCTTACATCGCATGGCCTTGGTATAGCTAACATCATTCACACCTTACATCGCATGGCCTTGATATGGTCGATAGTATTCATGCCTTGCATCGCATAGCCTTGGTACGACTGATAGTATTCATGGGTTTGCCAGTATATTCCGCATTACTCTAATATTACATTTGAGCACGCTTATATTGCACACACACTCTCACCACCCTCTAAGCTTTTCGTAAGCTTATGCACGACCATTGCGTACAGGTGACGCTAGGACACCGAAGTAGCATTGACATTGGAGCATGCAGCAGACTTTTGGAGTTTCTGATTCTGTTATTATATTTCCCTTTATGTGCATTGTACCTTAAAGTTTTTTTTATCATAGTGGATTTTATGATGGTGTCTTGGTTATTGTTCGTGGGTTATGCTTATAGCTATGCTTATTAAAAATCAAATTTATGTTAAAAATCCTCCTTGTAGAATCCCACGATCGGAACTTGGTATATGGGTGCCGAGAGCCGAGAATGGGGTACTACGGAGGATGTCGGTGCTGGATTTGGCAATCGAGAATGTTGTGAGCCCGGTTTCTGAGTTTAGGGCGTGACAACAACTATCACGATGGACCCCACACAGGGTGCATACACACCACACCATCCCATGTACGAGGAGCACCGGACCGAAGGGCTCAGGTAAACCCCGTAGACCCATAAGTTTCTAAAAAGAGAGAAATTCTCTGTCCTTCTGTTTTCCCACCAGTGACGAACGGGTGGTCGTTCGTTTGAAATGTGGTCCACTAGGATCAACCATCTAGGTGATCTGAACCGTTCATCATGGCCAGATAATGACCCTAAACAAACCCTAAGTGGTCTCACCTGCTGGAATGCACCCTCGTGCACATGAGAACCAACCCAAACAAGCCCTACAAACACTTGTTTCCAAAAATAGAAACTATATTCTGTGCAACACATTGGCAATTTGCGTGAGGGAAAATCCTTCGATCTTGGCCATTTATCTATGTCAGGCCTGTATCCTAGACCGTACTATTTTGTAGGCTTCCGCGGTCATCTCGGTCAAATTTTGATGACCCACGACACGTAAATAGCAGTTGTGCACAACCCTGAGTCATATCCTGTATTTCAGAGTCGGCTCGACCCGATACTTGTACCCTAACGACTGCGCCATCGTCGCAGTTCCGACACCGCATCCCGCGTGTTGAGGCGATACCCAGGCCAGGAGATGTGGGCCCGCATTCAGTTTGAGGAAAATGCTGCACTTTGCAAAACTCATGAGAACATGCCGAATCAATCAATCAATCACATCAATCAAGTACACATCACTAGTCAAGTACATATCCCATTACTCCCTTACCAAAGCAACCCCAAAGTCAAAGCAACTCATCCCTTACATGTCAAGTACATATCACTCACTCACCCATCACTCAATCACCCATCCCTCTCTACTTACAACCCTCTCTCTCTCTCTCTCATTTCTCTACCCATCTTCCAAGCCACCATAAGAGAAATCGTCCAAGCTCCCTAAAGAAGCTAGTGTGGCCCACCTTCCTACCACCCAATCCCACCCTCCATGATCAATCTCAACCATTGAATCATGTTCCACTAAAGCTCTAGGATGCATTGGCAGAAGAAGGAAGAGGAGATCCAACAGTGGGTGTTCATAATCTCGATTTTGATGATTTGAGGGCCCACATATGGTGGGACCCATCTTGATGTATGCATTGTATAGGGAGGGCCCATAGTGGCGGGGTCCCTTCCTTTCTCATGTCTCTCTCTCTCTCTCTCTCTCTCTCTCTCTATGTGTGGCCCACGTGATGTTCACAGCACATCCAGACCGTCCAGGGCCAACAGGCCCACCATGATGTATTTTATCCATGCTGGCCACCCGTGGGCCCCACCCTGCCAAACATCCAGCAGGTGGCTAGATGGTCCAATGCTGCTAGCACCATCCATTAACCTGGATGAATGGAAAATATAAATATCAGCTTTATTCAAAGCTGTGGTGGGCCACACGTGTGGACCCACCTTGAAGCGTATGTTGTATCCTCACATCCATTGACGGTGGGAACACCAAGATGCATGTGATTGATCCACACCGTCCAGCCTCCTAGATAGTTTACATATATTTATAATATAATAATAATATATTATATATAATATTATGGTGGGCCCCACGTGGGACCTACCTTTATTGTATGTGTTTCATCCATCCATGGATCCTATCCACGTGGCCCACCATCCCGTGGCAGATGATTCAAATAGTACATCATATGGACGGTACTAAGCCAACAACCCTCACACCAACATATAACTGATGTGTTAACGTCAGTAGGTGGGGTCTGATGATCTAGACCATCCATCTATGTGGACCACACCTCCTTTCAGTTTCTAAGGATGTTAGCAAAGTTCTGTGGGTCTGTGTGATATCCACACCGTCCATTGACGGTGGGACCCACTTTTAATGTGCGTGTATATCCCTGCCATCCAGAGGTTTGGGACGGTGGGCCATGATGTATGTGTTGTACATCCTCACTGTCCATCTGAGGATAGTGGGACCCTCTTGATCCATGTGTTCCATCTCCACCATCCATCTGTGGGATGGTGGGACCCTCTTGATATATGTATTTCATGCATACCGTCCAGCAGCAGACTTGAACACTGCTAGATAGCGGTGGGTTAACACCTACCATCGAAATCTTCTAGGCCCACTATGATGTTGTGAGAGGCCCAGTGGCTTGGCCTGCCTTCCTAGGTGGTCCAGAGGTTTGGGACGGTGGGCCATGATGTATGTGTTGTACATCCTCACTGTCCATCTAAGGATGGTGGGACCCTCTTGATCCATGTGTTCCATCTCCACCGTCCATCTGTGGGATGGTGGGACCCTCTTGATATATGTATTTCATGCACACCGTCCAGCAGCAGACTCGAACACTGCTAGATAGCAGTGGGTTAACACCTACCATTGAAATCTTCTAGGCCCACTATGATGTTGTGAGAGGCCTAGTGGCTTGGCCTGCCTTCCTAAGTGGTCCAGAGGTTTGGGACGGTGGGTCATGATGTATGTGTTGTACATCCTCACTGTCCATCTGAGGATGGTGGGACCCTCTTAATCCATGTGTTCCATCTCCACCGTCCATCTGTGGGATGGTGGGACCCTCTTGATATATGTATTTCATGCACAGCGTCCAACAGCAGACTCGAACACTGCTAGATAGCGGTGGGTTAACACCTACCATCGAAATCTTCTAGGCCCACTATGATGTTGTGAGAGGCCCAGTGGCTTGGCTTGCCTTCCTAGGTGGTCCACGCCTTGTGGAACCCACCGTGATTTATGTATTTTATTCCCACCGTCCATTTGGATGGTGGGTACCATAGTGATGTGTTTGTATATCTACACTGTCTATCCATTTTGCTGACGGTGGGGCCCACCTTGATGGCGTTTTGTATCTGCACTATCCATCCATATGGGGCCAGCTGTATGTATTTGATTATCCATGTGTCCATCTTATGCAATGTGGCCTACCTTGTTTATGTATTCTATATTTACACCGTCCATCACTGGATGGTGCCATATGGGCCCTACCATTGATGCATGTATTGTATATCTCCATCGTCCGCCCCTTGGACGTATGGCCTACCTTGAGGCATGTGTTATATCCAAACCGTCTAGCCATCTGGGTTATCTAGACCATCCAAGTCATGGGGCCTACCTTGATTGTATGTGGCCCATTTGATGACGCCTAATGTGTTATATATGAGGCCCGGATGATGAAGCCCAATGTAATGTATTTATGGTCCATGAGACGTGGCCCATTGCGATGTGTAAGGCCTATCTAATACGACCCGTTGTGATATTTTTATAGCCCATTTAGTGAGGTCCATTATGATGTGCATTAGGCCCATGGGTTGTGGCCTATATGATGTATTTGAGGTCCATGTGCAGTGCCCACTTATTGTGTATTTATGGCTCATTTGGCTAGGCCCATTGTTGTGTATTTATGACTCATATGGCAAGGCCTGATGTGATGTATTTGAGGACCATGTACAGTGCCCACCTGTTATGTATTTGAAGCCCATGTGATGAGGCCCATTGTGATATATCTGAGGCCCATGTGATGCAGCCCATTGTGTTGTATTTGAGACCCAAGTATAAGGCCCATTGTGATGTATTTGAGGCCCATGAGTGTGGCCCAATGCGATGTATATGAGGTCCTTGTATAAGGCCCATTTGATGTATGTGAGGCCCATATGATGAGGCTCGATATGATGTATGTGAGGCCCATGTATCACGGTCCATTTGATGTATGTGAGGCCCATATGATGAGGGCCGATATGATGTATGTGAGGCCAATGTATTGCGGCCCATTTGATATATGTGAGGCCCATATGATGAGTCCCGATATGATGTATGTGAGGCCCATCGTAATGTGTATTAAGGCCCTTGAGTGGGGCCCATGGTGATGTATATTATGGCCTATGTGCCAAGGCCCATTGTGATGTATATGCGGCCCACGAGGGAGGCTCGATGTGATGTAATTATGGCCCATGTGCTGAGGCCCATTATGATGTATATGCGGCCCATGAGTGAGGCCCATAGTGATATGTATTAGGTCCTTGTATGAGGTCATGGGCCCATGATACGTTTGGCTCTATGTGGACCACTCGTTGGGATCAATGATGGTTAAATGTCCACATTGATGGGTGATGATGGTTAAATGTCCTCATTGTGACCTTCCCTTAAGCCCTTTGTTAGGCCAATTATCGATTCCAATTGTCGAGGCCAATTCCGATTACCAAGGCCGATTCTGATTATCGAGGCGGATTTCAATTGTCGAGGCCGATTCTGATTGTCGAGGTCGATTTTGATTGTCAAGGTCGATTCCGATTGTCGAGGCCGATTCCGATTATCGAGGTCGATTACGATTGTCGAGGCTGATTCCAATAGTCGAGGCCGACTTCAATTGTCGAGGCTGATTTCAATTATCGAAGCCGATTTTGATTGTTGAGGTCGATTCTGATTATCAAGGGTGATTCTGATTGTCGAAGCTGATTCCGATTGTTGAGGCTGATCGTCGAGGCCGATTCTAATTGTCAAGGCGATTATTGAGGCCAATTCCAATTGTCGAGGATGATTGTCGAAGTTGATTCCGATTGTCAAAGCCAATTTTGATTATCGAGGCCGATTCTGATTATCGAGGCCAATTTTATAGGCCAATTATCGATGTCGATTATTGGTGCCGGTTGTCGATACCGATTATGAGTATGTGATAGCATAGCATCATAATACATGCCCATACGCATCATCTGCATGTTTGTTATGAGATGTAGTTGACCATTGCATATGTCATTGGGTAGGTTGTTATGAGACTCCCTAATAGGCGAAGATTGTCTCACATGAGCGCACGGTATGCACAGGATTGATTCATGACTGGATTGTATGACACATGCATCTTGCATTATGTATTGTGATTACTATATGCCCTAGCGACATCAGGGCCGTAACCTCCACAGGTATATCGTGGATGGCCAGATGGGATATCAAAAATCTGTTACTAGCATCGGGGCACCATAGATGTTCCTGGGTGAAAATTCCTAAACTTCCGTGGCCAGGAGACGCCCCAATGTCTATACTGAGTGAATATATGAGCACCCGAGTGTCAAATACTAGTAGGCTGTGGCTCCCATTATGTCGTGGTCGGTTGAGAAGGGGTTGTGGCCTTACCCGCCTGAGGGTAGTGGGTATAGCTAGGTTGAGTTTGACTAGCTCGTAATTGGGTCTGCTATCGACATACCGAGTATAAGTTAGATGACTACTGGCCAGGCGAATAGTGAGGTCTCTTCCACTTGCATGGTTACACGTCTAGTGGGTGATGATTGCATGTAGAGTATACTAGACCCTGGTGATGATCCCAGAGATATACGGTGTTGATATGTGGACTTATTGGCAGGAGTTGTATACTCAGCATCTTACTCATTCATTCATTCATTCACTATCCACTCGGGCTAGTGGTGTGTAACTAATTTGATATGTGTACCTTCACAATGGCCAGGATTACGGTTAAGCGTGCGACTAACCTAAGATCAGGAGTCTACCACAATGAGTCTGAGTATCCAAATTTAGGTATGAGACTGGTTTGGATAGAAGTCCCTTGTGATGGACCCCATAGCCTGTGATACCACGTACTATCATCCCGACTTCACACTCCAGCTTGGTCATTCCATTCGCACCGCATATTGCATTACATCCACGGCATATGATATTTTGGGTTACCATGTTTCTGCATTTATATGGCCTAGATATGGCTGACGGTATTCGTGAACTCATTAAGAATTGTATATTGCACTGCATCCTCGCCATCTGATATTTGGTTCTCTACGTCTCCACATTGCATAATTTATCTACATTGCATACTTTGATATTATATGATTTATAGACCTGTATTGTATACTTGGCACTTACCTTGTGCACACACTTACACCACCCTCTAAGCTTTCTATAAGCTTAAACACGATAAATGCATGCAGGTGACGTTAAGTTGCAGCAATGTTGAACTTGGAGCATGCAGCGGTCTTCTAGAGTTTTGATTTTTGATATATGTATTTCCCTTTTAGCATTGTATTCAACTGCTTATATTAGTGGATATGTGATGATGATGTTGCTTTTATGATTTGGGTAAACTTGTGGTTATTCTTCTTATGAGATAAATGTACGTTGGAAAATCCTCGTTGTAGGATCCCAGGATTGGAATCTGGCGTATACGTGCTGGGAGCAGAGAATGGCGTACTAAGGAGGCTGTCGGCACCTAATTCGGTGATCAAAAATTTAGTGAGCCCGGTTTCCGAGTTTAGGGCATGAGAGTCTGGGTAAATCCCAACCATCTATCTTGCTTAGGGTTTTCCAAATGAAACCATGGCTAATTTCAATTTTTGCCCACCATATTTGGAGGAGGTTTCTACCAAACCTCATTTAGACCACTGTTATCGATCTGACGGCTTAAAAGTGATAGGGCAACATTATTGGAGAGAAAAGACCAGCCCTTAACGCCGGTTTCTACCATCCTTATAGCTGCACTCGAGAAACCAGCAGCCACCTTCAACGATCGAATCCACCATGAGAACTTCCATGAAGCTTCGATCCATTGATTTCCCAAGCTCTCATATGCCTGTTTAAATCATCCTTAAGCACCGTTTTGAAGGAAAATGCAGACGTTTATGATCTGCCGTTAATGGCAGGTCGTCTTCCCTGTTGGAAGCTCAGTTGGTAAGCTCCTGTTGTAACCCTTAGTCGCAGGTCAATTACTAGGTGGCCATCTCTGATGTGGTCTATGCAGATTGGAGAAAGAAAGAAATAAAGAAACAAAAAATAAAAGGGAAGGAATGTGCTGGTGTGCGGCCTCGACTCAGCCCAAACCGAGTCGTCGTTGCGCCTCCTTAATGCAACTACTCGAGTTGCTGGTCAAGCCCTGACCCCATCTGGTCCAGTATGAAGGCAAGAGAAGGAACATTAGAAAGTAGAAGGAGGAGGAGAAGAAGGAGAGAAAGAGAGAGAGAGAGAGAGAGAGAGAGAGAGAGAGGATCCGAGTGGTGCATTGCTACACCAACTCGAGCCGAGCTGAGTCGCTGGGCTGAGTCAGGTGGGTCGGGCTGCTGTCCATTTGAGTTGGGCATGAGTTCGGTTCAGTCCAGACTCTTGAGAAGTCTAAGGAGAGAAGAGAAGTAAGAAGAATGAAAGAAGAGGGAGAGAAAAGAAGTGAGCGAAGGTGAGAAGAGAGAGAGAGTTTTGATTATAGGTTGCTGCCGAGTCAACTTGGTTAAACTTTGCCGAGTTCAGCTCGAGTTGGGCCTGGTTCGGGCCATACCGAGGTCCTAGCAAAAGAGAAAAGGGAAAGAAGAAAGAAAGAGAGAAGGGGAGACAGAGAGAGAGAGAGAGAGAGAGAGAGAGAGAGAGAGATAGAGAGAGAGAGAGTAAATGGGTGGTGGTGTTGAGCCAAGTCAACTCGGCTCGAACCGAGTTAACCTAGGTGAGTCCACCTTCTCCTTCCATATTTAAATTATTTCGATCATAGATATCACTGTTACCATTACTATCATCATTGGGATTGTTAATTCTATATGCCAATAGCCATTAGTAAATTACTTATATTAATGTTAGTATTACATGCAAATTATCATTATTGAAATTAGAACCTATTTTGTCAACCTTGAGTATTATCATTGGTGATTAGAACATACTATTTATTTCATTAAAATAGATACTAGTGCCTTGTTAAGTAATATTAAGTATACTGTTAATATTAATAATTGTTTTGAAATTATTAGTATTATTAGCATTATCATCAATTATACATCATTGGCCATTATTGTATTACTATTAGTAACGTTATTGATACAGTTATTAGATCCATTAGAAATTGAATATTAAAATTTATCCTAGACCTAAACTTAAGGATGAAACCCCAAAACCTAGGTCATCTAAATCCTCGGTTAAGACCTTAATCCTAAATAATGTGTTAGAATTGGATCTAACGGTAGAACTTCATAATCCAGGGCAACTCCTAGTATCTATTATTATTGATAGTCATGGCTATTAGCGTTAAGAAGTATTCATTATTTTTCTTTATGGGATTAGTAAAATACTTGTTAATATAACTAGTAGTATTAGCCCTTATTATTATCATTAGTAAAGATTCTATTACTATTACTTACATTATTTAGGAGATTTTTAGTCATTATAGGAATATTAGATAATGTTGGTACATTTAAATAGGGACCTAGGAACCATCATTAATAATGGATTAGTACTCCTACTATGAATATTTTTCGATTCATCATACAATAATAATAATAATAATACTTATCTAGGATTCAAATCTTAGAATCTAAATCCTATAACTAAACCCTACGATGAAGCCCTAATTCTATATTAAAACCCTAAAGGTAATCCAAACCCTAGGTTGTATAAATCTTAACCATAGACATTTCGTAGAACATTGATCTCATGTGCAAATTTCACAATTTATGGTAGGATCTGATTCTAAGGGCACACGTGATTCCTAGCAATGCTGGTAGGTGATGCAAATATAAGGTAATGATTTCTTCCCCTTGAGCTTTCCATTTTCCCATTAGCTTAAGTATAGTTTTATTTTAATTTTAATTGATAATTGATATCTCCATCTTATAATCACATGTGTAATTGTTGGAATCAAATTGCTAGGTTTCATACTTAATATTTATCCTGTATATTATCTCATTATTGTGGATTATTTGTGGATTGCTATAAGACCTGACCCGAGTTCACATATGTGCATATGTGTGTGTGCATATGCATTTCATTTCTTGTGGTCTCGTAGTCTTACCGGTCGAATTTCGGCAACCCGCGACCCTCGAATTGTGTTTGCATTCATCCTTGAGTCCGATCACATAGACCCGACTCGGATTGAGCTGAGACCTATGCCATCTTGTCCGCTTCGTCGATGCGGTTCCAACGTCGCGTCTTGTGCGCCCATCTGATGTATAGATCATAATATGTAAGCTTTTCATTTCTAGCCCTTGATCATGATCATGTGGCCCACTTAGTGTGAAGGGCACATTTTTCAAGATGGCCACCCACTTTTATGCAAATTCCAACACACCACCCACACACTACCTAAACCCCATCCTTTACACCACCCACTACACACACACTACCCATCCCTACCCAAGCCTATGAGTCTATGAGCATTGTTTATATCACCTTAGCTTCATGATGGATTGGCCTATCCTAAGAGAGAGAACTCATGATGACTCTTGGAGATTAGTTAGCGCTATGTTACTCTGAAATCTGGGATTCATCGCTAAATCCAGTTGTTCTGGGGAATTTTTGGAAGTTCTGGATCGGACCTGGACCGCGCGTCGAAAGTCCGATAGCGATGATCTTAGGCTGTTGCGGTCACCGTGTTGGGCTTGACCATCACCTCGAAAATCAAGTCCATGTGATGTTCTGGGTCGATTTGATTAAGTTCGAAGTGAAGAGTGTGAGAACGGTTGGAAATTTAATAAGTTTTTATGAAATCTAAGTTGTGTCGCTTGCGCGATGATTTTAAGCAATCTGACCGTTAGATTCTGACCCAATTTCACCATCTGATCAGGGAAGGTGGCCCAGGCATATCCTTGTGCTTGTGGACCTAATCGAGATTCAGTGACCGTTGAATTGTGTGTGGTCCGCCACGGCTGATTTGAAGAGCCGGTCGGTATGAAAACTCAGCTTGACCTAGATCCATGGTCAAGGAGCTTAAGTCCGACCTTTCGTGGTTTTTGGCCCACCAGAAGTGCTTCGTTGGATCGAGAGAGGCATGCTTTGGTTATAACCTAAGTATACCTTGTCCCTGGGGTTATTTTCATCAAAGTTAGGCCTATTTATAGTCCTTAAACCCTAGCTCTCTTTTCCATACAAATTTTCTCTAACCCTAGCTTGGAAAGAGAGTGGAAAAGAGAGAGAAAGTGAGAGAGAAGTTGGTGAATCATCTTGGATTCTTTCCTGTTCTTCTACATCCTTGAACCTCCACTTTGAATCGTTATTCTGACGATTCTGAGTTCATCTTGGGGTAAGTTAACCTAACCCTAATCTGTGTTAGAGCTTAGATTAGTCTTGGTGTTGTTGTATCTCATTTCTATTCTTGTTTTAGGGTTTTCTATCGCCGTTGACGAAGACAACTCGTCTAAATCAGTTCGGTGTTTCTTTTCTGGCTTAAGGTGCGGACTTTAAGTGTATAGGTTATGGTTTTCAAGGCTTTCAATGCCAGTTAATGATTTATTCTTGTTATGGATGAGATTTCACATGCCAAATGCATGTGTTATATTAAGATTTGTGTATTTTATGTGTATGTATAAAGTACCGTATGCGTATAAAATATGCACTTGTGTTTGCCATGATTATTTGTCATGTATGTATGCTAGATGTTTGTATGACAACTCCTTGGTAAAAGGAATTGTCCAAATGCTTGTATTTCAACATACGTCATGTGTGTTGTTTAATGTATTCTAAGTGTTTGTAAAAATGTCTGAATGATCTAAAGTGTAACTCATTACACTATTTGCGGGCATTGAGAAGTGATTCTCAACACTCCTATTGATGTGTATGATTTCCTTCATGTTAGTTACATTCCTTGTTATTTAAATTCAAGTCTTACTTATGCTTACATTTATGTTAAATTGATATTCTTCAAATGCTTGAGTACCACATGATTGAAGTTGTTGTTCCATTACTGTTCTACATCTAATACGAATATCTGTTGTAGGGTAATGTGTTTGGGATTATGAATAGTCCAGGAAATCGGTAATCTGCCTTAAGGTTGTGGCTGAGACCGCTTTCGCCACAAAGGACGTGATTAGACGAACCCGAGTCGTATTAGAGTTGTCGGCAGTGGTTTGGCCATGCGGAGTGTTTGCGCACTCTATGTCGCCCAACTCAACGTGCACTCGTGCTAGTCGAGTTCGTCAAGTAACCCGATTATCCGATATATGTTCACCATGTATGGACGCTACTTCTTAAATCTAGGGTACCGAACTTACCAATGAAATTCTATTAACCATGGTACCTTGATCCGCTAAGACTCATGAGCCGGACATGGTGGTATGGGACACCGTGGTTGAGCTGCCAGCCTACACTGGGGTGACGAGCCTCCCCGTAGTGACCAGTGAGCAACTAAACTCGTGAGCTGATTATGGTGGTATGGGACACTATATTCATGCTGTCGGCCTACATTGATTGGTGACGAGCCCTTTGTAGTGACCTCGAGCATGCCTGGATACCGCATTGAGGTGACAAGCCTTGGTGTAGTAACGAAGGTATGAAAGGCGTGCATTGATTGGTGACGAGCCCTTTGCTACGACCTATAACAATATGATCGTATGAGACGTCTAGGACTGACGACCCTAGAATGGATCACTGTTTGGATGGTGATATGAGGAAGGTATCTTAGCTTCCCAATCCTGCTGTATGAAAAGGACTAATAACAACTTGGTAATCATATCCATGCATCGCATTTGCATGTGCTTTGTAGATGTGGCGCACTTTGAGTTGGTGTCATGCGTAACGTAAGATGAAGACGCTGAGGGTGTACGCGTGAGGGCACGCATCATTTTGCATACATCCTTGCATTAACAAGATTACTTAGGATTTATTTAATTTTTCTGCTTTATCATTACTGCTTGATTGAACTGATAACATGTTAACCAGTGCCTTATTGTTCCACTGAGTTGATCACTTACTCCCACGTTCTGGGGCGGTGTTAAACACCCACCAGACTCTGTCTTAGGTTCTGATGTTGCAGATGTGGATGCGACTTCTGAGGCAGAGCGGGAGATGGATGATGATGAGGCTGCTTTCTCTTATATGCAATTTTCAGAATGGTTCTAGCGAGCCTTGTTCTGATGCGCGGGACTCTGGAATTATTTTTGGGATTCAAATGATGTAACTTGATACTTGTAATTTTGATAAGTAACACTTACATTATGACCTGGTTTGTATATGTACTTCAGAGATTCACACTTGTACACATATATTACTATAAGTCTTCCGCTTGCTTTATTCACTTATCCCTAAATTATATTTGAGTTTTGGCTTAATCTATTCCATGTTTTATGCACTAATACAGACAACATACATCCATCATTAAATATGTTGCATAAGTGATGTTTTGGAACTCGGGAGCTGAGTTATGCTCGATTCCCAAATTTCAGGGCGTTACACCCTACCCCAAGCCTATGAGTCTATGAGCATTGTGTATATCACCCTAATTTCATGATGGATTTGCCTATCTTAGGAGAGAGAACTCATGATGACTCTCTCTCTCTCTCTCTCTCTTCTCTCTCTCTCTCTTCTAGCAATTTCTCTTCTCTCCCTCTCATTTCTCTCTACTCTCTTCTCTCTCTCTCTCTCTCTCTCTCTCTCTCTCTCTTCTCATAGCAACACCTCCACATGTCCCCACCTTCTCCTTCTATCCAACCCCTTCTCCCTCTAATCCCCTCCCATCTAACCTTCAACAATCCATCTCACCCATTAAAACATGTCCCTTGGAGCATGAAGAGTAAATTGATGTAACTTTGGAGTAGGATCCATTAAGGTGGGTGCTTCTTCTTCTTCCCTTTCTCCCTTTCCTTTTGCTACATGCATGGAAGCATATAGGACACACCAATCCATGGTGGAGGTCCTACATGGCTCCTAGGATGGAGGCCATTGGCTTAGATCTTACTCATTCCTTCCATGGTGGGCCATTCTCCATGGACCCACCATGATGTACTTTCTCTTCATTCTAGTATCTCATAGGCCATTTAGGTCTTTGCATGCATAGTAGGGAAAGGTGTCCCCAACCTCCAGCAACTTTTCTTGATGAATAATAGCTTGCATGTAACATATGTACATGTGGATGGCATGGATTGTAGTATGGAAGGTCCATTAGTGGCCGGACCTTCCACCAATGGCCGGATCTTTTTACTTCCCTCTCCCCTTCTCTCCTTTTTCTTCTATTTATTTATGATGTGGTGTGGCTCACTAAGAAGTTCAGCAGCATCTCAGATCCATCAGGGAGATGGGACGTCCAAGCCCACCTTGTTGGACATCCAGGCCCACCATGCATGCATGGGTTGTGTGGCCTCCAAACTTGATTTTTCATGGAGATTTTAATGCACTAATGGATCTGAAATTTTTCTAACACATCAAGGTGGACCCCACTCGATGGATCAGGGTATTAAACCCTTGGATTTATTTATATGGGCCGAAATATGGACAGCATATATTGATGTCCATAATTTAGACCCAGTTGGAACATGACTTTTGAGTTAATGTTTGGATATGTTTGCATGCCCTTTTCTCCTAAATTTTCTTAGAGATTTTGTAGTGCATGGACCTCACTTTGATATGGAATGGGGCCCACACCATTTCCCCCATGATTGAGACCCATGGGATGGGCCAAAGTGGGCTAACTATCCAGAAATTTCTGGACAGTTCAAGAACAATATAAGTTGGAAATGAGCATTTTTACCTGAGTTTCTGGAATAAGTGGGCCACCCCAGTGGACCCTACTTGTTGTACAGATGAAGGGCCACCTTTCCCCAATTTTCCAAGGGTTTAGGTGGGTCCAGGCCCACCCCATGTGGTCCCAAACATAGGGATAGTCACATTCAGCAACATTTTTTTAGCAGTAGATTTCTTCAGGAATACCTATCTGTCCATAAATTGCAGGAGTTAAATAAAATATTTTTACTATACTAAAAATTCTAAAATTTTTCAAGGGAGTGTCCCACCTATGTTAGGACCTAGCTGCAAAATTTTAAAGCCAATGGACCCCATTTGGGCATCCAAAAGGGTGGGCCAACATACTGGACTGCCAGAAATTTTTGCTGTGCAGTCCAGCAGCATAGTCCCATGAAAAACAAAGTTTTAAAAATACTTTCTAAGAAGTTGGGCCATATTTCTAGGTCTTAACTTATTTTAAGCTTGATGAGGGATCCTGGGTCCAAATTTCAAAAATTTTGGAGGCCCAGAACCCACCCATTGGATGGCCCAAATTCAGCACAGTTATATTCCACCAATATTCCACCCTAGACAGATTGTATTCTTCAAATTAATTAAAATACTTATAAGTATACTAAAATCATGAAAATTTACAAGAAGGTGTTCCATCCATGGTGAGACTCACCTACCAATTTTTGGGACTAATGTATTCCTATGCACACCGTGGAAAGGGCCGGACTGGCCCACCACGTTGGGACGTCCAGGTCTGTCCGATTTTCTAGACAGACTGTATTATTTAAATTAATTAAAATACTTCTAGTTATCTAAAAATCATACAATTTTGTAAAAGTATGGCCCACCCATGGAAGGACCACTCTGCAAATTTTTATGGCCAACGGGCCCCTGTACTGACCATGGTGCGGCCTGCAATTTAGGTCAGTTTTGGGCCAAATACCCAGGCCCGTAGGACTAACCACCATGGGACGCCCCTACCTTAGGCTGTTGCTAGACCTATATTCCAGCAGTATGGCCCACTTCTAGTGTGTGTTATGTATTCCCTTCCCATCTAGTGGGACCCAAAGTGATGTGTGTGGGTCATCAGAAAATAAATACTATAAATTAATTTATTTGCTGGACTCAGAAAGCGGGTGGGCTGAAAATTCAGCAATGGGCCCAATGTTGCAGCCCCATAAATGTCTGTTTTGGTGTAGTATGGCTCACTAGATTTGGGGAAGATTTAAGTCAGTTATCTTACAATTTTAATTTTATTTTTGGGCTTAATTAGTGCATGATTAAAGGCCCATTCCAATTAGATTCTTCTCGGGCTAGTCTTCTAGTTAATAGGCCTTATAGCCTTGGTTAGGCTGGAACTTTTAATAGGCCCGTTGGGGCCTTGGGTCCTATATTTACATCGCCATTGTGATGGGTCTTATGGGCCAAATACTCAAGTAGTTGGGCCCTTGCTTGCCCATTATAATAAATCCATACTTGGGCCGAGATGTGAGGCCCAACTTACTTGTGTTAAATATAAGGATTTCCCATATGTTAGGAAAATGAGCTATCCATTGAGCCCACCACAATGAGTGAACCCATGATCCTTATGGTTGGGCCCAAACTTTACTTAAGGGATCACTAGAGGATTTTTCTTCTTCTTAGAATACCTGTCTACGTGCCTAGACCTTGACCCTCCTTAGGATGGAGGATTCTATAATTTCCACAGGTAGCTCACTTACATTTTATGACCCATATGCATCATCTGTATGAATTGATTGCATTGTGTGGTGGTCATTGAGAGATGGAGTTTCTCCCCTCATGCACATTGTGTGCCTGCGGCTAGTGCATGATTTGTGTGTGTGACTCCTGCATTGCCATCGCATTTCATGATGATACCACCCTTACTTCATCAGGGCCTTGCTTCCACAGGGATGTTCGTGGATGGCCGTATGTGTGGACACCGAAAATATTATTTGAGCATACCGGGTGCATAGGATGCCTATGGGTGAAATTTTTAAAACTTCCATGGTACCAAGGATCTGCTCCATTGCAGTGACAGGTGGAATATATGAGCGCACGAGGGCCTTATACTGTTAGGCCGCGACTCCCACTGTCGTGTAGTTGGTTGGATAGGGGTGTGGCCTTACCTGTTTGGTGTGAGGAGGCATTGCTAGGCTGAGTCTGACCAGCTCGCAAATGGGTCCGCTACCATCGGGTCTTACTGGTGATTGGCTGTCCACAGGCAGGTAGTGAGGTCTCTTATGCTCGTTTGACTGTGCGAGGTCTGTAGAGTGGCAGTCATTCAGTAATGTATTGGACCCCGGTGATTTCTTTATGATTGAAAATGTACTTGATATGTGGTTTGGATATGAGCACTAGCATTACTTGCATCGCATTAGCATTGGCTGTGTAAGCCCCTTCATGCATTGCCTTGGTATGGCATCCAGTACTCATTTTATGGTATTCATGATAAGCCTTGGTAAGGCTAGTGATATTCTCATTGAGCATATTCTTTCCTTGTACCTCCTGTTATTCTTCTGTGCACCATTGACACACACTTTCACCACCCTCTAAGCTTCTATAAGCTTATGCACGATTGATGCGTGCAAGTGATCCTAGATAGGTGTCGTAGAGGCAAAACGTGGAGTAGAGTTGAGTTTGAGGACTCCAGTGTTGCTAATTTCTCTCTCTTTTCCTATTACCTGATGTATGTCCTTTTAGGCCTGATGTAAACTTGTAAAAGTTTAAATTCTTAATGGATTTTGTGATGTGTGCCCTTTGTTATTCTTAGATATACTTGTTGTGATCTTGGGTATGCTCATATTGGAATGATTATACTGTTATGAAAATTCTCCTTGTAGGATCCCAAGATCGGAACCTACCTCAAGAGCTGAGATTGGGGTACTACGGAGGCTGTTGAGGCCAGAACCGGCCATCGGGTTCCTTATGAGTCCGGTTACTGAGTCTGGGGTGTGACAATTGCTTATGGAACTTAAACTGGTACATCAGTGGGAAACCCCTACCTATAAATGTACACCCATACTTGGGATGTAACCCAATTGGTTGTGATTGTAATGGACTTTTGGCTTAGTGGTTATTAAGTGGTGATTTAAATTGATCAATGATGTGGGTCACCATCCAAGGTCTAATGGTTTTAAGGATGGTTTCTTATCGCATGGTTCGATATTGGCCTTATTTGGCTTAGTTTTACTAATTGCCCTATGTGGCTTAGTTTGATATTTGCCCTATGTGGTTTTGTTTTGGTATTTGCCCTAGATGGGTTCGACGTTTTATTTTATTCAACCCTGCTGTGATAATCCCTATATACTCTGATATGATTAGCCACTAGTCGACAGGTATCCATTAAACATCCTAAGATGGTAGTCTCATGAGCCGGAGATAATGGTATATGACCTATGCCCAAGCTGTCGGCCTACGCCCGTGACGAGCCCCCATAGTGACCTTGAACTTATTTAAATTCACTGATTGTAACTAGACTAATAATGATTTGGCTAATCATGCATACATGGCACAGACCAGCGTCTATCGCTATCGTTTGTGATATACGTATTCTTTTCGACTAGATGATCATTCCTAGGTCGATGTTTGCATGGGTGACGAGCCTGCTGTTTGCACGAATAAGCATCCCCGGGGTGATGATTGCATTCATGCATCCATGCATCTAATAAGACCTACATCATGTATTGTTTTGTATGCTTTGTTTTATAACTATGCTTACCTAATACGGTGATGTGTAATCTTGAGGGGAATTCACATTTAGTTGGCTACTCAGCCATCAAATATATAACCATATAGGTAGCACAGGTGATATTCACGTTCTTATTGATGAGGAGTAAGCTATAATTGACAAGGGCGCATGATTGTATTTACTAAGAATTGATTTAGGATTTTACATTCTAAGATTGTTGTAACTTATTTTGTCTCACATGTAATATTATTTTATTTTGTAATTGTTAATTTCAGAGACATTGGTTGTATAAGTCATTATGGGCAACCTCTTGTATATTCTAAATATAAATGCAAATTTTCCTTTATATTATTTTGTCCATCCTACACTAAATCTGCTTACTCTGAATGAAAGAAAATATATATATATGTGAAATTTTAGCTCCTATAGGTTAACACTCAGGTTTTTGGGAAATGGTTAATATACTCGGGTCTTGAAAACTTTGGGCGTTACACTTTTACATCTAGATTTATGCCTACATGCGTGCACAACTTCGTGTGAAATGACCCCAGTTTTGGTCAAGGACATGCCCTAAACATAATAGACGGTCCAGATCATCCCAAATGATCGTGATGGTGGGCCACAACGGCCGCAAATGGATGTTGTCCGTTTAAACCGTAGTTGGGTGGGAAATGGCGAAAGAAAGAGAGAGAATCTCTCTTTTTCAGGAAAACTTTGGTTAGACCCGGTTTGACCGTGAGGTGGGTTCGGTGCATTGCGGGCGCACCATTCATGGTGCACACACAACACTTGTGTGGGGCCCACAAGTATGTTTTGGGAAATCTACTCTGTCCAACGGGCTCTAGGTCTGTGATATGACGATCCGACCAAATATGACGAAAATCAGAAAGTTAGATGGGCCATATCAATGGGATTGTGTGTCTAAATGATGGTATCCGACGATCATTAGAGATTTAACGGTCAGATCTTTTCCTAATATGTTCATTAGTGATTCTTAGGATTTCTAACCCTACCTATATGGAAATCCTTAGTAGATTTGATGATCTTGGGGTCCAATTGCAATGATCGAGTGATGGATCATTAAATTGAGTATAATGGCCCGATCATTTGTAGCTTGGATATTTGAAAAGGCTACCTGATGTACCTTTTGATAATTAGTCATTGATACCAAACAATCTAATGGTTGGATCTATTTAAACTTTTGGTTCATAGTCTTATGACTATTGGAAGGTATCTAGTTAACGTTTATTGACAATTTAGCAATCGGATCATTTCGAATCTGAACATCAATGGTCTAAACATCTAGATGAAGATCCACGGTTAGATTAAAGGTCCAATGGTCTAAGTGTGATTATTAGGTGAAAGGTCTTCAAGTTGGACTCTGACGAATGGTGGATCTGGTGATCTATGACTCTGATTTGATACTTAATGTTTAGTTTCAAGAGAACGTGATTGTCCCTCTTAAGGATCAATTGTTGGAACGGACGGATTTTGAATTATCAATTATTACGAAATGTCATAGATTGGGTGTGTACGTTCACACAAGTTTGCTAACACGAACTACAATGGTAACACTCGAGTACTAAAAAGTACGGGGTGTTACAATTACTTAAAGATAGGCATGTATGATGATATTAAACATGTAATCTTCATATCATACTCCATGTCAATAATTTATGTCATTAAGGTTATTGGTATTCATAACTGTGATTTGTTTCATTTTGGAAATATTAAATGTTGTGTTGACTACCATGATTCAATATTAGTGGTCTTGATGAACCGGATCTAACAAGCATTGCTCATTTTCTAATAGTAAGAGATTTTAAAATTTAGTAGGACGTCTATTGGGAACATTCATATTTTACAAAATATATTCCACAAAATAAAATAAAATGTTTTGTTTTCTGTGAGAGATCAATGTAGCCCAAGTGGAAGAATGCAAGATTTTTATTAGGTGGGGCCACACGTGATCATTAGTTTTTATTTAACTATTAACTTATTTAGATTGAGCGATTCGGTAGGCCCTACTACAGTTGTGATAGTTACAGACAGGTTTGGGCTGGGATACTTGAATGGTGGTCCTTATACACGATTATTAAAATGGATGTGGAAACTTATGGTGTGGAGACTTCAGAGGAGAGATATGTGGTAGGAGCGCCTCTTGGTCTGATGGTATGCTATTCTTGGTGAACGTTAAGCTGTTTGGTGCGTGTTGAGAAGTTCTGTTGTGGATGACTGATGCTTGTTATGTTCTAGTTGGACAAATGTATGCTTAGGGGTGTCTGCAAGGTTGTTGTATGATGGCTATTGATTGTGTCTGCTGTTTGCAGTGTGATGCGGTTTTCTGTGGCTAGCGACATGATGATTAGCGGCTCTTAGCTGTACGGCAGTGTCGTTCAGTTTTTCAAGTTGATTCAGTCTATGTTTTTCTTGGGAAGTTCATGTTGATCTAATGGTTGGAGAGGCTGGTTGTGAAGCTCTGTTTTCTTTAGGGTGGCTATAGCCTTTTGTTTTTTTTTTTTTTTTTTTCCATTTAGTGTTTAATGATTAGGCGATATGATAGGTGAGCCCGATGTTTTGTGTGGAGCCCACTTGAAAGTCTAGTTTGTATTATAATAGATGTCTTAAATTGAGTTTGTTACTGGGTCTGTCGATGCCATTGACAGTCTGTTCGATGTCACCTTTGATGGCATCAAATAGCTCTCGATCACATAGATGTTTTTTGGATTTTCTTCAGTTGGTTGCTGGACTAACTAGGCACTTTTTCGATGGCATTAATGAGTATTTGATGCCATCGACAGGATTAGTTTGATGCCATCGAGAATTTCTAGAAAATCATGTTTTGTCTCTGGACAGTTGAGGTGTTAGTTCCATGCCATTTATGAGTGTTCGATGGCATCGAAAGATTAGTTTCGATTCCTTCTATGAGTGTTCGATGGCATCGACAGATTCTGCACAAATTTTTTGTAAAGCTGCGAATTTACAGGATTTGTTTTCGATTTTGTTTGGGATTCTTTCTAAGGCTATATATGTATGTAAACAAGATTGGGAGGTATTTTAAGGGTTTTGAAATTGTCCTCGAGTTTCAAGGGGTGTTGTAAGGGTGAGCTTCGAGGTTATTCGAATCGGGTATGCTCTTTCTCTTTGTAATTTCTGCTTTCATAATGGTCATTTGTCGCTTTGTGCCATGGTTTTTTTTTCGAAAGGGTTTTTCCATGTTAAATTGTTGTGTTGTCTTTGTGTTTGCTTGGTGCTATTAGATTACTATCTTAGATCCTTCTCTGTGTGCTTCTGTGGTCCCCTAACAAGTGGTATCAAAGCTATCGTTGGGGCACAGGCTTGAATTTGAAGGATAACTATCAATGGGAAACTCTAAGTATGATATTGAGATGTACTTAAGAAAAATAATTTTGAGTTATGGAAGGTAAAGATGATTAGCCTATTAACTAAGTAAGGCGAAGATGGGGCTCTTTAGGAGCAGCGACCATCTATGAGCGATGAAGAATAGAATACTCTTGATAAGAATGTCTTATCCTCTATCCGATTGTGTCTCACGGATGAGGTTCTCTATAATGTCTTGAGGGAAAAAATCGCAACGAGTTTATGGGCGAAGTTAGAGGAAGTTTATGCAAAAAGTTCCTTGAGAATTGCCCACACTTGAAGCTACAGTTGTTCAACTTCAAGATGGCAGAGGGTGGAGATGTAGAGGCCCACATCAGTAGTTTTAATAAGTTGATTTACAAATTACTAAACATGGAAGAAGTGGTCAAAGATGAAGATCAAGTATGTATTTTGTTGAATTCTCTTTCGGCTTCATATGAGTCATTTAGGGACTCATTGTACACTCGTAATAAGTCCTTGAGTGTGGACACCATTATCTCATCCTTTCAGAGGAAGGCTATGAGAAAGGTAAACGGTGGCGTATAAACCTCTTCTGATGCACTGCTTACGAGAGGCAGGAATACTGAGTGAGATACAAGATCTTCAAGGTCGAGATCCAAATCCAAGCGCAAGGGCAAAGGCAAGTTAAAGTACTAGAACTGTAAGATGATTGGACACATGAAAAAGGATTGCAAAAATCCTAAGTCAAAGAAAGAAAACTCAGAGTCTTCTTCTAGGGAGGTCAATATTGTCACATCTGATGAAGAGACAAACACATGTGATGTTTTGTCTATGTCTATGATCGGACACTTATACGATGATCATAGAAATGAGTGGATCCTTGAGACAAGGGCATCATATCACATGACTCCTCATCGGAGTTGGTTCACCGGTTATAAAGAGTGCGATGGTGGACAAGTCTTTATGGGCAATGATAATGCCTGTAATGTTGTGGCTATTGGTATAGTGTGCATCAAGATATTTGATGGGATGAAGCGTACCTTTACTGATGTCAGGCAAGTTTCTGATAAAAAGAAGAGTTTGATTTCTCTTGTTGCACTCGAGGCTATAGGGTACAAGTTCACTGGTCTTAATAGTGTCCTTAAAGTTTCAAAAGGAGCACTAGTGGTTATGAGAGTAAAGATGCATGAAAACCTTTACAGGTTGATTAGAAACACTTAAGTAGGTGGAGCGGTAGCGACCATTATGAATTCCACGTCTACACGTATGTGGCATGCTCATCTAGGCCGCATGAGCGAGTGGGGCATGAACTTTGTGATTGATGTTTGATTTCAGCTTTTAAAGATTCTGATTTAGATATATGCGAGCATTGTATATATGTTAAATAATCTAGATTATCTTTTAAATATGAAAAATATGTAAGGGAGTGCTTGATTATGTGCACTTTGACGTATGGGGTTCCATTAGAGTTCTCCATGGTTTTTCTTATTCATTGATGACTACTCTCGAAAAGTTTGAGCTTACTTCATAAAATGTAAATCCAAAGTTTTCACCACATTCAAACAATGTAAGATAATGGTGGAAAAAAAGTCAGGGCAAAAAATAAAAGTTTTAAGAATTGACAATGGAGGTGAGTTTACTTCCACTGAATTTAATGAATATCGTAAAGATGAATGGATCATCAGATACAACATAGTGCGCCACATGCCCGAATAAAATGGTGTGGCTGAACGAATGAATCAGACTCTCTTGGAGAGGGCCCGATGCATGTTTAGTAATGTTGGGTTAGGCAAGGACTTATGCACTGAGGTCATTAATATGACTTACTATTTGGTGAACCGGTGCCCTTTTATGCCAATTGATTATAAGATCCTAGAAGAAGTACTATAAAGTGGTCATAAGAAAGACTACTCATATTTATGCATATTTGGTTGTGAGACTTACTCTCATGTTTTGTTAATTAAGAGAGATAAGATAGACCATAAAGCTAAAAAGTACATCTTTGTTGGCTATGATGTTGGTGTGAAAGGTTACAGGTTATTCGACAAGGTCACACGGAGGGTCATCTTTATCCGTGACATCATATTCGATAAAAACTCCCTATTCCGCAAGAATGCTCAAGAGGAGCAAGAGGAACATAAAAGGTTGATTGTAGATGTCTAGATTGACACATATAATACTTAGGCAGAGACAAATACATAGATATAGGTACAAGAGCAGGTGAAGCAGCCACCTGTGAGAAGAAATCCATCGCGAGATTGCAGGCTGCTAGTAAGATACAAGGATGACTCTAATATCGCATATGCCCTCATTACAGATGAGGAGGACCTGTTTACTATTCAGGAGGCTATTGATGAGCCTGATGTAGAAATGGAAGGTGGCTATGAATGATAAGATGGATTCTCTGTACAAGAACCACACATGGGAGCTAGTGGTGCTTCCAGTGGGCCGAAAAGTGATTGGATGCAAGTGGTTATTCAAAAGAAAATAGGATAGATACAAAGCAAGACTGATGACGAAGGGTTATGCTCAAAGAAAAGGAATCGACTTCACAGAGATATTCACAGGTGGTTAAGCACGTGTCTATCAGATTCGTGTTGGCGCTGGTTGCCCAATACAATCTTGAGCTAGAACATATGGACGTGAAGATTGGATTCCTGTATGGGGAATTGGAAGAGCAGATCAACATGAAGCATCTAGAGGGCTATGAAGTTAAAGGGGCAGAGAACAAAGTTTGCAGGTTAATGAGGTTGTTATACGGCTTGAAACAGTCGCTTAGGCAATGATATAAAAAAATTGATTCTTTCATGTTGAGTCAGAAATTTACTAGGAGTGAATACGATTATTGTGTCTATTACAAGACACTGAATGATGGCAAGCTCATCATCCTTGTACTGTATGTTGATAATATGTTGATCGCCAGTCATGACATATTTGAAATCGATGTACTAAAGACTCAGTTATCAAGGACATTTGAGATGAAAGATCTGGGGGCTGCAAAGAGGGTTCTTGGCATATATATTTATAGAGACAGGAAGAGGAGCAGACTTTGGTTGCCACAAGTCGAATACCTTAAAAAAGTGTTGATCAAGTATGAGATGGACCAGACAAAACCAGTGAGCGTTCCCCATGCGGCTCACCTTAAGCTTTCTTTAGAACAATGTCCCAAAACAGATGGGGAAAAGTATGATATGTCTCATGTGCCTTATTCAAATGCGGTTGGCAGTTTAATGTATGCCATAGTTTGTACGAGACTCGATATTTTATAGGCAGTCAATGTTGTGAGCAGATACATGTCAAACCCTAGCAAACAACATTGGGAAGTGGTGAATGGCTACTTCAATACATTCGAGGTATAAAAGACTACGTCTTAACTTTTGAGAAGATGGGGGCCATGTTAGTTAGGTATGTGGATTTTGACTATACATGCATCGTGGATTCTAGAAAGTCCACTTCAAGTTACTCATTTCTACTAGCGGGTGGAGCAATCAGTTGGATGTCCAAGCTTCAGTTTGTGTGGTTCTTTCCACGATCGAAGCTGAGTATATGTCAGTGATGAAAGAATTTAAAGAAGGTGTTTAGTTAAGAGGCATGATAAATTAGTTGGGGCTTCAGCAGGAGGCCATGCATATTAATTGTGATAGCGAGAGAGCTATCAATTTGGCCAAAAATTTTGTTTATCATTCACGTACTAAACACATTGATGTTCATCACTATTTTATCCGACATATTCTTGAGGAAGGAGGCGTGAATCTGGAGAAGATTCACACCAGCATGAATCTGGTGGACATGCTCACTAAGGTAGTTCCTGTAGAGAAGTTCAAGTTCTGTGAGACTTCTCTAGGCTTGGTGATGGCGTAAAAGGAAGATGGAGTGTGCACGTGAAATGTTAATGGAACTATGACGTAAGGCATAGATAAGAGAAGAGGACAAGAAGCTACATGACTAAAGATTGAAGATATAATGAAGATTGTTGTAATAGATGTATTAAATCGAGTCTGTTACTATGTCTGTTGATGTCATCGACAGTCTGTTCGATGTCACCTTCAATGGCATCGAACAGTTCTCAGTCCCATCGATGTTTTCTAGATTTTCTTCTGTTGGCTACTGGACTAATTGAGCACTTTTTCGATGCTATCGATGAGTGTTCGATGCCATCGACATGATTAGTTTGATGCCATCGATGAGTGTTCGATGCCATCGAGAATTTAAAAAAAAATCATGTTTTGTCTCTCGACAGTCGAGTTGTTAGTTCAATGCCATCTATGAGTGTTAGATGGCATCAACAGATTCTGCACAGATTTTTTGCAAGGCTGCGAATTTGCGTGATTTGTTTCCAATTTTATTTGGGATTCTTTCCAAGGATATATATAATGTACATGGGATTGAAAGGTATTCTAAGAGTTTTTATTTTTTCTTAAGGTTTTAAAGGGTGTAGCAAGGGTGAGATTCGAGGTTGTTCGAATCAAGTAAGCTCTTTCTCTTTGTAATTTCTGCTTTCATAGTAATCATCTGTCACTTTGTGTTGTGGTATTTTTTCCTGAAAAGGATTTTTCCACGTTAAATTGTTGTGTTCTCTTTTTTTATTATTATTTTTTAAAATTTTTTAAAAGAGTATATATCATGCAAAACCTTTACAACTCATTCGGGCTAAAACCAGGGGAACAGATCCTGACAGAAGCCTATTATAAAGAACCGAAAACTATCTACTTGGGGCTAGGCTTGATAATAGGAGCAACTCTAATGGCTCCTAGACCCACTTTATCATGGAAAATAAGACCCCTAATCATACGAGGGAGCTCAACAAGATGACAGGTAAGAAGAGAAATTTGGAGCTTGGACCCCATGCGGGCCATCCCATCCGTTGGGCCGTTACCTTCCCTCGAGACATGAACAAACTTAAACATCCCGTTGACCCTCATCCTGTCTATTCTCTACAACCAATACTTCCAGCGCCAACTTGGCTTAGAGAAGCAATTAAGGAGAGCCACTACAATCTTGGAATCTGATTTCACCTTGACCTTGGTGAAACTAAAATCAAGGCAATGGGCTAAGCCATTGTAGACTGCTCTAAGTTCGGCTCTGGTATTCGAGCCAACATCGTAACCCACCGAGAAAGTAAAGCACAGATCGCTGTTCTCCCCTCTGCAGATACCACCACTGCCCGACATCCTTGAGTTACCTCTGGTTGAACCGTCGACGTTAAGCTTGACCTAACCGCTCTTAGGTCTCAACCACTTCACTAGAAACGAGAAACACTTATTCAAGTTGGTAGCCATGATGCCTAGACTTCTCAGCCACGGCTGGTTGGTCTTATGCTGCCTCTTGCTTATAGTAGTATCTTTACACATGGATGACAACCTGTATTCTCTTTGTGTTTGCTTGGTGCCATTAGATTACTATCCTAGATTCTTCTCTATGGGCTTCCGCTGTCCCCCAACAAGTTGTACATCGTTTGTTCATATTAACAAAGATTCAGGGGCGTGAGCCTTCCATTTGGGAAAAAAAAGAGAGAGGAGATAAATGTGATGGGTTGAGCTTTTTCAACCATATTATTTTATAAATACATATCTTGGTTCCCTCACCAATATAAACAGAAAATCCTAGTCCCATTGAGAAATTTTCATTAGGTGAAAGTGTGGAAAATTGAGCATCCCTATTCAACGATATCGTGGCATCGAGAATGTCTCTCACTAAGGTATGTGTTTATGATTTCAGTTTGTAATATCTATTATTGATGTATAGATGATGCATTTATTCCACTATTCATATTATAGTTCAAATCTATGTTGGGTAAACGATCTAAATCATCCATGGTTACTATTGTCATGTCAGTGTGATATTTATATGGTAGCCCTTAAAATGCATGTTGAACCTAATTAACATTCGGAATCAAACCATTAGATGGCCTTAGTATCATTGAAACACAAACATTTGACCATTTCTTAACATATTTAACTAATAAAATACTAATCACTAATTTAAAAATTATATTTTAGTGGTAAATATTAAACTAAGTTAAGAGAAGACTAGACTCAGTCAATCCAACTTGACTGGACATCGAGTCGAATGGATGTGAGAGACGAAAACATTGCGTATGCTCATGTTCATTTAACCATGGGGATAAAATATGGATACAAGGGCTGCAACTCCCCAAACTTGACTAAGCAAGTTTAGCTAGGGTTAGGTCAGGTTGTCAAGGTCCTCAAGTTTGGTTTGGGTTGAAAAAAGCTAACCTAATTTGAATTCCGGTTGGGACATCTGCAGAGTGGACGGGTAGGTAAAACTGTGGGCTAAGTGGGTATGGGATGCGAGGCTCCCTCTTGAGATCTCCATTTTTCTCTGGATGTTAATGCAGGGGGCGATCCCTATTGAGGATAGGATCAAGAAGAAAGGGGTTCACCTTGCATCTAGATTTGTTTGTTGTGAAGTTGAGCTGGATTTCTCTCCCCAGTCGAAATCTATGGGCCATCTTTTATCAGTGTGGTGTTGGCAGTAAAGGTCTAGAAGGATTTTAGCGACATGTTCGGCCTTCATATCCAGTCCCACAACTCGGTCGGTGATAGGCTTTTTGCTTGGTGGCTAACTTATCTTCCTAGAGGTAGTACGTCCCATCTTCGTCGCATTACCCCGTGCTTAATTGTCGAGGAGATCTGGAGAGTCAGAAACTCAGCAAAGTTCGATGGCATCAAGCTGAATGTTGGCGCAGTGGTCGGTCGTATCAAGTGGCTGCTGGTGAAAATTAACAGCGGGCTCCCCAGACCCAACCCAAACAAGAAGCTCTAGTGCTTAATCTACTGCAACCTTGGGATTCCAGCCCCATTTCCCATTGCTAAGAATCTCCAGATCGTGAAATGGGCCAGGCTAGGTATGGGATGGGTAAAAATAAATGTGGATGGTTCAGCTATTGGCAACCCAAGCCCGTCTGGGGGTGGTGGGATTTGTAGAAAATCTTCCAGAAATTTCCTTTTTTGCTTTCTCTTTAGGATTTGGGGAAGGATCAAACAACATGGCTGAACTCTGAGCGTTGCACAATGCAATGGTCTTCAGCATATCATTTGGGTGTAATCAGGTGGTGATAGAATTAGCCAGTATCATGCATACAATGGATGATTCCAACAGGGCCGGCCGCACTAGAGTATCTAATTCTCTCAATCCCAATCCATCTAGTGGGCTTTCAGCGTCAACTATGAAGGCTTCTCATCCTAAGGTGGTTACATGGCTGAAACCAAATAAGGACTGGGTGAAGGTGAACGTGGATGGATACTTAATGGGAAATCCAGGGAAGTCTGGTGGCGGAGGCGTATGTAGAGATCACAAGGGTGATTTGATCTTTGCTTTTGTGAGTGGCTATGGGGATGGCTCAAACACAATTGCCGAACTTAGAGTGATTCATGATGGCTTCCATCACTGTTTCTCCCTGGGATATTCCAGAGTGGTGGTCGAATCAGCTTCACTCCTCACAGTGAAAGTCATGCAAGAAGACGTCAAGTTGGGGTGGAAGTGGAAATACTGGCTTATCAAGATTGATAGGCTTTGGATCAGAGGTCAGGTCATTTTTAGACACATTTTCAGGGAAAGGAACGCCCCAGCTGATGTCTTAGCGCACCTAGGCAGCGACTGCCAATCCCCCTACTTTTGTTCCCGTATCGCTGACCTCCCTCCCCATCTTAGAGGTCTCCTTTTCCTAGAAAAGGTGGGGCTGGGGGCGATAAGGGCACCTTAATATGGGGATCGCCTCTGTCTTTTCTTCTCTGGTTGCTCTTTTCATTGAGTTCCCTTATGATAGACATTCCCCAGGTCCTTTATCTCCTAGAGTAGTCCAAATAAAAATTTAGGATCATTTTGAATGAAATGGGCAATTCTTCTTAAAATAATTTTTTTTTTAAAAAATAAGTATAAGATTCTCAATTTGTGGTGGATGCCTTTAGGGGTAAGTCGAATCCAGCGTTGAAGTGGAGATATTGGTTGACAAGGATTGAGGGCCTTAAAAAGAGGGGAATTTTTACGGTATCCCTTATCCCAAGAGAAGGGAACAGGCCGACAAACGGGCTAGCAAGAGAAGGTGCGGCTAGTTAGGGCAAAGCCTTATTCAGAAAGGCAAATGACTTACCCATCCATATAAGGGCAAAGCCTTATTCAGAAAGGCAAATGACTTACCCATCCATATAAGGGGTTTGTATATGTTAGAAATGAAAGATGTCAAAAAGAGGGAAAAAAAAAAAAGGTTGGGTTTGGTTGATCAAATTTACGGCAAGTTAGGTCGGGTCGGTCCGGTAATGGGTTGAGTCATTTTAAGGTTAGGTTATAAATATTGACTGTATTTACTAATCCCTAACCCAACCCACTTACTCTACAGCAACCAACTTGCGCGCGCGAACTGATATGGTACATAATAGTTGGATTGGTCACCATAGATCACGGTGAATTCCATCCATGCATGGCTGCGTGTAGATCTTGACCATCGGATTGCCTAAATCATTTTAGGACTTCGTCACTCGGCCGTTGAAGGAAAATTTGGAGTTTCCACTAAGACCTTGCAAAGGAAAGAAATCTCGCAAAGGAATTTAAAATAAAAAAATAAAAAAAAATAAAAAAAAGAAGAAAAAAAAAGTGGTAGAGCTGAGGAGAATTGAACCCACAACCTCATGTGAAAGAGGAATACATTTCAAAATATTGTATCCGTCATGTAATTTCCCCCCAAAGAATGAATACACAGGTAATTAAAAAAGAAAAAAAGAAAAAAAGAAAAAGAAAAAAGAAAAAGCTTTAATTCTTAATTCAATGGGAGAATGCATGAGAAAGAAATGTAAGACTGCCGTTCCTTATGGTAAAGCTTGACAACATTTCTGTCCTCTGGAAAAAAAAAAAAAAAAAAAGCTTTAATTGTCTTTGTTAGTAATTATGTATACTAACGGCCTATTTCGCTTTGCTAAAGTTTTTATTATTATTATTATTTTTTTTTTAATTCTGAAAATTATTTTGTAGGCTTTAAATATGTTTGCTTAAACACGTAATTTAATCATTTTAAAAAGAAAAATTTTCAAATTTGTGCTTTTTCCTGTAACGCCTAGCCCCCGGTTTCCTAGGGTCATTTTTTGCTTATGCAAACCTGCAAATATCACTTATAAAATTGAAAATCTCTCTTTTGTTATAAGGTATCTCTCTTTTGTTATAAGGTTTGTTAATTGCACACAAATGGAGCCATGCACCTCCACACATGCACCAAAATCCATCCACCGGTTGGTCCAACTATGGTTTCCCTAAAATTAATATGGTCTACTTAGAAGGTGGGCCCCAATATTGGAGACATGCAGGTGGGTGGATTAGATAACTTCAACTAAGTGTTTTAGAGTTGTACATTTGTTTTGCAAACTGTGGCCCACTTGACCAGTGAACCTAATTCTTAGGCAGGGACAGCTATTCACGATGGGATGGTGCTCTGTTTGGAGAAAGGTGGGGGTGGTATCTGCAAAAATGACAATGGAGCCTTCATCTTCGGTTTCTCTGCGGCCTATGGGGTTGGTTCTAACAATCTGGCGGAACTTTGTGCAATTCACGATGGGATGGTGCTCTGTTTGGAGAAAGGTATGCAAAGGGTTATGATCAAGTCTGATTCTAACTTGGTGTTCATACCCCAAGTATAGGATTGTGATGTAGTAATAAACTCAGTAAGACCGAGGTCGAATCTACAGGGACTGAACCTTGTACGTAATCTGAAAATAACTTGAACTAGAACTAGGATAAAATGAAATCTAAATCAGGTAAAAGGAAGGAAATAATTGTGAAGTATTACTCTAAAACTCATGAAATTCAAAGGTAGAAAACTAGGGTGCCAAGGATCCACTTATAGCAATTGGGAAGCTACCTTGTATTGATTCAAGGACATAACTGGAATCAGAGTCCTATCCTATCTAATTGGCAGGAAGAGATTTATCAAATCTCTAAACTTCTCATGTATCTAATCATCAATAGATAAAATAGTGAAGATTTGGAAGTGATTCCGTCACTGAACCATGCTCAGGAGACTATGGCAAATAGCAACAATTTGCCAATCTCACAGCCAATCATAAGAGAATTGTGAACATATCATTGGCTTCAAAAATTGCACTTCCGGCCTTTCTTACTTAGGGGTCCCTATAGCACATGGTCGGATCGTGAGCAGACTGTTTAAGCCTTTATTAGACAAAATCGCAGCTAAAATCAATGGGTGGAATGTGAGGATTCTGTCTCAAGCTGGCAAGTTAATCCTCATTAAATCTGTCTTATGCGAGGTCCCGGTTCATTCCCTCTCAGCCACGATTATTCCCAAAAAAAATTTGGGGGCCTTGGAAGGCTCTTTTGCTAACTTCTTCTGGGGTTGGAGGGAGGGGAAACGGAAATTCCATTGGAGGAATTGGAAGGCTATTGCTCTCCATATAGCCGAGGGAGGGCTTGGGATCCGAAAGCTTAAGGAGGTGATGGTTGCTTTTCACTCCAAGATGGCCTGGGGCATTAGCTATGCCCCGAGGAACAGCCTTTGGGCCAAGTTCATGCGTTCCAAGTATCTTAGAGATCTCAGTAATGGCTCCATCAGGCCGTCGGCTGGTGCCTTCCCGATCTGGAAAAGATTGGTCAACCTCTCTCCTATGCTCGACAGGTACACTTAGTGGGAAGTTGGCAATGGAGATATCAACATGTGGAACTGCAACTGGACTGGTTTAGGCCCCCTGGCTTCCCTTGGCTCTGTTGTGGTGTCGCCGAAGCAGAGGGACTGCCGAGTGGCAGATTTTCTGGGCTTGGATGGCCTGTTAGATGGGGTCTTTGCCGCCCTTCCCACTGAGGTGGTTTCTCATGTGACGCAGGGTGGCTTCTGTATCACTGCAGGGGCCGATTGCCCGATCTGACCATTCGGTCGGGGAGGAAAATTCCAAGTGAAGTCGGCCTGGGATATTCGTCGGCAGTGAGGTCAAAATTCGCTCGGAGCAAAGTGGATTTGGCATCCTCGTCTTCCTCCTAAAGTTTCTCTCTTCCTCTGGAAAGCCATCCAGGGATCGTTATCGGGGGATCTGTGTATTCAGTGCAAAGGCATTTCTCTCGCCTCGAAGTGTATATGCTGCAAGGAGAGCTTCAGGCCGGAATCCATCTCCCATCTTCTCATTAGCAGTGACCTGGCGTCAGAGGTGTGGCACCTTCTCACTGGTTTTCTAGGGGCCCCTATTGCTCCTCATACATCGGTTTTGGGTCAGCTCGAGTGGTGGTGGAGGCGGCCTTCCATCTTCAAACAATCATTTGTGAGTGTTAAAATTGCCCTAGCTTTTGTCTTTTGGGAAATTTGGAAAGCCAGGTGTGCAGGGATTTTTTATGATCGGCTGATTTCTACCTTTGCTGTCTTCCGCAAAGAGTCCCTTTTCTCTGGTTCTTCGTCCATTGCCCGCCCTTTTTCCCCTATCTCGACCATTTCTAACGGCGCCTCTTCGGTTGTGGAGATTATTAAGTGGTCTAGGCCCCCATCGGGCTGTTTTAAGCTTAATGTAGATGGCTCTGCGTTGGCTAATCCAGGGCCAGCTGGAGGACGGGGGATTTGCAAGGACAGCCGGGAGGAAATGATTTTTGCATTTTCTAGCGAATTCGGGACAGCTTCGAACAATTTGGCGGAAATTTGGGCCGTAGTAGAAGGTTTGCAGTTATGCGCCGCCCTTGGATTATCCAGCATTATCCTCGAATCTGATTCAAAGTGGGTGGTTGATGGTGTCTCAGGGAAGTCGTATTATGATTGGAAGTGAGGCTATGGGCTGAGCCGTATTAATAGGCTCCTAAGAAGGGTTTCCTATCAGATTTCTCTTATTCCAAGAGAAGCAAACGGGCCTGTTGATGGTCTTGCTAAGCAGGCCAGCAAAACCCAGCGACATTCTTTCTTCCGCATTGTTTCTTCCCTCCCTAGGCCTGTCCAGGGGAGTTTTTTGCTTGATAAAACGGGCCTTGGGTCAATTAGAAAGACTAAGAGATCAATGTTGTATAGGAATTGATATGATAGGAGGGCCGGCTTTTTCTCCGCCCTCTCGAATAGTCTAGGTTGTATCCTTCTCTCCGTTTATATATTGGGTATGCCCTCAAATTGGAGCTGCTCCTTTTAATAAAAAAATAGAGAGAGAATTGTGAAAGTTATGAAGGGTTCCATCACCCAACCATGCCTTGGAGACAATGGTGAACAACAGGGCCTCATAAGTTCACAATCTCATAATGAAAAGAACATACTCAAAGCTATTGCAGATCAACTGTAATTTGAGTAATAATAGACTATTAAAAATTAAAAGTATTCCTTAATAATCAAACTAAAATCAGTAAGAGTTCAATAACCATGAATCAAAGTAAGCCACCTTCCTAATGATGCTACAAGCTTCACCTCTTAGCCCTAGTTAAGAGGTTTAGCCTATCATGAACATGATTAGACTAAATTCTCTGAAAACATAACAAAATAAAGATTAAGAAAAAGAAGAAAAACTCCACAGCTAGCCAGCCCACTTCTCTCTCTCTCTAGTGCTCTTCTCCACGTCTAGGCCTCCACGGTTGCCCAAATTCCCCCAAGATAAGATCTTACATGTCCTCTCTCCTTCTCCTTTTTATAGCAGATATGGTCGGTGGAGTGCTGGAGTCAGCGTGCATGGAGAGATTTCGCAGCAACAACCGGTTTACGCAGGCCCTGTTTACGCAGCCACGAAAACAGGGCAAAAACTCCCACTTCCCTTGCTTTCTTTCTAAAGAAACAACATCCCCTAGGACGTTTTAGGATGGCCTACAAGATGGACGGTCCAGATCGGCCATCTAATCATTACCATGGTCATACAACGACCACAGAAATGAGTAGCGTCCGGATGGGAAAATAGGGCCGATCTGCTGCATTACTTAGTGGGCCCCTGATCAGCGTCGATTAAGGAATCCATGCCGTCCATTGAGTTCTCCTCGAAAAACCATCCAGAAATGGGTATTGTTTTTTTTTCAGATTTAGTGTGGCCCATTGAATCTTTACTTCTACTGTCCATTCTTGCGTTTGAATGAGGTCTACATTGAACCAAAATAAAAGTGTGAAGATGGTCACGCCCCCCCTGTGAACACAATGGACGATCTAGATCTTAGATATGTGAGATGAGTGAGGCCCACAGTTAAAAAATGGATAGACAGCATAAAGACGCTGTCCATTTTTTGAAATTTTTTAGTTTTAGTGTTTCAGTGTGCGCTGACCGACTTTGGACGTTCCGGTGCGTTGCATGTGTGCAACGGATGTGCACACGCACGCCCCCAGGTGGGGTCAACGATGTGAGAAATCCACTCCGTCCATCCATTTTGTCACATTATTTAAGGGGTTGAAACTGAATTTTAAGCATATCTAGATATCATGTGGCCCCAAATCAGGATTTTAGAGGCTGATCTGTCTGTTGAGCCACTTTCACAAGGATCTAATTGCTAAAATTTTATGTGTACGGTTAATTTATGGTCTTCAAGCAATATATGAAGTTTCGAGCTGAACGAATAGTGGGAACTCTATGATCTTGCATTCTTGATAGTTTTCAGGCCTTTTTTTTTGGGGGGGGGGGGGTTAGCTTGTTAGTACACAACCCATGTCTTTACATACACTCCATGTTAGCCACCCCCACTAGGGATCGATACCAAAACCTCAAGTGTTGAAACGAGGTATCTCCACTCAGTCTGCAGTTGAGCTATGGATCTGGGTGTTTAGGCCCACTTAACGTGAGTGGCCTGATTTTCTTGGATCTCTGATGTGTAAATTCTTCAATCTCGGTCCCTTGGGGTCCGTCCCTTGCCTTGGTGATTTATGAGTATTAAATCCATGCTTTTAGTACCATTTTCCAGTCCAGGTTCCTAAATACACCTTACATCACAAACACGATTAAAGCAGGGCATTAAACGGTATCATGCTCGTAAAATCAGTTAATAACTGGGGTCTAATATGCAATATTTGACCCCCAACACTTGGTGATTGCAATTCTCACTAATCAGTCCAAGATTCCGTGGAAGTGGAAACCTTGGCTTACTAGAGTTAACCGTCTGCGCCGGCTGGGCAACTTTTCCTTCTCTCACACTCTCAGAGAAGGTAACGGTCCTATGGATGGTATGGCCCGAGAAGGGAGCCACCTCCAACTAAACTTGATTCATCTTCATCTTAGGACCCTCCCGCTTCAAGTCCGCGGGCTGATCTTCTTGGATAGGGCTGGGCTAGGGTCAATCAGAGTAGTCTGCTAGCTCTAAATGCTTCAATAGTTTTTATTTTCTCCTTTTAGGCTTCTCTTGTATATAGGAGGTCGTCTGTGACTCCTTCCAATAGGCCCTCTCAAATTTTTTGGTGTGAGGGGGTCCGAAATATTGTGTAGAGCTTTGAAAAGCCACTCTCATCGACAGTACACATTCTGCTTCCCTAGAAAAAAATATATATATATATTGTGTAGGGACAGTTATAGTGGTGTCTTTCTAATGGATGGATTGAATCTCAGACCAACGCCTCATAATGGTAAATTGATGCACCTTTCATTAGCCCAATTGAAGAGGAAAGCCCAACTCATAAATCAAGTTCATGATTGAAAATTTAGCCCATGATTTTCAGCCTAACCGCATTTGTGTCTTTATAATGTATGGCTTTAAGACCATGCGGTATGTATAGGAAATGAAAGAAATCTTGAGATTCATCTATACCTTGGGATTTTTTTAATGATTTTTATAGTTATATTTTTAGAAATTTGTAGTATGTTTTATGGCTGTTCTAAAATATATTTAAGAGGACTTGGTGTAATTGGTCTATATAAAGACCTATTTTGCCATGCATAGAGATATTTTTCTTTTCGTTATAAAAAATATATTATTTCCTACAAATTTCCAACAAAAGAAAGAGTTGAGAGTGATTCTTCTTTGGTTGTAAGTGAGTCCAACTCTATACGGGTCAAGTGAATCCCGATTCATTGGCAACTTTATGATTATGGGAAAATTTCATTTTTGACAGGTCCGTTGCTTACAACATTTTTACTGCTTCTAGTAAATGAATGATTTTTATAAATTTTTTTGGTAATTCACCAATAAATCTATTTTCATCCTACAAAATTCATTCCATTCTTAAATCGAGAAAAATTACTAAAATTCTTGAAATATCAAGTACCTGAAACTAACAATTTTCTGAATAGTTTCAAAACGACCTAAAATTTGACTCATTTAGTTCGGGTTTTATTTTCACTTTATTTTTATTTTTTTTTTCCTGAAACAAGTGAATCACCTCAATTGTAGTTGTATTTAAGCAGATATATCATTTTGAAATCAGTCTATTTAAGCTGTCTATTGGAGTCCATTGCATCAAAGTAGCATCGGAGCAAGTTCGATTTATGATGGAAGAATTTACAAATAATTCAACGTTCATTTTATCAAATATGGGCAACTATTTTAACATCTTTGAATGCCAGCATGAAATGGTATAATTCACATTTTCTTCCTCTACTATCATTATAGAAAGTGTTATTGATTTGAGTATGCACTTTTTTTTATTTATTTTTATGAAGATGTTAATTATGATATTGCATATAAAAAAGTTGATGTAAGTTGATTTTTTTTAGATGGCTTTTTATGAAGATTGTAAAGTTGAAGAGACATATGACGACATGCAATGCTGTGGTTTTTAAAGATGAGAAGGTTTTGTGTGGCAAATAACTTTCAATGTATGATAAAGAAGTCACAACTACCTTGTCCTCCATCAATCTCCTATGTGAAGGTTTGTACAATGTAATTGAAGTAGTAAATAAAATTTTTTCTACAAAGATGAAGTTACATATTTGACTCAACTATATGATAGCAAATGGTTTACATTGGTTTGGAAATTCAAGGAAGACAAATCATGTCAAATTGTCAGGCTACGTCATTAACTATCAAAGAAGAAGTCTATTCCAAAAGGTATCACATTTCGAACTTGAGGATGAGTTCTTCCAAAGAAGGGGGAAATGAATGCACCTTCCATTAGCCCAATTTAAGAGGGAAGCCCAAGCCTGTAAATTTAGCCCATGATTTTCAGCCCAACTGCATATAAGTATCTTTATAATGCATGGCTCTAGGACCATGCAGTATGCATAGAAAATGAAAGAAATCTTGAAATTTATTTATGCCTTAGGGAGATCTCTCTCTCTTTCTTTTAAAAATGATTTTCAAGCTGTATTTTGTTTTTAGAAATTCGTAGTATATATTGGGACTCGAGGTTATTCTTAAATATAGTTAAGAGGGGTTAGTGTAATTGGTTTATATAAGGACCTATTTCGCAATGAGAAGGCAATTCATTTTTTAGTTATAAAAAATATTATTTCCTATAAATTTTTAGTAGAGTTGAGTGATTCTAGGTTCATTGGCAACTTTGTGATTGCAAAAATTTTCAGTTTTGATATTACCTACACCGTTTTTGGTACTTCTAGTTAATGAATGATTTGTATAATTCTTTTGATAATTTATGAATAAGTTTATTTTCATCCTACAAAATTTCATTCCATTATGATTCTAAGAAAATTTATTAAAATTTTTGAAGTACTAGTTGCCTAAAGTTGATGATTTTCTAAATAGTTTCAAAATGACGTAAAATCGTTCTCATTTGGGTTTAGGTTTTATATTCTCTTTTTATTTTTCCTAAGATAAGATTTATCAAGGTTATTTTGACTTTTCAATCACCTCAATTGTAGTTGTATTCATGAAGATATATGATTTTGGATTATGTGTATTTAATTTGTCCAGTATAATCCATTATGACTATTGCATCGTAAATGTGTAGTGTGTACATGAGTCATACTACACATGCCCCATGGGCTTAGTGAATCTCATCTCTGGAGAAGTTGGATGGATGAAACTTTTCCATAACTCTTGCTTACAGTGTAGTGAGGCCCACCATGATGACCGTGTGACATCCACTCTAACCATCAATTTCGCCATATCATGTTAGGGTTTGACTCCAAAAATGAGGTAGGTCCTAAACTTAAAGAGGACCATGCCACAAGAAGCCATGGGGATTCCATGTTCACCATTGAAACCTTCATGAGGACATTATTTTTCTTAAGCATGTTTATCAAACATGCGCTTTCTCATGTAAGCAATTCTCAAGAAAAGAATCAACTTTGCAATTGCTTCCAAACAAGCCCAAATGAAAGTGGTATGTGAGATATAGCAAGGATGGGAGATAGAAAGTGGGAGAAATTGACAAGGGGAAAAAGGAGAAATTGTATAAAAGATCTAGGCTACTCACCTAAAGAGAGAAGGGAGTTTATGATTTTAACAACGGGTAACAATCTCCACATTTTCTTCTACTGTGGCTTACTTGAGCTATAGGTTTGCCTCATTGTTTTATATTAATATTCTCACATGAGCCGATGCAACATATATACGGTATGTATTTCCAATAGTCATCAAGTGGCCCTGTAAAGCCTTTGTTGCTAAGTCTCCCTACTATTATGCTCCATGTAGGCTACATGCAAAGATGAGAAAAAGTTCAAGCAGGTTAATCGCATCAAAGAATTGAAAAGACAAGACGCTTGTTGTGAAATCAAGCCATTGTCAAACTCTTTTGCGGATGAAATTTGAATTATTTGTTGAACACTGGTCACATTTGTTAGTTCAAAGAATACCTTTGACTTCATTTAAAATATTTCCCCACAACCTTTGAATATTGAAACTTTTTTTTTACCTACGAAACTATTTAGGAGCGCAAAAATGTCCAAATGTTGCTGCATTCGTACTAGTATATATAGATTTTTAAGCACAACTATTTTTAACATTTATTACTGCTCTAAATATCATTACTTTTTTCATTATGTATCTAGTTAAGTCAAGTAAAGACTCGTCCAAGTTTTCGTGTCAACCCAATGAGGTTGGTGATCAAGTTCAGTCTAAGTTTTGGGTTTTCAAACTGTGCCTAGAAGCAATGGAATTATAACTTAATCAATGAAATTGGCATTGCTATTTTATCCTTAGAAAGTACTAATGGTGCCATTGGAAGTTCTATTGCTTGTTGGAAATCAAATGGCATAGTAATTCTAATCACCATTAGGCTATATTTAGCTACCAGCCAAACGCCGCTCTTATTACAAACAAATGCCAGATTTGATGGAAAAGTGAAAGCATGCAAACGCTCCATGAAGTGCTAAACGCGTTTCTGAAATGGCGGATTTTTCTCGGTGGCACACAAATGCACCAGCGCACTGTTTGGCGTTACTTCCAAATTGGGAAAACGGACACCTGAGTGCAGAGTTACGCCGGCTAGAAATGGGGCATCTACAGCTATGACATTAACTTACTGCCCGTTGGCAGGGATATGCTATTCTTGGAAAATTCATATCAAATGTAGAATTTCCTTCAAATTTCAAGATTCTTGCTATTGTTTGATGAAAGTAAAGATCTCATCAATTCACATGTCCACAACAATGCATTGAACATTTCTTTCTTTCTTTCTCCATCTCTATATGCAAAAAGAAAAACAGAAACAATGAGCCCAACTCCCATCACCCCTTGCAAACGTTCCCCAGACCCATCTTATCCAGGCGTTCCTTTTAGTTCACAAATAAAAGGAAATAGGACAATTGGTGCCCTAATTACTTTTCATGTAACAAGGTCATTAATTTGTACCAGAAACAAGTCTTTGGTATTACAAATTCATTTGAGCTTTTTAACTTTCCTGGACGTTTCTCATAGTTCCACCATTGAGACTCTTTAATTTTCATCACTGAGCTTTAATTTTTATGAAGTTTGTCATTTTCCAGATTGATATGGAAACAAATTGGGCTTGAATGCAACATATGGAAGTTGATAATAGAAACCGTGAACATTACAAAATGCAACTTGTGGTTTCTAGGTCTTAGAAAATTGCTGCAAGTCTAATATGTCTTGGATTCATGATATTTCAGGCCGTGTTTGGATGCACTGTTGAATTGAATTGATTGCTTTACTGTGGAGAGTAAAACAACTAAATAAATAAAACCATTGAGTTGCGACTATCAGTCCAAGAAGGGGCGATGATCAAATTCTATCCAAAACTAATCACCTAAAGGCACCTATGCCACTATTTGTGGTACAAGGCATTTAAAGTCACAAGATACTTTGAGGGGGAAGATAAAAATTAATTATTTTAATGCATCTTGTGGCTAGAAAAGCCTCATGCCGCAAATAGGGGTGAAGGCTGTTAGGACAGATACATGTCTACCCATACAACCTATATACAGCTGTAAATAGGCTAGAGATAATCTTAGATTCACATAAGCTAGACATACGCATATGGTAATCTGTAGCCTGTATCGTTGTATGTACGCTGTACAGAAATACATGTATATCTATCCTAAGACGTCTGTAAGTGACCAGTTCTCAATTCTATTTAGCTTCCTAAGCATCATATAGAGGGGTTTGCTTCTGAATTTCAATAATGTTGGTTTCAAGTTGGACTTGAAATGAATGTAAGTTCCATTTGAGGGATACTCCTTTGTTATGAATGCTACATTAATATGATTTGATCATTTCCCCCTTGATTGAACCAATCGATCCATCGGTGCGTCTAAACGCAACCTTATAGATAGAAGATGATCAAAACATAACACTAAACAAAGTATTTTGTGTTGCATCAGTCATGTTATTTTGTGAATCCTAATCCAACTTTTCCATCTATAAAAATGGTCTAGACTAGAAGTCCAAAAAATGAGATATACTACGAAAAGGATGGTGAATTTAGAACTCATAGGAAAGTGAGGAAACCACATCAAATACAAAATCACATAACCAGATACAAAAAGGAAAAAGCAAAGAACAAAAATACCACTGATAGATCAACAAGCATGAAATAAACCAACTTGGTGGTGTCACATATGAAATAAAATCCTACTGGCAAGATCCTAGCCCTTAAATTCTTTTTTTTTTTTTTTCAAAAGGAAACTTTTTATTAAAAAGGAGAAAGCTACAGACATTCAGGCAGGGCCCCACAAAAAAGGTAAGGGCCCCACTTATCATATGAACTTATATACAATACCCAATCCAAACCCTACAAGAAGGCAGCCTATAATCGACGTCTCCTAATGATCCTAGCCCTTAAATTCTTAACCACCCTTGGAATGTCCAAGATCCAAGCACTAGATCTCCTTATAATCTCTACCACAATTATCAAAAGAATAGCACGGGTTCCTTTTCCATGTATTCTACATCATAATTAAATTTCAATTTTCACTGTTGCACGAATCTCTATAAGCCAACTGATGTGGTCGCATGTGCTGGACAATGTTGAATGGTGGTTGGACACATTCAACGATGTATGATGTAAGTAACAAGCAATCTCCTTGAAGATGCAATGTGATGTTCCAGTCTACAAATGCTTCCACCGGATGAGCCAAATCCATAGAGACAATGCTAAAAACAAATTATCTGCTAATCACCATTATAAGTGCATTTGTTTATGCTGACGCTTGCCAAGGTGTCCACACAAATGTTTTAATATAGAGGACGTATCGGATACTCTGGCAGTGTGATGGATGATACACAGGGACTTGCATTTGTGCACATGGTGTATATGTAACTCAGATTAAAACGTCCAAAATATTGGAACTCACCATAGACTAGTTCGAAAGCTAAAATAACATTAATTGGATGATTGTAGTATTCAACTACAGTAATATGTTTTCCGAACCTGAACCGTTGGTTGATTTTCATGTTGACCGACTGTCCATTTGAAATCAACTAATTGACCAGTTAAGGCATTGTTATACTAAAACTGGCATTTTATAAACCATCTAAGGAGGTCTCATTATATATGGACGGTTTAATTTTAGTTACATGCATGCCAGGTGTAAAATTTCTGAGTGCCAGTGTCTCATCCATCACAATCTGAAGAGTATCAAAGCGTCTCTCTATAATGTATGTTTGTATGCACATTGATAGTATTATATGTGCTTGCTTCAACACAAAGCACATGCACGGAAGAATGATGTTGTGTCTGTCCAGATTCGGGTTTTTTCGACCCACGAGCAGTAATATAATAGAATACACTATCTTGTTTAATATTTGTGGAAAGTAGTCATGTGGGTTTTTCAGATTGTGCAAGTGGGGCCCATGTTTCAGTCATCCAAATCGTTTATTATGATCGGCCCGAATCTTGATGGTCTATACAATGAAAACCTTCCAGGATGGCAAAATCCTACTCCTTCGATTGGTGGCCTGAAAATAGATGGTTCAGAAAGGAAATCAGGAACAATCTGTAGTCATCTCAGAAAATGACAATTATCCAATGGTTAGGATCTTCAGATCTGTGCATTTTTTGTGCAGATCAGTGAATCATGGCCCACTCGTAAAAGGTCAAAACCTGGAAACTGTGTAAATGTTACTCGGGTCCAGCTTTGTGTAATACATCCACTACTAAATTTTGATATGTAACTTATCAGGCACTCTAGCTACATACATTTGGCACACATGTACAACATCGACACCGTACATATCTCTGGCCACACCCCAAAATCACAAGATCCCATGATCTAATTTCCCCATTTGGAAGAACTTTGGCAGTCAACAAATGGTTGGCCATTCCATTATCGTCCATTTCAGATAATCAGGAGTCCTCCAACAGGTGGCCAGGATCATTCCACCTGTTTCTAAAGCATCCAAAAGAGGGTCATGGTCCAGATCCCATACATGTGCCTAGGTGCAGAGTTAGAATGCCTGATAACTGACTCACATTAATACACGCGAATAAAACATTCGGAACAAGAAAACAAAATCTACTATATTGTACGTAGTCATGTGTGTGTGAATATATATGAAAGTACATAGTCGTAAAATAACCTTTCACGACCTACATGCAAGCATGCACGGGGTTTCATGACGTATGCATGTGACCATGCATCCATCCATCCATCCATGCATGCATGTTGCATGGTAACCTCGAGAAATTACTCTTTTCTTCGTGAATAAACATGCAGTGTACACATCTAACGATATCAAACCCTCACCACCACAAAAAAAGTATAAAATAAAATTAAAATAAAATTTAAAAGAAAAAAAAAGAAAAAAAAAAAAAAAGAACATGAAGAAGTAAAATCGGACGTGTAATGATTATAAGAGAAAGCAAGATAATCACAGCCATTGGATTCTCTGACAATATGAAAAAGGTAAGCAAAATAAAAGATCAGAAGCGCCCGTGACAATTCCGACAAAACTGCCACTCCACATTGAAAATAATTACCATAACGACATCCCCCATATGCCTTCTGTTGCCCTCCGGTCGAGACCATTTCTTGTCCACGACAAAAGCTCAGAAATTCGAAAAATAAAATATAAAAATGTAAATGTACGGTTCGGATTGATTGCGCAGGTTAGGCTGTGCATGTTAGAGCGGCTTAAAAGCAAAACGGAAAAACACTGCAAGAGAAATGCAGGTACGGATGGAAAGCAGTAGGGAAAGATCCATGCTAGATGGAGGTAGCTTGGTCTGTCCTCGCAGTTATCTCATACGAAAATGAAAATAAAAAGGGAGAAACGATCACATACAACGCGCTCTTTTTCTCTAGCATGTTAAATTTTTAGGAAATCCAGACCGTGAAACAGGTGACCAGAATCATAGAGATCATGTGTACCGAAAATAGGATCAATCTATTTATTAGATGGCTGAAGATCGTAGCCTGGATTTATTTTGATGGTTTAGAAATTATTTTAATTAGGACATCCTGATCTTATAAAATGTGATATTTATGATGTTTCCTATTATTTGAATGGATCGGATTTTATACATTTCTGATATACTAGCGAGAAATGGGTGATATACCTGAAAGCTCACAACGCAAAGTTGTATGGAAACAACAAGAGCATTTTAGGTGGATGAAATGGAATCATTACTAATGGCTGTTAAGGTAGAGAGTCAAACGTGGTCAGACTCAAGAGAAAGAGAGAACGTTAATAGAATGTCAACAAAGCAATGTAATTACAAATTTCTCTATTTTCAAGGGAGTAGGTAAGTGAGAAAGGCCAAACCACTACACTCCCTGCAACAGACAATGTTACACGTGAGAGATGTGGACCATTCATTATGTTGGCTCCATTCGGAGTTAACTAAAAAATCAGGCCTGTCTGACCATCAGTTGGACCACAAACCTAAGGAAAATGGACGGTTTGAATAAATTAACCAATGGTTCACATTCGACTTGTACATGTGGCCCACCTGATTAACCGGAAATGATTGATTATTCTGATGTAGACATATGTGAGGGGGACCACCTGATGAATGGGTTAGATCTCACAGTCAGATGCCACATTGGCTAGTAATATATCAGAACTTACTCTGGCGAGTAGCCATAGCAAAGCTCATACAAGAGAAAAAATATATATTCTAGACAAGAAGATAGATTCACGTCGACTCTCTCTCTCTCTCTCTCTCTCTCTCTCCTTGAGTGTGTTTGTGCGAATTCTCCACAGAACAAAGGACCTTTTATATATAAAAAAAAATCACCAATATCTCTTAGGAATAACTAGAACAGGAGAAAGAACACGAAAAAAAAAAAACAAAAAAAAACATGCATTTAAGTTCAAGACTTTCTTATAAAGAGAAAGAAAACTAGTTAAGGGAAGAGATTAAGAAAAACCATGAAGGAGATAAAACCCTCAAGGCACATATACGTGTATAAAATCCTAATATGGTACTTATTAAACAATAACACCACATTATCCTCAACAAATATACCAAGTTGAGTTACATACCTAGATGTCCTTCTATCTCTCGCTCTCTCTCCCTCTTATCATTCTCATTGCAAGTTCCCACCTCCAAAGGTCCGATTTGTTGTCGCAGACTTCATTTCCGAGTCCAAAGAGCCAATGTCGATTCCATGATGCTGGTCTCTTTGTGAAATTGTGCCACTCATGCTCCTGACCATCCCTGCGACGCCAAGGAAGTCTCTTGTGAGTCTATCTGATCCCCCAATACTCATAGCAAGGTTCTGATGTAGCTTTGCTTCGTCGATGTTACACAAGTTTGTGTTGTGATGGTGTTGTTCCATGGAGACTCTACTAGCATTGAAACCACCAAATCCAGTCTCCTGTTCATGTCCACCAGTAAATGTAGCAACTCCTCCGGATCCACCTCCAAACATAGAAGAGCTTCCATTTGTCAGAGAATTCATGAGATCTTGGAAGTGGCTTTCATTTTCCAGTTGTGATCTCATGTTCTCTCCACCACCACCACCAAAACTACCCCTAAAAGTAGTAGACATTTGTGGCCTATCCGGTTTAGCACCACTTGAGGAGCTGCTTCCAAAGCCTCTCAACAAAGAGGCACCATTGCCGCTTGTGGTTGCACCCATTTGAGCAGCTTTTTGCAGCAAGGCAGTTGCGGACATTTGAGGGATAACGGCATCATTTTGCATTGAAGAATTATAGAGAGAAGAGACACCGGATCCCATGTGGTCGCCCATAAGGTTACTTGAAAAGAGTGTAGTTGCCTCCCCGCCACCATTTCCATTGCTAAACTGATCAGGAATCAATAATCCAGAAGAAGATAGATGGCTGCTGCTGCTGTGGTTGTTCACATTGTTGCTGTTGTTGATGCTGGTAGTGCTACTACTGTTGGAGAAGAAGCTAAGGTTGAATAGATTCGCTGCGGCTGCAGCAGCAGCAGAAGAAGAGTTGGTGTTGCTTTGGAGATCAGGAAGCTGCATCAATCCATGGAAGGATTTGCTTTGCAACAAGCCATGGTGGGATTGGGATTCATCATGGAAGTCTTGGTTTGAGGCGGGGAGGAAGAAGGTGGAAGATGGGCCTGGTTGTGTCGGACGGAACGATGATGGATTTGAAGGAGAGATTAGGTGATCGAATTGTGCTCCACCGGGTCCCCTGAGCCTCAAGAGATCAGCAGATGGGTGGTTTTGGTCCTGTAATGAGGAAATTTGAGAACCCACTTGAGATAGGCCTAAACCCATGTTGCTACTCCCATACAAATGGCTTCCCATGGTGTTGAGCCCAGTGGGCAGCCTTGCACTCTCTTGAGCCAGTGCATCACAGAAGGCCCTGTGGGTGATGAAGCTATCCCTCCTACAAGAAGCAAAAACAACAATGCATGAAATTCAACTCATTAACCTTGCATAGAATGAATGACAGTTTCTTTTAAGGTGGAGGTCATACAGTTTCAACAAAGAAGCATAGAACAAAGCAAATTGTAAGAAGCAAAATATAAGATTTTTCTTCACCAGAAACAATGGAGAATTGCAAGAGCCTAGCTCATTTTTCATCACAAAAAAAAAATTAAATAGAAATAATTCAATGAAGTTCACACCGTAGAAGAAGATGTATGAATATTGCAAAAACCTGAAAAGCATAAATGACTAAAACCCCATTTTTAGATCTGGTTAATTCAATTAATTTATTGAACAATTTACATAAAAACATGAAATACAAAGGGCCTCAATTAATTTCACTTCACCAAGAAACATAATAATAAAAGAAAGAGAGCTTAGGAAATGCAAGCATTTTCCTCACTTCACCAAGTAAAAAAAAAAAAAAGGTACTTGCATGAAGTTGCTCCATTTCCCCAATAAGAAAGGGAAGATAAAAAATTAAAGAGATGGAAAGAATTTTGCAGGAACATGAAATGTGAAATAGATCAATCAATCAATCAAAGAAACCCCACTTCTAGGACTGGCCCCAAATTAATGAAGTAGGAGAATTCTAACAAGAAAGATAAAAGCCATCAAATCAAGAAGCCCATTTCTAGGACTTGTTCTTCAATTAATGCCCCAGGCCAATGGCCTGTTTGTTTTCCCAGGCTGGAACTCCACCCCAAAACATGAAATTCACCAAGAACCCCATTTCAAGTACTCCCTATTCATGGAACTCTTTGTTTCTTAATGGCAACAACTTAGATTCAAATTGCAAAATATCATCAATAACGTTCCACCTCCACCCTTCCCAGGCACATCTTCAATCAATGCAACACATGAGAGAGAGCATCTAGCTAACGTTTTCATCAAAAGTGAAACCTGCAGGGACCCAGCACTGCAAGCTCACATCTAGCCACCCACAAGAGAACAAACCTGCTAACCCTCGTTACATGGCAGCACGTGAATAGGAAAGGGGCAGCAAGGGGAAAAAAGGGCGGTGGTTCCAAGGAGAAAAACGAAATGTTCTTTCTTTTGAAATCTCTATGACCATGGCAGTCTCAGAGATAATTCACGTGGGAGCAGTTCCGCTACCTTTTCCCTCCACGTACTAATCCCATCATCCTCTTTCTCTCTGTCTGAAAAAAAATAAAAAAATAAAAAATAAAAAAACCACATACCCAAAACAACCCCTTTGGAAATAAAGACACCCAATTCCACGTCTCCACAAATCTTTTCCTCCTCATGTCACACAAAGAAATCAATCCATAACAAACCCTTTAAAAAAAATTAAAAAAAATTAAAAAAAATTAAAAAAAAAAAAAAAAAAAAAAAACCTCCTACAAAGTCCACATCTCCAATTTCATTTCACCCATCCCAAACCCTAAGATTATTAGTTGTAATTTTATCATTTGTATTAATTGTAACATACAAAGTATGATAATAAGAATAATTTACCTTGAGAAAAGGGTGCCACAATCACATCTGTACTCTCTTGTGCCACAAGTCTTCGAATGGGCCTTCCAATCAGACTGCACAGCATATCTTTTAGAGCACTTATCACACTTCCATTTCTTCTCACCATGCTTTCTACAGAAGTGTTTCTTGATGCCTGTGAGGTCCCCAAGTGCCCTAGATGGGTCATGGTGCACACATGTGGGCTCTGGGCATAGATACACCTTCCTCTTCACCTCCTTTGTAGTCTTCTGCCTAAGCTTCCATGGAAGGTTGTGGCCTCTCCTATGCAGCTGTAGGTTTTGCTCCCTTTGGAACCCCTTGTTGCAAACCTCACATATGAACCTATTGGTGGCCATCAGGGTCTTGGGGGACAGCGCAATCACCTCTGCATCTGGATCTGTGAAAAGGAAAAAAATAAAAAATAAAAAAAGATAGAAAAGAAAACCATGCAAATGAGATGTTATTATTAGGAAATTACAACAAAAAAAAAAACAAAAAAATAAAAATAAAAATAGAGAGAGAGAGAAGAAGAAGAAGAAGAAGAAGAAAAAGAAAGAAAGAAAAAGAAGAAGAAGAAGGGGGGAGAGAGAGAGAGAGAGAGAGAGAGAGAGAGAGAGAGAGAGAAGGACCCAACTAGGATTTTCGTGAATGAGATAAAATGGAGATGTGTATATGAATGCATGCAAGTATGTGGATATAGCTACTTGCTTGGTGTTCCTGGGAGATTCCTCTTCTTCTTTTGAGGAGGCGGAACTGTTGATGAAGTGGGTGTGGAGGAGGATTGCTGCTGCTGGTTTATCTTGTTCTGATCTTCTTCTCTGATGCTGAAGAACGGCGTCGATGAAGAAGCTGCTGCCATCCTGAAAAATTCCTACTATCTCCTTGTCTTTCTCCTTCTTCTCGCTGACTAATCTAAATCACCCCAAATCTCAGAACCCAACATGAAATCTCAAGCTCTTCTATAGCTCTGACCCACCCCCCCAAGCCCAAAGAGGAGAAGAAATAAAAGAAAGAAGAGAATTGAAATTCTACTATATGAGTATTGATCTACCTCCACGAAACTCTATTACAAAGAAAGAAAACCCAAAAAGGAAAAAAGAAAAACCTGAAAAGCTAAGATACAGTTTTACTCAAAACTAGAATAAGAAACGAAAAGAAAGAAAGAAGAAGACCAAATTCAAAGACCTTCTTCTCCTCTCTTCTTCTCTGTTGTTATTGAAATTGAAGCGATTCTTCTTCTTCTCGAGTTAGTATCGTGATATGTTCCAATTCCCTTTTCATGGAACAATTTTCCTTGCAGCTACAAGCTTTGGCCTGAAATTGCTCTCTCTCTCTCTCTCTCTCTCTCTCTCTCTCTCTCTCTCACCACAATAAAATACAAAGGAGGAAAAATGAAATACTAAATGAAGGAGGGAGGTCTGTGTTCATGCTACTCTCACGCAGGCTACTGTGTCGTTACGCGGCGATGGATTGGGGCCACCGACCTGTGGCCCTTACCCTCTCTCTCTCTCTCTCTCTCTCTCTCTCTCTCTCTCTCTCTCTCTCTCTCTCTCTCTCTCTCTCTATTGCCCGTATCTTATCCCCCACGTCCCGACAAACCTTCCCCTTCTTCCTTCTCACCATCCCCAGTGGTAAAAATAAAATTACAATATTTATTATGCCAGTAAAAAAAATAAATCAATTATATATTTCTCAAATTTACCGTTTTGACCTTTGTAAATTTCTTTATTATTATTTTTTTATTTTTTCCATTTAGGCCCTCTTCGGCTTTGTTTTTTTTAACTTGGGAAAATAGGGCCTATTTGGGGCCACATTACTATCATTTAATTTTAAATCACCTCACTAGCATAGTTATCGGAGAAACCCCACTTCCTCCGTTATTAGAAAATTGTAATCTAGTAGAGACGCGGTGAACAACACACACAATGTGCCATGTATTTAACTAGGCATGCCATCACAAGAGATGGTCTCTTTTTGAAAATTAGGTAATAGGCCACAATCATGGACACAATCTTAACTGTTGGTACAAGTTTTAATAGATGTTGATACTATCGATAGTTCATGTCAGCTCAGTAAATTTATTTTGAATGACACTAGCACCCTAAAAAAAGTATAATAACAGGAAGATTCGAGTTATTAAATTGTGCCAACCAATCCACTAAACATGTGGCGCTTGCCTACGTCAGTGGAAATCTTGAGTCTAAATATAGATAAGGGTGGCAATGGGCCACGCTACCTGACCCTTTAGGGTTAAGGCTTGGGCCCCTAAATTTGTCTTAAGGGCTAAGCCCGTGCTTGAAATTTAGGTTTGCTGTTAAGCCTGGCTAGGCTGGGAAAATGATGAATGGCCTAGATTAAAAAAAGGTCATGGTTATACAAATGAATGCATAGTTTAAAGATATTTGTGACTAGTTCGCATTTAATGTAAATGTGTAGTTTAAAGGCACTCTTGGATTTTGATTCGATGTTTCAATGATAAAACCATTTATATGGTGGGACTTGTAGTAGTTGGAGGGGATAGCCCAAAGTTGAGGTTGAGGCCTTTTTCACCTGTTTAGTGAAAAGGCTTAAGGAAGTAGGGCCAACCTTGCAACAAGCTTAGCGGGCACTCATTGCCATACCTATCTGTTGATGGAGGCCCTTGGAAATGCCACTAATTAATGATCTTTATCATTTGAGTTTGCGGTATGAGTTGGAGCAGTTAAAATATCTTTTTACTGTCCATTTGATAGCCATAGATTGTTTGATTTAGTGTGATTTTTTTAAAAATTTTTTTAAAAATTTTTACATATACTTTTTTTCTTTACACTATATGGCTTGTGTAGGGGTGGCAATGCACTGGGTTTGAGTATGGTACAAGAATACCCATACTTACTAATGAGTGTTGCACCCATATACCTATATTGGGCTTGAAATGAACATCCATACTCATACAATTAAGGTGTTGAGTACTCATTTATCATTTATGATTTGAATTTTTTTTAAAAGTAATCAATGGTTTAAAAAATAAATAAATTTGTATAATAGAAATAAAAAACAATGGCCTTATTAATAGATGCCTAAAAATGAGGTAACAATACACCACTCACACTCCCCACACTCACACCACAATGGGTACTCGAACCCATGACCTCGTGTTGAACTCAATATCTCATTCTAATTAACAGTGATTATAAATTAAAGTTCTTCACATCTAACGTATGATAGGTTTATAGTAGTAATGATTATGTATTAGAGATTAGGATCTTTAATACTTAATTGTTGTTAACTAGAATAATATAATTCATTTTTAGGCATCTACACAAAGTGTTGCAAAATAAGCTTGTCTTACACTAATGCTTACATAGGGACCATCCTCTCTCTTATAGTTTTATTAATTACAAAGTTTTGATTATTATTATTATTAATCGAAGTGTTGTACACATACATGAACAAACAAAATAAAACATATATGATTAGATTTGGATTTGGGTTTGAGTTTGGGTATGGGCGCATGGGCATGGGCAAGTGTATATCCACATTCAACCCAATTATTAATGGGTTTAAATTAATACCCAAAATTGGTCCAATAACCATTTAGCTTCATCGGCACCTAGCTTGTCTGAATTGGCCTCAAGGCCCGCTTAGACCATTGCTTGGATTTGGTGGATCTAGATTGATAAATGTCCCTTCTAGGTGCGTAGGAATTAGTTGCCATGATTTTGTAAAATGTGAATGGTATGCATTTAGTTTCTATATATATGTGTGTGTGTGTGTGTGTGTGCATGCGTGTGTGTGTGTGTGTGTGTGTGTGTGTGTGTGTGTGTGTATATATGTATGTATGTATGTATGTATGTATGTATGTGTGTGTGTGTACATGTATATACATAACATACATATAAGCATCCAGACATGTATGTCCCCTTTTTGTTGATAGGTCCGCCCGAATTTCTGTTTGTATAGTTACCCCCCTTTAATGAATATATCTTTTGAAAAAAAAAATGCACACATAGAGACACAGTGTGTGTAAAGAGGGGGAGTGATGCTTAGCTGTGCACCAAAATTTTAAATGCGAGTAAAAGTTAGGATCTAGGAGTTTCATGGGATGTTACATCATGTGGGCCATTCAGATTTTGAGCTCATATTACGTGAGATGAGTTCTCAAAAAGTTCCCAGGATAACTCGTGAGAACTAGTGCCTAGGTGAGCACTAGTTCTCACAATACACACACACACACACACACACACACACACACACACACACACACATATTTATCCCATGAGGTCGAGCTGTGTGGACCCCACCGTGATGTGTGTCCGACATCAACGTCATGCATTTGATGGGTCCCCTTTAGGTTATGGGATATTCCAAAAATCAGTTGTATATGAAATTTAGGTGGGCCATACAATCTAAAACTATGTTAAGATATTCATAAAACATATAAAAGCACTTGGTGGGACCCACGTGAGTTTTATATGCAACTGAAACTTAATATGGACCCTCATCCAAGTGGGACACACACAATGGATGGGCTGGATTTGTGAACCACATCTCAATGGGCCCAATAACTGTTCATGAAGGATTTAATGGACTGGTAACCCCTCTCAACTGTTGTATGTGGTGTGGCCCATCTAAGTCATGAATTGACTTGATTTTTAAGCCTGTGGACCACCATGGAATGGTGCATCTAACTGATGGGGTAGATTTTAGACACAATCATGGTGGGGCCCACAGAGCTCGCTCTCATGGGAACTTCTCATGAGGTCGACCTCATAATACCATTTCCGTGTGTGTGTGTGTGTGTGTGCGCGCGTGCACATGTCATGGGCTTAAAATCTAAACGGTCCATATGATGCGATACCCCATGAAATCCTCAATGACCTATTTTCACCATGATCCAAAACTTTGGTGAGCCATAGCAAAGAAAGATGCAAATCAAGGGAGGAAACTATTTTCTTTTGCCATGGCCTGTTAAAGTTTTGGATCAGGGTAAAATTTGTGCCCTAGGTGTTTCATGGGGTGTTGCATCATGTGGACCACATAGTTTGTGGGTTCACATCACGTTTGATAAGTTTTCAAAAAGTTCTCATGAGAACTCATAAGAATTAGTGCACAGGTCAACATTGGGCCACATCTGTAGATGCATTACACACACACACACTCACACACACACTCACACACAAACACACACATCTTAGGCACAAGATCGGAATGGTTCATGTGATGTGGCACCCCTTGAATCCTCACGAACACAACTTCCAGCCTAATCCAAAACTCTGGTGGGCCATGGCAAAAGGAAATATTTTTCTCCTTTGATTTACATTTCTCTTTGCTATGACGCACTAGAGTTTTGGATTAAGTTGAAAATTGGGCCCATATAGTTTCAAGGGGTGCCACATCACGTGGACTGTTCAGATTATGTGCCCATGACACATGTGTAAAGGTGTGCACGGGTGCTCATGTAAAAAGGTGCCCAGGTGAGCATTCCTCTCTCTCTCTCTCTCTCTCTCTCTCTCTCTCTCTCTCTCTCTCTCTCTCTCTCTCTGTATATATATATATATGTGTGTGTGTGTGTGTGTGTGTGTGTGTGTGTGTGTGTGTGTGCGCGCGCATAAAACTAGACTGTTGTGTAGGTTTGCTACACTAGGGAGCATAGCAGCATATATATTAAGGTACATATCCATTACAATCATCCATATTAATAAAATTGGGGAATTGATCATTATTTTTAACCATCAATTAATTGGATATGGTCACTAATTATACAGTAAAGATTGTCTATAGTTTTGGACTAGCTCCACATATCTATTGGTGGACAATAAAATGATCATTATTTGCACTCATCGAAAGATTAGATTGTATCATGGACCTACTTTCCTTCTAAGACTCATTCATTTAGTGTCCCACTACATCAAATGATACCAATAACAATTGTACAACAACAATTTGTCCACTAAGGTCTTTATGCTATAGAGCAATCCTAAATATTGACGATGTTGTCACAACTCACAAGTGCCCAAATTTTGCATCTATTCAAGAATGAAATGATGCGGAAGAAAAGAAACTCCAAGCAACGAAAATCAAGTTGCGGAAAGAACAAATATACACAAGAATCTTAGTTGGGAAAACAAAGTACTTAAAATAAATGAAAGAAAATAAGTTAAATGCGCATTCTTTCTTGAACAATACTTGAATAATACAAGGGAACTCCAAAATGGTTGCCATCTTATATAGAGGCTCTCTTTTATTTATAAATACATAAGTTCAACTAATGAGTTTCAATCTTATTCTACTATAATTTGTATCCGTTCATGACATATACATTTAAATTTTTTTTTGTCATAAGTTAAATGATATAAGAATTGCATGATCTTGAGGTTGATATAAACTAATTCATTAAGCTTTAAAATAAGACTAATTTCACATTATTATTATTATTATATGTTGTTTAATACCCTAACAGTAAGCTGTTTTAAATGATGAAAATAACAAGTGAGACTTTAACACTATCAATAAAATAAATAAATAAAAAGACTTTGAGGAAGTTTCTCTAAGAAGACTATCTTAAGTTGGGACTCACTCCCTCCTTTCATTCTTCACATGGGCATTATACTAGCCCACTTGTTACATGATCACGGGCACAGTCCTTCATGGTCAAAGACGTGAATCTATGTGGTATGGCTAGAAAATCCATGTCTTCATTGGGTTTGATGGCAAGTCGTACAAAAATCAAACATGGAGATTAGATTAGACACGTACGCCCATTATTATTTTACTTTTCTGACATTTGAGAGAGAGAGAGAGAGAGAGAGAGAGAGAGAGAGCCTTAATAGTGACCATCTTTCCGTAGGGAACGTTGTAGTATTTGTAAAAGTTGGACACATGCATATATCATGCATGCATGCCAATATGAAGAATCCAAACCCTGCCAATCATTATGGATGGACTATAGCTTGTCATAAATCTATCAATAACAAGGTCTTTCGATGCCATTAACAGACTACTTGATGTCATTGAGCAAATGTTGATGCCATTGACAAGTGCTCGATTTCATCGAAAAAATCCAGAAAATCCATGTTAGTTGTTGGAATGTTTTGGTGTTGCTACTAGATGTCGTGTTGTTACTAGATGTCATCGAAGGAGTTCGATGTCATTGTCAGATCCTCGATGGGTTATCAATACCATCGAAGGTCTGATCGAGCGCACGTGTAGAATTGCACAAGTGTAGGATTTGTTTCCTATTCTGGTTGTGATACTTAATATATTGAGTGTAATCGGAATTTGTGAGATGAAGAGGGTGTTCTAGGGCTTTCTAAATCATTCATAATGGTTCAAGGTCATAGCTAGGGCTTGTTAAAAGAGATTTGAAACTTGTTCAAATTGGTAAGCTACTATCTCTTGTAATTTCTGCTTTTAAAGAGCATTACTTGTCGCTTTGTGTTGTGGATTTTTCCTAAAAGAGTTTTTTCACATAAAATTTAGATTGTTCTTGTTTGGACTTGATTGTGCAATTGTGTGTACTTTGCTTGATTCATCTCTGAGTGTTTCCATGATTCCCTAACAAGTTATATTATAGCTAATGTTGGGAAGCAGATCAAATTTGAAAACAATGTATCAATGGCATCCAACCTGCAGTTCGATGTAGAAAAATACTTTGGTAAAAACAACTTTGAATTATGGAAAGTTAAGATGAACAGTATCTTACTTCAACAATGATCAAATGAACCTATCCTTGAAAAGCGATCAAAATCTATGACAGAAGAAGAATTGAACAATATGGATAAGAAAGCTAAAATATCTATCAAATTGTGATTAATGGATGAGGTCCTCTATAATTTCATGAGAGAGAACTTCAGCAAGTACATGGGCAAAATTAGAAAATATCTATGCAAAGAAATATCTTGAGAACCGTTTGTACTTGAAGCTATAATTGTTCAAACTGAAGATTGCGGAGGGGATTGACGTTGAGGCCCATATTAGTAACTTCAATAAGTTGATTTACAAATTTTTGGATATGGAAAAAATGATGAAAGATGAGGATTAGGCATGTATACTGACGAATTCTCTCCTAGGATCGTATGAGTCATTCAAGGACTATTTGTGCACCGGTAGAATGATTATTAGTGTTGAGACCATTATCTTAGCCCTTCAGTCAAAAGCAATTAAAAAGAAAAATGGTGACATGGGTGCTTCTACCGATGTACCAATTACAAGGGGGAGAAATTCTAAGTGAGATAGTGGACTTTGCGACCGAGATCCAAATCCAAGGGTAAGGGCAAAAGAAAGTTGAAGTGATAGTTAAAATAGCAGTGAAGACCGCTTTAGTTGAAGTAGGAATATGCCAATATGTCCTAGAGGGGGGTGAATAGAACTTTTTAAAGTTTTTATAATTTGTTAAAAATCCTATTATACTAATCCTAAAGATAGATACTTATCAGGATTACTCAAGAGTAACTCTACTGGCTTCCAAGCTCGGTAGAGGATCCAATCACAAACTATTCAAGAAGTGAACAATATGTAAACTAGTTTATGATGGATATGACTGTGTATGTGTGTGAGGTATGATCTCAGATATTCAGATATGAAAATATTAAAGTAAATCACACAATCAACATAATAGTAATCTCAAACACAATCATTTTTATAGTGGTTCGACTACTTGTCTACTCCACTCCCGGTAACCGCACTCAACCCTTGAGTGTACCAGATTTCACTAAGGAGGTTCCACAGCAGTTCACCTCAAACCTAAGCTTTTAAATCAAGTTCACTTTCAACCTTTACAACCTACATTGAGGCTGACTGTTTATGCTCTCATGAGCAAGGGTCAATACGATGCACCCACTTTTAAGTACACTGGCCAAGGATCTTCCACAAGACCCTGAGGTTTCCCTCGATTCGCCTCTAACCTAAGGTTTTAAATAGGTTAACCTTCAACTAGATGTTTATGCTCTCCACAGAGTAAGGGTCCACACAACGCACCCACCACGTACACTCCCGCCGGAGGCCTCGTAAAGGACTTGCAAGGATGAGAAACACCTTAGACCCAATCCTACAAAGGAATGATCACAAGTGTCCTCTAGACTCTAGTTACTTACAAATAAGTGGATGAGTCCCATTCAGCGCATAGACGAAGATCTCCTCCTTGTTGATGAAGAATCTTCGACTTCCTTGATCCGCAACACAAATGATGTACCAATACGAGTCTTCGGGTTAGGTCAAGGTTAAGACGGAATCCTACTCTATAAAATGCTTTCTTATAAGGAAGATAGAGTGATTCCTGTTATGCATTCAAGGCATCCCAGGTTAATGAATTGCCATTAAGGTAGTAGCTGGAGAATCCTTGAATGCGGAAGTTCATTCCCCAATCCACTCTATTGAATATCAATGATGAGGGTGGATTAGAGGATGAACTTTCTTAAAAGAAAGGGCTTTGGGTATATGATATAAGGTAAAACACTCAAAAACACTCTCTTCTTTCTCTCCCCCAGCATCAAAAGACAAGCTCTCTTTATATAAGAAAAAAGGTTCCAACGGATATAAAACGGTCATATTTAAGACAGAGTTTGATATCATCGAGCGTATACTCTCAATAGCATCGACTGGCCGCTCGATGATATAAACTCAAATGTCATACGCTTTTGAAACCAGTTGCTAGCTAGTCAAGAGAATCGATACTCATATCAATGTCATCGGATTTCGAACTCCGATTCCATCGATATAAGGTTCGATTCCTTAACATCTGAAAAATGAGAGAGACTTGCTTTGAAATATTTCAGGTTTACAAGAATGATCGAGGGACTTTCGAGATCATCGAAATTTGAATGTCGATGATATCGATAGAGTGTCGATGCATCGACAAATCCAGAAGATTTTCGTTTAAGCTTACTGGACAGTTTCTGTCCCTGTTCGATGCTATCGAAATTATACTAATATCATCGATATTTGAATATCGATTCTATTGAGGGACCCCTGATCATAGATAAACATCTTGAAATATTTTGCTGGAAGACTAGGTGTCCATGACCAATAATATCGAGAGCCCTCCGATATTATCGAGATTTAAACTTCGATGGTATCGCGAAAGGCTTCGATATATCGATGCACATGTGATTTTTTAAAGTAAAAACAGGGACGCCGGAGATCTGTCTGTCGATATTATCGAGTCACTTTCGATAGACTCGAGATTCAGATATCGATGATATCAATATGTATATCGATACATCGATAAATTCGTCCAGATAAGTATGTGGTTGCTGGACATATTTTGTCCTCATTTCGATAATATCGTTTAAGCATTGAGGATATCGACAGAGCAGGTTGATTCTATCAAGCAGTGTATTGATAAAATCGACAAAGCAAGAAAACTTAGAGAAAAAGTTTTCTTAACTTAAAAACCCTATGATATTCTAATTTGTTTTAAGGGTTTTATATACCTGGTGTTTTGGGACATGGGATGTGAGGCTTTGATTTACCTGAGGTGAGCTTGCATACATCCTGGTTGAAGCAGACGCTTGAATTGATCTTCCTATGAGGCTCTACAGTCTGTCCAACTCAACACTCAAGCTAATTGACAAACCAGGGCACTTTCAATCTCTCCCTTTGTTAATTACGTGATAAAAGACCAAAACACCCTAGACCAGTATCTATATTGACATCCTAAATTGTGTGTACATGTTCTTTACACAATTTTACAATTTCAAGTGAAACAATGTACACAACTCAGTATCTACTCCCCGTAACTGCAAACTCCCCCTATCTTGGTGCAACTTCTCCTCCTAACACTTGTAACACCATTCAAGCAGATATACAATTTCCTGTTCGGGGTGTTTGAAACGTTCTTCCCTTTTTTGTTAGTCATTGACAAAGATATAGCAGTTGATATTGACTGAAGTTCAAAGACAGATGAGAGAACCAACATTCAGTAAGCATACATAGAGTGAAGATAGATAGATAATAATCAAACTAGTGATCTACAACATCTTATGTGTGAATCCTATGTATACAGAGGATACCAAGTAAGGTGGTGATAAGATAAGAGATAAGCACAATAGCACAAGACATCTCATACCATTTGCAATGTAAGCACAAACCAACAAAACAACGGAAATCGTATAAATATGGCAGTAAAGAGATATACATGGTTACCATCCATTGTCAAAATGTCCAAAAGAATACTGCCCAAGGTTTGGCAGTAAGACAACAGGTATCCAAAGAAAACAAACAGGCCCATGCATGGGCATTTCAAAAAAAACAGGAACGATCAGACGCTAGAGTGTGCCAATTAAGGAATAGGGAGAACTTTTCAAAAAGCGATCACAGTGTTCATGACTAGTAACACTTATCTTCCAAAGCTGTCATCTTTTAAATCATAGTAGATCCACCAGTCATTAATAGCTCCAAAATCTGTTACACCGAGGGTTAGAGAGCTTCCATCTTGTCTTCTATCCCTAACAGTCGTTGTTCGTAGTTATGAAGCCGCTCGTTAATTCCAACGAGACAATTCAGCAGTTAACGTTCAAGTATATGACGTCGACAATTAGTGACAGAACTAGGACTACAGAGGGGTGTCTGATTAGATCCCCAAGGTGTTTCTGCATTAGGCTACTGACTGCTCTCTCCAACCGGTGGAGAATTCTTAGTATGAGATGAGACTTTCAAGATGGTTTCCCTTGACTACCCTAATCAGTTGATCTAAAATAAGAGTTGGCAGACACACAGGGACCTCTTGATATACATCATGCAAGACAATGAGTACAAAGGGACTTAGGTTAGTGTCATTGGCGTCACATGGGTATACATTTGTATTGAAGATATTGTGGAGGATTTTGAACAAGATTCCTAGATGTTTTACCGGAAGGACATTATCATCATTTCTAGGAATTGTTGCACCCTGGCATAGTGCTCAAGTGATTTCCCCCCACCTTCCTAATTCATTTAGATTTCTACTAGTGACTAGGATCTCAGTCACACCAATGTTTAGAACACGACCAAGGACTGTTGGAGTAATTTGTTTGGTGTGTTGCGTGAATTCCAGACGAATACATGGTGGATAATCCCGAACAATGTGGCAACAATTGAGGAACTGCTGAATCATTTCAAACTGGTATGGACCTCCCATGTTAAGCATATTCTGCCAGCCAATAGTCTCTAATAAGAGATCTACCCCATAAGGCTCAACAACACTAGTGAGAACAATACAATCGACGATTGCAACTTGTTCTGAATCAGATTGGTTTTGAGGTGATCTAACATTTTTCTCTTTCTTAGCCTTGGAAGAGAGATCCTTACCTTTCCCTTTAACAATCTTCCTTGCTCCGTTTGGTGTTTGGGATCTTCCCGATGAGGCTTCAAGTAGACAGAAAAAAAAAAAACAGGACCAGTAGCCGTAACAAGTAATTTTTCCCGCTCAATAGCCTTTTATTGAGCGGTGATTTTCGATGTCATCGATCAGTGTTCCGATGTTATCGAGATGTCCTATTCGATTTTATTGAAGTTGTCTTCGATGACATTTTCAACTACATGACTTTTCAACTTCCAAAGAGATGTCAATGGTATTGACCTTTACTGATTTGATCGAGAATCCATGTGACCTATCGATGAACATATCGAAGGTATATATATTTTTCAGTTTTTCTTCATTTCGACAAACTTCCATGTATACTTTTGGTATATCTATGTACCAACAGTATACACAGTAAAATTTTATACAATCAATGCACACATCAAAATTATAAACATTTGAATGTTTATCTACAAAAGATTGAGGTGAGGAACCTCAGATATATCATTTAAAGCTCAGCAAAAATTGCATTATTTCAGCAAATATCCATATCTAGATGCATAACCTGGACTTATTTTTCTATGCTCAGTACTTCTAGGCATCAGTCCTTTCTTTGCCTCTAATAATGTAGCAGTGGTTGTTTGTGCGATGACCATTCATTATAGATTTTCCTGATTGGTTTAGGGTTTTGCATTCTTGTTTGTTGAATTTGACCACATGCCCATTATCACAGATTTGAGATATGCTTAAGAGATTATGTGCCAAACCTTTTTTGCAGAAAGCATTCTCATTTTTAAGCAAATTAATTCCTTTTATGATTCCCTATCCAATTACTTTAGCAGTGGTTCCATCTCCATAGGTGACTATCCTTTTATAAAGATTCTTATAGTTTGAAAGAAGGGACTTATCACCTGTGACATGTCTTGAGCAACCACTGTCTAGGTACCACTTAGTGTCATTGCCTGTTAAGTGATTTGAATGAGTAGCAAGACAATTTTGCTTTTCTTTAATTACCCACTTTGTGACAGGATTCTTACTTATAGTAGACTTAGTTTTCTTATTTGATTCAACTACTTGATTAGTTTCTGTGTTGCTACTGGAGGCATCAAAATTTTCAAGTATTTGTGTTCCATACCCAATTTTTGCTCTAGCTTTCTCATATCCCAAGCCATTTTTGTTGTTTCTAGATTTTCTCATACCTAAAAGTTTTTCTAACTTCTCACCACTCTGGGAAAACTTACAGTTTAGCTTGGCAATTTTTCTGGACTCTTCTAGATCAAACAGGAGTGTATGATTTTTATTTTGAAGGAGCATATTTTTGTCTTTTAATTGCTCAACCTGTTTGTTTAGTTTTTGGGACTCGGATTTAAGGAATGAGTTAATTCTCTCAAGTCTATCATTATCTGAGTGATATTACTGTAAATCATTTATTGGATGTGTATTAATTTCTAGAGTTTTATCCAAATCTTTTTGCAGCAATTCCTTTTTATTCTCAGAAATTCCAAGTCCTTTAACCACTTTGATGCTATGGATATAAAGTTGATATTAAGCATCTTATAGCTTGTTTTGTTTTTCTTCTTCTTCCTTTTCAGTTTCCTCATTATCTGACAGAAATGATTCAGTGACTTGCTATTCTATCTCGTTCTCAGATTCAACGGGGATGATTGGAGTAGTGGAGACCATAAGAATTTTCAAGGATTTCTGGTCTCCATCACTCTCTGAGTCACTAGATTCTGAGTTTGACTCTTCTGTATCATCCCATGTGGTAGCCATTGCTTTGCCCTTAGTTTTTCTGTTTTGGCATTCGGTAAACATATGTCTATACTTCTGATAGGCATAGCATTGTGGTTCTTTAGTCTTTTTACCAAATTTGCCTGTAGAAGGTTTGTTGTCTACGCACTTTCCTCTAGATGAACGGCCACGATTCTTCTAAAAGAATTTTCTGAATCTTTGTGCCAGCAGAGCCACTTCCTCATCTTCATCTTCTTTTTTACTTCTACTGTCCCCATTTGTTGTTTTCTTTGAAGTTTTTAGGACAGTATTTTTGAATTTTTGGGTTTGTTTGAAGTGTAGTTTAAAAGTTTGTAGGGAACCTACTAGTTCTTTTACTTTCATTTCATCAATATTCCTACACTCTTCAATGGTTGTTACTTTGGGATTAAACCGTTCTGGCAGTGATCTTAGTATTTTCCTACAAATTTTAGGAACCGGAACTTTTTCTCCCAAACCACCCATGGAGTTGCAAATGATATTTAGCTTAGTGAAAAACTCCATAAAGGTCTCATGCTCTTCCATTCTAAGACTTTCGAACTGTAAAATCAGGAGTTGAAGTTTAGATCTCTTCACAGTGTTTATGCCTTCATGGGTTGTTTCCAATAGATCCCATGCTTCTTTGGATGTCCCACACATACTTATTTGATTGAATATAACTTGGGACATGGCATAGTAGATGGCGTTCATAATTTTAGCTTCAGCAGTTTGTCTTTCTTTATCAAACGTCGTCCACTTCTCTTTGGGTTTGGGTTTTGTAATGGTGGTGCCACTGTCAAATACAACTTGTTCAGATGGTAACACATATCCACTTTCAATTATATCCCAGACATCATGATCCAAAGATCTCAGTAAGTAATGCATCCTAGCCTTCCAATATGTATAATTTGATCCATCAAATACTGAAAGTCTAGTGACCTATGAGCCCTCTCCTTTGGCCATATTTCTAACTTTAGTCAAGATCACTCTATAGGCGGTGAAGCCCTTAAAGAGAGACTCACTCTGATACCAATTGAAATAGCGGTGGAGAACGCTTTAGTTGAAGTATGAATATGCCAATATGTCCTAAAGGGGGGTGAATAGGACTTTTTAAAGTTTTATGATTTATTAAAAATTCTATTACACTAATCCTAACGATAGACGCTTATCAGGATTACTCAAGAGTAACTCTACTGGTTTCCAAGCCCAGTTGAGGATCCAATCACAAACTATTCAAGAAGTGAACAATATGTAAACCAGTTTATAATGGATATGACTATGTATGTGTGTGAGGTGTGATCTTAGATATTCAAATATGAAAATATTAAAGTAAATCACACAATCAACAGAATAGCAATCTCAAACACAGTCATTTTTATAGTGGTTCCACCACTTGTCTACTCCACTCCCGGTAACCGCACTCAACCCTTAAGTGTACCGGATTTCACTAAGGAGGTTCCACAACAGTTCACCTCAAACCTAAGCTTTTAAATTAGGTTCACCTTCAACCTTTACAACTTACACTGAGACCTACTGTTTATGCTCTCACGAGCAAGGGTCAACACGATGCACCCACTTTTAGGTACACTGGCCAATGATCTTCCACAAGACCCTGAGGTTTCCCTCAGTTCACATCTAACCTAAGGTTTTAGACAGGTTAACCTTCAACTAGATGTTTATGCTCTCCACAGAGCAAGGGTCCACATAATGCACCCACTACATACACTCCCGCCGGAGGCCTCGTAAAGGACTTACAAGGGTGAGAAACACCTTAGACCCAATCTTACAAAAGAATGATCACAAGTGTCCTCTAGACTCTAGTTACTTACAAATAAATAAATGAATCCCATTCAGCGCATAGACGAAGATCTCCTCCTTGTTGATGAAGAATCTTCGACTTCCTTGATTCGCAGTACAAATGATGTACCAATACGAGTCTTCGGGTTGGGTCAAGGTTAGGACGGAATCCTACTCTATAAAATGCTTTCTTATAAGGAAGATAGAGTGATTCCGATTATGCATTCAAGGCATCCCAGTTTAATGATTTTCCATTAAGGTAGTAGCTGGAGGATCCTTGAATGCGGAAGTTCATTCCCCAATCCACTCTATTGAATATCAAGAATGAGGGTGGATTGGAGAATGAACTTCCATGAGAGAAAGGGCTTTGGGTATATGATATAAGATAAAATACTTAAAAGCACTCTCTTCTTTCAGACAAGCTCTCTTTATATAGGCAAAAAGGTTCCAACAGATATAAAATGATCACATTTATGATAGACTTGGATATCATGAGCAGGGTCGATATCATCGAGCGTATACTCTCAATAGCATCAACTGGCCACTCGATGACACAAACTCAAATGTCATACGCTTTTGACATCAATTGCCTGCTGGTCGAGGGAATTGATACTCGTATCGATGTCATCAGATTTTGAACTTTGATTCCATCGATGCAATGTTCGATTTCTCGACATTTGAAAAATGAGAGAGACTTGCTTTGAAATATTTCAGGTTTACAAGAATAATCGAGGGACCTTCGAGATCATCGGAATTTGAATGTTGATGATATCGATAAAGTGTCGATGCATCGATAAATCCAGAAGATTTTCGTTTAAGTTTACTGGACAGTTTCTGTCCCTGTTCGATGCTATCGAAACTGTACCGATATCATCGATATTTGAATATCGATTCTATCGAAGGACCCCCGATCATAGATAAACATTCTGAAATATTTTTCTGGAAGACTAGGTGCCCATAACCGATAATATCGAAAGCCCTTCGATATCATCGAGATTTGAACTTTGATGGTATCGAGAAAGGCTTCGATATATCGATGCACATGTGATTTTTCAAAGTAAAAACAGGGGCGCCGAAGATCTGTCTGTCGATATTATCAAGTCACTTTCGATAGACTCGAGATTCAGATATCAATGATATCAATATGTATATCGATACATCGATAAATCCGTCCAGATGAGTATGTTGTTGCTAGACATATTTTGTCCTCATTTCGATGATTTCATTTAAGCATAGAGGACATTGACAGAGCAGGTTAATTCTATCGAGCAGTGTATCGAAAAAATCGACAAAGCAAGAAAACTTAGAGAATTTTCTAATTTTGAAAAGTTTTTCTTAACTTAAAAACCCTATGATATTCTAGTTTGTTTTAAGGGTTTTATATACCTAGTATTTTGAGACATGGGATGTGAGGCTTTGATTTACATGAGGCGAGCTTTCACACATCCTGGTTGAAGCAGATGCTTGAATTGATCTTCCTATGAGGCTCTGCATTCTGTCCGACTCAACAATCATGCTAATTGACAAACTAGGGCACTTTCAATAGTGTCTCACCTTCTTTTTGCAAATGACATGCTTGTATTCTTGAATGGAGGCATCTGATCCATTAAAGCGGTTAAGCATTTTCTGGACCGCTACCAACATGTATCGGGTCAAAAGGTAAACGTCTAGAAAAGCATCTTTATTCCCTCAGAAAATATGGCTCCAGCTAGGTGTACGAGCATCCACAGGGAGCTGGGAATGGCGGGATTAGTGGAAGGGTTCTCCTATCTTGGGGTCCCTATCTCGGTGGGTCAAAGAAAAAGGGATGCTTTTTAATGCATTCTTAATAAGGTGAAAAGTCGTATTAGAGGCTGGAAAGCGAGGTACCTATCTATGGCGGACAGAGCCACTCTAATCAACCACGTCCAGTCCAACATCCCGGTTCACACGATGGCTGCTATGCATGATCTTGCGACTATTCTTCAGATGATGGAAAGGCTCTTCACAAACTTCTTTTGGGGTTGGGCAGATGGCAAAAAGAAACTCCATTGGCAGAGCTGGAAAGAGGTTTGTTGTCCCATGGTGGAGGGTGGTCTGGGGATTAGACGATTAAAAGACGTCATGACTGCTTTCCATCATAAGATGGCTTGGAACGTCTCACACAAAGAGGAGAAGGGTTTGTGGGGTATTTTTATGCAAGACAGATATGAAAACGATATTTTGAGCATGGGTCCAGTTGTTCCTTCGACTCCATTGTGGAAGCGGATAAGAATCCTTCTCTCATCCATTGAATCTAAGACCTAGTCGCATGTTGGAGAGGGCAAAATGAATTTATGGTCAACAAATTGGTCTGGCCTCGGCCCGCTAATTAACAGAGCTCCTGCAGGTGTGCCATCTTCTCTGTCTAACCTCAAGGTGCTGGATTTTCTGGGAAGCATGGGACCATTGGCCCCTTCTGCGGTCTTCACTCACCTATCCCAGTAGGACATAAATTCCATTTTCCATAGGGGTCACTACTTTACAGCGAATCAGGATTCTCCTTTCTGACCTCTCACATAGAATGGAGACTTCTCTGTCTCCACGGCTTGGGAGATCAGCCGTGCTCGTTGCCCACGTACCAGCTGGGGTGGGAAGATCTGGAATATAAAAATCCCTCCCAAGATCTCAATGCTTTTGTGGCTTGTGTGGCATATCATTAGGGAAGCGATGCTCGTGGATGATGCCGTTAAAACTCGCGAGATCCATTTAGCATCCCAATGCAGCTGCTGCATTGAGGAGCAAAACTACAGACCATCTGTTGAAACAGTTGATCATACCTTCCTGCATAGCGCTTGAGCTGCTGATGTTTGGAACCATTTCGCCAGGATTTATGATATCCATTTATCCAATAGTGACTTAGTGATGGAGCGCCTCACTCACTGGTGGGATTCTCCTTCGGCTCAAACACTTTCTGCTCCTTTCCGTATCCTCATCCCATGTTTTATTCTCTCGAAACTCTGGAAGGTGAGAAATGCATCCAAGTTCAACAACACCAAGCTGAGGTCGATTACCGTTATTGCGCACATCGCAGCTTGGCTAAGTTGGATTATTAGGAGATGGAATATCCCCTCTAACGGTGGCAGCTATAGCAGGGCTTTGTTTGCCATGGGAATCTACACCCAACCTCGCCTCTTTGAACAAACTCATGTGATGTATTAGAAGAAACAGCCAACTGGTTGGATCAAACTCAACATTGACGGTTCGTCCTGAGGCAATCCGAGGATGGCTGGAGGAGGGGAGGGGGGGCGGGGGTGTGTGTGTAGAGGAGACAAGGGAGAACTCTGTTTTATTTTTTATGCAGGATATGGTGTTGCTTCGAATACTAGGGCCGAATTGTGGTCGTTCATGATGGCCTGACCCTTTGTCTCCGGCAAGGGCTGATGAACATCTAGGTTGAATCTAACTCCCTGATGGTGGTGAATTTTTTGACAGGTTCTTCCCAACTGGGTTGGAAGTGGAGATATTGGATCACTAGAATTCAGACCCATTCTAAGAATGGCTGGATTATATTCACTCATGTGTGTAGAGAAGGCAACGGGCCAGCAGATGGTATGGCTAACTTGGGTAGTATCAAGCAAAATTCTTCTCTTTTTCCTCCCCCGCTGACCTCCCTCAGGTGGTTAGGGGTCTCCTTTTCTTCGATAGAGCGGGGCTTGGATCGATCTGGAAACGTGGTTTTAGGTAGCCCCTCTTTTGGTGTGTTTCTATTCTCTAATTGGGGCGCTCTAGACTCGGGTTGAGTGCCATCAGGGTGATGGTTCATGTATATTTTCTTTATGATAGGTGGCCCCAAGCCTTGTTTTTATTTGGCTCTTGGGGTCACCCGAAGTCCAGTCTTTATATCTTCTCCATTTTTCTTTAAATGATATTCGGGTTTCTGATTTTAAAAAAACAAAAAAAAAAGTTGGAAGTGATGGAATTATGCATGTCCGGGCACATAAATAAGGATTGTCAGAATCCTAAGTCCAAAAAAGAGAATATAGAAAGTTTTTCCAAGGAAGCCAACACTACAGAATCTAGTGAGAAGATTAGTGATAGTGACTCCTCATAGGAGTTGGTTCACCACTTAGAGTGAGTATAATGGTGGCTAGGTGTTATGGGTAATGATAGTGCCTGTAAAGTGGTTAGTGTTGGAACTATAAGCATTAAGATGCTTGATAGCATGGATCGTACTTGATCGAAGTGAGATATGTTCCTGATTTGAGGAAGAGTCTGATATCTCTAGGAGTACTCGAGGCACTAGGGTGTAAATTCACCGATTTTAATCGTATGTTTAAAGTTTCAAAGAGGGTACTCATAGTCATGAAGGCGGGAATGAATGAAAACCTTTATAGGTTGATCAAGAGTACATCATCTGGTAGAGCTGCAATGTCTATGGTGGATTCCACACCTGCACACATGTAGCATGCATGCTTGGGCCGCAAGAGTAAGCAAGGCATGAAGGTACTTTCTGACCATTGTTTGATTTTGACTTTTAAAAGTTTTAATTTTATTATATGCAAGTATTATATATATGGTAAACATTTAAGGCTGTCTTTAAAATATGGGAAACATATTTGTAAGGGGATTCTTGATTATGTGCATTCTAATTTATGGAGGCCGTCGCCCGTGATTTCTGGTGGAAGGTCATCATAATTTGTCATGTTCATTGATGACTATTCTAGAAAAGTGTCCGTTTATTTTATAAAAAATAAATCCGAAGTTTTCACCAACTTCAAACAATAGAAGATGATTGTGAAAAAATAATCAGGGCAAAACATAATAGTGTTAAGGACTGATAATGGAGGGGAATTCACTTCTGGGAATTTACTCGGTATTATAAGGATGAAGGAATCGTGAGGCACAACATAGTGTGCCACACACTGGAGCAAAAAAATGTGGCTAAGCGGATGAATTGGACTCTCTTGGAGAGGGCTTGATGCATGATCAATAATGCTGGGTTGGTAAGAAATTGTGGATTAAGGCCGTTAACACGGCTTGTTACTTGGTAAATCAGTCCCCTTCTATGGCTATTGATTGTAAAATTTCAAGGCAAGTGTGGAGTGGTCAATAGGTAGACTAATCGGGACTGCGTATATTTGGTTACGACACTTACTCTCATGTACTGTCATTTGAGAGAGATAAGCCTGACCAAAGGATTAAAAAGTACATGTTTGTCCACTATGGTAATTATTTGAAGGGGTACAGGTTGTATGACTAAGTTACATGAAAATTTAGTTTTAGTCATGACGTAAAATTCGATGAAGGATCCTTATTTTGTAAGGATGAGCACAAGGAAGTAAAAAAGTTTGTTGTGGACATCCAATTAGATAGAAATAAGGCATAGGTTGATACGGAGACACAAATACAAGTACAAGAGCAGGTGGAGTAGCCACCTGTGAGAAGGAATCCTCCGAGGGATTATAGGCTACTGGCAAGATACATGGATGATTCAAATGTCGCATTTTCCCTTATTATGGAGGTGGTGATCCATATACTTTTCAGGAAGCTCTTGACAATATAGATGCTGAAAAGTGAAAATCAACGATGAATGATGAGATTGACTCCTTATACAAGAATGAGACGTGGGAGCTGGTGGAGCTTCTCGTCAGCCGAAAGGCAATCAGGTATAAGTGGATCTTCAAGAAGAAACCAAATATGTACAATGCAAGGTTAGTAGCAATGCATATGCTTAGATAGAAGGTGTGGAATTCACTGATATATTCATGCTAGTAGGAAAACAAGTATCTATCAGATTCGTATTGGCATTGGTTGCCCAATACAATCTCGAGCTAAAATAAATGGATACGAAGACTACCTTTCTGTATGGGGAATTGAAAGTGTTGATTTACATGAAGCAATCAGAAGGTTTCGAAACACAAGGGGCATAGAACAAGGTTCGTAGGTTAAAGAAGTTGTACGGCGTGAAACAGTCGCTTAGGCAGTGGTACAAGAAATTTGATTCTTTCATGGTGAGTCAGAATTTTACCAAGAGTGAGTATGATCATTATATATTGATTACATTCTTATCGTCAATTATAACATGTTTGAGATCGACTTACTGAAGACTCAGATATCAGGGACATTCAAGATGAAAGATATGAGGTTTGTAAAGAGGGTTTTTAGCATTGTCATATATAAAGACTGGAAGATGAGCATGTTATGGTTATCTCAGGTGGAATATGTTGAGAAGGTATTGATGAAGTATGAGATGGACAAGGCAAAGTCGATCAACATTCCCCACGCAGCTCATTTTAAGATTTTTTTGAACAGTGTCTTAAAACAGATGAAGAAAAACAGGTTATGTCTTTCCTTATTCAAGTGCAGTTGGTAGCTTAATATATGCCATGGTCTCTACGATGCTATATATTTCACATGCGGTAGGTGTTATTAGTAGATACATGTTTAACCCCAATAAGTAACACTGGGAGGCAATGAAATGGCTAGTTCGATACATGGTATTACGTCTTATTATTTGAAAAATCAGAGGACAAGTTAGTAGGTTATTTAGAATTTGATTACGCAGCAGTGCGGATAATAGATGGCCGACTTTTGGTCACTTGTTTGTGCTAGCAGGTGGAGCTATCAGTTGGATGTCAATGCTTTAGTCTATGGTAGCTCTTTCTATGACCGAAGTCAAGTATATGGCACTCACAGAAGCATTTAATGAAGGTGTTTGATTGAGAGGAATGATAAATCAGTTGGGGCTTCAATAGGAGGTTGTGCTGGTCAATTGTGACAGTAAAAGCATGATTAATTTAGCTAAGAATTTTGTTTATTACCCACGTACCAAACATATTGATGTGCGTCAATATTTTATCTAACATAAGCTTGAGGAACAAGGCGTGACTCTAGAGAAGATTCACACATGCATGAACACATCTAACATTCTTATTAAGGTGGTTCCCACAGAGAAGTTCAAGTTCTGTACAACTTTTTTTTAAGAGCTTGAATTTCATTATGAAAAAAAAAAGCCCAAGGCTATACAGGTCTAACACTAATTCACGCTAGGCCAACAATAAAAAGGAGAAGGCCCGCCTATCCTGAGGAAAAGAAAAGAAAAGGCAGCACCTAAGAGGGCCGACCCTCTCTTAGGTAACCCAAACCAACTCGATCCAGAACTATGTTGCCCCTGATGGCAGGGGGAAGGGAATCCCTCAATGTGAACCATCTCGGCTTAGTTCTCACTACCTAACCTAGCTAGCCCGTCTGCCACCATGTTAGCTTCCCTTGTCGTGTAAGCTATATGGACGTCCAAGGTGCGCCGAAGCGCCTCAATCATATACCTCCAGTACCACAAAACCCAAGGCTTGCAAGACTCCTCGTAAATTTCCTTTCTCATCATTTATGAAATGTCCTTTTGATTTTTTTTTTTAAAAAAAGGGCCACTACCACCGAACTGGAGTCACTGGCCACCTCGATTCTTGAGAATCCGAATGCAGCACACTGCTCAATGCCATCCAGAATCGCCCTAAATTTTGCAAAAGTATTGGATCCTCTCCCATACCCAAAAGCAAAAGCAAAGAGGAACGCTCCATTACAATCTCTACCCACACCACCACCCCTCGCGGGACCCGAGTTTACCCTTGGGTTTAGTGAAGGTATAAATGGAAGATGGAGTATCCACGAGAAGCGATGGTAGATATATGATGGAAGGAGGAATTACAGATGAGGATAAGCAGCTATGATGAATGAAGATTGAAGACATGGTAGAGATTATTGCTGATGTCTTAAATCTGTCAATAACAGGGTTTGTCGATGCCATCGACAAACCACTCGATACCATCGAATAGACGTTGATGCCATCGACAAGTGCTCAATCCCATAGGAAAAATTCAAAAAATCTATGTTGGTTTTTGGAACATTTTGGTGTTGCTACTTGATGTAATCAAAGGAGTTCGATGCCATTGACAAATCCTCGATAGGTTGTTAATGCCATTGAAGGTCCCATTGAGTGCGCACATAGAATTGTGTAGTGTGGGATTTGTCTTCTATTTAGGTAGTGATACTTTATATATTGGGTTTAATTAGGATTTGGGAGATGAGGAGGGTGTTTTAGGGCTTTCTAAATCGTTCCTAAAAGTTCAAGGGCATAACTAGGGCTTGTGAAAAGAGATTCGAGAGTTGTTCAAATTGGTAAGCTACTACCTCTTGTAATTTCTGATTTTATAGTGTATTACTCATCGCTTTGTGCCATGTTTTTTCCTTTAAAAAAAAAAATTCACATAAAATTTGAATTGTTCTTGCTTGAACTTGATTGTACAGTTGCATATACTTTGCTTGATTCATCTCTGAGTGTTTTTGCGGTTCCCTAACATAAATTAGTGCTGATAGAAGGATCTTAACCATCTAACCTTCTTGATTTCAACCGATGGTTACCATACGGACAGTTAGGATGGTCCTACGAGTATGATTTTCTGGTTGTGCTCCAATAAGAATGGAACTAAAATCTCTACAGTATTGGTTGGTGGGCGTGCATGACAAATGTGCTTGGATGCCTTATCAGTGTAGTGAGATGTTGTAAATGGACATTCTAGCCAATTTGTTATTCACATTTCATCACTCTAGATGGCTTGTAGGTGAAGGAAATATAAGCTTCTGGTTCACGAACTGGAGTGGGCGCGGATTTCTGGCTGCAGCAGCTATGGAGACTATTCCCCCTCACCTCCTGCATCTCCCAGTCCGGGAAGTTTTCTCCTCAGATGGGTGATGCCGCATCTCAGACGTCGATCATGTTCTTCTAGAGACAACTCTTCAGACCTTAACTCCCTGTGCTAATTTTACGCCAGGCAGAGCAGACAGGTTCATTTGGGACCTCTCCCCTTCAGGCATATTCTCCATCAAAGCAGCATGGAATGAGTCCAGACAGTGCCAGCCAATTAAGCCTTGGACTAGATGGCTCTGGAATAAATTCCTACCTTCGAAAGTAGCGATTTTTGTATGGAAAGCTATTCATCGTGCTCTCCCTGTCGACACGGCTGTGCAACAGGTAGGCATTCCCATGGCGTCGAGATGTGAATGTTGTACTCAGATCACTCACACATTCCTCCCTCCTCATCACCTTTCCTCTCTCTCCTTTCGGGCCCCACAAAACCTGACCAATGGCTCAGCCAGCCTTCATGCTGATCGCCCGGTGTCTAGGAACGGTACCAGTCAGCAACCTCTCTCTATTTCAAACCAGCCTGCACATGCTCTAGAGGACGCTGAACACCTGTTCTGTCAAGGTCACATAGCAAGGTCAGTTTGGAGCTTTTTCTACAAGCTGTTGAGTATTCCTTTCATCTAAAACCAACCTCTTCTTCACAGATTACAGCAATGGACAACTAAGGCTAATTCAAAATCTAGGTTTAAGATGCTCATTGGTTTTACCCCCTCCTTTTTAATCTGGGAAATTTGGCTAAGCAGAAATTCGGCCCAGTTCGAGGGTAAAGTTATGGCGGCTACCTCGATCATCCATAAAGTTACAGGTTGGCTGAGAGAGATTGCCCCCTTCATTAACGCCCCTGACAAGAGACCAGCTTCTCAATAATAACATTCCCTCTCCGTCTGAAGGAAGACAGCCTATTCTTGTCACTTCGACCAAGCCTCCATCAGGGTGGCTGAAGCTTAACATAGACGGTTCTTTAAGAGGTAATCCAGGCCAAAGAGGTGGTGGGGGTGTCTATAGGGATTGCCATGGCTGGTTCATCTTTGCATTCTCAAGAAGTTACGGGGTAACTTCAAACAATTTTGCGGAAGCTCAGGCCATGTTGGATGGATTGATCATTTGCTCCAACCTTGGGTTAACCAATATTGTAGTGGAATCAGATTCCAAGCTCAGAACAACATCGGCTACAAATCCTTTAGCCCCCACTCCCTGAAATATTTGGCACATCATAAGTGCAATTCACCAAATTAGGTGGAGGGTCAATCTTTCCTTTAGCTACATCTATCGAGAAGGGAATTCGGTGGCCGATGCATTAGCGAGGATATCTAGCGAAGGGTGCCCAGAAACGATCTTTCATTCTCGCTCTCTCCTACTGAGGTTAGTTAGGGGATTGCTTGTTCTTGACAAAACAGGTTTAGGGACTCTCAGAAATCCTTGATCTTAGTTGTTTTTGCATTTTTTTCTTAGCGTTGTCCCACTGGCCTTTTGGCTCATTCCGGGTAGCATTTGGTTGCTTCTCTGTCCATTTAGAGTTTTCTTTATGTATTTAGCTCTATCAAGGGGTACATGATAGGTGAGGCCCGTCTCTTTTTGTTGGGGCCCACCCGAAGATCTGTAAATTTATATGGTTAATGAATTGGTGGCATGAGCCCACTTTTTGAAAAAAAAAAAAAAAAAGCCAATTTGCTATTCATTTTATTATCCGGAGAAAATAGCCAATTTGATATTAGAGAGAGACTATTTCTATATAAATAATAAAGAAGGGAGCTGCTATTGGCACCTATCCTTTTTCTCAGATGCTATTCTTTTCAATTTTAGCAAAAGAATAAGTCATCTATAATGTTTCATTACCAAAGGTAGCAAAATGGGGCGTATCAATCAAATAGAATGGGTGTAGATATTTTATTTTATTTTATTTTATGTTAACCTGCCAAGGAACAGAAGTGGTGAAGAAAAGGGGGGCACTTCATTGAAAAGCCAGAAGCAATCCGGGTGCACCTGCCGACCACATCGTCTAACTGCTTATCTGATGGGTCCTACAGTGTGAATCCCTACGCAAGTGTTTAGCCAACTCACTACTTTAGTGGGATGCACCTCTAGGGTTAGTTTAGATTTGTGAAAAAAAAAAAAAAAAAAGGAAGAAAATTATGCTGATTGGAGTGGAAAAATAAAAGTTGTTTTCCTTTGGATTTTATTTTATTTTATTTTATTTTATTTTTTATTTTATTTATTTTTTTTTTTTTTAAAGAAAACTTAAAAATGTTGTTTTCCTTTGATTGTTTCAACAAAAAATTCTTGGACAATTTTTCTTCATATCCAAATTCATTATTTTTAAAAAATGAGAATTTTTATGAAAATTTTACTATAAGATGGAAGGTCATACATGTGCAATGAAGATGGATTGTGGCATGTATTACATGTGCCATTAGTACATATGGTGTGGGATGCTATTTAATACAAATGGTGGCACATGTTGCACACTTGGCATGTTGAGACCAATGGTGCATGTGAGGTGCATAATGATGAATGGCAACCCAGGCACAGTAGCACATGGAGGGTGCTTGAAGATAAAGGTAGCATATGTTACACATATCACAATGGGACATTTGGCATATTAGGGCATTTGGCATGTAGGCACACTTGACAACAGTAGTTGCACATGTCGCAGATGTGGCATATTGTAATATGTAAAGTGCTTCAATGTGGCAATTTATTGGCACACAAAAGTCACTTTAGAAAAAAGGAGGAATAATTTCTTTCATTTCCTTCAATTTCTTGAAATGACATGTTTTTTTGGGCCTGTTTGGTTTTCCAATTATAATGATAAATGGCTGTATGTGAGTAATGATTATTTACTCTTATAATTGTATAAAGGCATTATTTACATTTGATTGCTTACTTTTATAATTGCGTGAAAACATTATTTATATTTGATTGCAGCGATGATTGTACTGCCTTCTTTGTTTCACTAAGAAATCGTATAAAAACACATAAAAATATAATGATTACGGTTTATGTTACCTACTTCTTTGGCAACTGTATTTGAATATTGATTTACAAGCTTAAATTCCTCTTTAACAAACACCTCAAAATGATAGTAATGACGCATTTACTTTGCATTTCACAGGCAAATGGAAAACTAAAGAAGCCCTAAATTTGAATAAGGTAATGAAAAAGAAGATAATTTTTCAAGAAATGAGAGGAAATTTGAAACAACAATTTAAATTTTTTTTTAAAAAATCAATAATGGAAACACTGACTACGTTTTCTCAATATGTACCCGTAACGAAAGACAAATATGACTACAACATGCAGAATGGTTAACATTCAGTGCGCTTGTGACCTAACAGATGCGCAGACCAGCTAGGTTTGTGGCCCAAATAATCAGAGGGTGAGGCCCGCCTGACATGCGGCTTTGTTCGCGACACTGGCATGGACCACAGGTGCAGTGACCAGTGCACTTTCAGAGTACACTGGTATTTCTCGAAAGGAGACAAGCATTGGTACTCTAGAGAAGCGTGATGATCCATATGCATGGAACAGTCTCGCGCAGACATGGTACTCATGTACCACAAATAAAACAGTTTAAATCATGAGCGCCTTCATATCTCTAGGTAATCTAACAGTCATATAGGGTTGATGATCTTAACGGATTGGTGGACACTTAATGGACGGTTAAGAGAAAAATACTCAACAGTTTAAATTTATAAAACAAAGGTCCTTTAATCACAAGTGAAGATTATATAATTGCTCTAATTTTGGGCATGTGGTCCATCTATCTAAGATTACACAATTTACGAAGTTATCTTTAATAGTTGTACCGCCAACCAAGTGAATGTGTATGGCTCGTGATGCCCTGCCAGCGCTTCCAATAACTCCTCAATCAAAGGGTTATTTTTGCCTATGGCACCCGCCGATGTCGATATTCCTGTGGCAAGACGTGGCCCAAGCTCTGTAGGGCCCACCGTGACTTATGTGTTTTATCCACGTCGTACACCCATTTTCCAGCTTATTTTAGGGCACGAGCCCAAAAATGATGCATATCCAAAAATCAACTGCACCGCACCGTAGAAAATAGTAGGGGATTGAACATCCACCGTTAATTATTTCATAAGGCTTGCAATGATGTTCTATTTGTCATCCAACTTATTCATAAGGTCACATAGACATAGATGAAGGGAAAACACAAATATAAGCTTGATCTAAAACTGTTGTAGATCTGAAGAAGTTTTGGTGTCCAATTCTCACTATTTTCTAGTGTGTAGTCCACTTGGGCTTTGGATCCATATTATTTTTAGGTTCATCCCAGAGATGAGTTGGAAAAATGGATGGTTTTATTGTACCATATTTCTAACCGATAGAAGTAAAGCCAATAATGAAATGAAATGTGGTATTACATCTGGAATAAGAGATGTCTGAATAGATTTTCTTAGGGATTTAGCGTGAAATGATAGCTGGTATTAATTTGGCACTACATGTCATCAGAGGAGGACGTGTGACCTGTAAGATACTGTGTTGTGTTCAAGAAAAATAGAAGTTCAAAGTGTGGTCGAGAGACGAAATGCAATCAGAAAGAATGAACTATGACTGAAGAAAATAATGTGTGATCGACATAAGAGGAACAATCACATAAGAGAAACGTACGGAAAGAAGGATATAGAGAAATGCTTTTCAACTAGTGTACTTGCTGGAGTAATGATAAAAATATTTAGAAGAATAAGCTCTACAACAGAAATCTATAAATAGGAGAGGAAATGTACAGATCAAGCACCGAACACAATCAAATCCAATATATTTTATTTTTAAAAAAAATCACTTTACTTTATCTCAGTTATCATATGAGAAACGATAATCCAGTAATAATAATTCTTAGTGTAGTTCTTAGTTGTAATCCAAATCTACGCTCATACATTATATTTGTCTTTTATCCAATATCACACAGTTCTTTCAAGAGACGCATTCTTACAAAATTTCATAATGATTGATTATGAGTTTTCCCTTTTGTTTGATTGCACTGGTATTCTGAAATGTCCTTTCTGAGGGAAGGTAAAGCATAACCCATCTTCGGATGAAGAACCCCACCTTCCAACAATTGCCTGATCATTATAAAATTCTACAAGTGGTTAACCGATCTTCTCACAATCCAGTCATATGAGTTCACATTATATATATCTACTTATTTCGGCACTTGGGGTCGAAAGTTGTTTGATTTGGATCGAGCCACTATATCGATTCTGGCATGCTCACGCATTCACACATATGACAAAAAATAAATAGGAGAAAGAGCACCAAAATTTTTTAGCACGCTTGGTGAGACTCGATTATAAAGTATACTTACCAGTGCAATAAATTTTCAAAATCATGAGCCAAAAGGTTGGTCCTAATGCTTTAACAGCCCCCACTAATGCTATTTAGCCAATGAACCTCTTGCTCAGGAGGAAGAGTTACATGTTTAATAAATGCCCGAGCAAGTAAATCAACCACCTAGTCCAGTGGCTCTTTCCACTGAACCTGAATAGACCATTGACATCCTAGGTTGAACCTATCAAAATTATATATGTTAGTTGGGATAGTTGATGTGTAAAAGAAAATTCGGCACATTGCAAAATTGTTGTGACTTCATGCTGAAGAGTCACAAGCTCATACTAAAGCCTTTAATAGGTGGATAGTTGGTCATACCAAGAGGATGAATCAGTTGGTGCTTTGTTTGCCAAAAAAGCACCTGTTGCACCTCTGCAACAGGTCGATACTAATTCTGTTGGGAATCTGGCACATATACTACCAACTCAGCCATTGCCACAGATACTTCCTTTATGTCAAAACACACCACTTGTTCCTATCCTTAGTTTAATTCAGGACGTGCAAAATTCACTAAGACATGTAGATTTCAGACGTCCTGAATGTGTTCCTGTCCAGGACATGTGAAATTCTCCACCTCTAGTAGATTTCAGGCATTCTGAACGTGAGAATAAGAACTTAATCCCTCAAGCCAGGAATCAAGGGATACCTGGAGGGTAACATTTTTCTAGAAATTAACTTTATAATGAAGAGCAATTTCAGGTTACTCTAGAAATACTTCCAGTCGTTGCACAACAATATTGGGATCATAATCAAATTGTTCAACTGGTTCAGGAAGTAACTGGATAAGTTCTCGGTTGAACTACTGCTCCAGTTTACCATAAGCAATATCCTAACTAAATCGACCAATAATATCCACTGCCGAGGAATTATTGACCTGATTTTACACTGTTTATAGGTGATACAAATCAATCAACTATAGAGCACATAGGTCATTTTACCATACAATGTGGAGAGTTGGCCAATAACGATTATTATATATTGCAATTATTTAGTCATTCACTCAGTGGGGTAGCTTTCACTTGGTATTCCAATTTACTACTAAATTTCATAAAAAAAAAAATTCATAAGAAATGAAAGAAAAGTTTCATACTCAGTTCTTCTATAAGACAAAGAAAATTATATGGCCGATCTTACCCGTTTCGACAATTGATAGGAGATATTGGTCGAAAATTATATTGCTCAGTTTAAGAGAGCAAAACAATCGATGCAAGGTAGTCACGACTGAAGCAGAATTTGTTCAGTTAGCTCAAGACAGGCTAGAATTCAAGCTTCGAAAGAAGTTTATCAGGATGAAATTCACATATCTCTCTGATTTGACCAGAAAGGTGTCTCGGTATGAGACTCTACTTCAGTAGTCAATGTGACAAAAGAATTTATCAGCAGAGATATATTATTATAACCCTAATTATGATGTTGAAGTAGAGGAAGTAGTGGTTAAACAACCATTCATATGCTCATCATTAGTTAAAGCAGAGGAAAAAAAAAAAAAGGAAGAACATCTTCTAATAAAGAAGTTTAAAAAAGGTACACCTTTGATATTAAAAAAGTGGAAGCGGATTGCGTATGCTTAACGTACTAAGTAAACTCCATGGCGTTCACCATGATTTATGTATTTTATCCACTCCGTCCATCTATTTTATTAGATAATTTTAGCACTTGAGCCTAAAAATGAAGCATATATAAAGCTCAAATTGACCACACCATAGGAAATAGTGTGAATTGAATGTCTACCATTGAAAAAAGCTCAGGGGCCACAGAAGTTTTGAATCAAGCTTATATTTGTGTTTCCATTCATCCATGTCTGTATGATCTTATAAAAAGGTTGGATGACAAATAAATATCATCGTGGGGCTAGCAAGGTTTCAATGGTGGAAATCATTACTCCCATTGTTACCTATAGTATGATCCATTCGATCTTTGGATATACTTCAATTTTGAGCTCAATGAGCCCAACTAAGTTTACTAAGTACAATAAGAGTGTACTAAGTTACTTAGTACGCAATCCTCCAATTTCGAAAAAAGTAAGAAGGAAAATGCCTGCAGTTGAAATCTCTTTGGATCAATCGTTATGTTTATGTCATCCATACCGTTCATAAGGCCATTCCTAATAGGATGAACTCAAAATACAAAAACATTATACTGATTCAAACCTCCCCACTAGCCATGAATGTTCAATGGTGGACATTTAATCATCACTGTTTCCATTTGTGTGGCCAACTTGAGTTTTGGATCGCCCAGTTTTTCAGCCATGTCATGGCATGATCTAAAATAAATAAATAAAAAAAAGGGAGTGGATTTCTCACAAACATATGGTGGGTGCAGTAGCTTTCTCTCGGGCGGCATCCGCCTCTTTAAGAAAATGATGTAGATGGAAAACTCAGTGCCCCGCACCACAATAAAAAGTGGGCATGGAAGACTTTGGTCCTAGAAATCTTAGATCAAGCTGACATGTGTTTTTCCCCTCATCTGCATGGGGATCATCTTAATAACGGTTTAGATGACATATAACAGGTCCCAATAACATTTCAACGGTGGCCGAATTTCAGAGCAAAAACACTATTAAAACCCAAGTTTAATGATTTTTTTTCAAAACATCCTAACCTAGGGTCTTTCTAGGGTTAGGGTTATACCAAATGTGTTTTAGCAAATATATGGGACAACTTGTCTTAAAATTTGACTTGATCTTTTCTTGAAATCAGGCGACAACTACTTGAGAAGATATGCCAATCTTGAGCTGATCATAAGCCGATCTTGAGTTGATCTTCATGCATATAGAGTAGTTGAGATTCCGTTGTGATTCCAAACTTGCGATCTGATTTGAAGCACTTTTGTCTTACGAAATTTGACAATCGATGTGTGCTAAACATAAAAGCATTTACGGGAATATTATCCAAGACAACATCAATTAAGGGTTGTTGAAGTTTCCTGAAAATGAAAAAGAAGTGATGCTAATTAATAATGATATGTTTCTATTTAATATAGATTGCCTCGCCGAATGGAAGAAGATGAGTAAGGGTATAAATATCCCTAATTGTTGGACTCATAAGGCTACAGCCAAAATGGATAGTATTTGTCAATCAGCTCTAGAAAGCCAATATAGCAGCCACTAACGAAGGAAATGTTGAAAAATCTATAAGAGAATTTTATTTATTCATGCATGCTAATCGACTTCTAAATATCACCATGTTGTTTAGATAAGCGATTATAACATTCTTCCCATCCATTCATAGGTTTCGGCCAAGCCCTTGGGTGTTTGAGTGCAGAAGAGGGATTCAGAAGGGTCAATTGAAGAAGGAGATTTTCATCGGGATGTGCAGTGAAGAATCGGCTCAATGAATAGAGTTAAGGGCAAGTGGTATCAAGGTTGAAGACTAGCCCCAATGCATGGAAAGTCATATTGTCAGAGGTAGAGACTTCGAATAGAATCTCGTCCGAAACATGAGCGAGTAGTTGTAGTTCTTAAATTATTTCCTCTTAAGTTGTAATTATAGGAGAATAAGAAGATGAAGCAGCCATGAGAAAACTCATAAAGTTATCAAAAGGAAATGAGAGAGATAAGAGCAAGGAAAGCAGTAGAAGAATGAAATATTTGAAATTGTGAATATATCAGCTGAGATTGTGTGCATTAATGAGAAGGTAATCATAACCCATCGAATAATGTAATCGAGTACTACATGTCGCAAAAGGAGCAAGGAACAAACTGTTGTTTGGTGGTTCTCTCGTTTGCATTGGCTAATATAGAGATGCCATATGGCAAAAGACCAGGCACATGAATTGTATCGAGCAACAAAACAACGTCGCCATCACCTTTTTTCCAAAAGGTAAGGCAATGTTGGGGGAAATGTTGTACCCTATTTCTGACCGATCAAAGTAGAGCCAATCAAGAAATGACATATGTCATTACACCTGGAATAGGAGGTGTTTGAATAGATTTTCTAAAGGATTTAGTACGAAATCATAGCTGGTACTAATTTGGCACTACACGTCATCGGTGGAGGATGTGTGACCAACAAGATACTATGTCCAAGAGAAATAAAAGTTTAAAGTGTGGTTAAGAGACAAAATGCGGCCGAGAAGAATGAACTATGATCGAAGGCAATAGAATATAGTCGACAGAAGATGAACAATCACAAAAGGAAGACGTAAAGAAGGAAAAACTTTTTTATTACCATCCTACCGTCAATTTAGCATGTGACTGACTAAGGAATATTCTTTTTTTTTTTTTTTCACATGCACACACACTCACACCGTGGTGGGATTTCACCACCTATGGTTACTCGAGCCCTCGACCAAGTGTTGAAAGTACCGAGAGTCTACCACCGGAGCAAGAGCAGGGGTACTGGAACCCTTCACCACCTATGGGTACTCAAACCCTTCGGTCACATGCATTCACGCTGAACCTCAGCATAGCTAGAAATGTACAATTTTCTCATATCTTTAGAGAAGGGAATGGGCCAGCGGATGCTTTGGCCAAAATGGGGAGCGAAAACCAAAGGTCGGCTCTATTCTTGGGCCAAGCCGATCTCCCGCCGATCCCCAGGGGCCTCTTCTTTGACCGAATGAGTTTAGGCACAGTTAGAAGGGGGACCTAGCTTTTTTATCCCCTTCTTTTCGTGGTCAAAATGGCCCCAAGCTAGTCTTTATTTTGTTCCTTACGATAGGCTTTCCTTCTCTTTCTTATTTTGTTCCTTACGATGGGCTTTCCTTTTCTTTCTGTCATGGAGAGCCCTGAGTCTTGGGTGGTGCAATTCACCAATGTAAATCCTGTTTTTATGAAATGAAAGCCTCCTTTCCTTTAAAAAAAAAATAAAATTATACGCTTATTTAGATGTTTGAGGTCGAAAGTTGTTTAGTTTGGATTGAACTGCTATATTAATCATGGCATGTCCTTTATTTATGGTAAACAAACCGGAGAAAGTACGCCAACAGGTTCAGGGTGATAAAAAAACATACATAAGGGTGACCGTCGGGTATATCCGTGTGCGGGGGCTACCTGCATTCCGCTTCTGGTTATTTGATGGGATTATTCGGTACATTGCAAGCGTACGATTGCTCATATGCGTGAACTAAAAGAGTTATACTCGTGGAGTCCATATAATTCGCAATTCAATTTAAGCATTCCAGATCGTTATACAGTCTGAAGGTATGTTACAACCACAAAATCAAATTGATAGGACGAGTTTGACCTGTGATAAAACGATATTCATGCGTTGAACACAGATGGTTGAACTTTTATTTTGAGCCGTCCATTAGAAGTCTAAAATCACCCTGACAATACGGTGGATTATGTAATAATCGGAAGTAATCCCACATTTTGGACGGTCGGTTTCTTTTGATGCTTTACCACGTATACAATATCTGAGTGCAGGTGTATAACCATCGCACGCTCCCCGGAGTATCAACGATTTTGATCTTATTACTTATTAGTGTGATTGGGCTTTTTCCTTTTAATACGATTTTTAAGGGTTTTAAAGGACACGGGCCGTTTCTCCATCGGGAGCGGATTGGGTGCGGCCCCGGCCTCACCCAAGATGGTGTGGCCCTTACCGTGGGACCCATCTTGATATATATATTTAATATCCATGCCGTCCATCCGTTTTTTCATATCATTTTATTAGAATAAACCAAAAATGAAGAAGATCCAAATCCAGGTAGACCATACTATAGGAAACTTTGGTGATTGAACGGCCTACCATTCCTAGGGCTTACCATAATGTTTCCTTAATGTTTATTGGCCATCCAAACTATTTATAAGCTCAAATAAACGTGTATTAATGGAAGGAAGAAATATCAGCATGATCCAAAAATTCATCGTCTCATTAATAGTCAATCACCATTTTTTCATATGGTATGTCCATATGAGAATTGGATCTAATTCATTTTTGGGATAATAATTCAAAATTATCTATTAAAACGTATGAACGGCGTAGATAGAATAAATACATCAATGTGGGCCCCACGGTAAGGGCCGCACCGTATTCGTTAAGGCCGGGCCGCACCTAATCCGCACCCTTTTCTCCAGCAAGAAAAGCTTTAATACTCCGGCAGAGCGCGATAGATGATGCGCAACACTTAAAATTGCTTAGAAATTGCATTAGTGGGCTAATACAAATTAATCTTTCCAAATTACGGGTCCTAGTTGAGATATACAGTTAACCAAATCCTGATCTTATTTTATCATCTAACCATGAGATTGGTGGAAGTTTGTTTAACGGTTAGGAATGAAAAATATCCAGTGGTCCTATTACAACGGGAAAGTCTCCACGAAACACAAGTTTTAGCAATGTTCTGTTGTCAAACTTAAAGCCTTTAACAATCTGACGCTACTCGACCAGTCAAGTGGACCGCTCGACTAGTCGAGCTATGCTTGACTAGTCGAGGCATGCTCGACTCAAAGTCCAGTGAGCTCATGTTTTGAGTGTCTAGGATGCTCGACCGGTCGAGGGGATGGCACCACAAGTCGAGGGGGTACCTCGACTAGTCGAGGACTCGGCTCGATCGGTCGAGAGGGTCCCTTGACCAGTCGAGGACTCGGCTAGACCGGTCGAGGTTACGCAGATTCGAATCCAGATCTTGTGCGGATTGGGGAAACCTGAGGCGGTTTCGCAAGGGTGCGAAAGTGAAGTTTCCTAAACTATAAATAGGGATCCCTAGGGATATTTTAAGGCTTTCTAAAGGTATTCTAAAGGGTTCTAGGGTTATTAAAAGGTGTAACAAGGGTGAGATTCAAAGTTGTTCGAATCGGGTAAGTCCTCTCTCTTTGTAATTTCTATTTTCATAGTGGAGATCTGTCGCTTTGTGTCATGGTTTTTTCCCGCAAGGGTTTTTCACGTTAAATCTGTCATCTCTTGTGTATGCTTGGTGCCATTAGATTGCTACCCTAAATCTAGATCTGTGTGATTCCGCAGGCCAAAATCCCAACAAGTGGTATTAGAGCAATCGTTAGGGCACAAATCTGAATCGGAGGGATTAGTAATAATGGCAAACGCTATGTATGATATTGAGAAATACTCAGGGAAAAATAATTTTGAGTTATGGAAGATCAAGATGATGAGTTCCTTAATCAAGCAAGGCGAAGATGGTACTCTTGAGGAGCGAAAGTCTACTATGACTGATGATGAATGGAATACTCTTGATAAGAAGGCTTTATCATCGATCAGTTCATGTCTCACGGATGAGGTTCTCTACAACGTCATGAGGGAGAAAACTGCGGCTAAGTTATGGGTGAAGTTAGAGAATGTCTATGCGAAAAAATTCTCTGAAAATCGCCTGCACTTGAAGCAGCATTGGTATAACTTCAAGATGGCAGAGGATGAAGATTTGGAGGCTCACATCAGCAACTTTAATAAATTAGTTTGCAAATTGTTGAATATAGAGGAAGTGATAAAAGATGAAGAACAAACATGTATGCTGCTGAATTCTTTTCCAGCGTCTTATGAGTCATTCAAGGATACTATGTACAGCAGGAATAACACGTGTCGACACCGTTATCTCAGCCCTTCAAGGGAAGGCTATGAGAAAGCTTAACGACGACATGGGGATATCTTCTGAGTCACTGCTTACAAGGGGTAGGAATATGGGAAAGTACAGGTTTTCCAGGTTCTAGGTCCAAATCAAAGGGCAAGTGTCACGCCTCGAACTCGAAAATCGGGCTCACAAAATTTTCGATCGCCGAATCCGGCGCCGACAGCCTCCGTAGAACCCCATTCTCGGCTTCCAGTACCCATTTACCAGGTTCCGATCCTGGGATCCCATAAGGAGGATTTCTAACATCATTTGATTCGTAATGAACATAACTAAAAGCATAACCCACGAACAATAAACACAAGAACACCATCACAAAATCCATTATGATCAAAAACTTTAAGTACAATGTGTCTGAAGGGAAATACAAGCTAATGCGAATAACAAAACTCCAAAGGCTCGATCACGCACTCTTGCTGCTACTAAGCTACGGCTGCGACCCGGCGTTACCTGCACGCATCAATCGTGCATAAGCTTATAGAAAGCTTAGAGGGTGGTGTAAGTGTGTATGCAATATAAGCGTGCTCAGAATGCAAGGTTAGAGTAATGCGGAATCATGGTAATGAATACATGAATGCAATCAGCCGTACCAAGGCTATGCAGTGCAAGATATGAATGTTATCGGTCATAAGACGGCCATGCAATGCGAGATGAAACTCAAGCATGCCAATCCTCATTATATATCAGTGCAGCTCCTCACTAAAGCATCAAATCAGTGCGGTTCTCAGTGTGGATAATCACCGGGGTCAAGTACACTCTACGCCAGCTTCCCGCCCCTATCCAGATGTACAACTGGGAGGGTGGAAGAGACCTCACTATCTGCCTGCCAATATCGGGCCCGACTCGTCGATAGCGGACCGATTCCTCAAGCTGGTCAAACTCAACCTAGAAATCGCCCCCTCACTTAGGCGAGTAAGGTCACACCCCTTTCCAACCGACCACGACATAGTGAGAGACGCGGCCTACTGGTATACGGCCCTCGCGCACTCGTATATCCACTCGGTCTTGACGTTGGAGTCATTCTCTGGTACCATCAGGTTTAGGAATTTTCACCCAGGGACATCTATGGCGCCCGTATGCTAGAACCAAATATTTTCGATATCCAATCCTGTCATCCACGATGTGTTTGTGGAGGCTATGGCCCTGATGTCACTAGGGCATACAGTAACTACAATCACACAAATGCAAGTACATGAGTCACACTATCAGTCATGCAACAGTCCTGCGTGTACCATGCACTTATATGAGGCAACTCCGCTTATCAGGGAGCCCATAAACAGTCCGCTCGAAGGCATATGCTATGATCGGTCACTCCTCACATCAGGCATACATATGATGCGAATGATCATGAATCATGGATCTATACTAAACATGTATAAAGAGATGGGCTCTGTGTATAATGGAGATGGGCCTAGACGGCCTACTTACTACAAGTATGGGCCTATCAGTGGGCCTTAGGGAGAGTGACAATGCGGACATTTAACCAACATTGTACTTGCAATGTGGATGTCAAACCAACATTATTCCCAAGGCATGGCCCACTACAATGGTCAACGTATAAACCATGGTAGAATCATGTTGTAATGGGCCTTATATAGATCTTGTTGGGCCTCGACCCAAGGGCCTAAATACACCAAATGGGCCTCAAACCATGGGCTCATGTACCTCAAGTGGGCCTTGCTGGGCGGCCACAAATACATTAAGATGGACCTCAACAAATGGCCTTATACAAATCAAAGTGGGCCTTAATGGACGGCCCACAAATACACCAAGATGGGCCTCAACACATGGCCTTACAATAATCTCTAAATTGGTAGGACAGTTTGGATGAAACATACGCATCATGATGGATCCCATAGGGATGGAGAGGATGGTCAGCATAGACGAAGTACATACCTTATGGTGGGGCCCACACTAAAGGAAAGTGTAGATTACGATTCATGCCTTAGTGGGTCTCATATGGGGCCCACCATAATGTTTATATTCCATCCAGCCCATTGATAAGGTCACTCAGACCTGGGGGTCACAGTGATGTTTATTTCTCAACCAATCTATTGATAAGGTCACGTGGACCAGGGTCCACTGTACTATTTATTTGCCATCTAACTGTTCATAAGGTCACGTGGACCAGGGGGGTAGGGTCCACAGTGATGCTTGTTTACCATACAACCTGTTCATGAGGTCACGTGGACCTTGGGCCCACCGTGATATTTATCTGTCATCCAATCCGTTTATAAGGTCACGTGGACCAGGGCCCACGGTAATGTTCATTTGCCATTCAAACTATTGACGTGGCCACCCAAACCTGGGGCCCACCGTGATGTGGTCCACAGATCCAGCCCACCCATTGTGTGTGTCCCACTAGACTGACGGTCCAAACCAAATTTCAGCAACATCCAAAACTCAGGTAGGCCCCATCAAGCGATTTTATATGTTTTAGGCATGTCTTCACATGATTTTAGATGGTATGGCCCACCTGAGTTCCGTGTACGGCTGATTTTTGGAGACTTCCCATGGACAAAGGGGACCCATCAAATGCATGGTGTTGATGGCCAAAACGCATCAAGGTGGGACCCACGGCAGGGGTCGTGAGGCCTACCTCGTTCGCCAGTGCCGCAGGCAGCGCCTGCGGTGCTTCTGACAGCAGCAGGTGCTGCTGTGTATTATTTTTTTTATATTTTTCTGTGGTTTTTAGTAGATGGGGCCCACATCAGCAAGATCCACTTCAGCCATTGGTCCCTATGGCTCGATACAGACCCATAGACTCCAATATTGAGCTATTTTTGATATACAGGAGCATCAGGGAGTAAATCAAAGGTAGGAACATTGTTTCCAATACCATGGCCCGCCAGAAAACCAGATCAACCTCATTTTTTGGTTCAACACCTAAAATGATCTGAGAAAGAGGATGGATGGCTTGGATCTTATACATACATCCAGGTGGGGGCCTACATGAGTGCCCAAGAAAAAATATTATATATATATATATATATATAAAGCTGGCGTATATACTAGCGTATGTTCACACTTCTCTGTTTACCACTCCACGTCCAGCGTCCAAAGACGCTGGACGGTCCACATACAACACAAGCATTGTGGTGGGTCCCACTTAGACATGGCCCACCTATATGGATACACATATATGTACATATAATATATATTTTATATTATATATATACAATACATATATATTATATATCATATATATATAATACAATATATATTGGGAATAACCGAGAATAACATCACATGTTTACTATGAGTTTAGGGCGATTATGTTCCGAGTGCAATTCTTAAGGGTGATTGGCGTCATTGTTCTTTCCTATAAGACATGCCGCCCAGGAGAGTGACCCGGGCACACCCCGCTCCACCACCCGAGACTCCAACTTTACCACTTGCACCTCCCATTTCACCTCCAGAGATCCCTGTTCCCCTGCCTGAGGATGTCGTTCCTCCACCCGAGGACGGTGGGGACCCGACCGTACCTGTGAGTGCCTCGCAGCTACAGCAGATGTTGTAGGCGATGACTGCTGCGCTTTAGGGGCAATGCAGGTGCCCAGTTGTTTCTCCAGCCCTGGCCGAGCAGGAGCGCGCGAGTGCACTACTTCGAGAGTTCCGACAGCTTGATCCTCCGCATTTCCAGGGCGAGCCAGATCCGACAGCAGCTGAGAGATAACGCTCCGATGTGGAGAAGATTTTTTATACCATGTCATGTACGACCGAGCAGCAAGTTCGGTTGGCAGAATTTCTTTTCCAGGGTGAGGCCGAGAACTGGTGGACCTTCGTTACCCGCGTCGCAGGACCTGACTATATCTGGACATGGGAGAACTTTATCGACCGATTCGAGGAGCAATACTTTTCTGACCATATTCGTCGTCAGAAGGCACTAGAGTTTGAGACTCTGGTGCAGGGGCATATGACCGTGGCACATACGCGGCCCATTTCGTGGCGCTATCGAGGTTCGCGCCATATATGATTGATGATGAGGGGCGGAAGGCCCGCTGTTTCGAGAACGGCTTACGTTATGGTCTTCGAGGTTGTGTGATTGGGTACGAGCTCCCGACTTTCTAGGCAGTAGTGCGGAGGGCTCAGATTTATGAGGTAGAGTGGGTCAGCACGTAGGCCGACAGAGATCAGAGGAGGGGTCAGAAGAGGCAGACCCCCTCTAGTAGCTTCCAGTAGAAGCGATGACCACATAGGTATAGGAGACACCCACATCCCAGAGCACCAGTAGCACCGTCGGCACCCCCAGCGACACCACCGCAGAGACAGTTTTCTGACATTTTTTATGGATGCGGTGGGATAGGACACCGTAGGTGGGAGTGTCCTCGACCTCGGTAGCAGCAGCCGAGAGCACCATAGAAGCCCCCATAGCAGCAGCCGAGAGCACCACAGCAGCCTCAGCAGCAACGACAGCAGATTCCACTACCAAGGCCCCCTCAGCATCAGCACCAACCTCCGAGACCCCAGCCGCAGAGGCAGCAGTTTCGAGCGCCTCAGCGACATTCGTAGCAGCACCACCAGGGACCTCAGAGGGGACAGGCACCTCCCCAGCCAGCTTAGGTCAGGTTCTATGCAGGTCAGCAGGACCTGCAGTCATCCGGAGGAGTCGTCGAGGGTATACTTCCTGTCTCTTCATGCATCGCCCGAGTATTATTTGATTCTAGTGCTTCTCACTCATTCATGTCTGAGAATTTTTGCCGATCTACTGGATTGCCGACAGAGTCTGCTAGTGAGGGGTTGATCGTATCGACGCCCTTGGGGAGAACTACAATATTGGGTCGTTTCTGTTCATTTTACCCAGTTCTGGTCGATGATATCTTTTTGCCTGCTGACTTATTTGTGTTGCCGATGACAGATTTCGACGTTATTTTGGGCATGGATTGGCTTGCCGAATACCACGCTATTTTAGACTGTTCTGCGAGGATAGTCACGTTTTGCATACCAGGCTTGCCACAGTTCCAGTTCATTGCCGAGCCCAGAGGAGAGTCGTTGTCATGCTTGATGTCCTGCGCAGTCGAGGAGCCTATTGCCTTGTGTATTGAGAGGTTGCTGGTGGTCTGCGACTTCCCCAACGTGTTCTAGGAGATTCCGGGATTACCTCCGCATCGTCATATTGAGTTCCAGATAGATCTTGTTCCTAATACCGCGCCTATCTCGAAGGCCCCACTTCTGTCACGCCCCGAACTCGGCGCCGGATTCGGTGATCGAGAATTTTGTGAGCCCGATTTCCGAATTCGAGGCGTGACAGCAAGGGCAGAGGAAAGGTAAAGTGCTGGAATTATGGGAAGGAATGACATGTGAAGAAGGATTGTGAAAATCCTAAATTGAAGAGAGAAGATTTTGAGGCTTCATACAGGGAGGCCAATACTGCCACGTCAGATGGATCGAGTGGATGTGATGGTAATGTTTTGTATGTGTCTACTATTAGTTGACCATACGATGTTCGTAAGGACGAGTGGATGCTAGACATAGGGGCATCTTTTCATATGACTCCTCGTCGGAGTTGGTTCACTAGCTACAGGGTGTGCGATGGTGGACATGTATTTATGGGCAATGATATTACCTGTAATGTTGTGGCTGTTAATACGGTGCGCATCAAGATGTTTAATGGGGTGGAGCGTACCTTGACTGATGTCAGGCACGTTCCTGATTTGAAGCAGAATATGATTTCTCTTGGTGTGCTTGAGGCAAAAGGATGTAAGTACGCAGGTATTGATGGTGCTCTTAAGGTATCTAAGGGGGCGCGGGTAATCATGAAAGTGCAATGACTCGGTAACATGTACAGGTTGATCGGGAGCACTTCAAAAGGTGGAGCTACAGTAAATGTAGCGGATTCCACCTTTGCACGTGTGTGGCATGTTGGGCATGACCACATGAGCGGGTAGGGCAGGAAGGCTAAGACGTGCGGACAGGGATACAGAGCAGGTGGAGTAGCCACCTGTGAGAAGAATCACACGGCATGATCGTAGGATATCGGCGAGGTACTTGGATGACTCCAATATCGCAAGAGATTCATCATCTATTCAGATGGCTCTAGGTGAGCCTAGTGCTGAGAAGTGAAAGGTGACTATGAGCGATATGATGGATTCGTTGTACCGGACTTACATATGGGAGCCGGTGGAGCTTCAAGTGGGCCGGAGAGCGGTTGGATGCAGGTGGATCTTCAAGAGGATACAACATAGATACAGGGCGATATTGGTAGCGAAGGGTTATGCTCATAGAGAAGGGATCGACTTCTTAGAGATATTCACGCCAACGATATAGCGGGTGTTTATTAGATCCGTGATTGGCGTTGGTTGGCCAATGTGATCTTGAGCTAGAAGGATGGATGTGGACTCTGCACTTTTATAAGGGAAAGTGAAGAGCAGATCTATATGAAGCAATCAAAGCGGTTCAAAGTTAAAAGGTCTGAGAAAAGATTTTGCAGGAGGTCGTGGTTCGACCTGTCTCTTAAGTAGTGGTTTGATTCCTTCATGATGAGTTAGGAATTGATGATATGTAGATCACCAATTATGACATGTCTGAAATCAATGTATTGAAGACTCGGTTAAGTGGGACATTAAGGATGAAGAATCGAGGGGCTGCAAAGATAGTTCTCGGCGTTGAGATTGAAAGAGGAGTAGGCTTTGGTAATCACATGAGGAATACCCTGTGTGTAGGTATTGATCAAAGATGTGATGGGCTAGGTAAAGCCGAAGAGCGTTCCCTACGCGTCTCTCCTCGAGTTTTCCTCAGGACATGTCCTAAAACAGATGAGGAAAAGTAGGATATCTCATGAGCCTTATTCGAATGCGGTTGATAATATATTCCATGGTCTGGAGTAGATCGGTTATTTCACAGGCTATCAGTGTTACGAGCAAGTACCCTGGCAAGCAATATTGGGTAACAGTGAGATGGTAAGAAGACTGCGTCTTTTCTTTTGAGAAGACATGAGCAAAGGTGGTTGAGTATGTGGATTTTAATCTGGTAGACATGCTCACCTAGATCGTTTTTGAAGAGAAGTTCAAGTTCCGTGTAACTTCTTTGGGCTTGGCGATGGCGTAAAAGAAGAACAGAGTGTGCAAGAGAAGCTATGATGTGATGCAGAGATAAGAGAAGAGGTCAAGAAGCTACATAGTTGAATGTTAAAGACTTGGTGAAGATTATTATCAAACTTAAAGCCTTCAACAATCTAGCACTGCTCGACTGGTCGAGAGCCTAGCTCGACCGGTCGAGTGGGCCGCTCAACTAGTCGAGGCATGCTCGACTCAAAGTCCAGCGAGCTTATGTTTTGGGTATCCAGGATGCTTGACCGGTCGAGGGGATGACACGACCGGTCGAGGGGGTCCCTCTACCAGTCGAGGAATTGGCTCGACCGGTCGAGGTTACGCAGATTCAAGTCCGGATCTTGTGCGAACTACGAAAATCTGAGGCGGTTTTGCAAGGGTGCGAAAGTGAAGTTTCCTAAACTATAAATTGGGGTCCCTAGGGCTATTGTAAGAGATATTCTAAGACTTCCTAAAGGTATTCTAAAGTGTTCTAGGGTTATCAAAGGGTGTAGCAAGGGTGAGATTCGAGGTTGTGCGAATCGGGTAAGTCCTCTCTCTTTGTAATTTCTATTTTCATACTAGAGATCTGTTGTTTTATGCCATGGTTTTTTCCTGAAAGGGTTTTCCACGTTAAATCTGTATTTTCTTGTGTGTGCTTGGTGCCATTGGATTGCTACCCTAGATCTAGATCTGTATGATTCTGCGGGCCAAAAATCCCAACATGTTCAACATATATGATTTTGGAACTCTATAACTTTTGATGTTTAATTTTAATTAATGCATGCCACATCCATGGCTTGGGAGTGTTGCGCATTAAGCCGTGCAATCTGCCAGAGAATCAAACAGCTTCCCTTTTTGAGTGTGGCTTGATACTAAGAAAAAACGCGCCTTTTGGCAGGTTTTATCTTCTCTACGTAGCTGGGACGTATGCCCTTTGCCTATTTTTAGATATTTCACGCCTGCATAACCGCCCCATGGGCTCTACCAACCCACGAGTAAGCTCAACTAATTTTTTATTTTTATGTTATCATTAATAATGACAACTTATAGCAATAGTAGAGTATGGCACGTGTATACATACACACATAAGAAATGAGAAAAAAAAATAATAATAGTAAAATTTTAAAAGAGTTTAAATGAAAAGGTTATGAATTACCTTCAGAGAGTTAAGGTATATAAGCTACATGCAAACGGAGAAGATGGGTGTGAACTGCACCTAAAAAAATGGAGAAAAAAGTGCCAGTGTGTATTACTACTCATGTTATGTATAATAGAGATGCATGAAGTTTCAAGTTAAAAATCGTGGGGCTATGCTTTCATTGCCCAGATCGTTGTTGGGTGGGGTCCTATGATGATGGACTGTGTCCCAAAAATTGCCAAATCAAAAAGATCCTAGCTACAAATTGAAATATTACAGCTGTCTTGTCAAGGAGATTGTTTGTACATGGTCTGGAGGGGATTCATCAAAAGAACAATGGTGTCGACATACTCTTCATCAGACCCACTTAGGTCGCAGGAGATCCTGTAGTTCCTTTTGATATATAACTGTTCATGAATTCTCATGTATCAATAGAGAGAGAAAGTAGCATCAGCTCATTGATGTAGAGAAGGTCATGGACACTTTCATGTCCAAGATGGACCAGAGAATGACTGATCGAAGGCGGAAGTGATCAGGACTATCAAGACATTAAAACAGGCATATCTCACAAACCGAAATGAGTTATTCGACATACCATATATGATTTTAGGTAGGAGATGCTACTTTAGCCCGCCAACCCTGCCATGCCAGATTGCCCTAGTTTGGGAGATTCCATCACATCAACAGTTGAAAATTCATTTTATTTTCAATTTTACTATTTATAGTAAGTTTTAGTTTAATCATAACTCTTCATCCCCTAGACTTTAGGAGTTTTGTACTACATGAAAAAGGCTTAGAAAATTTAGGATAACAATGTGGTTAGGCACACTAACTATTTTTGGTTGAAAACCATGAATTCTTAGTTTATTATTTATAGTAAGTCATGAATCTTTTGGGGTTTGAGTTGGAGTTTGATTCTGAAACTTCTTCGAAGGTTTGGTATCACTTTTTAATTGATTTTAAGTTTTTATTTATTTATTTATTATCAATCAATTTATTTATGAATTTATTAGCATTATTTCTATTTTTCTATTTTTACTTGTGGATTTGAGGAATCTCGATAAGGAGTCCAGAGAAGCTTCGTGGATTCGAAGTGTTTATCCTAAAGGAAGACGGTGATCAACCTCATCACGTCCACCATCCAAGTTCACTCCAATCCATCCCAATGTACTCCAACAGTACAAGTTGGGACTTAGCAGTTGGATCGGGATCATTTTCAGTTACCTGAACCATTTATGATGGGCCTCACCTTGGATAGGGGATGATAAAGAAACTATTGTACTGAAATATTCCAGACCTTTGATTAATCAAAGGTTAAACAAACTGTTGATATTCAAAGAATGAGAGTCATATTATTAAAGGTCAAAATGTTCCAATCTAAGATATTTTTAAATTTTGGATATAACCCATCGAAGGTGAGACCTGGTATATAAACGGTTTGAATCATTGGCTGATGATCCAGGTCCAAAGGCTATGTGATGTCATGTTTGGTGGGGCCCCTGAAATGTGCATCTTAGCATACATGTGCCACATCAGAGAGGCGAGTACAGCAAAGTTGTACTCATTCAAACTTCAGTCAGTGTTCATCCAAACTCATGTATGTATGCAGGGAAAGAGGAGTCCAAGGAAGACTCGAACTCATGCTTGGTTCCTTCCCAGTGTCTCAAATGGCACAAAACTCCAATGCCAGTCGTACGGAGAATACTTCTCCTTCCTACCTTTTTCTCTTGACGCATTATGCCCTCCTCACGTTGCGTACAATCTAGTCGTTTCTCGTTGTTAACAAGTGGGGCCCATTTTATAGTGATCCAAACCGTTGATACGATGGATGCTCCAAATTGATTCATATTGAGAATCACTACCCTTTAATTGGTAGCCAGTAAACAGACGGATGAGTAGGAAAATACAACAATGGTCCACATTCAATTGGAACATTCCAACTGATGGCAAGCATACAGACAGCCAAGAAAGAAAATACGGTAGTTGTCCACATTCAACTGAAAAAAAAGGCCAAAGATACGACGGCTAGGGTTTTCCCTTCTAAAAGATTTTTGGTGGGTGGGATGTCTATAGCTTGTGGCACGATGGCATCTTTGCCGCCAACATCGCTCTTTTGAAGGAAATCAGTGCCATGAAAACGGTAGGCCTCACCATGAAGATTATCTGGTACAAAAATTAGGTAGATTCTCTCATCAGGATGTCCACACTACTGGAATCAATGGACAACTGGCAGTCTGACTCAACATAGAGGCATGGTCTAACTAGTGGGCTGATCAGCCTGATTTTAGATAAGGGTGATCATCATGGTGTGGCCTATTCATTTTACGGTGCTGATTTTCTGTACAATTGGCAAGTTGGTGAGAAAGATGGTAAGGTACTACAAGTTTTGGTGCCGTTATCTTTACGTGATTAGTTTTCTTTGAGCTATTTCTTCATGCTAAGGCCTGGAATGCATCGGAAGTTTATCATATTACTGGATTTTTCTTCGAAAGTCTCGTGAATAGAAATTAAAACATTAAGAAAAGGCACTAAACTAGATATTTAATTTAAAGCTTACCTTCAATTTGATACCTAACCATTACATGATTAGGATGAATCAACGTCATATTTGGACTGTCTTTGTTTTCTTATGGAGTATATGCAAGGGTAAGTTCTATGCCCTTTCTTTGTCTAGTGTAGATTTTGAATCTACCAGTAAAATTATAGGTGGTGTGCTCCATCATTCTTAAATATATATTCCGACAGTCTTTCAATCATAATGAACCTAATAATTTGGGAGGTTTAGATTAGACTCACATATATAAAATATCATGAAAATAAAGGTACATATAGCTAGAGGGAACGATGTTCTCCAACACCATTCCCTCTAGATATATGTACCTTTATTTTCATTATATTTTATATATGTGAGTCTAATCTAAACCTCCCAAATTATTAGGTTCATTATGATTGAAAGACTATTTGAATATACATTTAAATCTTGCTTAATAATTAAATATCTTAATTAAATTAAGGCTTAATAATGATTCTTAACACTCTTTATTATCGTCAATTTCTATTTATATTTATCATTCTCAAACTTCTTTTGAAGAAATTAAAATTATATATGCTTAGTGCTTTAGTAAAAATATCTACCGCTTGGTAACTTACAGAGATGTGAATCAACTTTTCCACTTTACTCATGACTTTCTCGTAAATGACGTAATAATGGACCATCACATGCTTTGTACCTGCATGAAATGCTAGATTCAATGCCAGTATGATTGAGCTAATAGTGTTACTTGTGATTGGAATGAGATAATTGACTTTTTCTTCAAAGTTTCTCATTAGTTATGTCAACCACACACTTTCATATATAGCTACCATCGTAGGTTGATATTCAGCCTTTGTAGCATTTTACTTTATTTTCTATATTCACTTCCAACTAATATCTTCCTTTCCCTCTCGAAAGGTTAAATGGGTCCTATGTGTTATTCTTTTCCAATGCACCAATCTCTTCCTTCATGGCATGCAGCCATTAAGGATCATTAATAACTCCTTTGAATATACTCGACTATAAAAATCCATAAGCTACATGATATAAGCATAATGTACATTTGTAGCACAATAATTTACGTCTTTTAACAGAAAACCTTTAATGAATAGGATGTCTGTTAGAGTATGTCTTGGAAAATCAATATGAGCCCTAATCCACTAGCCACATGGATGAGACAGGGTTTACCTCAACCGTAGATTATAATGATATGGACAAGTTGATATTTCTTAGTGGTTTAACATCACATTGAATTATATGTATGTGGGTTGGTTTAGGAGTAAATCATCTGGTAGTCCTTGGGAATTAGAGATTAGACACACCGTTGTTCACTAAAGAGAGTTCTGATCCATAGGTCTCAGTACGCTATTTGGATCATGACTGACATAGGTATGTAGGACATACATGTGGACACTTTATTATGAGATGTACGATCATCTTGTATGAAGGGATTTCTTTGGGTTAGGATGGACATTCTCCATCATTAGAGAGATGAATTGGTGTTGTTCTGTCTTTGCCCTTATCCCACACAAGAGTGTGATTGTACCATGGATAGAAGATTTAAACCAGGGCATTTGATCACTTACATTTGTTGGATTGACCTGATGGTGCGTTAAAAATGATTAATCCTCGTAACAGAGGATGTGTAAGGGTCATGGCCTCAATTAGTAGGCTTCAGTTTTTCCTACGAGGCTACCCAAAAGCCATTGAAATTGGACGACTTGAGTACTTCCATAAGAAATTGTTGATTTTTACATGAGTAACATAAGATCCACTGAAATTGGGCTCTCCTCTGTCATAGTCAAAACAAACTCGCGTACTCTCTTCATAGCAGTCTCTAACCGCTCTAGCTCTTATGGTTGGAAACTCTGGTACCATCTAAAGACCATTCACTAGCTCTCCCTTAAACTCAACCTTAAATTCAGCCACACCTTCAGGGAAGGTAATTCAGTGGCGGACGGTCTCGCCAATATTGCTAGCAGCGGCACCCCCAACAAGTTTTTTCTCAACTATGCAGAGCTTCCCAGGCCCATAAAAGGTTCCATGGTATTAGACAAATCAAGGGTAGGGCAAATCAGATAGAGGCGAAGTAAAAAAGGAATTAGCTAATCAATCCCAGCGTGGCTCGCTTCCTGGTCTCAGTCGCCATTGTTTTGCCAGTCGTTGGGCGCTACTGGCCTCCTCCTTGCCCTAATTTTCTGTTCTCTTGCTTTGGCCATGCTGCAGCTAGTCCCTTCTGATGTTAGCTCCAGTCCCCTCATCTCTTGTCCATCCATTTTGTACTTTCTCATCATACGATAGGCAGGGCTTGGTTTCCTTTTTGTATCCGGGCCTGCTTGAATGATTGGACGCTCTATTCCATTAATACAAAGGCAGTGGCTCCGTCCACCTTATATATATTTAACGTAAGATCCACTGTACTTTGCCTAAGGACTTAATTATATATGAATAGATTTATTAAAGTAAAGACTCATCGAAAATTTTTTCCACTGAGCCTAAAACTTAAGATATTTTAATCGCTTTGTATAAGGTTTTCAATAATTGAAATGTTGTTTTAACCATTAAAATTAACTTAATCATACTTGATAATGATGTGATGGTCCACTATGTGATTGGCATGGGATATTGATCTCTTATGAATGGCCATAAAAATGAAAGGATTAAATCATGATTATATACATGTATGAGGCATATCAACGGTTCCTTTATAGTGTGTTATATAGAAGTTTAAAGGGTGTCGAAGCATCATACTAGTTGCACACCTGAAATCCTTATCCCTCCTTATATATATGATCTTATTTTAGAGGAGTTATAGTTATTTTTTTAGACACTTAAAAGCCCAAACCCCCTTAAGCATGTGAAGAGGAGAAGAGAGAGTGTGTCTAAGAGAGAGAGAATGAGATATCATCTCCATCTTTTATCACCGCTTCTCCTTGGCACATGTGCTCCTATAGTCCACTGTTGCAAGTGGTGATCGTCAACCTCAACACCTACTCTAGAATTCGAAGTGGATTTTTTTGCCTCTCAGAATTGGGATAAATCGGGGAGAGAACTCCTAAGTTAAAGGATCAACATCGGTATCAAATAATTTATACACCATCATATTGTTAGTGCATATATGATATAAATCATTCAAGCTTAGATTTATTTTAAAATATGATATGATTGTTTGTAGGAGACCCTAGGAGATCCATTTATGTTCCATGATTTGGAAAATGAATTTCATTTCATTGTAATTTCTGATGAAACCTATCAATATCTTCTTTCTAGATCACCAATTGATGAGGCAATAACTTCCTTTTCCGTTGATTATATTGACCGAGAACTTTTTACTAATTTAAATGATTATGGAGTGGACAATCATGTATTTGAATCTACATATGATAAAAGCTTTGAAAACTCCACCTCTTTATTTAAAGCTTGCTTGATACATATTGTAAATTCTTATCGAAATTCAAATTCTAGTTCTCGTGGATATGATGATTTACTAAATCATAATATTGGTATGCTTTTTTTAGATGAATATCCACGAATAATACATTTTATGGCATTCTTATCAAACTTGTCATAATTTTTATCATTGTGCTTCACATAAGCTACATATCCAAACACTTGTTTACATTAAATCTAGTTTCTCCTTATAAAGAATGTCAGAAGTTAACTTTAAAATATAGTGAAAAGTAAAATAAAAAATTAAATTAAATCGCATCTTAATTAATTTAATGTCGAGGAAACTATTGTGATAATCTCAATTTTTGATGATCCAAACTCTAAGAAGAATGGTTGAGATCTTATCTTGGCGTGATCGAATTGCGTTCACAATTTTTCAACAATGAAGAATAATACATTTTATGTCATTCTTATCAAGCTTATCATAATTTTCATATTATGCTTCACATAAGCCACACATTCAAACACACGGTTGCATCAAATCTAGCTTCTTCTTGTACAGAATGTTGGAAGTTAACTTTGAAATATAGTGAAAAGTTAAAAATCAAAATCAAAATCCATCATAATTAATTTAATGTCTAGGAACCTATTGTGATAATATTAGTTTTCTATGATCTAAACTCAAAGAGGAATGATTAAGATCTTATCTTGGCGTTATATAGACAATTTTTTCATGATGAAGTTGTCGATGTTGATCATATATACTAAACAATCTCTTCCCTATATATCACAGGTAGAGGAGATGAGAGAACTAACATCTACATCTCCAATAGGGGTTGAAGGAGATGTACTCTGTCTATAAAGTTGACCTCACACAATCACATGTATGGAAGTGAAAATGAAAGGAAGAAGATGGATGGATAGTTTGTATGCATACACTCTGTCTTTCTTATCTCTCCAAGTGACGCTTAAGGGGGTACATCTCTATAATAAGACTTATAAATAAGGGCTTGAGGTTTTAGAGATGCACACTGTATTGACATTAGGTGCCTTTAATTTATACTGAAGAGGAATTTTACATAAGATGGACACCCTGGTCGATTTAATTGAGAAATTTTGGTTTTTTTTTTTTCCCAATTGCTCGCTAAACCGCTTTGGTCTTACTCGATTCGATCGAATTGGCCCTAGATTCAATCAAGAAAATTCAAAAATACTAGTTTGCTCTTTGGATGATTTTGGACATTTTCAATTCAATCGAAAGTGTGCTCGATTCGATTGATGGCCCTTGATTGGAGTTAATCTTATAGAAGGTCCCATCTGAAGTTTTGCGTAATTGTATGGTTTTATTTCTAATTTTGGATTCAAGTTATATATACGGGTGTAATACAGGATTAAGGCATTATAAGGTGATTGGAAACTTATTTTGGAGAGAGCTATGGTTTAGAGAAAGGGGATGTAGGGTTTTCGTCTCTAAGATTTACATGTAAATTGATTTCATCTCTTATAATTTCATTTTCATAGTGGATTGCTTTTTGCTTTGTGCCATAGTTTTTTCTCGCAACAGTTTTTCCACATAAATCATTGTGTTATCTGCGCATGCTTGAATTTCTATCTCTGTGCTTGTTTGATTCATGTTTGGGTGACTTTCTATGCCCGACGCACTGTTATGGTTCCCTACTACCCTATGATTTTTTTCTTTTTTGTACCTTATTGTGCAGAAAGTCTATCAATTAGCCTCATACATGCACATATTCATGATCCAAGTCCTCAACTATAATGGTCATCTACTATATATCTAGATCTCATGCTGATTAAATAGTGGACCATCATATTTAGGCGCCCCATCAGGTCATCATCAAATTTAATGAAATCATCTTACTTATTAAAATAAAATTTTATTAGTTGAGAAGCTTCATAAAGTTGATTACAACCTTTTAAGTATTGGGCCCAGTAGTAAAATCACTTTATTAGTCTATAATCTAATAAATATTAGCCATATAATTAGTCCTTATGTAAATCCAATGGATCCCATGTTGGACCGATTAAGAATCAATGAAAGCCAATGAACACACTCGGCATCACCCACTTTCAAAGGTCTTTAGAAAACATCATAAAGTGAGCTATAGTGGTCCAATCAATATCACAACCCTTACCCATCATCAGGTCTAAGGATCAATTACCTTTCATGTATTGTTAAGTCCTTGATTACATGATCATAGTTTAGGCTAATGGGTCACTAGATTATGATCAACTTGAACTCAATCTCCAATGTAAGTGTCTAAATATGCATACCTGGATTTTTTTTATCTATGAAACACTTACATTTCTATATAGGGTAAGGGATAAAATACAATTGACACCAAGTTCGCTCTTGATGATGGAGACCTTTCATCTTGACCGAAGTTAGTCCCCTCATATAGGAAATTTATACATTAATAAAACATACGTAGTATACTTTAAGTGTGTATGTGATTTCACTGGGCTTGGTCCCTAAAATCATGATAGATGACTTCAAGTAGATAATATGTTGTAGTAACAAATATTGTGAAAGGATGATATGTCACTTTTTCAAAGTTATATACCTCATACAGTTGATTTCTATTATACTTTATAACTAGTATTCTAGTAATGAGTCTCTCAACTTCGACCAAAGAATTTATAAAAAGCAATTTCATCTTAAGTGCAAATAATCGACCAAAATTTTCTACTTATAACAATCTTATCATCATTCTTTAATAAAATTTCATATATTTCATCACCAAATATGACTATGTAGCCTTGATGTACAAGTTGTCTTATGAACATGATATTCTTATGCAACTTTGGCACATATAATATATTAAAAATATGCTTTATATTCTCATTAAAATCTCGCAAGGTGTTGTTATCTTATCTTTGACCTTAAGGGAGGTGTTATCTTCAATGATAACACTCGATGAACTTCACCCTAATTCTTTATTAGTGAAGAGATCTTCTCTTAGTGTCATGTGATTAAAGCACGCTGAATCTATACACCACCCATCTATACTTAACTTTTAATCTTGCATTGCACAAAGGGCTTCTTCGATCTTCTCTTAACCATTTGTTTGTTTATCTTCAATAGTTTAGTTTTCTACATCGAATCTATATTTTGTTGCATAGTACTCATATTTTTAACAATTATAAAATTTAACTCGATTTAGACCTAATTTTTTTTTTTTAATAAATTGCCTTGTTTGTTATTAGTGATGGGTGATTGAAGTTGATGATGATTTTTAAATTGTTAGTTATTTTGGTGAAAATTTTGAGAATTTCATCCTGATCCACGACCTCTTCCCCTTCTATAGAATTGATAATGTGTTTGTGAAAATAAAATATCATTGTTTATCTCCTTTTTTTAAAGAACTACTTTGAGCCTCTGATATCTATCTTTTTAAAAGATAATATTCTTGTAAAAATATACTCACCTATGCCTTCTGGGCAACTTATTTTGTTAAATCAACACTCTCATAACATTAAAGTCAATTCATAAATTTTTTGAGATGATTGTTTTTTGAGTATTGCTCCCCAGCTTTATGCCAATTCCCTTTATCCGATAGCATAAATCCTATACTTTTCGAGAAAACTCTACCATAGAGTTATTATTTTGATTGAACATCTTTAATTTTACTTCAAAAAATGCTCACTTTCTTATGTATGATACCCAAGCGATTCCATACTTCTTTCACGTAATCTGATTCCTTATCATAGGAAATTACATTTTATCCACAATAAATTCGCATAACATATAAAATCTATCCATTATTCTTACTTTAATTTTCAAGTCCTACTTAGCTCGTTGTTGGTTTGGGATCGCTATTGTAAATGATATCTCCGAGGCCTTGGTCCATTATATAATTTCATAGTCACACTTTTCAATTTTTGTAGTTTTTAATTGTAAAAACTTCATGAACAATAGAACTCAACATACCAATATCAAAAAAAGATAAGCTAACACAAAATAGAATTGGAAAAACTCAAAACATGACCAATCTACTCATCTATGAGGCTCTAGCACCATGTAAAAATTCATAAAAGTAAGCCTACAGAGAAAAATGTACTATATCAATGCAGAAGAAGGAAAAGCATAAGAAAAGTGTAGAGAAGATATATGGAGAGAAAAACTACTTTATTCAAAAGGTAAGAGAGAATAGAGAAAATCACTTTTTATATAATATTGCTAGCCCTGCTCATTATTTTCTAATTTTACTACCACCATAATGATCAAAGAGAACTTAACTAACATCTTTCTTATTTTGATTCAATCAACACTAAATAACCATGTATCTTAATTAAATTATTACTTGGGAATAGTCTTGGTAACATGCATGTGACCGGACCACCATTTTATTAACTCACGCACTTGGAAGTAACCTTGCGCCATTCCTGATTGTCCAAACCCTAAGGTTGACTGTTGATTAAACTTGACCTTGAAAGCTTCTTGGATTAAGCCATCACAACTTTCCAATTGGTGGTCATTAAGTGAAGTCATAAAATAAATGATTGCCACCAAATTATACATGCAAAATTAGATGGTTAAAATCAATTGACCTATAGTGTGATTTTGGTTTAGAATCATCCGCATTGTGGCCCAAGGATTGGACATCGGGATTGATGTATGTGGTGACACATAAACTTTGATGACCTACCACATTTAGTCGATTGTGGCAATTAGGCCAAGTTCAACACTAAATGGAGACATTATTAATATAAATAATGGGGGAAATAAAAAAAAATTTGACCAAATTTGCCTTGTGGTATTGCTAAATGCACCAAAAAGCTAACCTTTTAAATATATTCTTTGGTTGGCTCTTTGACCACTTTTTGGAGAATTAGTGGACAAAAATACTCTTGCTTTGGAACCTAGTACCCATACAAATTAAAGCTTCTTCTTCTTCTTCTTTTATTGTTTTCATGAGACTTCTTCTCTTTCAAACATGTCTTTCGACGATCCAACACCACCCATTCCGACTACATTTTTCGACATAAGGTCATCGCCATCAATTTCTCCAGCGTATGGGCACCGCCAACAACTCCTACGACCCTTAAAAAGAGTGTTATTCTTACTCCTCGACAACCACATTTCTTAGAGATGAAAGCCATTGATATGTGGAAAGATATTTTGAATGTTTTTTTTTTTTTTAAATTTTTTTTGTTTTTAGAATAGCATTTTCTTAAAGAAGAAGCCACTTTTGATTATGAATAGAGAGGGATGGTCGTGATTGTTATCGTGGGAAGAAATAATTGTTAGAATGGATTTGAGATGGAGAGGGATGGTTGCAATTGTCATGTGGAAGACAATGAATGAGATAGAATCTGGATTCTGTAATGTATTGTCTTAGTAGAAGTAGTTGTCATGTGTCAAAGGTCTTTGTTATCATATGTTAAGGGTTTTGGGTAGTGGGTGTTTTTCAGGTGTGTGTGTGTGTGTGTGTGTGTGTGTGTGTGTGTGTGTGAGAGAGAGAGAGAGAGAGAGAGAGAGAGAGAGAGAGAGAGAGAGAGTGTGTGTGTGTGTGTATGTGTGAAAAAGGGTTTGGATTGTGGTTGTCATATGTTAAGGGTCTAGATTGTCATGTGTAAGGGTAAAAGTATGTGTCATGGTTGTCATGTGTTAAGGGTTGAGGTTATCATGTGTTAAGGGTCTAGGTCGTGATTGTCATGTGTTAAGGGTCGAGGATAACACATGAAAACAACAACCCGGACCCTTAACACATGACAATCTAGACCCTTAACACATTGCAACTACGATCCAAATTCTTAACATATGACAACCACAACCCAGACCCTTAACACATGACAACCTCGACCCAAACCCTTAACACATGAGAACCTAGACCATTAACACATGACGACCTAAACCCTTAACACATGACAATCCACACCCTTAATACATGACAACCTAGACCCTTAATATATGATAATCCGAACTCTTAACACATGACAACCATAACCCTATATATATATATATATATATAAAGGATTGTCGGCCCAGGATAGATATGTGTCAAATCTACTCCGTCTATTGGATTCAAAATTTAATTTAACAACATGGGCTAAAGAATAAGTTACATCAACAAATAACGTGGACCTCACCACAAGGAAATAATTGGGAGTAAACAACCATTGTTATTGGTTGTTGTTGTCGTCTATCATGATTTATATAATATATCCATGCCGTCTATCTATCTTGACAAAATAATTTAGAGCATGAGCCCCAAAAGGAGGCAAACCGAAGGCTCAAGTGGACCACACCACAAAAAAACAATGGGGATTGAACTCCTACCATCGGAAACTTCTTAGGACCCAATGTGATGTTTATTTTCCATCTAACTTTTTAAGGTCACGTAGACCCGTATGAAGGGAAAACATAAATATTAGCTTGATCCAAAAGTTTTGTGGCCCCGAGAAGTTTTCAATCTCACTGCTTTTTGTGGTGTGGTTCACTTGATCCTTTGATATGACTCATTTTTGGGCTCATGCCATATAATGATGTTTCAAAATGGATGGATGACTATATATATATATATATATATATATATATATTTATATATATATATATATATATATATATATATATATATATAGGGCCCCATATAGTACTTGACAAGTCCTATTAGGGTGGTACCCAATCCGTGTTATGTAGAATCACAAGGACATGTGATTTCGGGTGAATGCCTTTTGTCGGAAGTTCCTGCCATCACAAGCTATGTTGGGCCCATGCCTATGAGAAATCTACTCCGTCCATTTGTTTTGTCAAATCATGTTAAGAGATGAGACAAAAATCAAGAAGACCTAAAACTTAAGTGGGCCATACGACTGGAAATAGTGAAAAGAAGTTGCCTACCGTTCAAACCTTTCTAGGCTCCACTCGATGTTTATATGCAATCTAAACCATTCATAAAGTACCCCAAATGTTCATAAGGTCATTTCCTACGGGATAAACTGAAAGAACAAAACTATTAGCCTGATCTAAAGCTTCTGCAGCCCATGAATGTTTCAATCGTGACGGTATAATATCCATTAATTTTTGTTGTGTGGCCCACTTTGGATCTAACTCAGTTTTAAGCTCATACCATACAATGATTCGGCAAAACAGGTGGATAGGGTAGATTTCTTACAAACACCAATATGGTGGCCCCACAGAGTAAACCAAGGATGGGTAATGCGCTTTCCTCTCACTTCGATGCCATAACAGGCTAGGCGTTCCATGCAAAAGAGTAATTTCATTCCTTTGAAAATTTAAGAAGGTATATATATATATATATATATATATATATATATATATATATATATATATATATATATATATATATATATATATATATATATATATATATTGATGTATTCGGCGGTACCCGAAGACACCTTTGGTCAAAATCCCGGGAATTTTTTAAAGAAAATGGCAAAATACACTCGCTGCTGAGCGAGTGGCAAGAGGGCAAGGATAATTGGGCATTGTAACGGTTGATACGCAGGCACTAATAAAATGAAAACGTGGCATAGGTTGCTTGTACATCTAGAATTACACTGATATGACTTCTTATTGGGTGACTGGTGGACGTTTAATCGTCCGCCAAATGAAAATATTTAACGGTCGGGATTGAAGAGAGAAATGCCCATTAATCATGGTTAAGATCGTTCGATAAATCTGAATTTTAGTTGTGACCTAAATACAGCGGATTTCATGTCTCTGGAGTTGAACTGGAGCAAAGTTAGTCACGTGTGCATTCTATGAATGCCGCTTATCAACCATCACCCTCAGCCGGAGTATCAAACAACTACCGCAAGAAATGTATCTTTCAAGTTGGAAATTTCAACTTTTGGGTTTGACTATGACTAGAAGAGTACGTTTGCCACACTTTAGAGGTAGTCACTCGAGGCACTCATGTAAGTTATAGTTCGGATCGTATGTAGCGTAGTGGGTACCATTTTTTAGCGAGCAGAACCCAAAAATCACACCAACTGGGCAATCTTAACCATTAATTACTGCATCGAAATGGACCCTAGAAACCTTCCTTTTATCAGTCCATTTGGTCGCCACCAATCGGATGGTTATGATTGTCCGATCAGGATGACTCCTTCCATCCTTTATGGGGCCGACGATACGGACGATCTGTTCTGAGTCGCTGAGGTACGGCTACGCCAAATAAGGAAACGGATTGGCTACTCCCCCTGACACCAGCCAATGGCTGATGGTCGGTGCTCCGTGGGATCCACCATGATGTGTGTGCTTCATCCATGCCTTCCATCAATTTTTATAGATCATTTTACATTGTGAAACCAAAAATGAGGTATATCCCAATCTCAAGTAGACGACGTTACAGGAAACAGTGTTGAATGAGCTTCGACCATTAAAAACATTTTGGGGCCATAAAAGTTTTGGATCAAGCTGATTTTTGCCTGTATGACATAATCAATAGATTGGATTTCAAATAAACATTACAGTGGGCCTTAGGAGGATTTTAATGGTGGATATCCAAACACTATTGTTTTCATGTGGTGTGGTCCACCTGAGATTTATATCCGTCTCATTTTTTATAATAACACATAAAATGATCCGTAAAAATAGATGAACGGAGTGGATGAAACAAATACATAATAGCGGGGCCACAGAGCACCGACCCCCAGCCACGTGGCAGGTGTCAGGGAGAGTAGCCAATCCGATTCCGCCAAATAAGTCACGAATTGCCTCCTTTTAAAACCAAAACCACAGCATACTGTAACTTTTTTAGTCCTTTCGGAGGAGTAAGAACGTATCCAGGGAAAATATTTCGATCTTATCAGATCCGATCCGTCCATCAGATGGATCACACCTTTAATACCCATCATCCAAAAACCTGGATAGTCTGGAAATAAGTCGGGTTGTACATTAATTCCTAAACAGAGAACAGTTAAAAGGAACCGAAAACGATCCACATCCGGAGGGAAAATGTGGACCACCTAATCCCTGAACTTGCTTGCCAACGTGATGAACAGAATGGATCTTGTACACGCATGGAAGAATGGCACACGTGCAGAAAGTAAGATCCTCTGGAGTACCTTATCCACGTGCTCCTCTTTAGTGTGAGGTGTGGCTTCTGCCTACACAGCTTGACGGGACTCGGTCGCCGTGGACCCGGACCCAAAGCAAAGACGTGACGACACATCAGTCTCTTCCGACACGAGGGCTGGCTCTCTCTTCGAAAGACTGACGGGCGGCTTTCAGCTCGTGTATGCAACCATATTCAACAACGACGGCATCAGGAATTATCGGGTCCACCTCATCAGCAACCCAGCAACCGTACAGTTTACTGATGAGCAGGATCTTGTACGTTTAAATCATCGATCGGTGATCTAAACCGTTGGTACTGTCGAGCTTACAGAAGATGGACGAAAACCGAAAACCTCTCTGATTTGACAATTCCCAAACCTTTGATCGTTGAACTGTTTTCTGTTAAATATCGGCCGTTGATGTATGCTCTCCTTAGCCATCCATTTTCTAGACGAATGATCGTACGGTTAAGGGCTCACTCTAATGCTTATTTGCCATCAAACCTTTTGATTAGGTCACGCAGACCTGGATGAACGGAAAACACACGTATCAATCAGCTTTCCCCCCGAGAAGTTTTTAATGGTGGGCGTTGAATCACCGTCTCCTATTGTAAGGTCCACCTGCGAGATTTGGATCTGTCTCACTTTTGAAATCATCTCTTAAAATGATCTGACAAAGACAAAAATAGATGGACGGCGTGGATAAAACACTTATATCATAGTGGGCCCACAGCTTTTCCAGTAGCACAAGGTACTGAGGTTGGTGCTGCGTGCTTTGGAACGGAGGATTAAATGGTATGGAAATTAACATTGGTGTTGCACAATGATTATGTGTATGAAAATATCATGGCATTTTATCATCTAATCTTATATTTGAGATTGAATTTTTTATTCTCAAAAAATATAATATTAAGTGAAATTGACGTTCAAAGCTGTGTTTGGTAGGGAAGCCGATTGCAGGACTTTTATTTATTTTTATTTTTTTATTTTTACACACGCACACACACCCCCACACACTCACCCCAAAGTGGAATTTCACCCTTGACCGGGTGTTGAAACTCCTAGGAGTCTGCCACCCGATTGCATGGACCTTGATGGTTTGTTGGTGTTCCAAGTTCTATGGGCTGCACCATGATGTAGGATGGTGTGTTGATGTTCAAAGTTCTATGGGCTGCACCATGGTGTAGGTGATATATCCACACCTTCTATTTATTTTGTGAGATCATCTTATATCATGAGCCTAAAAATGAGTTAGATCCACCCGGCAAAAAAAAAAATAAAAATAAAAATAAAATAATAGGGGATAATGACTCTTACTGTTGAAACCTTTCCAACATATGTCATGATATTTATTTTCCATCCAACTTGTTAATAAGGTCAAATGGGCTTAGATGAAGAGAAACACAAATATTAGTTTGATCTAAAAGGAATGCGGTCCTTTGGAAGTTTTCAATGGTAGGCAACTAATTTGCTTTTCTACTTCATCCTCCACTTGAGGTTGATATCGGCCTCATTTTGGGGCTTACACCCTAAAATGATCTTGCAAAATAGATGAATGGTGTGGATATAATACATACATCATGGTGGGCCTCACATAACTTTACCACGTCAACACACCTATGAGGCGAGTGAGTGTGTGGCACACTAGGCAATCTGCTTCCGTTCGGTCCGTTCGGTGGAGTTCAAAATTGTAATCAGTGATGCCGGTCATCTCAACAAATGCAACTTAAATATCACGTGTAAGGCCGTATATAAATAAACAGTGTGGATAAATACATTTAATATGTGGCCCAAAAATATAAGTAGATTTCGAAATCCATATGGGGACCAGATGATGTGATACCTGGAATAACCTAATCCCTCTGAATGTTCCCAATAGCATGATGGAATTTAGATGGGACCAAATGCAATTCCATCCTATATAATCCCATCTAATTCTAGGTCAATCAGCGGACTAAGAACAGACGGTTAAGTAAAAATAAAAATGAAAAAATGCTTCAACCGTCCAAAACGAGGTTAAAGATTGGATGGATAGGATTTTCTATTATAGAAGATTTTACGGAACGTCGCATCCACTTGGTGTTCCATCAGATCAACGGTTTGGATTAAGAATCATGGCTTTCATTTGCACGGACTGCAGGATTCGAAACACTATTCTCTTACGATGTCTCGGTTGAGTACTACAACCCATGGACACGTGAATACATGCAAAGTCACGACGATAGGACAATCTTAGCCATCTGGTATTGCGCATTCAATTAGGACTGTTCGACCGTTATCTTTTGACGGTCACGATTTGGATAGTTAAAATCATCTGATCGGTGTGATATTCGCGTCATGCTCCATCCACAATCAAGCCCACCGTTTGGGTGGTCCAGATTCGCATGCATAATGCCGCGTGTGCTGCTGCCCCAGCCTTCTTCAGTTATTCTTTTCCGAGACTTTTTCTTTTTAATAAATTCGAGTAATGCGTAAGTACGCACGGGTGTGCTGAATCTTTAAGTGCACCATCAGGGTGCTTTTATACACACGGGACAGTCTAACCATTGATCTGGACCGTTAATGTGGTCCAGCGTACTCTTCTATGTCATAATCAAAACCATACATATCTCAGACATATCCTTAAGAGATGTAAGTCTTCGAAGCGATAGATGGGATGGTTATGATTATCTGATCAAAACGATTGGTAAGAGACATATGCTATTGAAGGTGAGTTCTACGGATCGGATTTCTCTAATTGATGATTTTTTTTATTTCACACTATCCGAACTATTTATTTTGTAGGGAATTGATCAGATTGAGAGGTTTTCCCTTCATCGTAGTTTACAAGGCGATCATGAAGAATGGGCCGAATATAATGGACGGTTTAGATTATTGATTGAACTATCTACATGTATAAAAGCAAAGGGCTGTTTTTAAAGCTTAAGTACACCTGGGTTACTTAGGCACACATCAAAAGCTCGCCTGAAATCATTTGCCTAAAATAGCAGATAGCATATCCAAATGGCACAAAATATCTTGATACTCTGACAGAGTCCGAAGATAATACGCAGGCAGTTAGAAATTACTGAGAAATTGCATACACGTCATACGCATAGATGAAACTCAACCGTCAAAATTATTGGTACCAGTTTTGACGCATTGTGATGAAAATTTAGTCCTATTTGGTTATCTAAATATTAGATAGCTGGGCATTAATATCCAATGGTCTTATTTAAAAAAGGATGTGTCCACAAATCAAAGGTGGGGATCGTTCAACCAATCTGATTTTTAGCCTGTAACTTAGCAACAGTGAATTCCATAATGTAGTCGGTTTAATATTCGAGTTAGTACATGGCATGCGTATTATTTTTGAGTGCATGAGTATCAAGCGTCATACGCAGCTTGAGTACAGATAAATCGCCGTCGAAGTAGCGTGAGAGGCAGGTAACTGAACAGTCTAAGACCCACTTGAAGAGGTAGGGCCCACCGTGTATATGCCATGAACGGTCCGGACGCGGATTGTCTACTGACGCTGCCAGTAGCGAGGTACCTACTAGACAGTTCTATGCAGGCCCCACCATGATATGTGTGTTCTATCCACGCCGTCCATCTATTTTTCCAGATTATTTCAGGACAAGATCTCAAAAATAAGATGGATCTAAATTTCACGTGGACCACACCACAAGAAAACAGATTTGATTGAACGCCCACCATTAAAAACTTACTGGGGCCCACTGTTTATTTTCCATCTGACGTGTTGATTAAGTAAAAAAGACCTGGATGAAGGGAAAACACAAATATAAGCTTCATCTAACACTTCTATGGCACTCCCAGAAGTTTTTAACGGTGAGGTCCATATGAGATTTGGATCTGTCTCATTTTTTGTCTCATATGCTAAAATGATATGGAAAAATGGATGAATGGCGTAGATAAAACACATACATCACAGTATGGGCCCACATAGCACCGTACAGTAGCCATTGGCTAGCGACAGCGTCAGCAGGCACTCTGCGTCCGAACGGTCCTACCTTTCCTTAAAGTGGATCGTACCACTGAAGGAATCGACTTTCAATGTAAAAGTCCGACCATTTGTCGATTGTATCTCTTCAGACACTGAATTGCTTGTATCGTTTGTGGCTACTCATACTTTGCCCCTAGACACCGGCCTGATCATGGCCCACCTTTTAAACAGTTCATAACACAAACCAGCAGGCTCTGGATTCACTTCAGCAGTTGCGGGACTGCTTCGATTGAGACATGAGCATGTGCGTGGATTACACCCTAAGATTCATGTATAAGGAATCTCCACCGTTCAAGCAGTTGCATGCCCCTTGGGAATCCAGAGGCTGTGGCCACTTCCTTGACGACAATATCCTAAAATTCGTACCGTTTGGTTATTTAGCAATTGAAAGTCCACGAAAACATTGCTCCGACGGGAAGATGATCAGGCTCGGGGAAGGTTTGGTTGTCACTGTTCTCAGATTAGCCCATCTATGGGATGGTCGGGATGACCAGACTGCACAGTACTTTCTCACGAGATGGATGGCAGCCATATGTATCCAGCGGAGCGTGTCTCGCCGTACCGAGACGACGCTATAAGAATATCCCAGCAGGGTGTGATGATCATTTTCAGGCACTCAGAAACTACTGTGACACTGCATACGTGCCGTGTAAGTTATCTAAATTAAGTTGTCAAATTTAGGTCTCCACATTTTGAAATATATCCGTTAGCATTCAATGTCATCGTGAACTAAAGTATCGTTTGGCAGCCTGATTCCAGGAGGTTTCAAATGCCCTTATCGTTTTGCAGCATAAAGTAATTGGGGGTTTGAAATCCCCTGAAATAGGGGTTTGAAATCTACAATGAGAGCTTCGTTTACACTTAAAATTATTTCAATAGTTACAAGTGTAACATATGTGTCACTATACTATCATTCTATTAGGCACATGGCCACTAATGATGATCAACACCGTACAAACATTGTCCAACACCGTCCAAACAGTGTCCGTTGATAGAATGTAAATTAACGATTAAAAATCATTGGTAATCATTGATTAGTCACTCTGACATGATCTTGTGCTTGTGGCCCATCCTAGACTTGGAATTTCATCATCTTCGGGCAAATCATATATTTCAGTGCAATTGTCGTAACCATTGTGTCAAAAATTACATATCTCACTAATTAGATATATTAAAGTTGATTTAGTAATTAAATTAAAACCTCTAAATATGCCATGCATAGCTACTTTTGGATTAAAGTTGATTCACACTCCAGGTGCCAAACACATTGGGAGGATTTCAAATCCAGGGGGTTTCAAATCCTGGGGGTTTTGAATCCAGGGCTTCCAAATCCATGATCCTAAACAGGCTTTAAAAATAGTTGGATTATGGTTAAATCTGTGAAGGTTGACTTGACTAATCAACCATTAATTAACAAAGAATCGAGTAATTTATGAAGGAGAGAGTCGAATTTGCTTCAAGTTGTAATTGACTTGAAGTGAACTGAACGCCTTGTGACTCCAATTGCTGAATAGTTGAATTATGGTCAGATGTGTAAAAATTAACTTGACTACTCTACCACCAATTGATAAGGAATAGATGATTTATGAAGAAGAGGGTTAAGGGTTAGTTCTTTGATTGAGCTCTTTTTGCCTTGAAGACTATAATTTTTATTATGACGGTGATAATTTTGTTGCGTTCATCAATAAAATAAACTATTAGAAAAAAAATGAATAAAAAGGTCAAGCATTGATTTTATTAATCTGAATGTAATTGCAATAGAATTGGTAAATAAATAAAAAATAATAAAGCAGAAAATTATCAACGGTGGTTCTTACGAGTGAGATGGTTGTAAGTGATTGACATTCTTCTAAACCCGGATAGTCAATAGACAATCGTCAAAATCTGAACGGTTGAGAGATGGTCATGGTTTGGTTAGTAGGTTGTGACTGATGAATCATTAAGTAAGGACGAAAGTACTTTGGTTTGTCAATCTACGTGACGGCTGAATTTTAAAGTCAAGTAAGCCCCACATTAAAGATTATATATATGACTGAAAACTTAACAAGAAGGAAAGGTTCAGAGTAGTCCCAAAGGTAAAATAAGCCTCACATCCCATAACCAAAACATCCAGGTAAAAGAACCTCCTCATAACCTAAGTTTGCTAAAAAAAAAACTAAGAAAACCTTAGAAAAACTTAGGATTACAAGGTTCTAGTTCCAAAGTTATATGAAAAGGAAAACCAATTTTTCTGTAACTGTTGATTACATCGAACTCTACTTCATGACATCGAAAATGTTCCCCAAAGTCCAGCAACAAAACCATATTTTTGGAGAATTTCTCAATGACATCGAACCTATTTCAATAACATTGAAAAATGGGCATCCAATTGTCCAACAAGCTTAATAGAAAAATCATGAATTACTCGATGTAATCGAACTGCCTTCGATGCCATCGAAAAACCATTCAGTCACATCGTAAAAGGGACCAATTAGTCCAGAGAGTTTTCGAAGAAAATCATGAATTATTTGATACAATCAAACTGCCTTCGATGTCAACAAAATTTAAACTTTGATGACATCGAAGAAGGTTCTATGACATCGAATATAAGAACCCAAAACTCTCTTGCAAGTTTCAAGAATTTTCGGTAAAAATCTCGATGACATTAAGCAAAAATGTCCAAGTACTTACAAGAATATTTATGTGTTAAGGCTTAGTGCAATCGAAGTCAGTTCGAGTCATCAAAGGAAATTTTGATGACATCGAACCCTGAAAGATTTCTACCTGTTTTTTTACCATTAGGACTTCATTGCCTATTTATTGAGGGTTGTTTTCTTAATTCATTAGTGAGAAAAATAGTGAGATTTAAGAGAGTTATTATTATAAGAATACTAACTACCATCTTACATCCCTTTCTCATGGGAGTTCATCCTTTAACTCTATCTTAAATGCAATCATTGAAGAAACAATATATCGGATTGAAGAATAAACTCCACCATTCAAGGATCTTCCAGCAACTCATTTATTGGCAAATCATTGAGCTGAAATTCTATGAATGTCTAATGTTTGGAAATCTAATCCACACATAAAGACCCACATTTAAAAGATACGATTCACCGAAATACCTTGACCCAACACTGATGACTTGCATTAGAACATCTACAGTTGTTAAAGATCAAGGGAGTTGAAGATTCTTCATCACAAAGGAAGATCATCATCAGCATGTGCTAAAATGGAGCTTACTCACTTACAAGTAAGTTCATAGGGTCCATAGAATCTGAATAACTTTCATTTTGTAGGATTGAGATTCAGAGTTTATTTCTCAAACTAGCTAAGACCTTTCGTAGGCCTTCGACAAAAGAATATGTATAGCATCCTTATGTAGGACCTATTGCCTTATGTAAGTATGTGTATTTGTCTTGTGTAGGCATGAGTGTTTGCCTTGCGTAGGCATAGTCAGTTGCCTTGTGTAGGAACCTAAGGATGTCTTATGTAGGCTCCTTAATTAACCCTGTATATGTTATAAAGGTTTATGGTTACCTAATTTAAAACCATTAATAGTGAAATCCGGCACACTCTAAGGTGGAGTGCGTCAGCCGGGAGTGGAGTAGGCACGTATCCGAACCACTATATATTGATGCGTTTGTGATGATTTCTCTTGCTCATATGTATTGACTGTTGAAATGTTTACTTTATACACAATACATGTTTGATATAATGCAGTACTTAGATTTCTCACTATCTTAGAAGTTGAATATGACTTCTTGATAATCCTGCTTAACTTATTTTTAAATTGGTAGAATTTATAGTTTATTAGGATTAAATTTTTAAAAGTCCTATTCATCCCCATCTATGACACTTGGACATACATCTATACTCAATAGTAGCGCTTCTACAGCAATTTCAAAAGACTTAGGTATTTGGAGAGTCTAATGATGAGGTCGTGGATATTTACCTAACCTAAATCCATCTTTCTATAGAGATGCATTGTACAAAAGTGGAGACTTAAGTAAATTACGATAATTGATCTGGACTTACTGTAGCATGGTGCTTGACAAAAATGAAAAGGCTAAACTAGGCTAGGCAAAGATAAGATAAGATAGAGGTCTAGCGAGACGAAAGATTGATAAGCATCGTTAAGTTGAAAGGAGTTGTTTGATTGAATTGACGAGAGCCTCGAGCTCTTCATTTTATGTTGCTTTTATAGATTTGGGTTAGGTGGTGGCTTTTTTATGTTCCATTGGCTTTCGAAATTGACATTTTGATCAGTTAGCGGCCTTAGCTTAATATGCTTTTATCATGAGACAAAGCTAGCTAACCATTACGTTGTCATGTGTAGTTGTGTTTCTATTTTTGGACGACTTTCTCCTCTTAGTGCACTGCTTGGGAGTCTACAGCTTCATGTGCCCAATTAAATTTAGCCATGTGTCATTATATATATAAACACCTTTTTCTTGTGCTGAGTTATGTATTCTCTTTAAGCGATTTGTGTATGTGTAGCCTATACTTTTTTGCCACATGTCATCGGAAGGATGACTACTTTTAGGGTTTTGATCATGTATATGTCTTTGTGCATCCTAGCCTTCCAAGCATGACACGTGTCTTCTATAAATATGTGTTTAGGATTCTCATGATCTCCCTTTCATGCTTCGTAAGTACATTTTTGTCACGCCCCAAACTCGAAAACCAGGCTCACAAAATTCTCGATTGTCGAATCCAGTACTGATAGCCTCCATATATTCCATTCTCGGCTCTCGGCACCTATACACAAGGTTCCGATCTTGGGATCGTAGAAGGAGGATTTCAAACATGATTTGATTTATAATGAGCATAATCATAAGCATAACCCACGAACAATAACCACAAGAACACCATCACAATATCCACTATGATAAAAAAAACTTTGAGTACAATGCATATAAAAGAAAAATACAAGATAATGAAAATAATAGAAACTCCAGAAGCTCGACTGCACACTCCAACTGTGGCGAGGCTATGGCTGCATCCTGGCATCACCTACACGCATCAATCATGCATAAACTTAGAGAAAGCTTAGAGGGTGGTGTAAGTGTGTGCGTAGTATGAACGTGCTCAGAATGCAATGCCAGAGTAATGCGGAATCATGATGATGGGTACATGAATGCAATCAGCCGTACCAAGGCTATGCGGTGCAAGATATGAATGCTATCGGCCATATCAAGACCAGGCGATGCGAGATGTAACTCAAACATGTCAATCCTCATCCAAATCCTCATACAGCTCAACAAATATCAGTACAGTTCTCATTCTGGATAATCACAGGGGTCTAGTACACTCTACGCCAGCTTGCCGCCCCTATTCGAACGTATAATTAGGAGAGTGGAGATACCTCACTATCCGCCTGACAATATCGGGCCCGGCTCGTCGATAGCGATCTATTCCTCAAGCTGGTCAAAGTCAACCTAGAAATTGTCCCCTTACTCAGGCGGGTAAGGTCACACCCCTTTCCAAATGACCATAACACAATGGGAGACATGGCCTATTAGTATACGACTCTCGCGTGCTCATGTATCCACTCGGTCTTGACGTTGGAGTCATCCTCTGGTACCATCGGGTTTAGAGATTTTCACCCAAGGACATCTATGGGTCCCCGATGCTTAGTAACAATATTTTTGGTGTCCGATCCTGCCATCCACGATGTGTCTGTGGAGGTCACAGCCTTGATGTTGCTAGGACATATAGAAATCATGTCATACAAATGTGAAGTGCATGAATCACACTACCAGTCATGCAATAATTTTGCGCATATCACGCGCTCATGAAGGGCAACTCCGTCTATCAGGGAGCCCATAAACAATATACTCGAAGGCATATGCAATGATCATTCACTCCTCATATCAAGCATGCGTATAATGCGTATGAGCATGAATCATGAAAATATATTAAATATGTTATATGGCGATGGACTCTGTTCATAACGAAGATGGGCTTAGACGACCTACACACTACAAGTATGGGCCAATCAATGGGCCTTAGCGAGAGTCATAATGCAGACATTTAACCAACATTATCCTTTTAATGTGGATGTCAAACCATCATAGCTCCGAGGGCACGGCCCGTTATAAACATCATTATATACACCACGGTGAAATCACACATTGCAATGGACCTAAATATATCCCATTAGGCCTTAAATACATCAAATGGGGTGCATCACATGGGCCTTATATTCATCAAGTGGGCCGCATCAATGGGCCTCGCCGATGGGGCTTATGTACATTGCAATGGGCCGTAACTCATGGGCCTTGAATACATCGCAATGGACCCTCATATGGCAAGTGGGCCACATCACGTGGGCCATATGTACATCAAATGGGCTACACCAATGGGCCCCATGAATATCAAATGGGTCACACCTAAATATAAGTGGTGATAATGATTTCCACCATTAAAATTCTCAAGGCCCACCATAACATTTATGATCCATCCAATCTGATCATAAGGTCACACAGACCTGATAAGAGGAAAAACAAATCCCCCATTAGTCCAAAACTTCTGGAATCCAAGGGTTTCAATGGTAGATGTTCAATGCCACCGTTTCTATAGTGTGGTCCACATGGTACTAGATCTATCTTATTTTTTATCTCAAGCCTTAAAATGAGCTTTCAAAATGGTTGGATGGTTTGGATGCAACACATGCATCATGGTGGGTCCCACAGAACTTGGTGATGCCAATACAGTAGCTAGGTAGCTGGAGTGAGGTACACCAGCCGTCCCACTCACAACGTCAGTGGGTCCCACCTTATAACATATGTATATATATACATATACTATAATATTATAAGTATTCATTTTATTATTAAAATATTATATATATATATATATATTTTTGAGAAGGTCCAGTGTCTAGAGGATCTGGATGCTCTGGACAGTGTGGAATTAATCCACATATCATGGTGGGTCCACAAGTGTGGACCGTGTAGATCAAAACCCACATCATGGTGGTTCCACACGGATGAATGGTATGGAAATAACACATACCTCGTGATCAGCGCCCACTGATCTGCTGACATTTGAAGCAGCTCCAGCTGCTAAGCAGCAACAGATGAATGGTTTGGATAAAAACATATTTCATGGTGAGGTCCACCATTCCAGCAGTGGGTGGCTGGATATGATACATACATCATTGTGTGGTGCCACGTCGTGGCCCACACGAGTCTAGATCATGTTGATATTTGTATTGTCCCTTCGTCCAAGATGGTTGGACGTCCACAGACAGACGACCTGGATGAACTTGATGGGCCTGCTGGTCGTCCTGGCCTTGTAGAGCTGGGCAGACGGCGTGGATGCATACACACGCACGATGGAGTCCACGTCTCACATGGCTAGGCTGGATGGACTAGGAAAAACACATATATCATGGTGGGGTGGATCAGGGTGGGCCACACACATCAAGAGAGAGAGAGAGAGTGAAAGGGAGATCGGAGTAGTGGAGGGACCCCGCCACTATAGGCCCCTCATATAAATCATACATCAAGATGGGTCCCACTATATATGGGCCCTCAATTCATCAACTCTAGAAAACACCCACCGGTAGATCTTCTTGAACTTCTTCTTCCATCAACGCATGCTAGAGCTCCAATGGGACAATTTCAACGGTTGAGATGGGTCATGGAGGGTGGAGATGGGAGGTAGGAAGGTGGACCACATTAGCTTCTCTATGGAAGCTATGGACGTTGGAGTTGCTTAGGAGATGGAGTTTTGAAAATGAGAGAGAGATGAGAGAGAGAGAGAGAGGTGATGTAAGATGGTGATAGGTGAAAAGGTGAGTGATGGGAGTACTTGTGCAAGGGAGAGAGTTGATTTTGGGGATGAGTGGTTATACTTGGGGATGGGTGTGAGTGATGAGAGTGATGGGATGTGTACTTGACCTTTGATGTGATGGATTCTCTCGTGATTGCAACGCACAGTGTTTTCCTTGAACTTAACGCAGGCCCACATCTCCTGGCCCGGGTATCGCCTCGGCGCATAATATGCGGCGTCGGAACCACGACGACGGCAAGGTCGCAAGGGTATAAGTTTCGAGTCGAGCCGACTCTGATATATGAGACATAACTCAAGATCATGCGTAAATGCCTTAATAAAAACATCATAAGTCGAAGGATCGCTGAGGCATACGGAATGGTACGGGTTAGGATAGGGGTCTCACAACTCTCCTTTCTTAATAAAAATTTTGTCCTCAAAATTTATAGAACAGACAAGGGAAGAGAAAACATCATAAGTCAAGGGACAATCAATCTACCAATGGATAAAGATAGCGCTCTCTAATCTCAACCTCGCCCTCCCAAGATGCATCATCAACACTATGGTGACCCTACTAATCTTCGGATCCCGAATTAGGAATGATCATAAATGGAATACTATGCAGCCTCATAATTTCAACGGTAGGGAGCTATATTAGAAAATCTCTAAGTTATTTGAACTCGGGGATCTAACTATTCTAGGTTCTCAACAATCATATAGTGTAGGGTAGCTATCAGCGGATATATGATATTATCTTCAGGTATTCCCAAGTTATGCTCTAATATCAACTTCTATCACGCCCCAAATTAGGAAACCGGGCTCACAAAATTTCCGATCGCCGAATCTGGCACTAACAACCTCCATAGTACCCCATTATTGACTCTTGGTACCCATACACCAGGTTCCGATCCTAGGATCCTACAAGGAGGATTTCAAACATGTTTGATTCGTAATGAACATAACCCACGAACAATAACCACAAGAACATCATCACAAAATCCACTATGATAAAAAAATTGAGTACAATGCGTACGAAAGGAAAATACAAGATAATAAAAATAATAGAAACTTCAGAAGCTCGACTGCACACTCCAACTGCGGCGAGGCTATGGCTGCATCCTAGCGTCACCTGCACGCATCAATCGTACATAAGCTTATAGAAAGCTTAGAGAGTGGTATAAGTGTGTGCATAATATGAACATGCTAAGAATGCAATGCTAGAGTAATGTGGAATCATGTTGATGGGTACATGAATGTAATCAGCCGTACCAAGGCTATGCGGTGCAAGATATGAATGTTATTGGTCATATCAAGACCATGCGATGCGAGATGCAACTCAAACATGCCAATCCCCATCCAAATTCTCATACAGCTCAGCAAATATCAGTACAGTTCTCATTCTGGATAATCACCAGGGTCTAGTACACTCTACGTGCTCCTATCCAAATGCACAACTAGGAGAGTAGAAGCGACCTCACTATCTACCTGCTAATATTGGGCCTGGCTCGTCGATAACGGACCTTTTCCTCAAGCTGATCAAACTCAACCTAGAAATTGCCCCCTCACTCAGGCGGGTAAAGTCACACCCCTTTCCAACCGACCACGACATAGTGGGAGACGTGCCCTACTGGTATACAGCCCTCGCGCCACATGTATCCACTCGGTCTCGATGTTGGAGTCATCTTCTGGTACCATCGAGTATAAGAATTTTCACCCAAGGACATCTATGGCGCCTCGATACTTAGTAACAATATTTTCGGTGTTCGATCCTGCCATCCACAATGTGTCTGTGGAGGTCATAGCCCCGATGTCGCTAGGGGTTATAGAAATCATGTCATACAAATGTGAAGTGCATGAATCACACTACCAGTACGCAACAATTCTGCGTGTATCACGCGCTCACGAAGGGCAACTCCGTCTATCAGGGAGCCCATAAACAATTTGCTTGAAGGCATATGTTATGATCAGTCACTCCTTATATCAAGCATACGTATGATGCGTATGAGCATGAATTATGAAACTATACTAAACATGTTATATGGCGATGGACTCTGTTCATAACGAAGATGGGCCTAAACGGCCGACACACTACAAGTATGGGCCTATCAATGGGCCCTAAGGAGAGTTATAATGTGGACATTTAACCAACATTATCCTTACAATGTGGATGTCAAACCATCATAGCTCTTAGGGCACAGCCCGTTATAAACATCATTATATACACCAAGGTGAAATCACACATTGCAATGGACCTGAATACATCCCATTGGGCCTTAAATACATCAAATGGGCCACATTACATGGGCCTTATATTCATCAAGTAGGCCGCATCAATTGGCCGCACCAATGGGCCTTATGTACATTGCAATGGGCCATAACCCATGGGCCTTGAATACATCACAATGGGCCCTCATATGGAAAGTGGGCTACATCACATGGGTCATATGTACATCAAATGGGCTACACTAATGGGCCCCATGAATATCAAATAGGCCACACCCAAATATAAGTGGTGATAATGATTTCCACCATTAAAATTCTCAAGGCCCACCATAACATTTATGATCCATCCAATCTGATCATAAGGTCACACAAACCTAAATTAAGAGGAAAAACAAATCCCCTATTAGTCCAAAACTTCTGGAATCCAAGGGTTAATGTTCAATCCCACTGTTTCTATAGTGTGGTCCACGTGGTATTAGATCTGTCTTAATTTTTTATCTCAAGCCTTAAAATGAGCTTTCAAAATGGTTGGACGGTTTGGATGTAACACATGCATCATGGTGGGTCCCATAGACGGCGTGGATGAAGCAAGTGGGTACAACAGAACTTGATAACGCCACTATAGTAGCTAGGTAGCTGGAGTGAGGTACACTAGCCATCCCACGCACAATGTCAGTGGGTCCCCACGTGGGGCCCACCTTATAACATATGTATATATATACATATACTATAATATTATAAGTATTCATTTTATTATTAATATATATATATATATATATATATATTTGAGATGGTCCAGCGTCTAGAGGATCTAGACGCTCTGGGCGGTGTGGAATTAATCCACATATCATGGTGGGTCCACACGTGTGGACCGTATGGATCAAAACCCACATCATGGTGGTCCCACACGGATGAACGGTATGGAAATAACACATACCTCGTGATCAGCGCCCACTGATCTGCTGACATTTGAAGCAGCTCCAGTTGCTCGGTAGCAGCAGATGAACGGTTTGGATAAAAACGTATTTCATGGCGGGGTCCACCATTCTAGCTAGTGGGCGGTTGGATAGGATACATACATCATTGTGTGATGCCACGCGGTGGCCCACACGAGTTTGGATCATGTTGATATTTGCATTGTCCCTTCGTCCAGGATGGCTGGATGTCCACAGACAAACGGCCTAGATGAACTCGGTGGGCCTGCTGGACGTCCTGGCCTTGTAGAGCTGGGTGGATGGCGTGGATGCATACACACGCATGGTGGAGTCCACGTCCCACGTGGCTAGGCTGGATGGACTAGGAAAAACACATATATCATGGTGGGGTGGATCAGGGTGGGCCACAGAGAGAGAGAGAGAGAGAGAGAGAGAGAGAGAGAGAGAGAGACATCAGAGTAGTGAAGGGACCCCGCCACTATAGGCCCCTCATACAAATCATACATCAAGATGGGTCCCACCATATGTGGGCCCTCAATTCATCAACTCTAGAAAACACTCACTGGTAGATCTTCTTGGACTACTTCTTCTATCAACGGATGCTCGAGCTCCAAGGGGACAATTTCAACGGTTGAGATGGGTCATGGATGGTGGAGATGAGAGGTAGAAAGGTAGGCCACATTAGCTTCCCCGTGGTAGCCATGGACGTTGGAGTTGCCTAGGAGATGGAGTTTTGAAAATGAGAGAGATGAGATCCCACGAATCTGACACGACATACACATTGGGAAAAAGGGACACGGTTTGGTGGATCTTTAACTATGGGGCCCACTGTGATGTATGTCTTACATCCATACCATTTATCCATTTTGACAGCTCATTTTAAGGTATAATCCAAAAAATGAAGCAGACCCAAATCTTAGGTGGACCATACCACAGGAAAAGGTGGTGATTGAATCCCCACCAATAAAATCTTCATGGGCCCACAGGAATGTTTATTTTCCATTCAACCTATTGATAAGGTCACCTAGACCTAGATGAAGAGACCTCACAAATATCAGCTTGATCCAAAACTTTTGTAGCCATGAGAAGTGCCGATTACCGTGGGTTCCTATATTATTATCTTATGATCCATTCAAGGTTTAGATCTGCATCATTTTTGGAAACATACCCTGAAATGCATTTTTAAAACATACTAAGGGGTAGGTATAAGGCACATACATCAAGGTAGGCCCCACAGTCAGAGATCCCATCCACCCAAGCCACCCCTGGAAAGTAGGAAGAGTTAGGTACAGTGAAAAACATGAAAACAAGTAGATTGATTGGATGGATGAAAAAGCTGATAATTATTGATTACCAATTTCATAACACAGAGAAAATCCTAGTCATCAAATCCTACTCTTCATTTACTAATCTAATACATGGAGAGGGAAATTCGGGCCATTCATCAAGTGGGGCCACCATCAACCCACTCTATCGAGACAGCTCGGATGAGTTAATTGGAAGGAAAAAGAAAACCAACGGTCCATATTCAATGTCACGTGTGGCTTAGCTAATGAGTGGACCGTCCTTATTAAGACATGTTCATGGTGAGTGCCACATGATGGATGGTCCTAATCTTCAAAGCATATGCTACATTGGCACGTGCGGCATTGAGGGTCCCCCAAATCCCATGCACTCGAGTAACCTCTGTTTTATCCAATTTTCCACGCAATCCAATCATTGTCCGGAGCGGATTAGGTACGGCCCCGGCTTCACCCAGGACGGCGCGGCCATTACCGTGGGCCTATCTTGATGTAAGTATTTTAAATCCACACCGTCCATTCGTTTTTTCAGATTATTTTAGGAAATTAACCAAAAAATGAAGAATATCCAAATCTTAAGTGGACCATACCATAGGAAACAGTGGTGATTGACCACTTAAAACTCCTTGCAGGACACAGACCATTTGGATTAAGCTGTAATTTGTTTTACCCCTTTATTTAGATTTATGTGATCTTACATTGCAGAAACATTAGTGGGCCTTAGGAAGTTTTGAGTGGTAGGTTGTTTAATTAATATTGTTTCCAATAATATTGCCTCTATGATCTACTTCATTTTCTAAGCTCATTGCTCGAGGACTTGTTTGATTTTCCGATCCCTTTTGTAAATACGTTGCAAATGGGAAATAATGATTTCCCTCGGTAATGATAGCATTGTTACCGATATTTGATTTGACACCTACTATTTTAACACAAAAATGGAGGATCCAAATATATGTGGGGCCCACCACTGTTCATCGATCATGCCGGCTGAATTTAGAGCTTTGACAAAAAACTGAGTTCGATCCAAAGCTCAAGTGGACCACACCAAAGGACTTATAGGGAATCAAACACCTACGGTTAAAAACTTCTTAGGGCCACTGTTTCGTATGGCGTGGGCCACTTGAGTGTTGGATCTGCTTCATTTTGTCCACGGGTAACACCTCGGTGGGACGCGGATTATCAATTGATATCACCGAGAGTTCTGTGGACCTCACCATGATGTATGTGTTGTACACCATCCATCCATTAAGAGAGATCATTTAGGGCATAACACAAAGACAGAGGCAGATACAAAGCTCAAGTGGACCCACTACAAAAATAAGTGAGGATAGTGATGCCCACCGCTAAAACCTTCTTAGGCCCACATGATGTTTATTTGAGATCAAACCTGTTTATAAGTTAACACATACATGGAAGAAGGGAAAACACAGGTATCAGCTTGATACAAAACTTATGTGGCTTCCAAAAAGATTTTAATGCTAGGCATTTATTCCCCACTGTTTTCTGCAGTGGGGTCCACTTGAGCTTTGGATCTGGCTCATTCTCAGTGTTATGACCTAAAATGATGTCTTCAAAAAAATGGACGCTGTGGATACAATACATACATGATGGTGGGGCTCACAGAATGTGGTGGTCCACAGTTGAAATATTCATATTGCTAAGTTTAGAATCAGGCTTATATTTATGTTCTCATTTCATCTGAGTAGAAGTGACACTATGAACGGTATGGGTAACATGTAAACATCACTGTTGACCCAAGGAGGTTTCAATGATAGGAATTTCCTTACTCACTATTCCATTTAGTGCGGCCCACTTGAGTATTGCATGTTATGATTGAAGGCGGAAAATAGAAAATAAATTACTTAAAGATAGGCTTAAGGCGCATTACGATGTCGCTATCTTTAAGGTGATATTCGTACCCTACTGGTAATTAAACCAATTTGTAAGAGGTTTACATAAAATCCGCCTCCAGGATACAATAAGCCTCTTCTCCAAGACCGGAGAAATGTGGATTTCGGCCTGCAAACTAAAAAAACACACCCCGAATACACTTTGAACATTCCATTGGATACATAGCCTTCCCTATATATACCCCATTTTTAGACGCAATCAATTTATCGGAAATAGGAGTCTGAATCCAAACTTAGTCAGTAGACTAGTTGATATAAGATTTTTCCTAATATCCGATACATGTAGCACATCGTTCAGAGTAAGGACTTTTTCGGAAGTCAGATTAAGACGTACCTTCCCTTTTCCTACAACTTTAGATGTGGAGGCATTCCCCATGTATAATTCTTAATTATCCCTCACTATTTCATGGGAATTAAACATGTTGTAATTCCTACAAATATGTCTAGTAGCGCTAGAATCTACCCACCATTCAACATCCTCATTTACCATATTAACTTCAGAGACGATAGCTGTCAGATTCATGTCTTCCATCATATTAACTGAGTTTTGAAAATGAAGAAACAATCACAATAACACTTTCCACCATCTCATCCTTGATGGATATTGAAATGACGGAAGATGGGATCCTAGTTTCCACACTTTCTGATAAAATGAACAATTCTGAAAAACATTCTATTACCCATGTGTTATGTGGATTCAATGCTGAATGGCGGTCCAGTAATGCCCTTTCCACTAGTCAATTATTTTTCAAATACCGCATTCTTCATTGCATTTTCACTTTGAATGTTTATCCCAGGGCAGGGAATAAGATTGATCTTATTCCCTTCATGATTAGAGTTATTCATGCTGTCACCAATGGCGTTCGTATATGTCTTCCTTAATCTGCTTTGTTATAATTCAGTATCGATTGCATTTTCGACATGATTTTATTCCATTTTCATATCTTATGATTTCCCTTGCTTTACATTATTGCGTACAAATATCATCGATTGAAGCACTGGAGTCTGAATTACCATTCAATAATGTTAATCTGAACATGATGTAATAACTCCTCTTCCTAAGCAACGAGGTAATCAGGAAGAAGCATAGGAAGATGATATCAATATGGACGACATTTTTACAAATTTGGAGGAGTCTAGAGATAAATGATTATGACTATTAGCCCTCTCAATTTAATGATAGGTTGTCTACATTAGAGAAGAAGGTGGATGCCTTGCAAGTATCTAAAGATTCATTAGCTCAAACTCAAAAAGAGAATATGATCGTACAATAAAAAGTACTTTCATCAATTTAGTCGAAGTTTGAAAATTAATGATCTTGAGATGCTTGCTCCGTCCTCTTCTGAATCTGAATGATTTCAAATTTGTTATAGTCTGTAATAACTTTGGATAATTTAATTATCTTCACACTCTCCTTGATACTCTATTATTATTATATATGTCCTTATTTATGATATTTTTCTACTCTTTTTTAATTAATTATTTTATATTTTTGCATCTTCCTTTGTCAACTTATGACAACAAAGGGGAGAATTTGGATATATATATATATATATATATATATATATATATATATATATATATATATATATATATATATATATATATATATATATATATATATATATATATATTGTGTATGTGTTTGGTATAAGTCAGGGGGAGCTACAAGTGATTTATTATAGTTCTCACGGGGAGCCTAAGGGCCTGTTTGTTAATGCTGAATTTTTGCACTTAACGCGGAATTGGAAAAAAGTTCTGTGTTTAGTAGTGTTTGTTAATGTATTGTTAACGCTAAAGAAGGAAAGCACTGAATGGTTTTTCACTGAATTCTTTCCGTGATAAAGTCTGGCTTAATGGTGAACGCGGAATGCGCTCCGTGAAATTTTTATTAAACAAAAATTTTTCTTCCAAAATTACCCTTTTAAGTTACTATGGATGGGCTACTCCCCCAGCCACCAGCCTCGGGGCTAGTAGTCGGTGCTCCGTGGGCCCCACCATGATATATGTGTTTCACCATTCCGTTCATCCATTTTTAAAGATCAATTTAGGGATTTATTCCAAAAATGAGAGGGATATAAATCTCAGGTAGACCATATCCACCATAAAATCCTAAGGCTCACTGTACAGTTTATTTGACATCTAATATGTTGATTAGGTCATACATGCCCAGATTAAGGGAAAAAATAAAAATCAGCTTGATCCAAAACTTCTATGGCCCCCAAAATGTTTTTAATGGTCGACTCTCATTCAACGCTGTTTCTTGTAATGTGGTCCACATGAGATTGGGATATACCTCATTTTTTGTCTCATACCGTAAAATGATCTATAAAAATAGATGGAAAGCACTGAAACACATACATCATGGTGGCCCACAGAGCACTGGAATGTTAGGAGAGTAGCCAATCTGTTTCTGATACATGTCAATGAAAAGACAGATCGCCGACGCTCCTGGACGCGGACGGCTTTCGCAGGAAGTTCCTACACTTAAAACTTATGTGGGTCCACCGTGATGTTTTTCAGAAATCCACTACGTCCATCTCTTTTGTGAGCTCATTTTAGGAGAAGAAATCAAATTTGAGCAGGATACAATACTCAAGTGGGCCGTACTAAAGAAAAAAGTGGTTAGGGAAATATCTACCGTTAAAACCGGTAAGTGTTATAGTTGATAGCCCCTTTTTGTTATCAAATTTGAGGTGTCAAATACACTATTATGAAGCTTCTATATGTGAAGAACAAAGCTCTACTCAAGATCAGCTTTGATTGACAAGCACTGTTCATAAGTCAAGATCTTAAGAAGCTTTCAAGTTTAACCTCAAAATCTTAAGAAGCTTTCAAGTTTGAGTTGCATCAAGACTTCAAGCTTCATTACTTTCAAAGGTCATTCGTCTCTAAGTTTCAATGTCCTTACTTCACTATTGAGGTATGACTGACCTTAGGTTGACCTTTAGAGTAGGCCATTTTGGATACATAATTCATATGTTTTATATAAGTGAGTTTAGTCGGTTCTAAGACTAGTCCTAGACTTTGTTCGACTAGTCTTAGCACTGCTTCGACCTGTCTAAAAATTTCCTAAATCAGTCGTAAGTTTGTTGCAAAATTCAGAAATTTTCTGTTAAGCTTCGACTAGTCTTAGGGACTGTTCGACTAGTCGTATGAACAGTGTCGACTGTTTCTACGACTAGTCGTAGAGCTACAACTCAAAGTACAGTGTTGAATTTCGGCTAGCTTCGACTAGTCGTGAGAAACCTACGACCAGTCGAAGGAGACCTACGACTAGTCGTAGACCACCTACGACCAGTCGTGAAGCCCCCAGATCTTATCGCGCCTGAATTTTCAAATATCTGTTGGTTCTATAACCAGTCGTAGAGATCTTTAGACCGGTCGAAGACGTGATTTGCTCACCTATAAATAGAGCACAAATCTCAGAATAAAACATGAAATTCAAGCTAATTTAATTCGGCCTTTTGAGAGATAAGTTTGTGCTCCATTTAAGCTAAGTGTGCGTGTTTAATATTCTCTTTCTTTAGCTTTTAAAATTGATTTTGATTCTTGTATTCCAATCTGATCTGAAAAAGAGGAAGTTTCATTTTTCCTTTTTCTGGAATCAAAATCAATTAGAGCTAGCCCCATTTGGTTTAATTTAAAATCTATTAGAACCTAGAACCATTATGAAGTGAGTATTGGACATTGAACTTTGACATTCAAATCTCTACTCCGACTTGGTTCTTCTGGGCTGCTACAATGAAGGAGAAATTCAGGTATTTTACATTTATGTAATTTACTGTCATTTGGTTTTCTTTTGGAATTTGCTAGAAAAATCTCATTGTATTGGTTATCTGAGGAGAGTTAGGAAAACTCAGAAGAGGGCTTTTTTTAATTGTGTAAGCCCACAGAGAAAGACATAATTGTGAAGGTTTTTGGTGAACCTGAAAAACCTATCTTTGATAGTGAACGCTAATATCCCCTGTGTGAGGATATTAGGAGTGGAGTAGCTGTGTGGCTGTTTATTAACAATTGGTGTACACACAGGTGAACCACTATAGTCCCTTGTGTTTTGTGGTTGTGTGATTTATATTTCATATCTTTAATTATTCATTTGTGGGATGTATATGTGGATGTGAATGTTGTAATCATTTTATTTCAAGCTCAGTGGGGAATGTTGTAATAAGTTTAGATTTATATTTCTCCAATTTATTCCTTGCTATCTCTTTATCAGTTTGAGCTTCAGTTTCTCTATTTGTTCTAATAAGGTTACCCTGCCATTTTTATGGTGCATGGTTGTCCTTAGAACAATCAATATTTTGAGATTGCATTCCGTATTTGTGTATTGATTTATTTATTTGGCTATCTCTCTTTCTTTATTTCTGCTGTATTTATTTTAAATTTGGCATAGTCCTATTCACCCCCCCTCCCCCTCTAGGACATATAGCTTGGCCATTTTCAAGTGGTATCAGAGCCTAATAGCTCTCTTTCTTATTTGGATTTAATTCCTGAGCTAACGATCTAAGCTTTATATAAGATTTTAAATTTTGATAGCCTTTCAGTCACTAGGCCTCCACCCTTTGATGGCTCCAACTATGCCATTGGAAAGCCAATATGAGGATCTTCATCAAATCAATGGATGAGAGTGTGTGGCAAGCCACAGTGACTAAATGGAACCCACCTATCACTAAAGTGACTGGTATCGATGGTTCAAAATCAATGAGAGTATCTCCTTATTTCTCTTGGACCACCCTTCAGAAAAATGAGAGTAGTGCCAATGTAAAAGCACTAAATGCAATCACTTGTGCACTATCACCGGATGAGTTCAAAAGAATCATATCCTATGATACTGCAAAGCAAGCTTGGGATATATTAGAAATGACACATGAGGGTACTACAATTGTAAAAAAATCTAAAGTCTAATTCCTCACAACCAAATTTGAAGAAATTCATATGGAAGAAAATGAAATGTTTATGACTTTTACACAAGACTAAATGACATTGTAAACTCAATGTGGGGTCTTGGTGATAAAATCCCAAAAAGTAAAGTGTGTGCAAAGATACTACGCTCACTTCCTGAATGGTTCAACTCTAAGGTAACCGCGATCCAGAAACTTCGTGATACGGACAATATGAGGGTAGAAGAACTAGTTGGTTCTTTATAAACATATGAGTTAAACTTTAAAGCTCCTAAAAGTAAATCTATCGCTCTTAAATCCTCTAAATGTATTTCTCAAGAAAACTCTGATTTTGAAGATGATATGGCTCTTTTAGCGAAAACGTTTTACAAGATTTTCAAGAGTAAAAAAAGGGTTGATTTTGAAAAATCAAATGATAAGAAAAGATCAAAACCTAAATCTAAAACTTGGAAGTCTTTGAAAGATAGTCAATGTTACAACTGCCAAGAATATGGGCATTTAGCAAACAAATGTCCTAAAAAAGACAAACCAAAAAGGAAGGGTATGTTGGCTACTTGGGATGAATCATCTGATTTTGAAGCTTCTTCTGAATCAGAAGATTCTAAAACCGAGTCGGGCAGTGAAGTTAAAGCCTTTATGACTCTAGCTAAATTCACTTTTTCAGATCATGATGATTCAACTAGCGAAGAAAATTTGAATAGTGATTACGAAAATGAAGATGATCTTCAAGACACTCACAATGCCCTATATAAGGAAAGTTGTAAAATTGCTGTGAAATTGAAACTTCAAAAAGAGAAATTTTCTAAACTCAAAGAAATTTATGAATCTATTATTTTAGAAAAATTTCAAATTTCAGATTGTTTTGAAAAATCAAAATGCAATTTAGAATTCAAAACCTCCCTGATTGAAAATCTGAAATCTGAAAATGAGAAACTTAAAAATGAAGTATCTTCTCTTCTGAGTTTAAAGGATACATGGAGGTATGCCCAAGGAGATCCAAAGTTACAAAAACTTTTATCCGGATCCAGAAAATGTAGCTACAGATCTGGGTTAGGCTACGATAAAAATGTTCTTCTTAAACAAAAGTATACTCCTCCTAAGTTTGTGAAAGGAGAGTCCTCTAACTCAAAAGGGAAAAAAACTAGTCAAGATTTTTCTAAAAGTACAAAAGCTTTTCAAAAACCTAAAAGCAGTTATGTCAACTTCAAAATTCAGAACAGAAACCCACTAACTGAAAAGATAATTGATTTACTCAAGGAGCTCTTAAAATCTAACTCAGTAGGTCATCCTTATAACAATAGACAGAAGAAGACCAACTATTTCCCAAATTCAAAACAGTTCTGAAATGAGTTCCTAAGGTTGCCTGCTTGGTTGCCCACACCGCTTTCAAAGCTACAAGCCATTCAAAGTGGTACCTAGATAGTGGATGCTCCAGACATATGACAGGTGACAAAGCTTTATTCACCGATCTTAAAGATATGACTGATGGGTCAGTTACTTTTGGTGATGGAAGCAATTGCAAGATAATTGGCCAAGGTACAGTTCAACTCTATAACCTTCCTTTGTTTAAAAATGTTTTGTATGTTGAAGGACTGAAACATAATCTTCTAAGCATATCTCAAATTTGTGATAATAACCATAGTGTACGGTTTTCTAATCAAAGCTGTGAGATTATAAACAACAAGGGTTTAGTAATACTAACTACACGTAGAACGTCTGAAAACTTCTATATTGTTAGCAAATCCAGCTAATCTAATTAATCGTGTTACATGTTCAATATAGACGAGACTGATTTGTTGCACAAACGTCTTGGACATGTACACTACCGAAATCTATATAGATTAAGCAAACGGGAACATATAAGAGGTTTACCCAAACTACAAAAATTAGATAAAATATGTGGTGAATGCCAAATTGGCAAATAAATAAGGAACTCACACAAAAAGGTGAATTTCGATACCACATCAAGACTACTCGAGCTTCTCCATATGGATCTTGTAAGACCTATCAGGACAAAAAGTCGAGGTGGCAAAAGATATATCTTGGTAATAGTAGATGACTTTACTAGATATACATGAGTTGTCTTCTTAAGAGACAAATCAGAAACCCTTGAAGAAGTGAAAAAGGTTCTCAAAAGGATTTAAACTGAAAAAAGTTCTCAAGTCAGTAAGATTCGTAGTAATCATGGATCTGAATTTGAGAATAGCAGTTTTGAGAAGTTCTGTAGTGACCAAGGAGTATTACATAAATTCTCAGCACCCAAAAATCCACAACAAAATGGTATAGTTAAAAGGAAAAATAGAGTGCTTCAAGAAATAGCTAATGTTATGTTGAATAATATGAAGCTCTCTAAGAATCTTTGGGCTGAAGCAGTCAATATAGCTTGCTATATCATTAACCGGGTTTACACTAGTAAAGGTAATAATAAAATGGCTTACGAAATGTGGTTCGACAAAAAGCCTACTATCAAATACTTTCGAGTTTTTGGCAGCAAGTGTTATATTTTACGAGATCGTGAAAATCTGGGAAAGTTTGATACAAAGAGTGATGAAGGGATCTTTTCAGGATACTCTTTAAACAGTTGAGCTTATAGGGTTCTGAACAAAAGGACCGGAGTGATTTAGGAGTTTATCAATGTAGTCATTGATGAACACTTAAACATACCAGTCTCAAGTTCAGATAGTGATGAAGTTCTAGTAATTAATAAATCTGATACTTCATCTAATCAGACTGATTCTGAACTGAGGACTGTTAAAGATCATCCAACCACACAGATTCTTGAAAACCTTCTCACTGGTGTTCGTACCTATAGACAACTTGAGGATATATGTAATTACGTATGTTTTACATCCCAAATAGAACCATCTAACGTAAAAGAAGCTCTTGCTGATGAAAATTGGATTGTTGCAATGCAAGAAGAACTTAACCAATTTGTGAGAAATGATGTTTGGTATCTCGTACCTAGACCTAAAGATAAACACATCATTGGAACCAAATGGATTTTCAAAAATAAGTCTGATGAGCTTGGCAATATAATTAGAAACAAGGCTAAGCTAGTGGTACAAGGTTACACTCAAATTGAAGGTATTCATTATGATGAAACCTTTGCACCAGTAGCACGTCATGAATCAATTAGACTCTTTATATCCATTGCATGTTTTAGAAAGTTTAAGATTTACCAAATGGATGTGAAAAGTGCATTTTTAAATGGCGATATGCATGAGGAAGTCTATGTTAAACAACCGATGGGTTTTGAAGACTCCAAAAATGCTAATCATGTGTGTCGCCTTAAAAAGGCACTTTACGGTTTAAAACAAGCTCCTAGGGTATGGTATGAGAAACTAACAAAGTTTCTATTAAGCCATAATTTTCAAATGAGATGTGTTGATAAGACTCTGTTTATTAAAAAACAGAATGATCACATTTTAATAGTACAAATTTATGTTGATGATATCATTTATAGATCTACCTGTACTGACATAACTATTGAGTTTGCAGATTTGATGAAATCTCAGTTTGAAATGAGCATGGTTGGGGAATTGAATTATTTCCTTGGGTTGCAAGTAAAACAAAAACCTTATGGAATGTTCATTTCTCAATCTAAATATGCTATGAATTTGATTAAGAGATTTGGATTTGAGAATGGTAAGAATTTCGATACTCCTATGAGTATAACTTTGAAACTTTCAAGAGATTCTACTGGTAAAAATGTGGATCCGAAATTATATCAGAGTATGATTGGTAGTTTACTGTATTTAACTGCTAGTAGACCCGATATCGCTCTAAGTGTTGGTATTTACGTTAGATATCAGTCTGATCCTAAAGAGTCACACTTGATTATTGTCAAGCGGATTATGCGATATGTCGCAAGTACTGTTAATCTTGGTCTCTGGTATCCACATGAGACTAGTGTTCAATTAGTTGGGTACTTGGATGCTGACGGGGCTGGTAATTTTGATGATAGAAAATCAACCGGTGGTTGTTGCTTTTATATTGGAAATTGTTTAGTTTCTTGGTTTAGCAAGAAACAAAGTTCTATATCACTTTCAACAGCTGAACATGAATATATCGCAGCTAGTAATGCATGTATATAGCTTGTTTGGTTAAAATGTATGCTAAGTGATTATAGAATTAAATAGGATTCTATGTTATTATATTGTGATAATTCCAGTGCCATAAATATTTTAAAAAATCCAATTCATCATTCTCGTACTAAGCACATTGACATTAGATTTCATTATATTTGAGAATTAGTAGAAGAAAAGGTTATATCTTTAGAATATATCCCTACTGAGAATCAACGTGCTGACATTTTCATTAAACCGCTCAACAAAAGCAGGTTTAACAAAATGAAATTTGATCTTAGTGTGTGCATTTTAAAATGAGTATTTATGCCTATTTGTATCATACTATATATAATTGCTTGATTAGATTTCAATTTTTGTTTATAATGCTGGAAATCAGATTTTTCACCGGTACTCGACTAGTTGTGAGTATACACAACTGGTCATGTACATCCACGACCAGTCATGAATCGCGTGAATCACTTAAAATTGAGAGAAATGCTTCATCTTCTTCATTTCCTCTTCACTCTCCAACGGGCCGACGCACGACTAGTCGAACCCTTCCTTCAAAATCTTCAAGGTTAGTACTCCATTTGCATTTTTCTTGTAGATTTGTGTCTAGATTTCTTCTATTTTACTCTTGAAGTTATCTATTTCAAATTTCGTTGAGATTTGGGGTTTTTCTTTTGTAAAATCTGATTTGAGAAAACACTCTTATCATTCCTTTGCAACTCTTTATTTTCTTGAAATCCTTGTTGCAAATGGCATCTAGAGGGAGAAAGACAACATCCCGTGGTCCATCTTCTTCCTCCAGATCAGTCCCTATCACTAAGCATCATCTTCGGGCTCCCGAGGATGATCCATCTTATGTTCGGAACATCAGATTGCGTAACGTTATTATTGAACATCCGGTTGATACTAATCATATTGCTCCTTTTGATATCCTTCCTATGCTCTAAGCTGTAGGTAGGGATAACTTATTGCATTGGGGTGGGCCAGCATACCGGTCCATTGCCCAGTACATGATCGCATGCATATGTGATTTTTCATTAGAAAATTTATCTTTTAAGATAGCCACAAAAGAAGGACCATTTGACGTTGATCATCATTTGATTTCAGCTCTTATGAAAATTCCTGTGAATGATGAGGGCATTCCTATCCATACCTTATCTGAAAAACCCTCAGTATCTGAAAAACGTATGCTCACTAAAGATTTATGCAATTTGGATGTTCAATGGACACATAAAGGGAATGCGCTTCCCTCAAAGTATCTGTTACCCAAATACAGAGTTCTTCACAAAATTTTTATATCTAACTTGTATCCTCGATCGGGTAATAAATCTGAATTGACTTCTTTCATGGTTCGTGTTCTTTGTACTGTTGCTAGCGGTGCTCATGTTTATCTACCATCTTTGATTTGTCACTTCATTATTCAGTTTCAACTCCATCCAGGTCACAGTGACATTCCTTTTGGTTATTTGATGACTGTTTTGGCTATGCATATGTTAGTCGATATGCCGGTTGGAGAGGCCCCTATCCATCATCTGATATTTAACAATTCTAATATCAATAAGATGAAGCTTGATTTTCTTCCTGGTCAAGGTGCTGGTGTTGGCAATGCTGAAGCTGAACATGAGGAAGAAGCTAGTGATCTTCCTCCTGATGATATCAACATAGATGATATTTTTGATGAACATGAATCTGATTCTACAACTGATCCAGATTATGAGCCTTCTGAGTTTGATGCACGTCTGCGTGCATTGGAAGATAAGGTTGAGAATATGAATGCTAAGATGAAAAACATGTATGTTGCCCATGATTTACAATTCAAGTATATACGTAAATATCTTAGGCACTTGAACAAGGGCATGCATCAACTTGATCCTTCCATCCCTGCTCCTTCATCTGGTTTAGATTAGTTCTTTTAAGTTTGCTAGTATGTTATAACTTTATTACTCTTGCACTAGCTTAACTGGTTTTGAGATTGTAGCTATCTTTGACTTAGCTCAGTTTATGAATTATGTGGGTTGTTTATGCTGGTTACCCATATCTTATCTTATTACCTCTCATATATCTCTTTACTTCTGTCTCCTCAGTCATTTGTTTTGTGCTTCCTTTGTCATCTTGTGACAAAAAGGGAGAGAATGGATATGGATGTATGTGTCTAATGATTATGTTATGAGGAGGGGGTAACATTACATTGTGTTTAGGGGAGTTTGATGTATGTTACTCAGGGGGACTATGTGCAAAGAGGTGGACTGTATGTTATGTTGAATATTCATTTACAGGTTTGAATGATTATGTTACAGGTTTGCAGGATCATGTTAGTATACCTCTTGATAACAACTGGTGCATGATTCTTTAATCAGATATTCTGCGTTTTGTAACATATCTTGGAAGGGTGTTTTGTCACTAATTTGACAAAGGGGGAGATTGTAAGTGCTATAGTTGATAGCCTCTTTTTGTTGTTAAATTTAAGGTGCCAAAGACACTGTTATGAAGCTTGTATATGTGAAGAACAAAGCTCTACACAAGATCAACTTTGATTGACAAGCACTGTTCACAAGTCAAGATCTCAAGAAGCTTTCAAGTTTAACCTTAAGATCTTAAGAAGCTTTTAAGTTCGAGCTGCATCAAGACTTCAAGCTTCATTACTTTCAAAGGTCACTCGTCTCTAAGTTTCAATTCCTTACTTCACTATTGAGCTATGACTGACCTTAGGTAGACCTTTAGAGTAGGCCATTTTGGATACATAATTCATATGTTTTATATAAGTGAGTTTAGTCGGTTCTAAGACTACTCCTGGACTTTGTTCGACTAGTTCTAGCACTGCTTCGACCTGTCTAAGAATTTTCTGGATCAGTCGTAAGTTTATTGTAAAATTCAGAAATTTTCTGTTAGGCTTCGACTAGTCTTAGGAACCGTTCGACTAGTTGTATGAATAGTGTCGACTGTTTCTTCGACCAGTCGTAGACCTACGACTCAAAGTACAGTGTTGAATTTCGGCTAGCTTCGACTAGATGTGAGAAACCTACGACCAGTCGAAGGAGACCTACAACCAGTCGTAGACCACCTACGACCACTCGTGAAACCGTCAGATCTTATCGCGCCTGAATTTTCAAATATCTGTTGGTTCTACGACCAGTCGTAGAGATCTTTAGACTAGTCGAAGACGTGATTTGCTCACCTATAAATAGAGCACGAATCTCAGAATAAAACATGAAATTCAAGCTAATTTAATTTGGCCTTCTGAGAGATAAGTCTGTACTCCATTTAAGCTAAGTGTGCGTGTTTAATATTCTCTTTCTTTAGCTTTTAAAATTGATTTTGTTTCTTGTATTCCAATCTGATCTGAAAAAGAGAAAGTTTCATTTTTCCTTTTTCTGTAATCAAAATCAATTAGATATAGCCCCATTTGGTTTAATTTAAAATCTATTAGAACCTATAACCATTAGAAAGTGTGTATTGGACATTGAACTTTGACATTCAAATCTTTACTCCAACCTGGTTCTTCTGGGCTGCTACAACGAAGGAGAAATTCTGGTATTTTACGTTTATGTAATTTACTGTCATTTGGTTTTCTTTTGGAATTTGCTAGAAAAATCTCATTGTATTGGTTAACTGAGTAGAGTTAGGAAAACTCAGAAGAGGGATTTTTTTTTAATTGTGTAAGCCCACAGAGAAAGACACAATTGTGAAGGTTTTGGGTAAACCTGGAAAACCTATCTTTGATAGTGAACGTTGATATCCCCTGTGTGAGGATATTAGGAGTGGAGTAATTGTGTGGCTGTTTATTAAAAGTTGGTGTACACACAGGCGAACCACTATAATCCCTTGTGTTTTGTGGTTGTGTGATTTATATTTCATATCTTTAATTATTCATTTGTGGGATGTATATGTGGATGTGAATGTTGTAATCATTTTATTTCAAGCTTAGTGGGGAATGTTGTAATAAGTTTAGATTTATATTTCTGCAATTTATTCCTTGTTATCTCTTTATCAGTTTGAGCTTCAGTTTCTCTATTTATTCTAGTAAGGTTACCCTGTCATTTTTATGGTGCTAGGAAAACTCAGAAGAGGGGTTTTTTTAATTGTGTAAGCCCACAGAGAAAGACACAATTGTGAAGGTTTTGGGTAAACCTGGAAAACCTATCTTTGATAGTGAACGTTGATATCCCCTGTGTGAGGATATTAGGAGTGGAATAATTGTGTGGCTGTTTATTAAAAGTTGGTGTACACACAGGCGAACCACTATAGTCCCTTGTGTTTTGTGGTTGTGTGATTTATATTTCATATATTTAATTATTCATTTGTGGGATGTATATGTGGATGTGAATGTTGTAATCATTTTATTTCAAGCTCAGTGGGGAATGTTGTAATAAGTTTAGATTTATATTTCTGCAATTTATTCCTTGTTATCTCTTTATCAGTTTGAGCTTCAGTTTCTCTATTTATTCTAGTAAGGTTACCCTGCCATTTTTATGGTGCATGGTTGTCCTTAGAACAATCAATATTTTGAGATTGCATTCCGCATTTGTGTATTGATTTATTTATTTGGCTATCTCTCTTTCTTTATTTCTGCTGTATTTATTTTAAATTTGGCATAGTCCTATTCACCCCCCCCCCCTTTAGGACATATAGCTTGGCCATTTCAAAACCTCCCTAGGTTCGATAGTGATGTTTACATGCCATCCATACCATTAATAATGTCATTTGTGTTAGGAAGAACTGAAAACACAAATAATAACGTTATTCAAAACTTTTTTGGCCCCACGAATATTTCAACTATAGACATTCAATTATCACATTTTCGGCCCATTGGATACGATTTATTTTTGGCCTCATCTCCTAAAATGAACTCAAATAATGGATGGACGAAGAGGATTTCTCACAAATATGACTGTGGGCCCCACCTGAGTTCTAGTGTAGGAACTTCATGCAAAAGGCTTTCGCAGTAAATCCACGTTGGACACTCCTCGCTCTCCCTGTTGTACTAACGGTTCAAAGGAGATCAAAGTTACATGGCCTTACAATGATGTAATTTTCGAGATTATTTTGGAGGATTAGCCAAAAAAATGAATCATATCCCCTTGATTAGAAACTTTTGTGACCCCCAAAAGGTTTTCAATGGTAGACGTACAATCTCTCACTGCTTTTTGCAGTGTGGTCCACTTTATTTTTGGATCTATCTTATTTTTCGGCTCAAGACTTAGGACGAGCTCAAAAAATTTATGAGCGGTTTGGATATAACAGATACCGCATGATGAGACCTATAGAACTTGCTGACGTCAATACACAGCTATAGCTGGTGTGTGGTACAACAGCCAATCCAGGAAACGGATTGGCTACTCCCCCTACCACCAGCTAATGGCTAGTGGTCGGTGTTATGCGGGCCCCAACATGATGTCTTTGTTTCATCCATGCCGTCCATCTATTTTGCTAGATCATTTTATTGCATGAGACAAAAAATGAGGTATATCCCGATCTCAAGTGGACCACGTTACATGAAACAGTGTTGAATGAGCATCTACCATTAAAAAAATTTTGGGGGCCATGACTTAGGCAACATTTGTTAAATCTAAAGTCTAAAGCCTGAATCTATAGTGTTGAATGAGCCACATGATAAGAAATAAGATGTATCCAAAACTAAAATGGGCCACATGATAGGAAATAGTGGGGATTTTGTGACCACCGTTGAAACATTTATATGGCCACAAAAGTTTTGTATAGGTTTAATTTCACGGTGTTTTCACTTCATCTCAGTCAAAATGACCTTATAAATAGTTTGGATGGAATTTAAACATCATGGTGGAGTCTAGGAATGTTTCAACAGTAGGCATTCCTTTTCCCACTATTTCATCTTGTATGGCCTACTTGAGTTTTAGATACTCCTCATTTTGGTTGAATGTCCTAAAAGGAACTTGAAAAATGGATGGATGTGTTGGATTTCTCACAAACATCAAAATGGGCCCTGCCCAAAATCCTTGCATTGGAACTTCATGCAACGTCCATATGCTAGATTTAACACTAAAGCCTCTTGCAGGATTCTCTGCACTAGAAACATAGGTGGGCTCACCTTCATGTTTGTGAGAAATCTACCTCACCCATCAGTTTTGTGAGTTTATTTTAGAACATAAGACTAAAACTGAGGTGGATCCGATAATCAAGTGGGCCCAAAACGTGAGGATTGAACGTCCTGATTTGAAATATTCCTGGGGCAACATAAGGAATTTATCTTCTTTTTTTTTTTTTAATGAACGAGGACATTTTATCCGTTTTTTTAAGAATAATGATATTTTAATTTTCTCTTAAGTACTTAAGTTTATTTGAATTAAATAGAATAATTTTATTCTTATTTAATAAAAAATAATTTCTTTATAATGTAAAACATTTCCAAATTGGAGATAGGGGCAAATGCGTCAAATTAATGTATTTCAGATATTTCAGATGTTCGTTAACAAACAAGTTATTTCAAATTCAGTACTTAATTTTCAGACTTCGTCTATAATTACCAAACAAGTTTTTTGACTTCAGCTTTCATATTTAGCCTTTAGATTTTAGATTCAGGCTTCAGATTTCAGATTCAGACTTTAGACTTCAGATTTAACAAACGGGGCCTAAGCTGATGTACTACAGGTGGTGTGCAAAAGACTTCTTGAACCAAAGCTTCATATTAATGAGAGTTTTAATATATGTTTGTATGATGAGTTGTTGTGTATGGTTGATTAGATTCCCTCTTTCACCATTGATGAGCTGATTGATATATATTTAGCCCATAATTCTTCGATTGAGACCATTGGGCTATTGTTGGATATTTTAGCGGCCTTTTCTACTGACCTGGATTTGTCCTTGCATGTTGTGATGCTTCCAGATGTTACTTTGGATGGTCGGATCAGGTAGTATGTAGCATTATGGCCTTTTCTGTTAGTAAGTCAATTGACTGGGATGGAACGGGCCATATACAACCTTTGGACTCCCATTTCTTTGAGCAATCGTCTTTGGTTGGCATGTTTTCCACTTTTGAGGTTGGGGAGTCATCTAGGGCCACTGAGGAGAGATCGGATGCCAATTGTAGCTAGTTGTTTACAGAGTTATGTGACTCTTCGAGGGATATCTTCATGTTTGATGGTGATAAAGTTGCTAGTGATATTCTCAATACTAGAGCTGGCTCATTTCTGAGATGATGGGAGCTTCAGGCTTTACTTGGACCATGCCTGTTGACCTTTTGGATGAGGGGATGCCTCATTTTGAGATGCCACTAATTCTTTCTGACCACAATGTGTGTCACGCTCCAAACTTGGAAACCGGGCTCACAAAATTCTCGATCGCCGAATCCGGCGTCGATAGCCTCCATAGTACCCCATTCTCGACTCCTGACACCCATACACCAGGTTCCAATCTTGGGATCCTATAAGGAGGATTTCAAACATGATTTTGATTCAGTATAAGCATAACCATAAGCATAACCCATGAACAATAACCACAAGAACACCTTCGCACAATTCACTATGATAAAAAAAATTTTAAGGTACAATGCATACAAAAGAAAATATAAGATAATAATAACGGAAACTCCTGAAGCTCAACTGCACGCTCCTACTATGGCGAAGCTACGACTGTGTCTTGGCGTCACCTGTATGCATCAATCATGCATAAGCTTATAAAAAGCTCAGAGGGTGGTGTAAGTGTGTGTGTAATGTGAACGTGCTCAGAGTGCAATGTCAGAGTAATGCGGAATCATGCTGATGAGTACATGAATGCAATCAGCTGTACTAAGGTTGTGCGGAGTAAGATATGAATGCTATCGGCCATATCGAGACTATACGATGCGAGATACAACTTGGGCATGCCAATCCTCATCCAAATCCACATATTATGCAGCTCATCACTAGAGCATCAAATATTAGTATAATTTTCATTTTGGATAATCACCGAGGTTTAGTACACTCTAAATGGCACTACCCCTTTTGCAGGCACGCAGCCCAAGTGAGCATAAGAAACCTTACTATCCACCTGGCCAATAGTCTACCAATACCTATCCGGCACGTCGATAGCGGACCCATTCACGAGCTGGTTAAACTCAGTCTAGTAATGCCCTCTATGCTCGGGCGGGCAAGGCCGCACCCCTTTCTAACTGACCACAACTTAGTGGGAGACGCGGCCTCTTGATATTCAGCCCTCATGCCCTCATGTATCCACTTGGTCTTGACGTTGGAGTCATCCTCTCGTAACATCGGGTTTATGGATTTTCATTTAGGGACATCTATGGCGCCCCGATATTAGTAACACTATTTCGGGTGTCCGATCCTTCCATTCACGATGTGCCTGTGGAGGCCACAGTCCTGATGTCGCTAGGGCGTACAGTAATCACAATCACACAAATGCAAAGTGCATGAGTCACGTAGTCCAATCATGTATCAATCCTATGCATACTGTGCGCTCATGTGGGATAACTTTGCCTATCAGGGAGTCCCATAAACTACCTACACTATGGCATATGCATTGGCCAATCACATCACGTAACAAACATACAGATGATGCGTATGGGCATGTATCATAATGCTATGCTATCACAAACTCATAATCGGCAATGGCAATCAGCACTAATAATTAGTATCGATAATCAACCTCGACGCAAGGCGGGGTCTATAGATGGACGGCCGGCAATGGACCAATAAAAATCAATGGGCCCCAAGCGTTTGGGTTAACCTATGAGAGGATGATGAGGAAGGGCCTAACAAGGCCTAAGGGAAGGTCACAATGTGGACATCCAACGATCATTACCCATCAATGTGGTCATTTAACCAACATTGCTCCCAAGGAATGATGCTCATAGGGCTAATCAGATAGGGGCCCACGGCCTAACACAAGGGGCTTAATACACATCATCATAGGCCTCGCTTATGGGGCATATATGCATTACATTGGCCTCACTGATGGGCCAATATATACATAACATCGGCCGTATCAATAGGCCAATTCAAATGGGCCGAATCGAGTGGGCCAATTCAAATGGGCCGAATCAATGGGCCGAATCAAATGGGCCGATTCAAATGGGCCGATTCAAATGGGCCAGATCAAATGGGTCCTCAAATACATCAAATCGGGCCTCATCAAGTAGGCCCCAAATATATCAAATTGGTCATACCAAATGGGCCTCAAATACATCTCATTAGGCCTCATCAAGTGGGCCCCTAATACATTAAATGGGTCATACCAATGGGTCGTACCAACTACACCTTTCATCCATTTCAGAGATCATTTTAGAGCATTATATATATATATATATATGTATATATATATATATATATATATATATATATATATATATATCTATATATATATATGAATCATATCAAATGGATCATCTGGACCATACCACAATAACGGTGGAGATAATGATTTTCCACAGTTAAAGCCTCAATGGGCCCGCCATAGCATTCATTTTTCCATCTACTCTATTCATAAGGTCACTAGGACCTGAGCTGAGAGGAAACAAATATCACATTGGTCCAAAACTTCTAGAACCCAAAGGGTTTCAATGGTAGACATTCAATCCCACTGTTTTGGCAGTGTGGTCCACTTAATATAAGATCTGTCTTATTTTTAGTCTCAAGCATTAGACGAGCTACCAAATGGATGGACGGTCTAGATATAAGTGGATAGGACCCATCGTCCAGCCATCTGGTGGTGTGGCTAAGACTCATACATCATGGTGGTCGCCACGAAATTAGATGGATGGAGTAGAATGGGTCCACATCTAGACCACTGGACGGTCAGGATTAGATGGACGGTTCATTAAAGGGGTCCACCTAACGGCCAACCTACCTCAAAATCGGTGGGTCCCCATGTGGGGCCCACCATATAGTTATTATAATATATATGTATTATATTATATATATTATATATATATATATCATATTATATATATTATATTATATAAATTTTAAAAAATCCAACTAGCGTGTGGGATCTCCACCGTCCCAACAGTGGACGATGTGGATCTTCACCTACAGTAGGATGGGCCACACCATTTGATGGATAGTTTATATATAACACATATTTGTGGGGCCCACTCCATCATGATAGATAGAGAGAGAAGTGTTAAAGGGGAGGGACCCCGCCGCTAATGGGTCCTCCCTTATATAATTCATACATCAAGTGGGTCCCACATCAAGTGGGCCCTAAAGTTTAAAATTAATGGTGGATCACCCACCTATCGGCCTTCTTCCTTAGCTCCTTGGACTCGTATGCTCCGTGCCTTCAATTTTGATGGAGGTTGATGATGAATGAATGGTTGAGATGGGAGATGAGAGGGTAGAAAAGTGGGCCACACATGTTTTTGAGAGAGAGAGCTTGGACGTTGGAAGCTTTCATGGGAGTTGGGAGATTGCTTAGAGAATGAGAGAGAAAGAGAGGTGATGGATTGATATGGGATGGGTGGAATGGGTGTTGTAAGGAAGGGGATGGAGATATGGGTTTGTTTGAAATTTTGGTAAAAGAGGGATGGGTAGGGAGAGAGAGAGTTAACTTGGGGAAAAGAAGGAATGAATGCTTGTACTTGGGATAGGGTGAGGTGGCATGGGTTTGGGTGGTGTACTTGACTTAATTTGATGTGACGGGTCGTATAGATTCTCTTAAAATTCGTCACACATGGCGTTTCTTAGGAATGAAAGTGGGCCCACATCTCCTGGCCCGGAATCGGATCGGTGCGTGAGTCGCGGCGTTGGAACTGCGGCGATGGCGCGGTCGCTAGGGTACAAGTTTCGAGTCGAGCCGACTTTGGTATGAAGGACTTGACTTAGGATCACGCACAAACGTCGGATATAGGTCAAGTGTTGCCGGAATTCGACCGGGAGGATTGTGGGAGCCTATGGAATGGTATGGTGTAGGATACGGGTCTTACAACGTGATTGATGGGGTACCCATGCATACGTGTTGGCTGAGTCCTTACCATGCTTGTTATGTGCGGCTTTTATAATGGATTGATAGCTTGTCCGATTATGAGTGCGCCGAGTTGGATTGATTTGGCTACAGAGGAATACTCCATTTGGCTCGTGCTGATGTTAACTGGTGGATGTTGGGCATCGTACTGATAGATTGGGTCCTTGAGTTGAACCTTTTTATGTTCAATGATATGGAGATAGGCCCATAATTGGAGGAGTTCTATCGATTGGTTGGCGTCCCCTTGGATTACTTTCCTTACTTTTCGATGAAGCGCAACCCAAAGTCAGCTACTCCTTAGAATTGGTTTGACGTCCCTTATTTAATATAGCTTGTGGTTGATGGTATAGATGCCATGGTTTTCTCTCTGGATACCCTTTACAATCTAATTTTTGGCAGTCATGGTATTCCCATGTCGACTTATTCCTAGAATGCCCTGATGTTTTGTTTAATAGTTGAGATCTTATTTTCTGGATGGTGTCAGTCTTTCACCACGCTATTTTTAAGGTTCTAGGTTGAGTTTCTCAGAGGAGGAGAATTGTATCTATTGTATTGGTCGAGCTCTTCCATGGGCTTAAAGAGTGTGCACTACGCCGCACATGGGTCCTTCATGGTTGTGGGGCATTCCTCCAGGTATTTTCATTTTATTGTATTGCTTTTTAGTCTACTCTTTTGTCATCCATGCATTGATTTCAGACTTACTGACTCGGCTGGTTTGGCTTTGTGAGTGACTCTTGATGACGATCTCGGTACCCTATCCTGAGTCTCATGGCCATGACATCCTGGGTTATATCATGGATGATTCCTTGTACTACCGGGATGAGAAAGCCCTTGTACCGGTTAATGTTTTCACAATTACGGAGATAGGAGGTTCACTGGGTGTTGTCTTGGCTACTCTTTTTCTCCCATGATCTGCAGTGCGTGCCATCACTCCCTTATCTTAGTAGGCCTCCAGTCTTTTTGCTCATACCACCCTATTCGGTACTTGTGTCAGTTCCACTATTGTCAAGCTATCCCTCCTTTTGCACTTTCTAATTTTAACGATCGTCCCTACCCTTGGCTTATTGGCAACCTTTAAACTGAGAAAGAGTTTCGTTGGATTGGCTCCCTAACTACTAACATGCTTAGATTTGAGTGCTGGGGCATTTTGATGGCTATTGTCCCCTATTTGCACTAGGTAGTTGAGCAGTCTTTATTTCATCACCTTCCTAGTTGGAATTAAACAGTGGAGGAGGATGAGTCAAGCATTTTGGGTGGTGCAAGGTCTTCCACTAGCTCCTTTGAGCCCTTTGGAGCGCATCCCTTCATCGATCATGGCTTGTTGCTAGCTACTCATGGTCATTTCCTGTTTGAGATCTCACCACTGCAGTACCATTGTGAGGAGATATCCCTTCGATTGACCGCTTCCTACTAAGTTGATGAGGAGGAGAGGCTCCTTTATCGCATGGTGATAGACGAGAAGGTTTACCTGCACATGGAGGTACAATGACTGAGGGAGATCTTGGCAGTATATGAGTTCAGAGAGAGATACTTACCTGGATAGGGTCCTGATGAGGAGTGACAGAGACTCATCTTGATTTTCTAAAGGTTTATTGGGTTAGCTGTATGTGTTTTTTGTATGGTACATGAATATCAAATAGAGGGTTATATATATATTTTGTTTATGGAAAGAGAGGAAAGACATATATACATAAAAAGAATATAGATGAAACAGAAAGAGAACTTTTGAAAATTGTTATGCCTTGTGTTGTCTGTGTATGCATGTGTTTGGATTTTGGTGCTAAGATGTGGGAATTAGAACCATGACTTTAGCTTATGCTATTCCATGTGACCTTAAGTTGATCCCTTGAGGGCCTTTGATTTTTCAAGGGAGTAAGCAATGGTATTCGCTAATTTTTCATGATTCTGACTGATCCTGTAGATTCCGTTCCTTCAGCTGTATTCTCTTGCTTTTTATCGCCCGTGTTTATGTTACCTTGGACTTTTTGAGTTTTCTTGGACTACTATCTTAGCTGTCTTCAAGCACCTACTTTTTATTTCTTTTTTAAGCCTCTTGTGCATGTAACGCCCTTTCAAGTTTTCACTACAGCTGACTTTTCTTGCCATTTTTGCCCATGGCGCCCTTTTGGGTTTTCACCACATCGTGGGTATTTGATCTTACCTGCCCCTTACTAGCTATACTGTTTTTACATTTGGCATCCTTTTGAGTTTTCACCAAGTCCGCTATGTGCCTACTATTTTTACTCGGAACGCCCTTTCGTGTTTTCACTTCGCCCTCTTTGTTTAGGCATATCTTTTTATTTTCTTTTTCTTTTTCTTTGACGGTTGAGGGGTTGAAATTCCTTCGTTGTCGGCCGATTAAGAATTGTTTTGACCTCTTTTTGAGTTACAATGGTAAATTTGTTGACATTAACTAAGCTTATCCTGAGATGTAGGGCAGCTGTTTGTGCTATGAGGCCGATTTGTTTCTTTTTTCGTTTTTATTTTTTTAGACTGCGCACTCTTTATTTCGCCCTTATTTCCTTTCTTTCTTTCTTTTCTTTTCTTCTCTCTCTCTCTCTCTCTCTCTCTCTCTCTCTCTCTCCCCCTCTCTCTCTCTCTTTTGTATTTTCACTCCTTTTCAGTTTTGACCCTTCGTTTATAGCACTCATTGGTGGACGGGAGGGACGCTTTTTAGGATAGTTGTTCTTGGTCTTTTGACTTTAGCTTTACTAATGTAATTGCAGATGAGATCAGACAGGCTTACTTGTGAAAGATTTTTACATTATTATGTTGACTAGCTCAGAAAGATCTTCTCCTTTCATGTTGTCGAGTCAGAGGGCGCCTCCCAAAAGTACTTCTCTGATGATCAGTGGTCCTTCCCATGAGGGTTTGAACTTTCATAGGGATTAGGTAGGTGAGATGGCAAGATACGCTTGCCTCCCACCTTAAAGCTTCTCTTTTAGACTCTCTTGTTGTAGGCCCGAACGATTCTTTTTTGATAGCATTAGGAATGGCTTAGGTCACACACGTGATTTTTGTCTGCAAAATGCAATTAATCGTATCTAGCTTGTTTATACTCCCCTTCATTGACTTTGCTTTCTAGTAACACTCGTAGTGATAGAATTTGTATCTCAACTTGTAGAACTGCCTCCATTCCAAATGTAAGCTCAAAACTATTTGTACCATATTCGGCCGAGTACTGTTTTCAGCTAATCAGAGTTGATTATGTGTGATTTGTATGGATGTGCATGCAACAGTCATAGGATTTTCTACGGATATGTACGATCACATTTCAAAAACAGAGCCACAATGTATCGATTGCATTAAAGTGGCTGATATGTGTGCGACTGAGTCCAAATGACCAAGTGATAGGTTGCTAACGGTTAAGTTCACACGATCGTTGGACAGATGGCTAAAGAAGGATTTAAAGAAGTAGAACGTAGAAAATATCTAGAAGCAAAGTGATTGAGGAACGATTACTGTAATCGTCGGAATGTGGGAAGGATCCAAAATAATAGGATTAAAGCTATAAATAGAAGAATACAACAAAGAAAATTGTCTCATACCACACCAATCAAACCAAATCTACGTTTCAATTATCCTTGTCAATTTACATTTCTTAGTGTAATCAGTTACTTTTTCTGCTCAGTAAATTACTTTTCCTAGTGTAACAATTTACCTTTTGCACCCGTCGTTTACATTTGGTAGCGTAATCTGTAGTGTTAACATACTAGCTAATAATAGTAGTTATAATTGGATCCTAAACTCGCACGCCGAATCTCATTCCATCATTAGAGGGGTATCCTTAAGGAGCTAATAATAGTCTAGTATAAGGAATTATCTCTCATTTCATTTAATCTATATTGGAAGTCCTTTCATATGGAAGGCAAAGGAGTAGCCCATTATCAAAGGATGAACCCCACCCTCTGACTATCACCTAATTTGTTTACAAATTGAGTTAGTGGCTGAATAGGAGACCGATCTTCTTAAGTTCGATCATACCTTGTGTCTGCCTACTTTGGCGCTTGAAATTATAGTTGTTTGGTTTAAATTGGAGCCCCAATCCCAATTCTGACATGCCCGCAAGCCATCGGTGCTAGAGAAAACCATGGTGAACAATTTTTCTCGCACGACCGATGGGACCCTGCTTAGTTAACTACCAGTTTGATTTGTGTTGAAAATGAGAAGAATGACCCACGCTTTTGGTACTGAACCTGCAACGCTGACCATACTACCTCCTAGTGATGATGTGCAGGTCTAGGTGCCCCTAAAGGCATCTAATTTGAATACAAATCTGATCAAAAGTCAAGCTGGGCCATCTACGTCTATAACCATACTCCAAGATGAGGTATCTATGATACTTTGGGATGTCCAAATGAGCTTCTAAATGGTGTAAGAATATGGAAAGGCCCAGGCTGACCAATTCCATATTCAAGCCGAAGGTACTAATCGCTTCATGGCTAGTCAAACTGAGGCCATGCAACAGTTGCTACCCGTAATAACAGAACAGACACAACTATTGCCCCAACATAATAGTAGTTCGGTCGGTAATGCAATTCCAATGCCACCTATGCCACTATTACAACATAATCCACTGTTGACTCCCGTCCCAGAGATCAGGAACGTGCCACCTCCTCTGGAAGTAAGGTGACCTAAATGGAAGTTAGAGATTTTACACATGACAATAGGAACCAAAGACTGCCAGTCGAATTCAATTTTCAATAGGGCTTCAGGTTTCATGATATTCTCAATCGATTCAATCTAGACTGACCGCCTGTCAGAAAGGATCAACAAGTCGATCAGGAACAAATCATTCAGCTTGTTCAGGAGGTTACTAGCCAGGTGTTGGGCTGTAATACTATTCCTATGAATCACAAACCATACCTTGAATGGGTAGATCGGCGACATCCGTTGCCAATGAATTATAGACCGAGTTTCACTCTGTTTTTTGGTGAGCACGGTCAGTCAACTATCGAAAATGTTGGTCGATTCACGATGCAATGCAGTGAATTAGCCAATAATGATTACTATAAATTGTAGTTATTCGATCACTTGTCTGCCGTAGCATTTATTGGTATTCAAACTTGCTACCAAATTCGATACACACTTGGCAATAGCTAGAAGAGAGGTTTCATGCTCAGTTCTTTTCCAAAGACAGGGAAATAGCTATGGCTGATCTCGCGCATTTTCAACAATTGCCGGGAGAGCCATGTGAAAGTTATATTATGCAGTTTACACGAGTGAAGAGCCGCTGCAAAGTAGTCATGACTAAGTTTGACTACAAAAGTTTCTCATTATGAGGAACTCATACAGGAAGGAGCCATACGAGCCAATTCATCATTGGGAACATAAACAATGATCCTAATTATGAAATTACAATTGCTAAAGTAGTGGCTAAAAAGCCATTAGTATGTACGACATTGGTCAAAGCGGAATCGACCGCTTCGACCACGCGAAAATCTCAAAAAGTGTATACTTTCGATATCACCTGAGCCGAAAAGATTTGATTTCATGCTAGATTCAAAGTTTATGAAAGTTCTTATCCATCATAAGATATCTTCGACTGATGAATTACAAAAAGTAGAGTATTGCAAGTGGCATGGATCTCAGTATCATTTCAGTAACAAATGTGTTATTTTCAGGAATCTCATCCAAGATCACATCGATCGAGGGCTGTTGAAGTTCCCAAAAAAGGATAAAGGATCCATGTTGATCGATAGTGACTCATTCCCATCCAACATGGAAGTGAATACAATTACTTCGAATATGAGGGATCATCCGAGACCAAAGATTAACCTTAACCCTGATAATTTGCGAAGAACATTCGATCGACCCCCGTCAAGGCAACGATGGACTCCTCGTCATCAAGTCAATTGTTTGGCAGCAAGCGACAGGAGTATCAAGGATCTCAATTTTGTGATCGATGTGCTTGGGAAATCCCCCCATGGTCGAGAAACCCTCCGCAGATAATAGACAACGACCAGCACTCCGATCGATATTATTATTGCCCAAGGCAGTTAGCTTCCAACCACCGATCACGGTGGGGGCCACCTTTAACAAGGATGGTTAAGCCTCCTACCACACAAGAACGAGTTTGAAGACGAATCACCCACCCAAAATTTCCAGCCATACTAGAAGTTTTAACTAAGACTCAAAAATGCCGATGGCAAATACAGAGAGTCGCGGTGAGAAGAGGAAAGGTGGAGAAGTACCTCTTTAGCAAGGACCCAGGTTACCCCGTCCATTTTGGAAAGTCCACTCATTCGATGAATAAGTGATCGTGAACAAAGTCGAAGCTATAATACCACCTGTGAGTCAAGAGAATGAAAATCCCCTTGAAAACAAGGATAAGATAGGAGGTCTCAAAGAAGAAGACAATACTGAAAACTTGTCTGACTACCTTAATGAGGATTGCTTCCCAATAGAGGAATGGTTACCTAGAGAACTCACATCGATAGCAAGTAGCTTGAGAAAATTAGCGATTGATATCTCAGTTGATCTTATGACCAACGAGCGCCCTTTTCTGATCGAGGAAGTCGAGTCTGAGACACTAGGGGGCAAGGCTTGAATGGTGAAATAGTGTTTGATTCGTTGTCGCCGGTGATGTTCCATTGCAACATGGTTTTTACGTTACCATCCAGTTTTCAAGTGAAGCCATCTAAACCAAGCATAATGCCTAGAGATGTAGAGGAACACACTCCTCCAGTAAATATAAACATGCCTCTTTTCCCTTCAAAGAAGCTAGAGAGAATGAAATGGAGGCTAACAGGGCATTGCATATTAACACAGTCACTATAGCGACTAATGGTGCTTTTGAGAGGGTAATTTTAGATAAACACACAAGTGACATGATGTAACACAACATTTCAAGCTGTTATACATATCAACCCACCTAGATGGATGCCCTATCACCAGGATTTTGGTGGACAATGAGGCCATGGTAAATTTATTGTTAAAAAGAATAATGGCCAAATTAGGGAAAACCGTGGCTAACTTGGTTCCATTAAAGGTGACCGTTGCTGGTCATGTCGCCAACACACATGGTGTTTTATTGGGAAGAGATTGGATTCACTTATTCGCGTGCATTCCATCCTCTCTCCACCAGTTTATAATTTTTTGGAATCAAGATAAAGTCAAGTTGGTCTTAGTCGATATAAACCCTTTTTGGCTACGTCAAATACTAATGAGGCTTATTATTATGACAAATAAATAGGACTTATTGAATTTACAAGGAGAAACAAACTCAGTCATCCATTAGAATTATGGTAAAAAAGAATTTGGATAGTATTGTACAAGCTATCCCAGAGATAACTCGTACTGATGATATCCAGCTGAAGGATATTGTCCTTTATCAGCCAACTTCCTATTATGTCATTGAGGAGATTCCATGATGGGAACACCAAAAAAGAAAGAACTTGGGGCCAACTTCTCAGCTAGAATAAGAAGGCTTAAAGAAAGCCTGAAGGAAACTAACGAAGTAATTTTCGTCAACTTAGCTAAGTTTGATAAACCAACCAAAGAAGATAGCTTTAAGTTGGAAGACCTCTTAAGTGAAGTAGAAGATGACCGACTGCAGACATAGGATCCACTGGTTGAGATTAATCTGGGAACGAATCATAATCTAATGCCCACGTTTATAAGCAATCTATTATGGCCACTTGAGCGAGAGGATTTAATAAGCCTATTTCTGAACTTTGCAAATCGTTTCGCATGAGATTACCACGATATGCCAGGGCTCGACAAATCCCTGGTTAAGCATAGATTGCCCACTAAAGAGGGATATCGATCGTACAAGCAGCCGCCAAGGCGGATGATGGCCGAAGTCACTCTTACAATCAAAGAAGAAATCGATCGGCTCCAAAAGGCTGGTTTCATCCGACCAATTAAATACACGAAGTGGATGTCGAATGTAGTCCCGTTAATGAAGAAAAGCGGTAAGCTAAGAGTGTGTATTGATTTTAGAAATTTAAACCTGGCTATGCCGAAAGATGAATACCCCATGCATGTGGCTAATCAGCTAATCGATCGGGTAGCTGGACATAGAATCATGTCTTTCTTAGACGGACATTTTGAATACAACTAGATTTATATAGCCTTGGATGATGTGTCGAAGACTACGTTCAGATGTTTGGGACCTTTGGGGACCTATTATTGGGTTGTGATGCCATTCGGCTTGAAAAATATAGGTGCCAAATACCAAAGAGTAATGAATGTTATCTTTTATGATATGATTGGTTGTTTTATGGAGGTCTATGTGGACAATGTAGTAATCAAGTCGACCGATGCAAATGAGCATCTGGCCCACTTGCACAAGTCTTTTGAATGAATGAGACTTTATAAATTAAAACTAAACAATTTAAAAGACATGATTCTATGTCTAGCGGCCCGATCAGAGAGGGATCGAAGTTGATCAGAACAAGGCTTAGGCAATGATTGATGCACAAACACCAAGAAATAAAGCTGAGCTCTAGAAATTACTGGGTCATCTTAATTTCTTATAATGTTTTATATCTAATTGTGCAGGTAAAACTAATGTTTTCTCGTCACTATCGAAATTGAAGTAGGGAGTAGAGTTCGTGTGGGAAACAGAGCTCAAGCTGGCTTTCGATCAGATCAAAGAATACCTGGTGAAGCCACTTGTGCTGATGCCCCCTATCAAAGAACAACCTCTCAAGCTATATATCTCAGCTTTAGCAGGGTCGGTTGGGTCTCTCCTTACTCAAGATGATGACATGCGAAAAGAAAGGGCGATGTATTATTCGATACGAATGTTGCTTGATGCAGAGAAAAGGTATTCTACCATAGAAAAATTATGCTTATCCTCGTACTTCACAACTACTAAATTGAAGCATTATTTGTTGGCCAAAAGTATAATTGATTTAGTGAAGTATATGTTAAATCGGCCGATTCTTAGCAGTCAAATTGGTAAATGGGTGTTGGCCTTATTTGAGTTCGACGTATATTATGTGCCACAAAAATCAGTAAGTGGTCGAGCCATAATAGACTTTTTGGCCAATCACTCATCAGACTTAGAAAAGCAAATTCCTCCAAACATTGCAGACTCATATTATGTGCAACTTATGCCCTGTAAACTAATTTTTAATAGCTCAAAAACACATGAAACATTTGGGGCTGGCATAGTGTTGATCACTCCTAATGGAAATCGGTAGGAATTCGCCTTTCAATTAGAATTTAAATGTACTAACAATCAGATTGAATACGAAGCCATGATAATTGGCATAGAAATATTTTTGAAATTACGAGTGAAAGACGTGATGATCATTGGAGATTCACGATTAGTGATAAATCAGATGGTAGGAACGTTTAAGTGCACCGACTCATCTTTATTACTATGTTGTAGCAATCCAATTACTAGCTCGAACAATTTGATGAGGTCGAATTGATGCATATCACTTGAGAGCATAATGTAGATGTCAATGAAATGGCATAACTAGTCACACGCTTGGAAGCCTGGAAATGACCAATGGTCGGTCGATCATTGTTCAGAGGAGGTCTTTGCCCTCTATTTTCCAAAGAGAAAACATAGCAGAAATATGTTAAATAGAAATAGAAGAAGATTCCTCTCATGGGCTACCTACAAAGTCCTCATATTAGGACTAACAAAGGCATATGTAGGTCGGCCATCGATTATGTTATGGTTGACAATGAACTATATAGGAAAGGGGCCGATGGAGTTTTGCTTCGATGTTTGTCTAAAAAGGAGGCGATGTCGATCATGAAAGGAATCTAGATCTAAACTAATCAATCATGTGAGACCCACCTAATAGAAGCCTTACGAATCCATGATAAAAATAGCTTCTGATAAGTTACCCCATCATGTGTTCAATAAAATGATGGCTAGCGCACCTACTAGCACCTACATCACTCCTTGTGGTATAGGGCTTTCGTTAAAGAAGCATGTAAAAATAATAATTTAGTGTATCTGGTGGCTATAAACACCCTCTACCAGATGCCCGTGCATCACATGTTTCTCACATTCCATTCTATCGTCTCCCATCGTGCTAGTGTGTGAAAATAGGGCCTGCATTTCTGTGACCTAGAAAGTTATGGGACTTATCATGGATTGGAGGTTTTAGAGTGTCGAAAATAGATGGTTAAAGAAGCGGTCAAGTAAAAGAACCATAAAGTAGATGGCAGGGATCATTGAACCTGATGAATTTTGGGTCATGTCCCATCTTTGGTAAGTCCTACAAGAATTAATGGCCTCCATCGAGCAAACATGACCTCACTGATACAGAATGGGTGCATCAGAACATCATTCACGTGTTAATGATGGGGTTTTTCCTCCTCAGTCCGCACTGCTCGACCAGTCGAGGGTCCACTTGACCGGTCGAGGCCACTCAACTCAAAGTTCAGCAAGCATTCTTTTTGGTGCTTGACCAATCAAGCCCTGTATCAATGGCCTCCATCGAACAAACATGACCTCACTGATACAAAATGGGTGCATCAGAATATCATTCACGTGTTAATGATGGGGTTTTTCCTCCTCAGTCCGCGCTGCTCGATCGGTCGAGTAGCCTGCTCAACCAGTCGAGGGTCCACTTGACTGGTCGAGACCACTCGACTCAAAGTTCAGCATGTGTTCTTTTTGGTGCTTGACCAGTCAAGAGCCAGTCTCGACCGATCGAGGGTCTGCTCGACTAGTCGAGGGTTACGTAAATTCAGTCCGAATTTGGTATAGACTGTGTAAAGTTGAGGCGGTTTTTGTAGAGGTGTAGAAAAGAGTTTCTTAAACTATAAATAGGGGTCCTAGGGTTATTCTAAGGTAATAAAAATGGGTTTTCTAAAACTATGCAAGGGTTTACTAAAGGGTTTTAGGGCTATCAAAATGGGAGAGAGAGAGAGAGAAAAGAGAGAGAGAGAGAGAGAGAGGAAGCTCGTGGAAGGGAGGGTTCTACTTGTAGAGGTGATCTACTGTGCAGTCGACATCTCAGTGCTTTTACGTTCTCGTGATCGGTGAGATCTCTCCGTTTTCTTTATTCACTTATTGTTCATCTACTTCTGCATGAGTGAAGAAGGTTTGATCCAAGCGGTATGTGATTGTGATCAGTTGTAACATTCTACTTCATAGTGAATTGTTGCTCTGGACGAGGTCCCATTGTTTTTTATCTCTTTGAGGGTTTTCCATGTAAAAACTCTTGCGTTGTGTGGTTTATGCTTTGATTTATTTCATTGCTTTATTATATCCCATAATTCTAGTATTTTTGGGAGGAGAGATCCTAAGGTTTTTGTGCAACGCTCCCAACAGTTAATACCTTAATTACTTGGCCTTTGGCCCGTTGGAACACTTTACTAGTGGAAACATCGATTACTAATGAGAAATATGGAGATTTACTAGCATACATCTGGATCTATGGTTATAGATACATTGATATTATAGTCCTTGAATGCCAGTCATGTTTCATAAGCCCACCTTTTCAAATGACATGCCACAAAACTGACCTAGAAAATCTTAAAAATTCCAAGCTCATTAAACCCTCCGTCAATGGTTAATAAAAGAAAATATGCAAAGAAATGATCTATATTCAAAGTTAAAATTTTTAAATGATCAGATTATTGAAGTGTTCAAAACTTCTGGTACTCCTAATGTGGGGCTCACTGTAAAACGATTTGAATCCATTGAAACATGATTGAGATCCAACTGCTATAGTACAACATATCCCATTGAATCCAATTTGAGATCTCGTAAATATTGGCATGTAGCTCAATGGTAGAGAGACTGCATTTCAACATTAAGGTCTGGGGTTAGAGCGCAACTTAAATATAGAAGAAACAACCTTCTGTACCTTGAGCTGGGTACCTCTCGCACTGAGACCCGCATGTTGTCTCAATAGCAGAGAGACTGCATTTCAACATTAAGGTCTAGGGTTAGAGCGCGACTTAAATATAGAAGAAACAACCCTCTGTACCTTGAGCTGGGTACCTCTCGCCCTGAGACCCGTATGTTGTCTCATGGTTACCTTGGAATCCAAAAATCATGACCATCCATGACACAGGTAGGCTACACGCTAGGAAAAGTTGGGATTGATGTCACCATTAGTTTCGTACAGGGCCCACAGTGATGTTTATATTGTTGGAAATATTCCAAAAATAAATTATTTTAGATACTAAAATTATAATAAAAAGAATTGATTCAAATTAAGCTGTAGCACTAATAAAATTGATGTCACCATTAGTTTCGTACACCCTCTATATGAACTCAGTTAACGTAGCAATGGTCTCTGGCAATGCTTCACTAGTGCCTCTATAACCACACTGTTCACGCCCACGCTAGCATGATGTGCATGTTCTAATGCGTAACGCAACTCCATCTTCTCTCCCTCTTTTATAAGTAAACCATTCACGAGAAGGTTTAAAAACCACAAAAGGTTCCCATTCCTGAGCAATGTGGGAGTAAACAAAAAACATTTTTCAAAGATTCTAAAAATTATTTTAAATGGAAACAAAAAAAAAAAAAAATGAATTTGAAAATTTTAAATTTTCAATTATTTATTTCTAACCACACTAAGTTCAATTTCAACATATATGTCATCCACTCCATTCATCTGATGTGCCTCGTAATGATGAAAGACTTACCAAAAATCACACTATTCGAAAACTCAAGCAGGCCATTTCACGTGAATCTAAAAGTTTTTTGTTATTTCCCGGGGTGGCCCTCCGACTATAGAAATAGTGTAATTTATGAGATTAGTGCTAAAAAAAGTGCTAAGGGCTTGTTTCAAACACATGATTAAATGTTTGCATTAGGTGTAATTAACATCATTATTGCATAATGATTATATGTCTAGAATTACCATGTCATTTGACGGTCCCATCTCACATTTGGGATTAAATTCTTCCGTTCGAAAGCACTGTATTAAGTAAAACTTGTATTGGCGGACCATTGAATTGTAATCAATGGATGAAATTTCACAACTGATGCCAATCACTTGTATTCATAAGCAACTCCACTGTCACATGTAAGGATCCCATATGATGGACAAAGTGAATAAAAGGCATGCACAATGTGGAGCCCACCGATGTAATGGATTTTGAAATTCATAAAAAATCCACCATATCTACTGTTGGGGCCCAGTTAATCCCATGTTTGGAACAGGCCTTAAAAAGACTAATCCTAGGCATAATTCCTGCTCGATGCATGCAACATTTTCCTTAAAAATAAGAAAGAAAAAGGATTCATAAAGATGTACTGTCTAATAAGGATGCCAATGGATGAGGCTGGGTTGAGGGTCCAGATGTGACACATTTAATAATTAGGTCTATATTTTTACCAATCTAGGCCAATATTTTAGCCAAATGTAGGGCTGGTGTCGGTCTTGATAAAGTTAAATCAACTTCATTTTAGGTTAGCCCAGTTGGTCATGTACTGTCGGGTCGGGTCTAGAGATCCACTGGGCCAACCCGGCTCTTTTCTACGTGTACATTTTATAATTTGAAAGCAAACTTATAGAATTCGTGGGAATTTCAGTCCGGACGCGTAATGCATCTTACCCGGCCCGGACTTTAATCCGTCTAGGCAGGGCTCTGTGAGGCCCACGGTGATGTAAGTGTTTTATCTACCTTGTCCTTCGCTTTTCTCGAATCATTTTAAGGCATTAGACAAAAAATGAAGCAGGTCTGGCTCTAAAGAAAGCTGCGGTGATAATGACACCCACCGTTCAACTCTTTCCAAGGGATGATGGTTTTTTTTTTTATATACCATCCAACTTATTCATAAGGTCATGCAGATGTAGATGAAGTGAAGACATAAATATCAGCTTGATCCAAAACTTCCTTTTACCATCCAGCCTATTCATAAGGTTGACGTAAAGAAACAAATATCAGCTTGATCCGAAACTTTTCCAGCTCATAAGAAGATTTTAATGGCGGACGTTCAATCCCCACTTTGTGGTCTACTTAATTCCTGTACCTACGTCATTTTTTTGATAATACCTTAAAATGATATGAGAAAAGCTATGAATGGCGTTGATAAAATAGTTACATCACGGTGGGCTCCACAGAGGCCTGCATGGACGGCTTACCTTCCGGGCGGGGGTAGGAGACGCAATCCGCGTCCAGTAAGTCATATTCAGATCCACATGCACTCGTCAAGAAGGCCACGGTGTCACGGCAAAAAGGTAAAACAAAAAATACAAACACCGAAATATAAAAAAGGTGAAAAAGAGAAAAAACTTTGATACTCTGATTGAGTGTGTGGATGATACACATGAACTTAGGACTTGCTTATTTGGAATTACATTAATTCAAATCAAATTGTCCAAGTTGATTATATTTCCAAGTTTAGATGTTCAAGGATCACAAAGTATTTTTATTTTACTATCTGATTCTCAGATTACTGGACATATATTGGACGGTTGAAAATGAAAATATCGGATTGCCTATCTCAAGAAACAAGTGTACATGAATTAACAGTTAAAACTGTTCAAAAAATATGATTTTTAAACCGTAAGTTAGAGATAATGTATTTGACAATTTGGACGGTTCAGTTTGAGTTTATACATGCCACCTATACAATGTTTTATTGCCTGCGTATCAAGCGTCATGTGCTACCAGAGTATTCTATAACTCCTCAGGTACGCCAAACATTCCCTCGATTATTAGAGCTGTACGGTAAATTTAAAAAAGAGTACTTCGAAGTTTGTACTTTTCAACATTCACGTTTTGGGAGGTTTACAAAGCCCCCACACACGCGCATGCACACATGCCAATATGGAACACGTGTGACAGATCCCATCTTTACATCAGGTGATCCACACGAATCACTCAGTTTCACTGCTTAGGTGGGCCATATTGTGCAGACAAATGGCTAAAAATTTTCTCTAGTAGCCGTCTTGTGGCCCACGGTTCTGCCCAGAAGATCTAATCAATGTAGATCATTGAAAAGCTCTGATCTCACACGTGTAATATCAGCATCACTTAAATGTAGTAAGAACCAAGTGACTTTCATCGTGGACCATCCAATGGAGGGGCCACTCCTTAGATGGAGCATATCCAAAAGTGGCACCGTTGAAGTATCCTAAACGTCCAATCCATGGACCTCAATGTAGAAATTTTTACCATAGATTTTATTAACTGCCCAAAACCATGCTATTAATTAGCATAGTTTAAATCGTGTGGAACTGGACGGTCACGATTAGGGATTAGGGAGATCCGATCCATGTGATCTAGTCTATGGTGGAACTGGACGGTCACGATTGATGGGCATGAGCTCCCTAGTCGAAAGTAATAGATTAGCTTAGAGTTACGGCTAGAATTGGACACGGGGTTATTTTATGCTACTCCTCTCTATAAACATGGTTTTTAGGCATCAAAAAGTCAACCTAGTGCGTAGGTTAGCATATTGCCAGTAGCATGATTTACTCCACATTTCATGAAAATTAAAATAAAATAATTCATATTCTTTTCTTTATATTTTAAGGAGCAGTTAAACCATTAAAAATATATTAACTGTGAATACAAAACAAGGAGAAGAATTAGAAATTGCCTTCACTAATATCTCTACACATGTTTGAATACCGCGAAATCTTGGCACGTGTGAGAAATCCGTACCATTCATCATGTGGATCACACCTTGAACGGATCCCGTCTAAAGACCCGGATGGTCTGTTCATCAGATTGACCATGCATGTACGTTGAATGTAGACCGTTGATCACTTCGCGGATGAAAGAGCCAGCCACGATTTCTGGCCACATCATTTTCACCGTGGGACATCCCTAATGAATGGTCAGGATCCTGCGTGCCCCCATCAATCCTCCTCCGTAGGATCACCATAGCATTTCTTTCAGTGGCCATCTTGTCGAGATGGAACAGTCACCTAATCCATGCAAGAGCCTCATTTGTCATTCTAGTCCATCTCCCAAACGGATAAAGAGGAAGCATGTTCGGATTCCATTATTGGCAGAAGGCATCTGTGTCCCTTGACTGCCCAAAAGAATATAAACAAAAAAAAAAAAAAAAAAAAACGGTTTTCCCGCTCAGGTGCTATATGGTCATTTGGCAATACTGTAGATCATACTCATCCACCATAGATTTGACATCCACGTACTCAATCCACACCGTTGAACTCGGGCCCACTATGAATGAGTCCCAACCCAAAAAAAATCACACGCTTATCGAACAATCTGAACAGTCTGATCAATGGTTCATTGTGTTAGATTATGTTAGAGTGTTAGGATAAGTATTACACTTACATGTATATCTTTACCTACTAAATTGATAAATTTAAGTAATTAGGGAATACATATTAAGAAACTCATCTCTTGTTTATATACTATATTATTCTTAGAGATATATAAACATAGAATTCTCCACAATGCAGTTCCTATTTTACACATTGGACTTGGACCATCGATTGAATGGTTAGGATTATTGGGTCAGTCTAATTTTCTGGATATGCGCACTAAAGTGGGCCCCACAGTTTACAGATTAAATAAAAACCTTCTAAAGCAGGTATTGACTGAAGAACAGGTCAGTTGAGTTGCGACGTTAAAAAAAAAACAAAAGAGTAGGGGCCACTGTCAACTTCGAAAGGACTCGACCATACGTGAATGGTTGGAGGAATAAATAAAGGGTGTTTATTTCATACTCCGTCTGTCTATAATGGTTGATACGCAGGCACTTTGAAATGGTACATGAAGCATATATTAACACAAATTAAACCGATTAAATTTCAGGACCCACTGTCACTAAGTTACAATCCAAAAATTAGATTCATTGAACAATTCTGACCTCTGATTTGTGGACACTTGTTTGTTAAATAAAAGAATTGGATATTTTTCTTTTTTAACAGTCAAATAAATGTCCACCAATCTGATGGTAAGATAATCAAGTTAGTGTAATTTTTGGAACATGATACATCTAACCTGGTACCCATAATTTGGACAGTTTAGTTTGAATTACATGTATGCCACATGTATGTAATCTCTAAGTAATGTCTGTGTATCATCCATTGCACTTTTCCAGAGTATTAAAGTTTTCTCCAAATTGAAACAGAAGTATATATCCTTGAAATGACAAACATGCCCTTGCAATATGCTCCCTTAACACCATTTTGTCTTGTGTCATGTGCTTTTCAGGTTGCTTGAATTGCACAGGTGGGGGTATCTGAAGCGTTTTCCCCATAAATTTGCATGAAATCAATGGAATTTAATAACAAAGACAGAATTCTAACTCTCGTGAAGACAAAAATTAACGTAACAGTAAAAAGCTGTTTTCTTGTTATTTTAGATATCAGCTGGTTTTGGAAACATATGAAATTGATTATTTAAAATGGAATTTTTGTTTCTTTGATTTCACAAGAAATATGATTTTTATTTTTAAATTAAAAATACAATATCTCAAAAGAGAAACATATCTGCAAAATGAAAGGGGAGGTTTATGATACGCCTATATGATGCTTGATACGTGAGGCAGGGAAGGCCGTCATGAGCTGGATCACCGTCTTCCTCATAAATAACTACTCAAAATCTACATAGCTCTCTGGATTCATCACAGAGTTTTCTTGAATCCACAAGAGATAAAATAGAAATAATTTCTAATAAATTTGATAATAAATTATTTGATGATAAAAAAATAAAATTACAATCCTTTAAATAATGAGTTCAAATATAGGATAAAATTTTAGACTCAAAGTCCAACTCAGACTCCCTAAAAACGTGACTTAATATAAATAGTAAACTTATTATTTATAGACAGACGATCACAATTCCTACTGGACATTATGGTTTTTAGCCAAAAATATAAAGTGTCCAATTTGGTGTAACCACGTTATTCTCCTAAATTTTCTAAGCCATTTTCATGTTGGGTACGACTCCTACAACTCAAAGGATCAATAGTTATGATAAAATTAAAACTTACTATTTATAGTAAAAATGAAAATAAAATAGACTTTTGACCGTCAATCTGATGGAATCTCACAAATTGGCATGGGCAACCAGCATAGCCGAGTTGGTTGGCTAAAGTAGTTTTTCCTATCCCAAAATCATATATGATGCATCCAAAAACTCATTTTGGTTTGTGAGATGTGGTTGTTTGAAAGTTCTGACTGTCCGGATTATTTCCGCTTCTGATCGGGCCTTCTCTAGTCCCTTTTTTTTTTTTTCATGAAAGTGTCTACAACCCGCTCTACATCAATACACAGGTACTAAATAATTGTGCATTTGGCATGTATTAACTTAAATTAAACCAACTAAATTGTAGGCCTACTGTCACTTAGTGAAAGTCCAAATTCATATTGTTTATAATTTGTGGACACTTATATGTTGGAATAGTACCATAAGATAGTTTTATTTTAACTTTGCAAAAAATTCCAACGAATCTGATAGTCAGATAATCCAATAAACAAATAAATAAAATCCCACAAATATGATAATCAGGTAATCAGATAGGTGTGTAGCGTTTGGTTCATGGTACATATAAACTAGGACCCAAATTTTTGACACTTAAACTTTATGCTGTGAATGCAATTTCTAAGTGGCAGTGTCTTCCATCACACTGACAATACCAAAGTCTTCTCTTTTAAAAATAACTTCTTATGAGTTTCTATTTTTGTCTTCCAGTGACAGCTTTACAAGTTATGGATAAAATTATCTCTATTAATCTCTCCTATGTATAAGTAATATTTGGCCCATTTTACCCCAACAATTAGTTATAGACACCTCAGATAAGGCAGAAAAGTTGGTCTGAGTGCAGTTGGGACCTATGAAATCAAGCTAAAACCCAAGCAGAAGTTCAAGCCTGATCCAAGGTCGAAGCCCATTTAGCTTTAGGACCACAATAAAGCGTAAAGGAGTGGAGTAGAGAGGAACTAGCACCCCACCTGAGCCCTGGGCCAAAAAGGTGCCCATTCATGTGGCAGGCTGTGCATTGCTACTTGGAATCTCCCAATATTTTATTGTAGGTTAAGTGGGGAGGAAAAAAAAAAGTAAACCATGCCTCAGGAAGTTTGCTTGGGGTAAAATAACCCCTCTAGTCCTAGTTTTGTCTGAAATTACACCCCCAATCCGACCAACCATGGTATGTCATATGGCACATCCATGCCCTCATCCAATCACAGGCCTTAAAGCCTTTTTAGCCCCTAAACTTCTCAAAAACTACAAAAATGTCATCCAAAACACCTATAAATACCCCAACCCACTTCACGTTTTCCATCACTCATCATTACCAAGAGAGCCTTAAGAAGGAGAAGAGTGAGAGAGGGTCTAGCTCATCCGTCGCCAAGGAGAGAGATAGAGTGAAAGGAGAGGAGCCTTCTAGCCTTGGTTACCTAAACTCTAGCCACCTGAGCCATTAAAAAGACCGATCCGACCCATTCCAATCAATCCTCGTGACAATGTAACGTCCTAGATTTTTGCTATTTAGGATTTCAAAAAAAATTTCTTGAAAATTTTTAATATAACTAGCCTACGTCATTAGTGACTGACCCTTAATACTCGAGGTGATCCTATACACTGGTGGTACTGGTAAAGAACCATACAAATCCGATTTAATCAACCGTAGGAAGCCAATGAATCTACCTGATTACTTAAACATCGAGTTTAGCCACATGATTTGTTCATCTATGGTCCAAATCTAGCTAGCCTATCACTGACTAATCGAGACAACCGTAATTAAATAAAGACTTACGTAAAACCGAGACAATTATGGGTCGGATCTTAATTAACAAACCAAGTCAACCTACTTACTCATTTAGCTTAAGAACTAACGGTTTAGAGTGATCATGACCGAATCGCTATTTTCACTAATTTTGATTAGGCCACACTATGACCATAGTTAATTCAGGCCCTAATCATTGCACATAAGAAATCTCCCTACCTAATTCATTTTAAAAATGCCTCGATTATCCGGACGAGCTTTAGATCTCTCATTAGTGGGCCATTAAACCCGATGCCATTGGGCTTGACGTCCATCGCGGGACATTGAACTGAGATCACGTCCCGAATCACGCCATCGAAACTTCAGTTCGATTTCATCGATCACCCTTCGATGCCATCAATAATTTCTAGATAACAATAGTTTGGTTGCTAGACAAACTGACCTAGTTTCCGATGTCATCGAATATTCTTCGATGACATCGAAGATGGCTCGATGTCACTTCGATGACATCAAAAGTAGCTGATTTTTCTTTAATGTGATTCAACCTCCACAAGCTATAAGTTAAGGTATTAACATACTTATCAAGGTGTTTGCTAAGATGATTTTGGGCAAGTATGGACCATTTTTAAGGGTTTTAATACCTAAGAGGGTTTGGTTAGGGTTATGAGGCTTAATTTACCTTTGATATGTACTTGAACCTCTTCAACTTAGCGAGTCTTCAGACTTGTAATCTTCATTAGGGGCTCACTTGACTTTAAGACTTAACTTTCATGTTAATTGACAAACAAGGGCACTTTCATCGGCTTGGAAGAATCCTACGATGGGTGGGATTTCCTCACAACCTAGTTTATATAAAGATGTGTTCAATCGTCTAATCTACACAGCTTTACGTTGCACATCTCTTCCCATTAGAGAATGCTACGAAACGTAGGTGTGGCAGATGCAGAAGACCAAAAGACACGCCAACAAATTAAATGTTCTTGACAGACGGTGCAATGGTTGATCAAGGTATGCGTTCTAATTCAATTTGATTCCCTAGATTGATGCTAGTGTAAATCCTAGAATCCATTGCGGTGATTTCAACATATGATATCAAAGAGATACTATTCCTCCATTTTAGGCTATTTTGAATGGACTAGGCAGCGTTATGTTTTGAACGGGGGCTGTTTCTGGGCCATTTGTAAAAAAAGCTTTTGGGCCTGATTTTAGGCTGATGGTTTCAAGCCATGTCTGTGCCCAACTTTAGCCATTTATGGGGGCTAACTTTGAGCATGATTTTGGACCAATTTTTGGGCATGTTGTTGGGTCTAGCCATGAGCATGTTTTGAGCCCAATTAATAACACCTTATTGAGGCCTAGTTCTAGGACTATTTAAGCCTAATTTTAGGCACCTAACTAAGACCCATTTAAGGACCGATTTTCAATCATTGTCTTTTGGATTAACATGTACAATCTTACTTATTTGGTTGGTATGAGTGGGTGGGATATATACACCAATTAATAAGGATAATCTATACATTTGCATTATCATGACTGATGTATGATAATTTTAACTCATTGTACTGAAATAGGAAGTGATTAAACTTGTCAAGGCATGTTTGGATTATCAACATTGGTCACTTAGTCTTAATCTCAATGACCCTAGCCTAAGAGCATTGGACATAATCTATGGGCATCATGCTCATCCAGATTTTATGGGTCCATGCATTGCTATTGGCTAGACTAACTATAGATAGAAACCCATATTGTTTAGTTCCCCCGTCTCCTTATCTATGTGGCGTCAATAATTTCCATTAGGGGCAATTGGATTGAGTGGGGTCCTAATTTCTAGGGTTTAGTGGAGATTCTGTTTAACATATTTCACTAAAGTGGTTGTGACTAAGTAGAGGTGGGCATTTAGTCGAGTCGGACCAAGTTAGGTCCAACTCGACTCGATCCAATTTTGCCAACTCCCTGACCCGAACTCAATTCAACTTGGGATTGAGTCCAACAGGCCCAACTCGATCCGAACTGATTCTTGGCTAGGCTGAACCGAACCGAGTCCGACTCGATCAGAGAAACCGAGTCGGATTGAGTTGGGTACAATTCGGATCTGAATCGATTCTATAGCCCATAAATCAACAGTTAAAGACAAAGCACCGAATCGATTCTATAGCCCATAAATCAATAGTTAAAGACAAAGCATACAATATATATTTATAGAGAGAGATTTGAAATATCAGAAGTGATAAATCTTTTGCAGAGGTGGTTTTTTTTTGCCCAACGCTTCATCTATTACATGGCCCATTATATAAATGTTTTATATTATCTAAACATGAATTCAATGGATGTAGTTCATTTCCTTTAACAAAAGAAACCCCAAGGAAAATAAAGGAAGAAAGAAAATGATTCCTTTTCTTCTTCTTCTCTGCAATCCAAAACACACTAAAACCATAACTTTTGCAGATAAAGAAAAGGAGGAGAAAATCATTGCTCTTTCTTTTTTTGTTTATCATCTCTCCTTTTGATCAGGTTCAGTGCAACACTGGCTCAAGGAGAGTTAGGGTTCGGGTAGATGAAGGGTACAGGTAAAAAAAAAATTAACTTTATAGTACCCGATTCCAGATCGAATCGGATCTGACCGGATTGTATTCCAGATCGGATCAAATCGAGTTGCTATGTGACCTGAACTCGACTCGGTAGAGCTTCGGATTCAAGTGGGTCTACTCGATCCGACCCAACCCTAGCTTTTAGATCGGGTCGAGTCGGATCCAATGAGTCGAGTCGGATCCTACCCACCTCTATAACTAAGTACACCCATTGGGACTTAGATTCAAGAGCATGGTGCAACCACCATATATCAAGGACCTATGAGGTGGCATTTGTCTCTAAGCTGGCGGTGTTCGACCTAAAGGAGTTCGCCTTCCGGTTGGAGCTAAAATGGGTAGGTTGGATGGTATTAACAATGTAAGATTGGATGGTCCATCTTGTCATAAAGGTGTTGGACAGTTTGAGGCTATGTTTTTGATAAACAGCCAACCTCATATTGTGAAGACCGCTCATGTGTTGTAACCTCGACCCAAAGGAAGAGGTCATAATGATGCACTTAGTTTCACACCAAGATTTGATGATTAGGTTAGTCATCCTCAATAATCTAGTTGATTGCCCCGTTGATTGGATAAAGTTTTGTATATAAAATGTCTTTCGTTGATACTTAAGGTTTAATGAGGTCTTTCTACTTATGTGAGTTGTTGCACCTTTTATGTATTACGGTACTAAATATTGGATCCATTCTCTCCCAAATTAAAGGCTTCCCTACCCTTAAGGGTACTAACTTCTTAGAATAGAAAGAGGCATTAGAGATAACTCTTGGATGTATGGAATTAGAGTTGGCCCTTAATGAGGATCAATGTCCAAAACAAACCGAATCTAGCCTTGCCTATGATATTTCCAAATACAACAGGTGAAAATGGATTAATAAAGTAAGTATAAAATTATTAGACATTCCATTCCCAAGTCTTTTCGTTGAGGTATACTTGAGAAGGAGAACGTAAAAGAATTCATCGAAGAAATTGAAAAGATGCTTACTAAATCTAATAAGGCAGATGCTATAATGGTTCTCTCTGAACTCGTCTCCCTAAAATATAATGGCAATGGAATTACGGAGCACATTATAAAGATGGCTGACCTCGCAAGTAAATTAAGGGCACTTAAGTTGAACAAAACACTAAGAAGACCTAGTGGTCTACTTAGTATTGATCTCTCTTCCTTCCAGCTTCAGCACTTTCAATGTCAATTATAATACTCAGAAAGAAAAATGAACCTTGAGGGAGTTAATATCGCACTGTGCAAGAGGAAGAGAGGCATAAGTGGGAGTGACCAAAAAGTGCTCATCTCATGTACTCGCGTCTCATGACAATAACCCAATGAAAAGAAATAGAGGTTCTAAGAATAAGGGTAAGGGCAAAGGGAAGGTGGCAGACAATAATGCAGAGTCGAAGGACCAAAAACAAGTGGTTGGACCCTGCTACTTTTGTGATTAGGAGGATCACTTAAAGAAACAATGTCATCAGTCAAAAGCTTGGCTCAAAAAGAATAGGAACAAAGGTAATGATAAATATTCTTGTCTGACAGTTGGTTTAATTGATACACATATGTCATGATGCGGATCAATTCTGGGTCGTTCTCTCACATCTTCTATCTTGTGCACTGACACTTTAGGAGCTTAAGACTCAATGATGCAGAGCGTTATGTTATCAATGAGTGGTATTCAAGTAGGAGAATCAAGGCAAATAAATACAAAATCATTTTCATACGAATCTTGAAACCCTTATATATTATTTTAGATTGGTTTGAAATAAAATAGTCCATTTGATTTTCTTTTAACTTCGAATGTTGAATTACGGCCTCAATACTCTATTTGTACATGGAATGTGGAAGTGAATGAAAGCAACCATGTTTACCAACAAGAATAGACATACACAATTTTGATCCCTAAAAGTGACGTACATAATGGTTTATAGTCCGGACAAGTAGTGTTATCACTTTGAGGTAGATGTATCTATAATGGCATTCCGGACTTTTGAGCCAAGAATCCATGAGAAAAGTTTGACCTAGAAATGATAGGAGACATTTGTCCCTAATTTCAAGGAATCCTGATATAAGCAACATGAGATTCTCTCAAAATTACATTTACCCTTCTAATCATTTAATTAGTGAGGGAACAAGTGGGAGTCAATCTCAGTGTTGTGATATTTTAAGCACCTGCACTTATCTTTACAGGTACCTTGGTGATCCTTGGGAGAGAAATTATGGATATCCATAAAGCATGATTTACGTGAATAACGAAAGGTAATACAGATATCCAACTCATGAATAGTAACACCCGTTGGGTAAAACTGATAAGATGAATAAGTTTGGTCTACGTTGAATGCCTCATCAATGGGAGGTCTAGATTCAATTTTATTTCATGGCATGAGCGTTATAGCTTGATGGAGTATAATGCGAGCACTTACGATACCATGCATTAGAATAGAATTCTAATGTCTATTGTGAAGCTAGGTGTTAGACATGGCAGTACTGTCGTCCTCTAAATTAAGATATGGACAAAAGAGCATTCACTAAGGTTCCTTGAAAGGAAGATGATCTATAATCATCAAGTGTTTGGAAACCCTAGCTGATAATTTCATCATAAGGTGCTCTAGTTTAAAGGGAGAACATACATTGAGGGGGTGTTTTCTTTTCAATAAATTAAAGATTATTGACGATTAAAGTTAGATCTTTGTTCTTATTGTGCATGCGAGATGAACAAACAAGGTTAGCTATGATTGAGGCTAAAGCATATCTTAATTTGAGATTATTGGACCGCTTGAGAGTTTGCATGCGGGTAACACCTAGCATGAGATTTTCAGGTTCCGCACTCATGATTTCAGTATCCATGTAATTAGGAATCTTAGCATTATGATTATGCCCGATCCTGGTTCGATAAATGAGGTGATGATTGACATGGTCTAGTGCCAGCAGTCCCAATGGACCACATAATTCAGGATACTTTACGGGATCCATTAAAATATCTAGTAAAGCTTTGAACTTGTTATGGAAATACTACATAATACATTGAGATGCTATGAATGTCCTAAGTGGGAGAATGTTGGAATTATGGGCCACACATGGTATAGTTCCATCAGACAATGCAATGATCAGATTAGATCAATCGCATGACCATTGGGATGGGACCCATATAGTTGTTAGGTATAAACACATTTCATGGGTGTGTTGTTCAATAGGCAACTCTCATTAGATTTGTGCTAGGATATGGCTCTTCTCCAGTGGCTAAATTGAGGAGATGTGGACTTGGAAGAATCCTATGATGGGTGGGATTTCCTCACAGCCTAATTATATATATATAAATATATATATATATATATATATATATTTATATATATATTTATATATATATATATATATATATATATATATATATATATATCTTAACCCCAATAACCCCAATGCATTTTTTCTCAATTGAATTTTTATATACATTTAATTAGCCATTGGCATTCGGGTTAAGCCTTTTTTTTCCTTTGGAATTTAGCCCTTTTTCCTTGGAAATAGTCCTTTTACTTTGAAAATAACCCTTTTACCCTTAGAAATAAACATTTTTCATTTGAAAGTAGCAACTTTGTTCCCTCTTGAGTTTAAGATCTTTCCTTTATCAAACAATTATTCCATTTCTTTGAAAGATTCTTTTCCTAATTTTGTGAAACTTTGCTTTTCTTTTACTTTCTTAAAAATTTAAAATTTGAATTCTTGATTTTAATTTTAAAGTTTATTTTCTAAATTTCTACTTGAATAATGGTTTATAGAAAAGGATTATTCTCTGGAATCTCATGTCTGTACTCTTGCATTGCATTGGAATGTTTTTTTATTTTATTTTATTTTAATGAAGGGATGTGATGATGAAAAAGTTAAAATATTTGATTTTATGCATACTCTCATGTCATACTTTACATTAAGAGCGAGATTCTCATACAGTGTTCTCTTGACTATATGTCAAGGATGATCATTGCATTATGAATGAGATTATCGAGCGAGGATTCCCTTAACTGTATGTCAAAGATGATAATTGCATTAAGAGTGGGATTATCGAGTGGGGGTTTCCTTGACTATATTTTAAGGATGATCATTGCATTAAGAGTGAGATTATCGAGTGAGGGTTCTCCTATATGTCTAGGATGATTTGTGCGTTATACATTACTCTTGCTTTATATTGAAATCATGGTTTACCTTAACCTGGGAATATATGTTTTACTCTATAAATGTACTTTATATAGATTAATATCATTTATTTCATTGCATTAGAAATCATGGTTTACTTGTTTCATTTTGAGATTGTGTTACATATCTTTCATCGAGTCCACTTTCAAACTTGTGTTAAAAATGATCTCATTGGGATTGCATAAGCTCAGAAAACTTTTGAAAACTAAATTTCATGAACAAGTCATGGGAGTGTAAACTTGGATGCATAGATGTTTTTATTTTATTTTAGAGTTTAGATGTTATTGTAAAGATTTTGGAATGAGAAGTTTATGTATGACTTTGTCTACTAGTGAAGATGACTTAGTGGATGTATATTCCTTAAGCTTATGTTCATGTCTTTTGAATAGATAAATAAATAATTGTCTTTAGTTAAGGTTTATGATGTGGAATATAGTTTTTAAATGTTTATATTATAACTCATGTCTTTGATTGCAGGATCAAGGCCTAACCAACCCGAGTGCCGGATTTTGAGGCATGACACTAAGATATTGCCTAATACCCCAAACGATAAAATCTCAAAGTAAGGACACATAGAGACACCATCGGTTCACCACGAGCCAACAAATGGAGTATATAAATTCAACACACCAGCTATCATTCCAAGGGCCCAAGGCTAAAAGGAGTCAAAGAGAGGCCAACCTTCGAAAGAGATAGGTCAAGGGGTGAAGGTCCTATTCTCCGAAGATTTTGGAGATTTGTAATTGTCGTTGAGGTCTTACTCGACTCAGGAGGCCAACCCTAAAAAAAATATCCCACTAATGAAGCCAATAAACTTAAGAGTAGGGATGGTGTTGAGGGTCAAATATTGCATATCAGACCCCAGTTATTGCCTGGATTTACGAACATGGTACTGTTTAACGGCCCGATTTAATCGTGTTTGTGATGCAGAGTGTATTTACGAGTTTGGATTGAAATAGGATGTTAAAAGTAGGGATTTAACGCCCATGAGTCACCAAGGCAAGGGACGGACCCCAGGGGACCAAGATCGACAAATTTACATGCCAGAGACCCGAGAATTTCGAGAAACTGAAGCTCCAGTGGCCTGAAATTGGTACAGAATACAAGATCACAGGGTTCCCACCATCCGTTCAGCTCAAAACTTCATATATGGCTTGAAGACCTTAAATAAGTCGTACACGTCAAATTTCAGTAGTTGGATACCTGTGGAAGTGGTCCAACGGTCAGATCAGCCTATGAATTACTGATCTGAGGCCCACCTAGTATTCAAATATGTTTCAAACTCAGGCTTTATCCATTATATGATATGAGAAAAGATGTGAACAGAACGAATTTCTCATGACCATTATGATGATGGCCCATGAGCATCGCATGTATAGAGAGTGTATGTGCACTCAACGTGCACCGAATGGAGAAACCTGGTCAAAGTCGGTGTTGACCGACTTCTTACACAAAAACGGCAACTGCCGTTATAGCGAGGTTGCGCTGTAATCGTCGGTTGATGTTGTGGGCCCCACCCATTGTCCATATGAAAAATCCAAACCATTCATCGGATACATAAAGGCTTACTCACCAAGTCCTAGGTGACAAAATTTCAATGTACAGCGGATATTGATTTTTAACCGCCCAAATGTAGGACGAACGGCTGAATGAAAACATCCATGGACCACACCGAATTTGATCAAAAAACAGTGATTCCCACCTGGTTTTTCAAGCTGCAACGAATAGACGGAGTGGATTTCTTTGAAATCACCGAACATAGACCCCACCACCATCACAGCGTAACCATTACGCATGCTCTGTTCGCACCCGGACGCTGTCCAAGTTTTGCGGACGATTGCATGAGTATGGTGATGATCGAATGGGTAATCCAGATCGTCCATCGTGTAGGCCACTCAAAAACGTCCCAAGGGACAGTATTATTTCGAAAAGAATCACATGAATAGGGGAGTTTAGAGGATCCGATTTGGCTGCGAAAGGAGGGTGCTGCGCAAGCCTTCTCCACCGCCTTTGCTTTCGCAATCCAACAAACATGGTCGGCCTTTCCACATTTGATGGACGGAATCATCATCCCATACATGCTATAAAGAGAGAGATCAGTAAGAGGAAGGGGGATCATCGCTCGACGGAGGCGGGACGTGAAGCACAACTCCAGGAGTGAGAGAGAAATGGAGAGAATTTTTAGAGTTTTTAATTGTTGTTCTTTTCCTTGTGATTTTTGAGATTTTTAGCCCAATTATGTCAGGCTAAACCTCTTAGCTAGGGCTAAGAGGTGAAGCTTGTGGCGTGATGGGAGTACTCCTACGGCTTTGATTCATGTTGAACTGATTTTGATGCTAGTTGATTTCATGGAATGCTTTCAGTTTTTAATGATGTATTGTGACTTAAATTACAATATATCTATAATGGCTTTGAGTATGTCCATTCCCTTATTGTGATTATGCAGTTAGGAAGCCCTGTTGTTCACCATTGCCCCTTGGACATGGTTAGATGATAGAATCCTTCCTAACATTCATATATCTTCTGATTAGTTGTGGATTGGTTTAGTTCTATTGTTTACCTTGTCTCATGGGCATGGATTTGTGATGGAATCATATCTAATTCTTATAGCTTTCATCTCTTTGAAAACTAGATCGAAGGAAGTTCAGGTTGTGCTTTAGTGATATACCTTTCAACTGGATGAAGATGGGACTCAAGGTCTAGTTGAGTTTATGAATCAAGCGTAGATCTCCCTGATCTCTACAAGTGGATCCTCTGAATCCCTAGTTCCCTACCTCTGAATTCTACATATTTTAGTTTACTATTTCACCATTATTCCTCAAATTCACCTGATTTAGATTTCATCTTATTCTAATTCTAGTTCTGGTTATTTTTGAATTACATACAGGTTTCAGTCCTTGTGGATTCGACCTCGGTCTCACCGAGTTTATTGCTACATCACAACCCTATACTTAGGTAGTGAACAAGTTTTTAGCGCCGTTGCCGGGGATTGACGGTTACGTTTTTCTGAAATTAACTAGTTTTAGGATTAGTTTAAAATTAGGATTTTTCTAACTTTTGGTTTAGATTTTTTTGATTTCTATAACTAACTTGTTTTCCTGTTTTGTAGGATCCTGACATAAACTTCTAAATTGGTAATCCCTTTCTAATTCCTCTACTTTTTCTATTTTTAAAATTAGGGTTTGAGTTTTAGAAAATTTCTAATTCTAGTATTTTTCTATTTTTAGGAAATAGTTTATTTTTAGAAACTTTCCTCTTTTTTTTAGAAACTAAGTTAGTTATTTCCCTTTTTAGAAATTCTTTCTAATTTTAGAAACTAACTTATCTTTCCTTTATTTTATTTTTAGAAACTTTCTAATTCTGGGTCTTCTTTTTAGAAACTAACTTAGCTTCTAAGTTTAGGGAACTTTCCTTTTTAGAAACTTTCTATTTTGATTTTTTTTTTAACTTTCTAATTCTAACTCTTTTAGAATCTAACTTTGTTTCCTAATTTATTTTTAGAAATTTTCTACTTGTAGACTTTCTGTTTAGAAACTAACTTTCTTATTTTGTAGGCTTTTAAGATAAAATTTTTTAATTCGGTAAGCTCTTTCTCTACTTTCAATTTTTCAGATCTCTTTTAGTAACTTGCTTTCTAGTTTAGGACTTTCCTAATTTATTTTAGAAATTTTCACTTTCATTTAGGAATTTCTTCTTTTAAAAACTAGTTTACTTCTATCTTTCTTTTTAAGGATTTTCAAATTTTAGACCTTCTTTTTAGAAACTAACTTATTTTATTTTCTTTTGCAAGTTTTTAACTTAGGGACTCCAATTTGGTAACTTCTTTCCAACCCTCTCTTTCTTTCTAGATTTTCTTTTCCTTTCTTAGGATTAGGTTTTGAATTTGATTGAGGGCTGCGAGTGTTTCATGCCCAAGTGGGCCCGTGACAACACTTGACGTCTCTTGACTGAAGGAGGATTGGTTGAGAGGTTAACTATCCATCGCAGGACTAGACACCACTCGAAATCCCCTGAGTTAATTGAAGTGATGGCTGAAAACCAACCTCTTCTACCCCAACCTAGGGTGGAAGACATTCATGATGAGAATGAGGTGCATCAAGCACCCCCGCCTCGTACTTTATGAGATTATTTACAACCAGCGGTGGTGAGTACGCCCTCATGCATGATGTTTCCTGAAAATACAGGACATATGGACATCAAGCCAGGGGTTATTCAACTCCTTTCTAAGTTCCATGGGCTTGAATCTGAAGAACCATATCTACATTTGAAAGAGTTTGATAAGATCATAGCCACTTTATATTTTCAAAAAGTGCCTGAGGACACAGTCAGCCTAAAACTCTTTCCTTTTTCCTTGAAGGAGAAGGCTAAGATGTGGTTACATTCACTGCGTCTTAGATCCATTGGCACATGGAATGATATGCAGAGGGAATTTATAAAGAAATTTTTTTCACATCATAAAACGATTACCCTTAGAAAAGCAATCATGAACTTCACCCAAAAGGAGGATGAAACATTTTAACAATGTTGGGAAAGGTTCAAGGATTTGGTCAGTTCATGCCCACAACACGGCTTTGAAACGTGGCGCATTACAAATTTTTTCTATGATGGACTGACATCTTCCATGCGCTAAATGGTCGAGACAATGTGTAATGGAGAATTCATTAATAAAAATGTTGACGAGGTATGGGATTACCTCGATAGTCTTGCTGAAAAAACACAATCATGGGACTATTACCCAAAATCAAACACCACGTCTAGGCCGACTCAATCTAAGGAGAAAGGTGGATTGTATCTCTTAAAAGAAGAGGATGATCTCAAGTATAAAGTGACTACGCTCATAAGAAAAGTTGAGGCCATGGAAGGAAAGAAAGATAAGGTTAATGAAAGTGTTTGCGGCATCTGTGATTGTAACATTCATACAACTGAAAATTATCCTACGATACCCACCTTTCGAGAAGTGTTGAATGAACAATCCAATGCCGTAAATACTTATTAAAGACCTTTCAATGGATCGACCTCTAATACGTACAATCCTGGTTGGAAAAATCATCTAAACTTTAGTTGGAGAAATGGACAAACTGCTACCCCTCAAGGTTTCTTCAATTAAAATCCAAATCAGGGGAAACCTCAAGAAGAACCGGTTCAAAATTCCATGCAAGAGTTGACCCAGGCAATGCGAGATTTTATGCAAAAGATGGATTCACGTATGACGGTTATAGAAAATGGGATGCTTTCTGCACAACCACTCCCCAATCCTAAACCGCAATACGAGATAAGTGATCTCAGCTCTTCAAATCAAATGGGGCACGCTAAATCCATCACCACTCTTAGGAGTGGGAAGATCATTGATAAAACTCTCCTGGTTTGGCCCGAAAAGCCTCAAGAACCAGAAGAGGATAACAATAATGGATCTAGTGAGGCTCTACAAAAATTAGAACTGGAACTTCTGAAAAAGCCAGTTGCTCCATTTTTCCAACGGTTGGTCGCACCAAAACCTCTCTCTAACTCTCAGGATATCCTAGAGGTGTTGAAACAAGTGAAAGTCAACATTCCTCTACTTGATGTCGTAAAACAGATACCTTCATATGCCAAATTCATAAAAGACTTATATACGACCAAAGGACGGCAGAGTATTCAAAAGAAGATCTTCTTGACTGAGAAAGTGAGTGCCATCCTAAAGCAAGACGTGCCACAGAAATTCAAAGATCCCGGTAGCCCAACCATATCATGTGTAATCGGGGACCATCGAATTTATCATACACTTCTTGACTTAGGAGCGAGCATCAATCTGATTCCCTACTCGGTATACAGACAGTTAGGTTTGGGGGAATTAAAACCCACCCTAACGACACTACAACTTGCCGATCGCTCTGTTCGTGTACTAAGAGGGATAATTGAAGATGTGTTGGTCCAAGTTGATAGATTTTACTACCCTGTAGATTTTATCATCTTGGACACCGAACCCATCAATAACATGAACACTCAGATTCCTGTCATTCTTGGTCGCCCATTCCTTGCCACTTCAAACGCAATTATCAATTGCAGGAATGGTGTTATGACTGTCTTTTGGGAATATGACATTGGAGTCAAACATCTTTTTCAATAATAGTAGAAACTTAGAGGATGATGACGATTTCCATGACATGTAGTGCCTCTACCGTCTAACCTCAAGCCACCGAAGCTTGACCTAAAACCTTTGCCCTCTGATTTGAAATATGTCTATTTAGGTCAAGATGAGATATACCCGGTGGTGATCTCTGCCCACCTGGAGAAAGAACAGGAGAGTATGCTCATATCTACTCTCATTGAGCATAAGGGAGCCCTTGGATGGACAATAGCAAACCTCAAGGGAATTTACCCCTCAATTTGTACTCACCGCATATATCTTGAGGATAATGTGAAGATCGCTTAGCAATCACAACATAGACTAAATCCAAACATGAGGGAAGTGGTTAAGGTCGAAGTTCTTAAACTATTGGATGTGGGTATCATATACCCCACATCCGATAGTTAATGGGTGAGTCCAACTCAGGTGGTTTCTAAGAAGTCTAGGATCACCATCATAGCCAATGCAAAAAATGAACTTGTGCCAACTAGAGTTACTACTGGTTGGAGAATGTACATTGACTACAGGAAGCTGAATACCGTCATGAGGAAGGACCACTTTCCTTTGCCCTTCATTGATCAAATCTTGGAAAGGCTAGCTGGTCATTCCTATTACTGTTTCCTTGACGGGTATTCGGGCTACAATCAGATTGAAATCGCCCCTGAGGACCAGGAAAAGACCACATTTACATGTCCCTACGGCACCTTTGCCTATAGAAGGATGCCATTCGGATTATGTAATGCCCCTGTCACCTTTCAGCGATGTATGATGAATATCTTTTCTGACATGGTGGGAAAATATCTAGAGTTCTTCATAGATGATTTCTTTGTTTTCGGTTCATCTTTCAGCGAGTGCTTAGAAAGTCTTAAATGTGTGCTGAGAAGATGTGAAGAAAAGAACTTGATACTTAATTGGGAGAAGTGTCATTTCATGGTTCATAAGGGAATTGTCCTTGGACATATTATCTCGTCCAAAGGAATCGAGGTGGATAAGGCAAAAATCGATCTTATCTCTAACCTACCTCCACCCAAGAACATTAGAGACGTGCGATCCTTCTTAGGACACGCAGGATTTTACAGGCAATTCATAAAGGACTTTAGTCTCCTCTCTCGTCCTTTGTGTAATCTACTTCAAAAGGATGCACCATACGAGTGGACTGAGACATGTCAGGAAGCTTTCACTAAGCTTAAGGGTATGTTGACTAGTGCACCCATCATACAACCACCCAACTGGGGCATTCCTTTTAAACTTATGTGCTACGCGTCTGATTATGCTCTTAGGGCAGTTCTAGGCCAGCGAAAAGATAAGAAACCCTACGTTATTCATTATGCGAGTAAGACTCTAAATCCTGCCCAAGTGAACCACTCGACTACGGAAAAGGAACTCTTGGCCGTAGTGTTCGCTTTGGACAAATTTCGATCCTACTTAATTGGATCCAAGATCATTATTTACACTGATCACGCGGCACTCAAGTATCTTCTGTCTAAGAATGATGCTAAGCCCCGCTTGATACAATGGATCCTCCTACTCTAGGAATTTGAACTAGAAATAAAAGATAAAAAGGGAGTAGAGAACGTAGTGGCTGACCATCTTTCTCACCTTAATCCCTCTGATTCCCCTTGAAACGACACATATCAATGATATGTTCCCCAATGAACAATTGTTCAGAGTCTCCCATTCACCTTAGTTCGCTGATATTGCTAATTATCTTGCTACAGGTTCCATACCGACACATTGAACTGCACAAGATAAAAAGAAATTTTTCACTAAGGTACGCAACTTTTTCTGGGATGATGCATATTTGTTTAAATATTGCCCAGACCAAATCCTGAGGAGATGTGTGCTAGACAATGAGCATCAGAGTGTCATCTTCTTTTGTCACTCACAGGCCTATGGTGGTCACTTTTCTGCTAAAAAGACCACGGCCAAGATTTTGCGGTGTGGGCTTTACTGACCCACTATGTTTAGGGACACTCATGAGTTTTGCAAAGGTTGTGAGCGTTGTCAAAAATTGGGAGCGTTGTCCCGTCGAAATATGATGCCCTTGAATCCCATTATTATTATCGAGGAATTTGATTGTTGGGGCATTGATTTCATGGGACCATTCCCCCAATGTTTTGGAAATCTATATATTTTGCTCGCTGTGGACTATGTCACTAAATGGGTTGAAGCGATTCCGTGTCTGAATAATGACCATCGCATAGTCAATAAATTCCTAAAAGAGAACATCCTTTCCCGATTCGGAATGCCTCCAGCTATCATTAGTGATGGGGGCTTGCACTTTTGTAATAGGCCATTCGAGAGTTTAATGAAGAAATACGGTATCTCTCATAAGGTGAGCACCCCATATCACCCACATATAAGTGAGCAAGTTGAGATTTCCAATAGGGAGATCAAACACCTTTTGGAGAAAACAGTTAACCCTGACCATAAGGATTGGTCAATCCGATTGACTGATGCCTTATGGGCTTACCGTACTGCGTTTAAAATTCCTATTGGAATGTCTCCCTATAGACTTGTCTATGGGAAGGTTTGCCACTTGCCTGTGGAGTTGGAACATAAAGCTTACTGGGCAATCAAAAAATTGAATTTCAATCTGGACAACACTAGCTCGCTACGCAAACTTCAGTTGAATGAACTTGAAGAAATCCAGAACGATGCATACGAGAACTCGAGAATTTATCAGGACAGAATGAAGGCGTTTCATGACCAACACATTCTACGAAAATTATTCACACCTGGTCAGAAAGTCCTTTTGTATAATTCTTGATTACATCTCTTTTCAGGTAAGCTTCGATCTCGTTGGACTGACCCTTACATTGTGGTCACTGCGTATCCTCATGGGGCCGTTGAGATAAGAGATCCTGACAATGGCAAGGAGTTTAAAGTAAATGGATATCGCTTAAAGCCATTTGTGGAGAAATTTGATTCAGAGGACATGTCCATACCTCTGACTGATCCTGTTTACCAGGATTGATCTCCTAGTCTGATAGAGGTATAGGTAGGTTTCCTGTTTTCATAGGACTAGGGTAGTTTGTTTTATGCTGTTCTAGGTTAATTTGCTTTCTACATTGTTTTAAGATAGTTTTCTTTTGTTGGTTTCTCTCTTGTGCTGACTTGCTTTCATGCTGAGATCTTTGTGTAAAAGCTTCTTGAATCCCTCGTCCAGGTACAATCTTCCCATCACTTCTCATTTACTTTTATTGTCTCATGTACATTGCGATCATATCTTTTACATTGAGGACAATGTAGATTTTTAGTTGGGGGTGGGAGATTAGGCTACCTAATCAGTGTTTTCTTGGTCTCGAGCAGAAATTGTGAAAATTTTTATATTTTTTTGGAATTTCGTATGAATTCGAAGTGATTTCGACGACCATCTTGGATTAAGACTTACAAGATACATGATGTTGGTGATTTATGTCTCCTGGATTTAGTTGTTTGATAGATTTCATAGTTGAGAGCGACTTATCAATCCATGATTAGAAGTTTTAAACATTGATTGAGTCATGATTTCACAAAACACATCTCGCTTGCACATTAAGGGTTCAGTTCGATATTAAAGGATTAACTTGGTGATTACTAAGCTTGAAAGGAACCAACCTGAGAAATTGAAAGGATTGGACGAATGGTCTACACCATAGGTTTGCTCCCTATAGGTGTAGATTCAATCCCCCATGGATGATATGTGAAAAAAGTTGGGTGTACAGTCTTCACCATAGGTTTGCTGTGAGGATTCGATTCCCCTTCTTAGCGTTACTTTTAATGGAAAAATCAAAAGCTAAAAGAATGAAAACATGATCTGTGAGGCAAGTTTTTCTTTAAGTTTTGGTTATCATGAATTCTCTTGTTGGTTACCAATGATATCCTGAAATAGAGAAGTGAATTTTAATGATGATAAGCCGAGATTACACTATATACCCATGGAACTCAATGTTTAGAATTGTTCTAATTGATGGATTAATACTTTGAATTTAATTATGAAGTTTACCGTGCGCTTAAGTCCAGGAGAAAGTAATGTCCAATATTCATGAATCTTAGACTTCTCGTATCTAGGTTATTTTTCAAAAATCGCTTGAGTTTATAGAAATTGTCCTGTAATTCTCAATTTATTTTTCACGTACTTTGCTCGGGACTAGCAAAATGCTGGTTGGGGGTTGCGTTGAGGGTCAAATATTGCATATTAAATCCCAGTTATTGCCTAGATTTACGAACATGGTACTGTTTAACGGTCCGATTTAATCGTGTTTATGATGCAGACTGTATTTACAAGTTTGAATTGAAATAGGATGTTAAAAGCAGGGATTTAACGCCAATGAGTCACCAAGGCAAGGGACGGACCCTAGGGGACCAAGATCGACAAATTTACACACCAGAGACCCGAGAATTTCGAGAAACTGAAGCTCCAGTGGCCTGAAATTGGTACAGAATATAAGATCACAGGGTTCCCACCATCCGTTCAGCTCGAAACTTCATATATGGCCTGAAGACCTTAAATAAGCCGTACACGTCAAATTTCAGTAGTTGGATACCTATGGAAGTGGTCCAACGGTCATATCAGCCTTTGAATTACTGATCTGAGGCCCAGCTGATATTCAAATATGTTTTAAACTCAGGCTTTATCCATTATATGATATGAGAAAAGATGTGAACGGAACGGATTTCTCACGACCATCATGATGATGGCCCATGAGCATCGCATGTATAGAGAGTGTATGTGCACTCAACGTGCACCGGATGGAGAAACCCGGTCAAAGTCGGTGTTGACCGACTTCTTACACAAAAACGGCAACTGTTGTTACAGCGAAGTTACGCTGTAATCGTCGATTGATGTTGTGGGCCCCACCCATTGTCCATATGAAAAATCCAAACCATTCATCGGATCCATAAAGGCCTGCTCACCAAGTCTTAGGTGATGAAATTTCAATGTACAACGGATATTGATTTTTAACCTCCCAAACGTAGGATGGACGGCTGAATGAAAACATCCATGGACCACACCGAATTTGATCTAAAAACAGTGATTCCCACCTGGTTTTTCGGATCCAACGAATAGACGGAGTGGATTTCTTTGAAATCACCGAACATAGACCCCACCACCATCACAGCGTAACCATTACGCATGCTCTGTTCGCGCCCGGACGCTGTCTGAGTTTTGCGGACGATTGCATGAGTATGGTGATGATCGGATGGGTAATCCAGACCGTCCATCGTGTAGGCCACTCAAAAACGTCCCAAGGGACAGTATTATTTTGGAAAGAATCACATGAACAGGGGAGTTTAGAGGATTTGATTTGGGTGTGAAAGGAGGGTGCTGCGCAAGCCTTCTCCATCGCCTTTGCTTTCGCAATCCAGCAAACATGGTCGGCCCTTCCACCTTCCATGGATGGAATCATCATCCCATACATGCTATAAAGAGAGAGATCAGCAAGAGGAAGGGGGATCATCGCTCGGTGGAGGCGGGACGTGAAGCACAACTCCAGGAGTGAGAGAGAAATAGAGAGAATTTTTAGAGTTTTTAATTGTTGTTCTTTTCCTTGTGATTTTTGAGAGTTTTAGCCCAATTATGTCAGGCTAAACCTCTTAGCTAGGGCTAAGAGGTGAAGCTTGTGGCGTGATGGGAGTACTCCTACGGCTTTGATTCATGTTGAACTGATTTTGATGCTAGTTGATTTCATGGAATGCTTTCAGTTTTTAATGATGTATTGTGACTTAAATTACAATATATCTGCAATGGCTTTGAGTGTGTCCATTCCCTTATTGTGATTATGCAGTTAGGAAGCCCTGTTGTTCACCATTGCCCCTTGGACATGGTTGGATGATAGAATCCTTCCTAACATTCATATATCTTCTGATTAGTTGTGGATTGGTTTAGTCCTATTGTTTACCTTGTCTCATGGGCACGGATTTGTGATGGAATCATATCTAATTCTTATACCTTTCATCTCTTTGAAAACTAGATCAAAGGAAGTTCACGTTGTGCTTTAGTGATATACCTTTCAACTGGATGAAGATGGGACTCAAGGTCTAGTTGAGTTCATGAATCAAGCGTAGATCTCCCTAATCTCTACAAGTGGATCCTCTGGATCCCTAGTTCCCTACCTCTGAATTCTACATATTTTAGTTTACTATTTCACCATTATTTCTCAAATTCACCTGATTTAGATTTCATCTTATTCTAATTCTAGTTCTGGTTATTTTCGAATTACGTACAGGTTTCAATCCTTGTGGATTCGACCTCGGTCTCACCGAGTTTATTACTACATCACAACCCTATACTTGGGGAGTGAACAGATGGAATCGAGAATATCCGACCATTTCTTTTGCAGAAAAGGGTGTCTAGTCTCCCATTTTCTTTCTCAATCTTTATCATTTCATTTACTACATTTTTCTTTATTTTTCCTACATGGAGCCAATTTACTTTATGAAGTAAGGCTAGAATCTTTTTCTTTTCGCTTCCCCAGCTCCTTGTGGGTTATGTGAGGCATGATTGTATATATAATGCTAAAATTCTTCCAAATCCCCTTAAAATTGATAAAATCTCATAAAATAGAGATAGCATGTCATACAAGCAAAAGAATATGCTTAATCCCTTCCTCTTTCGTCACTAATACCCTTAATTTCTATGGTTGTAAATTAATTATAAGAATTACTTGAGTTGGGGAATCTAACAATTCTTTAACCTGTAAGCGATTATACGGTTTTTAGTTAGCCATAGATTCTAAGCTTTAATAGTTAAAAATCAAATGTATTTTTATGTCTAAGTCAATACCACACCCCATCTACATAGCACAATCAAATAAGAAAAATTGTTGGGCACTATGCTCCTGCACTGCAGTGTTTACAGTTTCATCTAAACTAGGACTCAAGGTTTGGATGGTTTGATTTACTTCTACTCTAATTGGGCAAGTACTTAGTGTGTGATATCATGCATTGTAATCTTGATAGAGTATCATATTTTTTCCTTGGCCTAAAAAGAGTATGCAATGAAAGGTCGTTGTTAAAAAATTTAACTAAGAGAGCTGATTGTTGGATTAGATATTAAAAGATAGCATAGAAAATGCGATAAATAATTACTTATGAATCAAAATAGAGAGATAGCACACGCAAGTTGAGAAACTGAATAAAATAAAATAAATGAAAATAAAAAATTTGATTGTAGGAGAACTAAGACACAATACTCACACTATCTTAAAGGCAAACTTGACCCTAGAAATTGATGCATTGGGCTGTAGCATGTCTATCTCCAGGCGACAACAACTCTTGTCTTGAAAGAGCAGCTCAGATCAAGTGTACGCGTGATCAAAGCCCCTTGAACAAAGACTTGTAGTTGCTGATTTACCCTAATGTTGTAAAAAGAAAATTGTCTACTATATTTTCTCTCTTCAAAATAATAATGGTTGGAGTTTTTAAAATTGAGATAAGAGGGAGAAATTAAATTTCAAATTTCAAATACTAGTTTCAATAGGTCAAGTGGGGACATGCGGCATTAGGAGATGTAACACATGGGATGCATGGCACATTCATGTGTATGTGTATAACTAAAATTTTGAATTAAAAAATAATTAGAATTTAAAATTTAAAATTAAGATTTTATAAATTAAAAAGTAACACATGAGAAAAACACACACACTCAAACAATATGGGCTCCAAAGGCCCTAACTCAGCTTGGTGTGCACGCATGCAAACAAATATATCCCAAAGCCTCTCATAAAGCTGAAAACGAGTTGAGCTAGCTCGAAAAACTCCCTCGAACCAACTTGATTGAACTCAATATGACTTGACTCATAGACTAGTTCTGGTCAATTCGAGCACCTAAACTAGTAGCTAGAAAAAAATTGAGTTGAGTTTGAGCTGGGTCAAGCTCGAGTTAGGTCAAGCTTGAATTGACTCAACTCGAAACCAAGCTTGAACCTAACTCAAACCCGACGTGCTTGAATTTTATACATTATATATAGACATATATTATATTATATTTTATATATAATTTATTAAAATGTAAAAGTTAAAACCTAAATCTACCCTACCCGATCTGACCCCCCCTTTCCCTCTTCCTTTTTTGCTTTTACCATACCCGAATGGCAGGCCTACAGTGACCCCACCCAACCCCACCACTTGACGAGTGGCAATGACCCTGCCTCTCTCTCATTCTCTAATTTCTTTCTCCTTCAGCCATTCTCTTCATGAATCAAAGAGGTATGTTTGAATCCATTGGCATGTCTATTCATTGGGTTGTGTTATGTTGGGTCGAGGTTGGGTTGCATCAGGTTGGATCAGGATTGGCTTGGATGGTCAGAGGGTTGGTTGGGTTATGTTAGGTTGGGTAAAGATTAGGTCAATGTTAGGTTACGTTAGGCTGGGTCAAGGTTGGGTTGGGATGGTTAAGGGGTTGCTTAGGTTGTGTCGGGTTGGGTTGTGTTGAGTTGGGCTGGGATAGTCATGGGGCTCTTAGGTTGTGTTAGGTTGGGTCAGGGTTGGATTCGTCAGATTGGATCAAAGTTTGGCTAGGATGGTTAGGGAGTGGCTTGGGTTATGTCAATTTGGGTCAAGGTTGTGTCAGGTTAGACTTGACATTGACATTTGAATTTTGAACGAACTATAATTTATTTCTTATCAATTATGTTGGTTTCATGACTTCACCTAAAAAAAATTAATTCTTTAATCTATTAACAAAATGCCTTGTGTAGAAATGTCATATGATGAACCATTTGCTAACATTTGGGATTATAGTACCCAAGTCTACTCCTCAACATATATAAGAATAAAGATTAAATGTCATTTATGTGGAGATAAATTCGTGAATAAAATAATTCGGCTTTGAATACACTTATCTAGTTAGGGAGGAGATGCGAAACCATGTTCCAATGCCTCGCAAGAAGTATGAATTTTATTCCAAACTCTCTTAGACTCAAATAAGAAAAAGTCCACCCCCTCCACACCAAATTCAACTGGCCACAAAAAATATAATAACAAATCTATTATAATAGATGAAGATTAAAAAATAGAGATAATGCAGCGAATTAGTATGGAAGAAGAAAATGAGAATGTCATATTAAAAACTATGTAAGAAAAATAATCAAAAATTTCCTTGAAGATAAGTAAGAAATATATGGAGGCATCTATATATTGATATCTTCCAAGACAACATGACGACGAGGCAGAGCTAAGCATAGAAAGTACGAAGATCTATAAAATATCAAAGTTTCTTTTCAGGCTCTCCTCATTCTATAAGATGTTGAGAGCTCTTTATAATTCGACTCATAAATAAGGCCTGAAAAAGTTAACTAAATCTATACAGGAACATGATTGAAAAGTTTCACCACATTCTGATTAAAAATAAGTAAACAATTATCTAAGAGAAGATAACGCTTCTAAATCTACAAATATATCTCCTGTTGTTGATGAAACTATAAACACATCAAGTGGATGGGACGACGAAAGCGAGGTAGAATTCCTCCAAGTTTTCCCAACCATTGGAAGGAGAAAACAGATTTTAAGGATTGGTATGTAAGCTTAGTTATGAGGGAAATCGGGGAGAGAGGGTTCACCCTCTTCATCGAAAATATCTCCTTCGACACCAACAAGGGAGACCTAGATCGTATCTTCGGGAAATATGGCAAGATTTGCGATATTTTCATCCCCTGGAATGCTAAGCCAAATCAACCCAGAGGCTTCGCGTTTGTGAGATTCATGTATGCAGTCGATGCTTACGCTGCCATGGGCATCCTAAATGGTAGATTGGTGGACGGGAGGGCCCTAAAGGTGGAAATGGCAAACCCTAGAAAAAACTAGCAAAACCCCAAAAAAAACTCTTCCCCTACCGAGGCCAATACCCCATAATCCACAGATGGCGACCCAGTCCTTTCTCTGAGTAGCAGTTGCAAATAAACCCAGCTTCCCAAGCCAAACCCTCGGACCTAGCAGAACAAACCCTTCTCACAAGCTTCCACCTCTACATTGGGATAATCTAATTTTCACAGCTAACTCTAATGAGACCAAGATCAAGCAGAGGAGCCTAGCCCTAGCTCTAGTAGCCCACGCAGTAAACGACCAAATTCCCTTAATCTGTCTCTCCCAAACCCTGTCCGGATCTAGATATGCGGCATCAGCAATCAACATAGCTCGCACAGATTTAGACTCCTTCCTACTTACATTCAAATCTAGGGAGGAGCTACTTTCCTTCACCGCTGACTATGCCCTGCATGCAAAGAAGGGTATCTCCAATGTCGAGCCTTGGACCCCTAAATCTCCCCCATCAGCGGTATCTACTTGGATTTGCATGGCATCCTAGAGCATGCTTGGATGGAGTCAATTTTTGTGGGTCTGGGTTCTACCTTTGGTACAATGGTTGAAGTGGACAGATGCTCGACCATTGGCCTCAATCTTTCCGAAGCTAGAATCAAGGTCCAATTGCAGAAGGGAGGAGACATCCACAACATTAGGAAATTGATAGTAGCATAGAAGGAATACAATATTTGGGGTATCGTTGAGAAATTTTAATCTCCTAGGGACCACTTGGCACACCCTCAGATCCTAAGAGTCACGTCGAAGATGACCACTAGGGAGGGCGTGGAGAGAGCTTTCCACCAGCCCGAGCAACCGCCGTGCACCTCCCAAGGCAATAGTCCGATGAGGAGAAACGCATGCGATCTTGCTCCCAAAGATGCTTATACCAATCAGGACAGACCAGATGCTCGAGAAAAGTCCATAGAGATTCCATCTCTCTATAGTCCAGAATGTGTTTATGGAAATGCTAAAACGGTTGCACCCATTCGAATATCTCTCTAATCCCGCACTTCAGCAAAGGATACCTCTATGAGCCGGGGTACCTCCCCTGATGCTCATTCACCTACATACCCAGCACCACTTTGTGGAATTGCCAATCCCACGTGTTACGCCCCAAACTCATAAAACGGGCTCACAAAATTTTCAATCTCCGAATCCAGCGCCGACAGCATTCGTAGTGCTCCATTCTCAGCTCCCGGCACTCATGTGCCAAATTCCAATCCTGGGATCCTACAAGGATGATTTTCAGTGTGAATTTTTTTCTGTAATGGAGCATAACCATAAGCATAACCAAGTTATAAAATAACATCACCACATATTCACTATAAACATTTGAATACAATGCTGAAAGGGAAATACATATGTATCAAAATCAAAGCTCCAGAAGTCCGCTGCACGCTTCAAGTTCAACGCTGCTACGACCTAACCTCACCCACACGCATCTATCATGCATAAGCTTATAGAAAGTTTAGAGGGTGGTGAAAGTGTGAGTAAGGTAAGTGTCAAGTACACAATAAAGCCCATAAATCATACATCATCAGAATAAACGGAAATACTGATAAGATCATGAATCATACGATATTAGAGTAAGCGAAAATATACTGGTAAGTTCATGAGTCATGTAATATCAAAGTAATTAGAGTAAGCGGAAATACTAACAAGACCATAAATCATACAATTTCAGAAATATTAGCAAGTTCATAAACCATATGATATCATAGTAATATGAAGACATATTGTAGGCCCATAAATACCATCAGCCTTATCTAGGCTATGCAATGCAAAAATATAATAAACAAATATCATATACTGATGAAGCAATGTAGATTAGCTATGCAATGCGGAGACAATAAGCTAAATACTATGTATTGAGGATGCAATACAATATGCGATGCGAATGAAATGACCAAGTTGAAGTGTGAAGTCAGGATAATAGTACGTAGTATCGCAAGCTACGGGGTCTATTACAAAGGAATTCTATCCAAACCAGTCTCATACCTAAATTTAGATAGTCAGACCCAATGTGGTAGACTCCTGATCTCAGGTTAGTCGCACGCCCAACTGAAATCCTGATCATGCAAAGGTACACGTAACAAATAGTTGCGCACCACCAGCCCGAGTGGATAGTGAATGAATGAATAAATGAATATGTAATTCCTGCTCAATAAGTCCACATATTAGTATAGTTCCTCTCTGAAAAATCACCGAGGTCTATTATACTCCAAACCAGATTGCCGCCCCATCGCGCGTAACAAGGTGAGTGGAGAGACCACACTATCTACCTGCCAATATCGGGCCCGACTTGTCGATAGCGGACCCATTCCTCGAGCTGGTCAGACTCATCCTAGCATTGCCTCATCCTTTTAGGTAGGTAAGGCCGTACCCCCTTCCAACTGACCATGACACAGTGGAGACGCGGCCTAATGGTATATGGCCCTCACGCACTCATGCATCCATTCGGTCTAGACGTTGGAGCAACCTCTGGAACCAAGAGGGTTTAGGAACTTTCACCCATAGATATCTATAGCACCCTATGTAGAACAGATTTCCAGTGTCCCATCTGGCCATCCATGAAATACCTGTGGAGGCTACGACCCTGATATCTTTAGGGCGTATAGTGGTCATGTCACACAAATGTGAATGCATGAGTCGCACAGTCCAATCATGCATCAATCCTGCGCATACTGTGCGCTCATGTGGGGCAACTTCGCCTATCAGGGAGTCCCATGAACAACCTGCCCTATGACATATGCAATGGTCAATCACATCTCATAACGAACATTCAAATTAAGCTTATGGGCATGTATTATGATGCTATGTTACCACATACTCATAATCGATATCAATAACCGGCTTCGATAATCGTCATCGATAATTAGCCTCGACAATGTGGACATTTAATCAACATTGCCCCCTAAGGGATGACCCACATAGAGCCTAACATATAGTGGACTCATGGCCTCACAAAGGGCCTTATATAAAACACCATGGGCCTCAATCAAGAGCTTAATACACATCACGATGGGACTTTCACATGGGCCTAACATGCATCACAATGGGCTCCATCTCCTGGCCTTTAAATGCATCACAATGGGCCTCATCACCTAGGCCTCATATACATCACATTGGGCCTTAAACACGGGATGAATACAAATCACAATGGGCCTCAAATACGGGCCGCATATACATCATAGAGGCCAAATACACATCACAATGGGCCTCAACTACGGGTTGCATATACATCACACAGGTCTCGACAATCAGCCTCGGCAATCGAAATCAGCCTCAACAATTGAAATCAACACTCGGAATTAGCATTGATACTCAACCTCGACAATCGAAATCGGCCTCGATACTCGGCCTCGATAATCGGAATAGGCTTATACAATCGGCCTCGGCAATCGGAATTGGCCTCGATTCTCGACCTCGACAATCGGAATCGGCCTTGACAAATCAGAATTAGCCTTGACAATTGGAATTGGCCTATACAATCAGCCTTGACAAATCAAAATCGGCCTCGATACTCAGCCTCGACAATCAGAATCGGTCTATACAATCGGCCTCGACCAATCATAATCGGCCTCGATACTCGGCCTTGACAATCAGAATCGACCTATACAATCGGCCTCAATAATCGGAACCGGCCTCGATACTTCGCCTCGACAATCGGAATCGGCTTATACAATCGGCCTCGACAAATCAAAATCTGCCTATACAATCGGCCTCGACAATCGGAATCGGCCTATACAATCGGCCTCGACAATCGGAATCGGACCATATAATCATCCTCGACAATCAGAATTGGCCTCGATACTCAGCCTCGACAATCGGAATCGGCCTATACAATCGGCCTCGACAAATCAGAATCGGCCTCAACAATCGAAATCGGCTTCGACAATCAGAATCGGCCTCGACAATCGAAATCGGCCTATACAATCGGCCTCGACAATCGAAATCAGCCTATACAATCAGCCTCGACAATTGGAATCGGCGTCGATACTCGGCCTCGACAATCGAAATTGGCCTATACAATCGGCATATAAACAAGGCAAGGTCCATAGATGAACAGCCGATCAACCATAATATAAAGATCGGCCCTCGGCCGTGGTTACATTAAATTCAATAGTACGGAGTCATCCGTCTATGGTGAATGGGGCCCACTTATTTGGGTTAACCCACTAAGAGAATGATGAGAATGGGCCTGACAAAATCTAAGGGAAAGTCACAATGTGGACATCAAACCATCATTGCCCATCAATGTGGATATCTAAACAACATTTCTCCTAAGGAGTGGCCCACATCAGGGATTCATACACAACGTATCAGCCACACATACAACACATTGGGCCCCATTCATGGGCCTCTCCTATATCGCATTAGGCTTTATATAAGGGCCTCAAACAAATCACAATTAGCAACGCCCATGGGACTCGAATACATCACAATGGGCCTCACCCATGGGCCTCGACACTGGGCCTTGTCAAATGGGCCTCATATACCACATAATGGGGTGGGCCCGACTCATTCCAAATGGACCTACCAAATGGACAACTTGGGTGCAACACGTACATCACGTGGAGGCCACGTGAATGGACGTTGTGAATACAAAATACATACATCTAGGTGGACCTCATACATCCAAAAAAAAAAAAGAATCATATGAAAAGATCAACTAGACCATATCGTATCTAACAGTGGAGATAATGATTTCTACGGTTAAATTCCAGTGGGCCTTACCATAGGGTTTATTTCCCATCCAGCCTATTCATAAGGTCACAAAGTCCTGGATTTAGAGGAAAAACAAATATCATATTGGTCCAAACTTTGAAGCTCGAGGGTTTAATGGTGGACGTTCAAACCCACTATTTCCTATAATGTGGTCTACCTGATCCTAGATCTGTCTCATTTTTCTTTTAGTCTCAAGCCTTAAAATTATCTTTTAAAATGGTTGGATGGTTTGGATGCAACACATGCATCATGGTGGGGTCCACATGGACAGCTAAACGGCATAGATATAGCACATACCTCATGCATGGGGACCCACATGGCATGGGGCATCAATACAACAGCTATTATGTTGTCGTATGCGTACACCAGCCAATCCTATTGCAGGTGGGTCTCACGTGGGGCCCACCATAATGTTTATCTCCCATCTAATCTGCTAATAAGGTCATATAGACTCGGCTGAAGAGGAAAAACAAATTTCATAATGATCCAAAACTTCTATGAAATACAAAAGGATTTCAAAGGCAGACGTTCAATCCTCACTATTCTGTGACGTGGGCCACCTCGTTCCAAGTGCAGCTAATTTTTGGGAGGGGGCCCACTTCCCTAAAGGGCCATCAAATGCAGGGCGTTGATGTTCAACGCACATCATGGTGGGGCCAACGCATTGGACCCACGACCCTACCCTAACGCCTACGTAGCAGTAGGACGTTGCTAATGTGTAGCAGTAGCACCTGCTGCATCTCTTATTTATTTTTATTTTTTTAGTTTTATTTTCTCGAGGTTTTTCATATGTGGGGCCCGCATCATGAGAATCCACTCCACCCATTGGATTCTATGGCTCAAGACCATCCAAACGAGCCCAATATTCAGTATGTTTTGCGAATCAAAACATCAATGTGGGTCCTAACAGCCTTGAACGGTAGAAATTCCTATTTTCTATGCTATGGCCCACTAGAAAATTGGATTGGCTTCATTTTTCGGCTCAACGCCTAAAAGGGGCTTAGAAATAGAATGGATGGCGTGGATTAGATTTACACATCAAGGTGAGGCCTACATGAGTGGCCCTCTCCAAAGCTTGTTGAATCAAGCTAATAATTTTGGTTTCAGTTCACATCCAACGTCCCTAGACGCTGGACGATTTGGGCACAACACATATATAAGGTAGGCCTTACTCAGGTGGGCCACCAAATACACGGATGGTGTGGATAAGACATACATCAAGTGGGGTACATCCGGGTGGGCCACACGGCCACATCATCACATAAGAAAAATGAAAAAGAGAGGGAGAGAGAGAGAGAAAGAGACACGCGTGTGATGGAGGGACCCCGATACTATGGGCCCTCCCTTTTATTAATCACAACATAAATTAAGTGGGTCCCATTACATGTGGGCCCACCGATCAAAATCAACGATGGAGATCATTTCTCCACAAACATGCAAGGTCTAGATGACCCTATTCATGTAAGAAAAATAAACATCATGATGGGGTCCATGGAAAATGGCCCCATCATGGAATGATCATGAGGATCAAGGTGGGCCATCGGGTATACTTAGGGTCCAAAGTGAGATCCATACCATCAATCGATAGGCCTCACTTGGCCCATCATCAAAGCATTAAATCTAGGCCTATAAAGCACCCACCTTTGATCTTCTTGGACTTCTTCTTCCATCAACACATCCTAGATCTCCGAGGGATGCATTTCAACGGTTGAGATGGTCTTTGAAGGGTAGGATTGGATGGTAGGAAGGTGGGCCACACTAGCGTCTCCTCTTGGAAGCCATGGACGTTGGGTGCTTGGGAGGAAAGATGAGAGAGAAATGAAAGAGAGGGGGTTGTAAGGAGTGAGAGGGATGAGTGATGGAGTGATAAGTGATGTATACTTTGACATGTGAGGGATGGGTTGCTTTGACTTTGGGGTTGCTTTGGGATGGGGTGAAAGGTGATGTGTACTTGACATGAGATGTGATTGATGAGATTGATTTGAAAGCACTCTCTTGGATTTGTAAATGCGCGGCGTTTTCTCGAACAGAACGTGGGCCCACATCTCCTGGCCTTAGTATCGCCTCGGCATGTGAAATGCGACATCGGAACCGCGGCGACGGTGTGGTCGCTAGGGTATAAGTCTCGGGTTGAGCCAACTCTAATATATAGGACATGACTCAATGTTATGCGTAACTGCCGATAACAGATCACGGGTCGCTGGAATTCGACCGGGAGGACCACGGAAGTCTACGGAACGGTATGAGCTAAGGTACGGGTCTTACACCATGCCACCACATCAGTCTCCCCTAGAAGTTGGTCCTACTGGTCAGGTGAGCTCAGAGGGCCATGTTAAGTCCCCAGAATATCAAGTACTTGGCTGCCTAGTTGCAACGCCTGAAATTTGGGGGTCGAGCATAACTCAGCTCCCGAGTTCCAAAACATCACTTATGTAACATATTTAATGATGGATGTATGTTGACTGTATTAGTGCATAAAACATGGAATAGATTAAGCTAAAGTGCAAATATAATTCAGGGATAAGTGAAGAAAGCAAGCGGAAGACTAAAAGAAATATATGTGTGTACATGTGCAAATCCCTGAAATACATACACATACCAAGTTGTAATGTAAGTGTTGCTATTAAAATTACAAGTATCAGATTACATCATTTAATTCTCAAAAGAAATCCCAGCATCCCGCGCATTAGAACAATCACTAGAACCCGTCTGAAAACTGCATAAAAGAGAAAGCAGCCTCATCATCATCCATCTCCGGCTCTGCCTCAGAGGTCGCATCCACATCTGCAACATCAGCAGCTAAGACAGAGTCTGGTGGGTGTTTAACACCGCCCCAGAACGTGGGAGTGAGTGATCAACACAGTGGAACAATAAAGCACAGGTTAACATGTTATCAGTTCAATCAAGCAGTAATGATAAAGCAGAACAATTAAACAGTCCTAAGTACTCTTGTTACAATGATGTATGAAGAATGATGCGTGCCCTCACGTGTACACCCTCAGTGTCTTCATCTTACGTTACGCATGATATCGCCTCAAAGTGCGCCACATCTACAAAGCACATGCAAATGCGGTGCATGAACATGATTACCAAGTGGTTATTAGTCCTTTTCATACAACGGGATTAGGAAGCTAAGATACCTTCCTCATGTCAACAACCAAACAGTGATCCATTATAGGGTCGTCAGTCCTAGACATCTCATACAATCATATGGTTGTAGGTCGTTGCAAAGGGCTCGTCACCAATCAATGTACGCCTATCATACCTTCGTTACTACACTAAGGCTCGTCACCTCAATGCGGTATCCAGGCATGCTCGAGGTCACTATAAAGGGCTCGTCACCAATCAATGTAGGCCGACAACACGAATATAGTGTCCCATACCACCATAATCGGCTCACAAGTTTGGTTGCTCACTGGTCACTACGGGGAGGCTCGTCACCTTAACATCGGCCGACAGCTCGACCACAGTGTCCCATACCACCATGTCCAGCTCATGAGTCATAGCGGATCAAGGTACCATGGTTAATAGGATTTCATCAGTAAATTTGGTACCCTAGATTCAAACAGTAGCGTCCATACATGGTGAACATACATCGGACAATCGGGTTACTTGACGAACTCGACTAGTACGAGCGCACGTTGGGTTAAACGACATAGAGTGCGCAAACACTCCGCGTGGCCAAACCACTACCGACAACTCTAATACGACTCGAGTTCGTCTAATACGTCCTAGGTGGTGAAAGCAACCTCAGCCATGATGTCACGCCCCAAACTCGGAAACCGGGCTCACAAAATTCCCGATCGCCGAATCCGGCGCCGACAGCCTCCGTAGAACCCCGTTCTCGGCTCCCAGTGCCCATTCGCCAGGTTCCGATCCTGGGATGCTACAAGGAGGGTTTTCAACATCAGTTTGATTCGTAATAAGCATAACCAAAGGCATAACCCACAAACAACAACCAAAAACTCCATCACATTTCCACTATAATCAAAAACTTTACAGGTACAATGAGCATAAGGGAAATACAATGAAGATAGACCAAAAACTCCAAAAGAAGATCAGCCACGCGTCCAAGCCTCAGCGCTGCTGCGATCCAACGTCACCTGCACGCAACGGTCGTGCATAAGCTTATAGAAAGCTTAGAGGGTGGTGAAAGTGTATGCTCAAGGTGATAATGTAGTCATGCGGTAGAGTAATGCGGAAAATGCTAATGAATGCTAAGAATCCCATTAGCCGTACAAGGCCATGCGGTGTAAAGACTGATGTCGGCCATACCAAGGCCAAGCAATGCGAAATGCAAGTCAAGCATACAAATCCTCGTCTAAGTCCACATGTCAATACGGCTCAAATCTGGAATATCACCGGGGTCTAGTACACTCCAAGCCAGATTGCCGCCCCATCGCGCGCAATAAGGTGAGTGGAAAAGACCTCACTATCCGCCTGCCAATATCGGGCTCGGCTCGTCAATAGCGGACCCATTCCTCGAGCTGGTCAGACTCAGCCTAGCATTGCCCCCTACTCTCGGGCGGGTAAGGCCGCACCCCCTTCCAACCGACCACGACACAGTGGAAAGCGCAACCGTCTGGTAATCGGCACTCAGCGCTCATGCATCCACTCGGTCTAGACGTTGGAGCAACCTCCTGGTACCATAAGGGTTTAGGGACTTTCACCCAGGGATATCTATCGCACCCCATGTAGAACAGTATTTCCGATATCCAATCCTGCCAACCACGATACGTCTGTGGAGGCTACAGCCCTGATGTTGCTAGGGCATATAGTAACCATATCACACAATGCGAATGCATGAATCACACTATCCAGTCATACAACAATCTTGCGCGTATCATGCGCTCATGTAGGGCAACACCCCCTGTACGGGAGCCCCTAAACAATCTGCCCAAAGGCATATGCTATGATCAGTCATTTCTCATATCAAGCATACGTATGATGCATATGATCATGAATCATGGAATTAAACATGCTATATAGGATGGATGATGTACATAACAAAGGTGGGCCTAGACGGCCTACACATAACACGCACGAGCTTAACAATGGGCCTTAGGGAATGTCATAATGCGGACATTTAACCACACTATACTTGCAATGTGGACGTCGAACCACCATTGCTCCCAAGGCATAGCCCTGACGTAAACATCATTACAGAAATTGTGTGGGGATCGTACATTGCAATGGACCTTAAGCACGTCCCATTGGGCCTTAAATACGTCAAATGGGCCATATCATATGGGCCTTGTATTCATCAAGTGAGCCACATCATTGGGCCGCACCAATGGGCCTTATGTGCATTGCAATGGACTATAAACTGTGGGCTTTAGAACGTATCAAATAGGCCTAAGCTTATGGGCCTTACATATGTCAGATGGGCCTCGACAGTTGGGTCCCATATATGCATCAATGGGCCTACTCACATGGGCCTTATATATATCAAATGGGCCCCGCCAATTGGGCCCCATACGTGCATCAAATGGACCTCAACCCATTAGTCCCATTACATTTTAATGGGCCTCGACCCATGGGCCTTATATATAAATCAAAGTGGGCCTCAACCATAGGCCACAAGTAATGAAATGGTCCTCCCACGCCAATAAAAAAAATATATATATATAATATACATACAGTACATATAATATTATATATCATATAATATTATATATATACATATATATGTATATATATATATATATGTATATATAAATATATAAATATACACACGCACACACCACACCTGCACGCACCACACACGCACGTGCCCATGGGCCCACCGTCCCTGGACGGTGGGGAAAAACACAAACATCAAAGCTGGCCCCACCGTCTGCCTGGACGGCGGCCAAAACACATGCATCATTGTGGGCTCCATGTGGGGCCCACCCTAAAGTTTACATTCCATCCCACCCGTTGATAGGGGCCACATAGGCCTAGATGAAGGGTGGACACAAATTTCCACCCGGATCCAAAACTTCTGTGGGCCCAAAAGGAGTTCCAACGGTAGAGTCCAATTCACACTGTTTCCTTTGATGTGGGCCACCCGAGTCTTGGATCAGTCTGATTTTTGGGGTGGGCCCACGTCAGGTAGTGGCCCACCCTATGAACGGTTTAGATAGCATATAAACATCAAGGTGGGGCCCACGGCTACAGCCGTGGGTGGCTGACGCCCGCCAGCTCGCCCGAGCCCTGGTGCGCAGGCAGCATCCCTGCTGCCGTCTGACACAGCAGCGTCAGCTGCTGTGCATATCTCTTTTTTTTTTTGATTTTTTTTGAAAATCTAAGAATTTTATAGGTGGGGTCCGCATCAAGTGAATCCACTCCGTCCATTGTTCTTCTATGGCTCACTACGAGCAAAACAAGTCCAATATTGGACATATTCCAGTGTACAACCCATCAGGGGAGGTTTCAATGGTGAAAACCACCTTTTGGTATGGTATGGCCCGCCTGAGGGTCTGATGGATCCCACCTCCTGGCTCAACGCCTAAAATCGCCTTAGGAAAGGAATGAACGGCACGGATTTAATACATACATCAAGGTGGGGCCTACATGAGTGGACCACTCCAAGGCCTTTAAAAAAGATATTTATGTTTTCCCGTCCAGCGTCCAGGGACGCTGGACGGTCTTGCCATTTGAGGTGGGCCTGTTCAGGTGGGCCACCACTGATGAATGGCGTGGGTACTATACTTATAAGGTGGGCCCCACTCAAATAAAATGCTTACTACATGGTGGGGTCCATTCAGGCGGCCATACAACCTTACCATCATAAAAATAAAAATAAAAATAAAAATAAAATAAAAAGGGAGAGGTATAGAGAGTGAGACCCGCGTGATGGAGGGGCCCCGGCACTATGGGCCCTCCCTTGCACTAAATCATACATCAAGTGGGTCTCATTACATGTGGGCCCATTAAAGTTAGATCCAACGGTGGAGATCCCTTCTCCACTAAATTAGATGGTCTAGATGACCCTAAATGTGCAAGAAAGTAAACATCATGATGGGGTCCATGGAGAATGGCCCCATCATGGAATGATCATGATGATCAAAGTGGGCCATCGGCCACATCTTAGGATCCAAAGTGAGATCCAAACCATTGATCGGTTAGCCTCACTTGGTCCATCTTAAAAATATGAAAATCTACCCTATCAAGGCACCCACCACTTGATCTTCTTGCTCCCTTGGCTTCCTTAGTTCCTTGAGCTCCTCTTTGATGGTGGAAGATGAGAAATGGATGGTGAGATGAGAGATGAAGGGGTGGAAAAGGTGGGCCTTACAAATGCAATTCTCTCACCATGGGAGGACCATACGTATGGGACTTGCTATGGAAGAGTTGAAATGAGAGAGAGAGAGACTTGTAAGGGAGAGAGAGAGAAAGAGAGAATGATGGGTGATGGAGTGATGGGGGATGGTTTGGGTTGAAAATTGTAAAAAGGTGTATGGTTGTTGTTGAAATTTGGAAAAGAGGAGTGGTGAGGTGGAAAGAATGGTGGACTTTTGAAAAAGGTGGAGATGGGTTGTTGTACTTGAGGCATGGGATGCTTTAATGGTTGATTGATGGGACTAATAGTAGAGATTCCCTCGAAATCCGCAACGCGCGGTGTTTCTTCGGAATAAACGCTGATCGGCATCTTCTAGCCTGGTTATCGGTTCGGTGCGCAAGTCACGGCGTTGGAACCGCGGCGACGACGCGGTCGCTATGATATAACTTTCAGACCAAGCCGACGTCGGTGCGCGGGACCTGGCTTAGGATCGTGCGCAACCACCGAATACAGTGCGAAGGTTACCGGAATTTGACCGGAAGGACCGCGGAAGCTAACGGAACAGTACGGATTAGGACACGGGTCTTACACATGAACTTAGGGTCGATTACCGATTTTCTAGACTATTCATAGTCCCAAACACATTCCACTATAACAGATATTGATATCAACAATTTCGAATAGTAATGGAACAACAACTCAAATCATATGGTACATGAGCATTTAAAGAATATCAACTTAACATGGAATTTCACATAAGTAATACTTGAAATTAAACAACAAGGAATGTAACTTGCAAGAAGGAAATCATACACACTAGTGGGAGAGTTAAGAATTGCCTCTCAACACCCATACTAGGTTGATATATCACACTTTAGATCATTCAGGCATTTCTACAAACACTTAGAATACATAATACAACATACATGACGTATGTTGAAATACAAGCATTTGGACAATTCCTTTACCAAGGAGTTGCCGCACATACAATTAGCATACATATATGACAAATAATCATGGCAAACACAAGTGCATATTTTATACGTATACGGTACTTTATACATACACATAGAATACACAAATCTCAATATAACACATGCATATCAGGAACGCAACATAAACATGACATTTAGCATGTGAAATCTCATCCAAAACAAGAATAAACCATTCACTGGCATTGAAAGCCTTGAAAACCATAACCTATACGATTAAAGTCCACACCTTAATCCAGAAAAGAACACCGAACTGATTTCAGACGATATGTCTTCGTCAACGGCGACAAGATAACCTAAGACAAGAATAGAAATGAGATACAACAACACCAAGACTATTCTAAGCTCTAACACAAATTAGGGTTAGGTTAACTTACCCAAAGATGAACTCAGAATCGCCGGAATAACGATTCAAAGTGAAGGTTCAAGGATGAAGAAGAATAGGAAAGAATCTAAGATGATTCACTAACTTCTCTCTCACTTTCTCTCTCTTTTCCTTTCTCTTTCTTAGCTAGGGTTAGGAAATTCGTATGGAAAAGAGAGCTAGGGTTTTAAGGACTATAAATAGGCCCAATATTGATGAAAATAACTCCAAGACCAAGGTATACTTAGGGTATAACCAAAGCTGGCCTCTTACGATCCAACGAAGCACTTTCGGTGGGCCTATTACCACGAAAGGTCGGACTTAAGCTCACTAACCATGGATCTAGGTCAAGCTGAGTTTTCGTACCGACCGGATCTTCAGATCAGCCGTGGTGGACCACACTCAATTCAACGGTCACCGAATCTCGATCAGGTCCACAAGCACAAGGACATGCCTGGGCCACCTTCCCTGATCAGAGGGTGAAGTTTGGTCAGAATCCAACGGTCAGATTGCTTAAAATCGTTGCGTAAGCGACACGACTCAGATTTCATAAAATCTTAATAAATTTCCAACCGTTCTCACACTCTTCACTCCGGACTCAATCAAATCGACCCAGAACATCATCTGGACTTGATTTTGAGGTGATGGTCAAGCCCAACATGGTGACCATAACAGCCTAAGATCATCGCTATCGGACTTTCGACGCGCAGTCCAGGTCCGATCCAGAACTTCCAAAAATTCCCAAGAACAATTGGATTTAGCGATGGATCCCAGATTTCAGAGTAACATAGCGCTAACTAATCTACAGGTCTTGAGTCATGCAGATACAATTTAAAGTGATTGATGCAAATTTCACAAGCAAGCGAGTATAGCGCTAATTACCCCAAAAGCTACTAAGGAAAGAATAGCACAAAATTTTCAGGGTCATTACACTAGTACATGTTTGTGAAATTGTCGATACTGAATCATCGCCTCAAACTCCCCGTGTGGAGGGTCTATCGGCGCAAGTGAACCCATGGAGCCTCACTCTTGCTTTGATCATTTAAACTTCTTTTCCTACTGGACGCCCCTCCCACAGGGTACAAATGCCGGACACTAGGGTGTCTTCAGAGGATACACAACTGGTATCTCAGGGTCGGGTCTTCAGCTTGTCCCCCGCCACCAAACCGTAGAAAAGATTTAGGAAAGCTCGCAAGGCACTCTCAGAAGGTAACAACCCTCTGAAGCTCAGATCAAACTTTAAAGAATTGGAGGAGGACGCAGACGTCTCTTCCTGGAATGCATTAATCAACCAGAGATCAACAATTTATAGAGATAACCTTTAACTCTCGCTGGACCTCTCCCCATTTTTCCAAATTGCCCAGTCCACTTTTCTTAAAGGGCAGATCTAAGGAGGGTAGATATTCAGTCGTAGTCTCCAGACTCCCTCCCAGTAGGTAATTGTTTAGCTCCAAAGCCTATATATCCGCCTATCTCCCCCAGCGCGAGAGTCAGTAAATCAAGGCCACACTGATGGGGTGAACTGGGAACTCGACTGAGTGATATTGGCTACCTTGCGCCGAATTCCTATCAATTAGGGAGGGGCGAGGAGAATGGGAGCGTGGTACTAAACTCAAGACATATCATAAAGGGCAGCGGGCAACCTCGCTCTTCAATAGACAAGAAGCAAGCTGGAATGGGAAGCTTAAAAAAAATCAAGCGCAGAGTGTTGTTAGCCGAGCAGGAGATTAATGGATAATCTTCTCATTTGGAATGCTCGAGGTGTAGAAAATCCTCCTACCATCATGACCTTGAAGCGCCTTATCAATCAGTTCAACCTGGCGATTGTGGCGATCTTGGAATCGATGCTCAGGGATAAGCGAGTCAAAATCAACCTCAAGTTAGACTTTAACAACTCTATCTCTAATACAACCCAAGGAGGTAAAGTGTTGGTTTTTTATGCTTCTTTCCTTTCTGTTAACATTATTACAGCTACAAACCAAATGCTCTCAGTTGCGGTTGGATTTTCGGGTAATCCAACTGCAGCAATGGCATCCTTTGTCTATGCTAAGTGCGCCCATTCGGCAGAGATCCTTGTGGGACCGACTTAGTGGATTATCAGCGGCTTCATCCATCCCATGGTTCATGGTTAATTGGTGACTTCAACTCAGTTCTTTCCCAGGATGAGAGAAGAGGAGCTAGCATGTTCGACAATCAAAGTTCTTATGAGTTTGGGGAGGGGTTGAATAGGGCGGGTCTCATGGACGCAAAATTCTCGGATAACAAATTCACTTGGTGTAACAACTAGAGTGGCCATGCTAGAGTTTGGGCTAGGTTAGACAGGATTTACTATAATAAATCCTGGCTATCCTTGTTCCTGAGTTTTCAGGTCGAGCACTTAGGATCAACTCAGACCACACCCCTCTGCTGTTGTCTTTCCCCACTCAGCCAAACTCCTTCCCCAAACTGTTCAGATTTCAGAGAATGTGGATGCCTCATGAGTCGTTTCAGGATCTGGTTAAGCAGGCATAGGCCTCTGACATCGCTGGCGAGCCGATGTAGATCCTCCAAATCAAATTGAAAAATGTTAAATCAGCCTTGATTAGATGGAATAGAGAGGTTTTTGGGAACATCTTCACCAACATTAGGAAGGCAGAAGAGGAACTTATCATGGCTGAGAAGACTGCGCAATGCATGGGCAGCCAGAAGCCCAACAAGTCCTCAACCTAACTAAGATTAAATTGGCTAATCTCGAATTACGTGAGGAAATTTTTTAGAAACAGAAGGCTAGAAATCACTGGCTGCCGAAGAGTGACAAAAATACCAAGTTCTTCCACAATTCGACGACTGATCGGGCCAGAAGATATCGTATCCAGGAGATCAAGCTGAAAGATGGATGGTGGCTACAGACCATCAGGCGATCAAGCAGGTAAGGGTAGATTTCTTCTCCTCGCTCATGGTAGCGTCTCCTACGTCCTCACCTGGTGATCTGCTGGAGGCTCTCCAACCTTCCATTTCTGAGGAAGACAATGCCATACTGATGGAAGAGTCATCCAGTGAAGAGACTCTGGCAGCTGTGAAGAGTCTTCTGACGGATGGGGTTCCAGGGCCCGACGGTTTTACTGAGGCATTTTTTCAGGGTTGCTAGAGAATAGTAGGGTAGGATATCCTACCAGCAGTTCATTCCTTCTTTGCTGGTGGATCCCTTCCAAGGGCTTTCACATTAACTCTCATCTACCTTATCCCAAAGTCCATGGAGCCCAATAAATTTACTGACTTTTGCCCAATCATCTTGTGCAACTGCATTTACAAAAAATGCTTGAAGATTATAGATGTAGGCTTAGTAAGATCCTTCCCAATATTATCTTTGTGGAACAAAGCGCTTTTGTCCAAGGTAAAAGCATAGCGGAAAGTGGTGTGCTAGTCTAAGAGATGTTTAGAGACATTGACAAGCGGGTGAGAGGGGGTAACATATTCATCAAACTGGATATGGAAAAAGCATATGATAGACTGGATTGGGGTTTTCTTTTGGCGGTTCTCCGTCGTTTGGGATTTGCAAAAAAGTGGATTGCTATGGTCAAGAAATGTTGGTCGAATTCCTGGTTCTTGGTCCTAGTTAATGGCGAATCTTGCAGATTTTTTCATTTAACCAAGGGCCTTTGCCAAGGAGACCCAATTTTGCCAGGACATTTCATTCGGGCGGCCGAGGTTCTTAGTAGGGGTTTCAGAAATCTAATGGCCAGCGCGACCTATCAACCTTTCAAAACTTGTAGGAACTGCCCAATCATTTCCCACTTGTTATTTGCAGACTACATGCTGCTGCTAGCGAATGGGGGCTGTAAAACCATGAATCAAATCAAGACTTTCCTAGATCATTACCATAGGGCCTCGGGTCATAGATGCAATGCCCGTAAAAGCTTTTTCATCCTTTCAGCCCATCAATCTGAAGTTAGATGTAGAGCGGTCCAGAAAATTCTAGGCTTCAACAAATGTGATACTCCTTTCACCTAACTGGGCCTCCCTATCTTCAAAGGTAGAAGTAAGCGAACTTATTTCCAGCCCATCCTGGAAAAGATCCATTTGAAGATCGCTAGCTGGAAATCGAAGTTCCTTACTCAAGTGGGAAAAATCACTCTGATCAACCACATTCTTAACAGTATCCCGGTTCACACATTGGCAGCCACTAATATATCACGATCTATTTTGGGTGACCTAGAGAGATCATTTGTAGATTTTTTCTGCGGCTGGGAGAGGGACATAAAGCGCTACCACTAGGTCAGCTGGAAGTGGATTTCTTGCCCAAAATCAGAGGGTGACCTGGGTGTCAGAAGCTTGTGTAGTGTCATGCAAGCATGCAGGATGAAGATGGCGCGGGCCATTTTAAACAGGCAGTCTATGTTGGGGTACAAAGAATGCATGAGTTAATAGGAGTTTGGCTTGTTGCGTATCAAGGATCCAAGATAGGCAGCCCTGCCCATTTCACAGCGCTCTCTCCATCTCCCTGGATCACCCATTGCACAACATTCTCCCATTTGTGTGACCCTCTCTCTATCATCCCTCTCTCTGGAAAATCTATTACGCGTGAATAGCCCTGCATGTGAATAGTTACGTGATGAATAGTGTTGCACGGTGAATAGTTGAATAGTGTTGTGCAGAATGGGGCTCATCGCACGTAAATCGATGCCTCACACATGTGAATGCCTATAAATACCCCTTCCCATCTCATTTGCATGATGAGAAGTTCTAGAGAGAGAAGGAACCACGTGAATAGTATTGCGTGTGAATAGTGTTGCGCATATTTAATGGGTATGTTGCGCGGATGCGCAATGAAAGGCCTCCACAGCCCTGTGCTTTGCAGTTTTGTAGGTTCCCTTCGTAGTTCAATTTTTTATGCATACACATCTAAAGTGTCAACTTAAAGCAAAAGATCTTAGACCCGCATAATCCCTCTATCACTCTGATGGACACCGAATACGCCGAAATTGCTATTAGATTTATTATCCTTTCTTTCATTGCACATATTCATTGTACTTTATTTCAAAATCATGGAAAACATGATGACAGAATTGATGAAATCTATGATGATGAATATTCTTCTATTTTCTTTGTTCTTATTAAATGATAATTCCCCTATCAAAATACATTTGTTTCTTATCGAAACAAAATAACGACTCTGCTGGGGAATAACAAATCATTCAATATTAACTTAAAAATTGTTTGAAGAACGGTTATCATCAATGACATTGTAATGGTGCCAATATAGCGACTCTTAATGAGAACATCTTGCCCTTCATCTCTAAAATAAAGTACAATTTTTTCATTAAAGTAACTAATGCTCTATTTTGAACAACAGGTATTATTTCTTTACATAACCTCAATGACTTTTATCCCGACTGATGTAGTTGTTTACTTCACACCTAATGGATTCGTTGTGGATTACATCAACAACATGTGATCACTACAACGGAAAGTACCAGAGAAGGTTAAATCAGTTGCGATCAAGGATAGGCAATGTCAGGTGATGTTCGGGATAGTTTCCACTTCATCGACAGCACAACAGGACAATGAAGGATAGATAGTGGTGACAACTAAAAGACAAAGGGTTCGATCTCCTCCCATAAGAAGTATCGTCCCGCCAAGTACAGTTAGAGGGTCGATTATGTGAAATGTCACAAAATGCAGTTTTGCGTCAATCGCGTAATCATTTCATTCAAGAAGGATTGAAAAGCCCATCACTCCCAAATATCTTCAAGTACCACCAACTACAACTGTAAAGACATCTTCCATAGAATCATTACGAATTTAGAAGAATAAAGGGAAAGTCGTTGTGACAAGTGAATGTTCGCTTACGACAACCCCTTAAAGAATTTAACACAAACTCATGTACCAAAGATATTGCAAATAGAGTCAGTTAGTCCTTCGAAGCGGCAGTACGATGGTTTTGAATCAAACAATAGCTCATCTTCCTCAACAACATCAGTAATGTAGCGCTCGCTTCCACCAATATCAAGACAATCGAAGTATAAAGAAACAGAAAACTTGTCGACAGATATTAATTAGTCTAATAGACTTTTGCCAAATGAGTACGTGGCTAAAGAAGTCCCTAATCTTTTGACAGCGATTGTTGTGAGCAATATTAAACCACAAGCAGAAAGGCCACAAACATGAGTAGTTAGATTTCATGGACTGACACCTAATATTATTCAAATCATAACGTAGGGAGAAATCTGATAGATGGTCACCGAAACCATTCATCTAGAGAAGGAACGAAATTAGAATAAAAGGTTCTGATATCAGACACTATATCCCCTTGGGATAGAAGAAATGTCATTTCTCATTGATTTCAAACATCCAAACTTTCAGAAATTTAATGGGGACAGCTCACCAGAAGAACATATGATGCAGTTCATAAAAATGATGGAAATTTTCTCTTGAATTCCTTAATATTGTTTATAATTATTCGAGTCATCTCTGATAGGAAAAGCCTTTAAATGGTATTTAGCTTTGGATCCAAGGTCTATTCATACTTGGAAACAAATGCAGAGTATTTTTATGGAAAACTTCTTCTCTTCCGATAGAGAAGTCAGTTTGACTAAATTAGCCTCTGCTTGCCAACGAGAAGATGAATCAGTTGACAAATTAATTTATCAGTCGATGGAAAAAATTTGGGGCATCATGTCAATGTCTTCCGGGAAAATCAAATCAGGTTAAGGTATGCTTGGGAGACATAAGACCAGAAGTGACATGTAACCTAATTAACACAAATATACAGACCTTTCGTGATCTTACTATCAAGGCTCATACTCTTGAGAAGATGGTTGAAAAATTGTCCACCTTTTACATAAAGCCAATATATTAGAATCTTTATGAAACGTCAGTAAATGCCATTAGCAAAGAAGAAAAGAAAGAAGATTATCAGAATGAAGAAAGAAATAGCAGTGAAGAAAATTAGAAAGGTCATACGATTGGGATGACATATGAAAAATGCAGACAATGTAAGACCCAAAAGAAATGGGCATTCGTAAAAGAAGATATACTTCCTATGATGAATCAACTATTGACTAGAGGGAAAATTTAGCTACCTTAGTAAAAGTACCGTAAAAAAATAGAGAAGTGGAGAGCAAAAGGATATTTTCACTATCATCATATGTTCGGGCATCAATGACAAGTTAAGATGATAGACAATGGTAAAATTGTTATGGAAGAATAAGATAGAAAGAGAAGAATGACAAGTCAATATAATTTCTGTTTGAAACATGGTATCGACGACTCCTTAAGAAATAAGACATGATTCTAGTAGTGGCATGGTCCATTGTTCATTACCCCAAATATATGGTTGCGATGTAGTAATAATCTCAGTAAGACCGAGGTTGAATCCACAAGGACTGAACCTTGTATGTAATTTGAAAGTAATTAGAACTAGAACTAGAAGAAGATGTAATCTAAATTAGGTGAATATGAGAGAATAATGGTGAATGATTAAACTAAAAACTATAAATTTAAAGATGGTAATTAGGGTGCCAAGGATCCACTTGTACTAATTGGTTAGCTACCTTGCATTGATTCAAGGACACAACTAGAATTAGAGTCCTATCTTATCCAATTTGTAAGAAGAGATTTGTCAGATCTCCGAACTTCTCACGGATCTAATCATCAATAGATAAGAGTGCTGAAGATTTGGAAATGATTTCATCACCAAACCATGCTCAGGGGAGAAGGCAAATAACAACAATTTACCAAACCCACAACCAATCATAAGAGAATTGAGAAGATTATAAGGATTCCATCATCCAACCATGCCCATAAGACGATGGTGGACAACGGGATTGCCTAATTTCACAATCTCAATACAAAAAAAGAAGATATTCAAAGCAATCGTAAATCCATTGTAATTTGAGTCACAACAAACCATTAAATACTAAAAATATTCCTTAATAATCAAACTAGAATCCATAAGGTTTAACAAGACATGAATCAAAGCCAAGCAAACATCCTAATCACCCTACAAGCTTCACCTCTTAGCCCTAGCTAAGAGGTTTAGCCGATCATAGACATGATTGACTACGTCTCAAAGGAAAGCATTAAAGGAAGCAAAAAACTAAAGAAGAAAAGGAGAAGGAGAAGAAAACTCGACGCTAGCCCGCTACACATCTTCCTCTCTCTCTCATTCTTGTATTTCTCTCCACGCCTCCATGGCTGCCCGGATGATCCTTCCACGTTTAGATGAATCCATCCCTTCTCTTTCTCTCTCCCTTTTATAAACTAAGCAGGGTCGGTCAGTGGAGAAGCTTGGAGTCGGTACGTGCCCTCTTACGCAGCACCATTCGCAGCACCTTTCGTAGTAAAAGGAAATGCAACAAGTTATGTTTTGATGGGATTTTCAACCAAAGGAAGCATCAAAAACCCATTTTCTCTCCATGGGTAAGGTTGTGTCCCCCTAGTGCGTCATCTGAATGGTTCAGATCACCTAACCGATCAATGATCGTGGCCCACAACTCCCCGCAAATCCTGGATGCGTCCGTACATCTGTTTTTTAGAAGTTTCTTGTGCTGAGATGCTCAGTGGGCATCACAGTGATGTTTTCGGAGAGATCCACCCCGTTAATTGGATTTCAGGCGCGATTTCATTCGAAAAGGAGTGGTTTTGGTTGATTTTTGGTGCGTCCCACTGTATTAACTCACCTAGCCGTTCATCCTATATTTTCCATCGATCTACGTGTGTACACGTGCATAGGTCCAAGAAGACGCCTTAGTTAGGGTCGATCCCACATCCTGAATGCAATGAATGGTCTGGATCATAGATATGGTCCACGGTGGTGGGCCACTACTAATCACACATCGGACAGTGTCCGCCTACTAGCCGTTTACACAGAGAAGAGTCGGGTCAGCCCGGCTTTGACCGGGCTGATCGTCCAGTGCGACGTGGGAGTGCACCGCACTGTGCACTCGCACGACCCCAACTGGGGTTCACTATGATATATATGAGAAATCCGCTCTGTCTATTCGTTTTTTCAACTCATTTAAGGGGTTGATACCAAAATTGAAGCATATCCAGATATCAGGTGGGCCCCAAATAAGAGATTTAGTAGTTGATCTGTCTGTTGGGCCACTTTCACAAGGATCCAATGGCTGACTTTCGATGTGTACAGTTAATTTAGGGTCCTCAGGCCATATATAAAGTTTTGAGCCAAACGAATGGTGGGAACCCTGTGATCTTGCATTTAGGACGACTTTCAGGCCTCTTTATCCTTGATCACTTGATTTTCTCGGATCTCTAGCATGTAAATTTTTCGATCTCGGTCTCTTGCGATCTGGCCATTACCTTAGTAATTTCTGAGCGTTAAATTCATACTTTTAGTACCATTTTTCAATCCAGGCTCCTAAATTCACCTAGTAATACAAACGTAATTAAAATAAGACGTTAAATAGTATCATATTCGTAAAATTAGGCAATAACTAGGGTCTAATATGCAATATTTTACCCTCAACATAATCCCCAACCAACATTTTTCTAGTCCTGAGCAAAGTATGCGAAAAAAAAACAAGTTGAGAACCACATGATAATTTCTATAAACTCGAGTGATTTTTGAAAAAGTAATAGGATTCCAAGATACATCAATGTTGGGCATTACCTTCTTCTAAACTCAAGTGCACAGTAAACTTCATGGCCAAGTTCAAAGTATTAATCCATCGATTAGAACAATTCTAAACATTGAGTTCCATGGGTGCATAGTGCAACCTAAACTTATCACAATTAAAGGTTCAATTCTCCATTTCATGATAACATTGATAATTAAAAGAGCAATTATGATAACCATAACCTAAACCAAAACTTGCCTTACAGTTCAACTTTTTATTCTTCTAGCTTTTGATTTTTTCCATCGATGGCTTTCATGCTATGTCAACCTTTTTAAAGATCTTTAATAGGTAGCCCTTTTCGATGACAACTATTTTTTAGTTGGATATTCTCTTTTTCTCTTTCATTTTTTTTTTCAATTCCTCTTATTGAACACAATGGACAAATTCCCCAGGTTGGCTCCTTCCATGCTTAGTGATTACCAGGTTAACAATTCAATATTAAACTGAAGCTTTAATGTGTAAGCTAAGAGTGACATGTGAAATCATGACTCAATCAATGTTTAAGACTTCTAATCATGGATTACTAATTCGAACTTAACTATGAAATCTAACAAGCAGCTGAATACAAAAGTCATAAATCACCAACATTAAGTATCTCATACTTCTAAATCAAGAATATCCTTCAAAATCACTTCAAATTCACAAGAATTCCCAGAAAAAGATTTCAAAAAATTTCACATTTTTTACTCAAGACTAAGAAAATACTGATTAGGTAACCTAATCTCCCATTCCCAACCTAAAATCTACATTGTCCTCAATGTAAAAGATATAAGCATGCAATGCATGTAAGAGAACGAAATTGAAGGAGAAGTGATGGAAAGATAGTACCTGATAAAAGAATTAAGAGGCCTTTTCTAAAGAGATCTCAGCGTGAGAGAGGGTCAGCACAAGAGTGAAACCAACAAAAACAAGCTATCTTAGAAAGACTGGAAAGCAAACTATCCTAGTGGCATAAAGCCAACTATCCTAGAACGATAAAAAGCAAACTACCCTAGTCCTATGAAAGCAGGGAAAAAACTACTCAGTCATGCCGCAAGGTTCCTATTCTGGCCAATATCTTGATAAATTTCTCAGAAGTTTTCTCAACAAGATCATCCAAAAGCCATTTTTGTAAAAGACTTGGATGCCCTGGAGCATGAATTTTCAGAGAAATTGATGGACCTCAGCAAAAAATTGTCGTTGAATCGCTTGAGGTATCCAAAGCATATATGATTCACCTGTAACAGGAAAAGTGTAAACATTAGTATTTTATGGTGAATCAGAGACTACACATAGATGAAATTTACAAAAATTCTTAAAAAGTGATGTAGTCTCGACACATTTCGAAGTTTCAGACTCTGGTACAATTTTTAACTCCTTCTTTAATATAAATGTTTAAGATCAAGAGAAGGAGAGGCTTCAGAATAAGGGTTCTCTCGGTTAGCAACAACTACTTAGATATTCTCTTGTAAGGCATCCATTATTTCTTTAATCATAGGATCGTTTAAATCTGAAAAGTGTGCCAAATAATCATCCAAAGAGTTAGGAAATTTAGCTGAGAGTGACTCATTTTTCACATTGAAGTGTGTGATGATTTGCCCAAGGATTCCATTGTCTCTGGAAGTAGATGCATGCATGCTCTCTTGCTCTTGCCCTGCACAGACAGATTGAACATCAATAGGGAAAGCATTGATGTGAACTCTCTGTTCATTGAAGCTACTCAGTAGAGGCATTGAATCATCAAAAGTGTACAGCTCAGATAGTGGCCTAAACTGGGTGGTTTCAAATTCCAGAGTCATATCGAGCAACTCGTCCCTTTCCCGAATCATATCATCATTCAATTCAGAGGAGTGGTCCAAAAATGCATCACAAAGGTTGGAAGGTTTAGGTGAATGTGGTTTATCCTTCACGTTTAAATTGGTCATGTCAGATAGGTGGAGTAGATCACTATGGTCAACAACTTCCTGAACCTCTTGATCATTGATATGGGCCAAACATGAAATTGAATCCCAATACACATCACTTCCAATTCAGTGCAATTCCTCACATTCTGTTCCTAGATTGGGTTGAGGTTCGAATAAACTAACCTCTCCCTCATCATCAATTGTGTCATGTGGGTGAGGTGTGTCAGAATCATTTTATTTGAAAGAAACCCATGTCTCTTGATCATTCCTTTGCGACTCATCGAAAAATTGAACCATATGCTCATTAACAGAATCCAACTCCTCGTTCCAAATTCGTAAATTTTCCACAAACGAGTTAGGATCACTCTCCTCGCATATTGTTTTTGGACTGAATTATGGCTGAGATGAGTAAGCCTCCACTGTCTTATCGATGTGCAATGCAAGTGCTTTTATCGTTTTTTTAAGGCTCGAAAAATCAAATATGTCACCCTGAAGTGACTCCTCTTGGATCATTTCTGATTGAGTTTCAATGGTAGAGGACCCAAGAGGATTATCACTATGATGCATTGTTGATTCAACTTCCCAATTTTGATATTTCTACTTATCATAAGTAGGGAGTTGGGAATGAAGAATTGGATTGGGTTGAAGCTGTGGTGAACTAGCCTCCATTAGCCTATCAAAGCATGACTTAAGTGCTTCTAATAATTTCCTCATGTTAGTAACATAGTGTGTGTAATTCGGAGGTGATTCCTCTTGGATCGTTTCTGGTTGAATTTCAAAAGTGGCTGATCCAAGAGGGTTTTCACCATGATGTTTTATTGACTCAACTTCGAAATATTTATGCTTCCACTGATTATAATCATACGGGTCATAGGTCGGGAGTTGAAATGTGTCATCATTCCAATAATCACGTACCGTTTTCTTAACTCATGGGGTGCAATTATTCTCTGCAGATAATCACCAAAGGACTTCTTAATCGGTGGAGCATCATATCTCGATTGTTTAAAGAAATTTTCAAAAAATATTAGAGGCATAGGCTGTTTCCCATTATAATCATCATACATCATTTTTCAAGATTTCTTAGCTATCTCAGCATACACACGTTCCCACTCTTGCATGGTGAAGCCTTAACTCTAAATCTAATCCTAAAAGAAAATAAAAGAAAAATCCTATAGCAATAAGAGATCTAGATAGAGGAGAAGTTAGAAAGAAGTTACCAGATTAGAGGAGATCTATGTTAGAATCCTGTAGAATAAAACAAAACAAGTTAGTTTCTAAAACTAGAAAAAGGAAAGTTTCTAAACCTAAAAATAGAAAACTAAGTTAGATTCTAAAGAAAAAAGGAATCCTAGAATTAGAAAGTTTCTAAAAATATATAAAAAAATCCTAATATAGAAATAGAAAGGAAGTAAAATTAGGAAGAGATTACCAAATCAGAAGTTTCTATGTTAGGATCCTACAAAATAGGAAAGCTAGGTTAGCTTCTAAAATAAACAGAAAAAATCCTAATTTTTTTTTTTAAACCTAATCTTAAACTAATTCTAAAACTAGTTAATCTCGAAAAAATGCAACCATTAGTCCCCGGCAACGGCGCCAAAAACTTGTTCACTATCCCAAGTATAGGGTTGCGATGTAGTAATAATCTCAGTAAGACCGAGGTCGAATCCACAGGGACTGAACCTTGTACGTAATCTGAAAGTAACTAGAACTAGAATTAGAAGAAGATATAATCTAAATCATGTGAATATGAGAGAATAATGGTGAATGATTAAACCAAAAACTATAAATTTAAAGGTGGTAACTAGGGTCCCAAGGATCCACTTATAGCAATTGGGTAGCTACCTTGCATTAATTCTAGGACACAACTGGAATTAGAGTTCTATCTTATCCAATTAGTAAAAGGAGATTTATCGGATCTCTGAACTTCTAATGGATCTAATCATCAATAAATGAGAGTAGTGAAGATTTGGAAGTGATTCCTTCACCAAACCATGCTTAGGGGACAAGGCAAACAATAGCAATTTACCAAACCCATAACCAATCATAAGAGAATTTAGAAGATTGGAGTATTCCATCACCCAACCATGCCCATGAGATGATGGTGGACAACAGGATTGCCTAATGTCACAATCTCAATACAGAAAAAGAAGATATTCAAAGCAATCGCAAATCCATTATACTTTGAATCACAACAAACCATTAAATACTAAAAATATTCCTTAATAATCAAAATAAAATCCATAAGGTTCAACAAGACATGAATCAAAGCCAAGCAAACATCATCACGCTACAAGCTTCACCTCTTAGCCCTAGCTAAGAGGTTTAGCCGATCATAGACATAATTGGCTAAGTCTCAAAGGAAAGCATTAAAGAAAGCAAAAAACTAAAGAAGAAAAGGAGAAAGAGAAGAAAACTCCACGCTGGCCCACTACACGTCTCTCTCTCTCTCTCTCTCTCTCTCTCTCTCTCTCTCTCTCTCTCTCGTTCCTGTCTTTCTCTCCACGGCTGCCCGGATGATCCTCCCACATCTAGATGAATCCATCCCCTCTCTTTCTCTCTCCCTTTTATAGACTAAGTAGGGTCGGTCAGTGGAGAAGCTTGGAGTCGGTGCGTGCTCTCTTACGTAGCACCTTTCGCAGCGAAAGGAAACGTTGCATTTGGGTGGGATTTTCGGCCAAAAGAAGCATCGAAAACCCATTTTCTCTCCATGGCTAGGGTCGTGGCCCCCTAGTGCATTGTTTGAACAGTTCAGATCACCCAATTGATCAATGATCGTGGCCCAAACTCCCCGCAAATCCTAGATGCATTCGTACATCTGTTTTTAGAAGGTTCTTGCACTGAGATGCTTGGTGGGCCCCACAGTAATGTTTTCGGTGAGATCCACCCCATTCATTAGATTCCTGGCACGATTTCAATCGGAAAGAACTAGTTTTGGTCGAGTTTGGTGCAACCCACTGTATCAACTCACCTCACCATTCATCCTACGTTTTCCGTTGATCTACGTGTGTACACGTGCATGGGTCAAAAAGACGCTTTGGCTAGGGTCGGTCCCACGTCCTGGACGCAATGAATGGTTTGGATCATTCATATAGTCCACAGTGGTGGCCCACTACTGCTCACATGGCAGACAACATCCACCCGCTACCTGTTTACGCAGAGAAGAGTCGGGTCAGCTCGGCTTTGACCGGGCTGACCGTCCGGTGCGGTGCGGGAGTGCACTGCACTGTGCACTCGCACGACCCCAGTTGGGGTCCACTATGATGTATATGAAAAATCTGCACCATCCATCCATTTTTCCACCTCATTAAGGGGTTGAGACCAAAATTAAAGTATATCCAGATATCAGGTGGGCCTCAAATTAGAGATTTAGTGGCTGATCTATCCATTGGGCCACTTTCACAAGGATCCACTGGCTAAATTTCGACGTGTATGGTTAATTTAGGGTCCTCGGGCCAAATATAAACTTTTGAACCAAACGGATGGTGGTAACCTTATGATCTTGCATTCAGGATGACTTTCAGGCCTATTTATTGTTGATCACTTGATTTTCTCGGATTTCTGGCATGTAAATTCTTCGATCTCGATCTCGATCTCCTGGGATCTGTCCCTTGCCTTGGTGATTTCTGAGCGTTAAATCCATGCTTTCAGTACCCTTTTTCAGTCCAAGCTCCTAAATTCACATTGTAATACAAACACGATTAAACTAGGACGTTAAACAGTATCATGTTTGTAAAATTAGGCAATAACTGGGGTCTAATATGCAATATTTGAATGTCGACATCCATCATACTTATGTGCAAAAAGGAATAACAGAATGGCTATGCAATATGTGATAAGACAAGCAATATTCTGATCATACGTCTTCATAAAGAATAATCAATGAATAAAGAAGTCAAATAAAGATACAATTTTTAAATATTCTTCCGAATATCTGTGCGAAATTTCCAATCTCCCAAATCCTGAAAAAGGTAATTATTGATTTCCTGAGATTATAATTGTCGATATCAATTTTTGCTGGTCAACACAGGGGTCAGAATCATTACTGCGACTGAGTTATTATATATCGACACTCAAGAACGGGGTTATTATTGTAATTGGATTATGAATGCGGCCTTCAAAAGTATCTTCGAAATTATATATTCTGAAAAGGCTATCGCGAAATATTTCCAAGATTACAGTCAATTATCTCTAAGCCCTGGCCGGTTATTTGCAAGATTTATGAAGCGACAACTATATCCAGATCATCGAAAATTATCAGGCTTATAATGCTAATTAAGACACGAAGATATTCAACATATATTTTTCAAGAAAGATGATATACTGAGTTTTATTAAAGGTCACTTACAAGACCGAGGCCAAATTTAAATCCTAAACAAGATAATCAATATATTATCACTGAAGATTATATCAACAGAACTTATCAAGCCAGGGATCAGAATGAATAAGGCATCAGAATGCCTGCGGATATTCAACCTATCAAAATTATTATTCTCGAAAGGTAAATAAGTTTTGATTGAAAAGATTCTCAGAGAAAATTTCATCCAATCAAAATGGGGCAAATCGGGCAACATTTATATAATAGCCGCAATAAGAATACTATCGCATGAAGATTTATCAAAGTCACACACATATTATATCTTCAGTAAATGACGATTATTGGCAACAAGACGATAGCCACCTTATATCATTCTTCATAACATAATATTATATCGGTCAATCGGTAGAATCATTCTTACAAATTGTTAAAGAATTATCGCCTTATATACATTACAAAGCATTGTCGGTTATCAAAATATCGTTGGTCATCGCTGATATCACCAATGGTCATTGGTTATGAAAATTATTACAAAGCATTGACGATTGCTAATACATCGTCTATTGTGAAATATTATTACAGATCATCATTGATATTGCCATGATTGCTACCAAGTTGATATTATCACCTCGACAAATTGATGTTGTCGACAATGGCGATTCATTTATATACAGCAACAGTAATTGCCCGAGTATGTCAACCAACTTAAGAGCCTAAACCCTGAATGCTCCAATAACTTAAGAACCTAAACTGTAAATGCCCAAAAACTTAAAAGTCTAAACTGTGAATGCTCCAACAACATAAGAGCTTAAACTGTGAATGCTCCAACAACTTAAGAGCCTAAACTATAAATGGTCTAATAACTTAAGAGCCTAAACTGTGAATGGTCCAACAACTCAAGAGCCTAAACTGTGAATGCTCTAACAACTCAAGAGCCTAAAACTATAATTACTTCTTGAGCCCAGCCCGAAATCGACGGTAAAATATAATTGCTCCTTGAGCCTAGCCGCGGTAAACTATAATTGCTTTATGAGCCCAGTCAAGTCAAGTCCAGTCAAAATATGTTTAGTCCAAGTTATATTTGCTCCAACACCTCAAGAGCTTAAACTGTGATCCAAAGATTAGCATAACTAAAGCAAACAATACAACAAATGCAATGCAAAGCAAGCTGACAAGCACAAATATGAAATGATAAAATTATTGTCATATTGAGAATATTGCAAATAAAGAGCACATTGCAAATAAAGAGAATGTTGCAAATAAAAAAAATATTGCAAATAAAAGGAACATTGCAAATAAATGGAACATGCAGTTCAAATCATTATACATTCTAATTACTTCAAAAAGATTCAATACATTATTCTGAATCTATATTTTAAATTTATCAATACTTCATGAAATTGAATTATGAAATTGTGAATATTCTAACACACTAATTTTGATTAATCTGGTAAGAAAGATTATCATTCAAAATCCTAGATTATGGCCGACCACAAATAAAGGAGACATTCTCAAAGATTGTTACAGCAGAAACAACATTGAAGAACAATTCCCTGGCCACGGAGCTCAAAGAAAGAGTTGTTAAAGCTGACCAAAGAGATTGTTGCAGCAGGAGCAACATTAAAGGATAGTTCTCTAATCAAGTTACTCAAAAATGAAGTTGCCACAGCACTTATAGCGGCAAGGTTCGAAGAAAAGAAAATTACGTGAATAAGGGAGTTAAAACTGCAGAGGATGTAATTACGACCCTGTTAATAAAAATGCGTTCTATCTGATTAACTGCTATGAAGACAGAGTACTTTCGTTGTCGCCATTATCCTCCCTATTGAAGCATTCACTCGGTACTTCTGATTAGGGGCATTCAGTCTTTCCGTTCGAGCACGATTATTCAGTCTTCCGTTCGAGCACGATCATCCTGACATCCTTCAATCGTAATTCATTAGATCTTGATTCCTTTGACCGTGATTCATTTGACAATAATCCATTCGAACACAATTCCTCCAAGGTTGATTCTTTCAAGGTCGACTATTCAGTTCTCTGTTCGAGCGATCCTTCTCCATCATGCGACCAACTTTATTTTCATGAAGAATCCTTCTCCGACGTGAAAGGATTTTTGTGCAGAAGGAAGATCGATCTTCCATTTAATTTGGTAAATCAATCAAAGAAGGATCGAGGGGGCATCCGTTGGGGCAAAAAAAATGCACGAGTCAATAGGAGTTTGGCTTGTTGCGTATCAAGGATCCAATATAGGAAGCCCTACCCATTTTGCGGCCCTCTCTTTATCTCCCTAGATCCCCATTGCGTAGCATTCTCCCATTTGTGCGGCCCTCTCTCTATCATCCTCTCTGTAAAATCTATTGCGCATGAATAATGTTGCGCGTGAATAGTCACGCGATGAATAGTGTTGTGCAGTGAATAGTATTGTACGGTGAATAGTTGCGAGGTGAATAGTGTTGCGTGGAATGGGGCTTATGGCACGTAAATCGATGCCTCATACATGTGAATGCCTATAAATACCCCCTCCCCCTCTCATTTGCATGATGAGAAGTTTCAGAAAGAGAAGGAACAACATGAATAGTGTTTTGCATGAATAGTGTTGTGTGGTGAATAGTGTCACGCGTGAATAGTGTTGTGCGATAAATAATGTTGCACAGATTTGATGGGTCTGTTGCGCGGTTGTGCAATAAAAGGCCTCCGCAGCCCTGTGCTTTACAATTTTATGGGTTCCCTTCACAGTTCGATTTTCGATGCATATACATCTCAAGTGTCGGCTTGAAGTAAAGGATCTTAAACCCACACAACCCCTCTGTCACTCTGACGGAAACCAAATACGCCAAAATACTGTCAAAATCACTATTGAATTGATTATCCTTTCTTTAATTGCACAGATTTATTGTACTTTATTTCAGAATCAAGGGAAACACAAGGACGTAATTGAAACTCAAAATTAATGGAATGTATGATGATGAATATTCTTTTATTTTCTTTGTTCTCATTGAATGATAATTCCCCTATCGAAATACATTCATTTCTTGTCAAAACAGTTAGCAGCTGGGTAATATTTATGAAGGCGAAATACTCCTCAGACATTAGATCCGAGGGTCGCGCCCCCTTCCTCCCTGGGCTTCGCCGCTGTGGAGGCACATATGCAAATACTTCGAGGCAGTTGCTACCAATACTCATTAGACCACTGGCAAAGGGGACTACAATTTCTGGTATGACGACTGGACTGGGTTGGGCCCCCTGCTCGAATGGAAGTTACTGTCTTCAGCCCAGCATCTACAACCAGTCCAACTCTTCATCAGTCTAGATGGCTGGAGGGATCCAGCTATGGCCAATCGCCTCCTTCCCCAAGTCGTCCTTGACCATGTTTCAGATGAGGGAATATGTACGTCAAGGTCAGAAGATAAGAAGATTTGGGTGAGCACTTCCTCGAGAGAATTCAGTGTGGAATTGGCTTGGCATATGACTAGACAGCCCGAGTAAAACAAAGCATGGGCCACTTGGGTCTGGCACCCAAAGCTTCTTCCTAAGATGTCGTTGCTTACCTGGAAAATTATTCTTAAGGCCATTCCGCTTGATGCTAGGACCCAAGCTAAAGGAATCCACATGGCTTCCAAATGTGATTGGTGTCGGGCCCCAATCCCAAACCATTCGGAAACCATTGACCATGTCTTCTCCTCGGGTCACCTTGCATTGATAGTGGGGAATCACTTCCAGCCCCTTTCCCAAGCCCACACTATCCCCATCGATTCAGCTATAGGAAGGGCCTCTATATGGTGGGCGTCGGCCTCGCTAGCTGACCGTCCACATATTTTAAGGGGCCTTCTTCCCATTCTAATCTTCTGGGAGCTTTGGATGTCCAAAAACGAAGCCAGATTCGATGATGCCACACCATCTGCGTCAAGAGTTATTTCCAGAATTTACCAATAGATCTATCGAATCGGCCCCACCCTCCCACCAACAAAACCAACAAACAGAGCTCTCCTTTCAGCTTTATCGAGGCTTCTTATGGTCAGCGGTACTCCTTACAGGAGGACAATTCAGGTGATCAGGTGGACGAATCCCAAGAGGGGCTGGATCAAGATAAATGTTGATGGCTCGGCCCGAGGAAATCCTAGCCCGTCAAGAGGAGGCGGCGTGGCTTGAGATTGTACAGGTGCGTTCCTTTTCGCATTCACCTGGGGGTATGGATTCGGATCTAATTCCTAGGCTAAAATCAAGGCGGTATGGGAGGGCTTGTCCCTTTGCGTGGAGCGGCGGTTCTCTAAGGTGGAGGTGGAAAGCAACTCCAAGGTAGTGGTTGAATTAATCCAAGGGAAATCCTCCCCCTCATGGAACATGTGCTACTGGTGGGTAAGGATAAAAAACCACATGAGTCATTTAGAGGTGTCAATAGCGCACTGTCCTAGGGAGGAAAATGGAGTGGCCGATGACTTGACGCATAGGGGTAGTAATGGTCAAGCCCATTCTCTGATTTTTCTCATCCACATGCCTGCCTCAAATGACTAGAGGACTATTATTTCTTGATAGAGTGGGGCTGGGAAATTTGAGGGAGGTTTGATTCCTCAATTTCCGTCGTGTCCGTTCTATATTAAATGTTCTCTCACGATAAGCAGGCCTTTCCCCTTTTTGTTGTTGGGCCCGCCCCGAAGTCATGTAAAGCCCTTTGTTGAATGAAAAATATATTTTGTAGTAAAAATAAAAAATAAAAATAAAAATAAAGCGATGCCGGTGGATCTGGTTCAAATGAAGGTGATAACTCTCTTATTTGTCGGCTGGGAAGACGTTCCTCATATGGACCATATTAACAAGTTGTTGATGAATATAGAGTGTGTCTAAGATTTTGTAGTAACAAATTTTTTTATGTTGTTGCTTGTTAATTTGTAGTAACTTGTTATACACTACCACTGCACCTACCTCAATTCTAACAATCTTGATTTAATTATTTTAATGATTTTATTACAATTTTTAGAATAATACTAAAAAAACAAATCATATAACTCGACTTGAAAAGATCCTTGGCTCAAACTAGCAAGTTGAGGTGAGTTAGAGGGGTGAGTTCATAGACCAAATCCAGATGAGCTTGAGCTTGGGTCCTCGTGGGGTCAAGCTAAGCCGAGCTTCGCATAGTTCGACTCTAACTCTACTTGTGTTCAACTCTAGTGTCTCATAGTTTTCTCTCTTTGTTTACTTCACGATACTGAAATCAGATTTTGAAATTTAAAATTAGAGGTAAGAGTACCACAACCTTTCGTACACTAACATCTTTCTTATCAACATGGCACCTGATTAAAAATTAGTGCAATGAAAACGATCTGCCCAACCGTGAAGATCACTAGTCGTGAAAAAACCCACTGATCCACTCGTTGGGCTACACCTATATCATAAGTGGCCCATTTGATGAACGTACCAGCCTTATATGTTTTGTGCAGGGAGATCTTTGTGGTGCGACCAACCTCTTTAAGGGGGTGTTTGGTGCATGGTATATATTAGATGGAATTAGGTGGGATGGAATCACATTTGGTCTGGTGCAAATTTATCCTTAGTTTGGGGAGGATGCAAAAGGTTGGGATTAAGAGGGATGGAATTGCGTTTGCCCCATGCAAGATTTCCGTGGATTTTGAAATCCACTACACATATGGCCCCATATTGATGCATGTTTTTATCCATGCCGTCCATCAATATATACCCTTTGCACGTGATATTATGGTTATATAAGTGTACTAGCGATCCACATTCCTTGTGAATTTGCTGAGTCGATTACAATTCCATGATCCACCAATGGTATTAATTATCCAATAATGGTGTTAATCTCATCTAATACAATTCAATACCATTTAATCCGGTGAACCAAACACGCCCTAACGGTACTCCTATGCAATCGGTATCTGGTAAATACGGTACGGCACTACAAGCTGTGGCTCCTTGCCAGTACGTGAACAGTTCTCATTTACCAGGGGTTTTAAGGGCAAAATTCGCCAGACGCATGAGAATAGATTGTCTTTGGAGATTATTTCTGAAGAAATTTGATACTCGGAAAGATTGTGATGAATGATATGCAGGCACTTGGAAATTGCATAGGTTGTGTACAATTAGTTCAAACTAACGGTCCAACTTATGAGCACAGTTTCAGATGCATAACCAATAAAGCATTTCTTTTACTTGGTTAGATTGCTGGACATTTATTGAACGGCTAAAATGAAAAATATCCAACGGTCTTATTTCAAACAAGTGTCTATGAATCAGAGGTTAGGATTGATCAATTAATTTAATTTTTAGAATGTAACTTAGTGACAGTAGGCTCTACAATGTAGTTGCTTTAATTTGAGTTAATACATACCAGGTGTACCATTTTGATGCGCCTATGTATCAAGCGTCACACCGCAGCTAAGAGTATCAAATAACTCCCCTTTCTCCAAATAAACATGTTTTTTATTTTATTTTTCTTCCAATTGAATTAAGAGATGTTTACTCCTATGCATAAAATCGACATCTAACAATAACGATAGTGAAAATCCACCTCATTTTCATATAAACCTGTATTTCGGTGATCGTTCTCGTTCAAGAATAACATAAAGCAATGTTTTGCATGCACACGTGGAGAGTGTGAGAGTTTTTCTTTCTTTCTTTCTTTACATCAACACACGTGCTGCAATGGCCACGATTACATGACAAAATAATCATGCACCATTCATTGGTGGTGAACTTAAATAGTCTCATGCACATTCACGCTTCACGCTCGGAAGATTGAGGGCTCTCTCTCTCTCTCTCTCTCTCTCTCTCTCTCTCTCTCTCTCTCTCTCTCTCTCTCTCTCTCTCTCTCTATATATATATATATATATATATATATACATATGCGGCCACATGCACACACATCACAGAGACAAGTATGCTGATGTCCTCACCCATGGAAATGTTTTTAAAACTGGGATAGTTCATTCGTTTGCATCAACGGAGAAAGTCATGGTGGGGAAACAAAAAGGTGCTAACAGGAAGATCCTACCTGTGTGATCTCAGCTTGAAATGTGGACAATTAAAATCAAACGAAGAAACAAAATAGGTTCAATCATGAACTTGATGCATATATACTCAAAGGGGTCCAGCTATGGATTGATTATGTTGCCAAACACGCACTTTGAGTTGGTGATCGGTCAGAATATATATTGTATAACCAAATATATAATATTGCGTAAATATGTAAATATAAAATTTATGCGATATATAAATATATAATAAAGAACAAAACATATATCTCATCATCATCAACATCTAAGCCTTGGAGTCGGTTATTGAATCATGTTATGCTATTTCACTCTATCAAAGGTTATAACTTCAATTAAACCATACTTATCAAGTCTGTCTTTTCTTAGTAACCTTATCAGATTGTTTTGGATCTTCTCCTTTCTTTTTTAGCGCTTTCAACATATATGAATTTTCTTTTTAACTTGTGTAGTTCATGTTTTTGTGGTACTTTGGCAAACCATCAAGTCTACTTTTCATATCTTATTATTTATTATTAGGACTCGTAAGTGTTGAAAATTGGATGTTTCAAATCCATGCTGAAACAGGAGTTAATGACCGGTTAACAGTCCAGCTGACAAGTCGAAGAATATCGAAAATATTCAGTTTTTATTTGGTAAAACTCTCTAAATAGTTTTTGAAGTTTTCGACAAGTTGAGAACTCTAGTTAATTGGTCGACTCGACCGATCGACACGTCTCGACTAGTTGAATCGACACGTCAGCGGATTGCGCAGTTTGCACAATTTGTTTCTACTTCCGTTTTACCTTATATTTATTAGTGTGATTTGGATTAGGGCGTGGCCTAGAGGTGCTTAAGGGTTTGAAAGGGCTCTGGAGAGAGAAAAAGCTAGGATTTTTTTCTTGGGACTTTGAATCAGTAAGGTTTCATCTCTTGTAATTCATTATTCATAGTACATCATTGCTTTGTGCCGTGGTTTTTTCCCCGCAAGGTTTTTCCATGTAAATTTAGAGTATTCTCTATTTGATTTGCTTGTACAATTATGATTACTTTATTTGATTTTTCTCTGTGTGCTTCGGCGAGTCTCAATAGCAAGTTATTTACAATGTATTCATTTGTAGGCTCTTTCCTGGACATCTAATAATAATAAACATATATACCTAATATATAAATAAATACTTATCATATAATATCTAATATATTAAAAGCATTTGTGTGCTCCTTATTAGCCATCTCGGCCACCACTTGCATGAATGCCCTAAATTATGAATTCCTAAATTTCCCATTCAATACAATAAGAGGGCATTCGACGCATTCACCTACCTGCTTTATGGAAATAGGCTCAAGCAAAAATGCTCTATATTACCATATAGATAGAAGATGCGGCCTTTGTACATCCCACGGGTCAAAATGACCGACAAGTGTATAGGTCCAATCTAACCGTCCAAATAGAAGACATGTCCATTGGATAGTCGTTAAGCCCCATGATGTATAGATTCGAAAGTATAAATGCTAATTTAACCATCCAAGTACAAGATGTGACCGTCGGACGTTATATTCGCTCCTTTATGTATAGATCCCCTAAACATAAATTCTCTATCATCCAATCCTAAACAAGAGGTGCCTTTGCAAATCTCTCAAGACACTTGATAAAATGATCCATAAGTGTGAAAAAACGTTTGATCTTACCATCCAAGTTCAATAAATGTCCAACGGATAAAGATTTATTCCATTCCTTTGGCCCTTATATATATTTACAAGCATAGATGCCGAATCTAGCCATCCAAATACAAGGTGGCTGTTGGCCATCCCACTATCCTCCTGGGAGAAAGATCCATAACCACACATCCCAATCTAATCATCCAAATATACAATGCAGCCGTTGGACAACTTGGCTATCTCTTGATCAAATCCATTAATATAAATACCTGTTGTGATGTCCACATCATATTTATGGACCTGACATATCAAATTCGGCCACGGACGAGTGGAATCGACCTCTCTCTCTTATGCTTGTTCCAATCATAGAAGTATCTGCATTAGCTATCTACTTGTGTTATATTCAAACTAGGGAATTATTCAAACTAGGGAATTTTTCAATTGATAATCACAGGTGTTTCTTTAACTAACGGGTCCCACCGGGTCCGTAATGAATTAATGGTGGGAGATCTTGGCTACACCATTTATCACGTCCCCATTGTCACCTACCACTTATTTCCCTTTTCTATTCCCTTATTAATAAATTTTCAGCTGTAGTCAGTCGTGAAAGGGACCAAATTGTTGGTTTGTGAATGCCCATTTATTTGGTCTCTTTACTTCCAAACTGTCAACTTCAAGCATTCCTCTGAAGGAGTTATTCGTTTTTACACGGAATAAAAGGAAGAGATGCTACCTCAGAAATTTACGACTGTGGACCCCACCTTTTATCCAGCAGTTTTTTTGAAGCAATACAAACTTAGAATACGCAGTTGGACCTCCTCGTACGGAGTCGGAATGTCAGGACGAAAATACCCCTCCTCCTGACGGAAACAGCTCTTCCTCTCTATTTCCTCTCTTTGCTTTTCCTCTCCCTTTCTGCTGCCACTTTCCCTGCCATTGCTTTCACCCCCCATTTCCCCACTGCATTTCCCATAGAAAGACCCAAAAAAAACACCCTTTTTGTCGGCCCCTTATCAGCATTTCATCTTTTCTTCTTGAAATGGTGGGTCCAGCGAAGAAAGCACACAAGACAGGTATATATATATATATTATTTAATTATTATTACACACGGACAGACACACACCGCACACACTCACGCTGCACACACACCGCGCACACTCACACTGGTGGAATTTCACCACCTATGGCACTCGAACTCTTGACCGGGAGTTGAAACTACTGAGAGGTTACCACCCGAGCAAGAGTAAGGACCCCACCTTTTATATTTTAAACTCAGTTGGGCCCACATTGAATTTACTATTCATGCTGTCCATCCGTTTTTCCATCTATTTTAAGGGGTTGAGCCCCATATTGAAGTAGATCAAAAGATCAAATGCATCATACCACGGGAAACAGTGGGCATAATGATTCCACCGCCGAAACCATAGTCGGCCCAACAGTGATGTTTGTTTGTTGTCAAACCTATTCATAAGATCATACATATATGGATTAATAGAAAACACAATTATAAGCTTGATCCAAAACTTATGTAGCCCCTAAGAAATGATCACCATTAGAAGTTCAATTCAAAATTTTATGTGGTGTGGTCCATTTCAACATTCCATTTCAACATTGGATATGTTTAAAATTTTCAGCTCCAGCCACGAAATTATTTATTAAGTTTGCCCCACTGATTTTCATGTTTGCCCCGTTGATTTTCAAAATTCTCCCACTGATTTTTCAGTTTGCCCCACTGATTTTCTAGTTTGCCCCGCTAATTTTTCAATTTGCCCCGCTGATCTTCTAGTTTGACCCGCTGATCTTCTAGTTTCCCCCGCTGATCTTCTAGTCTCCCCCACTGATCTTCTAGTTTGCCCCGTTCAATTTCATGTTTGTCCCACTGAATGTCTAGGTGTCCTCCCTCAATGTCTAAGTTCCCTTCCACATATGGGGCTTTGGTGTATACATATTGCGATGAAAACAGATGGACATTACATAATCCGATGAATATGATGTATTACAAATAAAACACCATCATAGGGCGTAGCAAGCGTAATCGGATTGCGTACTGAGTTAGTAGTACGTTTCCATTGTACTATGTAAACTCAGTTGGGCCCACAATGAATGTATGTAATATATCCACACCGTCCATCTGTTTTTTCATTTATTTTGAGGGGTCTAGCCCCCAAATCGAAGCATATCAAAAGATCAAGTAGATCATACCATGGGAAACAGTGGGCATAATGATTTCTACCACCGAAACCATAGCCGGCCCAACAGTGATGTTTGTTTGTTATCAAACCTATTCACAAGATCATACATATATAGATTAATAGAAAACACAATTGTAAGCTTGAACTAAAACTTCTGTGGCCCCTAAGAAATGATCAACATTAGAAGTTCAACTCAAATTTTCATGTGGTGTGGTCCATTTGAACATTGGATATGTTTAGATTTTTCGGCTCAAGCTACGAAATTATTTGTTGAGTTTGCCCCGCTGATCCTCTAGTTTGCCCCGCTGATCTTCTAGTTTGCCCCGCTGATCTTCTAGTCTCCCCCGCTGATCTTCTAGTTTGCCCCGTTCAATTTCAGGTTTGTCCCACTAAATGTCTAGGTGTCCACCCTCAATGTCTAGGTTCCCTTCCACATATGGGGCTTTGGTGTATACATATTGCGATGAAAACGGATGGAAATTACATAATCCGATGAACATGATGTATTACAAATAAAACACCATCATGGGGCGTAACAAGCGTAATCGGATTGCGTACTGAGTTAGTAGTACGTTCCCATTGTACTATGTAAACTCAGTTGGGCCCACAATGAATGTATGTAATATATCCACACAGTCCATCCAATTTTTCATTTATTTTAAGGGGTCTAGCCCCCAAATTGAAGCATATCAAAAGATCAAGTGGATCATACGGTGGGAAACAGTGGGCATAATGATTTCGGCCTGCTTCTTTGAAGATGACAACTCTCTTCAAGAAGAAAATATGACCAATGAACCAACTATAAAAGTAGTTGCAAATAACATCTTGTTGTTGATACTACCACTATAAATGTTCACTAAACTGGCCAACGTTGAACTTGGTAAAATGTCCAGCTTGCCCTGTTCAATTTCCAATTTCTTGTTAGCTCCGATCAATGTATAGCTTACGTTGATTGTTTGTCTCTGTCCAATTTTTGGTATTTCCTTGCTCATTTTCTATTTATATTTCATATGAAACTTGTTCAAATTAATGAAATGCTACATTGTTTTCAGAAATGATTCCAAGTTTGTACACTATGTTTATCTTGTGAATTGTATGTTTGATATGTTTTTCAATTCATTTCTGTAGGTGATGAATATTCTGCCGTAATCTCCAACCCAACATCTAGGTGTACACTGACATGGTGGTTTGACAAGGTGAAGGGTGGAGTGGAAAAACACAATAGTCGCCTAAATCTGTTTAGGCAATCCCCCTTCTCATTTCTATTGCATGTTACATCCTTTAGATTTATAGGGGCTATATTTTACGTTCTTTTATTAAGATACAAAGGTGATTCAGTATTTGAGATTAGGAGGAGGCGATTGCAGTTTTCAGAGATGCACTTCACCCTCATTACTGGTCTTAAGATTGGAGATTTTATTGTACCGAAGAATCGTTGCACTACGAGTACACTAAGAGATAAATACTTCAAAGAATATCCAATCTTAAAGAAGCACCTAATGGATGTGTTTGAGAGATTAGTTGACACCAATAAACATGAGGACGTCGTGAAGGTTGCCCTACTTCTAGTTGTAGAGTGCTTTCTTAGGGGAACCGAACCGAAAACCATGTGCAACTTGGATTATATTTACCTGATGGACTCGTTAGATGATTTCTATATGTATCCCTGGGGCAGTCTGGGATACTATACAATGTTGCAAGAAATCGAATCTGTTGTTGCCGCATCAATGTCCCGTCGGTACACTGTATGTAGTTACGTCATTCCCTTACAAGTAAGACCACCTTTTCTTTCCTATGTTTTCCCTCTATATTCAATTATAGATTTTTAACCATATACAATTTCATTCTAACAGGTATGGGCAGTAGAGACATTTCCGGCCCTACAAGAGTGTATTATTTCATATGTTCCCCATCAAATTCCACGCTTCATTCAATACCGAGGTTGGAAATGTTGGAGGTACAACAGAATAAATGTTATTTTCGAGAGTAAAGCTGTAAGTTTATATATCAGCAATATTTACTTTGCTTAAGTTGACATATACGCTTAATTATTTACCATTACTCTTTGTTCTTTTCCAGACATTAGTAGCTACGAAATTAGAACCAACTCTATGAGAATGGGAAACGGATGTCGTTCGCTCGGTGCGTGACAGTTTCCAGGTGAGATGTCATGAAAAATGAACTATAAATTTCTGTCATTGTAAAGTTATCCTTACTCTTACATATCCATCTATACATCTTGTAGCTTACCGAGACCCAGGAAGATAATGATGATGAGGGTAATGAGACTGATCATGAGGAGGATGAGTCAGATGATAACGATGAGAAAGGCGTGGAGGGAGAGGGACCGAGGGAGGGTATTATGAAGAATGTTATTTTTATGGAGGAATTTCGAATTGAGAGGGAAGAGTTGAAGAAGGAGAGGGAAGAATTGAGAAAAGAGAGGGAAGAGATGAGAAGGAAAGAAGCAATGTTTGCCGAGAGGGAGAGGTTACTGAATGAGAAAGAACAATTGAAGAGGGAGAAGGATTTATTTTTTGAGGACAAGGAAAAGTTAGTGAATGAGAGGGAGGAGTTTATTAAGGAAAAAGAATGTAGTCGTACACGGAGGGGATGTTTTGTGATGGAGGAGGGTGAGGAGTTGAGGAAGAGAGGGGAAGTAAATGATATTGAAGATAAAGAGCATGGACATGGGGACCTAGATGTGCAGTCATATAGTAATGTCAAAGGTAATGTATTGAATGCATCCACTTCTCATCCTGTTTATGAAAGGAGAACCAAAAGGATACCGAAGCCGTCATATTACAAAATTTCTCCATACTTGTCCCTATCTGCATTCGATACAACCCCTGCGGCGGTTCCCGAACCCGAGCAAGTAACAGCTTTTGCAACATCTCCGATACCATTTCCTCTACAGATGGATCCTTTCAGGATACTATCCGCACATGAGGTTAAAGAGGTAGAGGACTGGTATGAAGCAAACAAAGCCAGGGCAGCGGGAAAATGGTTCGGTACGATATGGCTGAAGGATGCGTGGGTTGATAGCGAGGTAAGTATTACTAATTTATTCTATATTATGCATTGATTGACATATAATTATGTGTTATATTAATCTATGACTAAATCGTACTATCCTATTGATTAGGCTATCAACACATACATCGAGTTCCTTGAGAAAAGGCATAACGACCTTATAATAGCATATCCTCAAGATTGCAAATTCTGTCCTACGTATTTTACGGTAACTGTTTATTGCGCTAATCCATAATCTGTTTGAAAATTTGATTTTCTTACATGACGTGAACTTTCATCATGTTTGTAACAGCAAAGCCTTGAGGGGTGTTTGCCTATTTTGACTGCATACCAAGCCTCCAAATCAGCGTCAGAACGGGCTGAGCTATTAGGTCAGATGGGTACGGCCTACGCAATTGCCAAGCAGCGAGATAGACCATACGCCAAAGTAATTTGGTGTTATGAACAGGTAATGCACTTGTCGCAGAACATCATCTCTTACTGTTATGTCTTCTATCATGTTTGACTAATATATTATTCTGTGAATCACGAACAGGTCTATGCGCCCATAAATCACGAAAATTCACATTGGTTTCTGCTAGTCATCTATTCTATAGCAAGAGAAATTGTTATTGTGGATAGCTTATGCACCCGTTTATTGCCGAAGTACAAGCAAAAGATGAAGATGATGACTGATGCACTCCCCATCCTCTTCCATGCTACTGGAGACAGCACTGCGTTTGAAGGGAAGAAGTAGACCATCAGAGTCGATGAATATGTGCCGAAGCAGGACAATGGTTATGACTGTGGTATATTCGTAATGAAATACATCGACATTTTGTGTAGTGGTCTCACCTTGGCGGGAATAGACATGCAAAAATTCACCACCATTTGGAGGAAGTCAATAGCATATGATTGCTTGTCTCTAGTTTGTAGATGATATTTGTTTAGGGCATGGGATGAATTTTGAAAATATGTTGTATACATTGTACTATATACATCGTTGAATGTACATTGTAAGTTATGATGTATAGCATACTTTGTAAGTTTTGATGTATAGCATACTTTGTAATTTTGGTGGATAGCATACTTTGAAAAAATTTGGCATATTCGTCGGAATTGTAAGTTATGATGTATAGCATACTTTGTAATTTTGGTGGATGATGAAATGAACTTTATACTATGCAGCCTCTAATGACAGGGTTCCTACACTATTGCTACTGAAATGATGTCTTAGGTTTGTTGCAATTTTGAAAATAAATTGAGGACTTTTACTCTTTCATGGCAAGTGATTTCTCTTAGGTGGCCATGATTGTTGGCTATGAAAAAGATGGACCCGATGGAATCTTGAAAAATAACTAGGTTGGTTGGCTAAAGTAGCTACTCCTACCCCCAAAATCTTATGGGGTAAGTTAAGTAAATCATTCTAATTTAGGAGATATGCTTGTTAAATAAATAGACAAAGAAATGAATTAAAAGATAGAAAAATATTTTTATATACTTATATATATATATTTATATAATTATGTATTATAGAAAAATGTAAGGGGGAAAATTTTCTCCATGTAAAAAATAAAAATAAATAAAGATAAAAATAAAGAAGAGAAAAAAGTACATAGCGCTACAGTCATGGCTACGGTTATAATCCGTAGCTATAGGCCAAACTCTGACCCGGTCGACCCCAACTCGCTGGTTCTAATTTTAAGTAGGGCAATCAACTAGATGGGGTCGACCGGGTTGGGACCCGGTCGACCGGGTATGTTGTCTTGCCCACTTATTTTTTTAGATTTGTCTAATTTTTGATCTTATCTCATAATGAGAGTAGTCAATTCATTTTTTTTAGATTTGTCTCATTTTTTATATTTATTTATATTTTTTTATTTTTTATATGGAGAACTTCTTCCCCCTTACATTTCTCTCTAATACATAATTATGTAAATATGTATCTACAAGTATATAAAAATATTTCCCATTGTACTTTTAATTCATTTCTTTGTCTATTTGATTATAGGATCCATATCTGATAAATTAGAATGATTTACTTACCACATATGATTTTGGTGTAGGAGAAGCTAATTTAGCCAACCAACCTTGTTATTTTCCAATATATCATTGGATTGGAAAATCTCTTTTGACTCTTCTTTTCAACTATAAACGATGGAATTCTCTATTGCGATATATAAAAAACGATCACTTTGAGAAAACATTGAGTGGGGCAAATTAGAAATTTGATCGAGGGAAACATGTAATTTAGTAGGGGAAACATGAACACATACCCCCACACACTCACACTAGTGGAATTTCATCACCTACGGATACTCGAACGCTTGACCGGGTGTTGAAACTCCTAAGAGTCTACCACCCGAGCGGGGCAAACTGAAATATGAGCGGGGCAAACTAGAAAAATAGCGGGGCAAATTAGAAAAGCAGCGGGGCAAACTGAAATATGAGCGAGGCAAACTTAAAAAACAGCGGGGCAAACTGAAATATGAGCGAGGCAAACTTAAAAAACAGCGGGGCAAACTGAAATATGAGCGGGGCAAACTGAATTATGAGTGGGGCAAATTAGAAAAACAGTGGGGCAAACTTAAGTATGAGCGGGGCAAACTAGAAAAACAGTGGGGCAAACTTAAGTATGAGCGGGGCAAACTAGAAGAACAATGGGACAATCTGAATTATGAGCGGGGCAAGCATGAAAAAGTACGGGGCAAATATGAAAAAGAGCGGGGCAAGCATGAAAAAGAGGGGGGCAAACATGAAAATGAGCGGGGCAAATATGAAAATGAATGGGGCAGACATGAAAATGAGTGGGGTAGGCATTAAAATAAGTGATGCAAACATGAAAAAGAGCGGGGCAAACATGAAAATGAGTGTGGTCAATTTGAACATTGGATACGTTTAGATTTATCGGCTTAAGCCATAAAATTATCTGTTAAGTTTGCCCCGCTGAATTTCATGTTTGCCCCGCCGATCTCCTAGTTTGCCCAGGTGATTTTCGGATTGGGCTATACAAACACCAACCCGATAAAACTTAGGCTGGGCTTAGGTTGAGGTCTCAGGTTGCCCAACCCAACTCAAACCCGATTGTTATATTAGTTACTTATAAATTATAATTGAGTGTGGATTGTTTATGTAGAAGGTACACTAATGATGTCGGGTCTCATTTGTCCACGTCATTTTCAAGGACTCACGTGTGTTCTCCCATCGTCTATTAAATGTTTGCAACTCATCCACCATGCATGTAATTTAAGTCAATTTAGGCATATGCAGTCATGTGGCCCATTTTGGATGGAGAATCAAAAGTCACTCCTCATTGGATTATCTTAATCATCTAGTTGGTGGCCAGTAGAGGCTGGTTTGCAGTCCAAATTCTGCAGCAGATCTCAGGTGGATGTAATTCACCTTATTGGTGTGACTTTTTGCATGTGCTCCAATCCTTAGTTGCATAATCCTTCTATTCCCAGTGCCACTTCCACCTCCGATCGTGCTTTGGAACTGTGGTCCAGCCCTGCTTTGTAGCCCTTTAAACTTGAGCGGGCCAAACTAGAAACGCAGTGGGGGAAACATGAAATTGAGGGGGGCAAACTAGGAATTCAATGAATTTCTCATGAAAATGAGCGGGCCAAGGGGTTTCCCTTCTATGCCTGTGAAGTTCTTGTCTATCAGCCAACAGTTTTTGGTTTTACTCATTCTAGTATCTTGGCAATTGCCTTGCATTGAGTTCCATGTGCATTTTCCTTTTCGACGAGCTTAGTGGGACAAATTGAAAATACAGTGGGACAAAGTAGAAAGTTCATTCATCATCCACCAAGTTTACAAAGTATGCTATACATCAAAACACTAAAGAATTTACAAAGTATGCTATTTTTCAGATATGGAAAACTTGCACCTCCGGCGATTATGCCAGTTTGTTTGTATCACCCACACTTTGTTGTTTTCGATTCTTCTCCACGCGATGGAATTCTAAGCTTTTTGGGTCTTCCAGCTGACCTCCTTTGTCCTGGGGGTTTAATTTGCACACAATACTCCTTGAAGCCCACCGAAATTTCTTCCCACTCACTCTTGTCACGTACTGGGTACACCGATTCGCTATACGTGGCTTTGTAATTTTGCACCGTGTAAAATGGGGAACAGTATGAGTAATGAGGGAGATTGTAGTTTATACATGCTGACAAGACATGCATACAGGGATACCCCTTCACGCTAAACTCGCGACATGTACACGAAAACTTACTGAGCTTGACTGTATCATTATAATCTCCCACAACATAGTACTCGTCTCGAGAAATAGGATGACAGCGAACATCTCGTGCCTTCTGCACAAGATCCTTTAATTGCTGCTCCGCCCATGGTGTCAATGGCCCTATAAACAATGCCGCAGATTCTCTTCTCTTATAAAGCAATTCCTGTATCTTCAATTTAACCCCTTCTATCAATTTTGTAACGGGGTATTCGTGTGCTTCTTTGAAGAGGGCATTGACACACTCAGAAATGTTTGTAGTAACCAAGTTGAATCTTTTTCCTGGAAAGTGTGAAGATGCCCATCTCTCGTATCCGATTTCTGTCAGCCATGCATGTACTGCGGGGTTGGCCATTTCGATATCATGCATTAATTTTTCGAATTCAGCCACCCTACATGTCTTCACTGCCCGCCAGAAGTACATCTCTAATGACTTGTCTTTAAAGGTGTCCACCAAGTTTCTGTAGATATGATATGCGCAGTAGCCATGAATTGCACGTGGGAAGACATGGGGTACCTCTTTCAGTAAACCTTTATGTCTATCGGATATAATCACAAGATCCTCCGGAGACCCTATCGCATCGCTAAGGTAAGTAAGGAACCAATTCCAACTGCTACCGTTCTCCGATTCCCCGATGCCAAACGCAACTGGAAATATATGATTGTCCCCATCTAAGGCCATGGCGATGAATAAAACACCCTTGTATTTTTCCTTTAAGTGTGTCCCGTCAATGGCTAATACCCTCCACAATGATTTTTGAAAACTTCTAACGCATTGTCCAAGCGCAACAAAACATCTTTCGAACCTGAAAGTCTCTTTGTTAACATGTAGGGCAGTCACTGTCCCTGGGTTGACCGTCCTCAATTCATGTAAATACAAGGGGAGTTGATTGTAGGAGTCTTCATAAGACCCCATCACCTGATTGATTGCAAGTTCCTTGGTTGCCCATGCCTTCCTATAACTTATAACAATATTATACTTCTCTTGCACGGTGAAGATAATATCACGTGGCCTCAACCCTAGGCGTTACTCTATGCGGCTAACAACCAAATCACATGCTAACTTACTGCTTGCTTGCCAGTGATCACTCCTCATCCATGACATGCCACACGTGTGATTTGGCGTATAAGTCCGTATCTTGAAAATTCCTGAATCACCCACGCGTGATGCATGAACCCTCCATTCGCATCTTTCTTCGGAGCATACAACCGTAAATCTCCTAGAATTTGAGTACAGTACCCTGTACTGAAATTTATTTTGAAGGGCAAATTGGCTCAAAACATGCTGACACCGACTCTTGTCCTTAAATGTTTGCTCAACGGCTATCTCGATCGATTCACTCAATGAATCCGTATATTCCAGCATTGCTGCATTAGTGAATGCAGCATCATCAAACGGCACAGGAACTTGACGGGTGTTGAAGTTTGATGTTTCGGGAAGGTTTGGATGTAGGATGTTGCTTTCAGGACTGATGTATCTTCGGGCTGTGGATGATGACGGCAGATCTGCTATTGTTGCTAGAGGCGGTGTCATGCAATCACAAATGAGGTCAACGTCACGTGCACCGCAGGCTTGGGTACTCACAAATTTTGATGTTTGGGGCGGCTCGGACAGTTGATCATTTGTTCCTACTACTTATAATGGATTTGGCTTATATTCAAATTCCACCCCATGCTCTTCTGCCACACTGTCAACGTGTGTTATCATATTAATGTGTTCGATTGTCTCGATGACTAAAGGGATGAACTTTTTCGAATGCTCTAACTCTGTTGCCAGGAACACTTTGACATCATCGTCGTCCTCAAGTACGGTTGGAGGGATTGATTTATTGAAGCAGGGATACAAAACTTTCATCTGAATATCACAATTTGTTGGTGTTCTCTTAATAATCCTGTACATTCTGGATAGAAGTTCCTCGTACGTAGTATCAACATCTAGCGAAATAGTTTTCGTACTTCCACTCGTGTACGTCCATTGCTTGTTTTCACATTCTAACTCCCTGCCATAGCAACAGATGATTCTCGTAGCCATTATCTGCAAAATTCAATACAATGACAAATTATCAATAAATCGTTAAACAACGGAAGCTTCCCATAAGACAAAACTCAATTAAATAATAAAAGACCGAAAACTCGCTTTCCCTTATAGATGAGAATGATACAAAGCTTAAAGAAATAAAGAGTAAGCAACGCGTTAAATTTTCATGTAAACAACCAGAGCTTATATGAATTAGGCCTTCTACGAATGATTTCGTATCGTATTTTATTAAATTGAGTAAGACAATCTAACATGACATTGAGCGGGGCAAACTGGAAAAATGAGCAAGACAACGTACAAATTGAGTAGGGCAAATATTAAATTCAGCGGGGGGTAAGCATGAGATTCAACAAGGCAAACATGAAATTGAGCGAAATGGAATTCAACGAACATAGCATAGAATTAAGTGGGGCAAACTATTAATTAAGCTATGCAAGCAAACATTAAATCGAGTGTATGTAATCCCCATCAATGCATAAAATTCAATAAGCCTAACGCATAAAATTGATTAAGCCTAACACATGCGCATCAACTTGCATTAAATTGACCGTAGCTAGCATCAAATAGTACATCAATAAATTCATTGAGCAAGCATCAAATAAACAACCAAAGCTCATACCTTGAAAATATGAGCGGGACAAACTAGAAATTGAGCTGGGGAAACATGGAATTGAGTGGGGCAAACATGAAACTCAACAGGGTAAACTAGAAAATCAGCGGGGCAAACTAAAATTGAGCAGAGCAAACATGAAAATTGAGCGGGACAAACTAGAAATGGAGTGGGACAAACTACAAAATTCAACAGGAAAATCTAAAAAATCAGCCGGGCAAACTAGAAATTGATCAGGGCAAACAGAAAATTGAGCGGGACAAACTATAAATTCAGCTATGAAAGCAAACATTAAATCGAGCAAGCGTGGCATGATATTGAGCTGGGCAAATGATATTTCGAGCGAGCATAGTATGATATTGAGCTGGGCAAACATTAAATCGAGTGAGCATAGTATGATATTCAGTGGGGCAAACATTAAATCGAGCGAGCATAACATCATATTCAGCGGGGCAAACATTAAATCGAGCTGGCATAGCATGATATTGAGCGGGGCAAAAATTAAATCGAGCGAGCATAGCATGATATTGAACTAGGCAAACATTAAATTGAGCAATCCTAGCATGAAATTTATCGAGGCAAACATTAAATTGACCTTATCTATCATGAAATTGAGTTGGGCAAATATTAAATTGAGCAATACTAGCATGAAATTTATCGAGGCAAACATTAAATTGAACTTATCTTATCTAGGCATGAAATTAAGCTGGGCAAACATTAAATTGACTGATCCTGGCATGAAATTTATCGAAGCAAACATTAAATTGAACTTATCTTACCTACCATGAAATTAAGTTGGGCTAACATTAAATTAAGCGATGCTAGCATGAAATTGAGCAGGGTAAACATGAAATTCAGCGAGCATAGCATGAGATCAAGTGAGCTCTAACATGGAATTGAGTGAGCTTCAAATGGAATTGAGCGAGTTCCACATGGATTGGACCGATCAACACATAAAATTAACTAAGCCTAACACATGAAATTGAGTAAGCCTAATACATGGAATTGACCGAACTTCGCATGCAATGCAATTGTACGAGCCGAGCATTTTTTAAAAATATTTGTACCACCGGCTACCGTAGTACAGGTCAAATGTAGGTTGAAGAGAGGTGCTTTGGAGTGAGGGAATATTTTCAACCTTCTCAAGGATTGCAAATGCAGCCACTTCATGGGATTTTACGTAACCCCAGCCAAGAAAGAAAATGGCAAATGTAGAATGATGATATCTACATGATTCACTAAGATTCGATGAGGAAAATGAGAAGAATAACCTCCGTGCGTCGGTTTATCGTTGAAAAGGAGTGAAAGACTGTTATTTTGAGAAGGGAGTGAAAGCAACAGGGGTGAAAGAATGGAGTAATAAATTAAAGGAAAGGAAACGGATTGGCTACTCACCCTGCCACCACCCAATGGCTGTGGTCGGTGGTCTGTGAGCCTCACCATGATGTATGTGTTTCATCCATTCCGTTCATCCATTTTTTCAGTACATTTTAGTCCTTCGTCCAAAAAATGAGAGAGATATAAATCTCAGGTGGACCATACAACAAGAAGATAATATTGATTGGATATTGGCAATTAAATTTCTCCTAAGGCCCAATGAACTGTTTAATTGACATCTAATCTGTTGATTAATTCATACAGGCATAGATGAAGGGAAAAAACAAAAATCAAGTTCATCCAAAATTTTTATGGCCCTCTAATGGTTTCTAGTGGTTGACGCTCATTCAACACTGTTTCCTATAACGTGGTACACTTGAGATTTGGATATACCTCATTTTTGGTCTCATACCATAAAATGATGTGGAAAAATGTATGGACGGCATGGATGAAAAGCATACATCATGGTGGGGGTCACAGAACGCCGACCGTCCGCCATTAGCTGGTGGCAGGGGGAGTACCGAATCTGTTTCCGTCAGAAGGAGGAGTATTTTCGTCCTGATATTCCAACTCCGTACAAGGAGGTCCAACTGCGTATTCTAAGTTTGCATTGCTTCAAAAAAACCGCTGGATAAAAGGTGGGGTACACAGTCGTAAATTTCTCATGCTACCTAAAGTTTAGAAAATGTAACTTTGTAAATGTATACACCGTCCATACACAGCTACATGGGAGCACACGTGCAAATATATAATAGTTGTGTGAGATTTAAGCTTTCCATGATGCTGGAAATAATTATTAGATCTTCCACCTAAAGAATAAGATAATTTCATTATTTGAGTGGACCACAAAGTTAATTTTTACTTTCTAGCCATTCATTTGTTTTAATATGCTATTACCAACTGAGGTATGAAATGGCATGATATTTTCACCTGAAGATCTATATAGTATATCACACGTGATGGAAAGCTCAGATCTTAAGGGTCATCCATGAGCACCCGTGTGAATGTGTACGGCTCCGTCATCCGTGTGAAACTAGCAAACCACTTTAAATGGATCCTCTGTAGGTGCAGGACATGAAGTGCGAAATATTAGTACGTTGTTTTATGAATTTTTCAGTCGGTGGTGCCGCCAAAAGTGGGGCCGTACACTTGTACATAATTTTTAATGGGTTCCAGTAACAGGCTCGGACTGTGAATGGAGATCCATCTAAATTAGGGTAATCAATCAATCCTAACCATCCTACCAAATGGATGTGTGGTAGATTTGTTAGTGATCCAAACCTGTAATGTGTAAAGTCAGATTATTAATATTAATAACTTCTCTGTCATATTTTATAAGCGGCTATGCTATTCTTTTTCCTGGTTATGCTCCGTTCACAGTTGGGTCCGCCATAATTTGGACGATCTTGATTGACGTGTGACCCGGCCATGTGTGCATGTGAAGAGTGACCCCCATCTTTTTTTGGGAGGTAAAACTAACCTTGGAGTCTTGCGCAAGTAACGCCTAAGGTGGAGCTTGGAATCTTATGCAAGTATCTTCTGACAATAATCATTCTAGCATAATCCACTGCAACCCCTATTTTGTTTTATGCATGTGTACGGCAATATAGCTACACCGCATACCAAGTTTCTTGTGCGACATTCAGTCCCTTCACGGTGCCTTACTCGATGCTTAGTGTTAAAATCAGCAATATCTAGAGCTCATGTAAGCTACTTTGGGCGTGCAACGAGTCTTGATACAACTTACTCAATGTGAAAATAACCTCAAAAGGATTCACATAATGCAATAGGAAAAATAAATAAAAAAATTCAAACAATCACTGTGAACATATGAATTTTACGTGAAAAATTTTTTAAAAAAAAATTGAAAAAAAAAATATCATTGTAGGAAAAAAAAAACCACAGCACTAAGCAACAAAGAATTCACTATGAACAGAAAGTTATAAGAGATTCAATAACTTACCAACATGACATCCCTAGCTTTCTCTCTCTCAAAAGTCTTAGATCATAGGCTCTCTTGTTTTGCTCTCTCACATTAACCCTACCCTAATATTAACATAGTTTATATAACCCCCGTATAGAAATAGAAATAAAATTGCACGCTTATGCAAAAGTTATGCAAACCATCGATCAAATCGGCTCAAATCGATGACCCATCGATCGAATTGAAACTCTCCAAAAGTGTCCAGAAAGTAAACTTGTAGTTTTTGGATTTTTTCAATTGAATCAACCAGACTGTCAATCGAATCGAAAATCCTATATTTATAACAAATTGAAGGCACTCAATTGGCAATCTCCACTGTGGCTTGTCTTGTATCTCCATTGTTCCAAGTTACTATCACCATCTCTAAATTTCTTTATGGTAGAATCATCATCGTCGCTTCTTGTGTACACTTTGTCTTCATTCATCATTTTCCAAGTCCAAAGAAGTCGAACAAAACCTAAAACTATCATCTTTACAAGAACCGCCTTTATAAGCATGGCAGCCAGATTTACACCGGTGTGAATATTCTCAAGAGTAACACCGCATTCTTCTAACATCTATCGGAAAAAATGATGACGAATATCAGTGTGTTTAGTATAAGAATGATACATCGAGTTATTTGCCAAATTGATCATACTTTCGTTGTCACAATGCACATGCACGACTTCTTGTTGAAGCCCTAGATCATTCATCATCCTTTTTAACTAAATAGCTTCATTAAATGCTTCTATCACTAACATATATTACACTTCAATTGTAAATAAATTTTTTAAAAAAAAAAAAAAAAAAGCAATCGTAGACCGAAGCTACGACATCCAATTGATCGCTCTACCCCCTAATACAAGTGAGTAACGAGAAATCAACATTTTATTATCCACATTACCAGCATAATATGAATCCACATAACCTACTAGTCTCTCTTCTAATTTTTTGAATGTCAAGACATAGTTTGTCATACCTTGTATGTAATGAAGTAATAATTTCACTGCCTCCCGATGTGGCTTTCCGGAATTTAGCATGTATCTTCTCACAACATCCACTGCATGTGAAATATTTGGTCTCGTACAGACCATGACGTACATAAGAGTGTTGATCGTACTCGATTAACGCACATGAGATATACTATTTTTTTCATCTGACGTAGGACATTAATCTGAAGAAAGCTGGAAGTGAGCAACATGGTGTGTGCTAACCAATTTAGCCTTTCAAGTACAAACTTGAGCAAGACCTTCTTAAGATACTCTTCTTGAGACGACCATAGCCTGATCCTTTCCCTATCTTTATGTAATTCGATGTTGAGAGTCCTTTTTACAGCCCCCGGATCTTTCATCTCGAATGTCTTAGATAATTGAGCCTTTAATATGTTGATTTCAGATATGTTATGGTTGACAATAAGCATATCATCAATATACTATACTAGAATAATGAATTCCCCGTCAATTAGTAATCTAAAGTAAAACAATGATCGAACTTACTCCAAATAAACAATTGACTCAATATGAAAGAATCAAACTTTTTATACCACTGTCTAGGCGACTATTTCAGTCCATATAATGACATTTTTGACCTATAAACCTTATTCTCTGTTCTCTACACTTTACACCACTCCCTTCAGGTTGCTTCATGTATATTTGCTCTTCTAGTTCCTCATAAAGAAATGCAGTATTCACATCTAGCTGTTTTAATTCTAAATTGGATTGGGCAACCAACGCCAATATAAATATGATAAATACTTGCTTGACCGCATGTACAAATACCTCAGCGAAGTCAACACATTAATTCTAAGCACAACTCTTCGCAACTGGTCTCACTTGTACCTATTTTGTTTCTTACAAAAAATTCACTTGAATCCAATCGCTTTCCACTCAACAGGTAACTCCACTAGCTCCCACATTTCATTCTTATATATAAAAAAATTCATCTCATCATGCATCGCCACCATTCACTCCTCAGCATTTATGTCATTTAATGCTTCCTGAAAGGTAAATGAATCTCCACCATCTGTAATGAGAGAAAACACAACATTTGATTCAATCCTGTATCTTAACGATACTATACGATTTCTCGATGGATTTCTCCTAACATGTGGTGCCACCACCTCTTCGTATACCTCTTTCTGCAACTCAATTTTTTTAAGTGTTTCAACTTCAACAATCGATTTTTTGTTTTCTTATGCTCATCCTTGTAGAATAAGGAAGTCTAATCAAACTTGACATCCCGACTAAATATGATATTGCATACAATCCATATTCTTTCATGCCATCACCATAACCAATAAAAGTACAATTGTTAGCCCTTTGGTATAGCTTATATCTCTCAACTGATGGTACATGAGAGTAATCATCACAACCAAAAATTCGTAACCTCGAGTAGTTAACTTCCTTACAACTCCATACATCCTTTGGAATTTTACATTCAATCGGTATAAATGAAGATCGATTCACTACATAAAAAGTCATGTTAACAGCCTCCACCCATAGCTTCCTGCCTAACCTAGCATTATTCAATGTACTTCAGATTCCTTCCAACAGCGTCTTGTATTTTTCTTCCCAAGAATGAAGTAAAGGTTTTCTTTAAAAAATTTAAAAAATAAAAAATAAAAAAATCTATGATTCATACGTTTAACCACACCATTCTACTATGAAGTATGCCTTATAAGTCTCTCATTATTGCAATACTGATTAAATTTTTTAGAATTAAACTCTATGATGTTATCGGTCCTAAGAATTTTTAACTTTTGTCATGTCTTTTTTTCAACCATTACATTTCATACCTTGAAGGTAGTGAAAATATTGCATTTATTTTCATTAAAATACCCCACACATTTCTAGAGAAGGCGTCAATGAATGTAATAAAGAATGATAACCCTCTTCTAGAAACAATAAGCGACGACCCCATATATCTGAGTGCACATAATCATGCTAGTATTTACTAACATATTTTTCAGTTTTAAAAGATAACATTAATTATTCTCCATATATGCAATGCTCACATATATCTAAATTAAAAATTTTTAAGCTATGAATCAAACCATGATCAAGAAGTATCTTCATACCGTGCTCGCTCATGTGGCCTATGTGTGCATGCCATACACGTGTTAATGTAGATTCTATTGTAGACGTTGTAACTCCACCCAATACAGTATTCCTGATTAACCTGCAGAGGTTTCCTCTCCTTTATGTCTTTATAACAATGAGTACCGCTTCTGAAACTTATTGGACACCTTTGTAATTGGTGAATTTACATTCGAGTACCTCAAGAGCTCTCAAAGGTATCAGAGTCTTCTTTAAATTTGGAATGTGCCTCACATCGATCAGCATATATTCCACCGCATCATGCATTCTGATGCTAATCGAACAAATTTTGATCATCTTACAGGCATGATTATTGCCCATAAGAATCAAGCTACCATCATACTCGTTATACGTGGTGAATCAACTTCAACGAGGACATATGTGGTATGATGCCCCCATATCCAAAATCCATTCGTTACACAAGTTTCAGACCTTAAACACATAAAATATGTCACAACCACTCATCCTCTCACTGGATTCCCCAGAATTGGACTCCTTCGATGAATTATCTGATTTTTCATTCTTCATAGTTTTGAGATTTATACAGTCCTTCATATGTCCTGTCTTGCCACAATTATAACATTTCAACTTTCATTTTCCCTTCGATTTTGACCCCGATCGCAACTTCCCATTCTCTTGCCCAAATGATCTTCCCCTAGTAAATAGTGCACTCATCAAAGTGCATTCCCCACCATTATTTCTTCTCAACTACTTTAACTAAAGGGATGAGATAATGGTATTAAGGTTCAAGGTATCCCCACCATGGCATAAAGTATCCACCAAATACTTATAAAAATCCGAAAGAAATGTCAACAAAACTAGAACTTTGTCTTCTTCATCGATCTTCACCTGCATACTTGTCAGTTTGCAAATTAGTTTGTTAAAGGCATTGATGTGCTTAGAGAGATCTTACCCTTCTGTCATCTTCATATTGTACAGTTGTCTATTCAAATATAGACTATTAAAGAGGGACTTCGTCATTTAGATGCTCTCCAACTTCACCCATAGATCCGTGGTAATCTTCTCATTAATGACATTATAAAGGACTTTGTCGGTCAAGTACAATTAAATTATACTAAACATCATCTTTTCAAGCTCATCCCAATCATCTTCTTTCATTGATTCAGAGCATTTCACTTTGGCAATGAATGCTTGTTGCATCCCCTGCTGAATTAGGATAGCTTTCATCTTCAATCTCACTATTCAGAATTATTTTTCCCATGAATTTTTGTCTTGAACTTCATATTCGATCCCCTTAATACTATATCTTAAATTCTATCTAAATCCCAACATTTGCTTTGATCCCACTTACTGAGGACGCAACAAGCCCTAACAATTGTCCATCACATCAGCAATCCCAAATAGAATTATAAAATACAATAGGGAAAGAAAAATTCAAGTAACCACAGAGAACACACAAATTTTACTTGAAAAAACCATTAAATGAAAAAACCATGACACCAAGCGACAAACAATCCACTATAAACAGAAAGTTATAAGAGATTAAACAACTTATAGATGTGAAAACCCTAGCTTTCTCCTTCTCAAAACCTTTTTTTTAAAAGCTTTTTTATTTTTATTTTTTTCAAAAACATCTACTATATTCATGTCCAAAATAATACAAGTGGGATTCAGGTGGGCCCACAAATAGGGAACGACTATCATAAGCTATACATGAAGCAGAAAGGGATGGATTGGGCCAACCGCTAGCCAACACGAATCCAGTCCAAACTAGCTCTATCAGGGAAAAGAAGGCCTCTAATCTTGTCTGGTAAGCCCTCCACCGTCTGGAAGAAATGGTCGGACTTCCCTCTCAAAACTGTAAGATCACAAGCTCTCATATTTTGCTCTCTCATGTTAAACCTGCTCCTGTATTAACATGGTTTATATAACATCGTACAGAATTAAAAACAAATTCGTTCACTTAAGCAGAAGTTTTGCAAACCGTTGATTGAAGCATCGATCAAATCGACTCCAATTGATGATCCATTGATCGAATCGACACTCATTATCGATCGAATCAAAAGTGTCCAAAAATATTTAGAGAAAAAACTTTTAATTTTCAAAATTTCTCGATCAAATAAAAAACCTTGTATTTGCAATAGATTGAAGGCATTCAATCAACACGCCATACCATTGAAAACAATGGAATAAGGCACCAACCATATGTTTTAAAAATAGAAAACTCAGTCTCATCCAAAGTCAAGGGTGCCACACATGGCCTTAAAGGTTTTAGGCACAAATTTACATCGTTTCCATTGATGTAGCATATACACACATAGGGAAAAAAATAATAATAAATAAATAAATAAAAGAAGAAGAAAAGAACGGTGAGGTGGATCTTCATAGGCATGATGTGTATCGAACATCAACACTATCAATGAGATGCACCCTTTCATGATGGTCGCCCATGGGCATAAAACTCAGGCTAACTCTTGAATTAGGCAAGCTACATTATTGATAATAGTTGAGACTAGATGTCCACCCAATGAAACCTTTCTAATTATTTATATCGCCCACTAAAATGTGGTTCAGACATCCACCTCATCGACTGTGTCTCACTTGGATGAGAGGCCCAACCAAATTTGAGGTCGTTTCAAAACTCAGGCGGCGCCACCAAATGCTTTTCGATGGTTTTGACACAATTTCACATGGTTTCAGGTGGTATGGTTCGGATATGGCTGGTTTTCTTTATATTCCATGATCCAAGGAACCCACCAAATGCAGTATCAGATGTCCCACACACATGTGTGTAGCGGGCCTCGTTGAGCTTCGTGTCTTACATTTTTCTTATCCAGCCAACGAAACTTTTTGATCGCAGACTATCCCTGTGTGATCCATCGTATCAATGGTGTGGATCACTCTGTCATGGCCCCATCTGTACATATCCATATATTCCTCCCGGTCCATTTATTTTCCCTTTTCTAATGTTGCCATGTTTGCTGATAGTTGGCTGGGTTCCTGTATGGAATACTAAACCTGCAGACATTTTACGTGAAGGGCTTACATCATTCATGGTACGAAGGTTAACATACATTCAGGTGGACAATTGGAGTGCATCCTGTTGGACAGAACCAAATTGTATGAAACTCATGATCATCATGGGTCAGCTAGTCTTGGAGTGCTAATTTCACAACCTCAAAATCCACATGGATGCTATCCTACCTTTCACAGCAATCTTTGGAGAACCACATCTTGCCTGGTTCAGGACTCGTTTGGATGCTCAATCGAATTGGATTGCAATTCAATTCCACAAAATGGAGATAAACAAATGGGGGTGACACTATTCAAGTTCACAATCACGAAGCTCGAATTGTCATTTTATGCGTTTCCAGTTGGACTGACATCGATCATCATGGTGTTTTTTAGGTTAATTCCCTTTCTCACGGACGGGGTAGGCGAGCCCTCATTGTTCATTTCCTTTTTAATAATCCTAATATTGTGATTCAGTTCAATTGAGCATCCAAACATGCGAAAAATAGAAAATCTCATGCAACCAAACAACGGATCTAAACACACCCTTAAACTGCTCACTGATCCAATACGGACATCTTCGTGCCCAAAGATAAAACGCGTATTGCCACCCTCTGGGGCCCGCATGCTAAGTACGATGATTGGGACCATCCATGTTATTTGACATGGGGTCACCCACAAAGCTTATCTTGAATGGATGATCATGATCACAATCACTAACTTCAGATGAATTTCAAACTGTGAAGGAAATTTTTGAATGGCTCGCTATCAACTCTAAACATCAAAGGAGAGGATCATCGTTGAAATGTCATTATTGGATAATAAGTTATTTATGGTACTAGGAGAAAGTGGATGGTTCAAATCATCAGTCCATCCCAGCATGTGGGCCTCAGTGCACGACCACACAAGCTCAGTCCTAAGTGTGAAGGAGGCAAAACCAACTCATGAGCAATTATGGCAACGATCTATCACTTATTGTCTATTTGATTCTTATTTACATGTAAATGAGTCATTATTATAGGTTACGGTTATTTAAATTTACAAGAAAAGACTTCTTCGAAAAAGATATGAAATTTAATAAAATTGCTTATGTTTTTATAGGTGCAAAAATTGTGGGGGCCATTGTGATGAATATATCGTATTCATACTGTTCATTCATTCGACCTTTTGTTAGTAAAAGAAATTTCCTCCCTCATAATTTCGTTTAACCGATTGTTTTACTTGATATTTCAGTCAATAAAATCTCTTATTTGATCGAATTGGCCTTATACATTTCTCACAAAGGTGCTGATAATTTAAAATTATTGCCTCCGGATGTGCTTCAGTCTAATTGACTGTAGGCTTAAGCCTCATATTCATTTTTCCATCTTTTCACTCCTTAGCTTTATTCATTTGGATTCTAAGATTATTTTTTTTTTATCATAGTTGAACCAACCTTTGATGATTAATGGAAATCATATTGATCTTCATATTGGACGGAAACGAATTAGTATTGATTGACATCGCTTCTTTTTTTTTTTTAGGAAACTTTAGCAACCCTTTATTGATGTTGTCTTAAATAATATTCCTTAAAATAACGCATTTATTAGTGGAATGTGATTGAGTTTCATGTCATTTATAATAATTAATTTTCTTCAGTTATTCAACTATCGAAATCTTATGATTAACAGAAATTTTAATAAATTTACCAGCCAACATGATATCAAAGATGTCGTCAATGCGAGTAATATTAAAGGTGTACATTCTTTAAACTTTTTTTATTAGGAAATGTCGTAGCTCCTTCTTTAACTAATGTCGAACATATGAATGGTTGTTTGACCACTACTTCAGCCACTGTGCTTCATAATTAGAGTTTTAATAATATGTTCCCGATGACGAATTCTTTTGTCGCACATTGACTCCTAAAACAAAGCCTCATACCGAGACACATTTCTGGTCAAATTATAAAGATCTGTGAATTCTGACCCGATAAATTTCTTTTTGAAGCATGAATTTTAGCTCCTCTTGAGTTAAATTGACAAATTCTACTTTAATTGTAACCACCTTGCATTAGCTTTTTACTCTCTTAAACTGAGCAATATAATTTTTCACCAATTCTCCTAGTAATTGGCAAAAATGAGTAAGATCAGCCATAGAAATTTCTTTATCCTCATAAAAGAACCGAGTATGAAACTTTTCTTTCACTCCTTGCCACTTCTGTATAGAATTTGGTAGTAAATTAGAATACCAAGTGAAATATACCACTGTGAGTGAATGACCAAATAGTTATAATTTAATCAAGTCGATAATTCTCCGGCAATGAATATTGCTAATCGATCTAGTCAGAATATGCCTTATGATAAATTGGAGTAGTAATTCGTTTGAGAACTTGGCCTGCTAATTCCTGAACTAGTCGACTAATTTGATTATGCTTCCAGTATTGTTATGCATCAATTGGAGGTATTTCTGGACCAACCTAATTTTTTTTTTATTAAACGGTTGATTTATAAGCAGTAATTGTCCCCCAAGTATCCCTTGATTCCTAGTTTCAGGGTTCAAGTTCATATTCTCACATTCAGAATACCTGAAATCTACTGGTGGTTATAAATTTCGCACATCCTAGACATGAATACGTTCAGGACGTTTAAAATCTACCGATATCGGTGAATTTTGTACATCCTAGATTGGACCAGGGATAGGAATAGGTGGTGTATTTCGATGTAAAGGAAATATCTATAACAGTGGCTGGGTTGGTGGTACAAGTGCAAAATTCTCAACAAAACTAGTATCGACCTATTCTTAAGGTGCAACAGGTGCTCTTTTAACAAATAAAGCCATCAACCGATTTATGCTCTCGGTATAACCGACCATCCACCTATTAAAGGCTTCAATCTGTGCTCATGAGTGTTCAATCTAAGCTCATGATAATTCTGCGATGCATTGAATCCTCATTTGTATATCGATTATCCATGATGAGATAATTGCAATAGGATCAATACGAGATGTCGATGGTCTATCTAGTTTTAGTGGAATAGGCACCAGATTAGGTTGTGGATTTTCTTACTCAGACACCTATTAAATTTAAAACTCCTCCTCATGAGCAGGAGGCTCATTGGCTACAATAGCACTAGCAGCGATTGTTGAAGTATTACGACCACTACTTTGACTCGTGATTCTGAGAAATTACTGCACTGATAAGTATACTTGTATATCATAATCATCTTTTTTTTTTTTTTTTGCACAGTCAATGCAAAATGAATGTTTAAGACAACTAAGTAGTTTTTTTTGTCCCACAGAGTATGCAAAAAATGTTGGCGTTTGGTTTGTTTCCTATCACGTGTAATGTATGCGGGTGTACCAAAATCGATAAAGTGACTCGATCCAAACTGATCAACTTCGACCCCAAGAGGTAAAATAAGCAGATACATCCAATACGAACGTATATGACTAGATTTTAAGAAAATCGATCACTTATTCAGTCACTTGCAAAATTTCTTAACAATTAAGTGATAATCGGAGGATGAGGTTCTTCCTCCAAAAATGAGTTGCTTTGTGCCTTCTACAAAAATGGACTTTCAGAATACTAGTGCAATCAAACAAAAGGAAAAACTCAAAATCGGTCATTAGGAGCGACGACAAGAATGCATCTCTTGAAAAAACTATTTGATATTTGATAGAGAACAAATCCAACATATAAGCGTAGATTTAGATTACAACTAAATACTATAGGTAAGAATTACCGTTACTAAGGTAAGCTAAGATAAAGTAAATTGTTAGATTTCATTTGATTTGATTTGTAAATGATTAGTTATGATACTCGATTGGATTCATTTGCTATTTATAGAGTTTTGTTGTAGCTCGTTCTTCCAGATCATTCGTCCATTACTACAATAATTATAGTAATTGAAAAGTCTTTCTCTATATCTTTTTTTGTTACATTTTCCTTTCGTGATTGTTATTCTTTTGTCGGCCAAATTTTGTGTTCCTCTTAGTCACCTTTTATATCTTGAATTTCTTGATTGTGTTTTTCTTCTCAATCGTTAAACTTTTGGACAACTCAATCATATCATTTTGTCAACCATCCAATGAGGTGTAAAATTAGATTCACGTCAACTACGATTCTACAAAAAGCACAAGTATCTTTAAGATCTTTTCATCCATCTCTTAATTCTCATGCAATGTTATGTATCGCACTCCTATTGACTTTTTCCATTTAACAATCAGAAAATTTGATGGCTATAAAAGAGTCCAACGGACCCAATTCACGCGGTGAAGGACTCGGATTGCCTAGTGTATATGGACATCAATACTTGTGCTACTGAAAAAGCTATGGCCCCACCGTGATGATTGTTTTTATCTACACGGTCCGTACATTTTATAACACCTCAATTTAGGGCATGAGTCTAAAAAATGATACAGATCCAGATCTCAGGTCGACCGCACAATAGGAAATAGTGATGCCGGGGCTAGCTGATATGTGGCTTCCCCCTCTTCCAAGGCTGTGTAACCCAATCAAACGATTGGATGGCAAATAAGCATTATAGCAAGCCCGAGGAAGTTTTTAACGTTGGGCCGTCCACCTTACATTTGAATCTGCCTAGTTTTTTTTGGCCCACAGCTTTTCCAGTAGCAAAGTACCCACGTCCAATCCGGGTCCGTTGATGAGTGTACTAACCTGTATTTTGGTAACAGCACGTTGACAGTATGTCCCGAGGATGAATGACCCAGATCGAACACATGGGTACCATCGGAGGGTTGGACACATGCCCCGCATGGTACCGGTAAGGCGGGCCCATTCCATCAAACCACCCTTCGTCCAGTATGTATGGACGCATGGAGCCACCAAGATGGAGACATGGCCTTATGATCAGAACCGTCCATCATCTTATCCGTTTTATTGCCAATGGGCCACAGCCCTCTGTACACTAATCTAGCTGAACACCGATTCTGATAATTGATGCCTGGGGCTGAATGCGCACCACTGAAAAATAAAAAGGATTCCGTGGTCCACATACAGCCATATAAGTCATTGGCCAGTTTCTGATCATCTGATCTCATCTTCATGTGGCCATTTGCAAATCAGATCGGTTTGATATCCTACCGTCCGTTTTACATGTAATTTCCACCGACAATTGTATATGAAACGGCCACATTTCCAGATTACTATACTCCCTTTGGTTAAACTGTTGGACGTAGGCCGGTGGGGCCCACTGGTAAGCAATCACTAGTGGGTGGCTTCTTCAGGCCTTTTCCATTCAGTTGAGATTTCAAATTCGCCTTTTCCATTCAATTGAGATTTCAAATTTGAATTTGATATTGGATAGGAGATAGGGAGAAGACCGGATCATCCGGTCTCATCCTATCTCCTTCCTTTCCTATAAAAAGGCATGAACTTCTCTCGTAAAGGAATCATAAGAAATATCGAGAGTATACGGAGAGAGATATAGTGTGCACAAGAGTCTGTCCATTTTGGCTTGTCCTTGGGACGATCTAATCCATATATCGCGATCCGGGATCGAGAGTATACGGAGAGAGATATAGTGTGCACAAGAGTCTGTCCATTTTGGCTTGTCCTTAGAACAATCTAATCCATATATCGCGATCTGGGGCCACGTATACCGTAGGATCAGAGGTGTAAATAGATCCATCTGCTCCAGTAGTAGATAGGCGGGCCATTGGAGCGTCAATCTTCTATTTTATGAGGATTCTAAAACTCGTGTAAACCGTCAGATCTTGAGGGCTCACCTTCCGTGCTTCCCAACATAAACAAGCAGAGACCTTTCTCAAGGTTGTAAATTCAATCATTCAAAAAGAGGTAGTTTCACTTTCATAGCATTGTAGCAGGAGGTATATTTTACTACTCTGGCAGTGTGATGGATGATGCGCAGGCACTTGCATTTGTACACGTGGCACATATATAACTCAAATTAGACCGTCCAAATCAGGAAACCACCGTCCACAGCTTGTTAAACTAAAATAACACTGATTGGATTACTGATATCCATATTATTTTGGACTTGAACTATTGATTATTTTCATCTTGACGGTCCATTAGATATCAACTGATGGACAAGTTAAAGGCATCATTCCAGTATGAAGTTGGGACCACCATCTGGACGGTTTGCTTTGACTTAAACTTATGCCACGTGTGCAATTCCTGAATGGTTGCACATCATCTATCACGCTGATAGAGTATCAACGTTTTTCTCTTCGTAGAAAAAGAAAATTCACCGGTCGAACTCATCTAAATTTTGACCTCTGAACCGGATCGGCGGATTGGGTGGTGACCCATCATGTGGTGTTGGGTGATGTGGGCCCACGGTGATATGTGTTTTATATCCATGCCATTCACCTATTTTGCAGACTCATTTTTAGGCATGGACCACACCACAGGAATAAGTGGGGACGATGACACCCACGGATGAAACCTTCTTAGGCCCCTATTTGCCATCCAACATGTTAATTAGGTTATACAGACATGGATGAAGGAAAAACACAAGTATAAGGTTGATCCAAAACTTTTACGACTCTAAGAAGATTTTAACGGTGGATGTTTAATCACCAGTTTTTCCTGTGGCGTGGTCCACTTGAGGTTTTGATATGCTGTAGTTTTGGGCTCTATGCCCTAAAATGAACTGAAACGGATGGATGGAATGAATAAAATACATATCACAGTGGGCCCCACGTCATTATCACCACCTAGTTGAGTGGGGTTGGGTCACCTTCAGCATGCTTCTCACATCCTCATCATCATGGACACGAATTGCATGATCACCTGATGTGGCAGGATTTGATCATACCACATCACGTTAGAAATGAGGTCGAGGCAAGCTGCTTGGAAGTTGTTGGGTACTTTGTGACGTCTTTGCTGTCAAATTCTCTCCTAATTAAGTTGTTAGGTACTTTGTCAGGTCATATTTGACAGCTGCAAGTGGCCCAATTATATCTCTTCCTGTCCGAGGACGGTGGGAGAGGATGTGACTATGCTGCATCCTTATTTGCGGGCCACAATGATGTATGTGCCTTGCATCATTTTTAAAACTCATTTTAGGATAAAATCCTAAAAATCAAGAAGATCCAAATTTGAAGTGGACCAAATAAAAATGTATAAAGTCTTGATTGAAAACTTTCGTGGCTCGCGAGAAGCTTTTAATAATCAATCACCACTATTTCCTGTGATGTGGTCCACCTGAGATTTCCATTTCCTTCATTTTTGAGATCATAGTTTAAAATGCGCTTTTAAAACTGACAGATGGCGTAGATGTAAAGTAAATACATTACAGTGGCCCCACAGTCAGGGATCAACCGAAAGACACGATTCAATCACCACTGTCTTTTACGATGTGATCCACCTGAGATTTCTATCTGCTTCATCTTTTGGCTGATGCTATAAAATGAGTTGGAAAAACGGATGGACAGCGGGGATTTACAAGAAATACATCAACGTGGGCCCCATGATCATGGCGTCATCAATGTCCATGTTTCTCCGGCCTCACCGAATCTGCTCTTGTCGCAGTTTAGTCCGCGTCCGGTCTCCGTAGGCCATGTACATCAATCATGCATGCTTCAGTGCACATTTAATTGCAAATGCATGGCATTTCTTTTATCAAAAACGCTTGACGTGGATAGAGGACTTCATAAGGGTGAGATCCACCCCGTTCATTAGGTGTATCACCTTGTATTTGGATTAGGGCCCAAAATGTAGGCCCATTCAATACATAAATTGGCTACATCATTGGAATGGTTGGGACGGCAAGTTCCACTGTTAAAATCTTCCAAATTATGTGTGGGGTAGACCGTAGTGTTGATGTTACATCCATTCCACTCATCTGAAGATAAACACCAGACCGAAGAATCAGGAGCATTTGAAGACTCATGTGGGCCACACCACATGAATTTAGAGATTTAACTCATGATTTTAAATCATCCACTATGAGGAGGCTGATTAAGTCTTGGATTAGATTGTTTTTAGGATCTATGGTGAAAATATAGAACCGGACATGATGGACAGTGTGGATCTAATGCACATTCTCCCGCACTTGGTTGGTAGGCACACTGCATCACTGCACAAGATAGGCAGTCCTTTCTTTAGCCGCCTACTTTTCACGCGAATTTATTTACCACTTGCAACAACATTGGCCTACAGCGGCTGACCATAACGGTGGCCACTATCAGCTGGTGTACTCATTAGTTTCTTATTGCAGTGGATATGCACCCATAATGAGCAGGGATCCTTTACTTATCACGATCAGAAATTTTTTTATTGATTGTAATGTGATCCGGCCACATTATCATATATAGACTACATTTAATGCAACCATGTTAATAGACAAGAACCAATCTCAATCAGGAAAACAAAAAATGCCTGTTCGTGGCAAGCATAGGATTCGGATTCGCCAATGATACAAGAGTGGTCTACATTTTCCGCCGCTAAATGTCATGACTATCAACAGCGAATATGTATATCGTGTTCCCGCCAATGTCACCATTCCCACCATATATATTTGATAGCATTTGACACATATGGAAGTGTACAAAACAATCCGCCACTACATGTTGTCACTAAGTAACGATAGATAATTATATCAGCTGTTGTAATCCTTGTTCTTGCAACCGCCACCATTCCTGTCATTTATATTGACCATTTTAATGGCGGATATTATACATCCGCCTTTATATATTGTAATTAGCGATAGATTAATATATCTGTCAATATATCATCTCCAGCCCTTCGAGCTTCGATTTTTGGCCGTATTAAAGAATGTAGCAGTGAAATTTTTGTTCCACTCTATAAATTTCACCTTTATAAAATAAATTCTTTTTGTAATTCCCTATCTCACTGTTCGACCTGCATCTCCTTCCTTCCTCCCTCTAGTAATCCACTTCTGTAATTCCCTTCCTTGTTTCCATGTGCCTTTCCTTCTACACCTCCTTCCTCCCTCTCTTTGCCTCTCCTTTTGCCTCTCTCTCTCTCTCTCTCTCTCTCTCTCTCTCTCTCCAACTAAAAAGGCCAATGCGTAGAAAATTCTCTCCTTCATATCAACACGCAGAAAATCCCCCCCTTCAAAGCTATAGAAAATCCTCTCCTTCCTTGATCCGGTATTTTTTAAACACTTTTTCTTTTTTTCTTTTACTTTTATTTTTAAATTCTAATAAATCTCTCTATCTCTCAGATTTTATAAAGGTGGTGTTGAAGATGTAGATTTTATAAAGGTAACTATTTCTAATTAATCACAATTAATTTCTAATGGGACTTGATCTGTATGAATTTCGAATTAATTCTAATACTTTACTTTCTTTTGTTTTGTTATTTATCTTCTTTTTTATTCAAATAATTGTTGAATTGGTGTGCATTTGGATGCATATTTGTGCTTAACTATTGTAAAATAGTAACCCTAATTGGGGTGTGTTTTGATGCATTTGGATGCATATTATTTTATAAAGGTGGATTGGTGCTATGTTTATTTTTCAATCCTACACTTGTAGAATGCTACTCATTAAAATTACCATTGGAAAAACTTCAAATAGGGAATTGTTGCGCTAGAAAAAAAATTGTTGCATTTTCTTTTTGTATTCGATTTTTTATTTTTTAGAATCAAATCTTTCGTATGCTGTGTCAACTTTGAAGGATAGTCCACCTTCCTCATTATCCATTGAATGCAACTACCTCATTGCAATTAGATCAGCCAATAGGGTTTCTTCCCCTTTGCATTTGCATCTTCATTTTAATAAAGCGATTGACTTAACTACGTATGCTATGGTGATGAAACTCTCACATGGGTAATGATGTAACCTTTAAAAATTGATGTTACATTTGGTGAGGTAGTTTGCACTGTGTGACAAGAAATCTTATCCAAAACCTTTCCTTCCATTTAACAAGCTAATTTTTTTTTTAACGATAGAAAATAGATTCTTTGTTTTATAAATAGAGAATACAAACATGTGTCCACTCCACACTTCTTTAGGAATTTTATAGTATATTGTTGTAGACGGGGATTGATTCACGAGATAACAGGCTGTATTCACAGCCTCAATTCAAAGCTACTTGCCCAATCTAACATTACTCAACATGCTTCGAGTTTTCTTCAAGAGAGTCTAATTCATCTGCTTTGGCATACCATTCTACTCAGGTGTATGCCTTACTGTATTATATTTTACAATTCTCTTATTTTTATAAAACTAGTTGAATTTCTTTGAAGTGATTTCATCTCCATTGTCTGTCCTTAAAGTTTTCAGTTTCTACTATGTCTGTTTCTCAATCATCACCTTTCACACCTTGAATGTGGCGAATATATCATATTTATTTTTTATGAAATAAACCCACACTTTTCTTAAGTATTCATTTATGAATGAGATAAAAATAATGATCCCCAGTAGAAACAACATGCAATAAGTCCCATACATCTGACTGCACAACTCCATAATACCCTTACATACATGTTTCACAGTCTTAAAAGTTAGATGTGATTGTTTACCATATATGTAGTGTTCATATAAATTAAAATCAATAATTTTATAAGTCGGAATCAAAGAACAATCAGAAAGTACATCCATACCTCGGTTGCTCATGTGGCCAACGTGTGCATGCCACAATCATGCCAACGTGGACTCCACTATAGACATCGCAAGTTCACCAGATATTGTATTCCTGATCAACTTTTAAAGGTTTTTATTTTGCTGTGCTTTCGCCACTACGAGTGCCCCCTTTAGAAACTTTAAGAATCCGATCAAAACCAATTAACTTGCACCTAAATACCTCTAATATTTCTAGAGAGATCAGATTCTTTCTAAGGTCAGGAACATGTCTCATATCCCTCAGGATACGCTCCACCTCATCGAACATCATGATACACACCGAACCGATACCAATCACCTTACAAGCAATATCATTGCCCATAAAAACATGTTCATCATCATATTCATAAGAAGTAGTGAACCAATCCCTATAAGAAGTCATGTGGTACAAAGCTCCTGAATTTAAAATTCAATCTTTACTAAGATAACTAGATTTGGATGTGGTAAAGACATCGCCACTATGGCTAACAGTGAAGTATGAACTGACAAAGTTGTGTACGAAAAAGCTAATAGACAAAAAAAAAAAATAGACATCGCCACTATCTACCTCGCTAGATTCCACTTTATTGGCCTCCTTCAACGCATAATCAAATTTCTCTTCCTTTTTTGTTGTAGGATTCCAATTATCCTTCTTCATGTGTCATTTCATCCCACAATTCCATAACTTCATCTTGTCATTCCCTTTCAATTTAGATCTCGATCAATAATTTCCCTTCTTCCATTTAGAATTCTTCCCCCTAACTACTAACGCATCAATAGAAGACCCCTTGCCATTGTCTTTTTTTCTCAATTGCTTCACATGAAGGTTGACATGACAATTTCAATGTTTATGATCTATCTGTCATGTCACATAGTGTCTTTGAGATTCTTGTAGAACGGTGGAAGAGAATTCAACATAATTAGGGCTTAATCTTCACTTCCGTATTCATCAGTTTGTAAAGAAATTCACTGAATATACTAATGTGTTCATTGATATCAGACACCTATCAAGTTTCATCCATACCCCTACGATGGTCTTTAGATCTAGGACATTATAGAGAACATTGTCCGTTAGACACAACTGGATCGAGGTTGTAGCCATCTCATCAACTTCATCCCATTCCTCATCGCTCATAGACGCAAGACACTTCACCTTGCCAAGGAGAGTGTATTATAATCCTTGTTGAACTAGAAGACCTCTCATGTTAACCTTTCATAGTTTAAAGTTATTCCTTCTCGTGAACTTATTCGTTTCATACTTTATGTCAGATCCCTTAGAAGATATGTCTTTTTTAAAAAAAAAAAAATTCAAAACTTGAAACTCAAACATTAGCTCTGATACCACTTATTAGGGATAGCATGGAAGCAATCCCAAGTTCGAATCAAATAGCAAGAGATCAAATGTAACTAGAGTTGTACATGAACTGAGTTAGCTCCGTTAACTCACTCGACTCGACTCAACTCAACTTGGCTCAAAACTGGGTTTAAGCCAAGTTGAGCTGATTTTTTGAGCTCGAAAAAATTTCAAGTCGAGTTCAGCTAGACCGAGCTTGACTCAACTCGGCTCGAAACTTGACTCTGTTTGAATTGATTCGACTCGAATGGGGTTCAGTTAATATAAATATTCTGTAAATATTTATATATTTAGATAAATTATATATTATATATTATATATATTAAATATCTTAAAAGTTAAACTCGAACTCAGCTCGTAGGCTCGAACTTGAAGGCAGCTCGAAAGATCAAGCTCAAGGTCGCCTTGAACTTGGATTGAGCTGGCTCACGCCGCTGACCGAGCAGAGCTGAGCTAGCCAATTAGGCTTAAAGATCAAGTTGAAGCAAGTTCGAGCTGGGGTAGCCTGCTGGCTGAGCTGAGCCGAGCTGGGCCAAGCTCGACTTAGTTCGGATCATGTACAACTCTAAACGTAACCAAACACACAAAGAACAAACGAGATATACATGAAAAACTCTCACGGGAAAAAACCACGGCACAAAGTAACAATCAATCTACTATGAAAGTAATATAGAAGAGATGAAGAAACTTACAATGACGAGAACTCCTTCGAATCTCCAAAAAACTTAGCTTTTCCTCTCTAGAACCCTTAAACGTGCTTAGCATTACCCTAATCTATATTACACCCGATAAATATACTTTTACAACTGAAATAGGAAACAAAATGTACGCTTTCGTAGATCTGCACACGCCTTCGATCTAAGGATCCATTGATCAATCAAGCCCCCATTGATTGATCGAGCATGTAACAGTTGGGTGTGTCAAAAACATCTAGAGAGTTTTGAGATATTTTTTGAATATTATCGGTAAATCAACCTGCTAGTTCAATCAATCGAACATGGTACAAACCGTCCAATGACCAATCTATTTAATTTTCGAAAGGTGTGACCAATCGAGTAAGGCTCTCAATAGCTGAAAATCCCTAATTTCATTTATTTCAGTAACATTAAAGACATCCCCAGCGTGGCTATATGCGGAGATGATTTTTTAGGCACGGGTATGGGCATCCAACGTACGGAGTCGTATGCGCGGACCCAAGACAACCTTTTCAAGGAAATGATGTCAGGGACCGGAATCCTGTGTAACATGTGCCTTAACCAACGGCTACAGCATCCACACTCCGTCGGGCCCAACGTGTTCCAAGTGTGAATCCGCTCCGTCCATCAGGTGGGTCTCTCCATTATAAGCCTTGGGCAAGAAAGCATCCCCGAATGCAACTGATGTGGTACACGTCATGGGAACAACCGGAATGGAGCGCACACGTTGGAAAATTTTCAGAAACCGTGTGGAGCCCACCATAAAGTGCATTGCCATCTAACTCATTTATCAGTGGGAATCACTACGGTAAAGAGATGTTATAAAATCAGTCTCTGAGCAATGCGGCTTTGATTTAGAGGTTGTAGCTATCATTTGTATATTATTCTCACTTGTGTGGTCCACCTAAGCTTGTGATCAGTCTGATATTTGATATTTACGGAGATCATGTGGAGTCTCAAACAATGGACGGAGTAGATTTTATACATACAACAAGGTGGTTCCCACAGATCTCGGATCATTAGTCGCTAGCTACAACATCAGTAGCAGTTCCAGATGAAGGGTGGATGTTAGAGGGAGAGGTAGAAGTTAGAGAAGCTTCCGAACATTGATATGTTGGAAGCGTGAACGTCACCACGAGTGGAAATCACGTGCTTGAATCTAGACCCTCCATTTTCATTTGATCAACTGTATATAGGACCAAAAATATTGGGCCATTTTGAATTTCTATTTGTGGAGACTTTTCTTTTGTTTAATTGGGACCGTTGAGAGTTCCACATCAACCATTCGTTGGAATGACAGCAATCAAACAGGTCAGACTATTCGTTCAGTGCGAATGTTAGTATGTGAGTGATGCCGATGGGACCCGTTATTTTGACGTTTTGTGTTGACGTACTATATGCCACGTGGGCAATTATGGATTACATGCTCTGCGAGCGTATCAAATAATTCCCGTGACTGACGGATGGGAGCGGGTCGGCTGTTACCCGGATTTCACCTTAGTTCGTGTTACCCTTACCGTGGGGCCTACCTTGATGATGCGTTGCATATTCACGCTGTCCATCCGTTTCTCCAGCCCATTTTAAGACGCGGTCTCAAAACTTAAGCACATTTAAATCTCAGATGGACCATACCACGGTAAACAGTGATTATTAAGTGTTTTACCATTAAATTTTCCAAAAGGCCTAGGGTAAGGTTTTAATAATATTTATTTTTCATCTAACCTCTTGATAATGTCAAGAATGTTGGGGATTTGTGCCGCAGAATCACACAGATTTAGATTTATGATAGCAATCTAATGACACCAAGTACACACAAAAGAATACACAGATTTAACATGAAAAATCCGTTCGGAAAAAAACCACAGCATAAAGTGATAGAATTCCACTATGAAAGCATAAGTTACAAAGAGAGAGGACTTACCCAATTCGAACAATCTCAAATCTAACCCTTCCTACACCCTTTAAAAACCCCTTTAGAAAGCCTTAGAATACCCTATAATAGCCCTAGGGACCTCTAATTATAGTTTAGGAAACTTCACTTACGCACCTCTTTGAAACCGCCTCAAATTTATATAGTCCGCGTAAAATTCGTGCAAAATCTGCGTAACCCTTGACTAGTCAAGCCAAGGTTTCGACTGGAAGGGCACCCTCAACCGGTCAAGTCTGACCCTCAACTGGTCGAGCAGCCCGGATACCTAAAAGGAAAAACACGCTGTACTTCGAGTCGAGCGGGCCTCGACTGGTCGAGCAACCTCCTCAACTAGTCGAGCAGTACGGTAAATACAAGATTTAAGACATCCTTTTGTAACAATCTCCACCATGTCTTCAATCTTTAACCGTGTAGTTTCTTAACCTCTTCCCTTATCTCTGCATACATCATAACTTCTCGTGTACACTCCGTTCTTCTTTTCCGTCATCGCCAAGCCCAGAGAAGTTGCACAGAACTTGAACTTCTCTGCAGGAACGATCTATGTGAGCATGTCTACTGGATTAGAATCCACGTGCCTAACTACCTTTGCTCCTATCTTCTCAAAAGGAAAGACGAAGTCTTCTTACCATCTTACCATTACCTAATATTGCTTGTCGGGGTATTTACTCACAATACTGATAGCTTGTGAAATAACCGGTCTAATCCAGACCATGGCATGCACTGTCAACCACATTTGAATAAGGTTTATGAGATATATCCAGTTTTTTTCATCTGTTTTAAGATATGTCCTGAGGAAAAATTTAAGAAGAGATGCGTAGGGAATGTTCTCCAACTTTACCTGGTCCATCACATACTTGATCAATACCTACTCAAGGTATTCTATCTGAGATAACCAAAGCCTACTCCTCTTCCAGTCTCAATGCCGAGAACCATCTTTACAGCCCCCGATCCTTCATCCCGAATGTCCCACTTGACCGAGTCTTCAGTATATTGATATCAGACATGTTATAATTGGCGATCTACATGTCATCAACATGCAACACCTGACCCACCATGAAGGAATTAAACTTTATACAACTGCCCAGGTGACAGGTCGTACCACGACCTCCTACAAATTCTTTTTCTCAGCCCCTTTAACTTCGAACTGTTCTGGTTGCTTCATGTAGATCTGCTCTTTCAATTACCCGTACAAAAGTGCAGATTCCACATCCATCCTTCCAGCTCAAAATCACATTGGCCAACCAGCGCTAATCACGGATCTAATAGACACCTGTTATACTATCAGTGCGAATATCCCTGAGAAGCCGATCCCTTCTCTCTGAGCATAACTCTTCACTACCAACCTCGCTTTGTATCCATGTTATATTCTCCTGAAGATCCACCTGCATTCATCCACTTCTCGGCCCACCGGAAGCTCCATCAGCTTCCATGTGTCAATCTAGTACAACGAGTCCATCACATACCCCATAGTCAACTTCCACTTCTTAGCATCAGGCTCACCTAGAGCCATCTGAATAGAAAATGAATCCGCTGCGATATTGGAGTCGTCCATGTACCTTGTCGATATCCTGCGATTATATTGTGTGATCCTTCTCACAGGTGGCTACTCCACCTGCTCCATATCTCCGTTCACGCATCTCAGTCTTTCTGCCCTGCCCGCTTATGTAGTCATGCCCAACATGCCATACACGTACAGAGGTGGAATCCGCTACAGCCATTGCGGCTTCACCTTTTGAAGTGCTCCCGATAAACTTGTACATGTTACCGAGTCGTTGTGCTTTCATAATTACCTATGCCCCCTTAGATACCTTAAGAGCACCATCAATACCTGTGAACTTGCAGCCCATTGCCTCAAGTACACTAAGATAAATCAAATTCTTCTTCATGTCAGGAACGTGTGTCACACCCCAAACTCAAAAATTGAGCTCACAAAATTCCTAATTGCCGAATCTGGTGCCGACAGCCTCCGCAGTACCCCATTCTCAGCTCTCAACGACTATACTCCAGATTCCGATCCTAAGATCCTACAAGGAGGATTTTCTATCGTATATTTATCTCGTAAGAAGTATAACTACAAGTTTACCCAAATCATAAAGGCAACATTATCATCATATATCCACTAATATAAACATTTGAATACAATGCTGAAAGGAAAATATATATATCGAAAATCAAAGCTCTAGTAGACAACTTCACGCTCCAAGTTCAACGCTGCTGCGACCTAACGCCACCTACACGCATCTATCGTACGTAAGCATATAGAAAACTTAAAGGGTGGTGTAAGTGTGTGAGATGCACGTGTCAGGCATATAGGTATCAGAGTAAGCAAAAATACTGGCAATCCATAAATCGTACAATATCAGAATAATGAGAAAACATGCTGGTAAGTCCATAAATATCATCAGACTTATCCAGGCTATGTGATGCAAAACCATAATAAGTCAATATCCTATACTGAGGATACAATGCAATATGCAAATCCTGACGAGTCCACGAATGTCGTCAACCTCATTAAGGCCATATAAATGCAGAAACATAACAACTCAGAATACCATATGCTGCAGATATAATACAATATGCGGTGCAAATGAAATGTTCAAGCTAGAGTGTGAAGTCGGGATGATAGTACGTAATATCGCAAGCTATGGGGTCCATCACAAGGGACTTCTATCCAAACCAGTCTCGTACCTAAATTTGGATAGACAGACTCAATGTGGTAAACTCCTAACCTCAAGTTGGTTGCACGCCCCAACCGAAATCCTGGCCATTGTAAAGGTACACGTATCAATTAGTTACGAACCACTAGCCCGAGTGGATAGTGAATTAATGAATGAATGAGTAAAATATTAAGTATGTAACTCCTGCTCAATGAGTCCACATATCAGTACTGTACATCTCTGGGATCATCACTGGAGTCTAATACACTCTACACGCGATCGCCGCCCACTAGACGTGTAACCATACAAGTGGAAGAGACCTCACTATCTGTCTGGCCAGTAATCAGTCAATATCTACCCGACACGTCGATAGCGAACCCATTTACGAGCTGGTCAAACTCAGCCTAGCTATGCCCCCTAGCCTTAGGCAGATAAGGCTACACCCCCTTCTAACCGATCATGACACATTGGAAGACGTGGCCTACTGGTAATCGGCACTCGGGCACTCATGTATCCATTCGGTTTAGACATTGGAGCGTCTCCTGGCCACGAAGGTTTAGAGACTTTCACCCAGGGACATCTATGACACCCCATGTTGAAAAAGATTTTCGGTGTCCCATCTGGCCATCCAGAATATGCTTGTGGAGGCCACAGCCCTGATGTCGCTAGTTCATACAGTAGTCATATCCTAAAATGTGAGATGCATGAGTCATACAGTCCAATCATGCATCAATCCTGCGCATACCATGTGCTCATGTGGGACGACTCCGCCTATCAAGGAGTCCCGTATACAACCTGCCCTGCGGCATATGCAATAGTCATCCATATCTCATAACAAACATGCAGATGATGCGTATGGGCATGTATCATGATGTTATGCTATCACATACTCATAATCGATATCGATAACCGGCATCGATAATCGGCATCAACAATCGACCTCGATAATCAGCCTAATAAAGGGCCTAAAGGAAGGTCACAATGTGGACATTTAACCATCATTGCCCATCAATGTGGACTCTTAACCAACATTACTCCCGAGGAGTGACCTTCATAGGGCCAAACATATAGTGCGCTCATGGCCTCACATAAGGGCCTCATACACATCCCGTTGGGTCGCACATATGGGGCCACACATATATCATATCGGGCCTTATACACATCGTAATGGGTCTCATCAAATGGGTCGCATATACATCACATTGGGGCCTAATATATGGGACTCAGATACATCACAATGGGCCGTAATACATAGGCCGCAACAATGGGCCTTATATACATGAAGTGGGCCGCATCACATAGGCCTCGTGTACGCAATCAAGTTGGCCTCACAAACACAACCATAATGGGCCTCACATATGGCCACAATGGGCCCTGCACATACAACAGGTGGGCCCTGCGTGTACAGCAACACGGACGGATGATGTGGATATGAAACACATACATCATACGGTCCCACCGTCCATGGCTGGACGGTGCAGATTACAACACATACATCATGTTTGGACCCATGGCTGCTGGACAACATAGACGAAATACATAACGATGGATCCCACTTGAATTTTTAATCTATCTCATTCTTCATGCAATGCCACAAAACGATCTCTAAAATGATTGGACGGTGAGGATATAACACATATATCACGAGGGGCCCCACATGTCACATCGTCCAGAGATGGACGGTGTGAATATATAATACATATATTAAGGTGGGTTCCACTGTCCCATCTGCTGGACGGTGTGGACACCACATGTGCTAGGTGGGTCCCACCATCCTAGACAGTGGACGGTGTGGCTACACAAAGCATACATCATGGTAGGGTCCACATGGGTGGACGGTCTAGCTGAAAAACAGATGGATGGCATGGAATGGGACCCACAGAATTTGCTGACCTCACAACAGCTGCTAGGTGCGTGGATCCCATAGAACTTTTTGACATCACTACAGCAGCTGTATAGCTGGAGTGAGGTACACCAGCTGTCCCACTTCACAAGGTCGGTCCACACATGGGGACGATGTGGGTAAAACATCTTCATCAGTGGGTCCCACGTGGGGCCCACCATAACATTTATTTTTCATCCCATCTATTTATAAGGTCACAAAGACCTGAATATAGAGGAAAAACAAATTTCATATTTATCCAAAACTTCTGTGACCTAACAAGGGTTTCAATGGTAGCTATTCAATCCCCTGCTACTTTTGGTGGTGTGGGCCACCTAAGTTCCGCGTATAACTGATTTTTGGGAACACCCCATTTTAAAAGGGGACCCATCAAATACATGGTGCAGATGTTCAACATACATTATGGTGGGACCTGTGGTGGGGCCCACCGTCTTGCTAACATTTCAAGCAGCAAGACGCTGACAGCAAGTAGTGTCCAGTCCCTTTACAATTCTTTTTTTTTCTTTTTCTTTTTTTGTTTTGGCGAGGTTTTTCATAGTGGAGCCCACATCAGGAGGATCCACTCTGCCAGTTGGGTCCCCGGGCTTATGACAGGCCTAACAAGCCCAATATTGGATATGTTTTGGTATGTAGAAACATCACAGCGGGCCCTAACAGTTTAAATCACCAAAAACCATTGTTTTCTACATTATAGCCCGCCAAATATTCGAATTGGCTTCATTTTTTGGCTCAACGCCTAAAATGAGCTAGGAAAAAGGATGGACAATGTGGATCAGATACATACATTAAGGTGGGGTCCATGTGAGTGGCCCACCAAAATTTTTGGATTAAGCTGATATTTCCGTTTTTCCCTCCAGCAGCACCTGCTGTTGGGCGATGAATATGCAACACATACCAAGTGGGCTCCACCGTCCCTTACTGGACGGTGGACAGCATGGATGAAACACATATATCAGGTGGGGTCCATGTCAGTGTGGCCCACCCATTTAGGATCAAGGCTGATATTAATGTTTTCCCTCTATCCATGCATGTCCCAAAATGGACAGCAGGTGGGCTCCACCGGCTAAACAGACAACTTGGATAAAATACATGACGGTGAGCCTGGTTGCCTTGGACAGTTTGGATGTGCTGTGCACATCAGGTGGGCCACACATCATCAAAAAATTAAAAAAAAATAGAGAGAGAAAGAGAGAAAACGGTTGTGGGAGGGGCCTCACCACTATGGGCCCCTCATGCATACGTTACCAAACATACAACAAGTAAGTCCCATTACATGTGGGCCCATTAGTCAAAATTGACAGTGGAGATTCCTTCTCCACCAAGATGTAAGGTCTAGATGACCCTTTACATGCTAGGAAAAATAAACATCATAATGGGGTCCATGGAGAATAACCCCATCATGAAATGATCATGAGAATCATGGTGGGCCATCGGTCACACCTAGGGTCCAAAGTGAGATCCATACCATCAATCGGTAGGCCCCACTTGGCCCATCATCAAAACATGAAATCTAGGCCTATAAAACACCCACCGTTCGATCTTCTTGGTCCGATGGAACGCCAAACTCCTTAGCTCTCACTTTGATGGAGGTTGATGAAGGTTAGAGGGTTGAGATGAGAGATGAAAGGGGTAGGAGTGGGCCACACTTGGCTCCTCTCATGGATGTTTTCTCTCCTCATGATTGCTTTGAAAAATGATAGGGAAGAGAGAGAGAGAGAGAGAGGGAGAGAGAGTGGTTGTAAGGGAGAGGGATGGGTATGATGGGTGAGAGATGAGTGATGGGTGATGGATGTGTACTTGACTTGAGAGTTGACTTTAGGTGATAGAGGAATGGGTGTTGATACTTAACTTGATTGATTAATTGATTTGACATTAGGTAGAGATTCTCTCAGAATTCATAACGCGCGGTATTTCTTTAAAAAATATGCTAGCCCACAACTCCTGACCTGGGTATTGCATCGACACGGGAGATACGGCATTGGAACCGCAGTGACGGCTAGTCGCAAGGGTACAAGTCTCAGGTAGAGTCGAGTTAAATTGACATAACGCATTTCAGGGTCACGCACAAATGCTATCTACGCATCGTGGGTCACCGGAATTCGACCAGGAGGACCGCAAGAGTTTATGAAACGGTACTGTCTAGGACACGGGCCTAAAAACGTGCCTCACATCAGTCGAGGTACGCTCTGCCCCATCAAACATCTTGATGCACACCATACCAATAGCCACAACATTACAGACAATGTCATTACCCATAAATACCCTTCCACCATCGCACTCCCTGTAACTGGTGAACCAACTCCAATGAGGAGTCATGTGAAAAGATGCTCCTATGTTTAGAATCCACTCATCCTTATGATCATCGTATGGCCATCTGATCATAAACACAGACCAAACATCACCATCACATCCACTCGATGCATCTGACGTGGCAGCATTGGCCTCCCTGTACGAAGCCTCAGAATCTTCTCTCTTAGATTTAGGATTTATACCATCCTTCTTTACATGTCCTTCCATCCCACAGTTCTAGCACTTTACCTTTCCTTTGTCCTTGCCCTTGGATTTGGACCTAGAACCTGAAAAACTCGTACCTTATTCAGAATTCCTACACTTCTAAGCAATGCATCAGAAGATATCCCCATGTCAACGTTAAGCTTTCTAATAGCCTTCCCTTGAAGGGCTAAGATAACGGTATCGACAATCAAGGTTTTATTCGTGGAGCACATTGTGTCCTTAAATGACTCATAAGATGCCAGAAGAGAATTTAGCAACATACATGTTTGTTCTTAATCTTTCATAACTTCCTCCATATCCAGCAATTTGTAAACTAATTTATTAAAGTTGCTGATGTGAGCCTCCAAATCTCCACTCCCTGCCATCTTGAAGTTATACCACTGCCGCTTCAAGTGAATGCGGTTTTTAGAAAAAAAATTTCCCATATCCATCCTCTAACTTCGCCCACAAATTAGCCGCAGTTTTCTCCCTCTCGTGACATTGTAGAGAACCTCATCCGTGAGATAAACGAATCGATGATAAATCCTTATCAAGAGTATTCCAATCATCATTAGTCATAGTAGACTTTCGCTCCTCAAGAGCACCATCTTCACCTTGCTTGACTAAGGAACTGATCATCTTGATTTTTCATAACTCAAAATTATTTTTCCCTAAGTACTTCTCAATTTCATACCTAGTGCTTCCCATTGATGCTTATCCATCAGATTTAGATCTGTGCCCCAACGATTTCTCTGATAGCACTTATTGGGGATTTGTGATGCAGAATCACATAGATCTAGATCTAAGATAGCAATCAAATGACACTAAGCACACATAAGAGAACACGTAGATTTAACATGGAAAACCCTTTCGGGAAAAAACCACGGCACAAAGCGATAGAATTCCATTATGAAAGTATAAATTACAAAGAGAGAGGACTTTCCCGATTTGAACAACTTCGAATCTTACCTTTGTTACACCTTTTAAAAACCTTAAAACCCTTTTAGGAACCCTTGGAACCCCTTTAGAAAGCCTTAAAATACCCTAGAATAGCCTTATGGACCCTTATTTATAGTTTAGAAAACTCCACTTACGCACCTCTTTGAAACCGCCTCAAATTTATGCAATCTACGCAGAATCTGTGTAACCCTCAACTAGTTGAGCCAAGGCTTCGACTGGTCAAAGGGCACCCTCGACCAGTCGAGCCTGACCCTTGACTGGTCGAGCGGCCCGGACACCTAAAAGGAAAAACATGCTGGACTTCGAGTTGAGCGGGCCTCGACTGGTCGAGCAACCCCCTTAACCGGTTGAGCAGCGCGGTGAATACAAGATTTAAGACATCCTTTTGCAACAAAGAATACCTGAATGGATGAAGAGAAAAAATAAATATCAACTTGATTCAAAAACTTTTGTAACTCATAAAAAGTTATTAATGTTCATTCATCACTATTTCTAGTGGAGAGAAAATACAAATATGATTAGCTTAATTCAAAAACTTTTATAACTCATAAAAAGTTATTAATGTTCATTCATCACTATTTCTAGTGGTATGATCCACTTGGGATTTGGATCTTCCCAAGTTTTGGGATGACATTCTAAAATGAGATGGAAAAATGGATGGACAGCATAGATATGCTATAAATTCATCTAAGGTGGGTCACATACAGTTAGAGTAACACTCATTAAAGTGTTACCTGGGTTCTGCTCCCTGGACTGATAGTGCTTAATATTTTATTTGGGGATTTGGACCAAAGTAGCCTTGTGGTATTGTATAACGCTCAAAAATCAAAAGGTTTAAATAAATACCCTAGTTAGCCCATGATATTTTTAAAAATAAAATAAAATTAGGATGCTCCTGCTTGAAGGCTAGTGCTCGGATCTTTTTTTTTTTTTTTTTCTAGGACGTTTTTTTTTTCATTTTCAAGCATGTCTTCCAGGAACCCACCACTACCCCTTTTGATTGCATTTTCCGGTGTACAGTCACCGCTATCAACTTTTGTGGCATATGGGCACTACTAACGACTTCTAAAACTCTAAAAATGAGTGTTGTTTTTGCTCCGATGACCACATTTCTTATAGATGGAAGCCATTGTTAAGTGGACGACATTCTGAAAGAATTTTTTATTATATATATTGCAGAATAGTATTTTCTTAGAAATGGAAGCCACTTTTGGTTATGAATAGAAAAGATACAATGGTGGTTGTTATGGGGAGAAGTGATTGTTGAAAGGAATTTGAGGTGGAGATGGATGGTTGTGGTTGTCATGTGGAAGACAATGAAGGAGATAGAATTTGAAATTTATAATGTATTGTCTCGGAAGACTATAAACATATATTATTTGTTAAGGATCGAGGCTGTGTGTTAAGGGTCTGAGTTGTGGTTGTCATAGGTTAAGGGTCCAAGTTATCATGTGTTAAGGGTCTGAGTGGAGGTTGTCATATGTTAAAAGTCTAGGTTGTCATTTGTTAAGGGTTGTGGGGCCCACCCCGGGATATATGTCGAATCCACTTTGTCCATTGGATTCAAAATTTAATTTTCATAGATTAAATAATGAGTTTTAAAAAAAAATTATATGGCCCCTAAGAAGTTTCCAATGGTAGGTTTTCAATCTCACTACTTTTAATGATGTGGTCCACTTGAGCCTTTGATATGCCTCATTTTTAGGCTCATCACCTAAAATGATCTTTCAAAATGGATGAATAGTATGGATAAAATACATATATCATAGTGGGCCCCATAGGACCATCCATCTCTAAAGAGGTCTAGCTACCCAATCTGTGTCATGTCCCACCAAGTTGTCACGGATTTCAAGTAAAAACCTTTTGCAGGAAGTTTTTGCCACCGAAAGCTATTTTGGGCTCACCATGATATTTGTGAGAAATCCACTCCATCCATCCATTTTGGAAGATCATTTTAAGATATGAGATTAAAATGTAGACAAATCTGAAACTCAAGTGGGCCACACGACTAGAAATAGTGGAAAGGGGTTGCATACCATTCAAACCTTTTTAGGCTCCACTATGATGTTTATATGCAATCCGAACCATTGATAAAGTAGCATAAATGCCCATAAGGTCCTTACCAAGGGGATGAACTAAAAAAAATAAAAATATTAGCATGATTTAAAGTTTCAGTAGCCGCCCATAAATGTTTCAACCGTGGGTGTGCGATCTCCACTATTTTTTTTTTTTTTGTTGTGTGGCCTACTTGAGCTTTGGATCTACCACATTTTTAGGTTCATGTCATAAAATGATATGGAAAAATATGTGAAGAATGTAGATTTCTCAAAAATACTAGTGGGCCCCATAGTGTTTACCTTATCTGAATCCCTCTTGCCATCACACGCTGCACTCAATGCAAAAGGTGGTTAGGGGCAATTTCATCCCAAACTTTAAAATAATTTTTTTCTTTAAAAAAAAAAAAAAAAGAGTGTAAGGGGACTAGTTCGGGCATTTGTTTAAAACCTTCCGATTTTTTAGGCATTTGGCAATACCGCAAGGTTACTCTGGTCAAAATCCCTTTGATTAGGCTGGTGGCTCTTTAAATAACACCAGGCAATGCATGTTCCAAATTGCTCGGGTTAAGTGGTGACCCAACACCACCAGCCAGCTTGTGAAAAAGCTTTTGTAGGGTCCACCATGATTAATTCATTTTATCCATGTCGCCCATCCATTTTGCTATATCCTTTTAGGGCATGAGACCAAAAAAAATGAGGCAGATCCAAAGCTCAAGTGGACCACACCACAAGAAACAATGGAGATTGAATGCCTGCCTGCCATTGAAAACTTCTTGAGGGCCCACTATAATGTTTATTTTCCATCCAAGTTGTTCATAAAGTCATGTGACCCTAAATGAAGGGAAAACACCAATATTAACTTGATTGAAAAATTTTGTAGCCTTTAAGAAGTAATTGTCAACTTCGGATTTGGAACTGCCTCTTCTTGGGAGCACATTGAAAATGTGGCAAGTGGCGTAATGGGATTACCATGGCTATGCTTTGCGGAAGCTTGGCAGAGCTAAGGAATGAAGACTAAGTCCTAGAGGGGGGGTGATTAGGACCTATTAAAAAAATTATTCCTTTTTTAAAACAAATTGCCTAACTTAAACTAAGAAATGCAATATAACTCTAAGGCTTCCAAGCCAATAGAGGATCCAATCACATAAACTAAAAAAGATATGCAAATAAGAAACTAGTCTATCAAGATATTTTATATGTGTGTGTGGGATGTACTACCTATCAATCACTAAGCATTCATCTAATCATGCATGTATAATTTAAACATTCAAATACATATGCATAATTAAACAAGTGCGCAAATGACAATCCCAAACACAGTCATATATAATACTTTGACGACTTGCCTACTCTACTCCCGGCGGACGCACTCAACCCATCAAAGTACCTGTAACGCCCTGTGTTTTCATGTACTCGAGCATTACCACGAAATTTCGCTTAACACAAACACAAATCTAGTCCAACTAAACATTCACATGACTTAAACTACACTTGACTATTAAATGAATTATCATCTGTAGACCGGGCCATCCACTATTGAACCCTAGGTTGGGAAATCGCATTAATCGAAAATTTACATTTAACCTATAAGACTCTTAGAAACTTAGCCATTAGATGGCGCCGCGATGGACAAACGGACCCTGCTAAAATCTGTTTTAGACCTAATGCCATGTAGCTCACCTATGCATCATGACGTCAAGATGGCCGAAGTGGCTCACCCGTCAAGACGAATGGTGTAGACTAAGGGAGTGGACCACAGACATTAAGAACATCCCATCTGGCCCTTAGATTGGCCTCATTCTTATAATCACGACCATCTTTGCACAGGATGATCAGATGAACGGAGCAGATCCATGGAAATCATCCATGTGGGCCCCACAGCGCATTGAGTGTGCACCACGGGGACCACGACCGCAGTGCACCGGACCTTTGGCTCGGGTCAAAGCACCTTGACCCGATAAGATACCGAAAAAAAAGAAAAGGAACTCCTTCCTTTTTGGTTTCCTGCCGCAATAAATTCAAATGGAGAGATGATTGGACGGTCTAGTGGCCCACCTGGGTGACCCGACCTATGATCTATACCGTTAATTGGGTTGAGAGGACCTGAACGACCAAAACCTCGCCGACCATTCCAACCCATGCAACCGTGCATGTGTACAAACAGGGGCCCAAACTGAAGCGTGTGATGGCTCCCACCCAAAACGGAAATAGGAGGCTGTCACACTAGCGATCCGCGTGCGCTTTCTCCTTCAGATCTTAGTCGTTCGTCTAGCGAAGATCCCAGCCTTTCTTTCGATGCCAGGAAAGGAGGAGAAACCTGCCGCTAGAAAAAGGTGGTCAGCTAGTTTCCCTTTCAGGAAAATCATGCTGGCTCCATCCGAGCCTCCCACCTAGACTCCAGAGACAATCTCTACCCTTCACATTAGGGCAATAATGACCCTAGCAGATCCGCGAGAAAATCCTTCATCCGCATGAGAAACGAGCTGCGGCGAAAAGATCTCACGATTCAATTGTGCCTCGATCAGGGACAAGATTAATGTGCCCCACAATCATCATAGGGCCCATCCAGTCCTTCCAAATGGTTTGGATCGACAAGATCCACCATATAAAAAAATCTGCCATTAGCAGGCAGCCATCTTCTCCATTTAGTCGGGAAACCCACCATGATGCAGTGGGCCCCATTTCCATATCTAAGGCACTCTTTCAATGGGCTAGAGAGATGTGAGGTCCATCTCACCGACAGATCACTTCCATGCAAAACACGAGAGAGAGAGAGAGAGTGTGTCTAAAGTGGAGCCGCGAATCTGGACCATCCATTGGGAGGTTGTGTGCAGCCATAGGGTAGCCCTAGCTCTATAAATAGAGCCCTATCTCCTTGGGATTCCCACCAAGAAACTCGGAGAGAGTGAGAAAGAGAGATAGGAAAGGTCGAATGTTGGTGTAAGCCAGGCACCGCACTTCCCTGAGTCGAACCATTCGAGTCAGGTCAGTGTAGCCCATAGACACCATTGAGAGAGAGAGAGAGAAACACATAGAGTGAGTGAGAGGAAAGAGAAAGGATAGCAGTGGAGTGCGGACAGACAGTTGTCGGACTCGGTGTTGCACTGCACCAAGACGATCGTTTAAAACGAAACGTGTTGGGTCAGTGCAGGTTGGAGGCAGCATTGTAGGAAAGAGAGAAAGGAAAGGGAGAGAGAATAGGAGAGAAAGAAGGAGATTTGGTGCGGGCCGTGTGCACGACCTCCTCTCCAGTAGCGTCAACCCCGGACTGAGTCAAGCCCTAACCCAAACGAGTCTTGACTCGTTCTGGTCGGGCTCAACTCTGTTTTAACACTGCTGAGTTCGAGTAGCTCCTTCCCGCCACACTAGAAGGACCTCTATTTTCGGCCGAGTTCCAGCAACAAGGTAAGAAGATGGCAGCTACATATGGGAACCGAGTCACGCCACTTCCAGCTCAGATGGGCTGAGTCAAGCTGTCAGAAATCAGCTGAGTTAACTCAGCCTAAGACACACCACTCCTCCATCTTGGGTGGGTTAAGTCAGGCCATTAGAACCAGCTGAGTTAACTCAGTCACACAAGTTGACTCACCTTGAGCCATGAGGACTGACTCAGGTTTATGCTTGCTGATGGGCTTACTTCAACCGATAGCCCGACCCTAAGTGGCCCTCCAATTAGGTCCTTGTTGGCTAAGCTGACTCAGTGAGTTAACTCACCTCTCGCCCAACCATTCCAGATATGGGGAGGACTTAGTATCATCTATAATAGGCTAGTGAGGATTGCTCCTTAAGAATGTTAACTTCTTCCTCTCAGGCTTAGATATACTCAGTAGCACTAAGCTGATTCACCAAGGCTAATGGGTTAGGTGTTGTATAAGCTCACAGCTAGCAAAGGGTAGTCGGTACATAACATGAGGATTTTACCCATTGAGCTTTCCTCTTCCATGTTAACTCATGTGTTAATTCAACTCTAAGTTTTACCTAATAATTAATGACTCCATTTTCTTGGCTATTTGCGATAGTTAATAAAATGCTTAATATATATTTTGTGGGAATATATATATATATATATATATATATATATATATTGGTATGCCAAATTTTGTTCAAAGGATAATTATGTAATACATGCTTATGAACCTTGAACTATGACACTTATTTGAATGTCCACCTAAATTGGTTGCTTGCAAATTCAGATATTAATGGCTGGAATTAATCATGCATACATGGCACTCCTATTTTTGAATGGACTAACTGTTGGGAAGGTCCATTTTTCTTATTTGGGATGAGCCGACTATTTGAAAGGCCCATTCCTATGCTTGAATGATCCGACTGTTTGAAAGGCTCATTCTTGCTTAAGTGAGTTGATTGTTTGAAAGGCCCACTATCTTACTTGGACAAGTCGACTGTTTGAAAGATTCATTCCCTTGCAAGTTAAATGAGCCAACTGTTTGAAAGGCCCATTCTCTTGCTCAATGGACCAACTGTTTAAAAGGTTCATTTCCCTATTGGGATGAGCCAACTGTTTGAAAGGCCCATTCATGTCTGAGTGGGCCGACCATTTGAAAGGCCCACTACTTTGCATTGGATGAGCCAACTTAAGGCCCATTCTTTTGCATGAATGGACTGACTGTTTGAAAGGTCCATTCATTTGGCCAACTGGATATGCATCCCTAGTTGATGTGCACTCGTGCATCTACTCACTTAAACAAGATCGCATTGTGAACTATTTTGTATATTTTATTATTTGGAACAATATTTATTAATGCGGTAGTGTGTAATCTTGAGGGGAGTTCCCACTAAGCTGGCCACTCATCCTTTGAATATATAACCGTACAGATGATGCGGCATAGATGAGAGTGCTTTTGGGGCAGATTTAGAAGCAGGTCCCACGGGATTCGGAGAAGACTTCTATCAAGAGGAGCCCCGGCAGGACCCGAAGGAGTTTTACGGGCTTAATTAATAGTTGTATTTGTTTCCTTGTTATTTGAACGTTTAAATCTTATGGTTTGTACTAATAGTGCCTAGTTGGGTGGACTAGGATTTGGATATGAATTGCGATGAAATGGTTCACCATGATTGCTTCTATATTCATCTCACTCTGATTACTATTACCTTAGTTAACACTCGAGTTTTTAAGGTTCGAAAAGTCGGGGCATTACAGTACCGAATTTCACTATTGAAGGTTTTAAATTAGGTTCACCTCTAAGCTTTAGAGCCCTACATAAGGACTCTAAACTTTATGCCCTATACAAGAGCAATGGTCATACTCCTGAACTCGACAATTTAGGCCCTACTCCCAAGCCAAGGTCTTGCACAAGAATCTGATAATTCTGGCTCTACTCCCGAGCTAAAGTCCCACACAAGAACTCGATATGTATTCTCTCACCGAAGGCTCTCGCAAGATACTTAAGTTAGTTTTTCCTTAGGCTAACCAACAATATTGGTCCTACGCATGAACCATGGATTTAGGCCCTACAAAAATGCCAAGATCCTACACAAAAACCCAGTCGATTTTGGATTTATAACCTCTTAGCCTCAATTTTACATAAGGAAAGAGACTAAAACATGGACTCCTAAAATGACAACTTACTTGTCGGATCGAGCCCCTTTTGTAGTGCCTCTTTGAGTTGCTTGATCTCTACTCTTCTGTGCTTCAATCAGCTCCCTGATGCTCCCCCGATCATGATGTCGCTGATTTTCTAAAACTTCAACTACACGATCACCACTTTACATATGATGCTCCTCTTAGGTGACCAAGGTGATGGGAGGCTGATTAAATCTCCTCCAACTAGTGGGAAGTTATTTTTTCTTAGAGGATTCACCTAAATGAGTCTCGTAGATGATTTGGACAATGCTTTGCCAAAATTGCTTAAATATAATCTCTAGGAAATGGAAGAGATCAAGCGCATCTTCAATGTAGAGGTTAGAATCCTCATATGAGTGGAAATTAATCTCAAGGAAGATTACTTAGAACACCATGGAATAGAGGCTAGGGACGAGGGATATGAATGTGGAATCACCCTACCTTCTATTGGTTAAAAAACTCATCATCAGGCCCAAGAACCAAATACCCTTTATAAACAGTTCGAGTTCCAACGGTAAAAAAAAATAGGCAGAAAACGGCTCTGTCGATGTCATCAAAGGTCCTTCGATGTCCTTGAAGATACATTCAATGTCATCGAATGGTTCCTCGATGACATCAAACAATCCAGACTAAATGTGGAATTTTCTTACTAGACATATCTGGACCATTACCGATGTCATCGGCTGACCTTCGATATCATCGAACATCAAGTTTCAATGTCATCGAAAGGGCTTCGATGCCATCGAGAATGTTAGAGGAAAATTCAAAAAACTTGCTAGCCATTTCCAACTCTCAATCGATGTCATCGAAGAAACTTTAATGTCATCAAAACATCAGTTTCAATGTCATTGAAGGGACCTCGATTCCATCGAGAATTTGAGACAAAAATCCAGCTTGGTTGCTGAACATCTCTAACTCTCAATCGATATCATCGGCCAAGCCTTTGATGTCATCAAAGGTTGTTTGATGGTAGCTTGATGTCATCGAACATTACTTGAAATCTGTTGTTTAGGGCTATCTTTTATACATCAGATTCACACCTCTTCTAACCTTGTTTATCATATTTTTCTTAGTCTCTTAAGGCTAAGGTATGATCAATTAAGTATTCTTATTAGGTCAAGATCATCTACAGGTCTATGGGTTATTTTGGATCAAGGGTTAGAGTCACCAAGGCACCTCATTTATCTGTTGGTGCTTCCTTGATGCTTCAGCTTCACTTGTGTCTTCAGTCTTCACTTTCCAAAGGCTCAGCGAATACATGATATAACGACTCACATAATTGACAAACCGGGTGGAAAATAAAGTGTACTAACACACATGCCCTTAAATGAGCTTGTAAAATGGATGGATAGTGTGGATAAAACACATACATCATGGTGGAGCCTACAGAGCTTTTCCACCAGCTAGCTAGGGTGGTGTTGGGTCGCTACCCAATCCAAGTCTGTTCAAAAGCAATTCGATCAAGCAGAGTAGTGGATCGCAAATCCAAGAAGGTCAATGGATCCTTGACCATGGGCACATTGTCATGTTTGTGTTTTATATCCACATTGTTTGTTTTTTATATCCACATTGTTTGTTTGTTTTGCCTAATCATTTTAGTGTATGAGCTCAAAAATATAGTAAATCCAAGTTTCAAGTAGACAATACCACAAGAAATAGTGGTGATTGCAATATATCATTAAAAACTTAGCCACCAGAATGTTTATTTGCCAGTAACATGGTAATAAGGTTTTATCACAAGACCTGGAGAAGTTTCTAATATTGGTCAGTCACCACTATTTCTTGGTGACTGACCAGGAAATATTAGCTTAATCAAAACTTTTGTGGCCCCTAGAAGTTTTTAGGGGTCATTCATCACAGCTTCCTATAAAGTAGTTGACTTGAGATTTGGATCTAGCCAATCCAAAGGTAAATAACACCACAAGAAATAATGGTGATTGAACATCCACCATTAAAAACTTCTTTGGGGCCACAGGAAAGTTTACTTGCCATCCAACATGTTGATAAGGTCCTAAAGACCGAACGAAAGGACCACATAAATATCAGTTTGATTTAAAACTTTTGTAGTCCCTTCGAAGTTTTTAATGCTTAGTCACCATTTCATGCGGTGACCACTTGAGATTTAGATTTACCACATTTTTTGGGCTCATATCTTAAAATGATTCGATGAAACAGATAGACGACGTGGATATAAGACAAATATTCATGGTGGCCCCTACAGCCAGGGTCCACTGACACTAATAGATGCAGCTTCAACGGATCCATGGCTGTGGACTCCATCATGATGTATATGTTTTATATCCATGCACTCATCCGTTTCTAATTATTTCAAGGATACGAACTCAAAATATAGGAAATCCAAATCTCAAGTGGACCACACCACAAGAGATAGTAATGATTGGATGCTCACCATTAAAAACTTCTTGGAAGCCACTAGAATGTTTCTCTGCCATCCTAAGGTCATAAAGACCTGGATGAAGTGACCACACATCCATCAACTTGATCCATAGATTTGTGGCCCACGAGAAGTTCTTAATGGGCCACCACCACTTTTTTTTCCCATGCCACGGTTCACCTGATATTTGGATATGTGTGATATAAGACAAATACATTGCGGTGGATACCCCATAGTCAGGAATCCACAGCAGACTAATCGAATATTGCTGTATCAGACCTCACCCAACTCGGTGTTTCTAGCTGTATCCATTTCCCAGTTTAAGATGCAGCCGTCAGGCACTGATAGGAAATCAGGGGTTTTATTTGAGCTTGGATAGTCTGGGAGAGTGTGATAGATGATACACAGGCACATGTTTGGAACTTGCATTCTAGGCATAATTGTAATTCAAATTGAACCGTCCAAATATGTATACCAGTTTATATGGATGGTGAACTAATAATTAAACTTATTTGATTACCTGCCTATCAATTTATTGGACATCTATTCAATGGTTAAAAATGAAAAGTATCCAAAAGTCATATTTAACAAATAAGTGTCAATGAATTAGAGGTCGGGGTTTGTTCATCTAATCTGATTTTTGTATTGTAAGTTGGGACAGTAGATTACACTTTACCCAATTTAATTTTAGTTAACGACGCCACGTTTACAGTTTCATAATTCCTGTATGTTAAGTTCATAGAAACAATCCTCAACCTTGATTCCGGACACTCGAATGTAAAAATAAGACATTTGGGGAGATTTCATTTTTAACCGTCCAATAAATGACTACCAATCTCGTAGTGGGATAATCAAATAAGTGGGGGTTTTTTGTTAGCTATACATCCAAACTGAGACAATAATTTAGACAGTTTAATTTGAATTACTTGTATGGTAAGTATGCAATTTCAAAACTCTTGCCTATCATCCATCACACCTGGGTGTAGATTGGCACTGCCCCACTGGGACCTAGCTAGAGACGGACGGTCCTGTCAGGTGATGTGTGGAGTCCACTGTGATATTTGTGTTTTATCCAAACCGTACATCCATTTTGAAAAGTCATTTTAAGGACAGTCCTGACAGGTGATCTATGTAGTCCACTGTGATATATGTGTTTTATCCCAACCGTCCATCCATTTTGAAAGGTCATTTTAAGCTATGAACCCAAAAAGTAGCTAAATCAAAGGCTCCAATTGACCACACTATAGAAAATAGTGGTGACGATCACCTCCACCATTGAAACCTTCCTGGGGCTCACCCTGATGTTTAGTTGCCATTAATCCATTCATAGGGTCAAATAGACTTGGACGAAGGGAAACTTAAATATCAGCTTGATAATAATAATAATAGTAATAATTGTGGTTCCTTAAGGTTTTTAAGCGGTAGGCATTCAATCCCCACTTTTCCCATGGAGTGCTTTACACAAGCCTTCTGCCTCATTTTTTGGATCATGCCTTAAAATAATCTTTTAAAATGGATAGCCGTCTTGGATAAAATTCATATATCACAGTTTCTTATAAAGCCCTTGACATGACCATCCATCTCTAGCAATGAACTGGTGTGGATAATAGCCAATATCACCCAGACGAAGGAGGGGGAAGGTAAATAATTAATAATAATAATAATAATAATAATAATAATAAATAAATAAATAAATAATAAATATCAGCTTGATCCAAAACTTTTGTATCCTATTAATAATCAATCACCACTGTTTTCTATGGTAGGTCCACCTAACAATTAAATCTGATTCAATTTTTAGATAATGCCCTGAAATGATCTGAAAAAAGGGATGAACAGGTCGATGCATAAAACACAAAGGTGGGCTTCACTTTAAGGGCCGCACCATCTTGGGTGAGACCGGGGTCTCACCCAATCCGCTCTCCATCACACCCTACCTATATTAGAAATAAAGATTCTTGGGGAGGTTTGCTAACCCTGCACGCACCATCACATGCAACACAAAAGTAGTGAAATTTTTTATGCATATGCATTAGATGGCCCCACCTGATGATGGTGGCCATCTTCTGCACCACTCAGATGTCCAAGGAAAGTAACAGGCTGGCACCTGACTAGTAGATAAGGTCTCTCTTGTCCACTTATAATTTGCTTTTGTCACAACCACTGATCATATGATCGTGTGAAGAAGATGAGTGGACCAGCCTAGTTGCCAGAGAAGTCAGAGGGTGGGGATTGGGTACAACTCTGACCAGGACCAAGCCAGAGATGGACGGTCCTGTCAGGGGCTCTGTGGGGCCCACCGTGATGTATGTAATTTATCCAGCCATTCATCCATTTTGAAAAATCATATTAGGTGATGAAACTAAAATTGAGGTAGATGGAATTATCAAATGAATCACAACATAGGAAACAGTGAGTATCAGATGCCCACTGCTGAAAAGCTCTCAGAGATTACAAAAGTTTTGGATCAAGTTGATATTTATGTTTTCCCTTCATCTAGTTTTATGTGGCCTAATGAACAGGTATGATGGCATATAAACATCATAATGAGCCCTAGAAAAGTTTTAACAGTGGAGGTCATTGACATCACTGTTGCATGTGGTGTAGTCTACTTGAACCTTCGATCCGTCTCTTTATGGGCTCATTTCCTAAAATATTTTTCAAAATGGATGGACGGCTTGGATAAAACTTGTCTATCATTGTTGCCCCACAAAGCCCCTAATACGATCGTCCTTCTCTGGCTAGGTCCTGGTCAATAATCCCCGCCCGAAGTCCACACAAACAGGTGCGGAAAGCAGATTGCTTATGGAGTAAAAAAATGGTACCCACCGTTGTTCATGCTTCTTATCCAGTCTTTCTATCCATTTTACCAGATAATTTTATGAATTTATCCTAAAAATTAAGCATATCAAAATCTATAGTGGACCATGCCACCAGAAATAGTTTTAATTAAACCTCTACTATTGAAAAGTTTTAAATCAAGCTGGTATTTGTGTTTTCCCTTTATCCATATCTATTTTTTTTTATCTTATTAACCGGTTAAATGACAAATAAACATCATTGTAGGCCTTAGAAAGGTTTCAATGGTGGAAATCAATACTTGCACTGTTTTCTATGGTATAGTCCACTCCAGCCTTTGACATGCTTTAATTTTAGTTAACTCCTGGAATGATCTGTAAAAAAGAATGGACAGCATGCATAAACTACATGCATTCACGGTGGGCCGAAGAGAGTTTACTCGTACCATAAGAGCTACTCAGTAATATAAGAGCAGTAACTGAGTACGCCATCCAATTTCGCAGGTCTACCCTTTCCCAACTCCGGACGGGCAGACGGTCTAAGTGGCCACCATGATGTATTACTTTTATATGCACCATTCATCCATTTTGCCACTATCATTTTAAGGCTTAAACTAAAACATGAGGCAGATCCAAAACTTAAATGGACCACACACCACGGAAGCCATAGTGATAATGATGTCCACTGTTGAAACCCTTTTAAAGACTTACTGCGACGTTTATCTACCATCCAACCTATTCAAAGGTCACATGCTTAATTCAATACTTCCGTGGCTCCCAAAAAGTTTTGGAGAGTAGGCATTTAATCCTCAGTGTGTGGTCCACTTCAGCTTTGGATCTTTTTATATACTTTTCTTTTAACTTATACTCTAAAAATGACATGGCAAAATGAACCAACAGTTAGACTAAAACTCATATATTAACTCAGATCCCCGCAAGGGCCCAGATCCAGACTGGCCGGGGTAGCACTCCATCCCCTTCAGCCTGGAGTGGATAGTCAGCCCCCACTCATTAACATCGTTCAGCAAGATGAGAGGTCAGCTTTGGTGGATTCCTGACTGTGGAGCCCACTTTATATATATATATATATATATATATATATATATATATATATATATATATATATATATATCCAAAATTACAGCATATCCAAATCTCAAGCGGACCACACCATAGGAAACATGAACGCTGCCAATAAAAAATTATTGGGGCCATCATAATGTTTATTTTCCATCCAACCTGTTGAGAAGGTGACAAAGACCTAGTTGAAAGGACTACGCGTATATCAGCTTGATCTAAAACTTTTGCAGCCCACGAGAAGTTTTAAATGGTAAATCACCATTGTTTCCTGTGGTATGGTCCCATGAGATTTGGATCTGCTGCACTTTTGGGCTTATAAGTCATAATGAGCTCGCAAAATGAATGGACGGCATGGATATGATACAAATACATCAAGGTGAGGGAACCACATGAGGGATTATTGGTGTCCCTTGTTGCTGGAAGCTATGTGGGCTCCACAGAGATTCTCATGACAAATCCACTCCGTCCATAATCTTTGAAAGAAGATAATAGGATAGAAATCAAAAAATTAGGCAGATCCAAAACTCATGTGTGCCATACCACAAGAAATAGCGGGGATTGAATGCCCACCGTGAAACTCTGTGAGGGTTACAAAAGATTTGTATCAGGATGGTATTTGTGGTCACAGTTAACTTACTGGAAATAACCCTCTGAACGGTTTGGATGGTATATAAGCATCGTGGTCAGCTCCAGGAAGGTTTCAATGGTAGACGTTTCCGTTCCCATTTGGTGTGTTCCACCTGAGTTCTGGATCTTCCTAATTTTACATTCCTGTACTCTAGTGTTCTTTCAAAACAGATAGAAGGAGTGGATTTGTATCCAGCATCTCTATGAGGCCCCCACAGCTTCTGACGGCAAAGGCAATCCGCGTCTCTTATAACAGATCGGGAATTGATATTGACACCACCTCACTGCCCACTTTCCTTTCAACTTGTAGTAAGACAAATGGTACAAGTTGGTGCCGTCGATTTCCAAAAGTAGAAAGGGTGGGTGCATTAATCAGTCAGGGTGGGTGCAGATAGTGGCCGGTACCAAGATCCCTACACATGCACCTTTATATGCTACTAGCTGGCACGTGCCTCGAACATCTAGCCCATGAAATAAGTTGGACCTCCCCTAGCGATGACTCGCTGCTAAATCACGCAGGACCCACTGATCAGCCGGGCTACCCTGTATAAAAAATCGGACGCGGATTGCCTAAGGGCCTGTTTGGGAGCGTGGATTTAGAACGCCTGGATTCCGAACTCCCTGGATTTTAAATCCTCCCAATGCGTTTGGCACCCTGCAGTGTGAATCAACTTTAATCCAAAAGTACTCATGCATGATATATTTACAATGGTTTGTATTTAATTAGTAAATCAACTTTAATATCTCTAATTAGTGAGATATGTAATTTTTGACACAATAATGGTAATAAGCCTGCTGAAATATATGCTTTGCCTGAAAATGATGAAATTCGAAGTCTGGGATGTCTGAGTGACTAACCAACGATTTTTAATCATTGATTTACATGGACAATGTTCGGACAGTGCCTACCATTATTAGTGGGTCATGTGCCTAATAGAATGATAATGTATGGTGACACACATTTTTTTCTTTGTTTTTTTTTTTTTTTTTTTGGAAATGAACATGTAATGTATAGTGACACATAGCGCAGTACACGAACCAGGCTAGCCCGGTTAACTCCCTCAACTTGGCCCGACCCGGAACTAGAGTTGGGCATCAGTCCAAGTCGGATTGGATTGGGCCCAACCCAATCCAATTCGAAATCTGAATACCCCGACCCGAACTCGATCCGATCCGAGACCGAGTTCGGGTCACCTGACTCGGACCGATCCGAAATTTACATTGCATGATCCGATCCGAGTCCGACTCCGTTATATATGATCTGAACCGACAACTCTGATGACAGTGAAAGGAGAAAATCCAGGCAGAAATCTGAAAGGGGCTCCAGCTCAAGCGGTGATAGCAGCGGTGATGAATATGGAAGTGGGTCGGAGGAAGTTCATTGGAGGAAGAAGCACAGCCACAGGCGGAGACAAAGATGCCGCCATTCGTCGAGAACAGATTCCAACTCATTGGAGTCCTCAAGCAATGAAGATGGTGAAATCCCAAGGAAAAATCACATGAAGCACCACAAACATCATCACCACCACCATCATAGATTAAGCGCGGAAGACTTCACATCACCAGATTCTGAGGATCACAGGCATAAGCAGAGGAGCAGGTCCCTAGGTAAGTCATCAGACGACAACCATGAGGACTCAAGCAAACCAAGAAAGCATAAGAGGTGTCATCATCGGCATGGATACCACCATCGACACCATCAGCACCATGCAAATGATCGCCACCACAACCAGCACTCAGAGGAATTAAATGGGAACCCCTCAGAGCAGGACAGCAAGAAACAGAGTGCAACAGATGTTGATGGTGGCTATGACAGCTCAACCGGATCGGATCAGATTTCGGTTCGGTCCGGTCGGATTTGCTACGTACCCGAATCCGATCCAAATACCATTCGGATCTACTCGCTCCTACCCAAACCTAACCGATCCAGGTCATCGGTTCTGTTCGAATCGGGGCGGATCGGGTCGGATCAACATGGGTGTGGGGCCCACATGTAATATTTTATTATGTATTATTATATGCAATGGAATGTATATACCATATATGCATTTTATATCAACGTGGATTCCACATGGGTGTGGGGACTATTATATATATATATATATATATATATATATATATATATATATATATATATATATATATATATATATATATATATATATATATCCTAAATTCTTATCATAATCATTTGAGACAAAGAAGTGAGAACGTCATCCGTCCCTTTGTAGATGGAGCAGGCCCGAAATTGGCCCGAACTCACCCGATTGCTGACCGGGCCGAGTTCAGGCTGGACATATGTTGGCCCGATGACCGGGCCGAGCCGAGCCAGGTTAAGCCCAATTCGACTCGGTTCGGCCCGATGTACACCCCTAGTGACACACATGTTACACCTGTAACTATTGAAATGATTTTAGGTGTAATCCAACCTCTCACGTGGATTGCAAACCCATCAAAGAGGGATTTGAAACACCCGATTACTTTATGCTACAAAACAAGTACACCCCACTGTCCACTCTTTACTGTTAGACGCCTCCAGTAGTGATCAATGCCAAGACCTTAGTGTTGAAACGAAGTATATCTTTCACTTAGTCTACCACTTGGGCGATGGATCGGGGTGTAACAGGGGTTTTGAAACCCCCTCAAATCCCCTCCAATCCACGGTGCCAAACGACCCCCAAGGACATTGCAGGTAGCGAGGTGGCTTCCGGTCGGTGCCTGTGGGCCCCACTGTAATGCATGCGTTTTATCCACACCATCCATTTTAGGGCATGAGCCAAAAAGTGAGACATACAAATTTCAGGTGGAGCACATCATAGGAAAAAATTAGTGATTGAATGCCACCATTTAAAAACTCCCAGTCCCAGGGTATTGCTTATTTGCCGTCTAACCTGTTGGTTAGGTCACACACAGACAAGCACAAATATCAGCTTGATCCAAACTTTCGTGGCTCCCAAGATATTTTCAACTATGGTCATTCGATCTTTGGTGTTTCCTGTGGTGTAGTTTACCTTAGATTTAGATCTGCCTCATATTTGGGCTCATGTCATAAGATGATTGAAACAAATGGATGGACGGCGTGGATAAAACACATATATATTATGGCGGGGTCCATAAAGGACCGACCAGTAGCCATCTAAGTCCATAAAAATTGCGCCAACAATCCACATCGAAGGCACAAATGTGGCCATCTGATGAGTGGACCAGCAGCCTATTTTCAATGCAGTGGTACCATCTTGACATGATCGACCATACGCATGGCTCATATATAACATACATGGCCAGGATGTCAAGGATGTCACGTGTGATGCATTAGCCAGGAATGAGAAATTGACTGAACTAACAAAGCTAGTAGAGAACTTTTGAGGATTTATGCATGGCCCACTGGCCAATAATTTTGATTATGTTCACTTTGCAAGAATGACATAATCGTCTGATTCAGAAATAATGCTTAGTTACATCCCTCCAGTTCAACCTAGCGGATGACTTTCAAACCGTCATGTGCATGCGACGTCGAGCTGGTCCCATAGGTTGGTCCCCCACCGGGACCACCTTATGTAAAAATCAGCCCCATCCACACATAAAGTGGACCATGCTAGTATTTTGCTCTTTATTAGCAGCTATACCCTATTTTTATGGTGTGGGCCACTTGATAAAGTGCATGGGGCTGATCTTTGTACAATGTGATCCTCAAGGTGGTATGTGGTGGATTTGAGATGCGCAAGATGGGTTGGAAGTTATCCGCTGGTTGGACTGCAACCTATATCATCCAGTTGGTTGGATGGGAGCATTTATATGTCTGCTTTCGAAGGCACAAATGAGTGGGCCCATGAGATCAGGCCATATCTAAGGCTTTGGCAAAAAAAGGAGATATAAGCTAAAGCAAGCTAAAAAACATATGCGTGCTAGCGCATTTTACTAATAGGCTTCAAAGCCAGCTGAAAAATGTATGTGCGGCGGTTGCTTGCTAGCTATTTTAAAGCCGTTGCGCGCTAGCATGCTCGTAGTCCAAAAACAAACAAGGTGAGCATAAGATGGAGCAAGGTGAGCAACCCAATGTAAAGAACCAGAGCGAAGGGCTTCCCAGTGAGGAGAAGCTCGAGCGGGAGTTCGTTCTTATGCTCCTCCTCCAGGATGAGGGCCTGCCTACTCTAATTCACCTCCGGGTAAGTAGAGAGTAGAATTTGAAATATCTCATATCAAAGTCCTTCAAACTATAATCTCTACTTGGCTTTACCTGTATGGAGCCACCGTCGCAGTGTGAGCTTACAGACTGTCCTTGGAAACAAAGTCTGCGTTCGGTTACTTTGTTGAGCAAGAATCACGACGTTACCTTACCTTCACCATGAGACGGACTTCAAGTTCTTATAGCATGACGACTTAGCTCTAGTGGTTTACCTAATTATTATAGAAGCAAAAAGGCTCTAATCAGTTCTATGAGGATGACTCCAATTAATAATTAATGATTTAGATTGTTTGGAAGTTCTTATTATAGACAATGAGTTTTAATTTTTATTTTTTTTTAATTTTCTCTCTAAAAAATTTCTCTCTATTAAGATTCTTTAATGAGAGAATGCCTCCCTTTTCTAAAAGGAATGATCAAGAAGATATGGAAGAGTTCAAATGTGACATTACTAATCTCCATCTCATTGTACTATCCTTCATCCCAATCTTATTCTTTGTGTTTAAGATTCAAAATTTTAAATCCAGTGAGAAAATTGAAAGAGGGGTATTAGAGAGAAAATTGTGTATGCCACACCTACTAGTAATTGTCCACATGTAGGCCTTATAGGCTTAGCTATATCCAACATTTCTAATTCAATTAGGTTATGCGATTAGCATAATATATATTATCCATATAGCGTGTTTTATAAAAACTAAAATCCAAAATCACAATCATAAGAATCAGATGTATAAGATCAGTTGGAATGTTGTTGTCTTTTCAAGAGTATTTAAGTATTACGTGACTGCTCGACTAACATTCAATAATCCAAGCTTTATTATGCTTGTGATAGTCTACATGATTACACCAGATGAAACTGATTTCCAATATGAAGTACCCAGGCCAACATACACATTTATCTAACTAATCCAACATACTTAATAACCCAATTGGAAAACTTAATTCTTTTTTATAAAAAAAAAAATTAATTTTTTAAGGTAGTAATATAATACATCTACTTTTCGAAAGAATATTATTTGCAAAAATCTATAATAATAATAATAATAAATTGATAGCGTCAGCGGATGAGTTTTCAAGTGCGTATTCATAATTCTACAAACCTAGTGTAGCTATCACAAGATCTTCCTCACGCAGATGGATAATTTGGAATTGACTAAGTCGCTCTTCTAAACTAACCAAATTTAGTTGATCTAAACACATTCATTATTATACACTAAAGTAGTGACAATCAATCCCATCATCCTCTATACAAGAGGAGGGTAGTTGAGAAAACGAATAATCATTTATAAGAAAACAGGCTAGTTGCACACTAAGGTACTAACACTCAATCTCATCCTCCTCTACACAAGGTGAGGGTAGTCAAAGACACAAAAAGTTACTAATAAGAATAGGCTACTTGCACAATGCTATGATTAGATCAAATCAAAACACTTTATAAGTAACAGATCCACGTCATAAAGTATATCATCACACATGAGGTATGACTTATATTATATCCTCACAACCTGACTTTCAATCAAGTCACAACATTAATCGCTTAAAAGAGCATTAGAGTTTATTATATTATTTCGACTAAAGTTGGTCTCATTTTCAATTTTTCAGGACTGAAGGCGGATACAATGTCTCACCATTCATATCATCATCCTATGTTTTTTCACAATAATGAGTGATTTGCACCTCAATATATGAACATCACCTTAATTGTACATCTCTAATGCATTCATGGTTCATCTACTCGCGTGAATGGGCAACTAGCCCACCAACAATTGTAGAGATTTGTAAAGATCTTAAGGTAAATATTGATAATCTACACACCTAGTTAATTATAATAATGCTCAATATGAAAAAAAAAAAAAGTAATATTTATTTATTAATAAGAGATAAAATGACATCATATAAGTATACAACTATGTCATTCAAGCTCCTGTTAATCTCATCTACCTAATGTAAACTTGGAATGTTTCTAACTATAGGTTTTGTCATAGGATCCACTAACATCTATTTATATCTTTTGGGAATCTAAATAAAGATAACTTTTTTATCCATTAATCATAAACATAATGATACTTGATCTTTATGTGCTTGTTGTAAGGCTCGTATCCTATTTCGTACCATTCCATAGACTCCTGCAATCCTCCCTGTCGAATTCCGGCAAACCGCGACCTATAATCGGCATTTGCGCGCGACCTTAAGTCACATCCTATAGATCTAAGTCGACTCAATCCGAGACTTGTACCAATGTGACTGTGCTATCGCCGCGGTTCTGACGCCACATCTCGCGTGCCGATGCAATACCTAAGCCAAGAGATGTGGGCCCGCGCATATTTTGAGGAAACGTCACGCGTTACGAATTCTGAGAGAATCTCTACCGAATGCATCACATCAATCAATCAATACTAGTCAAGTGCACATCCCATCACACTCATCCCTTTCTTACACAAGTCATCCCTCAAAGTTAACATAATCCATTACCCATCACTCACACCCATCACTCACCCATCCCTTTTCATCCTATCCCCCCTCTCTCTCTCTCTCTTTTTCTCAATTCATTTCCCAAGCAACCCAAGGTGGGGCGCGTGTCCATCCCGTGCGCACAGCTTTGGAGGGGCCTTGGGGTCTTTGGGTTTTGCAGGGTAGCCTCACCAGGAGATTGCCTCTCAAGTGGTGCGTTGGAAGAAGCCCCCTCTGGGTTGGGTGAAACTCAATGTCGATGGGCCGTCTAGAGGGAACCCGGGAGTGGCAGGTGGTGAGGGAGTGTGTAGGGGCGACAAAGGCGAGTTTCTCTTTGGGTTTTATGTGGGTTACGGCCTTGCATCGAATACTCGGGTTAAGCTTTGAGCGGTACATGATGGGCTTATTCGGTGCATTCATCAGGGCCTAAAGGACATCTTAGTTAAGTCAGACTCACTTCTCGTGGTTCAACTGTTGTTGGGCAACTCTCTCGCAGGCTGGAAATGGGAATATTAGATCGATAGGATCCAGCAGATTAGTAGAATTTGCAATGTAAATTTTGTTCATATTTGTAGAGAAGGTAATGGGCCGGTAGATGGGATGGCCAAGTAGGGTAGTGAGCATCAAGGTTACGTCCTGATCTCCTCCCACAATAACCTTCCTCATCTTGTGCGGGGCCAACTTTTCCTTGATAAGGTGGGTTTTAGGGGCGGTCAGAAGGAGATTCAGGAGAAACTCTAGGACCATACGATAGGCTCCTCCTTCGGTTTTTCAAAGGGGAGTCCGAATCTTTGCTGTCTAGTTAGGTGAGCTGTATATCTTTCTTTTGATTTAATACAATCAGAGATGGCCTTGTGTTAAAAAGAAAAAAACACTACATCCAATCGTTTTTCGGCCTATGGGAAGCTCCACCAGCTCCCATGTGTGATTTTTGTGCAACAAGTCTATCTCATCATCTATAGCCGTCTTCCACTCTTCTACATCAGGTTCATCAAGAACCTCCTGAATAGTAGACGGGTCTCCCTCATCTGTAATGAAGGCATATGCAATATTAGAGTCGTCCATATATCTTGTCGATAACCTGCAATCACGCAGTGAGTTCCTTCTCACAGGTGGCTGCTCCACCTGATCCTGTACCTCTGCCTTCACATATGTCTCTGTCTGAGTATTATATGTGTCAATCTGGACGTTTACAATCACCCTTTCTGGTTCCTCTTGCTCCTTTTAATCATTTTTGCGAAATAGGGAGCTTTCATCGAATCTGATGTCACGGCTAGTGATAACCTCGCGTATGACCTTGTCGAATAACCTCTAACCTTTCACACCAATGCCATAGCTAACAAAGATATACTTTTTAGCCATATCGTCTAGCTTATCTTTCTCAATTGACGGTACATGAGAGTAAGCCTCACAACCAAATATGCATAAATCTGAGTAGTCGATTTTCTGACCACTCTATACTTCCTCTGGGATTTTGCATTCAATTGTCATTGAAGAAGACCGGTTGACTAAATAACAAGTCGTGTTAACAGCCTCAGTCTATAGGTCCTTGCCCAACGCAGCATTACTTAACATGCATCTGGCCCTCTCCATGAGAGTCCGATTCATTCACTCAGTCACACCATTTTACTCAGGCGTGTGGCGCACTTCACCCTTGTAATAATCATTAAATTCAGTGGAAGTAAATTCTCCACCATTGTCAGTCCTTAAAACTTTTATTTTTCGCCCTGACTGTTTTTCCACCATTGTCTTCCATTACTTGAATATGGTGAAAACTTCAGATTTACGTTTCATGAAGTAAACCCAAACTTTCTTGGAATAGTCGTTAATGAATAAAACAAACCATGACGACCCTCCAATAGAAACTTCTGGTGATGGCCCCCAGACGTCAAAGTGCACATAATCAAGCACTCTCTTACAAACATGTTTTTCAGATTTAAAGACAGTTTAGATTGTCCACCATATATACAATGTTCGTATATATCTAAATCAGAATTTTTAAAAGCTAGAATCAAACATCAATTAGAAAGTACCTTCATGCCTCGCTCGCTTATATGGCCCAGACGAGCATGCCACATACGTAGAGACATGGAGTCTGCAATAGCTGTTGCCGCTCCACTTGCCGAAGTGCTCCCAATCAACCAGTAAAGGTATCCGTGCCTCTGTGCTCTCATAACCATGAGTGCCCCTTTTGAAACTTTAAGGACACCATTAATACCAGTGAACCTGCACCCTATAGCCTCCAGTGCACCAAGAGAAATCAGACTTTTCATCATATTACGAATGTGTCTGACGTCAGTCAAGGTACGCTTCATCCTATCAAACATCTTGATGCTCACTGTGCCAATAGCCACAACATTACAGGCATTATCATTGCCCATAAAAACCTGTCCACATTCGCATTCCTTGTAACTGGTAACCTAACTCCGATGAGGAGTCATGTGATAAGATGCTCCTGTGTCAAGTATCCACTCATCTTTATGATTGTCGTGTAAGTGACCAATCATGGATACAGACAGAACATCACCACCACTTGATTCTTCATCAGATGTGACCACATTAGCCTCCTTGGAAGAAGCCACTGAATTTTCTTTCTTCATTTTAGGATTTCTACAATCCTTCTTCATGTGTCCAGAAAACTCACAATTCCAACACTTTAATTTTCCTTTGCCTTTGCCCTTGGATTTGGATCTAGGTCTTGAAGACCATGTACCTTGCTATAAATCTCTACCCCTCGTAATCAGTGCATCGGAAGATACCCCCATGTCACCGTTTAGCTTTCTCATAGCCTTCCCTTGAAGGGCTGAGATAACGGTGTCAACACTTAGGGTTTTATTTGCGGTGCACATCGTGTCCTTGAAAGACTCATATGATGCAGAAAGAGAATTCAACAATATACATGCATGTTCCTCATCTTTGACCACTTCCTCCATATCCAACAATTTGCACATCAATTTATTAAAGTTATTGATATGGGCTTCTAGATCTCCACACTCTGCCATCTTGAAGGTATAACACTATAGCTTCAAGTGTAAGTGATTTTCAGAGGACTTCTTTACATAGATGTTCTCTAACTTCGCCCATAAGCTAGCCGCAGTTTTCTCCCTCAAAACATTATAGAGAACATCATCCATGAGACATAAACGAATAGAGGCTAAAGCATTACTATCAAGGTTTTCTCATTCATCATCTTTCATGGTAGATTTTCGCTCCTCAAGAGCCTTAATCTCACCTTGCTTGGTTAGCAGGCTAATCATCTTAACCTTCCATAACTTAAAATTATTTTTACCTAAATACTTCTCAATATCAAACTTGCCATTTCCCATTATTACTAATCCTGTAGATTCAGATCTATATATGCCCCAACGATTTGCTTTGATACCACTTGTTGGGGATTTGTGCTGCGGAATCACATAGATCCAGATCTAGGATAGCAATCCAATACCGTCAAGCAATCACAAAAGAACACAAAGATTTAACGTGGAAAACCCTTGTGGAAAAAAACCATGGCACAAAGCGACAGAAATCCACTATGAAATAGAAATTACAAGATAGAGGACTTACCCGATTCGAACAATCTCGAATCTCACCCTTGCTACACCCTTTGATAACCCTAAAACCCTTTAGAAAGCTTTAGAATACCTTAGAATAGCCATGGGGACCTCTATTTATAGTTTAGGAAACTCCACTTACGCATCTAGTCCGAAAAAGTCCGGAAACTGCCTCAAATTTACGCAGTCCGCGCAGGATCTGCGTAACCTTGACTGGTTGAGCCGAGGCCTCGACTAGTCGAGGGACCCCCTCGACCGGTCGAGCCATCCCCTTGACTAGCCAAGCGGCCCGGACACCAAAAACATGTGCTCGCTAGACTTTGAGTTGATCAGAGCTTGACTAGTCGAGCAGCTCCCTCGACCGGTCGAGCCTGACCCTCAACCGGTTGAGCAACCCTAAAAAATCATATTGAAGGCTTCTGACAACATTATCTCCCATATTTTGGTTGTTGTCATATTATTGTTAAGGTAGATCCTACTAAACCAACCATACAAAATATAAAAAAAAAAAAAAAATTTAAAAATTTAAAAATTTAAAAAAATATATAAAAAAAATTCCTCGAGTCTCACCTCAAGGACGAAGCCAAGGCCTAAGCATCGTTTTTGGGGTGTGATACTCATTGTTGAAAGTTCTTTAGAATTTAACTCTAAAATGAGAGAGAGAGAGAGAGAGAGAGAGAGAGAGAGAGAGAGAGAGATTAGGGCAGGGGACAACCAACAGTGGTTATAGTGGTTGTTGATACTTTAATGGCTAGTTGTGGCTCCTAAAACCCTCTTGCCATTTTTTATTTTTATCTTCTTCTTTTTTTTTTTCTTTTTTTCTTTTTTAATTCATTCCTCTCCTCTTTTTATTTTGTGGTTCATATTTTCTACCCATTCTATTTTTAAAAAAAATCTCCAATTAGTTGGTTGGGTTCTAATACAAAAAAGAGGCACAAATGATAATCAATCTACAATAAAAAGCATTAAGAATAACAAGATTTTAGGTTCGTGTAGGTACTTACCTCAATGTTTATCCGCACGAGTCAAAGATTCGTCATTAGTCATTCTGATAGCACTTTGAATGATCCAAATGGGTGGGTCCAGAAGATTTGACGGTATCTATCAGGATTTCGGGGACCTTTGCACAAAGTCGGAGACGGATGACCTGCGTTGAACAATCTTGCCAACTACTAGGCGAGTGGAAATGAACAAGTCACCCCTTTGATCCTATGGCTAGGATGGCCCCTAGGCATGATTAGTACAGTTTAAATTGTCTAAAGGCAGCCATAATAAATAATAGGTATTAATCTTATCTATCTATTTTCTCTTAAGGGGTGTTATATATATATATATATATATATATATATATATAAGGTAAATAATGGTAAAAGCATCATAATGACATCATGTGTTTGGGAGGGAGGAAAAATGAGTAGTATTCCTGCCTGGGAATTAAGAAGAAATAAATGTATATATAAAACATATGTGTTTGAGCATGGAGGAAAATCTATGGTTTCTATCATGATGTCTCTTATCCACACCGTCCATATATTTTATTAGCTCATTTTAGAGAATAATCCCAAAAATGAGCTACGTCCGAAGCTCAAGTAGATCACACCATACAAAAAATTGGTTCTAATGACTTCCATCATTGAAAGCTGGAAGTCATTTGTGAGTCCCACGGTGATGTTTATGTCTTCTAACTTGTTCGTAAGTTAGTACAGATATGAATAAAAGTAATACACAAATATCAACTGAATCCAAAACTTTTATGGTTCCAAATAAGTTTCCAACGGTGGCCATTTAAATACCACTATTTCCTGTGGTGTGATCCACCTGAGCTTTGGATCTGCCTCAATTTATTAGCTTATGCCTTAAAATGAGTTCGTGGAATGAATGGATGAGGTGAATCATGAATCATGTGAATGTAAAGTAGGCTGGAAGTTTTGCAAACAACCTACCCGTCAACATCAGCATAGGAAAGGATGACAAATTTTCCAAGTGTAAATAATTATAACTTATTTACTAAGAATTACAAGAGGTAAGTAAAATTAAATAGGCCCTTAAGAAATTCTATTAGTTGCTATCCTTTAGCGGTAGTACGTCTCCCTTTTATAAAGCGAGCAATTAAGAAAATATGAGAGTTCGGATGCAATAGGTCTAATACCTGTATGATCCAATCTCTCTCATTTATTCATCTTGTCCTCATATTTAATATTCGAAATTGTAAATTTTAATTAAAAAATAGAGGTATATTGGAGGGAAAAACAAAAATTATGCAGGGTCCATCCACTAATTTTTGCCCGCATGTGGCCCCACAAGCCCATATCCCATAGATTAAGCCGACTTTTTATTGCTTAATTAAACTGAAGGTTTCAAGTAACAACCTTTGAACCATAAGGTACCATTCACCTAGTAGATAACTTCAAACCTTTTATATCCATACGACATCCGACATATCCAATAAGTTGTTTGAATCATGTGGATCACCGTGTGCGAAAATCAGCCACATCTGTTCATTAAGTGGACCACATGAATTTTGTTATTTACCAATGGCTAGAATTTTTTTTTATAATATGGCCCACCTGATGCATGGATATGGCTGATTTTAAGTACAAGTGATTCTAATGGTGAGCCAACCTATTGGAAGGGTTGGATCTCTCATGAACATGATAGGTTGGAAGTCATCAGGTAGGTGAACCATAACTTATGGTCCAATCAGTTTGACTAGAGACCTTCTCATCAATAGTGTAACGTCGAGTAAATCAACTCCTCATTTACGTATGGTGGGTTTGTATCTGTTCCAACTTGATGTAACGTAAGACAAACAAAAACTGAAGTAAAATTCTCCACAAACATGTTTTTTTTCTTTAGCATGTCCACTTTTTACTAGGAAATTTGTGTGCGCTCGCACGCTCCGGTGCACACTTGTGTGAGATCAGAGCCATTCATTCGCCAATCCACCCTATATGGATGCGTCTGATCCCTCGGTGGGCCACATTTTTACGTAGGAACTCTGCCTTTGATCGATTTCTCTCAACCGTTTATTTGTTTTGATCGTTCCTGGCCAACCTGACGACTGTAACAGCTTGATTACGAGATGTGGCATCTAATAAACAGTGGGGTTTGAGGAACGGGTTGGATCTTGTACGTGTGCGCTTGTTCGCACGAGTGAAGCGAGTAGACCTGCGCACTCGTATCCATTTTTCAGACACGTCTCGCCAGAGAGATTCAGAACTGGGATGGCCATGGCATCTACTCCAACAACTATCAACCACCACGGTCCTGCTGTCTCCGTAGAGGACTTATTTGATACTCTGGCTGAGAATGATGCGTGATACACAGGCACTTGAAAGTTGTACACGTGGCATAAATCAAATTAAATTAAACCGATTAAATTGTAGAACTCACTTCCGGTAAGTCGGAAGCCCAAAATCAGATTACTTGAGCAATCCAAACGTCTGATTTGTGGACACTTATTGAAATAGGATCATTTGATTTTCTTCATTTTAACTGTTAAAAGAAATCCATCTATCTGATAGTCCAGCATAATTTTTGGATCGTGATACATCTAAACTGGGACCCATAGTTTGAACAGTTTAATTTACTCATTCGTATGCCAAGAATGCATTTTTTCCAGTAACTTCCAAGTGCCTGTGTATCATCCATCACAAGCTTCCGGAGTGCCAAAGCTTTTCTCATCTAGATTATACACGCAAACTTTGGTGTATGTATCATGCCCACCGATTCTATTCCTGAGCTCAGTGAGTCATCTCTGGACTGGGCAGAGACAAAACTTACATTGGTCGAATGATCTTAATCGTCTGATCAGTGTCTACTTCAGAGGATTACATACTGAGTAAGCGTGCCGAGTAAACCCTGTGGGGCCACAATGATTTATGTCTTTTATCCATGTTGTCCAATTGTTTTACCACACCATTTTATTATTATTATTATTATTATTATTATTATTATTTTACACACACCCCACACACTCACCCAAGTGGAATTTCACCACCTATGGGTACTCAAACCCTTGACCGGGAGTTACCCTAGCAAGAGTAAGGACCTGAGACCATTTTAGTTGATGAGCTCAAATTTGAAGCATATTCAAAGCTCCAGTAGACCACACCACATGAAACAGTGTGAAGTGAATGCCTACCATTGAAAACTTCTCAAAGACCACATAGTTTTGGCTAAAGCTGATATTTGTATTTTCCCTTCATCCATATATGAGTAACCTAATGGACACAGGTATGACAAATTAAAATAACCTGTCATATGGTTTACTTCAGCTTTGGATATTATTCAATTTTGAGATAATGTGCTGAAATGATCCAGAAAAAACGGATGTTAGGCATGGATAAGACACATACGTCTATGGTAGGCCCCACAGAGTTTACTCATTACGCAATCCGCTTCCGAGAGAATTTATCTCTAGATATACACTGAATTTCGGTATATACAAACAATAATTCCCCTCTCGAGGAGTGACCGTGACGACCTGGATTGGACTCCATTTGCTAAATATAGAAAATACGAAACGGCTCTGATATCTCTTTATTTTAGGACACTTCATTTGAGAACAGGAATGGTCGTGCCAGACGCTCCCGATCTCCAAGCGACAAACATATTCGCACCGCAAGTCCCATCTTTTCACGTATGTGTTGGATCCGAAACGTTCATAGAGTAGTGATATTCTTGATGAGTGTTACCGCAGCCAAATGGGCTGGTGTACAAAGAAATGGACGGTTAGAAAATGCACGCGATGAGCTTTATTGGCCTGGATTTTAGGATAGGATATGTGGACCACGGAGACCAACTTATGAATGTCCAGGATCCTATACACATGTGGGAACTTAGTACGTGTGGTGAGTTTGTATTTGACGCATGAAGACGGAGGCGTCTGGAAATTATCACTCGTGTGGGGAAGCATCGTATATCCTTCCATGAGATAAAAAGTTTTGAGGGCAAAATCAGGTAAGCTGGACCTCACTCAGCTCCAACTATTCATCCACTGTACACGGGACCTGTTCGAATTCCAATCCGGAACGTCGAATTCGGGGGCCAAAGTGGATAGGCGATGATTATTAAATGGATCCGATTGGACGGTTGATAGCATCCATTGAATGAACACAAAATGGACCGTTAGAACGAAACAACCAGCTGACTGATATTACTAGGAAAAATCAGATTGTTAAGATTGTCCAATTGGTGTTATTTTCAAGCAATGGTCCATACATAATGTTGAGCACGATTTGGACGGTCCGAAATTGGTGATGAGATGTTGGGCCTGAGGGATGCCCAACTTTTATAAACGGTCCACAGCGCATGAATTTACAAGAGCCGAACCGTACATTAGATGGGGACCTCAATGAAAAGCAACCGTTAAGCATATAAAAATGGGGCATGGTGATTGGACCATCATGACCGTTGGTTAATTTTACTAAATAATAATTTAACGACTTTATAAAAATAAAAAATACCCACAAAAAAGAGGGAAACAGGGTCAGCTGGAATGGATGTAGGGCTGTCGTTTTCCTGATGGAGCTCTTGCGGTTTGTATTGATTCCATGTCTCCCACGGTGTTGACGTGGCGTGGGGCCCAGCAGGTTTTCGAGGCGAAGCAGCCGTAGGTCCCACCATGACTGGTGAGGATTCCCTGCCGGCACCTCTCAATAACGACGCGAGAAAAGACACTCCCCTCTCGCCTGTCGCTATAAAAACGATTTTCAGACGATTATTCCATCCCTCCTTTTTTTTGTATTTTTCATTTTTTCCATTTTTTATTCATTTTCTCATACCGAATTTCTACTTTTTAATTAATATAACAAGCACTTTTGTTTACCCACCGAACCCAACCTTTCATTTTTAAAGTCTATATATTATTCGGTGCATCTGGATGCATGGAAGGTAGCATGCCTCGATTTCATTTCTCTCCACATGGCATATATAGAGTAGATCTAAACCGTTTATTTGATAGGTTCTATAGCGAATGGGCTACAACATAAAATTGATGCTTAAAATTTTCAGTAGTGGCACACAAATTAACAAGACAAACAAGAAGTAAAAAATGGATCATATTCAACGAGAAAAAGGTTTATTATTAGATTGTTAGGATAATGTAATCAGATAGAATTTTCACACGTGGGATCAATGTTGGAGGCTGCAGGACGCCTTCTCGGATCATGGTACACATGCGGCATGCCCATTTGGATTAACAGGATTAACACGACATGGGATGGGATTACGTATTTTTGTCTTGCAAGTCCAAATCTCTTTAAAAATCTCCAGGACACATTATTAGTGCCCGTACTAAGTTCTACACGTGTCATGCATGCTTGTTAATCCACACCATCCATATCATGGGTCCCGTTTTGAATGGTTCATAAGATAAATCTCATTGATTAGACTATCTTAATCGTCTTATTCTGCCCCGTGAAATTGGACCCTAGCAGTTTTTATTTGAACCGTCATTTGATGGCCTCCAATTGGACCGTTAAGATCGTCCAACCAACATAATTTTTAAGCTATGTTCATTCCACAAAGGGCCCACGATTTTGACGTCCGTATTAGCGTGCACGTATGCCACTGGGGCAGTGGATGAATTGTATCTAATCATCTTAGACAATGAAGGTTTTCTAATCCAAGACGCTCCCTCTCATACGAATGTATACACGTAGGAGTCGTGCTAAACTGGGAAGCGCGTATGACATCTAATCAGTGCATAAGGTGGACCCGACAGCCAAGAGGAACATATACCTAAATCAAGACTGTTCACTCATCATATGAAAGTGGACCGTCAGGGAAGGCCCACCTGATGAGTGGGCCATCACGGCACGAGTGCCAGGCTGCCACTCATTAACAGCTGCAAATCTCTGTACATTTTCTTTCATTTTTTTATAATTACTTAGTGACGTAGGGGAAGTCGTGAGGTCGAGCACCGTCTTCCTCAAGAGGATAACTATTCCGAATCCACGGAACTTCTCAGGACTCCTCACATAGACTTCTCGAATCCACGAGGAAAGAAAGCAGAAAATAGAAATAAATTCTAATAAATTCGAAATTGATTAATGAATAATTGATAATCCTCTAATGCGTCTCCTTACACCATCAATAAAGAAAAAATAAACTAAAATTCGTAATTACCAAAAATAGCGAAATTTTAACTCTAATAAAAATCCGAATTCTAATAAAACTCTTCTAAGGCCTAATTTCTAAAAATAAAAATTGCAAATAAACTTTCCTTAGAAGAGTCCTATTATAAGTAAAAGTTATTTTTAAAAGAAAAGAAAAATCTAAAACTCTAAAAATATTTTAAAAATCGGAATTATTAAAAAGAGTAAAATTTTCCTAAAAATTCGCTTTTAAGCTGAAAGCACGCGTTTTCTGACGAAACGGACAGATGCTACCCACATGTGGGTTGGTTCACCTCGGATGGCCCATTTCAGTAAAGATTGATAGGTTATGCGGCCCGTAACGATACTTGGATCAAAAGTTATGGTCAATTTACGGTTCATCTTCTTTTGGCCCAATCATGTTAGGAATGTATCTGTGACGCATTCTACATCAGACCCCTTCACTTGAAAAAAAATCGTCCTCGAGTTACGCAAGAGACTTGACACATGAGTCTAAGATAACTTCTGACGCCGATGTTCATTAGCTTTTTTTTGTACTTGGCATTAAGCTCTTGAGTTGACATAATACATGTACTCATGCTTTCCTTGACTTGACTAATATCTATCAGTTCCTTCACATCTGCCTTCAAGATCTCATATTTTTTCTGATAATGTGTGCAATTAGGCGGACTTGCCCATGAGACGGGATCAACGTGATTTTATATATCTCGTATAGGAGGTAATTTATTCGGGAGTTCATCGGGCACCACCCTCTTGAACTCCTGCGATATTGGTTCCAAATCCTCTAGGATATTCACAGGCTCTACATATTTTTTCTTTTCAACTAATGGATATATATTTCTCGTTTCCTTAGATTGTTTAACAAAGGCTTGTTCAGTGATGAGATATTGTTCATCCACTTTAGAAGTCTTGGGTTGGTTTTCCATTCTTATAGAGGTCACATGTTCACCACTGATGAATCATGCGGTCTGTTGCAACTTCGTTTTGATGAAGTCGTTTCTCACAGACCAATAATAGAATTTTTCTGCATAACCTTTTACTGATCGACTATCCTGATAATAATTTTGGTTTTGTCGGAATAATATCTGATCGTAATCTCAAGGGAGGAATCGCATGCACAATAACTTCTTCATCCGCGGCCAGGTGCGGATTGACACCTTCATCTATCCCGTCCGATCGAGTTGAAGTTGTTTCCACCAATCTGAAGCTCTGTCTATCAACTTGTAGGCCACGAGTTTAACTTTCTTTTCTTCTACGATGTTCATGCAGTTGAAGAAACGTTCGACTTCAAGCAATCAATCGAGGAAGTTCTTGAAGTAGAGTTGGCCATTAAAATTAGGAAGATCGACTTTCATCTTGAATTCTTGAACCATCTTGTGGTTTATTGATAGCATCTCCCTACGATCAGTATAATTATGAATTTTACTGACGCAGGAGAGGACGTGAGGTCGAGCACCGTCTTCCTCAAGAGGATAACTATTCTGAATCCACGAAACTTATCTAAACTCCTCACAGAGACTTCTCGAATCTACGAGGAAAGAAAGCAGAAAATAGAAATAAATTCTAATAAATTCAAAATTGATTAATGAATAATTGATAATCCTCTAATGCGTCTCCTTACACCATTAATAAAGAAAAAATAAACTAAAATTTGTTATTACCAAAAATAACAAAATTCTAACTCTAATAAAAATTCAAATTCTAATAAAACTCTTTTAAGGCCTAATTTCTAAAAATAAAAATTGCAAATAAACTTTCCCTAGAAGAGTCCTATTATAACTAAAAGTTATTTCTAAAAGGAAAGAAAATCTAAAACTCTAAAAATATTTCAAAAATCGGAATTATTAAAAATAGTAAAATTTTCTTAAAAATTCATTTTTGAGCTGAAAGCGTGCGTTTTCTGACGAAACGGACAGATGCGACCCACATTGTGGGGTCGGTTCACCTCGGATGGCCCATTTCAGTAAAGATTGATAGGTTGTGCGCCCTGTAACGATACCCGGATCAAAAGTTATGATCAATTTACAGTCCATCTTCTTTTGGCCCAACCATGCTAGGAACGCATCTGTGACACGTTCTACATCACTTAGGGGTGTGGAGTTAGCTTAGCTAGCTCCCTCGACTCGACTCAAAAAACTTCGATTCGACTCGGTTCAAAGGTAAGTTCAAGCCAATTCAAGCTGATTTTTTGAGCTCGAAAAAATATCGAACCGAGTTCAAGCTTTCTTGAGCTTGATTCGACTCGGATAGAATCCAAACTTGAATCGAACTTGGATCGAACCAGTTCGGTGACTCGATTACTTCAATATTGATGTTGCTCACCAAGCGTTTGATGAAATGACTCAACAAAGTGTGGCTGTTGGCAAGGAAGGTATGAATATGAAACAAATACATTTTTTTTTCTTCTTGATTTTTATGTCATTTAGAAAGTGTTTAATGAAATACCTGTAAAACCACTACTGTTATTTTACATCTAGTGAGATTTTGAAAGTGCAATACATGTGTTTGTGAAAATGCTGCACAGGCGAACTCAGCATGATCTTGGCTTGAACTGGCCCAAGTTGCTGACCGAACTGAGCCGAGCTACCTAGTCCGGCTCGAGGACCAAGCTGAGCTGAGTTCGAGCTGGGGTCAGCAAGTGGCTAAGCTGAGTTCGAGCTGGGGTCAGCAAGTGGCTAAGCTGAGTTCAAGCTGGGGTCAGCAAGTGGCTGAGCTGAGTCAAGCTGTGCTAAGCTCGACTCAATTCAACTCATGTACACCTCTACAATTACTTGTTTAAAAAAAAAAAAAAAATCCAAAAATTCCATTGGTTCACCACCATCCATATAACTAAAAATTAAGTAGTTCTAATACCGTATTTTCATTTCAAGAAATGATTACCTACCCCGTCTGTATCATAAGTTATGATACAACAATTTCTTTCCCGCCAATATGTCGCATATGCATAATATCCAGTCAGGAAAAATGCTGGACCACATCATGTAAATATGCTGATACGCATGCTGCAGGACACAACTTCAATATCAAATGAAGATGGCTATGGACAGCTTATGAGTGAATCAGCCTGACTTTCATACCAGATGATCATCATGGTGTGGGCCACCTTTTGTTCGGGCAGGATATTCTACATATGTGACCCATTGGTGAGAAAAAGTAGACTGTGCCTGTTCTTCTCTCTTTCAGTAATCTCTTATTATTATTACATATGCCTTATGATACACCTGCATTGACCACATATTCCAAAAAACCATACAGGAATATCCGACGATATACGTGCATGTGAATCGCCTGGGTGATGCATGTGACGATGGTGGGCCAGCCAACACGTGCTGTCAGATCATTGGTGGGGTATGATGATACTTTCTTTTTCTTTTTCTTTTTCTTTTTTTCTTCTTTTTTTTTTTTGATAGAAGCTAAAATTATGGAAACCCAAGATGTTATAATATTGAATTAGAGAAATAAAGAAGGAAAATGAGAGGAAAGAAGTGAGAGTTTGTTGGGAGAAGAATAACAAAAGGCTTCTTTTCCATGTTGGGGTCCAAAGCAAGGTAACTTTCTAATGGTTGTTGATGAGAATAGGAGACAAATGAGAAAAGGGTCACGAGATTGCACAACTATACTACAAAGGAAAGATTCCACATTGATAGAGAAAGAGATCCATATCATGGCCCACCTCCGGAGAAGTGTACCTTCTTACCCGACCCTCCACAGCTGACGCAACAAATATCTTCTTACCCTATCAATCACCAACATGACATACCAACTAATAGCTTTTTCCCACTTTCTCTTGATTTATGTGCATAACCACTTTGAATCTATGTACATACATGTACATTTATGTGTATGTACATTTCATGTGTACATGGGTTCATATATTCATGTTCCTTCATGTGTCTGTATTTATGTATGCATGTATGTATTTATGTATGTATGTATATTCATGTGTCTGAAAGGACATGCACCATGCGTAATCTCTTGATTATTTACGTGGATACCTACTTTGTAGCTGTATATGTATACGTACATTTGTGTATGTGTATGCATTCATGAATTCATGTTTCTTTGTGTGTGTACGGATGCGTTTATGTGCATGAATGTGCTCATGTAAGTACATCCATGCTAGTGTTTGCGCCGAAAGTATGTGGATGTTTGGATGAGTACAGCGAGGCACGGGCTATCCGTGATCGTCCATTGGGGAGAAAATAATAGAGAGGAAGAGAGGACCGAGGACACTGTAGGATTAGGAGTGGGGCCCATAATGGTATGATCTATGATTCTATAAGAATGTGTGCATGTGCATGAGCAGGACTCCATCCTGACGTGCTCCATGCCCTTAGGGTTTTCACGGTAAGAAAAGCTTCATGTTTTGGCCAGTGATAAGAATTTGTACACGTGGCATGTAGGTCATTCAAACTCAGCCGTCCAAATTATGGGCCCCAATTTAGGTGAAGTTACACTTATTTATTTTTCTATACGACCCAACGGTCCAAATCAGACAAAAAAATGACCATTAATCAAAGGTTAGATCATTTAATCAATCTAATTTTGAGTTAGGACGTGACACGTGTACAATTTCTGAGTGTACGCGTTTCTACCTTCATACTCTGCTGAAGAATCAAATAATTCTCATTTTTCTTTTTCTTTTTAATTTTTTCGGCAATTTGCTTATGGCAACTTTTTCCACGTAATACTCGTGGTTAGGATATTTGAGCACGGATTTGAAGGACACCAGAACAGATCCTTGATTTTTACTGGCAGGACCACTTTTCTTTCTGGTGGCCCACCATAATATAGCGACAGCCAGGAAATTTTGAGTAGATGGTCCCAAAACTCAACATCTGGCAAAGATATAATTAAAATTGCTATTATGCACGTGTGGCTGTCGGTCACACGCTTCCATGCACGTTAAAAACCCGTCCGCACGATTGCATATTTGATACATTGCAGTCCAATGATAATATTTGGGTTGGATGTTTGTGGACCCATTCTTTTCTCGCCCAAGCCCATTACTACATTTTTTAAATACCCGATGAGGGAACGGACCCAAGTACAGGGAAGCCAATTTTGAAGGACCCATACAACAAAAAGCTTTGTGGGGCCCACCTGACATCTGCTCCATCCATCATCTGTACCCGCTCATGCTAAGATATGATCACAAAAATAAAAATGATCCAATACCTATGTGGACCAAACCACAAGGAAAGTGGGAATGGGACACTAACCACTGAAAGCTTATTGGGACCCATCCAAGTTTCAGACCATGCTGATGGGGAAATGGTACAAATCACGATGGGGATCCATCAAATGTGATACATGTTTTAGGCATGTCTTCACATGGTTTTAGATGGTATGGCCCACTTGAGTTATCGTATAAGGTTGATTTTTGGCATATCCATAGCCTAAAGGCAACCCATCAAATGCACGGTGTTGATGTTCGACACACATCACCGTGGGGTCCACACAAGTTGACCTCATGGCAAGTTCCCATGAGGTCGACCTCATAGTACCATTTCCATACACACACGCGGAAACGCTCACCTGCCAACCAGTTCGTATCTAGTACATACAAACTTTTTTGAGAACCCATCATACATGATGTGGATCCAAAATTTGAACCGTTCATATGAAGCAGCACCTCGTGAAACCCCCATGACCAAGTTTTACTTTGATCAAGAACTTTGATGGGCCATGAAAAATTAAAACAGTTTCCTCCCTTGATTTGCATTTCTCTTTGCTATGGCCCACCAGAATTTTAGATCAGGGTGAAAACTTCTCACATGAGGTTTCATGGGATTCCGCATCACATGGACCGTTCAGATTAGACACCCATGACATATGTGCGAAGGCGCGCAGGTGCGTAGGTGCACAGGGGAGCATGACTCTATATATATATATATATATATATATATATATATATATATATATATATATATAGACACACACATCAGCGTCACAGTGAACCCAGGAAGGTTTCACTAGTGCCTGTCCTCAATGTTCCCTACAGTGTGGCCCATTTGAATCTTGGTTCAGCTGATTTTTTAGCTCCAATCCTAACATGAGCTGTACAAATAATGGACGGTATGGATGTCACACGTGCATATCATGGCAGTCACGAAGCTTTTTCTTGCAACAGCTCTTGTTGGAAATTGGCGTCCTGAGGATACAGAGGATACAGGTTTTTTTTATTTTTTATTTTTTAATTAAATAGGAATTTTTCATATGTTTTAGTATTATTGTGTGGTTGTATAAACTCCGGTGTATGACTCAATCATCCAATGTGTGGATTTTTCACATTGATCTGGACCATCCAATTCATGAGTCTCAAACCATGCAAATAGCGTCTCATGGGCTATCTGAACAATTTCTTATTATTTTCACCACTATTTTACCATTCGACAGCAATCATGGAAACTGATCATCCACAGAATGGACAGTTCGAATGATTTTCTTTTTATGATTTTTATGAGATGGTCCATCCAAGAGATGGCCCAACAGCGCCAACCATCCAGTTAAATGGGATGTAAACCAAACGGACAATGGAAAGGTGGTCCATATCTCATGATATTTTAATGGAAATATTAGGATCTTCTTATCATTTTACAATCACGAGTTACATTAGTTGTAATAGTAAAATTTTGATGCTCTGGCAGAGTGTTATGCTGATATTCAGGTAATTAGAAATTCTCATATGTGGCATACAAGTAAGATTGAACCGTACAAATGGTGGGTCCAATTTAGATGGCTTGTAAACTAAAAAATACATTGATTTGATTCCCTAACTCACGGGTTAGCCGACGGTAAATGGACGGTCACAATGAAAATAGACAACCGTCCAAATTCAACAAGCAATTGCCCCTTACATGTAGGATATCACTCAATTAAATTGAAATTTGGACGATGGCCTATCTATTTTGGGTCCCACCATTCGGATGGTTTGGTTGGAGCTATTGTATACGCCACTTTTAGAGTTTCTAAGTACCAGTGTATCAAGCAGCACGCGCTGCCAGAGTATCAAATTAATTCCTCTAGTTACGAAACATACAAATGGGGAATGCTCTACGAGCTGTGTGGGGCCCACCGTGATGTGTACGCGTCCCACCCGAGCTTTTGATCAGTATGATTCTTGGATTTACGGTGAAAATGAGAAAGCACACCAGCGCACGCTTTGTGTTTCACATGCACACCAGGGGTGGGCCCTACACAGCTGGAACGTTTGGTATAGTAATTGTCTAGTGGGCTAAGTGTATAGAAACCTCTCCATGCACATAATTTCATTTGGACCAATGGCATCCCAATGACCAATCTGGACAGTCCATTAGGTCAGTGCACTCTTCATAGGCTGCCTTGAAAAATTCATACTGATCAGGCAATCCAAACCATGCAATTACTGGAATGCAAAATGGATGTAGAAGATCGTTCGAAGAAGATATCCCAGTCAACGATGTTTAGAACCATTTGATTGCCGTGAGCTTTCCATAGTAGTTACATAAGAGGGAACTGTACCTAATGGACGGTTCAGATATGTCATGTGAATGCCAACAAGTCCAAATGCAACTATATGCATGGGAAGGTTTTCATGCACTTAACCCACTGGATCATTACTCATTTAAGTTTACCCAGAGACAAATTGATAAGACCCAGACCCGGCTTTGAAACCCAAAGGCCCAGACCATCTATTACTACAAGGCCCAAGCCCAGTCTAAGAAAGGACAAGTTTCCGTACAAAAACAGAAGATTCTTTTTAAAATTTTCAGAAGATACTCTGCCATAGTGTTATGGATGATAAGCGGGCGTTCAGAAATTACTTGGAATTTGCCTATGCAGCATACAAACTTATTTTGTTGTCTGACCGTAAGATTGGTGAGTATCCATTGGACGGTTACAAATTAAAATTATGCATTGGACTTGTTTCAATAAACAAGTGTCTGCACATTGGAGGTGAAGATTGTTCAACCATTGTGACATTTTCGATTGCGACTTCACACCGGTGAGTTCCATAATTTACTCGGTTTAATTAGAGCAGATGTATTCAACTCATGTTATTTGGAAATGCATGTGTTAGGATAAAGACATGGATCTCTCCTAAACTATTAGGATTAATCTCTCCTTAATAATTTCATGCTTATTCATATAACGATGTATCTTGTATATAATCTAGCTTTCCTTAAAGGATTAGATATAATATTGCTTTCACAAAGTAGTGTTTTTTGGTGTTAACATGGTATCACAGTCATGTGGCATTAATCCTTAGGGCCTGTTTGGGAGCGTGGATTTGGAACCCCTTGGATTCCGGTGTGTTTGGCACCTTGGAGTGTGAATAACTTTAATCCAAAAGTACTTATCCATAGTATATTTATTGGGGTTCGAATTTAATTACTAAATCAACTTTAATATCTCTAATTAGTAAGATATGTTATTCTTAACACAATGGTTGTGATAAGCCCGCTGAAATATATGGTTTGCCCGAAAATGATGAAATTCTAAGTCTCGAATGGGCTACAAGCACAAGATCATGTCTTAGTGACTAACCAACAATTTTTAATAATTGATTTACATGGACAATGTTTGGACGGTACTAATCATCATTAGTGGGCCATGTGCCCAATAGAATGATAGTGTATAGTGACACACATGTTACACCTGCAACTATTGAAATGACTTTAGGTGTAATCCAAGCTCTCACAGTGGATTACAAACCAAACCCCCTGGATTTGAAACCCCCAGTTACTTTATGCTACCAAACAACCATGGGTTTCCCCCCCCCCCCCCCCCCAAATCCATAGTGTCAAACGACCCCTTACCGTGTAGTCTTTGTTGTAATCATGTACTACCTATCTCAATCCCTAATAAACTTTGTTACTATTGTCATGATAATTTGGTAAAATTAAATATAAAGGTTTTCTCTTATCTTCTTTATTATTTGTAATAAGATAATGACGACATTATCTATTAGTAGGAAGGACCACATGCTACAATGCACATTACTTACTCTAACACTTTCCCTAAAGCTGGAATATAGAGGTCACACATGTGCAACTTGAATACAATATCAGACATCCAACAACTGTTTTAGTAGAGATATCGGAGATTTAGGAAAAATGTAAGGAGTACTGATAATCACAACTGACAGTTTTTTCCACACAAAGTACCTTATATGTTTAGTACGCTTGTGAAATACTAAATTTTAAGCGATATGAAGTACTACTTGATTATTACAAAAGAGGGCAATAGACTCTTCCATACAGAGTATCAATCAATTTTTATATGTTTAGTACCCTTGTGAAATACTGAATTTGAAGCGATATGAATTACTACTTGATTATTACAAAAGAGGGCAACGAGCTGAGTGACTAAAACTCTTAGCTCAGAAAGAAATAACCTTAACCACAATATCTCACCGGTGGCATGTCTCATAGACCAATACTTCAGTTCTACAGAAGAACAAAAAATAATTGACTATTTTTCTTTTACTTTTTCAAGAAACCAAATTACCTCTAACAAATGTACAGAAGCATATAGTGGAGCATATAGCATTGCTACAACCTGCCAAATCAGCATCAAAGTAGTTATATATGTGTAAATGTCCATAATTAATATAAAGAAGTCATTTTTTCAAAGCCGACTTCATATAACGAAATATGTGATGGACTGCATCAAAGTGATGTAAATACGATATTTGCATGAACTAATTACACTTACAGCATAAGCAATATCGAAGCGAGTGACAGACAAGTAAATGAACTTGCTAATCAATCTTTAATATAAAATATGATCATCAAGAAAATTGGATACCTATGAAAATAACCAATGATTCACCTCAATAGATGACTCTACATGACGTAATCCAGGTATGCCAGTGGTTTTTAAGAGATCAATGACATACTTTCTTTGAGAAATAAAGATACTAGAGTTAGAACAAGCAACTTTAATCCCGAAAAAATATTGTAGTAGCTTAAGGTCTTTTATTTCAAATCGGCGAGCTAAAAAGGTCTTAAGAGATAAGATCTCATTAGAATTGTTCCCGGTCATCACAATATCATCCGCATAAACAGTGATAATTGTTATAAAGGTTCATTGCTTTTTAACAAAGATGGAATGATTAGATCATACCTTCAAAATCCAGTTTTAAGCACTTTAGTACTGAAACATTCAAACCAAGCACAAGGGGGACTATTTAAGTCCACATGGAGCCTGCTTCAATCTACACACCTTATTTTCATATTCAAGAGGCTGAAATTCCAGAGGTAAGCATATGTATATTTCATCCTATAAGTCGTCATGTAAGAAAGTATTCTTAACATCAAGTTGATAAAAATGCTACTTACAATGTGCAACAATAGAAGAATATTATATCGCTTGAAAGAATGTATAATGATAATCAACCACAGACTTCTTAGTAAAACCTTTAGCAATAAGGCGAGCTTTGCACCAAGCAATTGCGCCATGTGAATTGTACTTAAGAGTGTACACTCACTTACACCCCCACATAATGTCTTTGAAGAGAAAGAAGTAATTCCCACTTCTCTTATCTATCAAGAATATAAAGCTTCACAACTTTCTAATATGGATCATGAAGGGCCTTTGCAACTATAGAAGGAATAAAAGAATATGAATTAATCGAGAGGAATATATGAAAGGATGAAGAGATACGATTATAGGACATATGATTATCAATTAGGTGAGCGGTACTACAGTCGTCGCGATACTAAAGGGGAGGTATGATATTACGTTTATTCTTTTGAATTGCAATGGGAAGATCATTGGTATGAAGACTTATAAGTCTGTTGTGGATTAGTTGGATGTGGTAGAATAATGAGTCGCACGATTTTGTTGCTCTACTACGATAGTACCATCGAGAATCGGGAGGGGAAGAGAAGGGGCAAAAGCACGGGATCTAATATAGTAAATATCCTTTTTTTTTAAATGTCATTAAATGTGTATTTACATTAAGTTACATAACAGTAACATTTATATCCTTCTTGAGAGCCGGATTAGTAATATATATATATATATATATAATGGATTGAACATGATGAATGATGAGAGTTTATCCTAAGAAGGACCAATAACATGAACAAAACACATAAACTCAGATACTTTAGGAACGATAGAAAAATGAAGAATCAAGGCATAAAAGTTAAAGGGAATAACATTTTCTAAAGATTGATACGGCTAGGGGTGCACACGGGTCGGTTTGGTCCGGTTCTGGGGTGAAACCGGAACCGAACCATTCCTAACGGTTCTACTATTTTTAGAACCGGAACCGAACCGTTGGTACCCTGGAACCGAACCGGAACCGGACCGTGAAAACCGGTTTGGTTCCGGATCGGTTCCACGGTTATGGCCTTGCCAGGAAAATCAAAACATGCAAAACAAAAGCAGAAAAACGAAAAGAGGAAAAGAAAGAAATCTTTCCAAATACCAATCCAGCTGTAATCTTTTGTAGAAGCAGACTACCAAACCGGCTGCAGAATCCAATAAAACCCAACAGTCATAATTATATATATATAATGGAGAGATTTTATGCAACCCAATTCACCGAAACAGAGAGAACAAAATCAATTCTCAGAAACACTGAAAGAAAATTCAAAATACAAAATCTAGTACTTCAAACAACAAAAACAAAAACCCCAAAAGAAAAACCCAATTCACATTAACATACAAAGAACAAAACCCAAAAATCAAAACCCTATTTACATAAACATGTAAAGAAAAAAAAAACCCAAAATCCAAAACCCAATAAACAACATCTTCAACCAATAGAAAAGAAAAAACAAAAGAAAAAATAGAAAATCAAGAGCACCCAGATACGAAAAGGGAATAAAAACACACCCCAGAGGCCGATGGAAAAACCGAGTTGAAAATCCCTATTGAAGACGAGTTACCAGTATTCGGAGCTGGGAATAACGTCGAAGACAGCGACTCCTTAGGTCCAAAAAGCTCAGCCGATAGAGACGACAAAGACGATGACGAAACGCTAGATGGTTTTCTACCTCCACCCTCTATATTTATCAATCTTTCTCTCTCAACCAACAAAACTACCTCACCAGATATAGAGAGAGACTTAGATTCTCTTCCACCAACCGTCCCAAACACCAAAAATCAAAGCAAAAGGAGATAAGATTTCAAGAAAAATAGAAGCTGCAGAAATACACGTGAAGATTTGCAGAAATTATGCAATCCCGCCCATGTGCATACATTTAAAGCTTCATTTCCCTCTCTCTCTCTCCTCTTTCTCTCAATATCTTTCTCTGAGAATCCAAATAGAGACGGAGAGAGACAGAGAGAGCAGAAGGGGCGGCAGCAGTGGGCTAGAGATTAGAGAGTCCAAAAATTTTTAGGATTTTTTTTTTAAAGTAAAGGCACGGTTCGACGGTCTGGATTGACGGTTCGGGTAACGGTTCGAGTCACGGTTCGGATCAACGGTTCGGATCGGTTCTACACAATCTTAAACCGGAACCAATTCGTATCCAACGGTTCTCCAAATTTTGGAACCGGAACCGGAACCGGTGCTACTTAGAACCGGACCAAACCGGACCGATCCAACGGTTCCGGTCCGGTTCCACGGTTCTACCGGTTATATGTGCACCCCTAGATACGGCATACAGTTTATCATATATGTTGTAACGAGAACCACATCATCCTAGTACAATTTAGGAACAGATATCACAGTCATCATTGTTGTAGCTTAATGTAAATGTTTGTTTTTCATTCAAAAACTCCATTTTATTAACGTATATACATGACATTTGACACGTAATTCCTCAATTAGTGAAAAAAGCTTATAATTCCTTAAGGTGTATTCTTTTACATTATCTGATCTGAACACTTTAATGACTTTACCAAATTAAATTTTAACGTATTTAGTGAATATTTGAATTATAACAGACATTTTAAATCTACTTATCATCAGATATAACCATATAAGTTTCAAATAATCATCTATAAATGAAATAAAGTATCTAAAATTAAAAGTAGAAACATATGGGTAGGACCCTAAGTATCTGAATGAACTAAATTAAGAAGCAATGCAAATTAGTTTTACTAAGAGGGTAAGAAGTATGTTATGCTTAGATAATACTCATATTTCACATCGAAAGTGCTATTATAAAATTTATTCAAAAAAAGAAGACAAAGTGCAAGAACGAAAATATGGCCTAAATGGGAATACTAAAGCTAAAAAGACTCCCCATCGACAACACTAAATGCAACATCTTATAAGAAAGATGTGCGGTCAACATCAAGAATGTATGACCCTTAATACTATGTCCACTACAAATTTGCTTCTCAATCTGTATATCCTACATAGAATGAGAATCGGAAAAAGTAATTAAGTACACAATTATTTTGTTAAAGCATTGATAAAATAAATATTAGGAGAAAATGATAGGACACAAAGAACTGGTGAATATGTTAAAGATGAACTCAGTTAAAAAGATCATTTTTCAAAAACCTTAAAATAGGAGCCGTCAATAAGCTTAATCCGATCTTAAAAGGAAGTGTATTGAAGGAAATTACACTCCTTGCTAATCACATGGTTAGTAACTAGAAAATTGATAATCTGAGATATATAAGAATAAGAATCAAGTTGAGACACGTGGTTAGTAAAAACACCTAGATGATCTAATGCATCAGTAGCAAAAGAAGGCTGAGAATGATCTATCACATTAAGGTTAGACTTAAGGACAAGTAGAAATAATACAACGACCCTCCCCTCAAATATAGCAATGTTTGCTCCATATCTAATTTTGGGTCAAAAGTAAGGATGTAAGTCATACCAACAATCTCTAGTATGTTGATGACGTCTATAATGAGTTCAAACTAAGCTATCTAAATCAACATAATGCAAAGAGGAGCAATCAGACCACTCACTAGGTTGACCTTTAATAGTAGTACCTCCCCTATTTGATTTGGATTCAACTGCAAAGGAAAGCCCCTCAAAAGTGGATGCCACCATGGAAGCAGGGCGATTAGCTTTGCTATAAATATAAATATAAATGGTTTCCAGTGTAGGTAGCTTCTCATGTTCCAACATTTGATTATCCTGAAGTTCAATCTCGTCATTAAGCCCACTAAAAAATTTAAAGATGTGAAGCTTCTCATGCCACTTATGAATATCTTCAGAGGGAACAAATTGTGGCATATAGTGATCAAATTTCTTCCATCACTTACAGAGAGAGGCATAATATACCTTTATTGAAGACTCTCTTAGCATAGATTCATAATATTTCTATGTAATTAATAAGTGCAAGCAATATCATCACGATAAAAAAAATATTTTTTCAATTGTGATCAGTATTTGCTTATCAGTAAAATATATCATTAAAAGGCCACTAATCTCAAGCTACATAAAGTTAAGTAACCCGCCCATAACGATGAAGTTATCACATTCTCAATCATTGCGGGATGGATCATCTTCATGTGATGTGGGTTTTTCTCTAATAATATATCCTAATTTTTATTTCTCTCTAAGGTTTATTTTATCGGACCATGACCATGTAATATAATTATGATCGTCTAATTTAACAATGGTAATGGATAAGGTAGGATATTGATCAATTGATCCAACCTTCTGGCAATCCATTATAGACTACTTAAAAAAGTAAAGAAAAGATTAAAAGTCAAAACTTCTTATTATGGGCAAGAACACGACAAGGCACCTCCTCAAGTGTGTGTGTATATATATATATATCAATGTAGTTTAAAGTCTAACGACATTTGAGCTGGCGAATGGTTATTTCACAAAAGGAGGAGAGAATATCAGGGTCTGAAGTATATCCTGCAAATTGGAAAAATCAAACATAATAAGCCCTTGATAGTTTTCACATCAGTAGGCCCATGAACAACTACATCAACGGTGGGAGGTGCTAGGGGCAGCCTCTTGTAAACGGGTGCAGAATGTACAACCTTAGGCAGTATGATTGACTCTCTTGGCTGAGCCAAAGAGCACCCTTGACCTAATAAGGGAGAAAATCCAAACAATCAATTATCTTTTCCTGAAACTAGTGTAATGAGGGGCAGCGACACTAATCATATAAATGAAAGTGGCAGTGATGAAGAGGGTCAGGGCAACAGTGACAAGGGTAACGGCAGAGTCATCAATGGCGATGAGGGAAAGGGTAAGAGCAGTAGCAGAGACAAGGAGGGCGGGTGACATGCATTGGGTTGGTTGTTTGATGATGATGGTTTTTAACGATGGATTGATATTGATAGGTTATGGTGAGGGGTTCTAGTGAATGGCAACAACAGGGATGGAGCAAGGCGTTGAGGTAAGGCTAGGGGGTGATGGTGATGTTTTACGGTGAGGAGCAGTGATGGGGACAGAGTAGGGGGTAGGGGCGGGGGTTAGGGTAGAGTGGTTCATAACGTCAAGGCGATGGTAGGGTAGTCTGACAAGGGCAAGGGTTGATGGTGATGGGTTGGGGTGAGGGGTGGCAACGGGGATAGGGAAAGGCATCTGTGTAAGGGCGGGGCAAGTGCAGGGGGTTGGCTTTGGGGCGAGGAACGATGATAGGACAAACGTGTGAAGCAGGGATAGATAGTTAATGTGGTGCTGACAGCCAAAGGAGGAGAAAGAAGAGAGTGGAGGGGCAAGAATTTTGCAAACTCCGGCTTTGATACCATGATAATTTGGTAAAATTAGATGTTAGGATTTTTCCCTCTTCTCTATTATATATAATAAAAATAATAAAAATTTTGTTTGATCGTCCAAAGGAACATATGTTACAGTGCACACCATTCTGACATGTCAAAATCACCATTTTCACCTGGTTAATACTCATTAATGTCATTACCATGGATCAACCATTTCAGATTCGTTAATATCCCCTTCGCTCCATCATATTATGTCAATTACCAGAACTTGCAGCCATCTCGAACCAAATCCTTCTTCCTCACTTGCTTCCTCATACCCAACGTTCTGCTATAAACACTAGCCACCAACCTAAACGGAACGTTATACCGTGGGCTGATCACTAAA